>NC_053430.1:18823941-20101098 GCF_007990345.1 Gossypium hirsutum
GTGTAATAAATATTGTACATACATTTGTAAAATATGTATGTATTTACTTATTATTTAAGTAAATAATTAATGTATTTATTATCATTAAATTAATATTATATGATGAATAAATTAAATAAAGACAATGTGTGGATATGATTTGATACAAGTGTATAAATGAAAATATATACATTTGTAATACATGTATTTAATCATTAATAGATATTTATTATTTATAAAATATATTTACTAATTAAATGATCATATTATAAGATTTTTATGAAATAAATATACTAAATTATGACAAATGTATGGTTATAAATGGATACAAATGTATTAATAATATACACATGAATAAATAAATAATACTTACTATTTAAGTATAAATATATGTATATATATATAAGTAAATAAAAGAATAGAAAAGAGAATAGAAGGAGACGAAACAGAGAGCAGGGGAAAGAAAGAAAGAAAAAGAGAAAAGAAAGATGAAAATGGAAAATTGAAGGTTTGAAGCTTGAAGTTTTAACAGCTAATGTTGTCTCGGGAAATCTAGGCTAAGCAAGGAAAAATGGCAAAGACAACGGGAGTTAGCTCGAGAAAATACAGTTTGTATTTCTATAATCCGAACTTAATACTTAAATTGTTGGATTTATTATTTAATATATATATGTAGTAGGTGTTTTGAGATGATCATTTGAATTGGATTGAATATTGATTATATTGAATTGATTTATGAATATATGTGAATGTTTTAATTGAAATGAATATTGATGTGGAAATTGAATAATAAATATTTGTTATATTGGAAAATATATGTAGTTGGAAGTGTGATGAAATTGATAGAAAAATGTGATTATTGTGAAATTGAATATTTATTAGTGAAAAGTAAATGGAATTATATTGAATTGAAAATATATAGTTAATTAATTAAAATATGAATTAATTGAAAATTGAAAAGTGAATTAAATACCCTATTAACTAGTCGGGCTAGTCGGATATAGTTGCAATGCCATAGGATATGGAAGAGTACGGGTTTTGCCGGGTTACTGATCAAGCACTTATGTGCCAACTACTGTTACTGTTACTGTTTCAGATTTGTTCCGATAAGTTACTCTGTGTACCGTACTGTTACTGTTACTATTCTGAATTTGTTCCGATGAGGTACTCTATGTACCGTACTGCTACTGTTACTGTTACTGTTATTGTTCCGGCTTCGGCCGATGAGGCATTATGTGCCGTACTGGTGTGTTGGTTGGATCCGTGTATCCGTCTAGGCCTGAGTCATGTTAATAGGGGTAAATAAAGGAACTGGAAAGATTGACTGTTACTGAATAATTTAATTGTTACTGTATATCTGATTTTTACTGAATAATTCACTGTTACTAAATAACCGATCAATTGATTGATACTGAATAACTGATTATTATTGAATAATTGATTGTTACCGAATAACTGACTATTATTAAATAAATAATTGTTCTGATTGACTGATCGTTAATGAATATTACTGATTGATTAATTGCTATTGAAAAATAATAAATAATTTTGAATTTAAAGTAGACCAAAATATTGGTTGGAAAGTGAATGTTTGAATACTCATTGAGTTTTAAAAGTTTAATATATATAAATTAATATGTTTTATAATTGTTTAAGTGTTCAGATTATAGAAATACCACTGAGTATACCTATACTCAGCGTACGGTTTGTTTTCGTGCGCAGGTTACGTAAAGATAGAACGTTGAATCAGCATCTCAGGCCGATCCCGAATTCAATAAGGTAAAGTGTGCTAATTATTGGTAAAGGCATGTACCTAGGGTGTCTTATGTGTGTCATTTTGAAATTGTAAATGTAAGGATGAAATAAATAGATTTAGGTTTGGTTATGATATATAATAGAATTTGGTTAATTTGGTATGAAATTGATTTATTTGATGATATTTGATATTTGAATAAAATTAAATATTGAATAATATGTAAATGTTTAAATTTGACAAATTATGAGTGTATTTGGTTGTGTTGGTATTTATGTGTATATTAATTGTAAATGTCCGATAGGTCCGGTAATGCTCCGTAACCTTGTTTCAGGGACGGTTTGGGGTTAGGGGGTGTTACTAAATTTGTGGTCCCGAAACCATTGTTTCAATTTCACTAAAAACGGGTTATTATAAGAATTTTCTTGAAAAGTTAATTTGAAAAATCTAAGTAATTTTTGAAAATGAATTTTGATCAAGTAGAATTAAATTAATCAATTTAATTAATATGATATTTTTAGAAATTAATTTTCAAGTCAGACAATTGGCCCAATAGATAATTGAACTTGAAAATTGGGCCTGAGATTGTAAATTGGGCCAGTAGCCCAAAACTGAGGCAAAGACCTAAAAACTAGTCGAACTGGACAGGGTATGTGAAATTGGGCCGATGGTCTAACCGATGGCTAGACTGGTTCAGTCAGATCGTCACTGACCTGAATCGAACTGACAATAGTCGAACTAGCTCAAGGTGCCATAAGGGTGTCGCACTTGTATCATCAGACATGACGGCTACAATGTCGACGTTCTAGTGGTCGACGATAGTTGGTTTGGTCGAGCAGTGGAAGAGTTACACTCCTACTGAGACTCTATCAGAGAATTTGATTTTAGATTAACTGTTCTAAAAATAATATTATTTTTTAATTAAATTAAATTTAATATTTATCTTATAGATAAATATTCTATTATTTTAATAAGATTTAAAATATAAAATTTAATTTAATATTAAAGTGATTAAGTTTAATAATAGTTGAACTCTCTAAACTCTCGAGAAAGTTGTAGAGAGAAAATTCTCAGACAAAATTATTTTAGAAAATTTCTAGAGATATTTTTTATTTACAATTTGACCTAAAAGTTTAGAGAAATTATAAAATTACCTTATTGATAAATTTTGTGAAAAATTTCTGATTCGAAGCAAGTCCACACTTGACAGACGTGAGTTTGAGGATAGTGAATAAGACTACTCAGTTGAAGCACTCATCCTAGATAAATTGAAAATGTACAATTTTGATTAAGCATTTATTTCTTTAGATATCACAATCAAAAACTTATTTTAAAAAAATTAAAATTCTATTTTCTGCAAATATTTATTCAATTGTCTTGTTTATTTCATTTTTATGTGATTCAATTAGTCTATCATCCCATTAAAACATTCTCTTTATTACCTTTTTATAAAATATATAAAAATAAATTATATTTTTACTTAAAAACTGATTTTTTTAAATTTTTTATAATACATGTCAATCAAGTACATCAACACATGATATCTTTTTATAGTTGATTTTGACTTTAAAGGAATTTTCTTTTTTCAAATTGAAATACCATCATTCAACTCATAAGACTAAAATCGTGACAACTCTAAGTGAAATATGGAGGTTCTTACAAAAGAAAATCATTTGTTTTGTCCAAAAATTATTTTTTTGCTCAATTTAAAACGAAATTAGATAATCAAAATTTAACATCCTAAATGTAACGGAATCCTAACCTCAGCTAGCCCGTGTTCCACTAAGGGTGACTCTTATCTAAATTACTCAACCAATCAGATTTAAGTAATTTAATCCCAACAAATCAACCGTAAAATCAGAATCTTTTAAAAGCGCGTGGGGTCAAAGAATCCCAAAACTTTCCCTGTCCCCCACCGTAGAGAACCTCTCAATAAAGTCATTGCCAATACAGAAAAAAACGAATAATATAATAAAAATATAAAGCCCGTCCCCTCAAATTCTCGTTAGGCCCCTTCCAAATTTAGTCGGCAATTTTATATTTTCAGAAATCCCCTCTTTAGCCCCTAATATCCAATTTTTCTTTTCACTTTCACCCCATATTCTTCCTTGTTCCATACCATCCTCCTCCTCCTCCACCTCCTCTTCTTCGAATTAGGGTTTCACGATCCCCAGATATGAAGCGAACTGCCACGAAGAAGAATAGGCGGCCTCGTGCGACGAAAACGCCGGCGGTCAACGATTCGTCACGTCATGCGTTAAGTCAGCGGGATCAGCGGCGAGAAGGAGAAGGAGAAGACGATGAAGAACAAAAAAGGCTTCTCGGCTCGTTAATGGAAGCCTTCGGTTCGATCTCTCTAGAAGAAGCCACGTCAGCTTATAACCAAGCCGACGGTGATTTGGACAAAGCGGCCGAGATTCTATCCAATTTGATCGATAACGGTAACAATAGTGAAGATCCCGATCCGTCAACGAGCTCGATATCGAGTGGCTCGTCATCGTCAGGTTCTTCCGGGTTCGGTTTTTCCGAAACGAGTTGCTTACAAAATCTGAATAGCGGAAGGGGACGTAGCAGATGGGGAAAACAGCAGAAGCGAGTGGTAGCGTCAACGGGGACGGTTTCGACCGTCCTCGGGAAAGATTACGTTAGGTCAAGCCCATGGCGAGACCCGGCTGCAGTGGCACCGGCGAAATCGGTGTTGGCGACGGAAGAAGCGGAACAGTTTTTATGCTCAATGCTTGGGGAAGAGTGTGAACTTAGCATGGCTGTTGTTAGAGATGTTTTGTGTGAGTTTATTTATTATTTTGTTTGCATAAAGAAGTTCTTAAAATAATTCTTTTAATTATATTTTTATGTTGAACGAACAGAAGTTTACTTTTGCAGGTCAGTGTGGGTACAATGTTGAGAAGGTATTGTCAGCCCTAAAATCTGAATTTGCTTTCTTTGTTGATTTTGATGTATCAAAACAGCGAAGCAGTTTCATAGTCATTTAGGAACGTTAAGGAAAAAGAAAGATCTATGAAAGGTTACATGCGCCCTGTAGCATACTGGGTTCTTTATATGGTTTGTTGGTAAAATGTTACTTTTTTACTATATAAGCGTGCATCCAAGGATCAAGGAGTCTATGCGTATTGATTTTCACCCTGTAAATAGGCATGTGGAAATTGGGTTACTGATTCAGAGAGGGATGGACTGGGTTGACTTTAGTTCTTTGATTCTCTCCCTCTCGGAATGGTTGAATTGTGAGTAAATCTGACTTAAAAAATTGGAAACAAGAGAAAGGGCTAAGCTACTGAAATATAGCTTCTTGGTACATTACTGTGTTGGGATACTTATTTCTGCATTGTCATCCTTTTGATGATTCCCTTTATGATTCAATGTATTCGTTCTTTCCAGGCTTTGGATGCATTACTTGATTTATCTGCTTCCTCCTATGAAAAATCCAAGAGTTTTAATGACAATTTGAACAGTAGACAAGATACAGGATTCGTAATTGAATGTGCAGACAATGTAAGTATTATGATTTTTTTTTTACTTGAAATGTTTCAAGTTTTGTGGATCAGATATTTCACTCTGAATATGACATCATTTTTTTAGTTTGTTAGATTTCTATACACCAAATTTATAATAATTACTGTTTGTCCCACTAGAGCTGTTTGATATTAGCTGGTTTGAGTGTTATTATGCTGACTTTTTTTAGAGAGGCAGTGGGGACTCAGAGAGAAAATACACAGTTGTTTGGTTTGGATAGGTTTTAATATTTATTTAGTGTTCTATTTGATGGTTTATCTTTCCTTATTCTAAGCTTGAGGATTCGACAATCAGATAAGAGTTCTTTAGGTTGCCAAATTAAGGTTCATCTCTATATTGCAAACCGATGTAACTGAAGGGAACTTCCATTTTGTATTCATTCAGTTAGTCACTAAAGGAGGAGAAATTGACAAAAAGCCTACCCCTTCCTCTCCCCCCCTCCCAAATTTTTTCCCTCTTGGAAAGAGCACTGAAGAATGTGTAAGATTACATTTGCGTGGCATATGTTTAATTATTTTTGCTGTTTTGTATAATTTACGTCTCTTTCGCCCATAATTTGAAATCTCTCTGAAGCATTTTACATTGCATTGTATTCTAAATGGTGATTTATAAATTTTCTAACAGTTAACAGATAGGACATCTGACTGCATATCTAAGTTGTTGGAAAGCGAACTTCAAGATAGTATATGGTCAGCCGGATATGGTCACAGGTAATTTAGTCTTTCTGCCGTTGTCCTTGACTTGGCTATTTCTTTTTCTTTTTTCCCCTCAAAATCGTCTTCTCATGCAGGAGTTATATTATAATAGAAAGAGACTTAAATGTTGTAGATGACCAAATGGTTTTGAGCTATTTCATGCATGTCTTGAAGAGTGAGATAATTTATGGTAGAAACTTTTCTTGTTGGTCAATTAATTGCCTGTTAGATTTAGAAGCTGCAGAAAGAATGAGAACAATTTTGTAATCACAGTATAAAAAGCTCTGCAAGTCATTTATCAGTGCAGTCTAAAAGTGTGTTTGCTTGTTGTATTGCATGTTTTCAGTAGCATTGCATGTAAACTTAACTGACATGTGTTATGTTGTAATACAGTTATCTCATGCTAATTGTAAGTCTTCTAAGTACTTGGTTTAGATAACTTGAGTTACGCCTTGACTGTGGCAGTATTGTATAAAGCTTTTATATTGCTGTTAATTTGAATTCTCCTATTTTGATCTTAAGTGTAAAAAACTATGACTTGAAATCTTAGGTGTTCTACCCCTCTTGAATTTAGGAATTACTCTAAGGTTCTTGCTAGTTCTGAAGCTATGCAACCACCTTGCCCAAGGAATAATGTGTCGAATCTCCCTCAGGAGGTCCTGGATTCTTTATTTAAAATCCCCAAGAGTTCTGAGCATGAACCAAGCACTATGAGTTGGAGGAATGTAGTAAAGAAGATGCAGTTGTTGGGACCACCTATTGATTTTTGTCCATCTACTGATGCAGAACCTCAGCAGGATATCTATGGTATTCTCTTGTTAATTTTCTCAGGCTTTGCATGTTATTGTATGTATGAGTTTGTTGGTACTGTGACCTCCGGTTTTGAAATGGGGTTATGAATATCACTATAAACAGTTTTATTTGCTAAATTGTACTTGAGCACCTTTATTGGAAGGGTAAACTGACAAATTGCTATTAATTATCTTTTCATTGTTAGTCACATGTATGCTAGATACATATGCATTACTTTTCTTCTGTTTGTCCTACTCCTGCCATAATATGAATATACAAGTACTCAGAGCTACTTGAATAACTGCCCCCTCTACTTATTATGAGAAATCAAGACATAAGAATAATCGTAAAAGTGGTTAGGTCACTCTTTGGTTCCTTTTTAGAACTTAAAAAAGTCTACTAAAAAATAAGAAGAAAAAGGAACGGAAGAATTTTAAGGTGATTCTTGATTGGATGTAGTTTTCTTTTAGGGTTTGTATTGTTTTTATTTCCTTCTTCACGTAGCATTTATAACCATTTCTCAAAATATTTATCATAAACTCTTTTGTACAACCTTTATATACGTTTCTGCACTGTTTTTCATCATATTTTTCTTTACAATTCAAAATATCTGTAATTTGTAGCTAAGGGAGATGAATATCACAAATTTAGAGAGTGTGCCAAAGAACATTGGGATTCCATGAGATCTTATTATCAGAAGGTATGGCGTTTATAGCAATATGTATATTTATTATTTCTATAAACCAAATACATACATACATACATACATCCAGACATACATATATACATATATGAACATCACGAATAAAAGTTGCATTGCGCCATATCAAATAGTATTTGGTTTATAGAAATACATACATACATCCAGACATACATATATACATATATACATATATACTATTTGATGGTAGAATGAACGTTCTTCTACAGGCTGCTACTGCATATTCAAAGGGAGAGTTGGAGTATGCAGCTTATCTTTCTGATCAGGTGTGTTTTCTACTTGGGGGATGTTATGAATCATGTGTTGCATATAAGTTCGAGATGTGATGCCATGTCTTCGGCAAATTTTGAAAAGGAAACACTGGCAACAAAAATGAAGGAACATGAGAACTGGGGATAATATCCCATAATGTTTTACTTGTCTTCTTCTCTGCTTGACATCAATATGATGTCTTATGTCAAAACTCGTGCCAAGGGTTGGCTTTAGAATAAAATTCTGACTTGATAATACCTTGCATCTGAGTAGGGAAAGATACAGAGTAAATTGGCACGGGAAGCAGATGAAAGGGCAAGCCAGAATATATTTAAAGCCAGGTTAGTCCTTGTATAACTAACTGAATCGGTGAACAAGAAGTATTCTCTCTCTGCCTGCCTCTACCTTCTCTTGTGGTCTAGTGAACTGATCTGTCAACTCTCTTCCAGGAACAAAGCCTTTGAAAATGTGATAACAATTGATTTGCATGGGCAACATGTCAAACAAGCGATGAAACTTTTAAAACTACACCTTCTATTTGGAATACATGTTCCTTGTAAGCATTGTTTGACCTGATTCCGTATTAGTATGTGTGTGTGTGTGTGTTTGTATTGTACTTATTATTTGCCTTATTGTGCTTCAGCTGTTCAAACTCTGAGGGTTATTACTGGCTGTGGAACACATGGTATGGGGAAGTCAAAACTGAAACAGTCGGTATGGATCTAAAGTATCCCTGATCCAGCTATTTGTCCTTTCTGTAGTAAATTAATAAAAAAAAAGTCGGATTCTTTTGTGGTGGTTGATTTATCCAGAATGAATAATGTGGATGTTTTGGTAGATTATATGTGGTTGAAATGTTTTATTGATTATATTGAACTTTGATTCATTTTCTTCATTGCGAACATTTTACTTTATGCTTTTATCTTAGGAGGACAGTGTAGTTTATGTTCTTCTTGTCTAATATTTTATGTCACTGGTTGATGCATGCAGGTCACTAAGCTTCTTGAAAAGGAAGGCATTCAGTGGCGTGAAGAAAACCGTGGAACTGTACTAATCAAGCTTGGCGGATACAGAGAGTTCAGCTTTTTAGAATCCAATAGTGACACGGAGTAAATTAATTATCTAATACCAGGTTTGCATCATTTACCATCTGTTTGTACAAGACAAGGATGTAATGTAACAAGGTTAATTAGTGGTTCAAAAACAGGGATCAGATGTTTATATGTACATTACTAGAAATCCTTGTACCCTTTCCTCCTTAGGTAGGTGGAAGCTTCATGAAGATGAAGCTTTCCGTGTTCCTGTATGTTGAGTTTAGCAAAATCATGTATCTGACTCAATTATTGGTAATGACAAAGACTCATGAGAGACTGTAAATTCCGTAGTTATCAACGGAGTTGCTGTGTTCTTTTACTTTCATTAGAAACTCGGTTTGGTATGGAGCATCTTTCCTGCTGCAGGGAACCTGTTTGTTTGACAAGATGGAAGAATGGTTGGGGATTCTTTTGCTTTAAGTGTTGCAGAATGGCGCAGCAGTGCCAGATTTTGAGAAGTTGGAAAATTTATTTTATTATTCTTTTGATACTTAAAGTTGGGGAGTTTCCAGTGACACCCTAGTAGTTCCATCTTCGATTTTGTTGCTGGCTTGAGTTGATTTGTTTAGCATTTTATAGAATAGATGAATTAGCCATATTGTAACTGTTACGTGGATTATGGTTCATGGCTTTATCTTACAATAATCCTTGATTAACCTATTCATCCAACAATATTTTCTTGTTCTGTTGGATTCATCCAACTTTTTTGGACCCTGGCAAATTTTACATGGTCGCCAAAGCAGACAGATAACATTTTCTTTGTTGACCAATATGCATGGTATCTTTAAAATTCCATGCTTTTTTTTTAATTGAATATGCAAATAATTGAGAAGTAGGCAATTCGACATTATCCCCTTCATTGCGGTTTTTGGTTTCTATGGCTATGGCCCATATATAGAACGCAGAAAGGCACACCGTGAATGCGCCTCGTCCAAAAGGATCCTGAAGCGGCGCGTTCAGGTGGTGGCCCTGCCAACACTGATTTCACCACTTGCAACAATAACAACTTTGTTCTTGGGTGTACAGCTCAGCCTTCCTTGAGCTTCAATTTTGTAAACAACATCCATCCCAGAGAGCACTTTTCCAAATACAACATGTTTGCCATCTAACCATTTAGCAGCCATGTTAAAAGATGATAAACTATAACATCTTCATTGTAAAATTTATAACTACCTGCTGGCTGTAACGGTTGTAATGAATAATTGTGAGCCCTATACGAAACGAAACAAACAGTCTTTGCTTGTAACAGATGTTCCAAATCATTCCTTGAAAACTAGTTAAAGACGAGTAGGAATGTAGCTGGCTCACCAGGCCCAGTGTGCTTCAGCTTGAAATTCTCATCACCAAATTTCCACCATCACCGAGTGTAAAATCGCCTCCTTGTATCATAAAATGTGGAATAATCCTATGAAACGTACTGCCTTTGTACTGGAGAGATTTCCCCTGTAATGGAAACCCACGGTCCCAAGTATATGACGACTATGTTACCAGGACTCTTAAGTTTCTATCCGACGCATATTAACATAAGTTGACCAGTGAGATTAGCACAATGTTCGGAAATTTTCTGCCTATAACAGAAACTCAGGCTGATTGGTAGCAAAACAATTGATGGGAAAATTCCAAAAGATAGATTAAGACAGCAATGCAGCCATAACACTAAACATAACTGTTGTTTTAGGAACTATGTTTCCAAAGAGTCCCATGATGACTCGACCTGAGAGCAATAATTCAGTAGTAATGTTTTAGCTACGTAAACTAAACAGAAAGCAAAAGCTATGGTGGGTGCAACACATTACGTATCCTACGATATTGGAGGAAATTCTAGGGTGAGCTCCACTTAAGCAAAAGCTTTTACCAAAATACCTAAAGATTTACCGATATTTGCAAGACTTTACCAAAATTGGTCTTAAAAGTAAGAAAAAGTGAAGCATACCAGCAGGTTTTCCTGCAATTTCAACATCAAAGTAAACTTGGTGAGTAACTTCATTCAAATGTTCCCTTGACTGTTTTGCCTGCACATTCCATTAAAAAGAACATATCCAACAATCAAATCAACTAATCACATCTGACTAGACAATAAGTGAAGAAAAACAGAAGAAGATACTAACTTAACATTGTATATCGCAGATGAGCTTAATAAACTAGACGCAGAACTAAAAACAGAAAGGGAACCTGAGCCAAGAACTCTACTTATTCTGACGTAGTTATATAGTACAAAATGCATCACAAATTATTCTATTTTGATATTGAGACAAAAATATTGGCATTTTCGCTAAAATCTTTCACTGCGCTTTTAAAACGTAAAATGCTCTCTCAATATAAATTTTTAAAGATGAACGGGCTCGATTAAAAAATTCTCCCCGCAATATTGATTTTTGTAGATTTACATTGGAGTTTTTTTTTTTAAGATTTACTTTGAATTTTAGAGATGAAAGTGAAAATGAGAGAATGAAGACTACTAATATCTTGACACTGCTATTAGATTTGAGAGCATGATCAAATATTTTATTTCACATATCTCATTCTTAATCAGATGTTGAAAAAAATTACCTATAAAAGTAAAAATTTGTTAACCATATTTATATTAAATAATAAAATAATATTAAGGTTAAATAATAGTTTAAAATATTAAAGTTATATTTTGTTTCACAAAAAAGAATTTTTGATTTGCCTTTTCAAAGTAAATAGAAAGTAAAATAATGTTGGATTGGAGAGAGACCCATAGAGCAAATGAAGAAAATTTACATGGAAAAGTAAGAAACATAGCTATGTTTGTATCGACTTGGTTATTAGCCCATCAATGTGTAAGTTCCTCCTTGGAGATCCAATTTATTCATTCAAAAACTGAAAAAAGGTTGTGCTTTGACAATGCTAAAATCACCCTTTTAGCAGGTCAATTGCCACCATCGTATCTAAAAAATTCTTTTTAAGAGTAGTGGCTGACCCTGTAAGCACTCTCTTAATTCAACTAATGGGATTTCATCCACCTCCCTTTTCTCTTGCCATATCAATTATTGGGTCACGATTCTCATCCCAAGTTGGGCTTCAAATACTTAATCCCAAGTTGCCAGAAAAATTGAAATTATTAACTAAGCTATTTTAAGAAAAATTTATTAATCTATTCTTATTCAAGTAATTCCTCAAATTAGAATAAAAATTTATGTTTATAAAAAAATATAATAATATTTTAAACTCAGATGGTTGCCAAAAGAAATTTAATGATTGATTTTAGCTATGATTGAATTCAATGGCATTGGGAGGATAGGACCCCCAAACCATTAAAAACAGAACACAATGGACGGCCTCGGAGGCGGCCTCGGAGGAAGCGAAGAAATTCAATCCACGTGGGAAACCCAATACCATCCTTCCACACACACGACAGGCAGACGGACAGAGAACGCGAGTTTAAAAAAAGTTACCTTAAAAAAAGGAATCACTAATAATGGTTTAAACCTTATGTTCGTCCGTTGTATTTTGTAGCAAACAAAAAGCAGGGGACGCGAACACCATTTGCAGGGAGCCGCTGCAAATGCTCTTTTCAATATGGCGAAACAACACGCCTGGGCTCACTCTGCACATCCTCGTTCGCCTTCTTATCTCTTCTTCTCCGTCGTTGCGCTTTCTTTCCTCTCCCTTATCGCCCTCCTCATCTACAAGGTCCACCTCCTTTTTCTTTTTCTTTTTTAATATTTATCAGCTGCTAATGGAACCAGCAATGTTCTGACTGTTTTTTTTTCCGGTGGAGATTTAGGTGGATAATTTTGCTTCCCAAACGAAAACAATCGTGGGTCATAATTTAGAGCCGACGCCGTGGCATCTTTTCCCGCCGAAAAACTTCACCGACGAATCCCGACATTCCCGGGCTTACAAGATCATCCAATGCTCCTATCTGACTTGTCGCTACGCCGCCACCGTCGGTGGCGCTCAACCTTCGGAGGGGCAGGAGGAGGAACGACGGGGCTTAGTCTCCTCTCGTACCCCTCCACAATGCCCAAACTTTTTCAAGTTCATTTACCGTGATCTTGAACCATGGATGAAGACCCGGATATCCGTTAACCACATAAATGAAGCCAAGGAACACGCGGCGTTTCGTATCGTTATTGTTGAAGGAAAATTGTTTGTCGATTTGTATTATGCTTGTGTACAAAGTAGATTGATGTTTACGCTATGGGGAATTTTACAGCTTATCAAAAAGTATCCTGGGATGGTCCCTGATGTGGATATGATGTTTGATTGCATGGATAAGCCTACCATTGAAAGAGCTAGAGTTGAAAATGGGTCTTTGCCGTTGCCTCTGTTCCGGTATTGTACAACTGAGGCTCACTTTGACATCCCTTTTCCCGACTGGTCCTTTTGGGGTTGGTAAGAATCACTCATTCCCAACTTCATTTGAGATTCTAATTTGTCTACTTTTACTACAAGATCATATCTGCATAATCTGTGTTTACACTTACCATAACCTAACTCCATTCGTGTAACTTAAAACCTCAAGTTACCAAATCAAAATTGTCCCAAACCTAAAATGATATGAATAACTTAAATTGTTAATAATCTGGGTATACCAGGGATTGCAGTTAATTTGCTATGGACTAAGCTCCAGGTGCTAAATTGTTAATGATTCTGTGCAGATAGAATGTTAAATTGAGTAGACCATTTGATGGTAGTATGAATTGTGTGAAAATATGTTCAAGTTGCGAAGCTTAACAACGCTGTACCCCTGAATGCAGAAATGTTGAGTTATGTTGGTGTCACTCTATGTAGTTGTCATCCATATGATTCATGTTCAAATACTCCCAAGTCTAAAAGTGTTTTTCTTGTTTATGTGAATCTTATATATATTGGCATGCTATATGTGTTGGGATATGTGTGTGTATAGTGCTCCTCTCTACTAGCTTATGCAAATGGAGCATCTTGAATCTATCTTGGAATTTTTCATTAGTCGCAGCTATGGTGGTGATATAAGAGATGTGGTCTAGAATTCATGTTAGTTTTGGTGGATATTTATTTGAATTCTTGTGCACATCTTTGTGAATGACTTGTCTGCAGGCCAGAGGTAAATGTAGAGGCATGGGATGAGCAGTTCAAAGAAATTAAGAAGGGATCACAAGCTCAAACCTGGTTGAAGAAGATTCCCCGTGCCTATTGGAAAGGAAATCCAGATGTTGAATCTCCAATACGTCTGGCACTAATGCAATGCAATGACTCTAACTTGTGGGGTACAGAAATTATTCGTCAGGTTGGTTTGAAAAGTTTTATGTGAACGCATGAATTTTTCTATTTAGAAATGATAGGTCTAACAGCCAAAAATGTGCTTTAAAGTGCAATAATGATAATAAGATTTATGTTGTTTGATGATGTTGCTTTTTATTGTGCATTGCAGGACTGGGCGGAAGAAGCAAAGACTGGGTATGAGCGGTCCAAACTATCCGATCAGTGTAACTATCGGTGAGTTCTCTTCTTTGACTGATATTACTACAGCAGACATACTTATATTCAACATTTGCATTTGAGTCCGGATAATAGCCTTATGCTGTGTGATGGGCCTGGAACTTTAGAAGACTATTCCTTAAGAGTCCTAAACAAACTTGGTAGCTACAAGTTACTAGAGTGCTTTGACTTGGTTTCCACGCTTTTTGTAGGTTAGCCTTCTAGAATTTTCCAGGTTTGGGTCGGGTCAAGATGCCCCGTATGAACAACTTGGTTTGCTGTGTGAGCCTTGATCATGAGCTGGTGTGCACAGGCTGTGACATTGGCACAGTACATTTAAAGCTTGCTATTTAGACTAGTCCTTGGGGACCTAAGAATCAACCGCCCCTGCCTTTAAATCCCAGATTTCTTCCCTAGAGTTCAATCAGCTTGGATTGCATTGTAGAAAGCCGTCATAAGGGCTACATTTTATAATGGAAATTAAACAAATTTTGTTCCAAGGCTCAAAAAGTGCATAATTTAATATTGTTTTGTAATACTTGTCTGATATTGAAAGTAATATACTGATATTTTTGTTTCCCATTTTCTGCAGTTATAAGATCTATGCTGAAGGCTATGCTTGGTCTGTAAGCTTGAAATATATCCTATCTTGTGGTTCACTTCCTCTATTAATTTCCCCACAATATGAAGATTTCTTCACTCGTGCCCTCGTTCCCAAGTTAAACTACTGGCCTGTCTCTAACGTTGATTTATGTCGCTCCATAAAGTTTGCTGTTGACTGGGGTAATACAAACCCGTCTCAGGTATGATCTTTTGGCATTCGAATTGGCAATAAGCAACAACTATTATAGGTTTAAACTGAATCTAGAATTCTTTCTTTTGAGCATCCACATAAATTCATGGCAATATTAGTACATGGTTATGGGGTATGATCCTCTATATATTTATGAGAAAGCTTGGAACATGGTTGACCCCTATTAGTGATACATTCTTTCTTTCTGATAAATTTGACTAAACAGGCAGAGGCAGTCGGGAAAAGAGCGCAACATCTGATGGAAAGTTTAAGCATGGATCGGGTTTACGATTACATGTTTCACCTGATTTCAGAATATGCAAAGCTGCAAGACTTTAAGCCTGTCCCGCCCTCATCAGCTCAGCAAGTATGTGAAGAATCCTTGCTTTGCTTCGCAGATGACAAGCAAAAGGAATTCCTTAAGAAATCAGCAGTGACTGATGGTTCATCAACGCCGCCCTGCACCCTTATCAAGCGTCCCAACCCTAATTTTTTCACTATTTGGAATGATCAGAAGAGGAAAATAATTGATAATGTGAGAGATATGGAGAACAGAGCAAATGCAGCCATCACCTAGATGACATACCTAATGAATTTATGTCTGCACTTAGTCATTTATACAGAAATTCTTTTAAATCCTTTTTACACGTTATTTTTTATATTTATATTTATATTTATACGACAAAAAAAGAAAAACCAAATGAAATGGAAGTGGTGGAATTACAAACTTGGGTTGCAAATTTAGTTAAAATTAATTTTTCATGTTGGTTTTATGTATATATATATTTTAATTCATTAAACAATGTATTTTTATTAACAAAATATTCTCCTCGTAATCAAAATTTAGGGAAAATATACATGTATTTGGGTAGTACAGATAGAACACAGCTATCTGAAGACAACAGAAAATTATAAGACAATAGTCTTACTACCAATTGGGTAGGGAAAAATGAAACAGGAGTTGTGCTTGGCTCTCTTGTAATTTTTGAATTATCTGAGTAGTACCATCCAATTCTGATTCTGAACTAAATGCACATTATCCTCTAGATATCTAAATTCGAAAAAAAAAATCTAAAATTAATATTTTCTATCATATGTTGGATATCAAAATCCACAAAAATTTGAATTCGAATATGAAAGTCTATATTTATAGACATAGGAAGTATAAATAAAATAGATCTCTACTTTCTAATTACTATTAAAATTTAAAGTACATTAAAATTTATCTAAGATATTCATAACACTCCTTATATATCGTTAAAACCAGTAAGATAAAAACCATGTGCGAAAAAAAATTGCTAGGGAAGAAAAAAGAGTACACATATCTATAATACGCATAATATATTGCTTCGTTAAAAACCTTACCAGGAAAATCCAATGGGACAAAACCTCGGTTAAAGGAAAAAGAGTACAGTGCGTATTTACTCCCCTCATGAAAACATCACATACTTTCTCATATTCTACGTATTCAAAATTAATTATTTTAATTGCATGATCTAAAATTAATTATTTAAACAAATAATCTTGCAAACGATAAATTACAAATTGATAATACATATGTGATTATTTTGTAGATGCATCTACCAAAATAATATAATATCAAAATCATCCTTATGGTGGATGAATAAGCCCATATTCATTTCAGAAATACAAAATATTAAATTTCAACTTTAGCTAGTGAGTTTCTAATAAGCAATTTCCATTGAAAACAAGCAACAAATGAGAATTTTTAAATTAAAGAATCTTCTAGTTCTTTAATGAATATCCATATGAATTCTCAATTAATTTTGGCATCATATATGATCTAGAATGATCTAACTGGTCACGCCAAATAGTAAATGTATTTGTATCAATAAACTTCTGGTTTACTTTAACATGCATTTCAATTGTACTAATAATGTCAATATTAATTGTAACAAATTGATAATTTTACTGTCACTCCTTTTACTTTGTATCCACATATAAGTACTATTAAGACATTTACTACTGGAAATGTCTAAATCAATGTGAAGTCTATAATGCCACTAAATCAACAAAATATAATTTCCAAACAATTATATGCAATATTCACTTCAGGGAATATATCGAAATCTTCAAATCAAATCAATAGCTTAATCCTCCTTTTTTTTCATCCATTCAAAATAAATATTTATAACAATAGTGATTTATATGAAATATAATATTTTCTTCATTCATAATCTCAATATGGTATCCATTATAATGAATATGTTTTAAAACTAATGCATTAACCATCACAAATTTTGTGCTTTTTAGATATTGATGTATTAACTCTTTTGGAGCTTTCAACTAATTTTGTACTATTAAATATTAGAATAATATTTGTTTGTTTTAGTACTAAATAAGATAAATATTTTCTATCTATAATGATAGAATTCATTACTACATTCTAATATCCTTACTCAAAGAATAACAGAAATAAAATATTTGGGCATACGCCATATGTGGCCAATAATCTTTCATATCACATTGATAACATAAGTTATCTTTAACCCTTGAAGAGTTGTCTTGGGAACTCTCATTGTTCTTTTATTTATTACTATGTTCACACTCTTAGTGGTCCATGATTATATCTTTTATTTATTTTTTTATATTTGCATTCACTTCGGGGAATGCAACATATTTAGTAGGAGGGACTTATAAACATCTCAATAGATTCTTTATTTCATAATCATTATCACAAATATACGTGGATTTCAAATCAGAATCTATCTATTCATATTGTCATGATTAGTCTCAAATTATAATAAACATGATATAATAAATCATAGTAAAATATTCTTGAAGATCTTTAGCATTTCCGTCATCACCCACGTAAGGATTATTTAAATTTCTTGGATAATGATTACCCATAGTGCACAGGCCTCAATTGAAGATTGAAATTACAATAGCTCAAGGTAATTGACAACAACTTGAGTAACAGATTTGGAGTAACTGTATTATAAAATAAAAGAGGATTGTGCTGATAACGTGTTATAAAATAAAAAGACAGAAAGTAAAAAACAAAAAACATAGGAGAGCAAAAGAGAGAGCGTATTTTATTGACCATGATAAGTTTTGATGTACTTTAAATTCTAATAGTAATTAGAAAGTAGAGTTTTATTTTATTTATACTTCTTATGTCAATAAATATAGACTTTGGAGAAGCATTGTAAATATATCCCATTGATAAATAAAATGCGCTCTCTCTTTGCTTTCATATTCTCTTTGTTCTTTACGTTCTATCTTTTTATTTTGTAATAGTTTATTCATAATTAACAATAAATAATTGCAAAACAATTAATAACAGTAGTTAAATAACAATATAAACAAATTAAGCATAACAATTTTATAAAAATTTAAATATATCTAACTACTAACAACTTAAACATAAGAATTCCAAACAAAAAAGTCATAACAATTACTAATTATATAATGCTAATTGTATATATTATAATCTATCATAAAGTTAATTATACATATAGAGTTTAAGCTTACATATAATTAAGGAGGTGCTTGGTTCAAGGAACATAATGTTACATTTCGTAAAAGCGGGTGCCTTTGAAGCGGGTGTTCATCTCATTATTAAGGAGCAGGTGGGCTTGCATATCTAGAGGATGGCCTTGATAACCGAAGGGTGTCGCTCCTCTAGTTGGGGATGGATGGTCAACCAGGACTTTATCTCAAGTGAAGTCAGAGGGAGATCAACACCTTTTGTCCTGTTAACACTTGTCCAGGTGGTGGAGGGGTATAACAACCTTATTTGACTCATTTGGTTGGAATGTAAGATTATGGCTCCGTTTGTTTGCAGGGAAACATTTTCCATAAAATGTTTTCCTGATTTTACGGTGTTTGGAAGCTTGAAAATATTTTACATTTGGAAAATATTTTTTGATTGACAAAATGTAAAATTATGGCTCCGTTTGTTTGCAGGGAAACATTTTCCATAAAATGTTTTCCTGATTTTACGGTGTTTGGAAGCTTGAAAATATTTTACATTTGGAAAATATTTTCCAAGAGACAGGTAAAATGAATGGGTTTTAGGGAAAATGTCTTACATATTTTTTTTCTATAAGACATTTTCCATCTCCTTCTTCATCCAGGTAAAAGTCCTTCTCCTTCTTCCGGTTTTCATCTTCTTTCTCTCTTTCTCAGGCAAATCTCATTCCTCACTTTCTCTCTTTCTCAGGCAAATCTCATTCCTCTTCGCAGGGTCTTGGCTTAAGGTATGACATCTTCTTTTTAAAGCTCTTTTTTTTTTCTTCTTGTTATTTACTTGTCCACATTTTCCCCGATTTTATATCTGAAATTTTATGCCTTTCTTTGTTTCTTTATTTTTAATTTTTTTCTGGGTTTGGATAAATTCTATCTATTCAGGGTTTTGGTGTGCATGATATTTCAATGTTAGGAAATGGTTGCCTCTATCTTCTTTGAAGTTGCCTGTGCTTCATATCAATTTTGATACTTGAACACTATAAAGATAATATGCATGTATGTCAATTATAGCTTTTGTAATTGCAATATCATTTCAGATTTTTATGTCGGTTTTATGTTTGAGCCAAATTTCATGAAATACATTTTTAACTCTCTGCGAGCAGTAGAGAAAGATTTTTTTTTCAGTCATTACAATATCAGGTTTTTAAGTCTCTCCAATCACTTCTAGTTGAACTGGGATTACTTAAAAATCGTCACCATTTACCCCTTTAGCCTTGTTCAATAATCATCTCGACTTCTGGCCTTTAGTTCATCAATTCCCGCACAGATCTTTGGCAATGGTCTCTAGAAATCTCAACCATCCACCAACTCATTTCCCTATTCTTCAACATTCCAACATAAAAGTAAAAAAAATGTGCTTTTCACATCCAATACAATTAGGTCCAAAATGGTCCCAAAAGGTAGAAAGAAGAAATTCCAGTTGATGATGAAGCCTCAGCCATTGTTTCTGCGGTGGGAACTCTGACAGTGGCAGTGACATCCACCAATTCTGATATAGGAAGCAATGATTTTTTACCAGAAAAAGTAACCCACTTTTCCTTCTTTCTCCATATTCCCACTTCACCCTTTCAACTTAAAATGCCTCAAAGAGGTAAAAAAGGATGAGCAAGTACAATAACAAATAAGCTTAACAATGAAATAGAAAAACAAAATCAATAGCTATTTCAGTAAGTTCCTTTGTGTCATTTTCATTAAACATTAGTGATACTGAAAATAAAAATGAAAAAAAAAAGTTCTCATCATTCTTCGTGATGCATTAACATTTCTTAAGAACCCCCCCCCAAATCTAATCAGTAATTAACCCCCAAAAAACCCCCCAAAAGAAAAAGGGAGCCATATCATAGAGTAGATCCTGGGCAGGCTAATTTCATATCCTCATATAGATATAACATTCACAGAGCTAAAACTATAGCAGTATGTTTTTGTTTATATATATATATGTAATAGGCCAATTTTGGCTTGGGCCCGAAAAAGAAAAATAATAACTGAATAAATAAAGCCAAAGGATATAATCAGACGAAAAAAAGCCAAAAAGGGCCAAATTGAAAGACAATTACTAAATTGGGGCCAAATCAAAAAGATGGAGAAAGCTAAGAGTTATCAAATTTTGTTGACTTTGTAAAAAGCCAAAAATAGGAAGATATTATTTTATTTTTATTCTTATTTCTGTTTTTATTTATTTTTATTTTATTTTAATTTATTAATTAGGCTATTTTTAGTAAACCCCATGTATATAAACAGGGGTATTTTATTCTTTGAAGGGATAAATTACTTTTGTATCCCTACTTCAATTTGGAATTAGATTATTCTCTCTTTTCCTATTTCCATTGGAATTAAATTATTTTCTTTTCTCTTTCAATTTGATGTGGGCATTTTGTCCATTTCATTTCAATTTCTTTGTTTTTTTCTAAATTCGTCCAATTGTTTTTAGCCCTTCCGCTTTTTTATTATTTTGCAATTAAGTTTTTATTATTTTTAATTTTAGCCCTAAAATCTACATTTTGGTCCTTCTTGAAGCTGTGCGTTTTGAAAGCTGGAGATTATTTCCCTTTTGTTCCCTCCTTGTTATTCGCAAGTTCAAATCGGTCCATTTCCTTTTATTTATTTTTGATTAATTTGCCTCAAAATTTTGCTTTAAGGTTCGATTTAATCCTTTTTTTCGCTATTTTATTATCAAATTAACTAATTTAATATATTATTGCTATTATTATTATGTTTCTATTTATATTTATTTTTTTATTCTAATAATATTATTATTTATCTATTTATATTTCTACTATTATTATATTTCTATTTATTATATTTCTATTTCTATTTATATACTAATATTATTTTCATTATTGTTTTTCTTATATATGGTTTTTTTACTCTTGTTATTAACATTTTATTTATTTATTTATATCGTGTTGTTATTTATTTATTTATGTCCTCTTATATGATTTTAAAACTTTTATTATTATTATTATTATTATATTTCTATGTATTATATTTCTATTTATATTTATGTATTAATATCATTATTTTTTTATATATTATATATTATTATTATTATTACTATTAGTACTATTATTATTTTCTATTATTATTATTATTATTATTATTATTTATAGTATATTTATTCACAAATTGCTCCCTTAATTTTATTTTATATTTTAATTTACTCTTCTATTTTTAATATTTTACAAACTACTTTCTTCAATATCTATTTGTATATCTATTTATGTATTCATTAGTCCTTACTATACCATAAAAATAGGTTTTGTCTTGTTCAGTGTCTATTATATTTTTGTTACCATTGAAATTATTTGTTGTTTGTTTTACCTTATTTCCCTTCGATTGTTTGTGTTGGTATTAAAGTGATAGTATGTGATTATGGCATTATGTATACTATGATTTGTTAGTATTTCCATATTATAGACATTCATTAACATAACATTTTATTCGTACATTATTATTCCATGCTCATATTGCCATTTTAGTTTGTTTCGCTCAAATCATATCGAGAATTAGGTCCCAACGTATTTATTCATAATGTGTCGTTTTATTATACTTCAAACAAAATAAATACACATCGTTTTAAATTTCATATTTGCTATTATTTCATAAAAAGAAAATTTTCAAATAAGGCAATGTTCCGTATTTGGAAACTTGAGAGATCGTGCCCTAACATATTGGGTTTCAATTTTTCTCGTTTGACCCAAATGACCGAATATCCTTTTAAAATTAAAATGCATGAATTTTGAAAATCAAAAGACAAGCTTGTTCTCGAAGGTTTAAAATGTCATGTCCTAACGTACTGGATGTGACATTTTATTACTTCGGGAGAATAAGGTCTTTAGCATCCGCTTCGATTTATCCAAACATTTTTTTGTAAAATTAACGTTAATAAAAAAGAGAGGATCATATTTTAAATTCTTTTCGAGTTTTCAACTTTCGATGTTAAGACATTAATTAATCAATTAGGTACCAATTTTGGGCATTACGAGGGTGCTAATCCTTCCTCGTGCATAACCAACTCTCGAACCCATTTTCTCAAATTTCGTAGACCAAAAATGTTGTTTTAGTAAATCAAAACATTTTATTAAAACGATTAATGACAAGGTGACCCGATCACACCTCATAAAAAATGATTGGTGGTGACTCCAATTTTTATTTTCAAAACCAAAGTCGACCCTTTTTTCTTTTCAAAAAAATGGTTTCGATAGCTTGGCAACTCCACTGGGGAACTAATAAGATAGTCAAGCCGTAAAATTGATTATTTTCTGTCCTTTTGTTGAAAATTGAAAATTTGATTTGAAAAATCATGGTTCTTTTGTCCCATTTGTTTGTGTCATGTCATATGTTTGTTGTGATTTGAGTTTCATAGGATATTCCTGCATCATATTGCATGACTGTTGTGGTCACACCTTTTAAATGAGAGTGAGAAACTATGCCTTCATGAGGTTTTCACCTCCGCATGGGCTAGTGAATTACTTCCGGGATACACCTGTACCTATGTCTTCGTGAGGTTTTCACCTCCACATGGCTATAGGGAAATGTATTCCTTTGAACTGAACTCGATCCACATAAGCCTATAATAGGTGAGGATTGAAGAATCTGTTGGTTTAGGTACCCTTTCTTAGAACCGAGCCACATATAGTGAACCCTGAGAGCCTGCCCTAGATATAGCTATGCTGAACCCTAGTGGTTACCCAGATAGGTGTTTGACTATTTTCTATTTGCTTTGAATTTTATTATTCGATACTGACTCGTTGTGTTTTGTTGTGGCTATGGTTGCATGTCATTTCATATTTAAGAGGTGTTGATTCTTGTTCAGTCACTAAATTAGAAAGCTTGTCATGGAGAACGAACTTTTTGATAAAGTGGAGGATAATGCGGTTGTCCGTATATGGTCAGAGAAAATACAACTTGAGAAAGGGGATAGCCTAGATGAGGGATATACGACGGAGCTGTGGGACTTCACCCGTATCAGTGTGACACAAAATGAGTTCCAGTAATTGAGGGATATATGGGCTCATTGGGATGATGAGACTAAGCAGTTCATAATTATGGCGACTTACCCTACCTGCTCGACATCAAGGTGGACAAGCACTTGTTTTGGGCTATGGCTCAGTTTTGGAACCCCACATATAGTTGTTTCACTTTTGGGAGGGTGGACTTGGTGCCTACTGTGGAGGAGTATATAGCTCTGCTTCGTTGTCCAAAGGTTCAAGCCGACAAAACTTATTCTAGGGCCACTAATGTCCCAACTTTTGTAAAGAAATTAATGAGTATCATCAGGATGAGTGAACAGTGGGTTACAACCCGAATTTAGCAAAAGGGTGATGGTAAATACATTCATTGGGTAAGCTTGAGGGACCTGTTCGTAGTACATCCAGATATAAAAAAGAAAGTTGACTTATTCGCCTTGAGTATTTATGGTTTAGTAATTTTCCTCAAAGCTTTAAAGCATATAGATGAAGCAGTTTCTGACTTATTTGATCGACTTGACAAACGGGTCACACCGGTACCGACAATTCTAGCCGAGACGTTCAGATCTTTGAGTGCATGTCAGAGGGCAGGTGAAGGTAGATTCATTGGATGCGTGTAATTATTGTTGGTTTGGTTCCATAGTCATTTTTGGAAGGTCGAAAAAGTTTCTTACCGAGTCTTCTCTGAAGATTATTCTCCATTAAAGGAAGTAGCAGCTATGCCAATGAGGGATGACATATTAGAAGAAAGGTGGATGGCGATTCTTCAAAATCTCCAAGAGGAAGATGTTGAGTGGAGAGCCCCTTGGATGGTTCCCGACGAGATCCTCTATTGGTGTAGGAGTTTTAACTGGGTACTTCTACCTGGAATTTGGAGAGCCATTGGATATATCCCTTTACTCGTTTTAAGACAATACAGATCAAGGCAGTTTATATCGATGACACATGGGCTAGCTTAGTGTGAGTTCTTGTATGGGGGGACAATTATAAGAAGAAGGTTCAAGAGATTTCTGATGCTTGGAAACAGACACGCCGGATGAAGAGATTGGTGATAGGTTCAATGACGATTCCTGAATACAATGGGTGGTTGAGTAAAAGAATCAATGATAATATCCTTGGGCCGAGTTTAGAGGGCGTTCGATCGATGGAATAGTACTTGTAAGTAATTCCCTCTAAGCTAGAAATCGTAAAATAAGACTTTGAAGAGAGAAATTCAGAGTTAGGAAAGAAGATAGAACAATTGAAGGAGGAAAAGATACATTTGAGGTTAGATGCCAATGTTCAGAAACTCGAGGCCGAGAAGTTGAGAAAAAAAAAGGAAGGCCGAAGAAGACTTAGACAGTTTGAAGACTGATTACAAGAAGCTGCATATGTTGATGAGAACTGCTGGATTGAGAAAGACATCGGAGCAATGGCGACAAGAGATGCAAGAGGAAAGGGCTAATGCCACTCAGTGGGAGAAAAAGTTTCGTGACACTTAAGTATGAGAGGACAATTTTAAAAGGAGATTGTTGGAGAGCCAAAATGAAAAGGAGAAGTTAAGAGTTAGAGTAGCAGAGCTAGAAAAGGCATTTCATCAGTATTGTAGTCATAATTCAGCGACGGAGTTGAGGGCGAGCCAAAGCAAGATTGAAAAATTGAAAGGAAAGTTAGAAGAGCTTGAAACGGCATTGCAAAACAGTGGACTCCAGGTGGAACTATTGACGAGTGATGGGAAGAACAGTTTCATCGATCTCAAAACCAAGTTAGGGATAAAAATTTCGTCATGGACGAAGCCATGGCTTAGATACGAGAAGTGGCCGATCATTTACAAACCTTAGCGGTTCAGGCTGACGTGCTAATTGTGAAATATGAGTTAGAGTCAGACCGGGGTCGTGAGCTGGCTTGGCTTCTTAAGAGAGTTAAAACTTTGAGCATCAAGGCAAAGTCGTATATATGATCTGTTTTATGTAAAGGATTTTGTTTTCTAATAAAGTTATTCTAAATGGAATTGGATCAAAATTGGATCAGAATTGACATCTTTTTAGTTTTGCATTCATCTCATGCATTTGTATTACATCGCATCATGTTCATTAAATTTCACAAAAGAACCCTAATTAATTAGAAATCGTATTATAGTGACCCTAGAGCATCACTACTACACACGGAGAAAAACTAAAGCTCTGGATCAAAGGTTGGAAAACTTGGAACAAACGCAAAAAGAAATACAATATCGGCTGCAAATACAGATGCAAGAGCAACTGGCCAATATTCAGCAGGATATGAAAGATCAGATGTTAGAATCATAAAAGAACATGATGAATCAGTTAACTCAGTTGCTGCTTGGAGGGCCAAAAAAAGGAAAGAGCCTTATGGTCAATTCCAGGGATATAGCGAGGACCTTGCCTATCCGTCGGGTTTCGCCTCAACAAATACCCCAGCAGAACCCAATGCATATCCACCTAGGGTGTCCGTCAATATCAGTCCCTAACACTAAACCGGTATTTTGGTATTAACAAACTTCCCGACAGGCTCAGGCTTCAAAGACAATCCGATAAATCCCGGTGTCCCTAATCTTGATGACATAGCGAAGGTAGAAAAGGCCAAAGGGAAGCTCCCAAAACAACTCGAAGAACAATGCAGATGGCTGGAAGAGAAGTTCAAAGCATTGAAAAGTGCTGATTATCATTATGGAGTTGATGCCAAATGCTTGAGCTTGGTTCCAGACCTGATGCTCCCACTCAAGTTTAAGACCCCGGAGTTTGAGAAATATAATGGGACTAGCTGCCCTGAGGCCCACATTATAATATTCTGCCGGAGGATGACGGGATATGTCAACAACTATCAGTTGTTAGTTTACTGTTTCCAGGACAGTTTGACTGGGGCTGCGGCTAAATGGTACAATCAGCTGAATCATACCCAAGTTAAATAATGGAAAAACAATATAGCCATGTGATGGACATAGCGCCTGACAGGATCACGATACAAAACATGGAGAATAAGTCGAGTGAAAGTTTTAGACAATATACTCAGAGGTGGAGGGAAGTCACTACACAAGTCCAACCGCCACTGTTGGAAAAAGAAACAACCATGCTCTTCATTAATACCTTGAAAACACCTTTTATTAATCACTTGCTGGAGAGCACAACCAGGAGTTTCTGGGACATAGTAATGTCCGATAAAATGATAGAAAATTCGATAAGGTGAAGAAAAATAGAAGCGGGGGAAAGTACTGAAAGATCAGCCCCAAGAAACAGTGAGAATGAGGTGAATAACATAAGCACATATAACAAGGGTCATTCAAAGTCGATTACTGTGAGCCAGCCGAAGACAATAACCACCAACCATCAGGCCCCCCGAGACAAGCATAAAAGTTACAGTTCACACCTATATCCATGACATATGGAGAGCTGTATCAGAACCTATTTGATGCACACATGGTGTCCCCTTTCTACTAGAACCGATGCAACCTCATTTTTCCAAATGGTACGATGTAAATGCTCAGTGCGAATACCATGCTGGAATCATTGGGCATTTAATCGAAAATTGCACCGTGTTCAAAAAGCTAATTGAAAGATTTATTAAAATGGGGATTGTGAAGTTTGACGACTCATCCGCGCCCAATATAGTTGGAGTTCCACAATGAAGAGGGGCATGAAATCCAAGAATGCATCGAGTTCAGGGCTCTAGTGCAGGACATGATGGACAAGAAAGAAATCAAATTTTATGAAGATATTGAAGGCCCGGTGGGAATGTTGGGGAATCTAAAAATTAACGACATATTCAAAGAGGGAACCGGGGAATAGAATTTTCAGAGCTTCTGCCCTTACATACTTGGGGGTGTTTTGAACAATGGGATATGAAAGAGATCTATGTATTTCTTAGAGCCAATTTGGAGTAATATTCAAAACACGCTTGTCGCTTTAAGCCTAGAAGCAATAAGAATCCTTTTGTGAAATAGGCTTGTATCCAAAATCTTTATTTCAAATGCATATTTGCTATCATTTCAAATATTCTTTTATTCTATACAAACAATCATTCTTAGATTCTTTTGTTCTTTGGATATTCTTTTAAGTATTCTTTTATTCTTCATTTATGATCATACCATACAAATAATTATTCTTAGATTCATTTATTCTTTGGAATATTCTTTCGTACCTACAACAGGTCTCCAGATATCAACGA
This sequence comes from Gossypium hirsutum, assembly GCF_007990345.1. Classification (NCBI taxonomy): domain Eukaryota; kingdom Viridiplantae; phylum Streptophyta; class Magnoliopsida; order Malvales; family Malvaceae; genus Gossypium; species Gossypium hirsutum. The sequence goes on from NC_053430.1 coordinate 18,851,605, forward strand.
CATAAGCGACACTACTACTGACCCAGAATCTCCTTTTAAGCAAGATATATGTCTAGAGGGATCTCAGGACTTTGAAGATGATAGAAATTGTAGCCTATCTCCTGATTTGTTAAGGATGGTAGAACGAGATGAAAAAATAGATCCTACCTTACAAAGGGTCAATGGACATCGTGAGCTTAGGAGAAGAGAAAGAGATGAAAATCGAAGCCTATATCATCACAGAGACAAAGCGAGACGTCATTGAGTTATTCCAAGAATTCAAAGATGTTTTCGCATGATTGTATTAAGATACGCCTAGGCTACTAAGACATGTGAATACTGTTAAGGTTAAGAAAATCTTAGAAAAGGTCCATAAGAGTGTCTGAAGAACACATGCTAATGGTTTTACAATGGCTAGACAAATCATGAGGTTCGGGTATTGCTGGTCCACCATGAAAGGGGATCGCATCAGTTATGCTGTAAATACCAAATTTATCAAGGTAAGATTCATGTGCCTCATTCATTCCTTCATAGACTTTCTCTATATGGGGCATGGATGTTTTTGGGTCGATCTCGTCAAAAGCTTCTAGCAAACGTCGTCATCTTTATGGTCATCGATTACTTCACTAAATGGGTGAAAGTCGCTTCATATGCCAATGTTACAAAGTCGATAGTTATCAAATTTCGTAAAAAAAAGGAAAGAAAGAAAAAGATCATGTGCCGACAATAAATGCCAAAAAGGATCATATCTAACAATACACAACAACATTATATCAAAAGTTCGCAGTCTTTTCAAGACCAGACACCATATCACCCAAAATAAATGGTGCAGCAAAGGCAGCCCAAAAAAAAGATCATGGGGAAAATGACCGAGACTTGTAAATATTGGTATAGGAAGTCACCATTCACCCTCTATGCTTATCGATCGTCGGCAAGAATCTTCGCCGAGACAACATCTTTTTCATTAGTTTATGGAATGGAAATAATTTGCCCATTAAAATCAAAATTCCTTCTCTCCAAGCTTCGATTGAGTCAAGAATTGGATGAAGTAGAAGGATCCGGTGAATTTAATTGAAGAAAAGAGGTTGAAGGTTACCCGTCATGGTTAAAACATACCAAAAATGAATGATGCGAGCTTACGACAGAAAGGTTCATCCGAGAGAATTCCACGAGGGGGGGCCTGGCATTGAAGAAGATCCTTTCTACACAAAAGAACTTCATAGGAAAATGGATGCCAAACTGGGAAGGACCTTATGTAGCAAAGAAGGCCTGTTCTGGAGGAGCATTGATATTAACCGAGATAGATGGTAAAGACCTGCCCAATCCGGTGAATTCAGATTCAATCACAGTTAGTAGTTTAAAAAAACACAAAAAAAAGAAAAGAAAAAAAAAGGAGAGACCAAGGCGAAAACCCGCAAAGGGCGCTTTGAGGCCAAAGGGGTTTTGAATTGAAAACCCGTAAAGGGCAATTCAAATGAAAAGTAGGGCATGCGATAGTCTTGTTATGCCTAAATTAACAAGGGGAGGTATGCTACATCTTGGGGATTGACAAAATACTTTATATCTCCTAAACACTGTAGACACTCAATTTTGCCCGGGCCCAGAAATAAGTCCAAAAACAAAAACAATAAACCCAAAAAAAAAACAAAGTCCAAGTTCAGTCCATAATTTCAAATATAATTTGGCCCGATCGGAATGGCCCATTACTTGAAAAGATTTAAGGTCCGTCTACAAGCTTGACTCATATGGAAATATAATCATTAATGATATGCAATCTTAGATGTGATATGCAACCTTAGATGTGATACAATCTTAGATATGATTGCAATCTTAGATATGATATGCAATCTTAGAAGATATGATTTTGTAATCTTAGAGATTTAATTTGTAGATATCCTTTAATCTTAACCGTTAATGTAATTGATCTGTACCGTTGGATTTTGGGAGGCTCAACTATAAATAGAGGCCTCTCCCTTTATTGCAAATGACTTGAGTTTTGGGAAGCAATAAGAATTCTTGAGAGCATTCACTCAAATTTCTCTCCCTCTTGCGTTCTTACACTCTGTGGTTTGTTCTTATTTTACTCTTCGTCTATATTAGTTTTTCAACTTTTTATTATTATTTTAATTTCTTCATTTTTCAAATATGTATATTTATTCCTATCTTTTATACATTTGATTATGTATTTTATATATTATAATATTTAACCTTTTTATATAGTTTATTTTCAAATATATATTTTCTATGCATGTATATATATTATATTATTTGAACTATTGCATTATATTTTTATAATTTGTAAATGTTCTATTTATTCATTTTTTTAGTGTATGTCATTTATCTTATTTGTGCATAGTTACATTTTTTATATGCTATGTTTAATTATTTCTTTTATGTGCTATTTTATGATATATATTGTTGTATAACTTTTGCATGTATTATGTTTTTCTTTTAGTTTACTCATGTTTTTATTTGTTTATTATCTTATATTTACCCTAGTATGATTTTTTTCATTAAACGTATGTTCATGTTATTTAGTTTTGTCTTAATGATATTATTTATGTTTGTATGGAAATGTTAGAATATTTTGTACATCTATGCTTCATGATGCATTAATATGTCATCCTAAAACGTCATTTAAAATAATATTCCAAGGTTTTTTTTTTTAAAAAGGCAATGCTTGATGTTTGGAAACTTCGAGAAAGGTAGTGCCCTAACTTAATGGGTTGCGACTTTTCTCGTTGAATTCGAATAGTCAAGCACTCTTCTAAGTGATTTTGAGTTTTCAAAACTTAAACAATTATTTCGAGATTTCAAAACATAGTGTCCTAACTTACTGGATATGGCGTTTTGTTGTTTCGAGATAGAAATTTTCGAAAGACGAGCTTAGTTTCGAAGGTTTTAAAATGTTGCGTCCTAACTTACTGGATGTGATGTTTTGACTCGTTTAAAATAAGTGAGCCTTAATTTTCAAAATCGAGACATTCTAATTAAAAGAGGTTTGCATCTTAAAACTTTCAAATTTCCGTCATTAAAGACACTTGATAATCAATTAGGTACCAATTTTGGGCGTTACGAGGGTGCTAACCCTTCCTCGTACGTAACTGACTCCCGAATCCATTTTCTCGACTTTCGTAGACTAAAATTAATGTTTTAAAATAAAACATTTTATAAGGTGATCCAATCACACCTAAAAAGATTAGTGGCGACTCCCGTTTTTGTTTTTCTTAAAGTCGATTCTCATTTTCCAAAACTCAATTTAAAAATGGTCTCGACAGCTTGGCGACTCCGCTGAGGACTAATAAGAGAGTCAAGTCGTGTAATTGATTATCTCTTGTCTTAATGTCGGAAATTAAAAATTTTAAAATTTAATCCTCTTTGCATTACATGTGTTTGTATTATTGCATGTGTTGCTATATTCTGATACGCATTGCTTTTACATGACCGTTGTGGTCACACCCTTAAGTGGGAGTGAAAAGCTATGCCTTCTTGAGGTTTTCGCCTCCGTGCAGGATAGTGGATCACTTTCGGGATACATCCGTACCTATGGTTTCGTGAGATTTTCATCTCTGTGTAGCCATAGGGAAATGTATTCCCCTGAACTGAACTCGATTCAAATGAGCCTATAATGGGTGAGGATCGAGGAATCTGCTGGTTCGGGTACCTCAAACTTTAAAAACAAACCACATGTAGAAAAACCGTAAGAGCTCAATATAGATAGAATTATACTTAGGTTATCTTTAGGTTTATTAATATCATATGATACTGACTATTTTCTTTCTTTTGTGCACGTCATTTTGCATTTAAAAGGTATTGATGCATGGTCAGTTTCTAAGTTAGAAAGTTTTATTATGGAGAACGGACTTCTTGATAGAATGGAGGGCAACACTAATGTCCATAAATGGTCAAAGGAAACACTGAATGATACACATCAGAATTATGGGGTTACACTTGCATCAACGTGGCGCAAAATAATCTCCAGGAGTTAAAGGAAATATGGGATTAATGGAGTAATGAAGCCAAGCAGTTGTTCTACAATAACTAAGGGAACTTGCAGTATTTGCTTGATAGGAGGATAGATGGGCAATTCAAAGTGAGTGTGGGAGTATTGATGGACACTTCTACCATTATAGCATTTCTCTTTCATATGAAGACGGTTGCCATGTGGATGGTAAGGGTATTAGAAGGAAAGTGATTGATAGAGTGCATGAGACCTACAAAAATGAGTTGGATGGAAAGAATTTTGCCTATGATGGTAAAAAGCTCGTTTACTATAGGACCGCTACCAAACAACAAGCTTGAGTTTACTGTTGTACTTATCAGAAACAATGGAAATACAATCCCCGATGGCCTGGATAGCTCAAGTAAGCGTGAAAGAAAGCGATTAAAGAAGACCGTATCATACAAAGACCTTTAGAAATTAGCTATGCTGCGAAAGTACCGAGGCAGGATACTCTGCGTGGGTAGAAATTTGAAAGCTCTCAAGAAACATTGAGGATATAGGATATTATTTTAAGGTAGCACACTGCAGAACGGGATACCTACTTGTTCGCTAATCTATCTCAAAATAATCAGAACAACTTCACAGGTATTGGAAGAGGTGCCTTTAACTGTATGGATTACCCCACAGGTGAGGTCATAGCTCAAACTCAGGAGGCAGCTGATTATTTACAGACATTGGCGGCACAGGCTGACATATTGAACACCAATATGAGCTATAATCTGATCGTGGCCAAGAGTTTGCTTTGTTGATAAAACTTTAGGCATTAGGGTGAAAGCGTATTTGTAATCCATTTATATGTAAAGATATTCTTTTTCTAAATAAAGTTTTCTAAATGAGATTGAATCGAGATTGATACCTTTTGCATTCATTTGCATCTTATAGCATTTCATTGCATCATTTGCATTCAAAATTATAAAAAGACCCTAAAAAGAAAAAGAAAAAGAGAGAGAGAGAAGATGGTCACGGCTGAGTGAAAAAGAAGTTGAATGGGAGTTAACGACATTCCCTTACATATCCCCGAATTTTGTGTCAGGACAGATAGTTTACCCGGAGAAGAGGGTGTTTTAAAATGAAAATCATCCCATCAATGTCATACATGAGGAAGGGACTGAACAAAGAAACCTTGAGGGCATTCGCCCTTACGAACTGGGTAATTCTTTAAACAATTGGACTGCAAAAGAATTTCCTGTAATCTTTAGGAATTTTACGAAGTAATATTCAGAACACTCTTGTTTCTCTAAAGCCTAGGAGTAATGAGATTTCTTTTGAGAAGTGGGCTCATGTTCAGACATTTTTATTTTCAATAAAACATACTTTTATTATTTATCCGAGTAAATATTCTTTCATTCTGATTCTTTTGACCTTTGACATTCTTTATAAATTTTCATTTCATGTAAATAGTCATTCTTGAATTCATTTATTCCTTGTATATTCTTTTGTGTGCCTATCATAGATCCCTAGATATCAATGACACGGGCAACGATACTATAGATTCAAAGTTCCTTTTGAGTGTGATATGTGTTTAGAGGAATCTTAGTACTTTGAAGGTGATAGAAATTGTGACTTGTTTCTGAATTTGTTGAAAATGGTTTTTACCCCATGAAGTGGTGGTAAGAAATATAGCCTTACAGGAAGGAAAGATTGCGAAATTGGAATTAGCTGAGGAGACAAAACAAGACCTTGTTGAGACTATTATGAGAATTCAAAAATATGGTCCAAAGACGCATGTAGGAGGATTTGCAATTGCCAGGATAAACATGAGGTTTTGGGGCACTGTTGGTCCACCATGGAAAGGGATCGCATCAGTTGTACAATGAATGCCAAATTTAAAAGAGTCAAGACTCATGGGGCATGTGTGTTATGGGCCCGAGCTCGTCAAAAGTTTCAAGCTGACAATGACTCATCTTTGTGGACGTCTACTACTCCATTAAGAGGGGGAGATAGCTTCATATGCCAATATTACAAAGTCAAAAGTCATCCATTTCAAAAAAAAAAAAGATTATGTATAACTACACAATGCCAAAAGTTTGCAGTCTTTTCAAAGATAATGCGCCATACCACAGTACAACAAAGGTTGCCAAAAGAAAAGAAAAAGAAGAAAAAAACAAATTACAGAAGATGACCGAGACTGGTAAAAATTGGCATAAGAAACTACCGCCTACTTTCTATGCTTACGCTGGGCAAACACCTTCAATTCCAGTTGTTTCAAAGGTTCCAACCATCATCCTTGGAATGGGTGCATTGTTTGGCTTTCCTGAGCAGTCTGATGTACCGTCAATAGCTGCGATGGTTAGCTCCAGTGGTGGCCATTGATTTTTAGCTATGGGGCATCAGGCCGTACACAGTCTCTGAAGCTTAAAATGATAGATTCTTTCTTCAAAACCAGTTTCTGACAAAGTGGATGACGGTATCATGAAAGAAGCTCTCTTAGACTTCTATACAAGTTCAGGGAATAGGAAACATGATCAAATCATTATTTTCAGGGATGGGGTTAGTGAGTCTCAATTCAATCAAGTTTTGATCAAGTTATTGAGGCTTGCAAGTTCCTTGATGAGAAGTGGAACCCTAAAGATTATGGTTATTGTTGTATGAAAAACCATCATACCAAGTTTTTTCAGTACGGATCTCCTGACAATGTGCTACATGGTACTGTCATTAACAACAAAGTATGCCATCCAAAGAATAATGATTTTTACCTTGGTACCCATGCTGGAATGATTGGAATCACGAGGCAGACCCACTATCATGTTTTCTTAGACCAGGCTGGGTTTTCGGCTGATGATCTGCAAGAGTTTGTTCATTCTCTATCCTATATGTATCAAAGGAGCACCGCAGCCATATTTGTTGTGGCTCCTATTTGCTACGCTTATTTGGCAGCTTCACAGTTGGGGCCAATTTATGAAGATTAGGGTTGCTTCAGAAACATCATCGAGTCATGGTGGGATGTATGCTCCGAGAGTAATCTCTGTACCTCAGCTTTCCAGGTTGAAGGATAAAGTCAGCAACTTCATTCTTGTCTGCTGAGAATCATTAAACCATCTTTTTGTAGGGTTTGACAAACAACAGCCAGGACTACTGCTGGGACAATCCCTTTCTCATGGGTTTATGAATCAAGATTTTTCCTCCAAGCTTTGATGGGGTCAAGAATTGAATACCTCTAGTAAACTTAACTTGAAAGTATTCATCCTAAGCAAATGTACCAAGAATGGATGAACACATACTTATGACAAAGAAGGTTCGTCCAAAAGAATTTCATAAAGGAAACCTTGTGCTGAAAAAGATCCTTCCCATGCAAAAGGATGCCGAATTGGGAAGGGCCATATGTTGCGAAGAGGGCTTTCTCTAAAGGTGCACTGATTTTGACAAGAAATGGATAGGAAGAATTTATCTGATCCAGTGAATTCGGACTCGGTCAAGGAGTACTTTGTCTGAAGGAGAAGGGAAGCCAAGGTGAAAACCCGTAAAGGGTACTTTGGGACTTCTATTTTAAAAAAAAAAGGAAAAAAAAGAAAAAAAAAAGAGAAAAAAAAGAAAAAGAAAAAAGAGAAAAAAGAAAAAAGAAAAAATGGAGAGGCCAAGGTGAAAACCTGCAAAGGGCACCTTTAAACCAAAGGGGTTTTGAGTTGAAAACCTGAAAGGGCAGCTCAAATTTGGAAAGTCATGCAGTGACCTTGCTATACCGGATTCGACGGGAAGTGAAGTATGTTACATATCGGGGCATCAAAAAAATACTTTGGATCTTTTAAACACATGTTGAACTCAGAAAAAGTCTTCATGGAGATGGTGTATAGACGCTCAAGCGGCAATATCTAGGGCATCTAACTTTCGTCCTGTTTGCTATCTTTAGATTCTCTTTCTTCTCAAAGGTAGGCTATCAGATTAATTTCCTTTGTATTTTTGACAAATTTATTCAAATCTAATTATTCTCAAGATTAAATTCATCTTCCATTATTCTTAAAGTGTGTTGCATTAAATAATGATAGATGAACTAAATAATTTTCAGAAATGAAGTTTTATTCATTAATCTGGAAATTTTTAGATAATACAAGAAACTAAAACAGAACAATTGTTCTAGGAATTCACGTAAGTAAGGTTCGAAAGAACTCGAGAAAATTCTTTCTTTAGTCCAAAATGATGATTGGACAAATCAAATGATTCGATCCTAAGAGAGGATCATCTTACAAATATTTTGGTGGGTCATAACATTTGAAGAATGATACAAACCCACAGGCTGAGTAGGAATGATAATTTGAGAGAAATAAAGTTAAACTTCAACGAAAGAATGAGTAGTGATGTCTGGAATAAGGGTCATATTCATAAACATTTTGCATTATAACAGGTTTAATTAGGAGCATTTGACTCATTTCGATCATAGCATCCTAATCATTAGGCATGAACTCATACGCATTATACAGGTTAAGTCCTTCAAGGGACAATGAAGATTGATGTGCCTTAATCCCCTAAGCAGTAGGGGAGCAGATCGAAGATAGCAGATTTGGCGTCTCTGTATTGTCAGAGGGCAGATCGAAGATAGTAGATTTGGCGTCTCTGTATTGTCAGGGAGCAGGTCGAAGATAGTAGATTTGGCGTCTCTGTATTGTTAGAGGGCAGATCGAAGATAGCAGATTTGGCGTCTCTATATTGTCAGGGAGAAGATCGAAAATAGCAGATTTGGCGTCTCTGTATTGTCAGAGGGCAGATTGAAGATAGCAGATTTGGCATCTCTGTATTGTTAGAGAGCAGATCGAAGATAGCAGATTTGGCATCTCTGTATTGTCAGAGAGCAAATTGAAGATATAACAGATTTGGCTTTCACGTGTTTACGCTGAAGCGGATTTAAGATGATTTGGCGTCTCTGTACTGTCAGAGAACAAATCGAAGAAATAGATTTAGCATCTCTATATTCGACGAAGAGCAGATCGAAGACATAGTAGATCTGACCTTCATTGAAGCAGATCTAAGATGATTTGGCATCTTTGTATTAGACGGGGAGCAGATCGAAGACACAACAGATCTGACCTTCATTGAAGCAGATCCAAGATGATTTGGCATCTCTGTATTAGACAGGGAGCAGATCGAAGACATAACAGATCTGACCTTTATTGAAGCAGATCCAAGATGATTTGGCATCTCTGTATTAGACGGGGAGCAGATCGAAGACATAATAGATCTGACCTTCATTGAAGCAGATCCAAGATGATTTGGCATATCTGTATTAGACGGGGAGCAGATCGAAGACACAGCAGATCTGACCTTCATTGAAGTAGATCCAAGATGATTTGGCATCTCTGTATTAGACGGGGAGCAGATCGAAGACACAGCAGATCTGACCTTCATTGAAGCAGACCCAAGATGATTTGGCATCTCTGTATTAGACAGGGAGTAGATCGAAGACACAGCAGATCTGACCTTCATTGAAGCAGATCCAAGATGATTTGGCATCTCTGTATTAGACGGGGAGCAGATCAAAGACATAACAGATTGGACCTTCATTGAAGCAGATCCAAGATGATTTGGCATCTCTGTATTAGACGAGGAGCATAGCAGATCTGACCTTCATGTGTTTACATCGAAGCAGATCCAAGATGACAGATTTGGCATCTTTGTATTAGACAGGGAAAAAATCGAAGATAACAGATTTGACATCTCTGTATTAGACGGGGAGCAGATTGAAGAAGCAAATTTGGCGTCTCTGTATTAGACTGGGAGCAGGTCGAAGATAACAGATTTGGCGTCCATGTATTAGACGGGGAGCAGATCAAAGATAGCAGATATCGCCTTCCTGAGTTGCAATGAAGCAGATTGAAGCCGTCAAGAGGCCATTTAAAAAAGATCAAGGATCAAGAACTCAAGACTCGGCGAGCCCGGGCAAAATTGGTCATTTTATAGTCTTTGCTCTATTCCTGTTACACAGCAATGAGCAAAGAGGGACAGCTGTAGACACTCAATTTTTCCCGGGCCCAGAAATAAGTCCAAAAACAAAAATAATAAACCCCCCAAAAAAAACAAAGTCCAAGTTCAGTCCATAATTACAAATATAATTTGGCCCGATCGGAATGGCCCATTACTTGAAAAGATTTAAGGTCCATCTACAAGCTTGACTCATATGGAAATATAATCTTCAATGATATGCAATCTTAGATGTGATATGCAATCTTAGATATGATACAATCTTAGATATGATTGCAATCTTAGATATGATATGCTGTCCTAGAAGATATGATTTTGTAATCTTAGAGATTTAATTTGTAGATATCCTTTAATCTTAACCGTTGATGTAATTGATCTGTACCGTTGGATTTAAAGAGGCTCAACTATAAATAGAGGCCTCTCCCTTCATTGTAAAGGACTTGAGTTTTGGGAAGCAATAAGAATTCTTGAGAGCATTCACTCAAATTTCTCTCCCTTTTGCATTCTTACTCTCTGTGGTTTGTTCTTATTTTATTCTTCGTCTATCTTAGTTTTTCAACCTTTTTTTATTATTTTAATTTCTTCATTTTTCAAATATGTATATTTATTCCTATCTTTTATACATTTGATTATGTATTTTATATATTATAATATTTAACCTTTTTATATAGTTTATTTTCAAATATATATTTTCTATGCATGTATATATATTATATTATCATTTCATGTATTTTGAACTATTGCATTATATTTTTATAATTTGTAAATGTTCTATTTATTCATTTTTTTAGTGCATGTCATTTATCTTATTTGTGCATAGTTACATTTTTTTATATGCTATGTTTAATTATTTCTTTTATGTGCTATTTTATGATATATATTATTGTATAATTTTTGCATGTATTTTTTTCATTAAACGTATGATTTTTTTCATTAAACATATGTTCATGTTATTTAGTTTTGTCTTAATGATATTATTTATGTTTGTATGGAAATGTTAGAATATTTTGTACATCTATGCTTCATGATACATTAATATGTCATCCTCAAACGTCATTTAAAATAATATTCCAAGGTTTTTTTTTTAAAAAAGGCAATGCTTGATGTTTGGAAACTTCGAGAAAGGTAGTGCCGTAACTTACTGGGTTGCGACTTTTCTCGTTGAATTCGAATAGTCAAGTACCCTTCTAAGTGATTTTGAGTTTTCAAAACTTAAACAATTATTTCGAGATTTCAAAACATAGTGTCCTAACTTACTGGATATGGCGTTTTGTTATTTCGAGATAGAAATTTTCGAAAGACGAGCTTAGTTTCGAAGGTTTTAAAATGTTGCGTCCTAACTTACTGGATGTGATGTTTTGACTCGTTTAAAATAAGTGAGCCTTAATTTTCAAAATTGAGATATTCTAATTAAAAGAGGTTTGCATATTAAAACTTTCAAATTTCCGACATTAAAGACACTTGATAATCAATTAGGTACCAATTTTTGGGCGTTACGAGGGTGCTAACCCTTCCTCGTACGTAACCGACTCCCGAATCCGTTTTCTCGACTTTCGTAGACCAAAATTAATGTTTTAAAACAAAACATTTTATAAGGTGATCCAATCACACCTAAAAAGATTGGTGGCGACTCCCGTTTTTGTTTTTCTTAAAGTCAATTCCCATTTTCCAAAACTCGATTTAAAAATGGTCTCGACACACATGTCAAGCTCAAAATGGTCTTCAAAAAGTTCGTACAGAAAAGCTCAAGCTGTAATATCTAGGGCACCTAGTCTTCATCTTACCTATATTGAATTTACTATTTTTGATTACTTTATTCGTTTCAATATACGCTTCCAATAAATTTCCTTCTTATTGTATTTGCTATCTCTGATTAACTTATTTGTTTCGAGCTATGCTCCCAATTATTTTCTTTCTTATCCATTGTTATGATCTTTTTCAAGCATTTTGCATTGAAATAATGATTAATGGACTAATAAAACTTTCACAAAAAAAGTTATGCATATTACTCTGAAAAGTTTCTAAATAGTACAAAAACCTGAAACAAGACTATTGTTTAGAACTCAACAAACCTAAGGGTTGGAAATGTTTGAGAAAGAGGAGTCTAAATCGTGACTACCTCTTCAGATTTTTTGTCAAAGATATCAGTTGAATGAAGAGACAAGATATTGCGTCAGTGATACAACCTCGACGAATAATGAGCAACCCAAGCATTAAAATGGGATCATTCTTGAAAAAGTGACATTCTATATTCCTGCATACACATCTGGTCATGTTACCCAAATCAATTGATTGAAGAAGCCACAAATCCTATACCTCTGAGTTGCAGTGGGATAGATTGAAGATTGTACAAATCTTATACCCCTGAGTTGTCGTGGAATGGATAGAAGAAACCACAAATTTTATCTCCCTGAAGATGCAGTGGAGTAAACCAGCTGAGCAAATGGTGATTAGTTCTTTGAATTTTCTGTCAAAGATACTAGCTGAGCAAAAAAGGCAGGATGGCACATCAGTGATAGAACCTTGATGAATAATGAGCAATGACAACCCAAATATTAAAAGGGATCATTCTCACGACATTTTACATTTCATGCAAATATCATTCATACACACCTAATTAGGAGCATTCGATTCATTCTGATCATAGCATTCTAATCATTTGGCATAAGCATAGGCCCATGAAATCGATTCTACAGGTCATGTCCCCAAAGGACAGTGTAATAATATCGGTGAATCCATAGATCTTATCTCACTAAAGTTGCAGCAGAATAGATCGAAGATAGCAAACCTTATCTCTCTGAAGTTGCAGTAGAACAGGTTGAAGTAGTAAGTCTTATCTCCCTGAAGTTGCAGTGGAACAGACTGAAGATAGCAGGTCTTATCTCCCTGAAGTTGCAGAGGAGCAGACTGAAGATATCAGATCTTATCTCCCTGAAGTTGTAGCGGAATAGATCGAAGATAGCAAACCTTATCTCTCTGGAGTTGCAATAGAGCAGGTTGAAGTAGTAAGTCTTATCTCCCTGAAGTTGCAGTGGAGCAGACTAAAGATAGCAGATCTTATCTCCCTAAAGTTACAGTGGAATAGATTGAAGATAGCAAACCTTATCTCTCTGAAGTTGCAGTAGAGCAGGTTGAAATAGCAAGTCTTATCTCCCTAAAGTTGCAGTGGAGTAGACTGAAGATAACAGACTTATCTACCTGAAGTTACAGCAGAATAGATCGAAGATAGAAAATATTATCTCTCTGAAGTTGTAGTAGAGCAGGTTGAAGTAGCAAGTCTTATCTCTCTGAAGTTGTAGTGGAGCAAACTGAAGACCACAAGTCTTATCTCCTTGAAGTTGCAGTGAAGCAGGTTGAAATTACCAACTCTTACCTCCTTGAAGTTCCAGTGGAGTAGATCGAAGCTACAAATCTCTTCTCCCTGAAATTACATTGGAGCAGATCAAAGCCACAATCCTTATCTCTCTGAAGTTGCAGTAGAGCAGGATAAAAATACACAAACCTTATTTCCCTGAAGTTGCAGTGGAGTAGATTGAAATTACCAATTCTTATCTCTTTAAAGTTTCAACGGAGTAGATCGAAGCTACAAATCTCCTTCCCTGAAATTACATTAGAATGATCGAAGCACCAATTCCTATACCTCTGAAGATACAGTGGATTGGAATGAGGTTATTTGAAGAGAAAGAAAAGAAGCGCCGAGACTCACAGGTCCAGGCAAAATTGGCCCTTTTATAGTCTTTGTTCCATTCTCGTTACAATACAATGAGCAAAAAGGGGTAGCTGTTATAGGCCAATTTTAGCCTGGGCTCGAAAAAAATAATAACCGAATAAATAAAGCCAAAGGATGTAATCGGACGAAAACAAGCCAAAAAGGGCCAAATTGAAAGACAATTATTAAATTAGGGCCAAATCAAAAAGATGGAGAAAGCCAAGGAGTTGTCAAATTTTGTTGACTTTGTAAAAAGCCAAAAATAAGAAGGTATTATTTTATTTTTATTTTTATTTCTGTTTTTATTTATTTTATTAATTAGGTTATTTTTAGTAAACCCCATGTATATAAATAGGGGTATTTTATTCATTGAAGGGATAAATTACTTTTGTATTCCTACTTCAATTTGGAATTGGATTATTCTCTCTTTTCCTATTTCCATTGGAATTGAATTATTTTCTTTTCTCTTTCAATTTGATGTGGAAATTTTTTCCATTTCATTTCAATTTCTTTGTTTTTTCTAAATTCGTCTAATTGCTTTTAGCCCTTCCGCTTTTTATTGTTTTGCAATTAAGTTTTTATTATTTTTAATTTTGGCCCTAAAATCTGCATTTTGGTCCTCCTTGAAGTTGTGCGTTTTGGAGGGTGAAGATTATTTCCCTTTTGTTCCCTCCTTGTTATTCGCACGTTCACATTGATCCATTTCTTTTTATTTATTTTTGATTAATTTGCCTCAAAATTTTGCTTTAAGGTTCGATTTAATCCTTTTTTTTATTTTCGCTATTTTATTATCAAATTAAATAATTTAATATATTATTGCTATTATTATTATGTTTCTATTTATATTTATTTTGTTATTCTAATACTATTATTATTTATCTAATTTTTATTTATCTATTTATATTTCTACTATTATTATTTCTATTTATTCTATTTCTATTTCTATTTATATACTAATATTATTTTCATTATTATTTTTCTTATATATGTTTTTTTTACTCTTGTTATTAACATTTTATTTATTTATTTATATCGTGTTGTTATTTATTTATTTATGTCCTCTTATATGATTTTAAAACTTTTATTATTATTATTATTATTATTATTATTATTTATAGTATATTTATTCACAAATTGCTCCCTTAATTTTATTTTATATTTTAATTTATTCTTCTATTTTTAATATTTTACAAACTATTTTTTTCAATATTTGGTTGTATATCTATTTATGTATTCACTAGTCCTTATTGTACCATAAAAATCGGTTTTGTCTTGTTCAGTGCCTATTTTATTTTTGTTATCATTGAAATTATTTGTTGTTTATTTTACCTTATTTCCCTTCGATTGTTCATGTTGGTATTAAAGTGATAGTATGTGGTTATTGCATTATGTATACTAGGATTTGTTAGTATTTCTATATTATAAACATTCATTAACATAACATTTTATTCGTACATTATTATTCCATGTTCATATTGTCATTTTAGTTTGTTTCGTTCAAATCATATTGAGAATTAGGTCCCAATGTATTTATTCATAATGTGTCGTTTTATTATACTTCAAACAAAATAAATACACATCGTTTTAAATTTCATATTTGCTATTATTTCATAAAAAGAAAATTTTCAAATAAGGCAATGTTCCGTATTTGGAAACTCGAGAGATTGTGCTTTAACGTACTGGGTTTCAATTTTTCTCGTTTGACCCAAATGATCGAATATCCTTTTAAAATTAAAATGCATGAGTTTTGAAAATCAAAAGACAAGCTTGTTCTCGAAGGTTTAAAATGTCATGTCCTAACGTACTGGATGTGACATTTTATTACTTCAAGAGGTCTTTAGCATCCGCTTCGATTTATCCAAACATTTTTTTGTAAAATTAACGTTAATAAAAAAGAGAAGATCGTATTTTAAATTCTTTTCGGGTTTTCAACTTTCAATGTTAAGACATTAATTAATCAATTAGGTACCAATTTTGGGCGTTACGAGGGTGCTAATCTTTCCTTGTGCGTAACTGACTCCCGAATCCATTTTCTCAAATTTCGTAGACCAAAACTATTGTTTCAGTAAATCAAAATGTTTTATTAAAACGATCAATCACAAAGTGACCCGATCACACGTCATAAAAAAGGATTGGTGGCGACTCCAATTTTTGTTTTCAAAACAAAAGTTGACCCTTTTTTCTTTTCAAAAAAATGGTTTCGACAATATATATGGTAGATATGTTTTTGTTTATTTTCTTTGTGGTGTGATTTAAGCAGCTGCAACTGTGCTAGTTCGAATAAAGTAACCTTGAGCTTCATTCGGAGGTGGAAACTCCCTTTGGCCCTTCTTTCTCATAGCTTCACTGAGGAAGAAGGTTTCATGTTTTTTTCTTTAGCTTCATCTATCTCGATTTGTTCTTGTCTGCAATCTTCACTGTAGAAAGGCGTGTAGAATAATCACAAATAATTATACCCCTCCACCATTGCAATATCGTTTAGCAGATTGAATGGGAAGTTTAAGATCAGGTAGAATAGTCAAGAATCTCGTAAAGTAGGAGTAAGAGCCATTGCAACAAGTACAAACTAATAACTTTGGTTACTTGAGTAGCTAGGACTAGTAGAGCCTCTTGATTGCATAAACTAGTAGAGAAATTCTTGAATAATTAGCCTGCATATTTGATGTGGTCATATAATGTTTTAGTTGCATCTTTTTTTAGGATGATTCTTGAGATAAGTTGATGTTTTTGGCTGAAATTTTTTGGTTTAAAATATGCAACGCGATTTGTGGCTTCAAATTCGTTTAATCCATTGATGCAAGAGTAATTACTAGATTTGATCATTTGATGCTTGAGATTCGACTTTTTCTGTTCTTTCTTCTTCTTTTTTCTTTTTTGAACTAAAAAAAAATTAATCTAATGTTTCAATTTTCTATATTTCTATATTCAATTCACCCAACTATTTTCTTAAAGTTGAGCTGAACTTAAATTAAAATGAAAAAAATACCCCAAGTACTATGTAGTAACTAATTATTAATGTTAACAAAATACCCCAAGTTTAGCTAAAAGTGGAGAATCATGTAAGGTTTTGGTTCATTTTTTATATGCTCTTGCTGTGTTTTATTTGGTTTGGTAATAAACTTTGTTTTGTTTGATAAAGGTTCACTGGGTCCGCTCTGTATTGTTATTTTTATTAAAGATTTTATAATTTTAAATTTTCTATAACATTTTTTTAATAAATTTTGTTTATGATTTTTTAAAAATAAATTTTAAATTTTAAAATGGCTTAATTAATTTTGTTCTATTGGGTACTACAGTTTGTGATGAATATGTCTTGAATTATGCTTTTTTTTGTTATTATTTAAGTTGGGGTTAGTTAGTTAACTCCATTCCCTTTAGTCATGGCAACTTTAGTCATTGCTTGAGAAACTTTCATATATGTGTGTATGCACTTTAGTCATGGTAACTTTAGTCATATATGTGATATTATGAAAAGTTTGCATCTTTTTTTTAGTGATCAAATATTTGTGTGGCATTATTTTGTGTAGATGGATCGTAATCAATATCAAAATGCAATTGTCAGAGTCGTAGCTTCAGTTTTTGCTTTTGGGGCTCTCCGGATTAAAAAATTAAAAACTAGGAAGGAAATTGCTTCTGACCCTCGTCTAAATCGAGATTATGAAAGAGAAAATTATATTAATAGTATTTTATATAATGGTGACCAACATTGTATTGATGTGATAAGGATGAGACCGATAGCCTTTTTTAATTTGTGTGATATTCTTAGTAAGAATAATTTGTTACAATCAACTAAATCGGTGAATATTAGGGAGCAAGTAGTTATATTTTTACATATAATTGGTCATAATGTAAGATTTCGAGTGATTGGATCTAGATATTATAGATCAATTGAGACAATTCATCGTTACTTTAGGGTTGTATTGAGAGTTATTTTGAAATTGTATAAGTTATAGTTATTAGATTACCCATTGAGTTAACTCCTAGTGAAATAAAAAACAATCCAAGGTTTTATCCTTATTTTAAAGATTGTATTGGAGCATTAGATGGAACTCATGTTCGTGCATATATTCCACTTAGCATTCAAGGAAGATTTTGTAGCCGTAAATGGGAGACGACACAAAATGTATTGGCTGCTATTACATTTGATTTGAAATTTTCCTATGTTCTAGCTAGTTGGAAAGGTAGTGCACATGATTCTCGTATTTTAAGTGATGCACTTTCATGCCCAAGAGGATCAAGAATTCCGGAAGGTAAGAATTATACATCATTAAATACCAAATATTTCTAGTAAGCTCATAATTTTTTAGTAATAATTATGTTTTGTAAAATTGTAGGTAAATATTATCTTGCTGATGCTGGATATGGTATCGGAAATGGAAATATTACCCCATATCGTAGTGTCCGATATCATTTAAAAGAGTTTAGTGCTCAGGGGCCTGAAAATGCAAAGGAACACCTTAATCTTCGTCATTCATCATTGCGAATCACTATTGAACGTGTTTTTGAAATTTTGAAGAAAAGGTTTCATGTATTAAATGCTGAACCATTTTGGAATTTTCAAACTCAAGTAGATATAGTTTTGGCT
Organism: Gossypium hirsutum; assembly: GCF_007990345.1. Taxonomy (NCBI): domain Eukaryota; kingdom Viridiplantae; phylum Streptophyta; class Magnoliopsida; order Malvales; family Malvaceae; genus Gossypium; species Gossypium hirsutum. The sequence goes on from NC_053430.1 coordinate 18,869,791, forward strand.
TGTTGTATCATTCATAATCATATAATGAGAGTTGATCCTAGTGATTTACTTAATCAAGGATTATACGAGGAGCTTGAGTCTGATTTGATAATACCAACTCTTACGGAGTGAGAAGAAATAGAAGAAGCAAGAGAATGGTCTGCTAAGAGAGATGAAATTACACAAACTATGTGGACTGATTATATGGCTAGAAATATTAGGTAGGTCTAGGGCTTAGGGTTATTGTTTCTATGTTATGTATGTTTTAGTATTAAAATTGTTTTTTTTTGTTAATGTTGGTTGGATAATGATATTGAAATTTTAGTTTGTTGGATTTTGAAATTATTATGTCTTGAATTTGTTAGGTATTGAATTTATTATGTTTTAATCTTGTTGGTTATTGAAATGATTGACAATGACAATTATTACTGTAGAACAGGTAAGGGCAACAAAGAAGGGACCTTCAAGCAATTCAAGTGGACAAAACCGATGGAACATCTTTTTCTTGAAATTCTAGCAGAGGAGGCCCAAAAAGGAAATAAGTCTTCTAGCACTTTCAAAGCAGTTTCTATTAATCGAGTTGCTAAAGCTATTTTTGAAAGATTTCAAGTCCAATGCGATGCGAAGCATGTGGAAAATCATTTGAGGACTATAAAAATCCAGTGGCAGATTATATGCACAATTCGGGGTGAAAGTAGTTTTGGATGGGATGATAACATGAAAATGATCACATGTGATAGAGAGACATTTGATGCAGCAGTGATGGTAATATATGTATATATATGTTAAGTATATTTCAATTGTTTTTTACTTGTTATTCTAATTGTGTATAATATCCAATAGGCACACAAGAAGTATGAACCATTTTTGAATAAAAGCATTGATCATTATGATGAAATGGCTTTGCTTGTTGGCAAAGATATGGCAACAAGTAGTTTTGCCATAACATTTGTTGACATAGATTTGGATGATGGTAACCAAGATTTAGTGCCTATAAACTGCGACAATGAAGAGACTGAAGAGGTAAGAACAAAAGTATCTTCATCTGGCACATCCAAACGTAAAAGAAAAAAATGCTCAAGCAAGTGTCGTTAATGAACAAATTAAATTTGTGGGTGAACAACTTGGCAAAGTTGCTAATGCTTTGGAACAATTTACTGCGGATAAGACACCACATGTTTACGAAGAAGTGATGTCCATGGAGGTAGAAGGATTTAATAATGACTTCCTGTGTTCTGTGTTTGATTATCTAGTGAGTCATGAATTCGAGACCAAAGCTTTTTTAGTTAAAAGTAAGAAGCATAGAAAAATTTGGCTTCAAAAATTTTCTCAAGGTTGAAGATATTGATACTTTTAATGTGGTGTAATATTAGTTATGCACTTGGACAATGTTGTTGTTATCATGTGTTGTACTACTAATTATGCATTTGGATAATATTATTAATTTCTAGTATTAATTGTGGTTTGGAAGCTAATTTATAATTATTCAATCCTTTTTTTTATTTTTTTATAACACAATTAGAAATAATTTAATTTGACTTTGGTTATTTTCAATTTATGACGGTTAATTTTCTATTTTAATAATTGAGTATTATTATATATTTAATTTGATTTATTCATTTATAAATAAATCATTGCAATATATGTAAAAACAATTTAAAATATAAATTTATTAATATATATATAAAATAAACTCAATTAAAAAATGAAAATATAATAAATTTTTAAATATATATTTGTTTAATTTAAAACAGCTTTTATGAAATATTTGCAAGAAATCTGCCAAACAACAGAAAATATTTCGCACAGATTCATCCAAACACCAGAAAAGAAAGTAAATAATTTTTCGGAAAATATTTTACTGGCAAACAAATGGAGCCTATCTAGAAGTACATTTTACTAAATTATCTCTGTTATAGATTTTTTTAAAACAACAACATGACTAACGCAACTTGAACCCAGACCACACCTGATGTGGTGAACACCTTAACCATCAAGCCAACATATGAGGTTTTACAATTTATATATATTAATAAGTAAATATATTGTGTTAAAATAAATTTATAAATCAAAATTATAATAATTCATAAAAAAGTAATTGAATCACCAACCAGTATTATAATTATAATTATAATCATAATCATAATTATTATATTAGTAAATAAATCATTAGAGTAAATATAATAATTATAATTTGAAAGTATGATATGTTAAAAAATAATTTTATTTTTAATTAGATTTAATAATACATATTAAACAAAATTATGTCACATTATAAAACAAATTTATAATATAATATTTTTTGTGATATTATTTATGTTCGTTGTACGTGACTATCCCTCCTAACAATGACATCTCCAAGGTTCAAATTTATACTCTCCATTAGAAGTGTAATGTGACTTATCACTATACCCAACACTTATAGATATAATATTTATTTTAATTATATAAATATTAATCAATTTTTAAGTAATTTAACTATTTGATTTCATCAAATAACAAAAGCTATAATGACAAGTTTCGGATTCCAATTATCCAATTTTATTCTACAATTAGGTTTATGGATACAAAATAATAAGATTTAAAAGAATAAGATGTTAAAGAATATATCATTTGCTGATAAAAATTTAAAAATATGTAAAATAATTACTTTAATTTTATTATTAGTTTTTATGTTTAATTTTGAAAAAAATTATTATATTTTTATATGAAATTTGTTAATTTATGAAAATTATAATAAAAGTTTAGGACAAATATTGATGGTTAAACATGATTTTATGTATAAGAGAACAAACTTTGTTGGAAGTAAAATTTAAGTATTTTAGAATTAGTTTAATTTGAATTTAGATATCTAAATCAGAAATAAGAAAATCCAGACTCGAATAATGAATATTCGAAGAGATATACAAAATTGTCAAACAGATTTCTTTTAAAATGATACCCGTAAACATGAATGCATGGTATATATTGATAAAAAAATGATGAGAAGAACAAATTTGAAACCTGAAGACTTGTTCCAATCTAACTCAGCATTTCAATATATTTGCCTGAAATTTGAATAATGCAGATGCAGTAGGAACTTGAACTTGGGTTACTCAGAGGAAACCAGCACTGAGACCGTCATCATCGGAGTTGCCACAGTGAAGATGTTTGTATCGGAATCAAGCTTGCGTTCAAATTTTATTTACCAATTAAATTAAAGTTCTCTTTGAACTGCTTTTATGGGAATTAACAAACACCGAAAATCATGGTTTTAACTTGCAAGAACTTTGAGGGGTCTGAGATGATCAACTTTGGAGCCGAAAAGGAGAATGGGTGAAAGTGTGGATCAAGCTGCAACTGTTAGATAAAACCAGGAACATGTCAAAGACAGAAGCAGCAAACGGCTTGTAATAATACTATCTATCTATATCTGTGTCTTGTTTAATACACCTTGTATGTGGTAATTAAAAGAGTACAGCCGTGGGCTTTGGATTCCATAGTTGTTTTCATGGCTAGTTTGATCTGTTGTTAAATTCTGGAAAAGTCGCTAGCTGCTTTTCTTTGTATGGAGCCCTTAATAATGTATCAAATTGGAAGAAGGGCAGCTTTCAATATTGTTTGCTGTCAATTAAAAAATTGCATCCTTTTCAATTTATGTTTTTATGTAAAATCAATGTTTTCTAAAATATTTATTAAATCTTTTAAAAATCTCAAAAAAAATTATATTTTAATGTCAATACTTTCATATGTAATTTTAATTTTAACCCATTCAACAATGTCATAACTCTAAAAAATAATTACCATCAAGATTTAAGTTCGATGATAATGCGCATTGTACTCTCCTAAAACAAAACAAACAAACCAAAAAAACCTCAACTTTGAATTTTGAAGATGAAATTCTTTGGGAGGAAAAGTCAAAACCAGAAAAATTAATATTTTTTTTACTGTGGCTTGACGATTGAATCTGTAATTCACATGCTTAAAGACTGCCCAGGGCTTTTTTACTGCTAATTTACAGACTTCACTTTGCTCGAATTTGCAAAATGAATCAAATATTTGAGGCTAAGGATATTATGTTGGAAGGAATGAATCTATTTTTAATGATTAGCATTTAAATTTTAAATAATGTAATATTTGACTTTTTTTTATTTTATAAAATGTCTAATGAGGTATCTGTATTTTAAAAATGTTCATTGTGGTACTTGAATCATCAATTTATGTATTATTTGGTACGTGTATTTTTATAAAATCTCCAATGTGATACTTATACTTTGAAAATACATAATGTGATATCTAAACTATCAATATGTGTATTATTATGATACTTGATTTATTGAGCTTGAATGAGAGATTGAATAATTTGATTTCTACTACCATTTCATTTTCTTTTTTATCTTTTCACATAATATTTATATTATCCATGTGGAATTGATGATTTAGAAAAAAAAATTTATCGAATTTTCATGGGTTGATTTAGCATTTAATGTGAGTGTTAACAAGTACCATAATAAAATATAAGTTGATAATTCAAATACCACGTATTGAATATTTTCGAAGTATAAGTATTATATTGGACATTTTATGAAAGTAATGATGCCAACTAATATATAAATTGATAATTTAAGTATCATATTAAATATTTTTAAAGTACAGGTACTGAGAGTCCAAGACCCAACTTTCCTCTACAATAAGATAGGCTGATGAAAACAATAGTAATCTAGTTTTGGTTATCAACAAACTCAAAAAGAGGCAAATATGTTGCAGAAAACTTGCTAGAAAGGGCCTTGAAGCTCCAGTTGAAATACAGGTTTTATCTAAAGCTCCTGAATAAGTCTCTATATTGTTGGAGGAAGATATGCGAGGAAGGTCTTACACTAGGAAGTTTATGTTTAGAAATTCTCTTTTTAAGTAGAAAAAAAATAAATTAAAATGGAGTAAAGTGAGGTGGGACAGGGAGGATGAATGTATCCAATATCAAAAAAAAAAATAATAGTTTTCAAAATTATATATTCATAGTGAAATGGGACGAGTGATCAAACAAAGCATGTCAAAGCATGTCAACTGTGGAGCAATGGTGAATTTAGTAACATTCACCCCATCCCGCTCCATTACCAATGCTCATATTGTAATTTGAGGCCCTCTTACTATTTAATAATACAATTTGATCATTTTTGCATAAATTTTTTAAGTTTGGCCCCAACAATTTATATTCTTATTCTGACCTTCAACTAATGGAAGGCCTTATTCAAGTGATCTATGTTCCTGCTGTTGATGAAGTTGCTGATGCACTAACAGGGCGTCTATTTTCTAGTTTCTTTGTTCGACTTCTATAGAGACTGGGTGTTTAAGTAAACTGTGTGCTCACAATTGAGAGCAGGGTGAATGATAGAAGTATAAATTTCTCAAGTATAATCTGTTGCAGTAGGTTATATTTGACTTTTCTATACAAATTTATCTTACTAGCACACGAACTTTGTCATGTAAATTTATTAATTAACCATTTCCTATAAACTTAAAATTTTAAGATAATTGATCATTCAATTTAAGGGTAACATATTGACACACCATGAATTGGAGCTAATTAACACTGAACCAGGAAAACATATTTGATTGCACATCTACAGTTAAAAGAAATTATATGCTTCCACATTATAAAGGAAAACCAAAACAAAAGTACAACTTTATCATTCTTAGCCTAAAGCAAAGGTTGCAACCATTTATTTCTTAATTATATATTTATTTGAGTTAATTTCACATTATAGAGCAAGCATGAGGATTCTCATCACTGAAAGCTGAACCTGTTTGATGACCAAAAATGGTTGAATGAACCGGAAGACGATAATAAGAAGGATCATTGCTATCATATCCATGCTTATAGTAATTGTAAGATGAGGAAGGCTGAGGTGCATAATATGTCATGGGGCCATTGCATTGGTGTTGATTGTAGTAGTGATTACCAAAACTGTGGTGCTCTGGATTGTAGGGCAGCTGCCACAGCTCGGCTCGCCTACCGGTTCTTCGGACAGTTTTAAGAACCTTTTTCTGGTCTGCGTGTCCGGTGACCGTCACCTTTTGCATTCCCATATCGATGTCAACTTCGTCGACTCCTGTGTGCATATTGAACAATCCTTAATGTTAATTATCAATTATTTAACAACTAAGTATAAGATAATTACGTATTGATAATTTTGTGGTATATATATATCAACCTTTGAGTTTTTGAAGAGCGCTTTTCACCTTGCTTTCACATCCAGCACAATCCATATGAACTCTCATCTCTATGATCTGAGAACATATATATAAACCCATATTACCAAATGAATTATAAACATACTAACCCTAAAAGACATATATGAATATATGCTTACTGTCATTTTCCGTGGCTGAAAAGCTGAGAAGAATCTAACTATATCTGAAAATTCCGGTCGAAGTGTGTAAAAGAGATTTTTGAAAGTGGATGACAGAATATGACTGATCAAAGTATCATCTTCCTTGTATATAAACCATAGTGGACCTCTACGATTATTGTTCTTAATTATTTTTTTATGATGGGTTAGCATAACTTATGATTTAGTGCACCGACCTTTGAGTTTCTCAACGGTATTCTTGAAGCAAAGTTGAGAATCGAAAGCTTTGGGAAGGGCATACCACCACACCTTGCATGGGCATCCGCACTTCTTAACTTAATAACATGATTTCATCCATATTGGTCGGCGTTGACCTTAAATGATGTTTGGTTATTTGGATTTTAATAGTCAGTCCCACGTGAAACTAGCTTAACTTGCTCTCATTTCTTTGGACACAAAAAAGTTCAAACACCTTTTTCTTTCCTTTTTTTTCTACAACTTCTAACAGACAGCAAATCAGCATGATTAAAGGAAATATAGGGGGGGAATAGAGAGCTAGCTTAAAGTTTTAATTGTTGATAGAGAAGTTTAAACTGGTTTAAATCAAGCGTTGATTTGAATGTGTTACACAAAATTTTGAAAGAGCTATTATTGGGAATCCCTTCAAATAACAGAAAAATAAAAGTAGAAGTAGAGAATATCAAACACAAAATATTTATATAGAAATATCCCTTCAAATAAGAGGACAAAAAATCACGGATAAATTAGACTTCACTAAATGAGCAAAAACCAAAAGAGTACAAGATGAGGATAATATTAACAAATAACCCAAAATCCTGAAAGAACAAAGGACTCTAGCTAAAACTTGAAATTTCTCAAAACTCACAAAATTCTCTCAATCTCAAGAATGATGAAGATTATTATATTCTAGGTTACAACAACCCCTTTTTATAGACTAAGTTTGTAGATTAAATAGGACTAAAATAACTTAGACTAATTAGAGTTTAACTAGGAAACAATAACAGAGTTTAATTAGGAGAAGAAAATCCGGTTGACTTGGGAAACACGTCGCATGCACCTCGTCGGGACACTGTTCTTTGTGTCGTTGGGACGTGACCAATCTTCTCGTCAGGACGTCGTGGTCGTTTCATCATGACATCGGCTTGTAAATATGAGGCACACTCCACAAATCTCCACATTGACTCGTATGTTTTCATATCTCTTTTTTCGAGTCCATTACGGGCCTATCTAAACATTTGCAGGATACTCACCAAGTCCAAATTAACGTTTGAACTTGAAAATTGAAAAACTCTTAATTGTAAATCCACTGCCTAACTTGAAAGAGTCAAATTTCTTAGACTGACATCGAGTCAGCTCTGACTCCGTAATTGTCGAGGAAATCGTTGCTACACTAGTCACGGTTGAACCTTGAAGGACATATAGACTATCGACCTTTCATCAAAATGAGAGCTCCATGGGATATCTTAATGTCGCTTGACTCGATAACGATTTTGTACTTTTTCGAGTCAACATACTCAAGGAGATGAGGTTTTTATCTAAGTTAGGCACATGTTTGACATCTGACAGTGTCCTTATAATTCCATTGTGTATCCTAATCTAAACTGTACCAATATTGGTTATCTTATAGAGTGATTTATTCCCCATATGCACAACCCCACATTCAACTGAACTATATGTGGAGAACTAATCCCTATTGAAACACTTATGGAAAGAACCCCAAATCCAGAATCCACTCGGTTGTAAAATTAGACCTTTCGGCCATAGACACCAATAACAAATCATCTCTCTTGTCTTCGGTCGTATTAGCATTAACTACTTCATCCTCGTAGCTCTCAACAGCCCTGCTATTCTTATTTTGTAGTTTCTAACAATCTGCCTTAATGTGACCTTTCTTTTTGCAGTAGCCACATACCTTGTCTCAATTCCTCGACATTGAACCAATCTTACTTCTCGCAACAAATGATTAGGGTTTCCAACCTGAACTGCTATCCGAACCAAACTCATTGTCGAGTTTGTTTTTGCTCAGCAAGTTTCTCTTTACTTCTTAGAATAAGAGATTATTTCTCCCATAAATTAGGGTTTCCTTGAAAGACTTATATGAATGGGGCAAAGAGCACAAAAATAGCATGGTCTGATCTTATCATCAATTTCAACCTCAACGTTCTCTGTGAGCCCTAATGGACTCATCTTTTTTCATACAGAATGTGTACAATTATTGCTTCAGCACAAAACGGTTTGCCAAAGACTTTGTCATATATAAGGATTCTAACTTTCTCCAAAAGCCTGTTTTGTGTTCTCGCAACACATCATTCGTGAGGCATAACTGAATTGCAGACAGGGTCTTCTCATCAAGCTTATCCCATTTTGACTGATCTAGGTTTTTAACCTTTTTCCTAATAACGACCTTTCTCAAGCCATTCTAAACTAGAATTGTCATCATTCGAACTTTTCATAAATCGAAATTTGTGTAGTCGTTGAACTTTTCGACATCAAACCTCATTGCCATCTCTGAACGTGTCCATATATGGAATTCGAACCAAGATTTGATACCCTTTTGTTGGGGATCGACCCGTATAAACAACGAAAAAATAAGAGTAAAAGTAAAGAATATCAAAAACACAAATATTTATGTGGAAAATTTCCTCCTAAGAAGAGGACAAAAAATCACAGGCATATGAGACTTCATTAAATGAGCAAAAATCTAAAGAGTATAATGTGAAGATAATCTCAACAAATAACCTAAATCCTAAAAGAACAAAGGACTCTGGCTAACACATGAAATTCCTCAAAACTCATAAAATTCTCTCAATCTCAAGAATGATGAAGATTATTATTCTAGGTTACAACAACCCCTTTTATAGGTTAAATTCATAGATTAAATATGAATAAATTAATCTAGACTAATTAGAGTTTAACTGGAAAATAATAACAAAGTTTAACTAGGAGAAGAAAACCCGATTGAATTGGGGAACACATTGCCACGCCGCAACGTCACATGCACTTCATCGAGATACTGTTCTTTGCATCGTCGGGATGTGGCCAATCTTCTCGTCAAGACTTTGTGATTGTTTCGTCACAATGTCAGCTCTTCCTCATCGAGATGTCGACTCATAAATACGAGGCACACTCCACAATTATAAATAGTGTAAGAGAAGTGTAATTCTGATACAAGCCTACATAAATAGTGTCGATCAAATCTCGATACATGTGCAATATTCAAAGGAAGAAATTGAAAGTGCAAGTATACTGCAAAATCAAGAACACTACAATGTTAGGTCCCTGAAGTTAAAGGCTTAAAGCTAGCATATAAGGACTCAAAAAGAGCAAAAATGGTATTTGATCCTTTGCAAGTTGGACTTGGTGGGATCAATTGATGAATCACATAAAAGCTTTTCGTCCATGGACCATCTCATTCGATTAAAGTACATGTAAAACCAACCCAATTTCCTTGTTTAATAAGCCCATGTCTGGGCAAAATCTTTTTCCTGTTTCAGTTTCTAGAATCTAGGCGACTGGGCTTCGCCAAGAACATCTTCGAGATCTTATTTCCCGACACGTACAGGTGCTTAACTCAATTGACTCCGACACTTCGTTCTTAAACTTTTGAACCTGTATTTGAATCAACAGCCCCACGTTCTTTTTTTTGATTATTGGGGAAGGGAAATGAGGTTATTTGGAACTGAATTTAAGTTTTTATACTTATAATATAATAATAATAAAAAGATTAAAATGAATTTACAAATATTATTAACATTGATAAGCAATAGGGTCAAGCAGAAGAATTGAAAAATTGATTCGAATTGATATATTTGATTCAGTTTGGATTATATTTTTGATTTAGTTTCAGATTGATGTTATTATTTAAACAGTACAATTCGATTCATTTTAATTTTTTTCACATGAAACTCGTTTTATTTAAATCAAATCTAATAAAAAATTTATATTTAAAGGAATAGTCCTAATAGAATAATAGATTAACCATTTGAATATTTATATGGACTAATTCATTTAACCCTATTATTATTATTGTTGTTGTTGTTGTTGTTGTTGTTGTTGTTGTTGTTGTCGGAACCATCCATTTCTTGAAAATTTTAGGTTTAATGAAAACGGGGGAATCGATTTTTGAAAAACAGAAATATGGAGTCGCCACCGATCCTTTTGTTTTGGTGCGATCGGATCACCTAAGAATTTGGTCATTTTAATAAAACATTTTTGGTTTACTAAAACAACAATTTTGGTCCACGAACTTTTGAGAAAACGGGTTCGGGAGTCGGTTACGCATGAGGAAGGATTAGCACCCTCACTACGCCCAAAATTGGTACCGAATCGATTAAATACTGTCTTTATGTCTAAAATTTAAAGATGTTTTTGAAATGTTGTTCTTTTTTTTGAGTAATCTGAGTTAGTTGCCAAAAATCTTCTTCTTCCGACGTCCGAAAATTTATAATTCAAAAATCACAAAAGGATGCTCAACGATTTAGTCCAACGAAAAATCGAAACCCAGTACAGTAGGGCACGATTCCTCGAATTTCCAAATATTGACCATTGCCTCACCTTAGAAAATATGAGTGAAATTCCGAAGGGATATTCGATTATTTGATACAAACGAGAGATTGCAACCCAGCACGATAGGGCACTACTCCCTGAATTGCCAAACATCGAGTATTTCCTTTGTTTTAAAGAGTTTTTAGAAGACATGAATGAAATTTTGAAGGGATATTTGATTATTTTAAGCAAACGAGAAATTGCAACCCAGCACGTTAGGGCACAATTCCGCGAATTGCCAAATTTCGCATATCGCCTTCATTTAAGGGATTTTTAAAAGACATTGGTGAAATTTTGAAGGGATATTCGATTATTTTGAGCAAACGCGAAATTGCAACCCAGCACGTTAGGGCACGATTCCACGAATTGCCAAAATATCAAATCCTGTCTTCGTTCTAAAGAATTTTTAAATGAATAATTATAAAACTAGCTTAAAATGTATTAATTCAACTTGAAATAAGATGAAATTCTTCATAAAAATTCGGATTTTATAAAACCACATTTCATAAACTAAATGGAGAATAATGATATGGGATAACGAATATATGAGATACGATCAACTAACAAACTAATAATTAAATATGGCTAACCTAAAAAAATGTAATCCGATTACAATAATACATGGAGAATAATTGATGTAATGACATATAAAAATGATCAAGCACGATGTAGCAAATATACAAGAAATATCGTGAATATAATTAACACATGAGATACCAAACGATACGGAATCAACGTGACACAAAAATAATAGACTAAAAATGATGGACTAACAATCAAATGATATATGCTAGAGTTTGAAATAATTTATAAAAGAAAAGTTGAGAACATATATATACGTAAAGAAAATTTAATAGATGTTACAAAAACGTTTGGATCAAATAAAATACTAAATATTTAGCCATAAAGCATTTACTTAAGGTTGGTAATATCCCTACCATGAGAATAATCTATATAATATATAAGATGTGAAAGGATAATGGGTATAAAGCATGTAGCTACGTATATATATACAAGCATGAGTAAATTTTGAAGTAATTTATACAAAGATAACATGGAATTAAAATATGAATTATATATATAAAAATTGATTTTATCATAAATTATATATATGTATATAAATAAACTAGAAATAATTGCTTATAAAAAATTCCATAGAAACGTACTCAAGATTGAATTATTTTTATTATAAATTATGATGGACTTAAAAGCATACTTTTGTATAAAGAAGACTATGTATATAAAATGTAGGTTTAATAATGTATGTAAATCAAAAACATATACTAATGTAAATGAATGTAAAATAACTTAAATTTTATGTAAAACATATATACAAAGCATATTCGAATAGCAAAAATATATATTAAAATATATGGATTTAATAATATTTAGATCAAAGGTAGGTATCGATATACATATACACTTGCATAACGATGATTTAAAAGATATATTATGAGAATTATGTAATATAATATAAGAATATATTTGAAGGAAATTATATGTATATAAAATAATACGATATTAATAATATGCATGAAATAAAAATAACTTTGTTATAAAATACATTGGTTTAGTAGTGTATAGATTAAATGTGGGTGTTCACAAATGTATGCACATATAATGATAGTAGCTAAAAAAAATATTACATGGGGTTACATAATGTGCATAAAATAAACTTGAATTTTATTATAAAGCATATATATATAATAGTAATATATACAAGGATATTTACGAAGCATTATGCAAAATGTTGTAATAATATAACATAAAAAAAAAAGCAAACAATACAATAGTGATCCAAGAAAAGAGAAATAAAATAAAAGCATTAAACTAACCTAAAATATAAAACGTAAATCAAAGATAAAAGTGTTGAATGTGCCTTTAAAACAAAAATAAATCACAAAATGAAAAATAAAAATAAAAGGGAATTAATTAAAATAGAATTAAAAATAAGAGAGACAAATTATAAACAAAATCAACTAACAAGATACAAAGGGGACCGGCGTGTAACATGCACGAATGCGCAGCGACTGAATCTGGAAATAGTCCAAACCCCAAAACGCAGTGCTGAAGCTCGGACCACGGTGCGAACGCGCGCAAATTAGGGGGAAATTTTAAAAGAAAAAGAAATGCAAAATGTGAGCTGATTTGCACATAGCGGAAAAAATGAGGGCCCTGTATCGCAAATTCCCCATTTGAGGGACAGAGGCACGGATCCGAGTCTTAGGACGGGTCGACGCCGGAGCCTCAATGTCCCAAATGGCACCGTTTTCATAAACACGTTATTTGAAACCTTTTTTCTTTTTTCTTTCTTACCAAACGCAGCCCTCATTTTTTCCTTGATTTGCAGCCCCCAAAAGACGATTTGTTAGGGTTCCTTCTAGCGACCGCTGATCCACTATTTCATTGGGTGGTCAGCAATGCATGGGCCACGACCAGATTTCCCCGACGACAGCACCATGCGAGGAACCAGGTATGCCATCTTATTATTCTTTTTTAAAAAAAACATCTAGATCTAATGCTGTTCTAAAAAATAAAACCGAATATAAAAAAGAAACTTAATATCATCCGACCCTCACCCGTATCTCAATATTTCTGAGATATTCAGGGTTTCATTGGTGTCATTCCAAATGTTTCTTTCCTTTATGCTAAAGTCGTAAGGAAATGAGAAGAAAAACAAACGGATAAACAGACTTGAATATCACCTTTCTCTTCGATTGCTTTGTATTGCTTGTGTATATTTTCGTTCGTAAATGTTCGTACTCGATTACAAAGATTAAAATCTGGCTTTATAGCCGAAAAGAAAGAGGAAAATAACTAAAAATAATCAAAATACAATATGTGTTCCTTGTTTGCATTTGCTGCTGTGTTTGTCTAATTCGTTTGTAGGTACGAAGTACGGGGCACGGGCGTGGCTGCTGGAGGGTACAGAGGCTGGGGCTACTGTCCGGTTGTGGTGCGTCTATTGCTAGGGCTAGGTTTTGGCAAAATTTGTTAAGCATTTGGGCCGTTTGGGCTCATTCTAGGTATTTAGTCTTTAGGTCATGGGTTAATTTGGGGATTGGGTATTGGTTTAGGGTATTAGTTTGGGTCAAAGCCTGTAAATGGACTGTTATAAGATATTTAATGGACTGTGGTTTTTTTATTTATTTGTTTTTTGTTTTGTTTTATTTTTTTCGTTTGCTTGGGCCGAGCAAATTTGGCCCACTACAGCTGCCCCTCTTTGCCCGTTGTCGTGTGATAAAAATAGAGCAAAGACTTCAAATAGGACCAATTTTGCCCGGTTTCGCAGAGTCATGACTTCTTTGGTGCTTCTTTTCTTCAGGTAGCTTCAGTATGCTCCACTGCAACTTCAGATAGACATGGTTCGTGTGTTTTTATCCTTCTCTACTGCAACTTCAGAGAGATAAGGGTTATGACTTTGATCTGCTCCACTGCGACTTCAGGGAGACAAGATCTTGCAATTTTCGACCTGTTGTCCTACTACTTAGGGGGTTAAGGCAATGGCTTGAATCTGCTTCACTGCAACTTCAAGAAGACTAGATTCATCATCTTTGATCTGCTCTTCTGCAACTTCAGGGAGATAGGATCTACAATCTTCAGCCTACTCCACTACAACTTTAGGGAGCTAGGTCGGTGGCTTAAATCTGCTTCACTGCAATTTCAGGAAGCCTAGATTCATCGTCTTTGATCTGCTCCACTGCAACTTCAGGGAAACGAGATCTAAAATTTTAGCCTACTCCACTACAACTTTAGGGAGCTAGGTTGGTGGTTTAAATCTGTTTTACTGCAATTTCAGGAAGCCTAGATTCACCGTCTTCGATCTGCTCCACTGCAACTTCAAGGAAACGAGATCCGTAGGATTCGCCAATGTCACTACACTGTCTTCTAAAGACATGATTTGTAGAATTGGTTTCCTGTATCTGTGTATGTCAAATAATTAGGATGCTATGATCGAGATGAATCAAATGTCCCTAACTAAATGTGGTGTTTATGTCAAATAATTAGAATGCTATGATTGAAATGAATCAAGTGCTCCTGACTAAATGAATGATTATGAATGTAGAAATGCCATGAGAGTAATTCCCTTTTTTAAACGCTTAAGGCATCATTGCTCATAGTTCATCTGGGTTCTATCATTTATGCGCTTATCGTGTCTTTTTGCTTAGCCGTGATCTTTGGCAGAAAATTTGAAGAAATAGTCACAATTGGGACTATTCTTTTTCGAATGTTTTCAACTTTTGAACCTGGTTAGTCCTGACTAGTGGCCCTGTTTCAGGTCCTTGTACTATTTAGAAACCTTCCAGAGTAATATGTATAACTTCTTTTGTGTGAATATTGTAAGTCCAAAAATCGCGATTTCAACAAAAGGATGCTCGAAAGAGATTATAATGGACAAAATGGAATTTTATTGAGTAAGCTCGAAGTGAATACATTGAATAGGATAGCAAATCTGCTAAGGCACAAAATGAAATGAGAGAAAAAAAAGGGTGCCCCAGATATCGCAGCACGAGTTTCACTATTCCAATTTCTCAAAGGCTCTTTCGAACTAAATGTGTGTTCAGGAGACCCCGCGTATTTTGTTGATGCTCCAAGATGTACTGTTCTTCCTTCTTGTTAATTTTGGGAGGACAAGACTACCACATGCCCCACATTCAAAATTTAAGCTGCCCGTTTTTGGGTTTTAAACTCAAAAACCCCTTTGGTCTCAAAGTGCCCTTTGCGGGTTTTCACCTTGGCCTCTCCATCTTTCTTCTTCTTCTTCTTCTTCTTCTTCTTTTGAGCGCCCTTTGCAGGTTTTCACTCTGGCCCCTTCTTCTTTAGGTAAAATACTTCTTGACTGAATCTGAATTTACAGGATTGGGGAAGTTTCTACCATCCATCTCGGATTGAATCAATGCTCCTGCGGAGAAAGCTTTCTTCACCACGTAAGGCCCCTTCTAATTAGTCATCCATTTTCCTCTAAAATCTTTCTGTATAGGAAGGATCTTTTTCAAGACCAGGTCTCCCTCACGGAATTCTCTAGGGCGGACCTTTTTGTTATAAGCCCGCATCATTCGTTTTTGGTACATCTGACCATGACGGATAGCTCTTAGCCTCTTTTCCTCAATCAAGTTCAATTGATCGTATCGAGACTAGATCCATTCTTGTAATGACCCAAAATTCACAGGCACCGGAAAAAGTACATTATCGGGCCTCCATCTTAGTAAATCGAGTTCGAAATAATTACTAGAAATATTTATGAGTCTAGCGATGTGTTTAATTAGGTTTAAATTAGGTGAATTTAGCTTAATTTAGAGTAATTAGTGAAATGACTAAATTGAATAAAGGGCAAAGGTTCAATTATAGATCAATAGAAAATAAAAAGGACCAAACTAGCAATTTTACCAATTAGCATAGATGAGGCGGCATAAACTGTAAAAAAATCTAAGGCTTTTCTTAGATATTTGTTATTGATTGATTAAATTAAATTATAATATATTATTAGCAACTAAAACAAATAAAAGAAAGAAAATAAAGTAAAGAACAAAGAAAAGAAACAGAATAGGCAAACGAAAAGCAGGGGAAGGAAAGAAAAAAAGAATAAAGAAAAGAAAAAGGGAGAATTAGGGTTTGAAGGTTTGAAAGTTTAATAGGTAAGTTAATTTAGCCCTTTTTACTTAATTTTAATGTTTTAAAAGCTTTAGAACAAAGTTTTGATGAAATTAAATTAATATTTTGAAAGTTATTAGAATTCTAAATATTGTTCATGTTGAATAAAAAAAATGAAATAGGGGTTTAATTGAATGAAATTCAAGTTAAAATAGATATAAGGATCGAATTGCAAAGTAAGCTATAAGTTTTGTGTTTTAGGGACTAAATTGAGGAAAATTTCGGAATTAAGAAAATATGTTGAAAATTTAATAGTTAAATTTGAGTTTAAATGAAATTTGAATAGACATAAGGTGTGAATTGGTGTTATAAATTTGGTTATTAACATTTTACATCAAAACAGTTTTGGGAAGTAGCAATGGTCTGACTTTGAAAATTCACTAAAAATTGTATAAATTGAACTAGAGGATGAACAAAATATGTAATTAAATCTTATTGAGTCTAGTTTCTTATAGTATAAATATTGTAAGCAATGAATTGATGAATCAAGAGATATTTGAAATTTTGTAAGACTAGTTTGGGGTGATTTCGAGATGCCCTGTTTTAACTTTGGAAAATCATTATAAATTGTACAAAAATTATTATGGAGTTTAATTTGTGTGAACTCCTTAATGAATATAGTTTCAAAATAAGTAAACAAGAACCTTATTCGAGTTCTGTACAATGAGATAATTTATTTTTAGTAGAGAGAGGTCAGAATTGTCAAATGAAATAACAGGGGAGTATTTAATGAATAAACTGTACTAATTGGCTAGACCAAAAATTCTGAAAATCTTATGGTGAGAAGATATATGAGTCTAGTTTTAAGAAAAATTTATGGATATTAATTTGGAGTTTCGTAGCTCAAGATATAAATAATTTAGTAACAATGACTCAAGTAGACAGCTTAATGGTGAAATTATATATATACATTAAAAATGGTTAAATTTGCATGTTTAGGCTCATGGATTAAATTGAATTGTGTTATATTGATGATTATAAATTATTATTTTCGTAGTTAACAAAGAACCCAAGACATCGGCGCACAAAGGAAAGGAGAAAGCTATTGAGGATTAAAACGAGAAATTCACGGTTTGTATTACTATAATTCAAATTACTTTTTATTAAATGCTATATATCAATTCTATATTTAATATATGAATTATAAGGTAAGTATTGATATTGGAGTTGAATGAGAATTGAATTGAATGGTGAATGTGTGTGTATAATTGAATTGTAAATTGATTTGAATGTGAAAATTTTAATTGAAAAGTAATCTTGGAATGGAAATGAAAGTGAATTGAGAATTGAAATACCCTATTAACTAGTCGGGCTAAGTCGGATATAATTGGCATGCCATAGGATCTAGAAGTGTACGGGAATTTGCCGGCTTTATTGATCAGGCACTTTATGTGTCGTATTTCAGGCACCTCGTGTGTCGTATCAGGCACCTCGTGTGTCGTTTTAGGCACTTTATGTGTCGTATACTGATCAGGTACTATGTACCGTTTTAGGCACAATGTGTTGTAATGGTGTGTTGGGTTGGAATCCGTGTATCCGTCAAAGTTCGGATTTGTTAATAGGGTGAATATCTAAGATGAGAAATTTAAAATAAATTGATTGATTATATTATTGAAATATTGAAAGAAAAGAAAAAGTTGAATAGTGGATTGAAATTGAGATTGAAAATGAAAGGCATGAACTTAATGTTCATGTAGTGATTGAAATTGTTACATGTAATATGTGATGGAAACTGAAGAATAGATAAAAAATTGTATCGTTATTATTAATTAATGAAAGTTTAAGAATGAATTGATATTTGTGAAATTAGATAGTTACATGTTTGGTAATTAAAATTCTTTATTGCTATTATAATTTGAATTATGGTAATACCACTGAGTATGGAATACTCAACGTGCGGTTGTTTCCGTGCGCAGGTTAATAGAAGTCTAGTGTCCTGGTCCAGCATCCGAGTGATCCCGACTCCAGCAAATTTTGGGTGATGTTTTCTTTCTTAATTGAAAGTGGCATGTACTAGGTGATTTATAAGTTATATAGATATACTTGTAAAGTTAGTTATAAGAATGGTATACCATATTTTGTTATTAGTTTGATAAAATGGTAAATATTATATTATATAATTTGGTATAAGTTGGAATGAGAAAAAATGAATGAAGTTATTAGTTAATTTGGATTAATATTATGAATGTTTAGTTATTAAATGACTATGTTAATAAATTGGTTATGATTTAGATATATTTAGGTTTAAATTGTTTTTGATTGTGCCATTGGTTTTGGATTAGGTGGTTTTTGGTTTGAATTTGCAGGGGGTTTTATGTAAAAATTAAGAAGAAATGCTGTCGAAATTTTTGTAAAAAATATATATATATTTCCCTGAATACTCGAACAAGTCCCGTTTCATTCCACTTTAATACTTGTGTTGGGCTTCGAAAGTCCATTATAGGGACATAATTCTTCAATTATACTATGAATGTTATAATAATTGTAAAATATCCATAAGTCGTCTGATATATCCGGTAATGCCTCGTAGCCCTGTTCCGGCGACGATTTGGGGTTAGGGGGTGTTACATTTGTTGGTATCAGAGCTATCAGGTTTAGCTGATTCTTGGGCTATATCGAGCTCGAAATTGAGTCTAGAAGTACATGCCACTTTGGAGTCGGGATTTTTGGATGCTGATCTATTTATTTGTTTTGTTTTATAGAGTAAAGATGTCGGATGAAAGAATAAATGATACTGATGAAGAAATGCATACTGGAGAAGAAGAATCTTACGGGTTAGATGAAACTGAATCGGTAACACCTAGTATTAACCCGATGAGAAACCAACCTCGTAGAGCAGAAAGAAGAAATGATAGAGATGATTCTGATACAAATAGAAAAATTACCGATGCACTACAAAGAATAGTGGAAATTGTTCCTGCTATGACTTCAGTTCCAATTCAAAGACGGGCCCCGATAAAGGAATTGAGAAAGTATGGTGCCAATGAATTTATGGGTCTGAAAGGAGTCGATCCATCTGTAGCTGAAAATTGGATGGAGTCGACTAAAAGAATTTTACGACAATTAGATTGTACCCCCCGAGAGTGTTTGATTTGTGCTGTATCGTTGTTACAAGAAGAAGCTTACTTATGGTGGGAATCAGTGGTTCGACATTTACCAGAGAATCAGATAACTTGGGATCTATTTCAGAAAGAGTTTCAAAAGAAATATATCGGAGAAATGTACATCGAAGACAAGAAACAAGAGTTTTTGACGTTACAATAGGGTGACATGTCAGTAATAGACTATGAGAGAGAATTCTCGAGACTCAGTAGATATGCCTCAGAGTTTATTCCAACTGAAGCTGATAGTTGTAAGAGATTTTTATGGAGTCTACGAGATGAGATCAAATTACAGTTGGTATCTCAACGTATTACTGAAATGGTAGACTTGATTGAGCGAGCTAAAATGGTAGAACAAGTGTTGGGCTTTAATAAAAAGACTCAAAGTGTTAGACCAGCTGGGAAGCGTACGGGAACTACCAGTTGAACCCTCAGCCGAAAAGACCAAAAGAATCTCAGGGTGGTTGGAGATTCAGTTTTAGATCAGACAGAGGTGGAAGAAGCCAGGGAAAACAGACGACGGTATCTACTGGTAGTATACGAGGTCCACCTCGAGATGTAGACATTCTAGAATGTGGACATTGTGGAAAGAGACATTTGGGTGAATGTTGGAAATTGACCGGAGGTTGTTTCCGTTGTGGGTTGATGGAGCATTTTGTTAAAGACTGTCCGAAGAATAAAAATGATACTCCTGTCACATCACAGAAATCAGTATCTACTGCTCGAGGCAGAGGTCTAGGTAGAGGTAGTTCGGTTGTTAGAGGAGGAGCTGGTAGAAGGAGCAGTGATATTATTACTCAGCAGTCTGAAGCCAGAATACCAGCTTGAGCTTATGTGGTCAAAACTCGTGAAGAAGACGATGCCCACGATGTGGTAACAGGTATATTTTTATTGTATTCTGAGCCTGTTTATGCGTTAATTGATCCTGGATCTTCACATTCTTACATTAATTCGAATTTAGTTGAGTTGAGAAAATTAAAATCTGAAATGTCTAGAGTGTCTATTGAGGTGTCGAGTCCGTTGGGGCAAACAGTGTTAGTGAATCAGGTCTGTCTAAGATGCCCGTTGATTATACAGAATAAAACTTTTCTGGTTGACTTGTTAATTATGCCATTTGGGGACTTTGATATAATTTTGGGCATGGATTGGTTATCCGAATATGGGGTGATTTTGAATTGTTACAAAAAGAGGTTCAGTATTCAGACAGAGGATGGGGATAGAGTTGAAGTAAGTGGCATCCGTACCAGTGGTCTGACACACATCATTTCGGTAATGAAAGCTAATAAATTGCTTCAGCAGGGTTGTTCAGCATATTTGGCATATGTTATTAATTCTGATTCAGTTAGAAGTCAGTGTAGTCAGATCAGGACCGTATGTGAGTTTTCAGATGTATTTCCTGAAGAATTGCCGGGCTTACCACCTAACAGAGAGGTTGAATTTGCTATTGAAGTGTATCCGGGTACAGTACCAATCTCTATACCTCCATATCGAATGTCGCCCACTGAGTTGAAAGAGTTGAAGGTGCAGTTACAGGATTTACTAGATCGTGGATTTATTAGACCAAGTATTTCACCCTGGGGAGCTCCAGTATTGTTTGTTAAAAAGAAAGATAGTTCTATGCGGTTATGCATTGATTATCGACAGTTGAATAAAGTGACGATTAAGAACCGATATCCGTTGCCTCGTATAGATGATTTGTTTGATCAACTTAAGGGAGCTTCAGTATTCTCAAAATTTGATTTGAGATCTGGGTATTATCAGCTAAAGGTGAAGGAAAGTGATGTGCCTAAGACTGTCTTTCGTACTCGTTATGGTCATTATGAATTTTTGGTGATGCCGTTTGGGTTGACTAATGCCCCAGCTGCTTTCATGGATTTGATGAACCGCATTTTTCAGCCGTATTTAGATCAGTTTGTGGTGATTTTTATTGATGATATATTGGTATATTCGAAGACAGAAGCAGAACATGATCAGCATCTTCGAATAGTTCTACAGATTTTACGAGAGAAACAGTTATATGGAAAGCTCAGTAAATGTGAATCCTGGTTATCAGAGGTTGTATTTCTGGGACATGTAGTATCTGCAGACGGAATTCGGGTTGATCCAAAGAAAATTGAAGCGATTGTCCAATGGAAACCACCCAAGAATGTATCAGAGGTACGCAGTTTTCTCAGTCTAGCTGGGTATTACAGGAGGTTTGTAAATGGATTCTCAAAGATAGCACTACCAATGACTAAACTACTGCAAAAGAATGTTTCTTTTATCTGGGATGACCAGTGCCAGAAGAGTTTTGAGACTTTGAAGCAAATGTTGACAGAGGCACCGGTATTAACATTACCAGAGTCGGGAAAAGATTTTGTCGTGTATAGTGATGCTTCTCTAAGCAGTCTGGGCTGTGTATTGATGCAAGATGGGAAGATCGTAGCTTATGCATCTCGACAATTAAAAACACATGAACGTAACTACCCGACGCACGACTTGGAGCTAGCTGCAGTAATTTTTGCTTTAAAGATTTGGAGGCATTACCTATATGGTGAAAAATGCTACATTTACACGGATCACAAAAGTCTTAAATATCTTCTGTCGCAGAAGGAGTTGAATTTAAGATAGAGACGGTGGATCAAACTTCTGAAAGATTATGATTGTATTATAGATTACCACCCGGGAAAGGCGAATGTGGTAGCTGATGCATTGAGTAGAAAAGCAGTGGGGGAATTAAGGGCAATATTTGCTCAACTTAGTATTAATGATGATGGAAGCTTGCTAGCTGAATTAAGGGTTAAGCCGATGATCTTTGATCAAATTAGAGCAGCTCAGATGAAAGATGATAGATTATTGAAGAAAAGAGAAATGGTTCAAAATGGTACAACCAAGAGTTTTAGTATTGACGGGTATGATTGTTTGAGGTTTCAAAATCGAGTTTGTGTTCCAGCTAATTCTGAACTAAAAGAGTTAATTCTTCGAGAAGCACATGATAATGCTTTTGCTTTGCACCCTGGTGGAACGAAGATGTATTGTGATTTATGAGAATTATATTGGTGGCCTGGAATGAAAAGGGACATAGTTGAATATGTTAGTAAATGTTTGACATGTCAGCGAGTAAAGGCAGAACATCAAGTTCCTACGGGATTACTTCAGCCTATTAGCATTCCTGAGTGGAAATGGGATCGTATTACAATGGATTTTGTTACAGGATTGCCATTGTCAGCAAGTAAAAAGAATGCTATTTGGGTAATTGTTGATCGGCTTACAAAATCAGCTCACTTTATAGCTGTTAGAACAGATTGGTCATTGCAGAAGCTTGCAGAAGTGTATATTCGAGAAATTGTTAGATTACACGGTATTCCGGTGTCAATAATCTCATATCGAGATCCTCGGTTCACATCGAGATTTTGGAGACAGCTACATGAATCATTGGGTACTCGACTTAACTTTAGTACGGCTTTTCATCCGCAAACAGATGGACAGTCCGAACGGGTAATACAGATATTAGAAGATATGCTTCGGGCTTGTATCATTGATTTTGAATCAGGTTAGGAACGTTATTTGCCATTAGCTGAATTTGTCTATAACAATAGTTTCCAATCTAGTATTCAAATGGCTCCGTATGAAGCATTATATGGTCGAAGGTGTCGATCACCGGTATGTTGGACAGAGTTGAATGAAAGAAAAATGATTGGGCCAGAATTGATTCAAGAAACAGAAGAAACAGTTAAGAAGATTAAAGATAGATTGAAAGCAGCTTTCGATAGGCAGAAATCATATGCAGACTTGAAACGGTGAGACATTGAATATTCTGTTGGTGATAAAGTATTCCTCAAAGTATCACCTTGGAAGAAAGTTTTGAGATTTGGCCGAAAGGGTAAGTTGAGTCCACGTTTTATTGGGCCGTATGAGGTTGTGGAAAGAATTGGGCCTGTTGCCTACCGACTAGCTTTACCTCCAGAATTACAGAAAATTCATGATGTTTTTCATGTTTCGATGCTCCGGAGATATAGATCGGATCCTTCCCACATTATTCCTACTGAAAATATTCAAATTCGATCTGATTTGACTTATGAAGAAGAGCCGGTTCAGATATTAGCTCGAGAAATAAAAGAGCTGAGAAATAAACGGGTCCCTTTAGTAAAAGTGTTATGGAGGAGTCATAGTATGGAAGAAGCGACTTGGGAACCGGAAGAAACGATGAGAGCACAATATCCTCATCTATTCTCAAGTAAATTTCGAGGACGAAATTTATTAAGGAGGGGAGAAATGTAATGACCCAAAATTCACAGGCACCGGAAAAAGTACATTATCGGGCCTCCGTCTTAGTAAATCGAGTTCGAAATAATTACTAGAAATATTTATGAGTCTAGCGATGTGTTTAATTAGGTTTAAATTAGGTGAATTTAGCTTAATTTAGAGTAATTAGTAAAATGACTAAATTAAATAAAGGGCAAAGGTTCAATTATAGATCAATAGAAAATAAAAAGGACCAAACTAGCAATTTTACCAATTAGCATAGATGAGGCGGCATAAACTGTAAAAAAATCTAAGGCTTTTCTTAGATATTTGTTATTGATTGATTAAATTAAATTATAATATATTATTAGCAACTAAAACAAATAAAAGAAAGAAAATAAAGTAAAGAACAAAGAAAAGAAACAGAATAGGCAAACGAAAAGCAGGGGAAGGAAAGAAAAAAGAATAAAGAAAAGAAAAAGGGAGAATTAGGGTTTGAAGGTTTGAAAGTTTAATAGGTAAGTTAATTTAGCCCTTTTACTTAATTTTAATGTTTTAAAAGCTTTAGAACAAAGTTTTGATGAAATTAAATTAATATTTGAAAGTTATTAGAATTCTAAATATTGTTCATGTTGAATAAAAAAAATGAAATAGGGGTTTAATTGAATGAAATTCAAGTTAAAATAGATATAAGGATCGAATTGCAAAGTAAGCTATAAGTTTTGTGTTTAGGGACTAAATTGAGGAAAATTTCGGAATTAAGAAAATATGTTGAAAATTTAATAGTTAAATTTGAGTTTAAATGAAATTTGAATAGACATAAGGTGTGAATTGGTGTTATAAATTTGGTTATTAACATTTTACATCAAAACAGTTTTGAGAAGTAGCAATGGTCTGACTTTGAAAATTCACTAAAAATTGTATAAATTGAACTAGAGGATGAACAAAATATGTAATTAAATCTTATTGAGTCTAGTTTCTTATAGTATAAATATTGTAAGCAATGAATTGATGAATCAAGAGATATTTGAAATTTTGTAAGACTAGTTTGGGGTGATTTCGAGATGCCCTGTTTTAACTTTGGAAAATCATTATAAATTGTACAAAAATTATTATGGAGTTTAATTTATATGTGTGAACTCCTTAATGAATATAGTTTCAAAATAAGTAAACAAGAACCTTATTCGAGTTCTGTACAATGAGATAATTTATTTTTAGTAGAGAGAGGTCAGAACTGTCAAATGAAATAACAGGATAGTATTTAATGAATAAACTGTACTAATTGGCTAGACCAAAAATTCTAAAAATCTTATGGTGAGAAGATATATGAGTCTAGTTTTAAGAAAAATTTATGGATATTAATTTGGAGTTTCGTAGCTCAAGATATAAATAATTTAGTAACAATGACTCAAGTAGACAGCTTAATGGTGAAATTATATATATACATTAAAAATGGTTAAATTTGCATGTTTAGGCTCATGGATTAAATTGAATTGTGTTATATTGATGATTATAAATTATTATTATTTTCGTAGTTAACAAAGAACCCAAGACATCGGCGCACAAAGGAAAGGAGAAAGCTATTGAGGATTAAAACGAGAAATTCACGGTTTGTATTACTATAATTCAAATTACTTTTTATTAAATGCTATATATCAATTCTATATTTAATATATGAATTATAAGGTAAGTATTGATATTGGAGTTGAATGAGAATTGAATTGAATGGTGAATGTGTGTGTATAATTGAATTGTAAATTGATTTGAATGTGAAAATTTTAATTGAAAAGTAATCTTGGAATGGAAATGAAAGTGAATTGAGAATTGAAATACCCTATTAACTAGTCGGGCTAAGTCGGATATAATTGGCATGCCATAGGATCTGGAAGTGTACGGGAATTTGCCGGCTTTACTGATCAGGCACTTTATGTGTCGTATTTCAGGCACCTCGTGTGTCGTATCAGGCACCTCGTGTGTCGTTTTAGGCACTTTATGTGTCGTATACTGATCAGGTACTATGTACCGTTTTAGGCACAATGTGCTGTAATGGTGTGTTGGGTTGGAATCCGTGTATCCGTCAAAGTCCGGATTTATTAATAGGGTGAATATCTAAGATGAGAAATTTAAAATAAATTGATTGATTATATTATTCAAATATTGAAAGAAACGAAAAAGTTGAATAGTGGATTGAAATTGAGATTGAAAATGAAAGGCATGAACTTAATGTTCATGTAGTGATTGAAATTGTTACATGTAATATGTGATGGAAACTGAAGAATAGATAAAAAAATTGTATCGTTATTATTAATTAATGAAAGTTTAAGAATGAATTGATATTTGTGAAATTAGATAGTTACATGTTTGGTAATTAAAATTCTTTATTGCTATTATAATTTGAATTATGGTAATACCACTGAGTACGGAATACTCAGTGTGCGGTTGTTTCCGTGCGCAGGTTAATAGAAGTCTAGTGTCCTGGTCCAGCATCCGAGTGATCCTGACTCCAAAAAATTTTGGGTGATGTTTTCTTTCTTAATTGAAAGTGGCATGTACTAGGTGATTTATAAGTTATATAGATATACTTGTAAAGTTAGTTATAAGAATGGTATACCATATTTTGTTATTAGTTTGATAAAATGGTAAATATTATATTATATAATTTGGTATAAGTTGGAATGAAAAAAAATGAATGAAGTTATTAGTTAATTTGGATTAATATTATGAATGTTTAGTTATTAAATGACTATGTTAATAAATTGGATATGATTTAGATATATTTAGGTTTAAATTGTTTTTGATTGTGCCATTGGTTTTGGATTAGGTGGTTTTTGGTTTGAATTTGCAGGGGGTTTTATGTAAAAATTAAGAAGAAATGCTGTCGAAATTTTTGTAAAAAATATATATATTTCCCTGAATACTCGAACAAGTCCCGTTTCATTCCACTTTAATACTTGTGTTGGGCTTCGAAAGTCCATTATAGGGACATAATTCTTCAATTATACTATGAATGTTATAATAATTGTAAAATATCCATAAGTTGTCTGATATATCCGATAATGCCTCGTAGCCTTGTTCCGGCGACGGTTTGGGGTTAGGGGGTGTTACAACTCTACTTCATATAACTTTAACTCAGATAACACTTGGAGTGATGAGATCTCGACTTCGATTGGCAAAACTGCTTCAATTTCATAGACCAAAGAGAAAGGCGTTGCCCCAGTTGAGGTTCTGACTGATGTTCGATAAGCAAAGAGGGTAAATGGTAACTTCTCGTGCCAATCTTTGTAGGTCTCAGTCATCTTTCCCACAATCTTCTTAATGTTTTTATTGGCTGCTTCCACTGCCCCATTCATCTTCGAGCGATATAGGGATGAGTTGTGGTGTCTGATCTTGAATTGACTGCAGACTTCCGCTATCATACTATTGTTCAGGTTTAATGCATTGTCAAATATGATCCTCTCCGGCATTCCATATCGACATATGATCTTTTTCTTCAGGAATTTGCTTACTGCCGACTTTGTAACATTGGCATATGAAGCGGCTTCTACCCACTTGGTGAAGTAGTCAATAACCACAAAGATGAACCGATGCCTATTGGAAACCTTTGGCGATATTGGTCCAATCATATCCATACCCCACATAGAGAAAGGCCATGGGGAAACCATGACATGCAGTGGTGAAGGAGGCACATGAATTTTGTCTCCGTAGATTTGGCACTTATGGCATCTCTTGGCGTAATTGACACAGTCTCCTTCCATGGTGGACCAATAGTACCCGAATCTCATAATTTGCCTGGCCATTGTAAAGCTATTAGCGTGTGTCCCACAGACGCCTTCATGGACTTCTTCCAAGATTTTCTTAGCCTCTACAGCATCTACGCATCTTAATAGTACTTGATCCTTTCTTCTTTTGTATAGGATCTCCCCATCTAAGACATAGTCGATGGCCAATCTTCTCAGCGTCCTTTTGTCATTCTCGCTTGCCTGGTCCGGGTATTCACGATTCTTCACGTATTGTGATATATCGTGATACCAAGAGTGATCATCTTTCTCTTCATCTTCTTCAATATTGTAACAGTGGGCCAGAATTTTGTAAATGCTCATCCGGATGGGTTTGACATCTTCTTATTTGTTCACCTTGATCATGGAAGCTAAGGTGGCCAAAGCGTCGGCCATCTGATTTTTGTCCCGTGGAAGGTAGCAGAAGGTAATGTCATCAAACTCTTTGACCAATTCAAGGACCAGCTTCCGATAGTCGATCAACTTGGGGTCTCTGGTCTCCCATTCTCCCTTGAGTTGATAAATCACTAGCGTAGAATCTCCATACACCTCTAGCACTTTAATCTTGCATTCTATGGCTGCACGGATACCCATGATGCACGCTTCGTATTCTGCCATGTTATTCGTACAATCAAAATCCAATTTACTAATGAATGGATAATGATTTCCATTTGGGGATACCAAAACTGCCCCAATCCCATTAACCACAGCATTTGACGCCCCATCGAAGTTCAGTTTCCAGGGAAGTTCTTCCGAATCTCCTTCTTCAGTGGTCGCAACGCACATCAGGTCTTCATTTGGGAAATCGAAGTTCAAAGGCTCGTAGTCTTCTGAAGCTCTACTGGCCAGAAAATCTGCTATTGCACTCCCTTTTACTACTTTCTGGTTCACATAAACTATGTCGAATTCAAAGAGCAGAATCTTCCATCGGGCCATCCTTCCATTCAAAGCTGTTGACTCCATCATGTACTTTAAAGGATCCAATTTTGAGATGAGCCAAGTGGTGTGATACAACATATACTGCCTCAGCCTTCGGGTTGTCCAAATTAGGGCACAACACAACTTCTCTATCGGCGGGTACCTTGTTTCACATTCAGTGAACTTTTTACTGAGATATTAAATAGCTTTTTCTTTCCTTCTCGACTCACATTCCGAGTAGCTTTTCGGACTTGGCTCCAAATGTACATTTGGCTGGGTTGAGTTTTAGCTGAAACTTCCTCAACCTCATGAACAATTTCCTCAGGGCTTGTATGTGTTCCTTCTCTATTTGAGACTTTGCGATCATATCATTGACATAAGCCTCAATCTCTTTATGCATCACGTCGTGAAAAAGGGTTACCATAGCTCTTTGATAGGTTGCCCCCGCATTCTTCAGTCCAAATGGCATCACCTTGTAGCAGAACGTGCCCCACATGGTTACAAATGTGGTCTTCTCCATGTCTTCAGGGTGCATCTTGATCTGGTTATATCCGGAGAAACCATCCATGAATAAAAACAGTGAGTGTCCCACCATGTTGTCCACTAGGGTGTCAATATGAGGCAGTGGGAAATTGTCCTTCGGGATGGCTTTATTCAAATCCCTGTAGTCCACACACAGTCGCACTTTTCCATCTTTCTTAGGGACTGGAACGATATTGGCTACCCAATCTGAGCATTTTACCACATTCAGGAATCCAGCGTCGAACTGCTTTCGAACCTCCTCTTTTATTTTTAGTGAGACGTCGGGCCTCATTCTTCGGAGTTTTTGCTGAACTGGCTTACATTATTCCTTTATGGGGAGTCAGTGCACCACGATGTCAGTGTCCAACCCGGGCATATCTTGGTATGACCATGCGAAGACATCTTTGGATTCTTGAAGTAATTCAATCAGGTCTCCCTTCATCTCCATAGTGATACAAGTTCCGATCTTCACCTCTTGTGCTTCTCCTAAGCTCACAACTTCTACTGATTCCTTGTGAGGTAGGATTTGTTTTTCATCTTATTCTACCATTCTCAAAAAATCAGGAGATAGGTTACGGTCATGGTCATCTTCGAAATCCTGAAAATTCTCCATACATACATCTTGCTTAAAAGGAAATTCTGAGTCACTAGCAGTGTCACTCGTATCATTGATATCTGGGGACCTGTTATGAGGATGAAGGCAGATACAAAGAATCAAAAGAATTTAAAACATTTATCTGTATGGTATGATTATGAATGGCAAATGAAAGAATATTTAGAATGTTTAAAGAATAAAAGAATCCGAAAGTAATCGTTTGTATAATTATGGATGAAATTGAAAGAATGAGAGAACATTTGCTCAAAAATGATAATAACTGTGCATTTCATTGAAATAACATTTTTAAACATCAGCCTATTTCACAAAAGATTCTCATTACTCCTAGGCCTAGAGCAATAAGTGTGTTTTGGACATTACTCTAAATCCGTTCTCAAAACTACAGGAATCTCTTTCGCAGTCCAGTTGTCTAGAACACTTCCAAGTGTGTAGGGGCAAATGCCCAACAAATTTTCTCTTCTCGTCTCCTCTTCGTATGTGGCGTTGATGTCCAAGCTTTCTAGCCTTTCTTCTATGGCTCCCTTCATTGGCGTGCCTCTCTCGGGATGAATGATTCCCCCGGACACAAACATTTTCGATATATGGGGGAATATCATTGGCTCCCATATGATTTCTCCCCCCATTAACCGTGTTCTCCTTCTTTCTTGCTTCTTCTCTAACTCATTTCTCCTTTGTCTCGCATCTGGCTTAAATCCTAAGTCGAAGCAGTCTCTCTTGTCCTTCAGTACTGGCGTTTTAACCTTTCCTTGGAGATGTCTCCCAAGTCCTTTTCCGGGTAGGGCCCCTTTACCAACCATCAACCGTAGACTCATCCTCGTAGTTCTGGACAATTTTGGCATCAGAATCTTGCTTCCCTTAGTGATGAATGTCGCATTAACAAATTGAAAAGATCGAAATGAGCATTCGATTGCTTCGTCATTAGTCTCCAAATAGGGCGCATTATTGCTCACAGTTGCAATGATATCCTCTTCAGCATTGATCGTTATCAATCGCCCCTCTGATACCAACATCAACTTTTGATGCAATGATGAAGGCACTGCCCCAGCTGAATGTATCCAGGGCCTCCCCAATAAGCAATTGTATGAGGGCTTGATATCCATTACTAGGAAATCCACCTCATATGTGTTTGGCCTGATCTGAAGAGGTATCTCGATTCTGCCCATCACCTTTCTCTCCGTGCCAGCGAATGCATTCACTATGTTCTGGCACTCCTTCATGTGAGAGCTGTCTATAGGCAATCTGTTTAGCGTGGTCAATGGCAAGACGTTCAAGGCCGATCCGCTGTAAATCAGTACACCTGGCAGCGTATACCCTTTACAGCACGTGGTGATATGCAAAGCTTTA
This sequence comes from Gossypium hirsutum, assembly GCF_007990345.1. Classification (NCBI taxonomy): domain Eukaryota; kingdom Viridiplantae; phylum Streptophyta; class Magnoliopsida; order Malvales; family Malvaceae; genus Gossypium; species Gossypium hirsutum. Next base: position 18,900,818 of record NC_053430.1, read on the forward strand.
GTCGACCCCGTGCCACCGAATGGTATCTCGTCGCCATTGCAAAAGATATAGTTGTCAGCACTTCTGTTGCTAACCAAACGGTCTAGCTTGTTAACGGAGATATCGTTGGCAACATATATCTCATTCAAGACCTTCATCAACGCGCTGCGATGAACTTCCGAGCTTAGAAGTAAGGCCAGCACCGAGATACGAGCCGGTTGTTTACATAGCTGTTCCACCACACTATATTCGCTATACTTTAGGAATTTTAAAAACTCCTTGGCCTCCTCTTCGTTAACTGGCTCGTTAACAGATTTGGTTACTTTTTCCTTCATTTCCTCGACCACTGGGGTTTTTCCTTTTGTGGGTTGTGCCTCCTCATTTGCTGTATCGTAACGTCTCTCGCTACGTGTATAGGAGCCCCCGTCTTGACCCTCTTTTGAAGCATCCACCAGGCTTTCCTTCCTCGGAATCGTCACGTTACAATCATAATTCCATGGAACCTTTTTACTGTCTTTGTAGGGGAAGACTGCAGGCCTTTAGATTATGACCCTCGGTGGCATTTATACTCCAGCTTCATTATTTTTAGGTCTCGATATGATAACCACGGGATAGTTAGCTGTTTGATTCTATGTAGTCGATTCTCTCTCCAACGCACATATATCTCCCTCTATGGGGTTTTTAGCTTCTTGATAAAACTCTATTTCTTTATTATCTATCATGTTCTGCACGAGGGCCCTGAACTCCACACACTCTTGGATTTTATGCCCCACCTCATTGTGGAACTCGTAGTAGTTCCTCTCTTCTTTGGATTCTCTTCTCAAATCTAACGCGATCAAATCTCTCTTGACCATCTCCCTCCACACTCGTCTCAATGGAGTCTTGACTTTCGCAACCTCACACTTGATCTTCTTGTTTTTGCCTTCGCTTATCCCATTCACTCCCTGGTCGGTATGATTGGGGAGCAAGTTTCCTGCTACGTTGGGTACGGTTGGGTCGTCAAACCTCACGATCCCCATCTTAATGAGTCTTTCGATTACTTTCTTAAATGCAGCACAATTTTCGATTGAGTGCCCGGTAATTCCCGCGTGGTATTTACATTGGGCGTTTGTGTCATACCATTTGAGATACGGGGGCTGCAGCGGCTTCAGGTAGAAAGGGGATACTACATGAGCGTTGAACAGGTTCTGATAGAGCTCCCTATACGTCATAGGTATAGGGGTGAATTGTGGCATTTCCGTGTTCTCCGTCGCGTTGGATTCTTGTCTTACGGAGCTACGTTGATTGATGGCTACCATCTTTGGCTGATTTACGGTAAGTGACTTGGACTGACCCTTGTTGAATGTGCTCGTGCTGTTCACTTCATTATCTCTTTTCCTCGGGGCTGACTTCTTGGCACTCTCTCCTGATTCTATCTTACCGCTTCTAACAGCATTTTCGATCATTTCCCCGGTCATCACTATGTCTGAGAAGCTCTTGGTGGCGCTTCCCAACATATGAGTGATAAAAGGGGCCTTCAAGGTGTTAATAAAGAGCATCGTCATCTCCTTTTCTAGAAGCGGCAACTAAACTTGTATAGCCACTTCTCTCCACCTTTGTGCGTACTGTCTGAAACTTTCATTGGATTTCTTTTCCATGTTCTAGAGAGTGATTCTGTCGGGGGTCATGTCCGTCACATGATTGTATTGCTTCATAAAGGCCTGAGCCAGGTCCTTCCATGAGTTAATTTTAGCTCAGCTCAGTTGATTATACCACTTAGATGCCGCTCTGACCAGACTGTCTTGAAAACAGTGGATTAACAGCTGGTCGTTGTTAACGTATCCTGTCATTCGCCTGCAAAACATAGTGATGTGGGCTTCAGGGTAGCTCGTTCCATTGTATTTCTTGAATTCGGGCATTTTGAATTTAGGGGGAAGGACTAAATCTGGGACCAAACTCAGGTCCTTGGCATCAATCCCTTGATGATGATCCGCACTTTGGGGCTTTGAATTTCTCCTCGAGCCATCTACACCGTTCTTCCAATTGTTTTTGCGAATCCATCCTCGTCTTTTCTTCGTCAACAACTTCATCCAGATCGGGAACAGGGGGATAGTTCGGGTTGTTGAGAAAGTTAGAGCCTGAGCCAGTTTAAAGTTTATCGGTATTAAAGCTCCAGCCAGAACCTGCTGGGGCATGATCGTGACAGATGGTTTTTGTAGATTAATCTCGGGCTTTATCGGTACATGTGTCAGAGTGAAGCCTGGAGGTATTGAGGATCTTCATTAGTTTCTTCGAATTTGTCCATGGGGCCCTTTCCCTTATCCGTTCTTCCCAACAGCAATTGGGATAACTGACTCATTATTTCTCTCTGAGATTCCACCATTTGCTCATTCATCTCTCGCTGAATCTTGGCTAGCTGCTCTTGCATTTGATACTACATTTGTTACTGCATGCCTTTTTGCATTTGCTCCAATTTCTCAAGTCTCTTATCCATTGATTTTTTTCCTTATACCATAGGGGTGCGTAGTTGGTTGGTTTTCGTTGGTTTCCAGGTTACCGAAATGATTTTTAATTAATTAATTAGAAACCTCTTATGGACTTTAATGCATAATGATATGATGTAATACAAATGCATGAATACAAAGGAGGCACCAATTTTGATTCAATTCCCTTTAGAAAATTTCACGTGAAAATAAAATATTTTACATAAAGTTGAGTTACAGATAAAATTTTGCTCTTGTGCTTAAAATCTTAATTTTCCTAAGCAATGAGGCCAGCTCTTGTCCACGATCCGACTCCAACTCGTACTTCACGCTCAGTATGTCCGCCTGTACCGCTAAAGTTTAGAAGTAGTCAGCTACCTCCTGGATCTGGGTTATGGCTTCCCCCATAAGGTAATCTCTGTTTCTGACTTGGTATTGCGCATGGTGAAGCTGCTCTTTCCAACGGTCCTCATTTGCCTCGAAAAACTGAATCTCATAGTTTTGCAGTGACGCCTCTAACTCTTCTATTCTTCTTTTCATTTCTTCTATCTTGCTCAAGCTTGCTCTCAATTCCATCGCGGTGTTGCAGTTTCGGTACTGATGAAGAGACTTCTCAAGTTCTGCCACTCTAGCCTTTAATTCCCCTCGCCCATTTCTACTTTCTGAAAGACACTTCTTTAAATCTTCGTTTCGTGCCTGAGCTTCTCGGAATTTCTTTTCCCATCGATCGGCATTGGTCTTCTCTTCTTGAATTTCATGGTGCCATTGTTCGAAAGTTTTACCTAACCCCGCAGTCCTCATAGACAGGCGTAATTTCTTATAGTCAGTCTTCAAGCTGTCTAGATCTTCTTCGGCCTTAGTTTTCCCCTTTCTCCACTTTTCAGCCTCTAACCTCTAGACATCAGCGTCTAATCTTAGGTGCATCTTCTCTTCCTCCAATTGTTCAATCTTTTTTCCCAAGCTCTGAACTCTTCTTCTCGAAATCTTGCCTTATAATTTTCAATTCTGACGGGGCGACTTGTAATTGTTCCCCCAAAGGTCAAGCATTCTCCAAGCTTGGCCTAGGAATGTTATCATTAACCCTCTTTTTAAACCATCCGTCATACTCGGGCGTTACCATGAAACTGACGGCCAACCTCTTCATCCAACAAGGTTGCTTCCAAGCATCCGATAGCTCCCGAACTTTCTTCTTATAGTGAGCACCTTTAAAAGAGAATTCACTCTGAGCAAGTCCGTAGGTTGTGGGTACAAACTGCCTCGACTTATATTGCCTCAACGCAAGTAATAGAGTATACCCGGTAGCTTCCCAAATTCCTAACAACGGCACCCAATCAAAGTTACCACATCGGTACATGATCTCATCAGAAACCATCCAATAAGCTCTCCACTCGATATCTCCCTCTTTGAGGTTTTGAAGAATTCTCATCCACTTCTCCTCCGAGATATCCTCTCTCCTTTGTATAGCTACCTCCTCTTTTAGCGGGGAATAACCCGATAAGAAACTTTGTCTACCTTTCAAAAGTGCCAATAAAACCATGCCATCAATAATTATGCACATCCAATAAACCGCCCATCGCCTGTCTTTCGACATGAGCTCAAATATTTAAACGTCTCTGCCAATATCGCCAGTACCGGTGTGATTCCCTTCTCAAGGCGATCGAATAAGTCAATGACTGCCTCGTCCACGTGTCTCAAAGCCTTAGGAAAAATTACCGATCCGTAGATGCTTAAGGCGAAGATATCGACCCTCTTTCTTTCATCTGGATGTGTCAAAATCAAATCTCGCAAATTCTCCCAAGGGATACATTTACTATCTCTTTTTTGTTGAATCTGAGCAGTGACCCAAGGCTCGCTCATCCCAGAAATGCTCATTAATTTTTCACGAAAGTTTGACTACTAAAAACTCGGGCATAAGTCTTCCGAACTTGAATTTTTGGACACCTGAGCAGAGTAGTGTATTCCTCCATGGTAGGTACTAAATCCACTTCTCCAAAAGTGAAACACTTGTAAGCAGAATTCCAAAACTGAACTATAACCCGGAATAGATGCTTGTCCACTCTAATGTCTAGCAAGTAGGATATATCACGATAGCTTTGATAAAACAACTGCTTGATCCCTTCATCCCAACTAGCCCAAATGTTTCTCAACTCTTGCAGCTCATTCTGTACTACATTGACGCGAGTGAAATCCTGCAACTCCGATATATACCCTTCTGCCAAGCTATCCCCTCTCTCTAATTGTAGCCTCACCGACCATGCACAAACGGCTGCATTATCCTCGACTTTACTAAGAAATTCATTCTCCAGGTAAAACTTTCTAACTTAGTAATTGAATACGGATTAACACCTCTTTTAATATGCAATGTCATGCAAAAAAGACAATCAAAACAAAACACAGGTTAGTATCAAATAATAGCGATAAAATGTAAGCACATAAATTACAACGCATATATGGGTAAGTACTAAGGCTCGACGCGGCTCCACCTAAGGATAACTCTTAAGGTTCATTATATGTGGTTCGGTTCTAGAGATAAGGTACCCGAACCAGCAGATTCCTCAATCCTCACCCATTATAGGCTCATATAGATCGAGTTCGGTTCGGGGGGATACATTTCCCTATGACTAGAGGTGTTCATGGGCAGGGCCGGGCTTAAATAACACTAAGATAAATGCAACTTAACAAGCAATTACTTCTAAAATAATAAAAAAATTAACAAATGCCTTTAAAATAATAAGAAAATTAACAATAAAATAAATTTTATACAATATCCAAACAATAACAACAAAATAATAGCAACATAATAGTAAAATGGTAACAAAATATGGAGAAAACAACAAGAAAATAACATTCAAAAATAAAAAAAAATATGCAGATTTTTTTTGTCCTTTAGTGAATTCGAGTAGGGCCAGGCCGGGCCCGGGCTAAAAATATCTTACCCGAGGCTCGGCCCATTTTTTAAATGGGCCTTATTTTTTGTCCAAGCCCATTTTTCGGGCCTATATTTTTGTCCAAACCCTCCAACATTTCGGGCGGGCCTTCGGGCTGGGTCGGGTAGCCCGACCCATGCACACCTCTACCTATGACTATGCGGAGATGAAAATCTCACGAAATCATAGGTACGGATGTACCCCGAAAGCAATCCACTAGCCCATGCGGAAGTGAAAACCTCACGAAAGCGTAGTTTCTTACTCCTACTTATAAGGTGTGACCACAGCGGTCATGCAATGAAATGTAGTACTATTCTATGATATCTGAACCATAACAATCATACAAACGAATGCAATCATGATTTTCAAAACAAGTTTTCGATTTTCGACAGAAGGACAGCAAATAATCGGTTTTATGGCTAGACTTTCTTAAAGGGTCCCCAGTGGAGTCGCCAAGCTGTCAAAACCATCCCTTTTTTAAAAATTTTAGGTTTAATGAAAACGGGGGAATCGACTTTTGAAAAACAGAAATATGGAGTCACCACCGATCCTTTTGTTTTGGTGCGATCGGATCACCTAAGAATTTGGTCATTTTAATAAAACATTTTTGGTTTACTAAAACAACGATTTTGGTCCACGAACTTTTAAGAAAACGGGTTCGGGAGTCGGTTACGCATGAGGAAGGATTAGCACCCTCACTATGCCCAAAATTGGTACCGAATCGATTAAATACTGTCCTTATGTCTAAAATTTAAAGATGTTTTTGAAATGTTGTTCTTTTTTTTTTGAGTAATCCGAGTTAGTTGCCAAAAATCTTCTTGTTTCGACGTCCGAAAATTTATAATTCGAAAATCACAAAAGGATGCTCAATGATTTAGTCCAACGAAAAATTGAAACCCAGTACAGTAGGGCACGATTCCTCGAATTTCCAAATATTGACCATTGCCTCACCTTAGAAAATATTAGTGAAATTCCAAAGGGATATTCGATTATTTGATACAAACGGGAGATTGCAACCCAGTACGATAGGGCACTACTCCCCGAATTGCCAAACATCGAGTATTTCCTTTGTTTTAAAGAGTTTTTAGAAGACATGAGTGAAATTTTGAAGGGATATTTGATTATTTTAAGCAAACAAGAAATTGCAACCCAGCACATTAGGGCACGATTCCGCGAATTGCCAAATATCGCATATCGCCTTCGTTTAAGGGGTTTTTAAAAGACATGGGTGAAATTTTGAAGGGATATTCGATTATTTTGAGCAAACGCGAAATTGCAACCCAACACGTTAGGGCACGATTCCGCGAATTGCCAAAATATCAAATCTCGTCTTCGTTTTAAAGAGTTTTTAAATGAATAATTATAAAACTAGCTTAAAATGTATTAATTCGACTTGAAATAAGATGAAATTGTTCATAAAAATTCGGATTTTATAAAACCACATTTCATAAACTAAATGGAGAATGATGATATGGGATAACGGATATATGAGATACGATCAACTAACAAACTAATAATTAAATATGGTAAACCTAAAAAAAATGTAATCCGATTACAATAATGCATGGAGAATAATTGATGTAATGACATATAAAAATGAGCAAGCACGATGTAGCAAATATACAAGAAATATCGTGAATATAATTAACACATGAGATACCAAACGATACGGAATCAACGTGACACAAAAATAATAGACTAAAAATGATGGACTAACAATCAAATGATATATGCTAGAGTTTGAAATAATTTATAAAAGAAAAGTTGAGAACATATATATACGTAAAGAAAATTTAATAGATGTTACAAAAACGTTTGGATCAAATAAAATACTAAATATTTAGCCATAAAGCATTTACTTAAGGTTGGTAATATCCCTACCATGAGAATAATCTATATAATATATAAGATGTGAAAGGATAATGGGTATAAAGCATGTAGCTACGTATATATATACAAGCATGAGTAAATTTTGAAGTAATTTATACAAAGATAACATGGAATTAAAATATGAATTATATATATAAAAAAATTGATTTTATCATAAATTATATATATATGTATATAAATAAACTAGAAATAATTGCTTATAAAAAATTCCATAGAAACGTACTCAAGATTGAATTATTTTTATTATAAATTATGATGGACTTAAAAGCATACTTTTGTATAAAGAAGACTATGTATATAAAATGTAGGTTTAATAATGTATGTAAATCAAAAACATATACTAATGTAAATGAATGTAAAATAACTTAAATTTTATGTAAAACATATATACAAAGCATATTTGAATAGCAAAAATATATATTAAAATATATGGATTTAATAATATTTAGATCAAAGGTAGGTATCGATATATATATATACACTTGCATAACGATGATTTAAAAGATATATTATGAGAATTATGTAATATAATATAAGAATATATTTGAAGGAAATTATATGTATATAAAATAATACGATATTAATAATATGCATGAAATAAAAATAACTTTGTTATAAAATACATCGGTTTAGTAGTGTATAGATTAAATGTGGGTGTTCACAAATGTATGCACATATAATGATAGTAGCTAAAAAAAATATTACATGGGGTTACATAATGTGCATAAAATAAACTTGAATTTTATTATAAAGCATATATATAATAGTAATATATACAATGATATTTACGAAGCATTATGCAAAATGTTGTAATAATGTAACATAAAAAAAAGCAAACAATACAATAGTGATCCAAGAAAAGAGAAATAAAATAAAAGCATTAAACTAACCTAAAATATAAAACGTAAATCAAAGATAAAAGTGTTGAATGTGCCTTTAAAACAAAAATAAATCACAAAATGAAAAATAAAAATAAAAGGGAATTAATTAAAATAAAATTAAAAATAAGAGAGACAAATTATAAACAAAATCAACTAACAAGATACAAAGGGGACCGGCGTGTAACATGCACGAATGCGCAGCGACTGAATCTGGAAATAGTCCAAACCCCAAAACGCAGTGCTGAAGCTCGGACCACGGTGCGAATGCGCGCAAATTAGGGGGAAATTTTAAAAGAAAAAGAAATGCAAAATGTGAGCTGATTTGCACATAGCGGAAAAAATGAGGGCCCTGTATCGCAAATTCCCCATTTGAGGGACAGAGGCGCGGATCCGAGTCTTAGGACGGGTCGACGCCGGAGCCTTAATGTCCCAAATGGCGCCGTTTTCATAAACACGTTATTTGAAACCTTTTTTCTTTTTTCTTTCTTACCAAACGCAGCCCTCATTTTTTCCCTGATTTGCAGCCCCCAAAAGGCGATTTGTTAGGGTTCCTTCTAGCGACCGCCGATCCACTATTTCATTGGGTGGTCAGCAATGCATGGGCCACGACCAGATTTCCCCGACGACAGCACCATGCGAGGAACCAGGTATGCCATCTTATTATTCTTTTTAAAAAAAACATCTAGATCTAATGCTGTTCTAAAAAATAAAACCGAATATAAAAAAGAAACTTAATATCATCCGACCCTCACCCGTATCTCAATATTTCTGAGATATTCTGGGTTTCATTGGTGTCGTTCCAAATGTTTCTTTCCTTTATGTTAAAGTCGTAAGGAAATGAGAAGAAAAACAAACGGATAAACAGACTTGAAGATCACCTTTCTCTTCGGTTGCTTTGTATTGCTTGTGTATATTTTCGTTCGTAAATGTTCGTACTCGATTACAAAGATTAAAATCTGGCTTTATAGCCGAAAAGAAAGAGGAAAATAACTAAAAATAATCAAAATACAATATGTGTTCCTTGTTTGCATTTGCTGCTGTGTTTGCCTCATTCGTTTGTAGGTACGGAGTACGGGGCACGGGCGTAGCTGCTGGAGGGTACAGAGGCTGAGGCTACTGTCCGGTTGTGGTGCGTCTATTGCTAGGGCTAGGTTTTGGCAAAATTTGTTAAGCATTTGGGCCGTTTGGGCTCATTCTAGGTATTTAGTCTTTAGGTCATGGGTTAATTTGGGGATTGGGTATTGGTTTAGGGTATTAGTTTGGGTCAAAGCCTGTAAATGGACTGTTATAAGATATTTAATGGACTGTGGTTTTTTTTATTTATTTGTTTTTTGTTTTGTTTTATTTTTTTCGTTTGCTTGGGCCGAGCAAATTTGGCCCACTACAGCTGCCCCTCTTTGCCCGTTGTCGTGTGATAAAAATAGAGCAAAGACTTCAAAGAGGACCAATTTTGCCCGGTTTCGCAGAGTCATGACTTCTTTGGTGCTTCTTTTCTTCAGGTAGCTTTAGTATGCTCCACTGCAACTTCAGATAGACATGGTTCGTGTGTTTTTATCCTTGTCTACTGCAACTTCAGAGAGATAAGGGTTATGACTTTGATCTGCTCCACTGCGACTTCAGGGAGACATGATCTTGCAATTTTCGACCTGTTGTCCTACTACTTAGGGGGTTAAGGCAATGGCTTGAATCTGCTTCACTGCAACTTCAAGAAGACTAGATTCATCATCTTTGATCTGCTCTTCTGCAACTTCAGGGAGATAGGATCTACAATCTTCAGCCTACTCCACTACAACTTTAGGGAGCTAGGTCGGTGGCTTAAATCTGCTTCACTGCAATTTCAGGAAGCCTAGATTCACCGTCTTTGATCTGCTCCACTGCAACTTCAGGGAAACGAGATCTAAAATTTTAGCCTACTCCACTACAACTTTAGGGAGCTAGGTTAGTGGTTTAAATCTGTTTTACTGCAATTTCAGGAAGCCTAGATTCACCGTCTTCGATCTGCTCCACTGCAACTTCAGGGAAACGAGATCCGTAGGATTCGCCAATGTCACTACACTGTCTTCTAAAGACATGATTTGTAGAATTGGTTTCCTGTATCTGTGTATGTCAAATAATTAGGATGCTATGATCGAGATGAATCAAATGTCCCTAACTAGATGTGGTGTTTATGTCAAATAATTAGAATGCTATGATCGAAATGAATCAAGTGCTCCTAACTAAATGAATGATTATGAATGTAGAAATGCCATGAGAGTAATTCCCTTTTTTAAACGCTTAAGGCATCATTGCTCATAGTTCATCTGGGTTCTATCATTTATGCGCTTATCGCGTCTTTTTGCTTAGCCGTGATCTTTGGCAGAAAATTTGAAGAAATAGTCACAATTGGGACTATTCTTTTTCGAATGTTTTCAACTTTTGAACCTGGTTAGTCCTGACTAGTGGCCCTGTTTCAGGTCCTTGTACTATTTAGAAACCTTCCAGAGTAATATGTATAACTTCTTTTGTGTGAATATTGTAAGTCCAAAAATCGCGATTTCAACAAAGGATGCTCGAAAGAGATTATAATGGACAAAATGGAATTTTATTGAGTAAGCTCGAAGTGAATACATTGAATAGGATAGCAAATCTGCTAAGGCACAAAATGAAATGAGAGAAAAAAAAGGGTGCCCCAGATATCGCAGCACGAGTTTCACTATTCCAATTTCTCAAAGGCTCTTTCGAACTAAATGTGTGTTCAGGAGATCCCGCGTATTTTGTTGATGCTCCAAGATGTACTGTTCTTCCTTCTTGTTAATTTTGGGAGGACAAGACTACCACATGCCCCACATTCAAAATTTAAGCTGCCCGTTTTTGGGTTTTAAACTCAAAAACCCCTTTGGTCTCAAAGTGCCCTTTGCGGGTTTTCACCTTGGCCTCTCCATCTTTCTTCTTCTTCTTCTTCTTCTTCTTCTTCTTCTTCTTCTTCTTCTTTTGAGCGCCCTTTGTGGGTTTTCACTCTGGCCCCTTCTTCTTTAGGTAAAATACTTCTTGACTGAATCTGAATTTACAGGATTGGGGAAGTTTCTACCATCCATCTCGGCTAGAATCAATGCTCCTCCGGAGAAAGCTTTCTTCACCACGTAAGGCCCCTTCTAATTAGGCATCCATTTTCCTCTAAAATCTTTCTGTATAGGAAGGATCTTTTTCAAGACCAGGTCTCCCTCACGGAATTCTCTAGGGCGGACATTTTTGTTATAAGCCCGCATCATTCGTTTTTGGTACATCTGACCATGACGGATAGCTCTTAGCCTCTTTTCCTCAATCAAGTTCAATTGATCGTATTGAGACTAGATCCATTCTTGTAATGACCCAAAATTCACAGGCACCGGAAAAAGTACATTATCGGGCCTCCGTCTTAGTAAATCGAGTTCGAAATAATTACTAGAAATATTTATGAGTCTAGCGATGTGTTTAATTAGGTTTAAATTTGGTGAATTTAGCTTAATTTAGAGTAATTAGTGAAATGACTAAATTGAATAAAGGGAAAAGGTTCAATTATAGATCAATAGAAAATAAAAAGGACCAAACTAGCAATTTTACCAATTAGCATAGATGAGGCGGCATAAACTGTAAAAAAATCTAAGGCTTTTCTTAGATATTTGTTATTGATTGATTAAATTAAATTATAATATATTATTAGCAACTAAAACAAATAAAAGAAAGAAAATAAAGTAAAGAACAAAGAAAAGAAGCAGAATAGGCAAACGAAAAGCAGGGGAAGGAAAGAAAGAAAGAAGAAAGAAAAGAAAAAGGGAGAATTAGGGTTTGAAGGTTTGAAAGTTTAATAGGTAAGTTAATTTAGCCCTTTTTACTTAATTTTAATGTTTTAAAAGCTTTAGAACAAAGTTTTGATGAAATTAAATTAATATTTTGAAAGTTATTAGAATTCTAAATATTGTTCATGTTGAATAAAAAATGAAATAGGGGTTTAATTGAATGAAATTCAAGTTAAAATAGATATAAGGATCGAATTGCAAAGTAAGCTATAAGTTTTGTGTTTTAGGGACTAAATTGAGGAAAATTTCGGAATTAAGAAAATATGTTGAAAATTTAATAGTTAAATTTGAGTTTAAATGAAATTTGAATAGACATAAGGTGTGAATTGGTGTTATAAATTTGGTTATTAACATTTTACATCAAAACAGTTTTGGGAAGTAGCAATGGTCTGACTTTGAAAATTCACTAAAAATTGTATAAATTGAACTAGAGGATGAACAAAATATGTAATTAAATCTTATTGAGTCTAGTTTCTTATAGTATAAATATTGTAAGCAATGAATTGATGAATAAAGAGATATTTGAAATTTTGTAAGACTGGTTTGGGGTGATTTCGAGATGCCCTGTTTTAACTTTGGAAAATCATTATAAATTGTACAAAAATTATTATGGAGTTTAATTTATATGTGTGAACTCCTTAATGAATATAGTTTCAAAATAAGTAAACAAGAACCTTATTCGAGTTCTGTACAATGAGATAATTTATTTTTAGTAGAGAGAGGTCAGAACTGTCAAATGAAATAACAGGGGAGTATTTAATGAATAAACTGTACTAATTGGCTAGACCAAAAATTCTGAAAATCTTATGGTGAGAAGATATATGAGTCTAGTTTTAAGAAAAATTTATGGATATTAATTTGGAGTTTCTTAGCTCAAGATATAAATAATTTAGTAACAATGACTCAAGTAGACAGCTTAATGGTGAAATTATATATATACATTAAAAATGGTTAAATTTGCATGTTTAGGCTCATGGATTAATTTGAATTGTGTTATATTGATGATTATAAATTATTATTATTTTCGTAGTTAACAAAGAACCCAAGACATCGGAGCACAAAGGAAAGGAGAAAGCTATTGAGGATTAAAACGAGAAATTCACGGTTTGTATTACTATAATTCAAATTACTTTTTATTAAATGCTATATATCAATTCTATATTTAATAAGTGAATTATAAGGTAAGTATTGATATTGGACTTGAATGAGAATTGAATTGAATGGTGAATGTGTGTGTATAATTGAATTGTAAATTGATTTGAATGTGAAAATTTTAATTGAAAAGTAATCTTGGAATGGAAATGAAAGTGAATTGAGAATTGAAATACCCTATTAACTAGTCGGGCTAAGTCGGATATAATTGGCATGCCATAGGATCTGGAAGTGTACGGGAATTTGCCGGCTTTACTGATCAGGCACTTTATGTGTCGTATTTCAGGCACCTCGTGTGTCGTATCAGGCACTTCGTGTGTCGTTTTAGGCACTTTATGTGTCGTATACTGATCAGGTACTATGTACCGTTTTAGGCACAATGTGCTGTAATGGTGTGTTGGGTTGGAATCCGTGTATCCGTCAAAGTCCGGATTTGTTAATAGGGTGAATATCTAAGATGAGAAATTTAAAATAAATTGATTGATTATATTATTGAAATATTGAAAGAAACGAAAAAGTTGAATAGTGGATTGAAATTGAGATTGAAAATGAAAGGAATGAACTTAATGTTCATGTAGTGATTGAAATTGTTACATGTAATATGTGATGGAAACTGAAGAATAGATAAAAAATTGTATCGTTATTATTAATTAATGAAAGTTTAAGAATGAATTGATATTTGTGAAATTAGATAGTTACATGTTTGGTAATTAAAATTCTTTATTGCTATTATAATTTGAATTATGGTAATACCACTGAGTACGGAATACTCAGCGTGCGGTTGTTTCCGTGCGCAGGTTAATAGAAGTCTAGTGTCCTGGTCCAGCATCCGAGTGATCCCGACTCCAGCAAATTTTGGGTGATGTTTTCTTTCTTAATTGAAAGTGGCATGTACTAGGTGATTTATAAGTTATATAGATATACTTGTAAAGTTAGTTATAAGAATGGTATACCATATTTTGTTACTAGTTTGATAAAATGGTAAATATTATATTATATAATTTGGTATAAGTTGGAATGAGAAAAAACGAATGAAGTTATTAGTTAATTTGGATTAATATTATGAATGTTTAGTTATTAAATGACTATGTTAATAAATTGGTTATGATTTAGATATATTTAGGTTTAAATTGTTTTTGATTGTGCCATTGGTTTTGGATTAGGTGGTTTTTTGTTTGAATTTGCAGGGGGTTTTATGTAAAAATTAAGAAGAAATGCTGTCGAAATTTTTGTAAAATATATATATATATATTTCCCTGAATACTCGAACAAGTCCCGTTTCATTCCACTTTAATACTTGTGTTGGGCTTCGAAAGTCTATTATAGGGACATAATTCTTCAATTATACTATGAATGTTATAATAATTGTAAAATATCCATAAGTCGTCTGATATATCCGGTAATGCCTCGTAGCCCTGTTCCGGCGACGGTTTGGGGTTAGGGGGTGTTACATTTGTTGGTATCAGAGCTATCAGGTTTAACTGATTCTCGGGCTATATCGAGCTCGAAATTGAGTCTAGAAGTACATGCCACTTTGGAGTCGGGATTGAGTCAGTGTAGTCAGATCAGGACCGTATGTGAGTTTTCAGATGTATTTCTTGAAGAATTGCCGGGCTTACCACCTAACAGAGAGGTTGAATTTGCTATTGAAGTGTATCCGGGTACAGCACCAATCTCTATACCTCCATATCGAATGTCGCCCACTGAGTTGAAAGAGTTGAAGGTGCAGTTACAGGATTTACTAGATCGTGGATTTATTAGACCAAGTATTTCACCCTGGGGAGCTCCAGTATTGTTTGTTAAAAAGAAAGATAGTTCTATGCAGTTATGCATTGATTATCGACAGTTGAATAAAGTGACGATTAAGAACCGATATCCGTTGCCTCGTATAGATGATTTGTTTGATCAACTTAAGGGAGCTTCAGTATTCTCAAAATTTGATTTGAGATCTGGGTATTATCAGCTAAAGGTGAAGGAAAGTGATGTGCCTAAGACTGTCTTTCGTACTCGTTATGGTCATTATGAATTTTTGGTGATGCCGTTTGGGTTGACTAATGCCCCAGCTGCTTTCATGGATTTGATGAACCGCATTTTTCAGCCGTATTTAGATCAGTTTGTGGTGATTTTTATTGATGATATATTGGTATATTCGAAGACAGAAGCAGAACATGATCAGCATCTTCGAATAGTTCTACAGATTTTACGAGAGAAACAATTGTATGGAAAGCTCAGTAAATGTGAATCCTGGTTATCAGAGGTTGTATTTCTGGGACATGTAGTATCTGCAGACGGAATTCGGGTTGATCCAAAGAAAATTGAAGCGATTGTCCAATGGAAACCACCCTAGAATGTATCAGAGGTACGCAGTTTTCTCAGTCTAGCTGGGTATTACAGGAGGTTTGTAAATGGATTCTCAAAGATAGCACTACCAATGACTAAACTACTGCAAAAGAATGTTTCTTTTATCTGGGATGACCAGTGCCAGAAGAGTTTTGAGACTTTGAAGCAAATGTTGACAGAGGCACCGGTATTAACATTACCAGAGTCGGGAAAAGATTTTGTCGTGTATAGTGATGCTTCTCTAAGCAGTCTGGGCTGTGTATTGATGCAAGATGGGAAGGTCGTAGCTTATGCATCTCGACAATTAAAAACACATGAACGTAACTACCCGACGCACGACTTGGAGCTAGCTGCAGTAATTTTTGCTTTAAAGATTTGGAGGCATTACCTATATGGTGAAAAATGCTACATTTACACGGATCACAAAAGTCTTAAATATCTTCTATCACAGAAGGAGTTGAATTTAAGATAGAGACGGTGGATCGAACTTCTGAAAGATTATGATTGTATTATAGATTACCACCCGGGAAAGGCGAATGTGGTAGCTGATGCATTGAGTAGAAAAGTAGTGGGGGAATTAAGGGCAATATTTGCTCAACTTAGTATTAATGATGATGGAAGCTTGCTAGCTGAATTAAGGGTTAAGCCGATGATGTTTGATCAAATTAGAGCAGCTCAAATGAAAGATGATAGATTATTGAAGAAAAGAGAAATGGTTCAAAATGGTACAACCAAGAGTTTTAGTATTGACGGGTATGATTGTTTGAGGTTTCAAAATCGAGTTTGTGTTCCAGCTAATTCTGAACTAAAAGAGTTAATTCTTCGAGAAGCACATGATAGTGCTTTTGCTTTGCACCCTGGTGGAACGAAGATGTATTGTGATTTATGAGAATTATATTGGTGGCCTGGAATAAAAAGGGACATAGTTGAATATGTTAGTAAATGTTTGACATGTCAGCGAGTAAAGGCAGAACATCAAGTTCCTACGGGATTACTTCAGCCTATTAGCATTCCTGAGTGGAAATGGGATCGTATTACAATGGATTTTGTTACAGGATTGCCATTGTCAGCAAGTAAAAAGAATGCTATTTGGGTAATTGTTGATCGGCTTACAAAATCAGCTCACTTTATAGCTGTTAGAACAGATTGGTCATTGCAGAAGCTTGCAGAAGTGTATATTCGAGAAATTGTTAGATTACACGGTATTCCGGTGTCAATAATCTCAGATCGAGATCCTCGGTTCACATCGAGATTTTGGAGACAGCTACATGAATCATTGGGTACTCGACTTAACTTTAGTACGGCTTTTCATCCGCAAACAGATGGACAGTCCGAACGGGTAATACAGATATTAAAAGATATGCTTCGGGCTTGTATCATTGATTTTGAATCAGGTTAGGAACGTTATTTGCCATTAGCTGAATTTGTCTATAACAATAGTTTCCAATCTAGTATTCAAATGGCTCCGTATGAAGCATTATATGGTCGAAGGTGTCGATCACCGGTATGTTGGACAGAATTGAATGAAAGAAAAATGATTGGGCCAGAATTGATTCAAGAAACAGAAGAAACAGTTAAGAAGATTAAAGATAGACTGAAAGCAGCTTTTTATAGGCAGAAATCATATGCAGACTTGAAACGGTGAGACATTGAATATTCTGTTGGTGATAAAGTATTCCTCAAAGTATCACCTTGGAAGAAAGTTTTGAGATTTGGCCGAAAGGGTAAGTTGAGTCCACGTTTTATTGGGCCGTATGAGGTTGTGGAAAGAATTGGGCCTGTTGCCTACCGACTAGCTTTACCTCCAGAATTACAGAAAATTCATGATGTTTTTCATGTTTCGATGCTCCGGAGATATAGATCGGATCCTTCCCACATTATTCCTACTGAAAATATTCAAATTCGGTCTGATTTGACTTATGAGGAAGAGTCGATTTAGATATTAGCTCGAGAAATAAAAGAGCTGAGAAATAAACGGGTCCCTTTAGTAAAAGTGTTATGGAGGAGTCATAGTATGGAAGAAGCGACTTGGGAACCGGAAGAAACGATGAGAGCACAATATCCTCATCTATTCTCAAGTAAATTTCGAGGACGAAATTTATTAAGGAGGGGAGAAATGTAATGACCCAAAATTCACAGGCACCGGAAAAAGTACACATCGGGCCTCCGTCTTAGTAAATCGAGTTCGAAATAATTACTAGAAATATTTATGAGTCTAGCGATGTGTTTAATTAGGTTTAAATTAGGTGAATTTAGCTTAATTTAGAGTAATTAGTAAAATGACTAAATTGAATAAAGGGCAAAGGTTCAATTATAGATCAATAGAAAATAAAAAGGACCAAACTAGCAATTTTACCAATTAGCATAGATGAGGCGGCATAAACTGTAAAAAAATCTAAGGCTTTTCTTAGATATTTGTTATTGATTGATTAAATTAAATTATAATATATTATTAGCAACTAAAACAAATAAAAGAAAGAAAATAAAGTAAAGAACAAAGAAAAGAAACAGAATAGGCAAACGAAAAGCAGGGGAAGGAAAGAAAAAAAGAATAAAGAAAAGAAAAAGGGAGAATTAGGGTTTGAAGGTTTGAAAGTTTAATAGGTAAGTTAATTTAGCCATTTTTACTTAATTTTAATGTTTTAAAAGCTTTAGAACAAAGTTTTGATGAAATTAAATTAATATTTTGAAAGTTATTAGAATTCTAAATATTGTTCATGTTGAATAAAAAAAATGAAATAGGGGTTTAATTGAATGAAATTCAAGTTAAAATAGATATAAGGATCGAATTGCAAAGTAAGCTATAAGTTTTGTGTTTTAAGGACTAAATTGAGGAAAATTTCGGAATTAAGAAAATATGTTGAAAATTTAATAGTTAAATTTGAGTTTAAATGAAATTTGAATAGACATAAGGTGTGAATTGGTGTTATAAATTTGGTTATTAACATTTTACATCAAAATAGTTTTGGGAAGTAGCAATGGTCTGACTTTGAAAATTCACTAAAAATTGTATAAATTGAACTAGAGGATGAACAAAATATGTAATTAAATCTTATTGAGTCTAGTGTCTTATAGTATAAATATTGTAAGCAATGAATTGATGAATCAAGAGATATTTGAAATTTTGTAAGACTGGTTTGGGGTGATTTCGAGATGCCCTGTTTTAACTTTGGAAAATCATTATAAATTGTACAAAAATTATTATGGAGTTTAATTTATATGTGTGAACTCCTTAATGAATATAGTTTCAAAATAAGTAAACAAGAACCTTATTCGAGTTCTGTACAATGAGATAATTTATTTTTAGTAGAGAGAGGTCAGAACTGTCAAATGAAATAACAGGAGAGTATTTAATGAATAAACTGTACTAATTGGCTAGACCAAAAATTCTGAAAATCTTATGGTGAGAAGATATATGAGTCTAGTTTTAAGAAAAATTTATGGATATTAATTTGGAGTTTCGTAGCTCAAGATATAAATAATTTAGTAATAATGACTCAAGTAGACAGCTTAATGGTGAAATTATATATATACATTAAAAATGGTTAAATTTGCATGTTTAGGCTCATGGATTAAATTGAATTGTGTTATATTGATGATTATAAATTATTATTATTTTCGTAGTTAACAAAGAACCCAAGACATCGATGCACAAAGGAAAGGAGAAAGCTATCAAGGATTAAAACGAGAAATTCACGGTTTGTATTACTATAATTCAAATTACTTTTTATTAAATGCTATATATCAATTCTATATTTAATAAGTGAATTATAAGGTAAGTATTGATATTGGACTTGAATGAGAATTGAATTGAATGGTGAATGTGTGTGTATAATTGAATTGTAAATTGATTTGAATGTGAAAATTTTAATTGAAAAGTAATCTTGGAATGGAAATGAAAGTGAATTGAGAATTGAAATACCCTATTAACTAGTCGGGCTAAGTCGGATATAATTGGCATGCCATAGGATCTGGAAGTGTACGGGAATTTGCCGGCTTTACTGATCAGGCACTTTATGTGTCGTATTTCAGGCACCTCGTGTGTCGTATCAGGCACCTCGTGTGTCGTTTTAGGCACTTTATGTGTCGTATACTGATCAGGTACTATGTACCGTTTTAGGCACAATGTGCCGTAATGGTGTGTTGGGTTGGAATTCGTGTATCCGTCAAAGTCCGGATTTGTTAATAGGGTGAATATCTAAGATGAGAAATTTAAAATAAATTGATTGATTATATTATTGAAATATTGAAAGAAACGAAAAAGTTGAATAGTGGATTGAAATTGAGATTGAAAATGGAAGGCATGAACTTAATGTTCATGTAGTGATTGAAATTGTTACATGTAATATGTGATGGAAACTGAATAATAGATAAAAATTGTATCGTTATTATTAATTAATGAAAGTTTAAGAATGAATTGATATTTGTGAAATTAGATAGTTACATGTTTGGTAATTAAAATTCTTTATTGCTATTATAATTTGAATTATGGTAATACCACTGAGTACGGAATACTCAGCGTGCGGTTGTTTCCGTGCGCAGGTTAATAGAAGTCTAGTGTCCTGGTCTAGCATCCGAGTGATCCTAACTCCAGAAAATTTTGGGTGATGTTTTCTTTCTTAATTGAAAGTGGCATGTACTAGGTGATTTATAAGTTATATAGATATACTTGTAAAGTTAGTTATAAGAATGGTATACCATATTTTGTTATTAGTTTGATAAAATGGTAAATATTATATTATATAATTTGGTATAAGTTGGAATGAAAAAAAATGAATGAAGTTATTAGTTAATTTGAATTAATATTATGAATGTTTAGTTATTAAATGACTATGTTAATAAATTGGTTATGATTTAGATATATTTAGGTTTAAATTGTTTTTGATTGTGCCATTGGTTTTGGATTAGGTGGTTTTTTGTTTGAATTTGCAGGGGGTTTTATGTAAAAATTAAGAAGAAATGCTGTCGAAATTTTTGTAAAAAAATATATATATTTCCCTGAATACTCGAACAAGTCCCATTTCATTCCACTTTAATACTTGTGTTGGGCTTCGAAAGTCCATTATAGGGACATAATTCTTCAATTATACTATGAATGTTATAATAATTGTAAAATATCCATAAGTTGTCTGATATATCCGGTAATGCCTCGTAGCCTTGTTCTGGCGACGGTTTGGGGTTAGGGGGTGTTACAACTCTACTTCATATAACTTTAACTCAGATAACACTCGGAGTGATGGGATATCGACTTCGATTGGCAAAACTGCTTCAATTTCATAGACCAAAGAGAAAGGCGTTGCCCCAGTTGAGGTTCTGACTGATGTTCGATAAGCAAAGAGGGCAAATGGTAACTTCTCGTGCCAATCTTTGTAGGTCTCAGTCATCTTTCCCACAATCTTCTTAATGTTTTTATTGGCTGCTTCCACTGCCCCATTCATCTTCGAGCGATATAGGGATGAGTTGTGGTGTCTGATCTTGAATTGACTGCAGACTTCCTCTATCATACTATTGTTCAGGTTTAATGCATTGTCAAATATGATCCTCTCCGGCATTCCATATCGACATATGATCTTTTTCTTCAGGAATTTGCTTACTGCCGACTTTGTAACATTGGCATATGAAGCGGCTTCTACCCACTTGGTGAAGTAGTCAATAACCACAAAGATGAACCGATGCCCATTGGAAGCCTTTGGCGATATTGGTCCAATCATATCCATACCCCACATAGAGAAAGGCCATGGGGAAACCATGACATGCAGTGGTGAAGGAGGCACATGAATTTTGTCTCCGTAGATTTGGCACTTATGGCATCTCTTGGCGTAATTGACACAGTCTCCTTCCATGGTGGACCAATAGTACCTGAATCTCATAATTTGCCTGGCCATTGTAAAGCCATTAGCGTGTGTCCCACAGACGCCTTCATGGACTTCTTCCAAGATTTTCTTAGCCTCTACAGCATCTACGCATCTTAATAGTACTTGATCCTTTCTTCTTTTGTATAGGATCTCCCCATCTAAGACATAGTCGATGGCCAATCTTCTCAGCGTCCTTTTGTCATTCTCGCTTGCCTGGTCTGGGTATTCACGATTCTTCACGTATTGTGATATATCGTGATACCAAGAGTGATCATCTTTCTCTTCATCTTCTTCAATATTGTAACAATGGGCCAGAATTTTGTAAATGCTCATCTGGATGGGTTTGACATCTTCTTATTTGTTCACCTTGATCATGGAAGCTAAGGTGGCCAAAGCGTCGGCCATCTGATTTTTGTCCCGTGGAAGGTAGCAGAAGGTAATGTCATCAAACTCTTTGACCAATTCAAGGACCAGCTTCCGATAGTCGATCAACTTGGGGTCTCTGGTCTCCCATTCTCCCTTGAGTTGATAAATCACTAGCGCAAAATCTCCATACACCTCTAGCACTTTAATCTTGCATTCTATGGCTGCACGGATACCCATGATGCACGCTTCGTATTCTGCCATGTTATTCGTACAATCAAAATCCAATTTACTAGTGAATGGATAATGATTTCCATTTGGGGATAACAAAACTGCCCCAATCCCATTAACCACAGCATTTGACGCCCCATCGAAGTTCAGTTTCCAGGGAAGTTCTTCCGGATCTCCTTCTTCAGTGGTCGCAACGCACATCAGGTCTTCATTTGGGAAATCGAAGTTCAAAGGCTCGTAGTCTTCCGAAGCTCTACTGGCCAGAAAATCTGCTATTGCACTCCCTTTTACTACTTTCTGGTTCACATAAACTATGTCGAATTCAAAGAGCAGAATCTGCCATCGGGCCATCCTTCCATTCAAAGCTGTTGACTCCATCATGTACTTTAAAGGGTCCAATTTTGAGATGAGCCAAGTGGTGTGATACAACATATACTGCTTCAGCCTTCAGGTTGTCCAAATTAGGGCACAACACAACTTCTCTATCGGCGGGTACCTTGTTTCACATTCAGTGAACTTTTTACTGAGATAGTAAATAGCTTTTTCTTTCCTTCTCGACTCACATGCTGACCCAGTACGCATCCTATGGAATTCACAAATACTGCCAAATACAGTATTAATGGCTTATAGGGGTTAGGTGGCATCAATACCGGAGCGTTGGATAAGTACTGTTTAACCTTGTCGAAAGCCCTTTGGCATTCTTCATCCCATTCACCTGGATTGTGTTTCTTGAGGAGGCGGAAGACAGGGTCACATTTCTCGGTTAGTTGTGAAATGAACCGAGCGATGTAATTTAATCTTCCTAGAAAGCCTCTAACCTCTTTCTGGGTACGCGGCGGAGATAACTCTTGTATGGCTTTGACTTTTTCTGGATCGATCTTAATCCCTTTCTCACTGACCACGAATCTGAGTAGCTTTCCGAACTTGGCTCCAAATGTACATTTGGCTGGGTTGAGTTTTAGCTGAAACTTCCTCAACCTCATGAACAATTTCCTCAGGGCTTGTATGTGTTCCTTCTCTATTCGAGACTTTGCGATCATATCATTGACATAAACCTCAATCTCTTTATGCATCACGTCGTGAAAAAGGGTTACCATAGCTCTTTGATAGGTTGCCCCCGCATTCTTCAGTCCAAATGGCATCACTTTGTAGCAGAACGTGCCCCACATGGTTACAAATGTGGTCTTCTCCATGTCTTCAGGGTGCATCTTGATCTGGTTATATCCGGAGAAACCATCCATGAATAAAAACAGTTAGTGTCCCACCATGTTGTCCACTAGGGTGTCAATATGAGGCAGTGGGAAATTGTCCTTCGGGATGGCTTTATTCAAATCCCTGTAGTCCACACACAGTCGCACTTTTCCATCTTTCTTAGGGACTGGAACGATATTGGCTACCCAATCTGAGCATTTTACCATATTCAGGAATCCAGCGTTGAACTGCTTTCGAACCTCCTCTTTTATTTTTAGTGAGACGTCGGGCCTCATTCTTCGGAGTTTTTACTGAACTGGCTTACATTATTCCTTTATGGGGAGTCAGTGCACCACGATGTCAGTGTCCAACCCGGGCATATCTTGGTATGACCATGCGAAGACATCTTTGAATTCTTGAAGTAATTCAATCAGGTCTCCCTTCATCTCCATGGTGATACAAGTTCCGATCTTTACCTCTTATGCTTCTCCTAAGCTCACAACTTCTACTGATTTCTTGTGAGGTAGGATTTGTTTTTCATCTTATTCTACCATTCTCAAAAAATCAGGAGATAGGTTACGGTCTTGGTCATCTTCGAAATCCTGAAAATTCTCCATACATACATCTCGCTTAAAAGGAAATTCTAAGTCACTAGCAGTGTCACTCGTATCATTGATATCTGGGGACCTGTTATGAGGATGAAGGCAGATACAAAGAATCAAAAGAATTCAAAACATTTATCTGTATGGTATGATTATGAATGACAAATGAAAGAATATTTAGAATGTTTAAAGAATAAAAGAATCTGAAAGTAATCGTTTGTATAATTATGGATGAAATTGAAAGAATGAGAGAACATTTGCTCAAAAATGATAATAACTGTGCATTTCATTGAAATAACGTTTTTAAACATCAGCCTATTTCACAAAAGATTCTCATTACTCCTAGGCCTAGAGCAATAAGTGTGTTTTGGACATTACTCTAAATCCGTTCTCAAAACTACAGGAATCTCTTTCGCAGTCCAGTTGTCTAGAACACTTCCAAGTGTGTAGGGGCAAATGCCCGACAAATTTTCTCTTCTCGTCTCCTCTTCGTATGTGGCGTTGATGTCCAAGCTTTCTAGCCTTTCTTCTATGGCTCCCTTCATTGGCGTGCCTCTCTCGGGATGAATGATTCCCCCGGACACAAACATTTTCGATATATGGGGGAATATCATTGGCTCCCATATGATTTCTCCCCCCCCGTTAACCGTGCTCTCCTTCTTTCTTGCTTCTTCTCTAACTCATTTCTCCTTTGTCTCGCATCTGGCTTAAATCCTAAGCCGAAGCAGTCTCTCTTGTCCTTCAGTATTGGCGTTTTAACCTTTCCTTGGAGATGTCTCCCAAGTCCTTTTCCGGGTAGGGCCCCTTTACCAACCATCAACCGTAGACTCATCCTCGTAGTTCTGGACAATTTTGGCATCAGAACCTTGCTTCCCTCAGTGATGAACGTCGCATTAACAAATTGAAAAGATCGAAATGAGCATTCGATTGCTTCATCATCAGTCTCCAAATAGGGCGCATTATTGCTCACAGTTGCAATGATATCCTCTTCAGCATTAATCGTTATCAATCGCCCCTCTGATACCAACATCAACTTTTGATGCAATGATGAAGGCACTGCCCCAGCTGAATGTATCCAGGGCCTCCCCAATAAGCAATTGTATGAGGGCTTGATATCCATTACTAGAAAATCCACCTCATATGTGTTTGGCCTGATCTGAAGAGGTATCTCGATTCTGCCCATCACCTTTCTCTCCGTGCCAGCGAATGCATTCACTATGTTCTGGCACTCCTTCATGTGAGAGCTGTCTATAGGCAATCTGTTTAGCGTGGTCAATGGTAAGACGTTCAAGGCCGATCCGCTGTAAATCAGTACACCTGGTAGCGTATACCCTTTACAGCGCGTGGTGATATGCAAAGCTTTAGTCGACCCAGTGCCACCGAATGGTATCTCGTCGTCATTGCAAAAGATATAGTTGTCAGCACTTATGTTGCTAACCAAACGGTCTAGCTTGTTAACGGAGATATCGTTGGCAACATATATCTCATTCAAGACCTTCATCAACGCGCTGCGATGAACTTCCGAGCTTAGAAGTAAGGCCAGCACCGAGATACGAGCCGGTTGTTTACATAGCTGTTCCACCACACTGTATTCGCTATGCTTTAGGAATTTTAAAAACTCCTTGGCCTCCTCTTCGTTAACTGGCTCGTTAACAGATTTGGTTACTTTTCCCTTCATTTCCTCGACCACTGGGGTTTTTCCTTTTGTGGGTTGTGCCTCCTCATTTGCTGTATCGTAACGTCTCTCGCTACGTGTATAGGAGCCCCCGTCTTGACCCTCTTTTGAAGCATCCACCAGGCTTTCCTTCCTCGGAATCGTCACGTTACAATCATAATTCCATGGAACCTTTTTACTGTCTTTGTAGGGGAAGACTGCAGGCCTTTAGATTATGACCCTCGGTGGCATTTATACTCTAGCTTCATTATTTTTAGGTCTCGATATGATAACCACGGGATAGTTAGCTGTTTAATTCTATGCAGTCGATTCTCTCTCCAACGCACATATATCTCCCTCTATGGGGTTTTTAGCTTCTTGATAAAACTCTATTTCTTTATTATCTATCATGTTCTGCACGAGGGCCCTGAACTCCACACACTCTTGGATTTCATGCCCCACCTCATTGTGGAACTCGCAGTAGTTCCTCTCTTCTTTGGATTCTCTTCTCAAATCTAACGCGATCAAATCTCTCTTGACCATCTCCCTCCACACTCGTCTCAATGGAGTCTTGACTTTCGCAACCTCACACTTGATCTTCTTGTTTTTGCCTTCGCTTATCCCATTCACTCCCTGGTCGGTATGATTGGGGAGCGAGTTTCCTGCTACGTTGGGTACGGTTGGGTCGTCAAACCTCACGATCCCCATCTTAATGAGTCTTTCGATTACTTTCTTAAATGCAGCACAATTTTCGATTGAGTGCCCGGTAATTCCCGCGTGGTATTTACATTGGGCGTTTGTGTCATACCATTTGGGATACGGGGGCTGCAGTGGCAGGTAGAAAGGGGATACTACATGAGCGTTGAACAGGTTCTGATAGAGCTCCCTATACGTCATAGGTATAGGGGTGAATTGTGGCATTTCCGTGTTCTCCGTCGCGTTGGATTCTTGTCTTACGGAGCTACGTTGATTGATGGCTACCATCTTTGGCTGATTTACGATAAGTGACTTGGACTGACCCTTGTTGAATGTGCTCGTGCTGTTCACTTCATTATCTCTTTTCCTCGGGGCCGACTTCCTGGCACTCTCTCCTGATTCTATCTTACCGCTTCTAACAGCATTTTCGATCATTTCCCCGGTCATCACTATGTCTGAGAAGCTCTTGGTGGCGCTTCCCAACATATGAGTGATAAAAGGGGCCTTCAAGGTGTTAATAAAGAGCATCGTCATCTCCTTTTCTAGAAGCGGCAACTAAACTTGTATAGCCACTTCTCTCCACCTTTGTGCGTACTGTCTGAAACTTTCATTGGATTTCTTTTCCATGTTCTGGAGAGTGATTCTGTCGGGGGTCATGTCCGTCACATGATTGTATTGCTTCATAAAGGCCTGAGCCAGGTCCTTCCATGAGTTAATTTTAGCTCAGCTCAGTTGATTATACCACTTAGATGCCGCTCTGACCAGACTGTCTTGAAAACAATGGATTAACAGCTGGTCGTTGTTAACGTATCCTGTCATTCGCCTGCAAAACATAGTGATGTGGGCTTCAGCGCAGCTCGTTCCATTGTATTTCTTGAATTCGGGCATTTTGAATTTAAGGGGAATGACTAAATCTGGGACCAAACTCAGGTCCTTGGCATCAATCCCTTGATGATGATCCGCACTTTGGGGCTTTGAATTTCTCCTCGAGCCATCTACACCGTTCTTCCAATTGTTTTTGCAAATCCATCCTTGCCTTTTCTTCGTCAACAACTTCATCCAGATTGGGAACGGGCGGATAGTTCGGGTTGTTGAGAAAGTTAGAGCCTGAGCCAGTTTGGAAGTTCATCGGTATTGAAGCTCCAGCCAGAACCTGCTGGGGCATGATCGTGACAGATGGTTTTTGTATATTAATCTCGGGCTTTATCGGTACATGTGTCGGAGTGAAGCCAGGGGGTATTGAGGATCTTCATTAGTTTTCTCGAATTTGTCCATGGGGCCCTTTCCCTTATCCGTTCTTCCCAACAACAATTGGGATAACTGACTCATTATTTCTCTCTGAGATTCCATCATTTGCTCATTCATCTCTCGCTGAATCTTGGCTAGCTGCTCTTGCATTTGATACTACATTTGTTACTGCATGCCTTTTTGCATTTGCTCCAATTTCTCAAGTCTCTTATCCATTGATTTTTTTCCTTGTACCATAGGGGTGCGTAGTTGGTTGGTTTTCGTTGGTTTCCAGGTTACCGAAATGATTTTTAATTAATTAATTAGAAACCTCTTATGGACTTTAATGTATAATGATATGATGTAATACAAATGCATGAATACAAAGGAGGCACCAATTTTGATTCAATTCCTTTAGAAAATTTCACTTGAAAATAAAATATTTTACATAAAGTTGAGTTACAGATAAAATTTTGCTCTTGTGCTTAAAATCTTAATTTTTCTAAGCAATGAGGCCAGCTCTTGTCCACGATCCGACTCCAACTCGTACTTCACGCTCAGTATGTCCGCCTGTACCGCTAAAGTTTAGAAGTAGTCAGCTACCTCCTGGATCTGGGTTATGGCTTCCCCCATAAGGTAATCTCTGTTTCTGACTTGGTATTGCGCATGGTGAAGCTGCTCTTTCCAACGATCCTCATTTGCCTCGAAAAACTGAATCTCATAGTTTTGCAGTGACGCCTCTAACTCTTCTATTCTTCCTTTCATTTCTTCTATCTTGCTCAAGCTTGCTCTCAATTCCATCGCGGTGTTGCGGTTTCGGTACTGATGAAGAGACTTCTCAAGTTCTGCCACTCTAGCCTTTAATTCCCCTCGCCCATTTCTGCTTTCTGAAAGACTCTTCTTTAAATCTTCGTTTCATGCCTGAGCTTCTCGGAATTTCTTTTCCCATCGATCGGCATTGGTCTTCTCTTCTTGAATTTCATGGTGCCATTGTTCGAAAGTTTTACCTAACCCCGCAGTCCTCACAGACAGGCGTAATTTCTTATAGTCAGTCTTCAAGCTGTCTAGATCTTCTTCGGCCTTAGTTTTCCCCTTTATCCACTTTTCAGCCTCTAACCTCTGGACATCAGCGTCTAATCTTAGGTGCATCTTCTCTTCCTCCAATTGTTCAATCTTTTTTCCCAAGCTCTGAACTCTTCTTCTCGAAATCTTGCCTTATAATTTTCAATTCTGACGGGGCGACTTGTAATTGTTCCCCCATAGGTCAAGCATTCTCCAAGCTTGGCCTAGGAATGTTATCATTAACCCTCTTTTTAAACCATCCGTCATACTCGGGCGTTACCATGAAACCGACGGCCAACCTCTTCATCCAACAAGGTTACTTCCAAGC
Source organism: Gossypium hirsutum (assembly GCF_007990345.1). NCBI lineage: Eukaryota > Viridiplantae > Streptophyta > Magnoliopsida > Malvales > Malvaceae > Gossypium > Gossypium hirsutum. Next base: position 18,929,473 of record NC_053430.1, read on the forward strand.
ATCCGATAGCTCCCGAACTTTCTTCTTATAGTGAGCACCTTTAAAAGAGAATTCACTCTGAGCAAGTCCGTAGGTTGTGGGTACAAACTGCCTCGACTTATATTGCCTCAACGCAAGTAATAGAGTATACTCGGTAGCTTCCCAAATTCCTAACAACGGCACCCAATCAAAGTTACCACATCGGTACATGATCTCATCAGAAACCATCCAATAAGCTCTCCACTCGATATCTCCCTCTTTGAGGTTTTGAAGAATTCTCATCCACTTCTCCTCCGAGATATCCTCTCTCCTTTGTATAGCTGCCTCCTCTTTTAGTGGGGAACAACCCGATAAGAAACCTTGTCTACCTTTCAAAAGTGCCAATAAAACCATGCCATCAATAATTATGCACATCCAATAAACCGCCCATCACCTGTCTTTCGACATGAGCTCAAAGATTTAAACGTCTCTGCCAATATCGCCAGTACCGGTGTGATTCCCTTCTCAAGGCGATCGAATAAGTCAATGACTGCCTCGTCCACGTGTCTCAAAGCCTTAGGAAAAATTACCGATCCGTAGATGCTTAAGGCGAAGATATCGACCCTCTTTCTTTCATCTGGATGTGTCAAAATCAAATCTCGCAAATTCTCCCAAGGGATACATTTACTATCTCTTTTTTGTTGAATCTGAGCAGTGACCCAAGGCTCGCTCATCCCAGAAATGCTCATTAATTTTTTCACGAAAGTTTGACTACTAAAAACTCGGGCATAAGTCTTCCGAACTTGAATTTTTGGACACCTGAGCAGAGTAGTGTATTCCTCCATGGTAGGTACTAAATCCACTTCTCCAAAAGTGAAACACTTGTAAGCAGAATTCCAAAACTGAACTATAACCCGGAATAGATGCTTGTCCACTCTAATGTCTAGCAAGTAGGATATATCACGATAGCTTTGATAAAACAACTGCTTGATCCCTTCATCCCAACTAGCCCAAATGTCTCTCAACTCTTGCAGCTCATTCTGTACTACATTGACGCGAGTGAAATCCTGCAACTCCGATATATACCCTTCTGCCAAGCTATCCCCTCTCTCTAATTGTAGCCTCACCGACCATGCACAAACGGCTGCATTATCCTCGACTTTACTAAGAAATTCATTCTCCATGTCAAACTTTCTAACTTAGTAATTGAATACGGATTAACACCTCTTTTAATATGCAATGTCATGTAAAAAAGACAATCAAAACAAAACACAGGTTAGTATCAGATAATAGCGATAAAATGTAAGCACATAAATTACAACGCATATATGGGTAAGTACTAAGGCTCGACGCGGCTCCACCTAAGGATAACTCCTAAGGTTCATTATATGTGGTTCGGTTCTAGAGATAAGGTACCCGAACCAGCAGATTCATCAATCCTCACCCATTATAGGCTCATATAGATCGAGTTCGGTTCGGGGGCATACATTTCCCTATGACTAGAGGTGTTCATGGGCAGGGCCGGGCCGGGTTCGGGTCGGGCTCAACTAAAAAATCATGTTCATTTATTGGGCTCGGGTCGGGCCAGGCCGGGCCCAAAAAATGGGCCTAAAATTTTGCCCAAGCCAGACCCGGATAAAAATACTAAAACCCGAGCCCGGCCCGGCCCGGCCCGCCCATATTAATTTTTTATATTATTTTATTATTATTTTTAAATATATATAATACATCAAAAATAATAAAAATATCAAAATAAATATTTCCCAACAAATTGAAAATAAATTTTGAAAAATATGTAGACTTAAATAACACTAAGATAAATGCAACTTAACAAGCAATTACTTTTAAAATAATAAAAAAATTAACAAATGTCTTTAAAATAATAAGAAAATTAACAATAAAATAAATTTTATACAATATCCAAATAATAACAACAAAATAATAGCAACATAATAGTAAAATGGTAACAAAATATGGAGAAAAAAACAAGAAAATAACATTCAAAAATAAAAAAAATATGCAGATTTTTTTTGTCCTTTAGTGAATTCGAGCAGGGCCAGGCCGGGGCCGGGCTAAAAATATCTTACCCGAGGCTTGGCCCATTTTTTAAATGGGCCTTATTTTTTGTCCAAGCCCATTTTTCGGGCCTATATTTTTGTCCAAACCCTCCAACATTTCGGGCGGGCCTTCGGGCCGGGTCGGGTAGCCCGACCCATGCACACCTCTACCTATGACTATGCGGAGATGAAAATCTCACGAAATCATAGGTACGGATGTACCCCGGAAGCAATCCACTAGCCCATGCGGAAGTGAAAACCTCACGAAAGCGTAGTTTCTTACTCCCACTTAGAAGGTGTGACCACAGCGGTCATGCAATGAAATGTAGTACTATTCTATGATATCCGAACCATAACAATCATACAAACGAATGCAATCATGATTTTCAAAACAAGTTTTCGATTTTCGACATAAGGACAGCAAATAATCGGTTTTATGGCTAGACTTTCTTAAAGGGTCCCTAGTGGAGTCGCCAAGCTGTCAAAACCATCCCTTTCTTAAAAATTTTAGGTTTAATGAAAACGGGGGAATCGACTTTTGAAAAACAGAAATATGGAGTCACCACCGATCCTTTTGTTTTGGTGCGATCGGATCACCTAAGAATTTGGTCATTTTAATAAAACATTTTTGGTTTACTAAAACAACGATTTTGGTCCACGAACTTTTGAGAAAACGGGTTCGGGAGTCGATTACGCATGAGGAAGGATTAGCACCCTCACTATGCCCAAAATTGGTACCGAATCGATTAAATACTGTCCTTATGTCTAAAATTTAAAGATGTTTTTGAAATGTTGTTCTTTTTTTTTTGAGTAATCGAGTTAGTTGCCAAAAATCTTCTTGTTTCAACGTCCGAAAATTTATAATTCGAAAATCACAAAAGGATGCTCAACGATTTAGTCCAACGAAAAATTGAAACCCAGTACAGTAGGGCACGATTCCTCGAATTTCCAAATATTGACCATTGCCTCACCTTAGAAAATATTAGTGAAATTCCGAAGGGATATTCGATTATTTGATACAAACGGGAGATTGCAACCCAGCACGATAGGGCACTACTCCCCGAATTGCCAAACATCGAGTATTTCCTTTGTTTTAAAGAGTTTTTAGAAGACATGAGTGAAATTTTGAAGGGATATTTGATTATTTTAAGCAAACGAGAAATTGCAACCCAGCACGTTAGGGCACGATTCCGCGAATTGCCAAATATCGCATATCGCCTTCGTTTAAGGGGTTTTTAAAAGACATGGGTGAAATTTTGAAGGGATATTCGATTATTTTGAGCAAACGCGAAATTGCAACCCAACACGTTAGGGCACGATTCCGCAAATTGCCAAAATATCAAATCTCGTCTTCGTTTTAAAGAGTTTTTAAATGAATAATTATAAAACTAGCTTAAAATGTATTAATTCGACTTGAAATAAGATGAAATTGTTCATAAAAATTCAGATTTTATAAAACCACATTTCATAAACTAAATGGAGAATGATGATATGGGATAACGGATATATGAGATACGATCAACTAACAAACTAATAATTAAATATGGTAAACCTAAAAAAAATGTAATCCGATTACAATAATGCATGGAGAATAATTGATGTAATGACATATAAAAATGAGCAAGCACGATGTAGCAAATATACAAGAAATATCGTGAATATAATTAACACATGAGATACCAAACGATACGGAATCAACGTGACACAAAAATAATAGACTAAAAATGATGGACTAACAATCAAATGATATATGCTAGAGTTTGAAATAATTTATAAAAGAAAAGTTGAGAACATATATATACGTAAAGAAAATTTAATAGATGTTACAAAAACGTTTGGATCAAATAAAATACTAAATATTTAGCCATAAAGCATTTACTTAAGGTTGGTAATATCCCTACCATGAGAATAATCTATATAATATATAAGATGTGAAAGGATAATGGGTATAAAGCATGTAGCTACATATATATATACAAGCATGAGTAAATTTTGAAGTAATTTATACAAAGATAACATGGAATTAAAATATGAATTATATATATATAAAAAAATGATATTATCATAAATTATATATCTATGTATATAAATAAACTAGAAATAATTGCTTGTAAAAAATGCCATAGAAACGTACTCAAGATTGAATTATTTTTATTATAAATTATGATGGACTTAAAAGCATACTTTTGTATAAAGAAGACTATGTATATAAAATGTAGGTTTAATAATGTATGTAAATCAAAAACATATACTAATGTAAATGAATGTAAAATAACTTAAATTTTATGTAAGACATATATACAAAGCATATTCGAATAGCAAAAATATATATTAAAATATATGGATTTAATAATATTTAGATCAAAGGTAGGTATCGATATATATATACACTTGCATAACGATGATTTAAAAGATATATTATGAGAATTATGTAATATAATATAAGAATATATTTGAAGGAAATTATATGTATATAAAATAATACGATATTAATAATATGCATGAAATAAAAATAACTTTGTTATAAAATACATCAGTTTAGTAGTGTATAGATTAAATGTGGGTGTTCACAAATATATGCACATATAATGATAGTAGCTAAAAAAATATTACATAGGGTTACATAATGTGCATAAAATAAACTTGAATTTTATTATAAAGCATATATATATAATAGTAATATATACAAGGATATTTACGAAGCATTATGCAAAATGTTGTAATAATATAACATAAAAAAAAAGCAAACAATACAATAGTGATCCAAGAAAAGAGAAATAAAATAAAAGCATTAAACTAACCTAAAATATAAAACGTAAATCAAAGATAAAAGTGTTGAATGTGCCTTTAAAACAAAAATAAATCACAAAATGAAAAATAAAAATAAAAGGGACTTAATTAAAATAGAATTAAAAATAAGAGAGACAAATTATAAACAAAATCAACTAACAAGATACAAAGGGGACCGGCGTGTAACATGCACGAATGCGCAGGGATTGAATCTGGAAATAGTCCAGACCCCAAAATGCAGTGCTAAGCTCGGACCACGGTGCGAACGCGCACAAATTAGGGGGAAATTTTAAAAGAAAAAGAAATGCGAAATGTGAGCTGATTTGCACATAGCGCGAAAGGGGAGGGGCCTGTATCGCAAATTCCTCATTTGAGGGACAGAGGCGCGGATCCGGGTCTTAGGATGGGTCGACGCGCGGAGCCTCAATGTCCCAAACGGCGCCGTTTTCATAAACAGTTTATTTGAAACCCTTTTTCTTTTTTCTTTCTTACCAAACGCAACCCTCATTTTATCCCTGATTTGCAACCCCCAAAAGACGATTTGTTAGGGTTCCTTCCAGCGACTGCCGATCCACCATTTCATTAGGTGGTCAGCGATGCACAGGCCACGACCAGATTTCCCCAACGATAGCACCATGCGAGGAACCAGGTATGCCATCTTATTTCTTTTTTTTTTAAACATCTAGATCTAATGTTGTTCTAAAAAATGAAACCGAATATAAAAAAGAAACTTAATATCATCCGACCCTCACCCGTATCTCAATATTTCTGAGATATTCGGGGTTTCATTGGTGTCGTTCCAAACGTTTCTTTCCTTTATGCTAAAGTCGTAAGGAAATGAGAAGAAAAACAAACGGATAAACAGACTTGAAGATCACCTTTCTCTTTGGTTGCTTTGTATTGCTTGCGTATATTTTCGTTCGTAAATGTTCGTACTCGATTACAAAGATTAAAATCTGGCTTTATAGCCGAAAAGAAAGAGGAAAATAAATAAGAATAATCAAAATACAATATGTGTTCCTTGTTTGCATTTGCTGCTGTGTTTGCCTCATTCGTTTGCAGGTACGGAGTACCGGGCACGGGCGTGGCTGCTGGATGGTACGGAGGCTGGGGCTGCTGTCCGATTGTGGCGCGTCTACTGCTAGGGCTAGGTTTTGGCAAAATTTGTTAAGCATTTGGGCCGTTTGGGCTCATTCTGGGTATTTAGTCTTTGGGTCATGGGTTAATTTGGGTATTGGTTTAAGGTATTGGTTTGAGTCAAAGCCTGTAAATGGACTGTTATAAGATATTTAATGGACTGTGGTTTTTATTTATTTATTTATTTTTTGTTTTGTTTTGTTTTTTTTTGTTTGCTTGGGCCGGGCAAATTTGGCCCACTACAATTATTATTATTATTATAAAAAAAGTTAAAGTTAAGTAAATATTTCATAAAAAAGTTATGAATGTGTAGTTTTATATTAGAGTAAGTGAATCATTTTTTAAATGTAATTATTATAATTATAAGCATAATTCTAATTTTGGAAAAATAGTTTATTAAACTTTATAATATTTTATTTATGAAAGAAACAATTATTCATAAATTATCAATTATATATCTGATAATCATAAATTTAATCGATTATATGGCATATTGCAACGATTTAGTTATAACTAATTAAAACTAGCAATTAATTAAACTAATTAAAAGAAATGACACAACAAAACATTAGGTATATGAATAGTTTAAGTATTAGCCTTCCTTTTTACACTTTTGAATGATTTATCAATTTAATAGTTTAATTTAAAATAATTTTTTAAAAGATATTATAGATGATTATGATATTTATTTAATTTTTTAATTTACTTTATAAATATATAAATGAATCTAGACTATTGATTACAATTTTTATTAATATATAAATTTTGAATTTTAATCCTAAAATAATTCACTTTCAAAAGTTAAAAATCGAATCAAACCATTTGATTTAATTTTTATAAAAGAAAAAATCAAACCCAACTGAAAACAAAACTAATAGTCAAAGAATCCAGCTCACCTTTACCTACTATGTTGCTAGTCTATTTCGTAGCCCATATAATAATAAATTACTACAGTTTTCCCCTCCATATATTCTTAGGCTACTACATGCTTTCTAGGAAGGTGGGATCAAGTTAAATAACAAGGATGCAGAGACAAACTACCTCAGTAAGGAGAAACAGTTTGCTAAGTAATAGCTGCAGTGCCGAATTGTTGGCTCATAAACCATTGATTACATGCCTTGGCAAACAAACAAGCACCATTTACTTTTCTTTCCCAAACCTACAGTCCATACGGAATCTCCTCATTTCTACAGTCGTGTCTTGTTTTAATCTCTTCTTTTTCTTTTTTTTTTCATGTAATGGTGTCATGTCTGAAACTATAATGGTGAGTAGAGAAATGGATTTTCTCCTTCTAAACCCTCTTGCTTAGTATCCTAAAAAATATTAGAGCGAGGGAGTGTGGATGGAGGCTATAAAAAGGAGGAGAGATGAATATGAATAGGATGGCATGGCATGGCATGGCAGAAAGGGGCAGTGGTCTTGAAACAGTCCATCAAAAGCTCAGCTTCTTTTGTAACGCAAAGGCAATTTTGTCCAATTAGATGACTTTTTCTATGTTACATATTATTGTGGAATTATATTTGGGTTATGTTAATTATTTAGTGAATATTTAACCTGTTATAAAAGATGATATTGATAGAAAATACAAATTTGAATCGAAATTTTTCAAAACAACTTCTTAAATTATAAATTTTATATTGGATGATGAAAAATCTAACTTGTAGTAAATAATAATCTTACTAATTAATTCATCATCATAGCTTTTATTAAATAAACAGAGGAAAGTGAGATGTAGCACATCTTTGTATAAATTCTGTTTGTTGAAAAATACACATTATTGAATTTAATTAATAAAACTGTTCATTGCTTTAAAGTTCCACTCAGATAAATAAAAAAATAAAAATGTTTTAGTCAACACCACGAGTTTTCCATCTACAAGATTGAACGCTGATTCATCATCCACAGCTTTTCTTCTTGATAACCTTTTCTATTTGAATAAAATAGCTAGCCTTTTTTATTTAACATATTTTCCTAAAACCTTAAAATATCATTATCTATAATGTCATTAAAAAGTAATTTAATGACATTTTAGTATGGATGTTGTCAATTATTAATTATTTTAATGTTAAATTATAAAATAAATATTTGAATATTAAAATATAATTTAAGTCTCTCTATTTTTTTATATTTAAAATTTAGTTGTTTTTATTTTTTGAATTTAAAAATTTAAATTTAATTATTAATATCATTAAATTCGTTGGTTTGACATTTTAAAATTAAAAAAATATATTCAATTAATATTCATGTAAAAAAATAATATTAAAATTGACTTGCATTTAACAAATAGTTTTAATATTGCAAACAACTTTTAAAAGTTATATCAGTATTTTAATCAAAATAAATGTACCAAATTATGCCGAAAAGTTGAAACTATAAAAATTAAATCTTAAATTCGAGTGTAGCAAAGAGAACAAAATTAAAAATTGACCATTATTATATAATAGATAAGAATTGAAATTGAAATTTGAGGGGTTTTCTGTAGATGTCAACCATAGTTACATAGATTTTGGGGGAAAGGATTCAAACTTTTTTCTCAAAATTAACGCGACTCTTTTAAGATTTTTAGATAAAAAGTTAGATATAATTTCATTTCCTTAATTGAATAGAAGGTATCTAATTTATTGAGTTTGTTTGAGTTAGGTATTTAAATTATTTTTTGAGTGAGAAGGAGGGGGCAGGACGATAGGAGAGTGGTAAATTATTTTTTATTCTTTAAAATATTAATATAATTATTTTTATTTAAAATTAATAAAAAAATTAATGACATTAACAACAGATATCAACTTCAGTAACGGAATCAAAATTTAGGTATTCAAATTTATCAAAAAAATATTTTAGATACCCAACTCAAACTAATCCAATAATTTAGGTACTCTTGTTTAATTAAGCCAATTTCATTGAATAGTTTATATGTCATTTTTACTAATAATTTCTCTAAAAGACTTGTCTATAAAATTATGCCATTTACTCTTCTCACTCTTTCTTAATATTTTCTTTTCTTAGATCAATAATTCCTTAAAGAATGGAAGTCTGTTTGATGGTGAATTATCGTCCATCAATCTTTGCCAAATTCGATTTATTATTAGCGAAAAATGAAATGTAGCATGATTGATGTGTAGAAACTACTTAATAATTTATTTGTCTTGTTTAAAAATAAAATTTTTTTTATCAAAAATATTTTGATAAAAGAAGACTTTGGTTATTTTAATTATTTATATGTGAATACATTAATAAATTAATAAAATCACCAATTTACTATAGTTTGAGATTTGTAATGAACAAATAAAATGGATTTAGATCCATAATTGTAGAATATCAATAACCTATTAATAGTATCCGGTGGTATATGATGGAGTCATCTGAAAATTTTAAATAATTCAATAAAATACATGAGAAACGTAATGCCAACATCTCTAAAAATAGTCAATCATTGAATAACATTCAAATCTTAGTAGCACTTGGATAACCCATAAATATCTTATGTTGGCTAAGCCTTAACCTTTTCTCATGTATGACTTTTCTCACACATGTTTTTACTCCATTATCATCTTCAATCTTGTTTACTCCCTATCAAAATATTGACTTAAACATTAGAGAGTGCCCCAAACCACAAGCTTCAACGCCTCTAAACTCACTCATGTCTTGCAATTTTACTGACTACAAAATTCAATTCATTGGCTACAAAACCCTTCTCACTTCATTTTTCAAGCCCAACAAAAGAAGAATAAACAATTGCGTTTGTGGCAAACAAGCAGAAAATCCATAGCTCAATCTCCTCATTGTTGTTTCATGTTGTTCTTTGGTTTTCATCTCTTTCATTTTTTTTTTCTAAATTTCATCTCATTATTGAAACATGTTTTTGAAGTGGCTATCTATGAGCCAATGGAAGTGACCAGTAAAATTGTTATACACATAATTTGCCTTATTTGGTAGCATATTTTACTAAAATATTTTGATTATTTACTTGCATTCTTATCTCATGTTTATTATTGGAAAAGAGATTGAATCGAGCAATGTTACTTTTCAAATATTCTTATATGATCTATTATCTTACATACTAATATATGTAATTCAAGAAGATATGAGCAAACTTTATGATCTTTTGTGTGAATCAAGATAATTGATTTGATGAGATTTGGGTAAATTAAGATAGATTAAAGCTTACTTGTGACGTTGGATTCTTGCTTTAAATATGGAATATTTGTTCAACGTGGATAGATGTTTTATTGTTAAAACAAGTATTTTTGAAGTGACCATAGAAGTGCCAACATAAGTGGCCAGTACAGTTTGTACTTTGACAGGAAACATAATTTGTCTTATTTGGAGTTGGAAATCTTTTCAACGAAATAATTTGGGTAATGATTGAATATCAATCTTGTGAAGCAAAAATCTTTGAAGATCGGATCGGATCAGATCGAATCCAATAATCGAATCCCTTTGATTGTAAAGAACGGATCAAAATTACATTGAAGACATATATCTCCAAAAATCCATTTTATATTAGTCTTTATTATTATATTGTATCTTAATATTTATTAGTTGTTGTTTAAGAAGGATTGAATTGTAATTGATCTTTAGTATGTCATCAAGTCTTAAACACTCTTATATATTGATAGACTTGTATAAGTTTTATGCGAGACATGCTAGTATTTGTTTCTTCATTAAGGAACTTGTATTTGAGAGTGCGTTGAAAGTGTAAAGCAACTTTGTTGCTTGGTTTTACCGCCTAAGTTCTCAATTGGAGAACTAAAAGGTGAGTGATCTAGATCTATAGGTAAAAACGTGAGGTTGCTATGTTGGGATGTGATAAGACTTAAATCACTTGTTGTATTAGGTATTAAAGATAGTGGATTTACAAACTAAGCTAGGCTCTACAGATGTAGGGAAATCGAACAACATAAATAATTCATCTGTGTTTCAATTTTTTCTATTGTTTATAACAATGCTATATGAAGTGTCTACTTCCACTACCACTTCGGTCATCACTTATGCACTTTATTTTTCTTAAGCAATTATTGATTGGAGGTCCAACACTCACGTTATTTTTGGGCTTCATATCTCTCATTTATTTTTGGATTCCTTTCTATGTTAACTTTCTCTATTTTGGGGTTCTTAAACTTAAGAAATCTTAACTTTATTTTTGGGCCTCTTAAAGCTTCCTCAAAATATTACATCACCATTTTTGGGTTTCTTGAAGTTTCTCTCTTCCTCAACACATTTAATCTCGATCTTTGGATTTTCCTAAGCTTCCTCAACACCTGTGTCATCTTTTGATCTCTTAAAGCTCCCTCAATATTCATATTGTTCTTAGGCTTATAAAAGCTTTTCTCATTTTTTTAGCTCATTAAAGCTTTTTCAACATTGACATTATTTTTAGGTATCTTGAAGTTTCTTTAACACTCATATTTTGTAGCCCATATTCTATGATCAAAACTTGTAACAATTTTATAGCCATGGTTCTATGACCTTGATTTGTGACAGTGCTTCTATAGCCCAATTTCTACAATCAAATCTTATGGCGACAATTTTGCAACAACTCTAAAGTCTAAATTCTACAACTCGGATTATGTAGCTTAATTTTGTTAGTTTCTTCCAACTTCCTTAACTATCAAATTCTACTTTATAACTCAAATCAAGCTATACATCCTCATCTTTCTATTGCATTTTATAGCTTTTTTTAGCTTCATATTATTTTTTTATGTTGGATGAACATGTAGTTTGTTGTCTCTTTTCTAAATTTTTACAAACTCTTTGGTGTTATTTTTGTATGAGCATTTGTTTTTTTGGTTTCTTCTAGTTTCATGTAGCTTTTCTTGTGTTGTTTTTTGGTATACATATATTTCACACAACATTTTCACGTTAGTTATGGGTGCACATACTTTTTTCAACTTTTAGTAGCCTTTTGTGTTGTTTTTTAATGCATGTATGTTATATTGGGTTTCCATCTTCTTGTTTCCTGCAGCTTTTATAACTTTCAACTTTTGGTAGCTTAGGTTTAAGTTTTGTCTTTATGTTGGCTTCTTCCTTTTCCTTGTAGTTTACTATAGCTTTCTACAATCTGAGTATGATATGTTTTTGGGCGCCATACCTTCCATATTCATGTAGCCTTCTGCACACATTACAACTAAATTATCTTTTGTAACTATGCTATCCAATTCTTTCTCTACAACTTCATAGTTTAATTTTATAGATATGTTGATTTATTTAATTTCTTTAGAACTTGTCATACAACCTCTTCAACTTGTCCCTGTAGATTCATTATGTTTATTTCTTATCACTATGTTGTTTTGTTACTCATCTCTACTCTATAACTTTACAATGTAAATATTTCATATTGGTATCTTTTAACTTCATATAGTTCTCTACAACATCATATAACCTTTTGTATTTCTACAACTTTTTGCACATATGTTATGTTGGTTTCTTCCAGTTCTTATTAGCTTCTTGCAACTTTGACGTTTCGTCATGTTGTTTGTTGCTTTTTACAACCCATAATCCTATTTTTCTCATAACTCTAAATCCAATTTCTATTATGATGATTTTAGAGCCTAAATTCTGTGACGACAATCCTATGACACTATGATTCTAAAGCCATGATTCTGTAGCCTAAATTTAATTAATCTAATGATGCAATCTTCAAATAAAGTTTAGTTTCTTCTAACTCCATATAACTTTAACTTTGTTTTCTTTTTTTCACTTCAAGCAACTTTGGCTTTTCACCATGTATATATGATCTACACTGCAATTTATGCAATTTTTTCCTATAACCTATGTGTCCTACAACTTTTTATAGCTCTATAATCTTATTTTCGAAAGCATGCATGTTATATTGGATTCTACAACTTTCTACAAATTCTATCATGTTATTTTTGAGTGTATATATGCTTCCTACAACTTATATAGTTTCTTGCAACTTCACTCCATAATTTATGTTGTTTTGGCTTTTACATCTTACAATCTTATTAAATAATTTTGTTATATAGATCTCTCTCAACAAGGTAATTTCCCACTTCACAAACAATAAAAAATTTCATGGTATATAATTTTCGCATCCACAAATCTACCCACAAAGCATGGTTAAGAAAAATCATTTAAAAGATATTATTCCACCAAACAAATTAGCTTTGAATAAAATACTCAGTCCATAAAGCTAGAACTTCTACTTTGGCTTCTATGACTGTCACTCCCAACCCCAAAACTTGAGGGAGAAAAAATCCTACTATTCAGTGGTAAAATCTTACTCTCATAGAATTGCTTAAGCACATATCATCTAAGAGCTACAACTAAACTTTCAACACTTTTTTCATCATAAATACTTTCAATTTAGTGGTATATTTTACTTGTCATTTAAATGAACGTATAAAGGAGGTTTTTTAGTTGTATTGGGCACAATTGAATAAAAGTTAAAGTTTTCATTTACTTTGCATGAAGAAAGTTTTCTTTGAGAGTTGAGTGATTCTTCTCTTGTTTATTTTTAAAATTCGTTACTTTCAAAATCTTTCGATGAGTGTAAATCTTCAAGTTTCAAGCCCAATTATTAACTTTTTAGGAGTCCTTATTTTAAAGGTTTTGTAGGGGTTCAAGTCAGATCATTGACATTCTCAGATACAAGTTATCAAAGCGTTCTATAGAGCTATTCTATCCTTATTTTCTTTCTATTTATTTTCTCTACTCCTTTATTTTGAAACTGACTTGGTTTAATCCTATATTTTATTTTCATATTCAAACACTCTTTGGGCTAGGAATTGTATTCAACACACTCATGCTTCCTCTAGATCGAATAGAATACAATAAGCCTATTCTTTCTTCTTTGATTTTTCTTTCTTTAATTTTCCTTCTTTTAATTCTTTATTTTTAAAATTTTCAAATGTGATTTTGTGGTTTTTTTTAAATTCTATTTATTTCTAGGAATAATTAAATAAATTGAAATTGACATAAAATGCAAATCATTTTTATAAAAAGTTGTAATATGAAAATTATAAAAGAAAATTAAAAATGCTAAAATTTTGAAGTCATGGGAGCTTTTGATTTAGCTAACCCATGTACTAATTTGTAAAATTGATAAAGTTTTTGAAAGTTTACATTGTTGATTTCTTGAAGAAATTGGTGTGAAATTGATAGATTTTAAGCTTAGATTATGAAAAGGACTAGATTGTAATGTTTAATTATTAGTTTTGTACATAAGGACTAAAGTGAATAAAATATATTTTTTTGTGAAATTTTAGTATAAATAGATAGTAGAGAGTCTCTAATGAATATAATTGAAGTTGGTTTTCAAAGCGAGGCTCAAAGATATGGTTATTTCAAATGTAAGGACTAAATTGAATAAAATGTAAAAGTTTAGGGGTATCAAAAAATGAGATTATTTAGATTCATTCATGTCATGGCATAATGTATGAATGTTGGGTATTGATGAATTGAATGAAAGAATTGCATAGATCAAGAATTGGATCAAATTGGAAGTAATTGAGGAAAAACCAAAATTGTTTATTAGTCCCTGAAAGTTTAACTTGTTTGGTATTTTGATTAGGTAAGTTTGTATGGTACTTATAACTTATATTGTATGTATTTGAATTTTATATATGTTTGGTTGTAAATTCAAGTGGTAGTGAATTTATATAAAAGGTAAGAATTGGACTAAATTAAAAAGTGATGATTATATGTGTAATAGATGCCTGTGTGAACTTACTAAAGGTTAGGATACGATTGGCATGTCAATAGGGTCTTGTGCACGCTTGTACGAGATTGATCACAGATGTTTCCGAGGTCCAACATTTGTTGTAGATTCTCAATTATATGTGACATAGGTCTAGCTCAGACGAGTAACTTGATGTCGTTTTAAAGGTTTAGCCCGGACAGGTAACCTGAAATGTATATATTTAGCCCGGATAAGAAACTAGTGTGGTGTAGATACTTGTGTATCTGAGCTCATTTACTAGGGTCAATCGAGCGAAACGATTTATATGAAAAGAGAAATTGAAATGGAATGAAATGAACTTGACTAATCAAATGGTGAGTTATTGAATGAATAGTGCAAGAGATATTGATTTGAGTAAGGCCATTAATATGTATATGAATGTAATATCCTTTGAATGAGTATGAACTTTAAATTGTTACTTATTGTCTCATGATTTGGCATATTAAGCATTTGTGGTATTATATGTGGTTTGATTTTAAGCTAATGCTCACCTTGTTGATGTTGTGATTTGCCATGTCTAACCAAACTATGCCAAAGTGTGGTAGCTTATTATATTTAATTAAAAGATAATGTAAGTTTTATTTAATGCCTATGAACTTACTAAGCATTTCATATGCTTACCTAATTTGTTTTCCCTTTTCCTTGTAGATCGTCACCTTGTGGAACATGTCAAGCTGAATCGTCTCGAAGCTCACACTGTCCCCAATTCAATAGCTATTTGGTCATTTTGAGTCTAGGGTTGTGGCATGTATATAAGTGTTTTGTGTAAACTTTAATTTATAAAGTCTATGATGAGTTTAAATGTTGGTCTTGGTATGCGAATTAGAAATGCATGATTTGGAAATGGTGATGCCTAGTTGAAATGGTATATTTTGAGTGACATGCTTGAGATATGTAATGATAAATGGTTGATTTGTTTTATGTTTAAGGCCAACAAGCCATTAATTTATAAAAAGGTCATAAGTGCATGAAGTTAAGGTAATATGGTATGTTTCAAATTGATAAGGCATAGGTATGAATTGATAATTACATGACTTGAATGTTAGGTTAAAATAACATAGACATGTTTAAGTTTAATTGATGAATAAGTGTTGAATGCGTTGTTAAGATGTTGAATTTGAATGTTTGAGCTTGTTTAGCATGATTGGTAAGTTTTGAATTAAGTAAATATGGTGATTTGTGAACATATTGAATAGTTGTTGTTGGAAACTATGAAATAGGTATCAAATGGTTCATTTTTACCAAACACAAGGTCCATGTCCTAACGACCAACCTATCTCGTAGCAACTAGACATGCTCATGGGTCGGGCTACCCAGCCCGGCCCGAAGGATCGCCCGAAATGTGGGAGGATTGGGGCAAAAATATAAGCCCAAAAAATAGGTTTGGACAAAAAAATGAGGCCCGTTTAAAAAATGGGCCGGGCCTCGGGTAAGGTATTTTTGGCCTAGGCCCCACCCGGCCCGAATTCACTAAATGACAAAAAAATTATGCTATTTTTTTTTTATTTTTGAATAGTATTTTCTTGTTTTTTTCTCCCTATTTTGCTACCATATTACTATTAGTTGCTCCTATTTTGTTGTTATCATTTGGATATTGTATAAAACTTATTTTATTATTAATTTTGTTATTATTTTAAAGGTATTTGTTAATTTTATTATTATTTTAGAGGTATTTGCTTGTTAAGTTGAATCTATCTTAGTACTATTTAAGTTTACATATTTTTTAAAATTTATTTTTAATTTGTTGGAAAATATTTATTTTGATTTTTTTAGTATTTTTTTTAGTATTATATATATTTAAAAATTATATAAAATAATATAAAAATATATACAGGCGGGCCAGGCTAGGCCGGGCTTGGGTTTTAGTATTTTTATTTGGGTCGAACTTGGGTAAAATTTTAGGCCCATTTTTTGGGCCCAACCCGAGCCCAATGAATGGGCCTAAATTTTTAGTTGAGCCCGGCCCATGAGCACCTCTAGTCGCAACATCGATTGTCAGTATGTGACATCATGACGTCGAGTGGCTTGAAGTTGAGACGTGATATTCTGTTTTGGCAATGTCACAACATAGAAGAGATGACATCACAAAGTCGACCCTGAACTTCAAAAACTTTCCAATTTGATATTGTTTTGTGTTCGGGTTGATAAAAGAGCTTTTGTAAGCTCGATTAAAACTCGAAATTGATTGCTTAACATGATTTGAATGTAATGGACACGTAACTGCACGTGTGAATGATTATTTGTTGTGCATTTGACTATAGTTGCTCCAACAACAAATGTGGCATCCTGTAACTCAGACCAGCGACCGAGTCGGATGAAAGATGTTACATATTCATAATATCTTATAAATATAATAAAATTTTCTATATTTTTATAATTTTCTATAAGGTCTAATTTTTTATAAATTTTTTTCATATTTTTATAGTATATTAAAAAAATTATGTTAAAATTTTTTATAATTATATATATTTAAATTTATTATAATATTATAATAAATTTTATTTTAAATAATTGAGAATCAATTAAGTGTTGATGTCATCATGTTATAAATTTTTTTTTTCATCGTTAAATATTTTCATCATTACTTAATGGTTTGTAGAAGATTTCAATAAAAAAAATTTATTTCAGATTCTATTAATTATAATTTTTAATTATTTTATTAAAACTTTTTTTTTTTGACATTTTAACCTATTTAAAATTCAATGCTTCGCTCACATTGCAAACGACGTTAAATTCGGGTGCGTGATTAGATTACTTCTCTTTTCCTCGCCTGTGCCTAACTTTCATTTGGGTCCCACTCTTTTTTAAACAGTGGGGTCCTTTATATGATCTTTCCATTGACTTTTCCTTCATTTGGTCTATCTTAAATTTCACTCTTCTATTTTATGAAAATTAAAAAATAGCCCATTTATTTTAATTTATTAAAATTTAATCCTCAAAAAATAAGTTATTAATTTAATTAGGTAACACTACTAAGTCTTACCGTTAAGTTAGTTATCTAAAATTTAGTAGTTGACTAATTTATATGTACAAAATTAGCAAGTTTATGTATTTATTAGTAGTAGGATTAATTTATATGTATTTTTAATGAGATAATGAAGTTTTCAAGTAATATTACCCAAGTTTTTAGTAAGAACTGATTTATATTAATTTTTAAATATTTTTTATTGTGTCTTAGAAAATATTAATTATGGATAATCTGATTAAGTATTAAAAATTAAAAATTTAATGGATAACATTTTAAAAAGGTTTAGTTGCCATTTCATGTGCATTTGCATTTGAATTTGGGGATTTCTTTTCCTTTTTCTTTTAAAGAGGGAAATGAAAGGAAAGAGCGATGGGCTCATATTTTGGACTCTTCTTATAAAAATGGAATATCAACGAAAAGTCTTTCTCTTTTCTCTTTCTTTGTTTTTTTGTTATCATTTTTTAATGCGGGTTTGAAACTTTGAAGTTTGAAGGCACCAAGCTTGCATTTTTCTTAAGGACACATTCTGGGTTCTGATCTTGTTATCACATTTGTGTTTCAAAAATCAAAGGCATGTATTCTCTTTTCCTATGTTGGTGCTCTGTTTGTGTTTGTTTGGTTGGTGAGAAAATGTGGGAAAAGAGTGAAACTTTCAAGTGTTTTGGTTGTTGGGGATAGTTACTTATTCTATGTTAGTACTATGTTTGGGAATTCTGCCTGATTGTTTTTGTATCTATAGTTAACTTTTATTGAAGATTTTGGTATTTTTTAACTGATTTTTCTGTTCTTTAATTGGTTAAAATTGTATAGGCGTGTTTGGTCGAGTAGAAAATTAGAAAGATAGATAGATAAGAAAAGAGTGTGAAAGTGAAACGAAAATGATTTTCTTGTGTTTCTGGTAAGGGAATAGATTGAGTAAATTTACTCACAAAATAAATCATTTTCAAAATTAAAAAAAAAAAAGAAATACAAGATTTCCATCATATTTAGATTTTACTTTTAGAATTTTGATTGATAAAATATAAACTGGTAAATTTCTTTTCTACCCATTCTGCCAGGACAATCTATATGCTTTGGTTTTAATTCTAGGATAAGCTTATTTGTTAGAAATTTAATGGTTAGTTTTTTAAGGATTACAACTTTATTTGTAAAGTTGAATGTTTAAGGAAAACTTATGATGTATGTCTATTTGTTTTTTTTTCTGTTAAATTCATGAATTGTGGGGTTTTAGTGTGCTCTGTTTCTCTCTTTTTATGTCAATTTCAGGCTCTGAATTTTTTGGATGAGTTGATGAGTGTTTTTCTTTTTGTTTTCTCTTTGTTTGCAATTTTTGCAGAAAGAAAAATATTTTTCAATGTGCAGTGGTCCAAAGAGCAAACAAGCTCAAACTAGTTTCTCGATGGAGGGTGAGTCTCATAAAGAAGAAGGGCTTCCTCAAAAGTTGTCTATTTTGCTAGAGTTGTCGGCTTCAAATGATCTGATTGGCTTTAGACGAGCTATTGAGGAAGAGGGTTATGACATTGATGAGTCAAGCTTGTGGTATGGAAGGAGAATGGGATCAAAGAAACTTGGGTTTGAAGAAAGAACACCCCTTTTGGTAGCTTCCATGTTCGGGAGCAAAGATGTGGTGAATTATATTATCAAAAGTGGCTGTGTTGATGTTAACAGGGCTTGTGGTTCTGACGGGGCAACGGCTCTCCACTGTGCTGCTGCTGGTGGCTCCTTTGAGTCAGCTGAGGTTGTCAAAATCTTGCTTGGCGCCTCCGCTGATACCACTTCTGTTGATGCAAATGAAAACCGGCCTAGTGATTTGATTGCTCCAGCTTTGGACTCAGCTTTTAGCTCGAAGAAGAAAATGCTGGGGTTTTTGTTGAAAGGAAAGGAAACTGTTGGTCAAATAGCGGGTTTGCATGCTCAGGTAGGAAATGAAATGGAAGGGCAAGAGCAGCAACAAAATTCAACGGCTCAGGCTTTGAAGGAAGGAACTGAGAAGAAAGAATATCCAGTCGATCTTACTCTTCCAGACATTAAGAACGGAATATATGGTACAGATGAATTTCGGATGTATACTTTTAAGGTCAAACCTTGCTCCAGGGCTTACTCTCATGACTGGACTGAGTGCCCCTTTGTTCATCCTGGGGAGAACGCGAGGAGGCGTGATCCTAGGAAATATCATTATAGTTGTGTCCCTTGCCCTGAATTTCGTAAGGGTTCCTGCAGGCAGGGTGATAATTGTGAGTATGCACATGGTATTTTTGAGTGCTGGCTTCATCCTGCTCAATATCGAACTCGTTTATGCAAGGATGAGACTAATTGCACCAGGAGGGTCTGCTTCTTTGCTCACAAGCCCGAGGAGCTTCGTCCATTGTATGCTTCAACAGGTTCAGCAGTGCCTTCTCCAAGATCTTATTCAGCTACAGGTTCCTCCTTAGACGTGGGTTCGATGAGCCCACTTGCTCTTGGCTCTCCATCTATTATGATACCTCCGACATCAACACCACCCTTGACCCCTACCGGTGCCACTTCTCCTATGGGTGGAGCTATGTGGCCTAATCAGTCTAACATCTTGCCTCCTACTTTGCAGCTTCCTGGTAGTAGGTTGAAAGCTGCGTTAAGTGCCTGGGATATGGATTTAGACATGGAACTATTTGGGTTGGAAAGTCATCATCTCCACCAGCACAAGCAGCTAATTGATGAGATATCTGGTATTTCCTCCCCAACCAGCTGGAACAATCCCTTGTCTACTGCTTCAGCCTTTTCTGCCTCTGGTAACCGAAATGGGGAATTAAATAGGTTTGGAGGGGTGAAGCCCACTAGCCTTGAGGATATTTTTGGATGTCTTGATCCTAATAATTTGCCGCAATTACATGGAAATTCACTTGACGCTGCAGCTCCTCAGCTGCAATCTCCCACTGGATTGCGGATGCGTCAGAATATTAACCAGCAGCTCCGTGCTAGCTACCCTACCAACCTAGCATCCTCTCCTGTGAGGGTGTCTCCATCCTTTGGGATTGAGCCCTCTGGGCCAACTGCAGCAACACTTTTAAGTTCGAGGTCAGCTGCCTTTGCAAACCGAAGCCAGAGCTTTATTGAGCGTACTGCTGTGAATTGTCATTCAGGGATATTTTCACCAGCTTCTTCAGCAAATGCAGTGCCTTCTAACCTTTCAGATTGGGGTTCCCCTGATGGCAGATTAGACTGGGGTATACAAGGAGAAGAGCTAAACAAGATGAGAAAATCTGCTTCTTTTGGGTTCCGAACCAATTTCAGAAATGCAGTACTCTCAATGTCATCAAGTTCTGATGAGCCTGATGTGTTTCGGGTACAGTCTCTGGCGAAGGACACTTCTTCTGGACAGTTGAGTTTGGAGGATGAGCAGCAGCAGTGTCATCTTAGTTCCGGGGGTGCGGAGATGCTCCCTGCCTGGATGGAGCAATTGTATGCGGAGCAAGAGCAGATGGTGGCCTAAAAGCAAAGCCGGCCCCCAACTTGGCTCCTAAGTTAACCATTAACTAGTTTTCTTTTCGGGTCATTTTTGTTAGAGTTGAGCTTTTGTAATTGGAATGAAATGGAGATGGGAAAAAATTGATCTCTCCCTTAGGAGAGAATACAAGGTGAGCAGAAGAGAGGGTTTCTGCTAATACTGCTCTTAGATTCTCAAGAATAATGTCTTCTTTATTCTTTTTTTGTCACAAAATTTGGTTCATTTGATGAATGGGGTTCCATATTCATCCAAGTAGAAACATGATTTGCAGAAGAGGGTTCCTTTTTCTTTTTCAATTTCTGGAGGATGTGCATATTTTATGTAACACAAACTGCTGCATTATTTAATATATATGTGTATAAGATTTCCGGTGAAAAGTGCTTGCTTATTCTTTTACTTGTTGAGGTTTTGTATTTGCTCATTTCCTCTAGGGACAGAAGGATGGATCTTTGGATGTGAGTCCCTCCCCACTTTAATCATTGTTTTTATCTTTACAATGTTATTGCTTCATCTTACTTTGGGCATTTGAAAAGGTGGGTGGCTCATTGGTTCCATGATTCTATAACGGCAATCCTGCATGCTTGTATCTTTTAAATAGCTTTCTTATTGAGTGGGATGGACACTAGAAACCTGGAAGAATGAAAAAACAAAGATTTTTTTGGCTTCTCATTAGCAAAAAATAGAAATAAAAAATAGAGCTTGATTTTCTCCACATTCATTAAGGTTTCTTGGGGATGTAGAAATCAAATGATGAAAAATCTTGTTCAAATAAATTAGAGAAAGGCTGCTGCCGGCATTTGCCTGCTTTGGGATTGTTTTATTTTGGTGTCGTGAGGTTTTTAATATTTTCTCAAATTTATTTGTTTAATGTGCGTAAAATAAAAGAATTATTAGAAATAAATCTGACAATTAAATTTGTTACATATTGTGAAAGCAATACGAATAACAGAATTATTAACCATCAAGTCTCAATTTATCCTCAAATAAAAGAATTATTTGTTTAATGCTTCTTCCTTTTTCTTTTTTTTTTATGACCAAGTCCTCAAGCAATACAAGTAAACTTTCTAAGTAGATTTCTTGTGAAAATCTGTCCATTCATAATTTATCTAAAAAACGAACTCATTTATTAATCATCATATTAAGTCTCAACAATTACGTCTCATCTTTAAGGCACATCATAATACCACTCTATTTAGTTCTATCGCATTAAACAACTTGCCCCAAATCCATTAATACCTACTCAGCCCCAAATCCATTAATACCTACTCAGCACATGGCACATGGGATAGTAGAGGACAAGTATATGAAGACTCATGTCCAAGGATCAGACCAAACTATCTACATCTCTCCTCCCAGCCTAGCTCAGGGCACATCCTCTCTTCCTTTTTGTCTTTCCTTCCCAATACTCCAATCATTCTTTCTGACAGCTCTTTGCCCTGTCCTAAATAGGGTGAACTACCCATCTTCACCATTTATCCATTAGTGTATCAACAACTGAGACAGTGAGCATGAACCCACTTCTGACCAATTAACATTTCTAATGGACCAGGCTAATCGAAACAACCAAATTACCAAGACCTACAACAACAACCAAACTATCCAATACATTAATCAGACTCAACCACAAAACCAAAACTTTGGAATGTACTATTACGACCTATACAACCTGGATGCCCAACATTCTCCTTTACAACAAATATATTACGAAGCTTACCCTAGTCACCAGCCCACGAACCAGAAAATTACAACTTAAAACCAGAATAACTCTCACCAGTTTTCTAAGTTGCAAGAAAAAGTTTGGAATTGGCAAGAGCAGTTTAGACAATCTCAGGAATTCCAACAACAATAGCAACAAGTATACAAGCAACAACATTAACTTTTACAGTGTAACGTGGAAGAACTATTAACGGCCCAGCGCCATCAGAGGGGATGGTGTAATGACGAAGAGACAAGAGCTTTCTCAATCAGGCAAGGCTAGGACCGCAATTGGAACCGATAAAACCGACAACAGAGAAATAAAGCAGGCAACAACCCAAGGGCCGATAAGGGAATTACACAGTGAAGGGATCTGGAGTATGTTTTCATACAAAATGGAATGATGAATTTCAAACTCTTTGCAAAGAGTTGCAGGATTTGCAGACTGCACAGCTGGGTTATACAAAATGAATGCCAATCACTCAGATCCCCTAGCAATGTGTATCCAGACAACTTAAAATTGCTAAAAGAAGTGTACGATGGTAAAAAGGATCCCACAGGCCACCTATTGCAAATAACAAGCTGCATGGATATTTTTGGGCATCAAATGAGTTAAAGTGCAAAGTCTTCCCTACGACACTCTGAGGGAATGCAAAAAACTAGTAAAATTCTCTCACACCCAGGATTATTTAGCAGCTTTTGATGAATTGTCCGAACTCTTTGTTGGTCATTTTGTTGGGTTTTTGAACAATTTATCCAAAGGAAGTATGAAGCTCAGTCAAGAACTTGAGCAACAACTTAAAAAATCCGAATAAAGAATGAAGGAAGATTGAGCTTCAAAAGGCTCGATATTTGCAGGATAAACAAACAGAATTTTACTTGGTAAAAGAAAGCAAAAATTGAGAGATTATTTTTCTTGAATGATTTCTATTGAAATTCATTGATTAAAAAATATGGCATACTGCCAATATATATACCAGTCATAAGCTGATCAGCTTTAACATATTAACTATTTTTAGACTTACTTGCACCACTTGCACATTGCAACTTGCAAATCAACTTGCACAATTAGGTAAGTTGATCTATCAATCTTATCAGTACCCAATTAAATACAATACCTACTTAGTTCTAATTTAACTAAGTTACAAAATATTATTTAAAGTAACAAAATGAAACTGAAATTGAACAGTAGCATCAACTTTAGTAGCTGCATGTACTTCATCCAGAAATACTATAGCAGCTTAATCTTCATACTTCATCCACATAACTTGGACTGTATGTACTTTGTGTGCTATAAGTGCGGCTTGATCTGCTTCTTCATACTTCATCCGCATAACTTATGTTGCATGGTCTGCTCCTTGGTTACTTTATTTGCTGCATGCATGCCAACTTCAACACTCCTCCTTGGCTTGTATGCTGCAAACTCCCATTTTGGCTCTTAAATCTTCAAATCTTGACACACTAAGGGGCTTTGTTAGGATATCAGCAAGTTGTTCTTCAGAACTGCAATGAATCAGCTTTACTTCTTGAGCTTGCTCCATCTCTCTAACAAAGTGAAATTTGATCTTGAAGTGTTTCGTTCTCCCATGGAACATTGAATTTTTTGCAATTGCAACAGCAGATTGGTTGTCACAATTGATCTCTGTTGCTTCCTTTAGTGTTGATTTAAATCGGCCATTATTTTTCTTAGCCAATAGCTTGATTGACAGTTCCTACAGCTACCACATACTCTGCTTCAGTAGTTGATTGAGTAACAACAGTTTGCTTCTTTGAACTCTAGCAAAAAATGGTTGAACCAAGGGTGAACAGATACATTTCAAGATCAAATTTCACTTTGTTAGAGAGATGGAGCAAGCTTAAGAAGTGAAGCTGATTCATTGCAGTTCTGAAGAACAACTTGCTGATATCCTAACAAACCCCTTAGTGTGTCAAGATTTGAAGATTTAATAGCCAAAATGGGAGTTTGCAGCATGCAAGCCAAGGAGGAGTGTTGAAGTTGGCATGCATGCAGCAGATAAAGTAACCAAGGAGCAGACCATGCAACATAAGTTATGCGGATGAGGTATGAAGAAGCAGATCAAGCCGCACTTACAGCACACAAAGTACATACAGTCCAAGTTATGTGGATGAAGTATGAAGATCAAACTGCTATAGTATTTCCGGATGAAGTACATGCAGCTACTGAAGTTGATGCTACTGTTCAATTTCAATTTCATTTTGTTACTTCAAGTAATATTTTGTAACTTAGTTAAATTAAAACTAAGTAGGTAGTGTATTTAATTGGGTGCTGATAAGATTGATAGATCAGCTTACCTAATTCTGCAAGTTCATTTGCAAGTTGCAATGTGTAAGCGGTGCAAGTAAGTCTAAAAATAGTAAATATGTTAAAGCTGACCAGCTTATGACTGGTATATGTATTGGCAGTATGCCATATTTTTTAATCAATGAATTTCAATAGAAATCATTCAAGAAAAATACTCTCTCAATTTTTGCTTTCTTTTACCAAGTAAAATTCTGTTTGTTTATCCTGCAAATATCGAGCCTTTTGAAGCTCAATCTTCCTTCATCTTCAAGTTTTCAAAGTCCCTTCTTAAATTTAGTAGCTGTTGCTTCTTTGTTCTTTCAGTCCCTTGGAACTCCTCCTTCAACTTATCCCAGGCATGCTTTAGTGACTCACAAGTCATGATTATTGTGAAAATCACATCAGACACACTATTTTGGATGCAAGACATAGCTTTATGCCTTTGGGTTCTTTCATCTGAATGTTGTCTGATCTGAGCCACTGTTGGATTGGCTCTAAGAGGTGTTGGTTCAACATCTGAGTTAACAACCTCCCATAGGTCAAATGCCTGTAGGTAAGTCTTCATTTTTACTACTCATATGTGGTAGCCTTCTCCATTGAAGACTGGTGGCGGCACTGGTGAGAATCCTGATGAAGACATGGTTCTAAGGATTGAAAAAAAAAATGATAGGTCCACTAAGAATAAGGCTCTAGATACCAATTGTTGGGTTTTTGAACAATTTATCCGAAGGAAGTATAAAGCTCAGTTAAGAACTTGAGCAACAACGTAATAAATCCGGATAAAGAATGAAGGAAGATTGAGCTTCAAAATGCTCGATATTTGCAGGATAAACAAACAGAATTTTACTTGGTAAAAGAAAGCAAAAATTGAGAAAGTATTTTTCTTGAATGATTTTTATTGAAATTCATTGATTAAAAAAGATGGCATACTGCCAATACATATACCAGTCATAAGCTGGTCAGCTTTAACATATTTACTATTTTTAGACTTATTTACACTGCTTGCACATTACAACTTGCAAATCAACTTGCACAATTAGGTAAGTTGACCTATCAATCTTATCAACACCCAATTAAATACACTACCTACTTAGTTCTAATTTAACTAAGTTACAAAATATTACTTAAAGTAACAAAATGAAACTGAAATTGAATAGTAGCATCAACTTCAGTAGTTGCATGTACTTCATTCGGAAATACTACAGTCGCTTGATCTTCGTACTTCATCCACATAACTTGGACTATATGTACTTTGTGTGCTATAAGTGCGGCTTGATCTGCTTCTTCATATTTCATCCGCATAACTTATGTTGCATGGTCTGCTCCTTGGTTGCTTTATCTGCTGCATGCATACCAACTTCAACACATTTCCTAGCCAACAAGACGACTTTGAAATTAAAAGACCAACCTATTAAGAGTTCGACAACAACTAGGGGAATCGCTTAGCAAGTTTACCCATCGTTTCAGCTAGGCTACTTTGGAATTAAAAGATCTCACTAATGAGTGGGTCGTATCTGCATTCATAGCTGGCCTAGAACACCAATTTCAGAAGTAAAACTTGACGGTTAACAGGCCAGAATAGTATTTCAACTGTATGATATGGCGAGTGAATGCGCAGAAACTAAAGATATCAACAGTGCGACAAGCTTTGGGTATAGTGCAAACCCTTCCGCCCAGGATTTTGACAAAAGTTGGAGAAAGAAGCACAAAAAATCGAGAAAGAAAGCAATAGGCAATATGAGTGAACATGGGAGAAACAATCTCCTAAATTCCCGTAGGCTGCATTTCATAGGCAGTCAAAGGCAACGTTTGAAGGGTCCACGAAATAGTCTCGAAGGCAACCCAGTTTGAAGTGCCTTTTCTTATTGTAGATTAGTGCAAAAGAAACATTTAGACGTAGATAAGTATTTGAGCACCCTAAACTTTTTCCTATCCACTTTGGGCAAAAACAAAGTCTTGTTAGACTTATACAAAAATATTCAGAAAAGAAGACTTTCTTACTTTTTATTATTGCTTATTTAATGCATGTAGAAGTCTCATGCATTTATAGGCATACGTACAATAAAGAAACTGCTAGAACAGACTAACTGCAACTGATAACCACACTAACAGTCTTAACTACTTTGATAACTACTCTAACATTCCCCTTGCTTATTTGTTTTTGTATTACAAAGATCTTTCGATGGCAGCACTCGAAGAGCACGTCTGAAGGAAGAAAATTGCTTAGGCGTGATTGGTTTTGTAAGGACATCTGCAATTTGTTGAGCAGAGGGAACAAAATTGACTTGTAAACAACCAGCAAGTATTTTTTCACGAACAAAATGATGGTCTATTTCAACGTGTTTCATTTTAGTATGATGAGTAGGATTTTCAGCAACAGATACTGTAGAAGAGTTGTCGCACCAGATGGTTGGTATCTTAGACATTGACATTCCAACTTCATTTAGCAACTGTTGAATAGATAGGAGTTCAGACACGCAGTTAGCCAAGCTGCGATATTCTGCTTCAGCAGAGGATCGAGAGACTACAGACTGTTTCTTTGAACACCAAGCCACCGGATTTGATCCAAGATATACCACATATCCAGAAGTGGAACGCCGATCTTCAATGGAAGAAGCTAGTCAGCATCCGAATATCCTACCAGTTCTAGTTGTCCTGCTGTAAGACACAAACCATGGTCCATGGTGCCAGCTAAATATCTTAATACCCGTTTGACTGCTCTCCAGTGAGTGTCACTTGGTGCACTCATGTATTGGCTAAGTTTATTGGTGCAGAACGACAAGTCAGGCCGTGTAATACAAACATATTGAAGCATGCCCACAACACTTCTATATAAGTGCACATCAGAAAATGGAGGACTGCCATCAGAAGCTACTAGCTTAGGCGTGCTTACCATCGGAGTTGGTGTGGATGCTGCTCCAAGCATTCCAGTCTTCTCAAGTAGTTCAGTAACATATTTCTTTTGACTAAGCATCAGCCCTTGTGAAGTGCGTCGAACATCAATGCCCAAAAAAAACTGAGTGCTCCCATGTCCTTGAGAGCAAATTTACTGCGAAGACGCTGCACAACATCTTCAATGTCTTGATCATGACTTTCAGTAAGAACAATATCATCAACATATACCATGAGTAGAAGACACTTCCCATCAAACACACGAATGAACAAGGAGGA
The DNA here is from genome assembly GCF_007990345.1 of Gossypium hirsutum. NCBI lineage: Eukaryota > Viridiplantae > Streptophyta > Magnoliopsida > Malvales > Malvaceae > Gossypium > Gossypium hirsutum. The sequence continues at coordinate 18,957,733 of NC_053430.1, forward strand.
ATCAGCTTTAGATGCTTGAAAATCGAGTTGAGTCACGAGATACTCCTTAAGAGTCTGAAACCAGGCACGAGGAGCTTGTCTCAAACCATACAGTGCTTTATTTAGTTTGCACACCAGTTTCTGACCAGAGACACTTGGGACTTCAAAGCCAGGAGGTTGGTCCATGTATATTTCTTCAGTAAGCTTACCATTGAGGAAAGCATTGTTGATGTCGACTTGGCGAAGAGACCACCCCAGCATAATTGCAAGTGAAAGAACAGTGCGGATGGTGGAAGCTCGAACCACTGGACTATACGTATTATGAAAATCAAACCCAGCATGTTGAGAAAAACCTTTTGCAACTAACCGAGCCTTGTATCTGTCAATGGAGCCATCAGACTTTCTTTTTACCTTAAACAACCATTTGCACCCTACTGCCCTCCGATTCTCTGGAAGGGAGCACAAAGTCCAGGTATTATTTCGTGCCAAGGCTTGGAGCTCACTATAAACTGCTTCCTGCCAACACTCAAACCTCATTGCCTCATAAATATTGGAAGGATCATCTTTTGGGGAAGAAGCTGCTGTACTAAGATACACCTTTGGCTTAAAAACTCCAGCCTTGCTTCTGGTAATCATGTGATGATTGTTGAGTGTCAAGGGTTGGAGGGTTTGCTCCTGTTGTTGAAGAGAAGTCGACACAGGTGCGGATTGTGGGGATGGTACTGTTTGTTGAGAAAAAGGTGGTAAAGGTGATAAAGTAGGTGTATTATGTATTACATTATGGGAAGCAGATTGTGAGTGAGACATTGAATGTGATGGAAAAGGTGTAGTGGAGGTAGGTGTTGAATGTGATGGGATAGGTGTAGTGGAGGTAGGTGGCGTATTTGGTGGAGGTGTAGGCAAAGTGCTAGAACACGACACATGAGGTGAAGGAACAACTAAAAGTTTAGCACTAACTTGTGGACTAGAAATAGGTGATGTGACTAGTGAATAATGACTTTTGTATGGAAAAGTAGTTTCATTAAAGGTGACATGACGGGTGACATAGACTTTGCCATTGGGGTCTTTACATTTATAACCTTTATGTACTGAGGAGTAACCTAGAAAAACACAGGGTATTGAACGAAATTGCAGCTTTGTTTTTGTGAACGGCCTAAGATTTGGAAAACACAAGCAGCCAAAAGTTCGAAGAAAAGAATAATCAGGTTTCGTTTTAAACAATTGCTCATATGGGGATATATTACCTAGAGGTTGAGATGGTAATCGGTTAACCAGAAACACAGCACTACAGAAGGCTTCATTCCAAAAACTTAATGGCATGGTGGCATGAGCTAACATAGACAAGCCTGTTTCAACCACCTGACGATGCTTGCGTTCAACAAGTCCATTTTGAGCAGACGTGTATGGACAGGTGAAGCGATGCAGTATTCCTTGCTGAGCTAAATAATTTTTTACCACTTGAAACTCCCCTCCTCCATCTGTTTGCAGAACTTTAAGTTTTGCACCCAACACTCTCTCAGCTTGGCGATGGAACTGTGGAAAAATACCAGCAACATCAGATTTATTCTTCAAAAAATAGAGCCATGTATAGCGCGAGTAAGCGTCAGTAAATGCAACATAATAGCGAAACCCATTAGACACAACCGGAGCGGGGCCCCAAACATCGGCAACAACCAATTGTAGAGGAGCAGTATAAACCGTGCTGGACTTGACAAACGGAAGTTTACGCTCCTTACCCAGATGGCAAACAATACAATTGACCATTTTATTAATATCAGTAGCCTGTATATTACAACTTGCAAGTGCCTTAGAAAGAACAGCATGACATGGATGTCCTAGTCTAGAGTGCCAAATACTAAGAGGAAGCTTCATAGTAGTTGTAAAACATTGAGCAGATGTGGAGGATATAGGAGTTGCTGTAGACTTGTTAAGATGAAGTCGATATAACCCCTGATGCTCTGAGCCTCGAAGAAGAACTTCTCTAGTCTGTAAATCACGCACCTGACACTGAGTAGGGAAAAACTCAAACATTACTTGATTATCTTTGGCAAACTTGGATACTGACAAAAGATTCTTAGTAATTCCAGGAACTAGCAACAAAGACCTCATGAACAGTGGTCTAGATCGAGTAAGTAAGGATGATTGTCCAGTAGACATAACAGGGAGAGCTGCACCATTGCCTACAAATACCTTACCTGGCCCTTTATATGCACCACCGTCTCCAATAGAAGTAACCGAATTTGTGAGATGATGGGTTGCACCAGAATCTGGATACCAAGAGTTATCAGCAACTGTTTCTGGAGTTGCCAAATATGCTTGAGACTGTGTTGCACCAGGGACTGGCGTGAAACCTTGTGTACTCCATTGTGCACTTGGCGAGAAGGGAGGCCATGTTGTCACAGAAGGACCGGCCATGCACATATTGACTTGTGGGGGAGGCCTGTAATTATTGCTCTTGTAAGTGGAATCAAACCGATGATAACACCGATCAACAAGATGACCAGGTTTTCCACATAATTGACACTGAATTTTTGAGTTGGAATAACGTCCTCGACCATGCCCCCGAGTTGCATTTGTTGGTCGATAAGCAGGCATAGAACCATTAGAACCAACAGTTTCAGAAGGTTGGTGAGACACAAGATTCGCAGAGCCAGAGATATCACTACTAACCACCTGTTGTCGAGTCTCAGCATCAAGAAGCATTGACACCACTCCTTGTACTGTGTAGGGCACTTGACTGGTTGTAACAATAGAGATAACAGATTCGTATTCGGGAGGAAGACCATTAAGAATTGCTGTCACATGCTCACGCTCACTAATGACTTCACTACAACTAGCAAGATTATCACAACAACTTTTAATTTTCATCAAAAATTCTTTCATGTTCAAATCTCCTTTTCGTTGAGAATGCAAGTTTCGACGATAAAACATCAGTTTAGAGGTGGTTTTACTGCCAAACAAAGTAACTATAGCATTCCAGATTTTGGCACTGGTGTCCATACCTATCAAATGCGGAAGAACTGCCTGACTAATGGAAGACAATAACCACGACGCAAGGGCACTGTCCTGTTGCTCAAAACGTTCAAATTCTGGATTTTCATGTTGACCGCCACTTTCATCAGAAATAAACTGTGGAGGAAGAGTTTGTTGAATATCCAGAAAACGCTGAAGCTTGTGCGCTTTTACCGCCAAGAGGACCTGCTGTTTCCATAACAAAACGTATCATCATCAAGAAGAACGCTAATCTTCTTTGTAGAGAAGAACCTGCTGTCAAGCAATCCATCAGAAGAGCTAGCAGCCATATCAACCAAGAAAATCTGCACAGCGGTTAACAAGAAAGAAATGCCAGGAAAGAACTTACAACTGATACCATGTTAGACTTATACAAAAATATTCAGAAAAGAAGACTTTCTTACTTTTTATTATTGCTTATTTAATGCATGTAGAAGTCTCATGCATTTATAGGCATACATACAATAAAGAAACTGCTAGAACAGACTAACTGCAACTGATAACCACACTAACAGTCTTAACTACTTTGATAACTACTCTAACAAGTCTTAGCCTTTTGCTTTCCTTTAGCTTACTTTCCCCTTTTTTTTTTGAGGAAGAAGCAACTATAAAGTTGGCTTCTGTTTTTTTTTGGATTGGTACTCTATTATTCAACATCAACTCAGAAGTGTGTAACTCTTTTATAAGTAGTGTAAGAGTGAGCTCTTTGTTTCCTAAGTTGTAAGCAGCCCTAAGATTGACAAATTCCTTAGGCAGAAACTTAAACACCGTTTCAATCTAGTGTTATGATCTAGTTCAACCTCATTATCCTCCACTTCTGCAAAGAATACCATAAGCGCTAGCGTACAGGACTTCTGCTTAGAGTTTATCAAACTAGTTATTATGGACTGTCGAGCCAAGGTATTTTGGCCTTCATACATCTCTTCCAAATTGTCCATGATCTCTTTAGTCATAATGTAGCAGCGAGTTATCTCATTTGAGTCCTTTCTACAGACCCTAGCTTGATGTTGGTTTTCAGGAGGGCATGCTCCGTCAAACACAAATTTATGTTTTTCACACCTTAGAACAATGTGTAGCTTCTGGTTTCCATTGCTTTTATTTTCGTTTAACTTATTTTTAGTAAGAATGTTCATGAGTGGCGTTGGTGTCATTTTGAACTGAAAATAAAATTAACCATAAATTAATTATATTTTTATTAATTAAATACTCTGATTATATTTTGCAACAAACAATATGCATTAAGAATGATATACGCTTCTTACATTAAACAAGTTGAAAAATTAGTAAACTGTTGCAACCATAATTACATAAAAATAATTTGTACAGACATGTATCACATTTACATATAACAAATTTAATATCTAATTTTAGAATTTCTCACTTTAATTTAACTAATTAAGTGCCAATAATCTATAAAAAAAAATATATCTATAATATTATTACATTTATTTTTGTTAATCATAATAAATAGATATTGTTTTTATTTTGACAAGATTTTTTTATTTAAAAAATTGATGATATATTTATAATATAATTTTATTCTTAAAAATAAATTTAATGAATAATTAAAAAAGAAAAAATAAATGAAAAATTGGAGAGAGCGCCACTTGGCACAAAGATAGAATGTGTACCTTGTTCTATTATATTATATATATGGTTTGTCATTTTAAATATTTTTTATTATTAATAAGATTTATCACATATAAAAATAAAAAATTTAATTTACTAAAATATTTCATTAAATAAGTAAGAAGCTTTATGAAACATATTAATAAGAATTTTTTTTTGATAATTACAATAACAGGACAAGACTCGAACAATCAATGCGACTAGTACAACTTGAACTCAAGTCACATCTAAAGCAGTGAACACCTTTGACCATTAGGCCATCACATAAAGTTCATATAAATAAGAATTTTGATTCTATTAAAAGATTTTTATTAAATGAATTTATATAATAATAAATAAGTAAACACTTAATTTTTTTATTGAAATACTTTATTTTATATTATTTTGTTTCCATCAACCAAAAAAGTAAAAAAAATGTAGTACTTTAACTTTAAATAACAAAATTTAATTATTTCTATAATAAGTAAGTTTATATTTCATATATGAAAGCTTATAAATAATACATTTATATAATTTAAAATGTTATATTATATGTGTATTATAGTCTATTAATTAACTATAAAAAATTTATGAAAATTGAACAAGATTTTAATTTACAATATATCAATTTTTTTATGACTCATAAAAAATTATAATTTGTACAAATATGCTTTAATGATGATTAAGGTTTTTTATTAACATTATATCTAAATTATCAAAATATTGATATATTTTAATTATATTTATTAATTATTATTTTGAACAATATTGTTTTGCATTATTTATATTATATTATACCTTGAATATGATATGAAAATTTTTAATATTATTAAAAAATTATTGATCTACAATATAGTCAGTTTTTGCTATGGTATAAATTCTTTAATTATTAATTGAAATTTTGTTAATATATTTGAATTATTTTCAATAATTTGAATAATGAACTAAAAAATTAATTATAATAATTAAAAACATATTATTTAAAAAATAATTAAAAATTAAAATTACAACATTGAAAACAAGTGAGAAATGAACAAATTATGGCCCTTAATCTTAGTTATTGTATCATTCAGATTTGGCAAGGGAAAGCAACTTAAACAGGTTTAGATCAGTCCGATAAAACACTATATCTCCACTATTGCTGACGTAATGATCTTGTGCGAGGCTTGTGATTAAATTATTGATCAAATGAAATGGAACAGCCCCTGATTTCTTCGGCTCCCGGTAGAATTTTCCTATCACCGGTTTTGCCGCTTTAGTCTGCAAAACCCAGAAAACACCCTTCATTTTATCTTATGAAATCAATCGGTTTAATTGTTTCTAAAGAATATTTTGCTTACAGCTTCCACTAAGTGATAATGAGGGATTTGAGGGAAGAGATGATGGATGACATGTGTGCCAATGTCATGGTGGATATTATTGAATAAACCATAATCACGATCCACTGTTGTAAGCCCTCCTCTCAGATAACTCCATTCCTGTCATGTAAATGAACAAACCTCTCAAGTTTGAACAACTTTTTACTCTCAAATGCGTACATACAAAGTTAAATTGTAGGTACCTTGCCACGGTACCAAGGTAGTTTCTGCTCATGGCCATGGTGATGTAGGTAAGTCACTAAATCTAGCCATATCACGAAAATCTACGAAACCAGAATAAAATGGCTCAGCTTGATGGATCGAAACTTAGCGCAAGTGAATCACACAGCTTGACGTACCAAGTAGGGAATGCCATAGAGCTTAAACATGTGGGATGGACCAACTGTAAAGGATACGTAGGCAAGTATAATAGCCATTGTAGACCAACAGGCAGTGGATATCATCACAAGTTTCCTCTCTTGGGGGCTAAACAAGTTGCTGTAAGGGTTGAAATGAGATCCTTCTTTGCCTGGGCTTCTATACCACTGTAATGAAAACAAAAGATAGCCAAATTTAACTCCTTACCAGCCATTATGTTAATCTTTTTGTCGACTAAAACAAAACAAGCTTTCTCACCAAATACACGGGGAATGCAAATAGGGGAAAGGGGACGGTGAATCGCAGTAATCGCGTACTGGTGTCGAGTTTCTTGTAAATATTCTCAGGCAACTGAGATTAAAAACCAAAAGCATGAAGGGTTAGTCTGCAACTTGATATATATAGCATGGATGAATTATAAGAAAAATAAGGTCGAAAATGTTTTACCGGAACCCATGACTCATCATTTTCGACATTTCCGTGGTTCTGATGATGAGTTCTATGGCTTATTCTCCTGTAAGATTTTCAGATTCTGTTATGTAGTTGCAAGCATACAAAATAAAGAACAAATATTTACCTGATTGAACTCACCATCCATGGTAAGGAACAAGAACTGAAGAATGTAAGATATGTCCCACCACACTATTCAAAATAGCATTGTCTGAAAAGCTTCCATGGCCACTGCAAATCCAAAACTAAGATAAAGAGTTATACTAAAAACAAGAAAAAGGAAATGAAGTGTACTATTACCAATCATGTCCAAGGACAAAGACAGCCCAAAACATGGTTCCTTGGGCAAACCAGTAGATTGGCCAAAACAGCCAATTATTGCAGTAGACTGCAGCTGCTGCTAATGCAAAAACCACACTGACATCCCTAAAAACATAACTCATTGACCTCCATGGATTCTTGATCCAACACTGCTTCGGTATGGCAGCTCGGATATCCGCAATCCGGAATGGAGGAGGTGAACTCGGATCAAAATCACCTTGCTCATTCATTCCATTAACATACTCCCTTTTCAACTCCATTGTTTCAAATCATGTATCTAGGATGAGATAGGTGACCAATGGTTGCTTTATCTCCACTCCTTTCTAACCTTTATATAGATGTGAACTTAGAATTTGATATTTATGCTAACAAATCCACCTAATTGGAATTACCCTCGAGATATTAATGCTTCCTTGCAACAGAAAAAGTGAAAAAGGTTAAAAAGATTATTCAGTGTATTTGCAAAAGCTTTCAAAGTATGGAAATGTCTATTTGTTTATTGAAAGAAAATTTCATCTTCCAATCACACACACAATTCCTTTTCAGGGTTTTTCTAATTTTATCATAATTACTCTAATTAATCTATCTTCCAACTCTCTGAATCTATACTAATTATAAAGTAAAAATTAAGCATAACAACACACAAAGAAAATAAATTAACTTTTTATCAATCTTAAATTTGATATTAACACTTTTGACTAGATGCAATAGTAAAGAAAAATATGAAAAATATAAATTCAAAATGTTGAAGACCATATTATTAAGCGGAGCAGTCATAAACTCCGAACATAAAATATAAAAAAAAATTTAAATTTAATTCGAATTTCAAAAATAGTTCCTAAACAAGCAATGTGCTTAAATCCTAATATAATTTATAGTTATTATATTCAACAATGCATGTAACATGTGTGTTGTATTTGCGGGCTAAAATCAAACACGATCAAAGTGCCAAAATTTTCAATAGACTTAATAAGTAAATTCTCACTTAAATTATACCATTTTCTCATCTTATATATTTAGTCCAAAGCTATATAGAAAAAGTAGCAACATCATTTAACAGTGAATTTTATATATAAGCCTATTGAATATTATAAAATTAGTGGATGTGTAACTTTTGGGTACAACAAAAGTACATGCAAACATCCATCCATCAATGGCGATTTTCCAGAATGCTAAAAGGGTTTGAAAAGAATGATTTCATTGGCCAGACCAACTTAGCATGGAATGGAAGTGAATTATCAGGAAAAGAGAGTAGAAATTCCAGTAAAACAAAAGTTAATAAATTGTTCTGTTTTTTGGGGAATCAAAACCAACAAATTCTACTTTTTTCAGAGTGCAGGGAACAAATTCTAAGACCACTAATTGAAGTTTAGCTTGAAGAACAAGTAAGGAAACCAAAAATAATAAACAAAAAGCTTGTTTACACTGAAGGTTCCAAGAAGCTGGAGCAGTAAATCTGAAAAGAACACAACCATGATCTTAATGCAATCCCCCTCATAAAAGAGATTTTAATTACTAGAGTAAATAAAAGAGAGAATGCAATTTTTATGTACCAACCTGAAGAAGAAGCTACCTATCAACTTATGGACTTCTCCACTGAAAAATTTTCGACCAGTTTTATTTTCTTTAGGGAAAATTATCTTAGTTGGTTATCTAATTTTTAAGCCGCTTTTATTTTAGTCACTCAAGTGTTAAATCTTTAACACATTTAATTGTACACATCACATCATTTTTACATTTTCATTTTGGTCACCCAACATTCAGGCCGCATTCATTTTGGTCGTCCAAAAAATTCCCCTTTTTTTTCTTTTTTGTAAGTATGAATTTTGGGTAAAAAAATTAAGAATTAAAATGAATAAGCGTTAGAAACCAAAATAATATACAAAAAAAACATTTAATTGTACTTTTTTATCCCATTGAAAAAATTCTAATTTTCTTTTTTTAATATTGAAATTTTATTCAAAACATCAAAATAAATTATTGAAAAGAATTATCTCTTGATAATGTCAACCGGTTTGTTACTACAATATAAAAAATAATTAATTTAATTTCCTTCTAAATTTTAAAACTTTATTTTATATTTTCAAATTATCCTTAACGAAATCATCTCAAATAGCTTATATTTAATAATTGCCTATGAAACTTAATTGTCTTTGGATTATATAATCTCAAATATTTCATGCTAAGCTAAAAGCAATGAATAAATCCTTGCAAGGATAAAGGAGTAATGAAAAAAATATGAGTTTTGTTTGGCATAGAAGATAAAATTAATTAGTTAAATTAATTGCAAGATTTTTTTTTTACTTTTAGCTTAGCATGGAAGATTCAACATAAAATCAAAAGAAATTTATGTTTCATAGACAACTAATTAAAGATGAGTTATTTGAGTTTATTTTAATTTAGAAACATAAAATAAAATTTAAATTTTAGAAGGAAATTAAATTAATTATTATCAATACTATAGTAATAAATCGGTTGACACTATTAAGGCATAAAATTTTTCAATAATTTATTTAATTGATTTTGATGTCCGTAAGGAAGTAAGCAAGTACAATTTGACAATTTTTTAATGTATCATTTCAGTTTTTACCTTTTTTTTACTCTGAGTAGTACTTAAAAGGATTTTTTTGGTGTGATGAAAATAAAACTGACCTAAAAGTTGGATGGCCAAAACGATAATGTAAACATGATATGACGTGTGCAATTAATCATCGTCAAAGATTTAATGCTTAGGTGACTAAAATAAAAACGCCTTGAAAGTTTGATGATGAAATTATAAAAATTTCATTTTGAGTGACGAAAATAAAATTATCCTAAAAAATTAAGTAAGTAACTAGGTAGTTTATATATAAGCAAGCTAACTAGGTAGTTTATATATATTTTATAGTAAAAATTAAGCAACGGGATGGATCTTTTATAAGCAAGCCCATGAGTAAATTCATAACTTTTTCACATTTGGAAACGCATGCCGGATGACAAGTAATTAGAGGTCGCAAACCTACGGGTTTTGGGCGGGCAGATAAATTTTAGATTAAATTAACTCGAGTTTGGATATTTTCGAGTTCAGATTTTGTTAGATTTAAAATTTTTTTGAGTTTAAATTTTTTAAATTATATCAGTTTAGTTAGACAGATTTAAAAAAATTCAAATATTTTTATATTTTATAAATTATATTTCAAATGTGATAATTAATTTTATTTATAAATAACAATAACACAATACAAATCTGTTTTATGAAAAGGAGAAATTTTTTATTTAAGTTTTTTTTAAATAGAAATATTGTATATAACTCAACTAAAAAGTAGTTAAAGTAATTGTTATATATAATGTTTATGATTATATAATAAATAAGAATTCTATAAATACAATTAATATTATTATATAATACATATTTGAATTTGTATATAATATTTTTGTTTATTTGCATGTAAAATTTATGGTTCTATGATATATATATTATTTGAATTATTATCTAAAATATATATAAGGCACTAGTTTGGAAAATATTTTAAATTGAAAAAATAATATTTATTTTTTATTATATTACTAAATTAATATTTGAATAATTTTTTTTGTTATTAAATTTTTAATATTGAGAAATATTTATTATATTTAAGCTTAAGGCTAAAAAAAATACTTTAGTAAAAAAACAATTAAACTCTTAAGAATGTCAAAAAAAAAATCAAATAGACCGTTTTGATAATGAAAATCGTCATTAATTGATTTGACTTATAATAAACACTTATACAACTAACAAAATCAATGAGAAGCTACTACATGACATGTTACTTGGACAAATATATTGACGTGGCATGCTACATATCATATATTAAAAAAATTAAAATACTAAAAATTATAAATTATACAAATATACTAAAAATATAAAGAAAATTTGTTTTAAGAAGCTTTTGTGTTCATTTTTCATATGTATTATGGGTACAATGAGTCTATACAAATTTGATTTTTTATTAACTAAAAGTTTAATAAATTTGATAGGTAAGATGTTTAGGCTTAATTTGAATTTTCATATCATTAAATTAATATATTACATCATTGTATATTTTATATAATCATTAAATTTAAATATTTATTATATATACATTAAAATTATTTTATATTTCATAATTAAATTTTTAATAGTTCATTTTAGTTTACAATTTAACATAAAGACATTGTTATTTATAAAATCTTAATATAATTATATAATATTTAAAATATATTTTCATAACATCTTTTTCTTTGGGTTTTAGATCGAATATATTTTGGGCTTAAGCTTGGATCAGTCTCAAGCTCAAAACGGGTCTCGGGTCGGTCTTGGATTATTTTTAGCTCAAGCTTTCTCAAGCTCAAGTCAGCTTAGACTCGAATTTTCTCGAGTTCAGACTTTCTAGGACTCGGATATTTTGAAGTTCGAATTTAGATTGTTACAAGCTCAGATCGACATGGGCGGACTTTCGAGGTCGGACCTATTTTGTCAGCTCTACAAGAAATATTAAAATTAAAGAAATAAAATTAAACCATTCATTACCATTGAAGTAATCAAAATTTTCTTTGTTGAAGGTGTAACCATTTCAATATATTCAATTATTACAAATAATGAATAATTAACTGAACAATTAAATTAAATAATTAACTAGCAAACTGACCTACTATATTTATAAGTGATTGACTAATTAGAGAATGTAAACACAAACTCTAAATCTTACCATTTTCATACAATATACAATTTCTCTTCATAGGATAATTCTGAAGAGGTGATATTTATGGATTTAATGTTCACAATCTTGGCCATCTAACTACATCTAGAGGTAGGTTGTTTGCTGTGTGGTTGAATCACTGCCTTGCCTGCACCATACTCCACAGTGCTTTTTTTAAATCTCTAAACTCTTTTTGACTTGGGAGCACCAAGAAATACAAAATTTCAAGTTAACCTTGGAGAAAGCTATTTAAGATTTTATCATAATAATAATAATTCTATTTTACTTTCATCGTTACATGTTTTTCAAATATAATGCACATCAACCTTAATCCTTAGCCGACTAACCCTTTTTCTTGCTATTGGGTTATCATCAAACAATTTTTTTTCTATCAGTGAAGGCAAGACATTTTCTTTTCATCAATATTAAATTATAAATTTTTAAAGAGATTAAAACATAATTTTATGATTGTATGGATTTAAAATTTTACACTTTTTAAAGGGTTAATTCATAAATTTATCATTTAGAATTGAATTATAAATTTTAAGAGGACCAAAAATTAAATTTACAATTATATTAATTCAAAAACTTACAATTTTAGTGTAAAATTTTAATTTTCAGATTTTTTTGAATGCCCATTTATAAAAAATTATATTCAAGAATAATAATTTAAATTTTTTCATTTTTAACATCTATTTTTCTATGTTCTTACTTTCAACTGTTTATATTCCATCACATATTTTACCTATTTTTGTAATGGTGTTAAAACATGAGTGTGCTATGTTGTCATAAAAAATAATATTAAAAAAATTAGGACGTATAAAATTTAAAAAATAAAATCTAATTGAATTTTTTTACACAATATTTTTTCTTCTTAAAAAATTTCATGAAAGCATCCAAACTACCAGAATTTCCACTAAAATTATTTCTTTATTATGAAGGAAGTTAGATAAGAATCAAAATCAAATCCTGCAATTTCCAAAATCATCTAAATAGCATTACTCAAACATCTAGGAAAAAGGAGCAATCTTTACTGGTAAGTATTTCATGTAAAAGGAAAAAGGAAGAAGAAAATCACTTCAGATCTACAACATTGATTTAAAATTCAAAACCTTAATTTTAACCCAATGAATCTACCCCACAATTTCCTTTTTAGACAATCACAATTCAATAAGGATAAGTAAAGTTTGACATATATAAAATATGTTTTTTTTTCTTTTTAGATTTAAAATTTATTTCTTAAAATCAATTTTTTATTACATTGCTATCGAGTGGTTATTTATTTTTATTTCAAAATATCATATCAACGAAATTAATAAAAGAATGTTAATAGAGTTAATAATTAGACTTGAATTTTTTAAACCTAAAAGATAGAGAGATTAAATTCCTGAAAATAAGAATAAAAAGATTAAATTCTTGAAAATAAAAATAAAAAAACTAAATTTCAACTATATGAAAAGTACAAGGACTTGAAACATATTTTAATCTAAAATAACATTTACCAAATTTAATTCATTGCTAAAATAAAACTTAGGGCGTGTTTGATTAAATATAAAAAAAATTCAGTACATTAAAATTTTTAATATTTAAATTATTGGGTTTAAGTTTATCTAAACTAATATTTAGATATTATATTCAAAAGATTAAAAATGATAATTTTTAAAAAAAATTAAGATTTGCCGTCATCAATTGTAATAAGGTTTTTAAAATGTTAGCAATGATTCTTTAACACCGAACTTGGTTTGACAATCAAAATAAAAATTTTAGGCATGCCATAGACACGGCTACATCAATTAATTAAACATACAACCTTAATTATCTCAAACATTGAGTCACTGGTTAGGAATTACATGTCTTAATTATATAATTAAGAACCGATATCAGGTGACTAATTGAAGGGTTAATTCCACAATTGGTTATCTAACTTTCATAAAATTTCATTTTGAGCATCAGAGGAGAAAATTTTATTTTAGGCATTGTTGCTAAAAACTGTTTTTTTTTAGGCCACCTACTATTAATTTAATGTTTGTCACGCCCCAATTTTTATAAGGTTAAGCGTCCAAGTTAAACAAAAAATGAATTAGGCTTGATGATGTGTTGTACATTATACCTAGCTTTTCAAACCCTAGCTATTTAATCATTATTTTCCTATTTTGATTCGGATTGTCTATTTTCAAATTCTAGTAAAATTTCTCTTCATCTTATATTTCTTTTCTTCTTCTTTTTTTTCTTTTCTTCTTCTTTACACCATATTTTCGTCGTATTGTTGTTGATTAATTTGCTTTCCTACATCCAATCATCACCCGTTCAATCGTTTTCTATCGGATTTAAAATTGTCATCAATAACATCCATATCTTTGATAAGAAATGGTAAGTACACCTCGTTTCGATGATTAGATCTCATATTTTCATAATACTACTATTCGACATTAATCTTTCGTTTGAATAATCAATTTTTTACGGATCTTGCCAAATCTTTAATAATCTTGTCAAAATCTTGATATGGATTGTTAATTTGTGCATAGTTGCCTTTGAAGGACCGGATATAGATGAATCATATCAAAGTTGATTGTGGGAAACGTCAACCAGACCCATGGTGAAAGGTATGTGTCTTTTCCAAGTGAATCAATGATTATCATGTATAGGTATAGGGCCACATAGTTGGACCACTAGAAACACAAAAAAATACACACTTTTTCATGCCCTTTTTAACTCAAATTCATGCGGTTTCAGTAAAATTATTGTAAATATATATATAAATATTATAAAATAATTATTTTGTACTTAAATTATTAACATAATGAATTTTAATTAATTTTATAATAAATTCTGATTAATTTTGGTCATTTTCAACAGATTTGCACCAAGGGTGAAAATTGGCTCGGCAGACACTACTAGAAGCACAAAATCGAGAATCAATTTTTGAACAATCGAGACAAATGAATTTTTCAGCTAAAAACGGTCTAAATTATGTGCATTAATTCATAATATAATTAATTTTAATTTTAATCTAATTTAATTTAATTTGGGTTAAATAAATTATTATTAAATAATTATGAAAGGTTGTCCAATTGAGCTGAACCGAGAGAACCGAACCAACCAAGCTATGGGCAGCTCAAAACCGTCCAACATGCTGACCCAATCAGCTTACTTGGCTGATTAATTGGCTTGCAAAAAGACCTTCGAAGACTTCGTCAAACTGCAAACAAACCCCTCCTCTTTTAGTGCCTTTCTAAATTTGCCTCAACCTTAATATAACAAGTTTGAAAGCTTCAAACTTGCCACCTGTGTGGCCGGCCAAGGGAGGGCTCTTTGGCTACTGATTTTGGCTATTTTTAGTAGCCCTCTCACCCTATAAAAACCCCCCATTATCTGCTCATTTCAACAAATCTCAAGCATTCACATCTTTTCGCTCTTCTCTCCACTTTCTCTCTTCTTTTCCATTCCAAATTCCCTTACTCTTTTGCCGATTTCTCCTCTTCGAAAAGGGGCATTCAGCCATTTGGAGCAGAAATTAAGTGTTATAGTAGCCTTGGTCGACGAGGATAACGGAGAAGGAAGAACAGAGCAAACTAGTCAAGCCACGGAAAAAACCGAATTTGATTCTTGTTCCCTATCACCAAATTTCATTCTTGTTCCCTATCTCTTTAATTTTTGTTGTTGTTGTGATGAACATATCTATGGATATTTATGTTGTTGGAATGATTAATTTAATCAATTTAGCTTGAATTTAATTCGTGTTAGGTTGATTGCATTTTGTTTGCTAAATTTGTTAAAATTGTATTTATGTTGTTATAGGCCTCGGTAAGATGCTTGATTAAATAAAATCATGACTAAGTTATTCTTGCATTACAATTGTGAGGTAGCTAATGAATTAATTATTTAAACGGATTGAAATTGTAATTAATGGACACAGTACTTAATCAGTGCATGTTTAATCATCTAAGGTAGCTGAGGGTTAAATTAGCAACGGTATCTGACGATACATTTGCCTTGTATCACTTGCAAGATTATTGTGATTAAACTGTTTCAAGGTAGGGATACCTTGTTACCTCACATAGTCTTTTATGTGCTTATTAGATTTAATTAATCGTTTGAATTGACATAGGGATATGTACAAGAGATTATTTCGATTTAATAAGTATGTATGTGCGATAACATATTTGCCTATTAAGATTTATTTAACCGATTGAATTGACATACGGATATAGTCAAGAGATGAATGGATTTTGGTAAGTGAGTATGTTCATAAGTTAGCAAATTACCGAGTTGCCGTGAATTTATTTGTAACAATATAAACATGAGTTTAATAATTCTAAGTTAAGAAATGTAATTAATCTAAGACAATTATGTCATCTTGATTAAAATCGTATTTTGAAATAGTGCATTTGAGATTTATTTATTTAGTTTACTTAGTTTAAAATCTTAGTTTTTAATCACTCTTTTCAAAAAAATATTTTTCTTTACCAAAGTGTTTTAAATAGCATTCATAAATAATTCTTTTCACAGTCCCTGTGGGTACGATAACTCGACATTTACTTGTCACCTTATTACTTGTGATTGTGTACACTTGCTCATTTTCGTTGTTCTAAGTTTTTGGCGTCGTTGCCGGGGACTGTATTATTTGTAAATTTGTTAGTTTTTCATTTTGGTTTATTTTTCTGTTCAAATTTTAACTTAATTAATTTTTCTGTGATTATTTCAGGTGTTTATGAGTATTGACCGAATTATCGATTTACTCCCTATAGACTCTGAGATAGAAAAAACTTTTCGACAGCGAAGAAGACAAGCGAATCAGAGAAGGACTGAAGAGATGAACCTTGAAAATTTGAATCAAGGAAACGGAGCAAACCTTATTCAAAATCCTATCCTTATTGCTGATGATAGGGATAGAGCTTTAAGACAGTATGTAGTGCCAGTGTTCAATGACCTTAATCCAGGTATTAGGAGACATGAAATCGAGGCACAACAATTCGAACTGAAGCCAGTCATGTTCTAGATGCTTCAAACAGTGGGTTAATTCAGTGGAATGCCTACCAAAGATCCTTACCTACACTTAAGACTGTTTATGGAGGTGAGCAATTCTTTCAAGTTAGCCGGAGTACCTGAAGATGCATTACGATTGAAGCTATTCCCATATTCACTAAGGGACAGAGCTCGAGCCTGGTTGAACTCATTACCACCAAATTCAATTTCCACATGGCAAGAGTTAGCAGAAATATTTCTCATGAAGTATTTCCCGCTTGGCAAGAATGTTAAGTTGAGGAACGAGATCACTACTTTCCAACAAATGGATGATGAGTCCTTGTATGAGGCATGGGAAAGGTACAAAGAATTACTACGAAAGTGCCCTCATCATGGAATCCCAAATTGCATCCAACTTGAGACGTTTTATAATGTCTCAATGCTCACACGAGGATAGTAGTGCATGCTTCTGCTAATTGTGCTCTCCTTTCTAAGTCTTATAATGGGGTTTATGAAATCATTGAGAGGATTGCCAGCAACAAATATCAATGGCCAACCAATGGAGCAGCATCAGGAAGACGAGTTGCTGAATACATAAAGTAGACGCTCTCACTTCACCCGCATCTCAGGCATCCTCAATATCCTCAATGCTTAAAAATTTTACCACTAATGGGTCTAATAGTTTTGCAGCACAACCACCAAATCAATTTAAAAATATAACCTGTGTCTACTGTGGGTAAGGACATTTGTTTGAAGAATGTCCATCGAACCCAGAATACGTATATTACATGGGTAACCAGAACTAAAATCGAGGAAGGAAAGGACTGCAATCTAATTTCTATAACCCATCATGGCGAAACCACCCAAATTTTTCCTAGAGTAATTAAGGGGCTGGAACCAGTAACACTTACACTCAACCTAGATCAACCCAGCCACCTAGTTTTCCCCAACAAGTTTAGAAACCAACCCAAGTTGAACCATCCAATGACTTAAGAAAATTTGTTAAAGGCATACATGGTGAAGAATGATGCCTTAATTCAAAGCCAAGCTGCTACATTGAAAAATCTGGAAAACCAAATAGGCCAGCTTGCTATTAAACTCAGGAACCAACTATAAGGTGCTTTACCTAGTGATACGGAGAATCCGAGGAATCCAGGGAAGAAGCATTGTAAAGCGTTGACATTGAGGAGTGGAAAAACTTTAGAGCGTAATTCCATCGAAATTGAAAAGGAGCAAGTTGACGCTCAAGACTCAGAGGAAGTTTAATCGAGTGTTGATATTCCAGTTTCATCGAAACCAGAATCTGTAAAATCTGGCAAGTTAACTTCAGAACTAGCTAATTCTTATCAACTAACAACTTCGTTAGATGCAAAATTACCACAGAAGATGAATCAATCAGTTCTAGTAAAGAAACCTCCACCATTTTACCTTTAAAGACTTTAGAAGCAGAAGCAGGAAATTCAATTTAAGAAGTTCCTAGACGTACTCAAGAAACTTCATATCAACGTCCCGTTAGATGAAGCACTTGAAAAAATGTCGAACTACATCAAATTCATAAAGGATATCCTGTCTAAAAAATGAAAACTTGGAAAATTTGAGACGGTAGCTCTAACAAAGGAATGCAGTGCATATCTTCAAGACAAACTACCCCCAAAATTGAAGGATCCTGGATGTTTTACCATACCTTGCAATATTTGAGCAACAAATTATGGTAAAGCACTATGTGACTTGGGTGCGAGTATCAACTTGATGCCAATGTTAATATTTAGGAAGTTGGGGATAGGTGAAGCTCGACCTACTACGATTACACTTCAACTCGTAGATCAATCCTTAGCACACCCAGAAGGAAAAATCGAGGACGTATTGGTACGTGTAGACAAATTTATTTTCCTTCTGACTTTGTGGTTCTAGACTTTGAAGCAGACAATGAAGTGTCAATCATCTTAGAAAGGCCTTTCTTAGCAATTAGAAGGACCTTTATTGATGTGCAGAAGGGCGAGCTTACTATGCGTGTTCAGGATGATCAGGTAACATTTAATGTTTTTAAGTCTATGCGATTTCCTGACACAAATGATGATTGTTCTGTAGTTTTCGATTTAGAGGAGTTAATCATGGAAAAGGAACTCAACTATGTTGATAACCCATTAGAATGAATTTTGACATCAGATCCTTCAAATAATGAAAAGGAGGATGAATACTTAGCTTTGTTAGAAATAATCAAAGGGGATTTAATCCGTAATCCCGCTTTGAATCTTTGGAGTTAGAGAAAAGGGATTATGCCTATTCAAAAGCGTCAATTAAGGAGCCATCTAAATTAGAACTTAAAGTACTTCCCTCAAATTTTAAATCTGTTTATTTAGGTAACTCTTCTACTCTGCCTGTGATTGTTTCAGCAGAATTAACTACTGAGCAAGAAAAGAAACTCATCCTAGTATTGAAACAATTCAATAAGGCTATCGGATGGGCCATAACCGATATCCACAGAATTAGTCCATCTGTATGTATGTATAAGATTATCCTGGAAGATAGTGAAAAAGGGACAATTGATGGACAACGAAGACTAAACCCCATCATGAAGGACATAGTCAAGAAAAAATCATCAAGTGGTTAGAGGCGAGTATAATTTACCCCATCTCAGGCAGTTCATGAGTAAGTCCGGTCTAGTGTGTACTGAAAAAAAGAGGTATCATGGTCATTGAAAATGAGAATAACAAGTTGATACCAACTAGAACGGTTACGGGATGGATAATTTGCATTGATTATCAGAAGCTGAACAAGGCGACTAAGAAAGATCACTTTCCTTTGCCATTTTTGGATCATATGCTGGATAGACTTGCGAGGCGAGACTATTACTGTTTTCTTGATGGATACTCGGGGTATAATCAGATTACAGTAGCACCAAAAGATCAACACAAGACAATATTCACCTGCCCGTACAGTACATTTGCATTTAGACACATGCCATTTGGTTTATGTAATGCACCTGCTACATTTCAAATATGTATGATGTCTATTTTTACTGACATGGTTGAAAAATACTTTGAAGTTTTTATGGATGATTTTTCAATATTCAGAGATACATATGATGATTGCCTAGCCAATCTAGCCAAGGTACTAAGGCGATGCGAAGAAACAAACCTCGTACTCAATTGGGAAAAGTTTCATTTCATGGTACGAGAAGGTATTGTTCTAGGGCATCGGATAACGAGGCATGGAATCGAGGTAGATAAAGCAAAAGTAGATGTTATTAAGAAACTCCCACCTCCAACATTTGTAAAGGGTGTTAGGAGCTTTTTGGGACAATGCCGATTTCTATCAAAGATTCATCAAGGACTATTCCAAAGTTGCTAAACCCTTATGCAAATTATTGGAGAAGGACGCGACATTCAAATTTGATGAAGAGTGCTTAAGAGCTTTTAAAGTTTTGAAGAGTCAACTAGTTTCAGCACCCATAATCATCACAGCAGACTGAGATTTTCCATTTGAATTGATGTGTGACGCAAGTGACTTCATGATAGGAGCTGTTATGGGCCAGCAAAGGAACAATGTTTTTCATCCCATCTACTATGCAAGTCAAACTTTGACAGGAGCTCAACTGAATTACACGATGACAGAAAAAGTGTTACTTGCTATTGTGTTTGCTTTTGACAAGTTTCAATCTTATCTTATAGGTATCAAAGTAACTATCTATATGGACCACTCGGCAATTAAGTATTTACTTGCCAAGAAAGACGCTAAGCCGAGACTGATCTAGTGGGTACTTCTACTTCAAGAGTTCGATTTAGAAATTCAAGATCGAAGGGGAGTAGAAAACCAAGTAATAGACCACTTGTCCAAATTGGAGCCGCAAGAAGGGAATTCTCCACTTATACCCATTCAGGAAACATTTCTAGATGAACATATACTGAAGGTAAATCATGTCTATAATACCCCTTGGTTTGCTGATATTGCTAACTATTTAGCTTATGGTTTGATACTGATTGATAAGACATATCATCAAAAGAAAGAGTTTCTTCACGATGTGAAGTACTATTTCTAGGAAGAACCATATTTGTTTAAAAAGTATACGGATCAATTAATCAGGAGATGCGTGGCAGAAGATGAAGTACATAAGATTTTATACCACTATCACTCAGCTTCGAGTGGGGGACACTTCGGAGGAACACGTACTGCGACCAAAGTATTACAAGCCAAATTCTTTTGGCCAACACTATTTAAAGGCGTATATGCTTACGTAAAGAGTTGTGATCGATTTCAAAGGGTTGGAAATGTCACCAACAGAAATGAGATGCCTCGAACAAACGTCCTTGAGATAAAACTGTTTGATGTTTGGGGTATTGACTTTCTCGGTCTTTTCCTCCGTCATTTGGTCACAAGTACATATTGGTAGTAGTAGACTATGTGTCAAAATGGGTTAAGGCCGAGGCATATCAGACAAGCGATGCTACGGTTGTGATGAAGTTTTTGCAGAAGTATGTGTTCACAAGGTGTGGAACCCTAAGAGCCATCATTAGTGATGAAAGGTCCCATTTTGTGAACAAGTGGTTGAAATGATTACTTGACAAACATTGAGTGAAGCACAAGGTTGCCACAGATTACCATCCGTAGACGAATGGGCAGGCTGAACTGGCAAACAAAGAGATCAAAGGCATACTTGAGATGGTAGTTTGCCCGAACCAAGGAGATTGGTCCAAAAGACTAGATTATGCTTTATGGGCCTACAGGACAGCATATAAGACACCTTTAGGGATGTCACCCTATAGGTTGATCTTTGGGAAAACCTGTCATCTACCCTTGAAGTTAGAACACAAAGTTTACTGGCTCTCCAACAACTCAACTTGGATCTTAAACTTGCTAAAGAGAGACGGATGATCTAGCTCAACAAGTTATAAGAATTCTGAATGTTTTCATACAAGAATGCCAAATTACTTAAAGAGAGACTTAAGAAATGGCATTACAAGCATATTTGAGTTCGAGAATTTGAAGCAGGTCAGCAAGTCTTGTTATTTAATTCCAGATTAAAGTTCTTTCCAAGTAAGTTAAAATCACGTTGGTCTAGCCCATTTACAATTCACCAAGTTTATCCGTACGGAGTTGTTGACCTTCAAGGTAAGGGAGGGATTTTCCGAGTCAATGCTCAGCGCTTGAAACATTACTGAGGGGATAAAATTGAACGGGATCAAATCTCATTCATTTTATTGGATATTTAATTTCTCTTGTTTTTCTTTTTAAATAAATGTTTTAGAGTATATTTTTTGGATTAGTATGTTTAAATAAATTCTGTCTAGGAGATTGGAACTTAAGCGGGACTATTTGTGACCCTTTCAATCTTTCCTGGGAATTAATTTTAACATAATCTTCTGAGAAATTATCCCCTAAATGGAAAAATAAATATTTAGTTTCAAATAAAATGGTCAATTTTGATCCAAGTTTTAAATTGCAACTCAATTTCAGATTTTCTTTAAGTCCAGGTACTTAATTAAATAATTTTCAAAATATGGTTGTTCTTTTTATAAGTATAAAAAATTAGATGCCTCTTTTTGTAAATATTTTCAAAAGGCTTCTAGAATAAATGTTTTTAGTTTAATAAAAAATATGATAATTATTAATATATAATTATATCTATTATAATATATATTAATTATTATCAACTTTACATAGAGTTAGGATTAGTTTTAATTTAATTATATTTTATTTGATAAGTTTTTATCTTAATAAATTAATAGAAAATAATAATTTAATATGCATTATACTAATTATTAATTGTTATTTACTTTGAGTAGAATTAGAACTTAGATTTTTTTATTTATAAATTTCTTAAAGAATTCTACTTTAACTCCTATTTCCCTCACTATAAATACCACCAAACTTCTCCATCTTTCTTCATTCAAACTTCTATCCCACCAAACCACCTAGTGTCGTAGCCCTCAACTCCCTAGCCGCAGCACTATCGACAACCCAGTCAGCCAGCACACTTCCAGTAGCCCTCGCACACAAGCGCACTAACAGCTCGTCTGGCCTTCTCCTTGGCATTGCACCTGCTTCTCGCCCCAACCCGTGTGCACCCCACTGATGCCTGCTGCCGAGCAGCTGCCCACGCCAGCTTGTGTTGCTCTTTGAACCCAGCACCCGTGTGCCACATCAGCCCTATTACTCACACAAACACCCCATCATTAGCTAATAATCCTCTAACCTACCCTAAATCGACCTTTTTTGTTTTCTAATTATTTTTTAGGAGTTCTTAATTTTTATAAAAAGGTAATAAGACAAATTTTTCTCTTAAATTTTAAATTTTATTTAATTATTTAATTTTTCAATTTATTGAATTATTAATATTTTATATTAATTAAATTTTTGAGAAATTGTTTTCCATCTTATGTTCAGGTAAATTATGCCTCACAAAAAACTCGTGCATCTGCCTAAATTGACGAATCACAAATCAAATTTCATTGTGAAGAAGCCAAAGCGAGATACGAAAATGTTTTCAAGAATCAACAGATGCATCCAGAGAAAGGCTTCACATTAAAAGAAAACAATTATATTGATTCCATGGTGCACATTCGTCAAGTTGCTGAAACTCTCAATTAGGAGTTGTTTTGTGAGAAAAGACCTAGTGTGGATGAGGAGTTAGTTTGTGATTTTTATGCAAATTTAACATCAAGTGATTTGACAAAAGTATCTGTCCGTGGAACTAAGGTACCAATAACCTTAAATGCTATTAAGAAATCTTTGAATTCCCTGATTTTGAAAAAGACGAATATTCTTACTTGATGAGTGATATTGAGCCTAAAAATTTTCAAGAAATTATTAAGGAACTTACAGTTCCAAATTCCAAATGGACTGTGTCAAAACAAGGAATTCACACTTGTTGAAGAGAACATTTGACACCATTTGTGAAGGTATAGTTCTATTTCATCCGATTCAGCCTTATGCCTAGTTCACATGGAACTACGATTTCATTAGAAAGAATGATCTTATTATACTCGATTTTAACTGAAAAGACCATTGATGCGGGAAAAATCATTTCGAGAGAGATGCGGAATTTTGCTACTAGACGTTTTGGCCCAACTTACTTCCCTTTTACGATAACAATTTTGTGCTTGAAAACTAAAATTCTTGCAAACGTAAAGAAGACAAGTTATAGCTAGGGCACAATCACAGATTGGGACCTCTATTGAATAGCTGGAGACTTTGTTCTACAGCAACGAGTTGAAAAAAGTAAGGACCCCGAAAAAAAGAAAAAGATCCCACAGAGATCGAACCAATGCTATCAGCTGAAATCCCTGATAAGGCAGAACCAATGGAACCAGAAGCTGAACTTGATGTCGCAACTTCAACGTTCAGAACCCAATCGCCTCATCTAGATCTTCGAGATGAGCTGTCAAAATTGATGGACTTAATGCAACATATGCAGTGGCAGCAACAAGCTTATTGGAGATATTCAAAAATTAAGGATGACTCCATGAGAAGCGCTTTTACAAAAATATATAATGACCCGTTTATTTTTGTGCCTGAGTTTCCAGATTTCATATTTGAACCATGGAGTCCACTATCGAAGAGGGAGCAAAGCTATTCATGCAAAAACAAAGATGATGGAGCAAAAGACGAGTCGAATCCGGAAGAATCTGCAAATAAATAAAAAGAGGGGAGCTTGACTTTATTTTATTTTTGTTTTTAAGTTATCTTAGGATTAAGTTTAATTAGGAATTTTTTTTCGCATAATAAAACAAGAGGTGGAAATCATTAATAAGCAAGTCGCAAAGTATAAAGTGTGGCAATAGATATATACATGTCTAGGATTGGATTTAGAGAGAACTTGGTACTTAAGCAGTCAAATTGACTCACCTCCTCTTTTCTAGAATCCTACCTGGTATATAGTATCTATTCATTTTTCACAATGAGGACATTGTTCATTTTAAGTAGGGGGGACCGAAAAATTGAAATTGTTTCCACTCAGAATAGTTTTTTCTTTAAATTATGATTAGGATATATTTTATTTAATAAATTTGAAATTTTGTTAAGTATGCTAAACTTCAGTATAAATAAAGTTCGATTATTTCAATAAATTGTTATGTTAGCTTAATAATGACATAAATGTATTTTTAATAAAGCATGCAAATCATACCATAAAACTTTTAGTTCCTTAGGAAAGTTAGGTATGCCTGAAAGTTTAAGTCTCTAGAGTTGACTTATTAGTTTCTTGAGGCGAAATCCTAAGAAGCATGGAATGTTGAAAATAATTTAGGAAACTTTTGTTTGGACCGTTTGAGCCTTTCAACCGACCTTGATGAAATTTTACCTTCTGAAACCCAACTTTGAGACTATATTGCCTAATTTTTTTTGAACCTTTGCAATATTTAGCCATCACGTTTCTCTTAATTATCTTTAAATTGTCCCAAACACTAGACTCAGTATTATGCAGAATATTCTTTGAAAATAAGTTTGGGGGAGTTGAAAAGAAGTATCAAATGCTAAAAAAAAAAGAGCATACATACTTGAAAGAAAATAGATGTACAAAAGAGCATGTGAAAGCAAAGTAATTTGCTGTATTTAAGGTAAACGTTCCGAAGGTCCGATTGAAGCTGAGTCTAGGGTTTTTAGCCTAAATTTATCTATCTTTTACCTACCCCTAGCCGAGCCACGTTACAACCTTTGTAAAAACCTATTGATTCAAGTTTCTATGCTACCTACATTAGTGGAGAGAAATTGCTATATTCAACATATTACGGCATAAGTTAAACTTAATGATTGCAGTTTAATCTTGAATAAGGGAATAAAATCAAATTGGTAGGGATTTACATGTTTTAATTAAGAAAGCATTTAGTCTATTTTTGCTATCATAGTAGTTATTGATATTAATTTCAATGATATGTATACATAAGTAACATAAAATATAAAAATTCTTGTTCTTGAGCATAAGTGTACCTAATTCATAATTTTGTTCTGAATGAGTTTTTCAAAGGTGTTTCTGAGAACTTCTTTTCAATTTGTGCATTACTCGGGACGAGCAATGAATTAAGTTTGGGGGTGTGGAAACACAAAAATATACACACTTTTTCATGCATTTTTTAACTCAAATTCATGCAGTTTCAGTATAATTATTATCGAAAAATATAGAAATATTATAAAATAATTATTTTGTACTTAAATTATTAAAATAATGAATTTTAATTAGTTTTATAATAAATTTTGATTAATTTTGGTCATTTTCGACAAATTTGCACAAATTGTGAAAATTGGCTCGGCAGACACTACTAGAAGCACAAAATCGAGAAGTGATTTTTGAAGCATTGAGACGAATGAATTTTCCAGCTAAAGATGGTCCAATTTATGTGTATTAATTTATAATATAATTAATTTTAATTTTAATACAATTTAATTTGGGTTAAATAAATTATTATTAATTAATTATGAAATGTGACCCAGTTGAGCTGAACCGAGAGAACCGAACCAACCAAGCTATGGGCAGCCCAAAACCGTCCAGCATGCTAACCCAATCAGCTTACTTGGCTGATTAATCGGCTTGCAAAAAGGCCCTTGAAGACTTCGTCAAACTGCAAACAAACCCTTCCTCTTTTAGTGCCTTTCTAGATTTGCCCCAGCCTAAATATAGCAAGTTTGAAAGCTTCAAACTTGCCACATGTGTGGCCGGCCATGGGGGGATCTTTGGCTGCTGATTTTGGCTATTTTTAGCAGCCCTCTCACCCTATAAAAACCCTCTTAGCTGCTCATTTCAACACATCTCAAACATTCACATCTTTTCTCTCTTCTCTCTACTTTCTCTCTTCTTTTCCATTCCAAATTCCCTTGCTCTCTTGCTGATTTCTCCTCTTCAAAAAGGGGCATTCATCAGCCATTTGGAGCAGCAATTAATTATTCATAGTAGCCTTGGTCGATGAGGACAAAGGAGAAGGAAGAACAGAGCAAACTAGTCAAGCCACGGAAAAAAAATGAATTTGGTTCTTGTTCCCCACCTCTTTAATTTTTGTTGTTGTTATGATGAACATATCTATGGATATTTATGTTGTTGGAATGGTTAATTTAATCAATTTAGCTTGAATTTAATTCGTGTTAGGTTGATTGCATTTCGTTTGCTAAATTCGTTAAAATTGTGTTTATGTTGTTATAGGCCTTGGTAAGATGCTTGATCAAGTAAAATCATGACTAAGTTATTCTTGCATTACAATTGTGAGGTAGCTAATGAATTAATTATTTAAACGGATTGAAATTGTAATTAATAGACACAGTACTTAATCAGTGCATATTTAATCATCTAAGGTAGTTGAGGGTTAAATTAGCAACGGTATCTGACGATACATTTGCCTTGTATCACTTGCAAGATTATTGTGATTAAACTGTTTCAAGGTAGGGATACCTTGTTACCTCACGTAGTCCTTTTATGTGCTTATTAGATTTAATTAATCGTTTTAATTAAATTGGGATATGCATAAGAGATTATTTCGATTTAATAAGTATGTATGTGCAATAACATATTTGCCTATTAAGATTTGTTTAACCGGTTGAATTGACATAGGGATATAGTCAAGAGATGAATGGATTTTGGTAGGTGAGTATGTTCATAAGTTAGCAAATTACCGAGTTGCAGTAAATCTATTTGTAACAATATAAACATGAGTTTAATAATTCTAAATTAAGAAATGTAATTAATCTAACAAAATTATGTCATCTTGATTAAAATCGTATTTTGAAATCGTGCATTTGAGATTTATTTATTTAGTTTACTTAGTTTAAAATCTTAGTATTTAATCAGCCTTTTCAAACAAAATATTTTTCTTCACCAAAGTGTTTTAAATAGCATTCATAAATAATTCTTTTCACAGTCCTTGTGGATACAATAACTCGACATTTACTTGTCACTTTATTACTTGTTGCGATTGTATACACTTGCACATATCCGTCATTCCAACCACATGGCCACCCCACAGTAATGTGCACCTATAGATTTTAGGGACTTCATGAACCACACGACCCCAACCTGTTACACGACTTGCCACACGGTCGTGTCTCTACTGTAGGGTAATTTATCATTTTCCACACGACATCAAGTTGTTAGATGGCCTGGCCACACGACCGTATACCCATTTCACACTCGTGTAACCCCTATTTTACAGTTTTCTCTAAAAATTTGTAAATTATTCTATTTAGTCCCTATACAGTCTTCGAATTATTTTTAGAGTTTTATTTCACACAATTGAGTGTATACTTTGGAATATACGATCTGATTGACTGAATTATTATTGTTTTATGCATTATCTGTGAATGATAAATGCCTACTACCATTGTATTTTTGATAAAATATTACTGTTATTTTTGTCACTATATTACTGATTACATGTTCAGTATGCCTATAGTTACTATTGAACCGAATACATGTTAATTATGTCTATTGTTTTTGCATTGTTCTGTTGCAAGCATGACATATTACATTTCTTGGGGTGAGACGATATGAACGGAGAAAGTACTGACAGTTTAATAATCAACAAATACTGGCAGTTCATCCACAACTTATTGGCAGTTTATCTGGAAACTTTTTATCTGAAAATACTAGCAGTTTATCCATAATTTTTATTGGTAGTTTATCTGCAAATTACTGATGGTTTATCCACAATGTGATGTGCAGGGATGGATGAGTTCTAGGGAACTCTTACTATGGTGTATAGTAGAGTTAGGTAGGATCTTTTCTGATAAATTGAAATTGCATTTGCCATTCATAAAGCATTTACATGAAAAACTGTGAATTCTAATATATTATATTGATAAGTAGATCTGAAAAATCGAAACTCTAATTTGCTACTCGATTGTGATTATTCTATGAGTTATTATTTCGTATGTCTTGTCTATTGTTTTGCACCGATTTTCTTATGATAGGACTCACACTAAGCTTATTAAGCTCGCTCCCACTTAATTTTCATCTTTACAAATAACCCAACAAGGTTAGGACACAGACTCGATATACGGAGGGCTCGACTCGGTTATTTTAGCTAAAAGTATTTTAGATGTATTTATATAATTTCTGTTATTTTGGCATTATAATGCTTTATTTGAATTGTGGCATGGGACTTAGATTTTGGGTTCATTTTGCATGCATGACATTTAATTTGATTTTAAGACATTGAAACATGAATTTTGAATTAATTATGCATAAAATTGTGGTTTTTCTTCATCAAAACTATTTTGAATATAACTTTTCCGCTGCGATAGCACATAAATGAGATTTTGAAAAGAACACAAATTGAAAATCAACTTTTGCTAATAAACTTTAAAACCCATCGTTTTTTGGAAAATTATATCTTTTAGTGAAAATAAGATAACATACTTTTTTTCTTCAAAAATAAGTAAATGTTTTTAAACTACTATTTTATAAATTCTGATAATTTTGCTAGGTCATTTCGGTGGCAATGTAATCTTCAGAATTCGGTTATAACTTCTGGACTGAGTTAGGGAGGTTACATTTGGTGGTATCAGAGCCCAGGTTTTCAAAATTCAGACTGTGAAATTTTTAAATGAGTCTATATGCATGTATTTAGAAAATGGGTATTTGGGGGGGAACTCATGCCACAAACTTATGAAAAATGATTTTCTTCAAAAAAATAAAATTTGAGACTCCGATGTCAGTCATAATTTACTTATTGTTACTTTTGAAACTTTAGATAAGTTGTAAACTTTAGACTATAAGCACTCAGGAAAAATAACTAATGCCTAAACTTTTATGTGAAAATTGTAGATATACTTTATACTATAAATTTCATGAGATCATTATGAACACTGAAGGTAGACATGGTAGAGGTAGGCCGCGTAGGGTCGCTCCTATTGAACTACCCACCATTTAGGGTGAAAACCCACTTTTTGAAGTAGATTATGTAGAGAATTCAACTGCCAATGGTGGCGGAAGTTATGAGAATAGAGATGATGCAGTGTTGCAAGCGATGATGATGGTTCTATAGAAGGTTGCTGGAGCCCAAACTGGATCTGGGAGTCATGGATCTGTTACCAAAAGGCTTTGATCTAATGAAGCTAAAATATTCAAGGATGTTGTTGGAACAATCCCTACGGTGGCAGAGTACTGGATGAATTTGACGGAAAAGATTCTAGAGGAATTTGATTGTACTCTAAAATAAAAATTAAAGGGTATTGTGTCCTTACTAAAGGAAGAGGCCTATTGTTGGTGGCAACCTGTTGTGTAAGGTACACAGGCTAAATGGTTAATCTGAAAATATTTTCAAGAGGCCTTTCAGAAGAAGTTTGTAGGCATTAGGTACGTGGAAGCCCACAGAATCTAGTTTATCGAGTTGAAATATGGAGAAAGGACTGTGGCGAAATATGAGGTTGAATTTCTGAGACTCAGTCGCTATGCTCAAGGTATGGTCACCACAGAGTAAGATAAATGTGTGAGGTTTGAAAATGGAATGCGCTTTAACCTTAAAATATAGGTTGTTCCACACAAGGAAAGAGTGTTTGAGACCCTATGTAATATCTCGCCGGGCGAAGTCTCTATACCTGGTTATTTTTTTGTGTGTTTTGGTAAAATAAGGATATATGTGAGTAAGTAATGTGTGTGTTTTGAATAAGTATAGGAATCTATGTGTATGTACCATTTGGAAAATTATTTATCTTGGCGAGTTTTGCAGTTTAGCAGACTATTCTGTTTAGTATTCGTCCAACTCAGATGTTTTGGAGAACTCAATAAGTTTGTAGTTGTTAGATTTGTTTATTATTTAAGTATGATAATTTGGCTAGTTAAATCGAGACTTGGTTAGAATAAAACAAGACTACTATAAATGATAAGACTCAAATTAAATTAAGAGCACTTAATCACGATAATCAAGAGAGTTAGTGGATTTATCTGATTTTCCACTAATCATTGTCTCCGAGCTTAAGTATATAAGGTCAAGCGGTGGTCTTTCTGAACATTTTTACTATTTCTTCTTATTTCCAAGCTTTCTCCAAAAAACTCTTTGAAAACTTAAGTTCAGAAAAACCCCCTTTTAAATTAAGGTTTGTAGTATTCAACTAACTTACATGTTAGTGCCAACTTACTGGTAATTACTAATGAAACTTAGGTTATTCTTTAAGTCATTTACGTGTTCTTTATTTTGCATGTATAAGTGCTAGAATGGTGTGTAAGGAAGGAAACTTCTTGATTCTGTATGAGTGTTGTTGATTCTCGCATGCATGATCAGATTTGATAGAATGGTGATTTGATATGTTAAATAATCTTTATTTTAGCTCAAGAAGATAACGAAGGTCCAAGTAATAAGGGCAAGGGACCTACTTTATAGACTTGTGTTAGAGTTTCTAGTGAGTTCCTTCTTACTGTTATGTGTTGTAACTTTATTTATTTATATTTTCTGTAAGGTAAATATTACTCATGGATGAAAAGTGTGTGAGTGTGTAATGAATGAAAATTGTTGTGCAGGTAATGGTTATCCAAAGTTATCAGTTTGAGTGCACTCCGTTTGTAATATGAAGTAACGTTACTTTTCATGCTCAAGCCACTACCATCTAATTCTGATATGTATTCAGTGAAATCGGAATAATAGTTTTGGGACCACAAATCTGAGCCATAAAGAAAATTTATTTTAATATTATTGCATGGTCTGTATTATGATAGGAATGTTATATGAAAATTCTGATAAGAAAATTTTACCGATTATGTGTTTAACTATGGAAAGGACCAAATTGCATAAAATGCAAAAGTTAAGTTCTAGTAGCTATAAGTATCAAATAGCTATAGAATTCAAAACTTGAGTTCCTTATATGGTAATTAGACCATTAAAGAAAAGTTAGTATATATTTTTGATTAATCATCCATGAAAAATTAGAAAAAGGTAAAGACTGAATTGGAAAGTGGAAAAATTAATAGATTTTAAATAATTAAATAGAAATATTATCATTTTATATCATCTTCATCCCCAAAATATACATGGAAACCCTAAGAAAGAGAAAACAAGATTTCTTGACTTAATTGGGTAAGTATTCTTGTCCCGTTTTTAGTAATTTTATATTTTTGAAATCAGAATAGCTTAATCTATCTATTTGGGGGATTAATTTGAAAATTTATCAAAGTATCAAATTTTTGTCATGGATGAATATGTAGAAATTTTGAAATTATGGTAGAAAATGAAAGGTTGTTGATAGATAAACAACTTTTACAAAGTCAATTTTGATGAAATTATGATTTAGGGATTAAATTGTAAAGATGTAAAAGTTATAGAAAAATTCTAAATTTCGTGAAATACATGTGTTGTAAATATTATATGAAAATTTTGGTTAGGCTTGGAATAAGGATTAAATTGTATGAATTTCATTTTTGAAGCCTAGGGACGAAATTGTCATTTATGAAAAGTATAGGAGCAAAATGGTAATTTTTTGCCTAGGATGTAAATGGAATCCAATTGAATATAAAATGTGATAAATTGATGATTAAATTCATTTATATAGATTCGGAAAACTCAAATTCGAAGATAGATTAAGGAAAAGAAAAAATTTCGAATTAGTAGATTTTTATATACAATCAAGTGTCGAGGTAAGTTCGTGTAACCGAATTGTTCTTATTTATATGCTTGTATTGAATGTTATGTGATTGTATGAATTATATGAATGTTAAAAATAAATGAAATAATCTTATGTTCAATCATATCCGTAAAATATTAAGTTCCGTTTGAATAATGAAATTCGATGGATTTATGTGATTTCCCATATTACATGTGGTCTTGCATATGTTGCAGACAAAATATAGCTCGGACAAGCAATCCTGTTATAGCCCTCTTGAGCATTCTCTTATATAGTTCCTATAAGCATCCTGATCAGTAGTGATTCTGCATGTGTTGTGCACTACTGCAGCTCTTTGTGAGCGTCCTGTTACATAATTCGATTGGTTGTGGTCTAGCATACAATGCGGACACAAATGCAACTCTACGTAAGCATCCTGATTTTGGCTTTTATGAGCTTCCTGACATGGCTCACTTGAACTCCCTGTTACCTTATCAGGTGCTCCTTAATATTAACTCTTCAAAGTTATCTGTTAAGCTCTATGAGCTCCCTGATTAAAACTATTATGAGTTTCCTGTTTAGCCCGAATAAGAGTCCTGTTATATGGCTCAACTGAGCATTATGATATGTGTCTTGAGAGTGTGCTCACTGATTAAGTTCCCAAATGGGTACCCCTGATTATGAGTTGACGGTTTACAGTTTTGTACACCTTGTGTGTACTACCTGAGTATCCATCAATATTTCAATAATTCAATGGACAAAACTTCTAACATGAAAATTTATAAGATTAAAAGAGTTATGTCCCAAATACTTCTGAATACCTGAAAAAGTGTAGCATGATGAGCTCATTCATGTTTATTTGATGTATATGTGAATTATGTGACTAACTTGCTTATTTGAGTGTAAGTGATGAGGCAAAATGCCAATTTGTTGGAAAGCATGTTATTGTATGCTTATTGTAATGAATGTGATTGGTAAGTTTAATTCCTGTTATACGAAGTTACTAAGCATTAATTGCTCACTAGATTTTATTTCCTCTGTTTTATAGTGCCTGAAAGCTCGCAAAGGTTGAAGATTAGTCGAAGCATCATCACACTATCCACTAGCTCGTTTTGGTATAAATAGTAAACTTATTTTGGTATAATGGCATGTATAGGTTAACTTGGCCAAATGATGACTTGAAAATGGATGTTTGTAATCTAGCCATTGGTATGGCTAGTGATGTTTGATTTGGTATGTTACTACAAAGTTATATCATGTTAATATATATATGTATGGTATAGTTAGATTAAATTAAGTTAAACTATACGCCTTAACAAAAAGGCAAGATTGGTTATATGAATATAGGTAATGTTATATCATACTTGTTAATGATGTTTGCTTGGTTTAATGCTTGGAATTGGTTGATATATGTGTGTAAGTGTTTTGGCAGGTTGACGGAAAAAGTTTGGGTGAGAAATAAGGCTAGGAAATGGCCTTATTTTGTCTACACGGGTAGACACACGAGCGTGTGTCTTGACCTTGTGTGACACATGGCCTGGCACATGGGCATGTGGTTTGGCCGTGTGTCCCCTACATCCTAAAATTTAGAAGCAGAATGCTCAGAATTGAGCACACGGGCACAGACACAGGTGTGTGTCTCCGCCATGTGTGATACACGGCCCAGAATGTAACAACCCGATTTTGGGCCTAGTCAAAACAGTGGTTTCGGAACCACTATTCGAGGCCGGAGAAAATTATTTTGATATTATTTTATGTGATATAACATGTTTATAAAGATGCATGAAAATTTTGGTATATTAATTTTAGCAATTTCTAGTCCAATTTCAAAAAAAGGACTAAATCGCGAAAAGGTAAAAGTTGTATTTTAGTACCCAAATGTGTCTAATAGCTAGAGTATTAAAATTAGGGGGCCTTTAAATTGAAATTAGACCCCTAAATATGGCTTGGCCGGCCATGGGACAGGAAATTTCAAATGGTCAATGTATTTGGTAAGGTGATGTCATATTAGGTGATAAAATGGTACCCTAAGGACTTAGCTTCAAATTTTTCATTTCTTCCTTCTTCTTTGACTGAAAATACCAGCAAAGAAAAGGGTTTTGAAGCTTTGAAATTTTAGCAAAGAAACTCCCTTGAAAGTAAGTGATTTTAATGCTTTTTCTTGAAGATTTTTACATTTTTGAAACCCCTAAAGCAAGAGCTTTCATAAGAGGGGACTATTTTGCAAAATGATTAAGAGTCTAGGGTTTTGCCATGAAATCATATGTGTTTTTTTCTGAGTTTTTATGGAATAAAATGAGTCTTGGTAGTGTTATAAACACTTTTTGTGAAGGAAGATTGCATGAAAACTCCTAAAAAGGGGATATTTTGCAAAGTAATATAATAAGTGTAAGTGCATGAAATAGTTGATATTGTGAGTTGCTATAGTTATGAAAATGGTTCATCTAGTCTTAAAGAGTAAAGAAATTAGATAAAAATCATTTTACGAGCCTAGGGGCAATTTGGTAATTTTGGCAACATAGAGGGGAAAAATTGTAAATTTTGCCAAAGTGTGTCAATGGACTAATTTGATCAGTACATTGTTTTAATTAGCTAAATGTGATGTTTTAGATGTTGAAAAATGCGATTTGGGCCTAGAATGTGGAAAATTAATTTATGGACGATTACGTCTTTTTCACCTTTGTGGTATCGAGGTAAGTTCGTATGTAAATAATACCATACTGTACATGTATTTAAATGTTATAATAATACCATACTGTACATGTATTTAAATGTTATCATCACATGAACTATATAAATATTAATGTGTATGTGATTAATATAAATATGATGAGACAAAGCCTTGATAAGCGATGAAAAATCCCATTTGAACCTTAGGAATAAAATAGGATACGAGTGACATGTCACTAAGAATTATGAGTCTAGATGACTAGCTCGAGAGTGAGCATTTAAATGTCATGAGATATGAGGTAGCTTTAGCTACAGTTGAGGCACTTATGTTTAAAGGTTTTTCCGCGTATCCAATTAGTATTCCAAGTGTTCAACGGGTAATCCGAGGAAAGAGTTGATGATGGTCCCAATGAGGTAAGTCATTGGTGAGTATGCACTTGAGCTATGTACAAGTTGTGCAGGTATGTGCACTAAGCCTATGAGAATGCCTTGGTATGTGATGATCTATGATGCATAAATATGTGTTCTTAGCATGATGGATGAAATGATGTTGTATTGAATTTGTGAACAATGATCATCAATGAGTAACTTAGCCTTGACAAATTTGAGTTATTGCAGTAGTGTAACTTTTAAAATACACTAAAAATAGTGGAAAATGAGTTAGAAGCTTAATAAAATGTGTAAATAAATCTTATTGAGTCTAGTTTCTTATAAAAGAAACCGTGTAAGCAAAAGAATTTCCTATAATGAGATATTTGAAGTTGCGTGGGACAGAGTCAGAATGACTTTGAAATCCCCTGTTCTAATTTGAGAATATCATTATAAATTTAAAAAAAATTATGAGTTATGATTTATATGTTTAGAATTCTTAATGAGTCTAGTTTCAAGAGAAATAGACGAGAACATTATTCGAGTCCTATGCTATAAGATTATTGAACTTTAGTGCAAAAGGGTCTGAACTGTCAGACAGTGAATCAGGGGTAAATTTGAGGAATAAACTGTACTAATTGGCTAAACCAAAAATTCTGGAAATTTTATGGTAGAAAGGTACATGAGTCTAGTTTCAAGGAAAATTAACAGAACTTAAGTTGGAGTTTCGTAGCTCTAGATATAAATAATTTAGTGACTGTTGCTCAGAAAGATAGCTTGTCGTGAATTTGAGAATATGTTGTAAACATTGATAAAACATGTTAATGAATTGCTTATTGCTTTCATATGAACTTACTAAGCGTAAAGCTTACCCCTATTTCCCATGTTCCCTAGGGTTTCCAGGTTAGCTCAGGTTGGAGGCCGTCAAAGATATTATCACATTGTCAAGTTAACGTTATCGGCGTAAGTAAATCCTAGTGTTTTGAGTCTATGGCATGTATAGGGTTTTAATGTTGAGTATGTGATATTATGACATAGCCAAAGGCATTGGCTTGTTCTTAAGATAGTATATAGTCATGTGAATGGGCCTATGTCGGCTAATGACGTTATGGGCCTATATGATTATTCTTATGCATGTATGTTATTATCTCGTGATGTGGCTTACAGCATGTATTCCTAGAGATTAATTTGAGATTCATTGATGAGTTAGTAACTGATGCAAGATTAAGTGATTGGTAAATAGTTAATAATGCCTCATAAATGGTTTGTGGATATGATTATGCATGTCTAGTGATGGACATGAGGTTTGTGACGTAATGATACTTATGATAAGTATGTGGTAATTATGTGAGTAAATTCTATGATATTTATTGCATAAGAATTCTATGATATTTATTGCATAAGAAATTGACATGAGCATAACTTGTTTGTAGATGTTTAAGAGCTCATTTATACCATGTTGTATATTATTGGATAAGTATGTGTGCATATGTTGTGAGGGTGACAAATGGCTTGGAAAATAGCCTTGTAATTGTCTACACAGGTAGACACACAGGCGTGTGTCTAGACCATGTGTGACACACGGTCTGCCTCAATGGGCGTGTGCCATGGCTGTGTTTTAAAGTCAGTGTTGCACACCGGTTAAGGGCACGGGCGTGTCCCAAGCCACACGGGCATGTGTGACTACAAGGTCTATATCCACACAGGCGTGTGGAGCCTTAAATATTATATGAAATTTGGTTAGGCTTGGAATAAGGATTAAATTGTATGAATTTCATTTTTGAAGCCTAGGGACGAAATTGTCATTTATGAAAAGTATAGGAGCAAAATGGTAATTTTTTGCCTAGGATGTAAATGGAATCCAATTGAATATAAAATGTGATAAATTGATGATTAAATTCATTTATATAGATTCGGAAAACTCAAATTCGAAGATAGATTAAGGAAAAGAAAAAATTTCGAATTAGTAGATTTTTATATACAATCAAGTGTCGAGGTAAGTTCGTGTAACCGAATTGTTCTTATTTATATGCTTGTATTGAATGTTATGTGATTGTATGAATTATATGAATGTTAAAAATAAATGAAATAATCTTATGTTCAATCATATCCGTAAAATATTAAGTTCCGTTTGAATAATGAAATTCGATGGATTTATGTGATTTCCCATATTACATGTGGTCTTGCATATGTTGCAGACAAAATATAGCTCGGACAAGCAATCCTGTTATAGCCCTCTTGAGCATTCTCTTATATAGTTCCTATAAGCATCCTGATCAGTAGTGATTCTGCATGTGTTGTGCACTACTGCAGCTCTTTGTGAGCGTCCTGTTACATAATTCGATTGGTTGTGGTCTAGCATACAATGCGGACACAAATGCAACTCTACGTAAGCATCCTGATTTTGGCTTTTATGAGCTTCCTGACATGGCTCACTTGAACTCCCTGTTACCTTATCAGGTGCTCCTTAATATTAACTCTTCAAAGTTATCTGTTAAGCTCTATGAGCTCCCTGATTAAAACTATTATGAGTTTCCTGTTTAGCCCGAATAAGAGTCCTGTTATATGGCTCAACTGAGCATTATGATATGTGTCTTGAGAGTGTGCTCACTGATTAAGTTCCCAAATGGGTACCCCTGATTATGAGTTGACGGTTTACAGTTTTGTACACCTTGTGTGTACTACCTGAGTATCCATCAATATTTCAATAATTCAATGGACAAAACTTCTAACATGAAAATTTATAAGATTAAAAGAGTTATGTCCCAAATACTTCTGAATACCTGAAAAAGTGTAGCATGATGAGCTCATTCATGTTTATTTGATGTATATGTGAATTATGTGACTAACTTGCTTATTTGAGTGTAAGTGATGAGGCAAAATGCCAATTTGTTGGAAAGCATGTTATTGTATGCTTATTGTAATGAATGTGATTGGTAAGTTTAATTCCTGTTATACGAAGTTACTAAGCATTAATTGCTCACTAGATTTTATTTCCTCTGTTTTATAGTGCCTGAAAGCTCGCAAAGGTTGAAGATTAGTCGAAGCATCATCACACTATCCACTAGCTCGTTTTGGTATAAATAGTAAACTTATTTTGGTATAATGGCATGTATAGGTTAACTTGGCCAAATGATGACTTGAAAATGGATGTTTGTAATCTAGCCATTGGTATGGCTAGTGATGTTTGATTTGGTATGTTACTACAAAGTTATATCATGTTAATATATATATGTATGGTATAGTTAGATTAAATTAAGTTAAACTATACGCCTTAACAAAAAGGCAAGATTGGTTATATGAATATAGGTAATGTTATATCATACTTGTTAATGATGTTTGCTTGGTTTAATGCTTGGAATTGGTTGATATATGTGTGTAAGTGTTTTGGCAGGTTGACGGAAAAAGTTTGGGTGAGAAATAAGGCTAGGAAATGGCCTTATTTTGTCTACACGGGTAGACACACGAGCGTGTGTCTTGACCTTGTGTGACACATGGCCTGGCACATGGGCATGTGGTTTGGCCGTGTGTCCCCTACATCCTAAAATTTAGAAGCAGAATGCTCAGAATTGAGCACACGGGCACAGACACAGGTGTGTGTCTCCGCCATGTGTGATACACGGCCCAGAATGTAACAACCCGATTTTGGGCCTAGTCAAAACAGTGGTTTCGGAACCACTATTCGAGGCCGGAGAAAATTATTTTGATATTATTTTATGTGATATAACATGTTTATAAAGATGCATGAAAATTTTGGTATATTAATTTTAGCAATTTCTAGTCCAATTTCAAAAAAAGGACTAAATCGCGAAAAGGTAAAAGTTGTATTTTAGTACCCAAATGTGTCTAATAGCTAGAGTATTAAAATTAGGGGGCCTTTAAATTGAAATTAGACCCCTAAATATGGCTTGGCCGGCCATGGGACAGGAAATTTCAAATGGTCAATGTATTTGGTAAGGTGATGTCATATTAGGTGATAAAATGGTACCCTAAGGACTTAGCTTCAAATTTTTCATTTCTTCCTTCTTCTTTGACTGAAAATACCAGCAAAGAAAAGGGTTTTGAAGCTTTGAAATTTTAGCAAAGAAACTCCCTTGAAAGTAAGTGATTTTAATGCTTTTTCTTGAAGATTTTTACATTTTTGAAACCCCTAAAGCAAGAGCTTTCATAAGAGGGGACTATTTTGCAAAATGATTAAGAGTCTAGGGTTTTGCCATGAAATCATATGTGTTTTTTTCTGAGTTTTTATGGAATAAAATGAGTCTTGGTAGTGTTATAAACACTTTTTGTGAAGGAAGATTGCATGAAAACTCCTAAAAAGGGGATATTTTGCAAAGTAATATAATAAGTGTAAGTGCATGAAATAGTTGATATTGTGAGTTGCTATAGTTATGAAAATGGTTCATCTAGTCTTAAAGAGTAAAGAAATTAGATAAAAATCATTTTACGAGCCTAGGGGCAATTTGGTAATTTTGGCAACATAGAGGGGAAAAATTGTAAATTTTGCCAAAGTGTGTCAATGGACTAATTTGATCAGTACATTGTTTTAATTAGCTAAATGTGATGTTTTAGATGTTGAAAAATGCGATTTGGGCCTAGAATGTGGAAAATTAATTTATGGACGATTACGTCTTTTTCACCTTTGTGGTATCGAGGTAAGTTCGTATGTAAATAATACCATACTGTACATGTATTTAAATGTTATAATAATACCATACTGTACATGTATTTAAATGTTATCATCACATGAACTATATAAATATTAATGTGTATGTGATTAATATAAATATGATGAGACAAAGCCTTGATAAGCGATGAAAAATCCCATTTGAACCTTAGGAATAAAATAGGATACGAGTGACATGTCACTAAGAATTATGAGTCTAGATGACTAGCTCGAGAGTGAGCATTTAAATGTCATGAGATATGAGGTAGCTTTAGCTACAGTTGAGGCACTTATGTTTAAAGGTTTTTCCGCGTATCCAATTAGTATTCCAAGTGTTCAACGGGTAATCCGAGGAAAGAGTTGATGATGGTCCCAATGAGGTAAGTCATTGGTGAGTATGCACTTGAGCTATGTACAAGTTGTGCAGGTATGTGCACTAAGCCTATGAGAATGCCTTGGTATGTGATGATCTATGATGCATAAATATGTGTTCTTAGCATGATGGATGAAATGATGTTGTATTGAATTTGTGAACAATGATCATCAATGAGTAACTTAGCCTTGACAAATTTGAGTTATTGCAGTAGTGTAACTTTTAAAATACACTAAAAATAGTGGAAAATGAGTTAGAAGCTTAATAAAATGTGTAAATAAATCTTATTGAGTCTAGTTTCTTATAAAAGAAACCGTGTAAGCAAAAGAATTTCCTATAATGAGATATTTGAAGTTGCGTGGGACAGAGTCAGAATGACTTTGAAATCCCCTGTTCTAATTTGAGAATATCATTATAAATTTAAAAAAAATTATGAGTTATGATTTATATGTTTAGAATTCTTAATGAGTCTAGTTTCAAGAGAAATAGACGAGAACATTATTCGAGTCCTATGCTATAAGATTATTGAACTTTAGTGCAAAAGGGTCTGAACTGTCAGACAGTGAATCAGGGGTAAATTTGAGGAATAAACTGTACTAATTGGCTAAACCAAAATTCTGGAAATTTTATGGTAGAAAGGTACATGAGTCTAGTTTCAAGGAAAATTAACAGAACTTAAGTTGGAGTTTCGTAGCTCTAGATATAAATAATTTAGTGACTGTTGCTCAGAAAGATAGCTTGTCGTGAATTTGAGAATATGTTGTAAACATTGATAAAACATGTTAATGAATTGCTTATTGCTTTCATATGAACTT
Source organism: Gossypium hirsutum (assembly GCF_007990345.1). Taxonomy (NCBI): domain Eukaryota; kingdom Viridiplantae; phylum Streptophyta; class Magnoliopsida; order Malvales; family Malvaceae; genus Gossypium; species Gossypium hirsutum. Next base: position 18,998,907 of record NC_053430.1, read on the forward strand.
ACTAAGCGTAAAGCTTACCCCTATTTCCCATGTTCCCTAGGGTTTCCAGGTTAGCTCAGGTTGGAGGCCGTCAAAGATATTATCACATTGTCAAGTTAACGTTATCGGCGTAAGTAAATCCTAGTGTTTTGAGTCTATGGCATGTATAGGGTTTTAATGTTGAGTATGTGATATTATGACATAGCCAAAGGCATTGGCTTGTTCTTAAGATAGTATATAGTCATGTGAATGGGCCTATGTCGGCTAATGACGTTATGGGCCTATATGATTATTCTTATGCATGTATGTTATTATCTCGTGATGTGGCTTACAGCATGTATTCCTAGAGATTAATTTGAGATTCATTGATGAGTTAGTAACTGATGCAAGATTAAGTGATTGGTAAATAGTTAATAATGCCTCATAAATGGTTTGTGGATATGATTATGCATGTCTAGTGATGGACATGAGGTTTGTGACGTAATGATACTTATGATAAGTATGTGGTAATTATGTGAGTAAATTCTATGATATTTATTGCATAAGAATTCTATGATATTTATTGCATAAGAAATTGACATGAGCATAACTTGTTTGTAGATGTTTAAGAGCTCATTTATACCATGTTGTATATTATTGGATAAGTATGTGTGCATATGTTGTGAGGGTGACAAATGGCTTGGAAAATAGCCTTGTAATTGTCTACACAGGTAGACACACAGGCGTGTGTCTAGACCATGTGTGACACACGGTCTGCCTCAATGGGCGTGTGCCATGGCTGTGTTTTAAAGTCAGTGTTGCACACCGGTTAAGGGCACGGGCGTGTCCCAAGCCACACGGGCATGTGTGACTACAAGGTCTATATCCACACAGGCGTGTGGAGCCTTAAAGCATGAAATTTTTTTAAGTTTTTCTTAAGTTCTCGGTTTAGTCCCAAACCGCCTCTAATGCATGTTTTGGGCCTCGTGAGCCCGTTTAAGGGACAAATTGTATGTGAAATGAAAAGTTTTAAATTGATCAAAATTTTACGGCCCGATTTTTGTGTGATTGGTTGAGTTTAAGTCAGGTAACACCTCGAACCCTATCCTGGCGTCGGATACAGGCGAGGGGTGTTACATAGAACACGGGCGTGTGTCTTGGCCGTGTGAAACCTAAACTTAATTTATGAAAATTAAATTGACCACAAGGCCTAGCACATGGGCATGTGGCAGACTGTGTGGCACAAGTCAGAGAGTTACACGGGCTGGGACACGGCCATGTGCCTCACATCGAATGCCCACATAGCCTGAGACATAGGCATGTCACTTGGCCGTGTGGCCTACCCACACGGGCGTGTGACCCCTGTTTATAAGAAAATTTCGAAATTTTGAGAAAAATATTCTAAATAACCAATTTAGTCCCGACTTGATTCAAATGTTTAAATTGGGCCTCGAGAGTCCATTCAAGGGACAATATGAATAGTTTTGGATATGAATAGTAAATGACATAATTTACATGAAATTATTCTGTAAACTCTAGTAATACTCCGTAACTCTTTTCCGGCAACAGATACGGGTTAGGGGTGTTACAATATGAACTGATATGTGAAAAGGAGATACGGAAATATGTTTGTATAGCCTCTGGTAGGGCAGATATATTTGTAAGCACTAAATTTTTGTCCGACTAGAATTTGTGTTTAATTTTCAAAATTTCAAAAAAAATTAAAAAAATAAAAATTGCATTTTGACCCCTAAACTTTTCCTAAATTTCATTTTGACCCTTAAACTTTCTTTAAATTTCACTTAGACCCCTAAACTTTCATTAAATTTCATTTTAATCCTAAATTTTCTAAAAATTACATTTAGCCCCAGAAGTTTTGCTGCATTTGTGATTTGGTCCTTCAGACAGGTTACGTGATTTGGGGCACCCACTTCCCAGATTTTCAGGCCACAAACATGGGTGGCTGCTCCTTCCCCACTTGCTACCTGCAAAAAAGAAGCAAAACCAACTATAAAAAGGAGTTTAAACTCCAAAAATCAGAGGACCCCCACGAATCAAAAAAAAGGAGAAAAAGAAAGTTTCAAAAAAATTTTCAGCAGCAAAAAGAAAGAGGAGAAAGAGAATAGGAGAGCCCGACCACAGCCACTGAGGGCGGAGGAGATCGACGCAAGTGGCAGCGGCGGTGAAAGAGGCTAGAGCCGAAAGAGGGAAGGAAGAAGAAGAAAGAAAGAAAAAAAAGAAAAAAGGGAAAGAAAAAAAGAAAGAAAAAATAAAAAATAATATATCGGGTCGACCCGACCCGGATTCAACCCGCGAACCGACCCAACAGGCCCAGCAGTAGCAGGCCAGCCAAAAAAAACCAAAGCAAAAAAAAAGCAGCAAAAAAAGAAGAAAGAAGCAGAAAAAAGAAGAAGAAAGAAGCAGCCCAAATGCAGGCCCAGGCAGCAGCAGGCCCAGCAGGCCCCCAGGCCCAGCGCAGTAGCAGACCACCCACACCAGCAGGCCAGGCCCAAGCCAGCAGCCCAACCGGCCAGCCCAGCAGAAAAAAAAAGAGAAAAAAAGAAAAAGAGAGAAAAAGAAAAAAAGAAAAAACAAGAAAAAAGGGGTTCAATTTTGTGTTACCCGTTCGGCGAAGCTTGTGTCTCGAGATTTTTTGGTAATTTCGTTTTTAATTTTAATTTAATGCTCGTATTTTCTTCCGTTTTAATATTATTAGTATTTTATGCATTTTTATATTTTGGCATTTATATTTTTAATTTAATTTAATTTAATTCAATTTTTATTTTATTTTATTTTAAATACTTTGAATAAATAAGGCAACGAATCGATTTAACATGAACTCGTTGATTTCGTCGCTATGTTGGGTGAATATCATCGGTTCGCGTTAAAATCGATACGCCCTTTTAAAATCGAAAAATATTCAAAAAATTCGTATTTTCAAAAAAAAATCCTCGCGTTTCGAAATTTTCGTGTCTTCAAAAAAATTTCTCGTGTTTTCAAAAATAAGGTAACGAATCGATTTGACACTAATTCGTTGATTTCATTGCTATATTGAGTGAATATCACCGATTAGTGTTAAATGCGATACGTGCTTAATGAAAAATCATAAAAATTTTCGTGTTTTCAAAAATTTTCGTGTTTTCAAAAAATTCCATTTTTCAAAATTTTTCGTGTTTTTTTAAAAAATTTCCATATTTCTAAAATTTTCGTGTTTAAAAAATTTCGTATTTTCAAAATTTTTATTTTTTTCAACAATTCTCGTGTTTCACAAATTCTCGTATTTTAAAATTTTTTATGTTTTAAAAAATAAATTTCTCGTGTTTCAAAAATTGTCATGTTTTAAAAATTTTCATGTTTCTAAAATGTTCGTATTTCAAAAAATCCTCGTGTTTTCAAAAATTCTCATGTTTCAAAAATCTTCGTGTTTTCAAAATTCTAGTGTTTCAAAAATTTTCATGTTTTCAAAAATTTCCCCTGTTTTCAAAAATTCTCGTATTTAAAAATTTTCTTTTTTCAAAAAAAAACTTCCGTGTTTTATAAATCTCCGTGTTTTCAAAAAATTCTCGACTTTCAAAAATTTCGTGTTTTCAAAAAATTGACATTGTTTCATAAATTTCCGTGTTTCAAAAAAAATCCTCGTGTTTCATAATTTATCAAAATTTTTGTGTTTTCAAAATAAAATTGTGTTTTAAAAATAAAATTCGTGTTTTCAAAAAAAAAATTCTCGTGTTTCAAAATTTTCGTGTTTTTTTAAAAAAAATTCGTGTTTCGAAAAAATGTTGTGTTTCAAAATTCTCGTGTTTCAATTGGATCACGACTAAATATTAAATTGAACTTGTATTTTTGAAAATTAAGACAACACATGTTTAACAAGATACCAATTTTGGGCGTCGCGAGGGTGCTAATACCTTCCTCGCGCGTAACCGACTCCCGAACTCGAATTTTCTCTGGATTCTTACGTAGACCTAAAATTACCTCTTTTTTAGAAAATTTAAAAATAAAATTTTCTTCTAAAAGAGAATTTATTAGGTGTCCGATCACACCTAGAAAAAAGATCGGTGGCGACTCCTTTTTCAAATAAAATCGAGATTCAGTTTTCAAATTTTCAACAATCAATTCGATTAGCGCCTATCGCCAAAATTTTTAGGTCGCTACAGCTGGCGACTCCACTGGGGACCCTTTTTGAGAGTCGTGTCTGGAATTAAACTCGCGTTGTCAAAATTTTCAAAGTTCCTTGTTCAAATTAACATTTAGTCGTGATCCTCAAATTTTTTGTTTTCAAAAAAATCATGCATTTGCATCGTGTTGTATATATTCTAACTTGTTTTATCCGGTTGTTTTTCAGCTTTAAATTTTTGGTTTTAGTTTTGGTTTAGTTTTTAAATAAAACGTAAAGTTTACAAGTTTCTCCCCACACACCGTGCACGTGCATTTATGTTGCATAACATGAGCTCTATACCCGGGCTCCGTCCCTGTTAAGAGAAAGTAAACGTACGCCTTCGTGAGTTAACTCGTCCTCCGCACAGGCTAGTGAATACTTTCGGGTTACATATGACTTATGCTTTCGTGAGTTAACTTGTCCCTCCGCATAGGCATAAGTAAATGTAATCCCTCGAATTGATCTCGTAAGCCTATGATGGGCCATGACCGAGGCTCTGTACTAATCTTAGTAGATGACAGTGCAGACGATTCGAGTACCCACCTAGAACCAAAACCGCATATAGTGAACCATACGAGCTATCCAATTAGAGCCATGCCGAACCTCTGTCCGCTTATAGTCATCAAAATAAGTACACGGGGAAAATGCCTTTTGCCTTTCATTTACACTGTTTATGCAAAATAATTGGATTGGGTAGTTTAATTTGTTTTTCAAATTATATTTGTTGTGTTTACTAACCAAGTTTGTTTTTTTTACTTTTATTTTCATCATGCATCATAGGCATCATATTAGGAAGGTGTTGATTAAAAGTTGGTTGCCAAAAAAATGGGTTTCTGATGGAGGAGTCAATTACACAAATAACCGAGAAGAATGCCGTGGTTCAGGACTGGTCTCTAAAAATTCAGAGAGAAAAGGGGGATAGTCTAGTGGAAGGGTGTGTCGCTAATTTCCCGAACATATAACTGTAAATGTTCGCCAAAATAACTTTGAGGATTTGGTTCGAATTTGGAATCAGTGGGATTCAGACACTAGAGACATTTTCACTGAGAGGTATGGAGATATAGCTCACCTGATCACCATCCGTGTAGACGAACAGTTGATTCAAGCCATGGTTCGGTTCTGGGACCCAGCTTATCAGTGTTTCACCTTCAATCAAGAAGACATGACTCCAACCATAGAAGAGTATGCTGCTTTACTCCGCATCGACAATGTACAATTCGGCAAAATATATGTGAAGGAGCCTAAGCCGATGACCTTCAAGAAAAAGTTAGTGAGACTGACAGACATGACTGATGCATGGGCCGAAAAACAGATAAAGAAGAAGAATGAAACCATTTGCATTCCATGGTCCTCCCTACGAGATTTGGCTCTGAACCATCCCAACATGCTGAAAAGGGTAAATCTATTCGCTTTGGCCATTTACGGTTTGGTCATTTTCCAAAAGTTCTCGGACATCTCGAAGTTGCAGTAGTTGATTTCTTCGAAAGGTTAAAACAAGGAATCAACCCTGTCCCGACCATCCTAGCCGAGACCTTCAGGTCCCTGAGTAGTTGTCGAAGAAAAGGGGGGGACGATTTATCGGATGCGCGCAGTTGCTCAATGTTTGGATTTTGAGCCACTTCTGGAAGATAGAGCGCACTCTGTTCCATATGTTTTCTAAAACATTCTCCCCGCTAGAAGCTTACCTCAATAAAGAATGGCCGAAGGAAGTCACCGAGCAACATTGGGTATCAGTTTTTCAGAATCTTCGCGCCGAGAATATAACATGGAGAGCACCCTGGATCCGTCCTTCAGTTCTGCTATACAAATGTGGAAGCCAAGATTGGGTACCTTTACTCGGGTTATGGGGAGGAGTTGGATATGCTCCGCTATTAGTCCAAAGGCAATTTTCTTCGCGACAATTCCTCCCCGCAACTGGAGGATTAGCACAGTTCGAGTTCGCTTTCGCGGGTGAAGGATATATGAAGAGAGTCCGAGACACTGCAAAGTATTGGAAGGAAATTCATTTCATGGAATTAGCTTTGTATGTTGATACCCTTACCCAAGATTACGACATATGGAGGAAACAACGGGTAAATAGTCAGCAAATCTCATCAACAAACTACACCATCCAGAATCCTTTCTCGGAGGAAACGCCGTCTGAGTTAGAAATGGCAAGACAAGAATTCGAACGAGAAAAGGCCAAGATGTCTCGGGACCTTAGTGCCCTTCAAGAAGAAAACTATCAACTGAAGATTGAAGTTCAGGTTGAAAGGTCAGGACTGAAAAAGTACAAAAGAAGCCGAGATTGTGAGAAACGACTTAAGGGACCTTCATTTGGAAAACAAGAAATTAAGAAACACTATAAAGAATAGCGGGTTGGGCAAGTCGACAGCAGAATGGAAGGAAGAAATTAGCAATATCAAGGGAGGAATGGAGTTTTGGAAGGGAAAAGCAAAGAAAGAAGAGGAAAAGGCTGCGCGCGCTGTGATAGAGTTAAGAAGGAAGAACGCCAAGTATGAAATAGTGACTGCAAAATTGGCGAATAGTCAGTCTGAACATCAAGAATTAAAAAGGAAAACACGAGATCTAAAAATATGCTGCAATCTCGTCAACAACAATTAGATAACCTCTTGAAGGCTCTAGAAGAAAAGAGTGAGCAGTACGATAGGGACATTCACGCGTATGAAGGAACTCTCAAAGAAAAAGAAATGCAACTTGACTTCTTGATCAATGAAATTCGTAAAGCGGCTATGCAAGTTGTTCAATTATCAATGAAGCCGAAGTTCTCAGTTGCCAATTCCCTCCGAGCCAAAGATCGAGCATATCAGAGTTTTTAGAGCAACTGAAGAAACAAGGCAATGTGGCTAGGAAATTTGTGTAACTGTTGGAAAAATGAGAACTTTGTGTAATAGACTATGTTGATAAATGAAATGCCTAAATATGGGGCTATCTTGAAATCAACACCAATTTCTTGCATTTCATTCATAACTTACATTCATTTGACATTCATGCATTCATTCATGCATCAATTCATTCATTGCATATCCCATACTCGTTCGCTGAGATTAAAGCGTACAATTCGCAGTTGCCAGACTTCAAGACTGGAACCACGTCATCCGTATAAAACGCGCCGACAAGCTAGAGCAATGGAGAATGAATTCAATGAGAGAATTGAAAGGATGGAAAGGGCTCAAAAGGAATTACAAGAGCAACTGGCCAAATCGCAACAAGAGACGAGTGACCTAATGGTGAGATCTCGAGAGGAATCGCTCGAGCAAAGAGATAGATGGCTAAAATGATGGAGATGATGACAACTTTGGTCAAAGGAAAGGGACCCATGCAGAACTCCGATGTTATGGAACCTCGGTCAAGAATTCACCATGATCAGGATCCATTCTATCCCCCGGGATTCACTCCACCGCCGCATATACAATACAAAGAGGGTATACTCAAGAGGAACCCACTGGTTTGGAACATCGACCTATGCCACCTGCTCCACCCACTAATTTGGGGCAAGGAATGTTAGCGTCGAACCTAGGGGCTAGTCTGCTAATCCACTAGTTCCAGATCTGGATGACCCAGCAGAGGAGCCAAGTTGAAATTGGATAACCATGACGCAAAATATAGGAGTCTAGAGGAAAGACTCAAAGCAATAGAAGGCACTGAAGTCTTCTCCGCACTAGGTGCCAAGGAACTCAGTTTGGTACCTGATCTAATTTTGCCTCCGAAGTTCAAAGTGCCTGACTTTGAGAAGTATGATGGGACAAGGAGCCCAAAAGCACATCTCATTATGTTCTGTCGAAAGATGACCGGTTATGTGAACGAGGATAAACTACTCATACATTGCTTTCAAGATAGTCTAACAGGGTCAGCTCTTCGGTGGTACAATCAACTTAGTAGAGAAAAGATTCGATCCTAGAAGGACTTGGCATCAGCATTTTGCGAGCAGTACAAGCATGTATCGGATATGGTGCCAGACCGTATGACCTTGCAAATGATGGAGAAAAAGCCATCAGAGACCTTTAGACAGTATGCGTAGAGATGGAGAGACGTCTCAACTCAAGTGGAACCCCCACTAACAAAAACGGAGATAACCGTTCTCTTTATCAATACTTTAAAGGCACCATTTTATGACAAATTAGTGGGAAGTGCCACGAAAGATTTCGCGGATATTGTAATATCCGGTGAACTCATAGAGAATGCCGTCAAGAGCGGTAGAATGGAAGGATCAGAAGGCTCAAGAAAAGTAGCACCCTTAAGGAAGAAAGAGCCAGAAGCCCTCATGGTGGGAACTGGGAGTCGTTACATTCCCAATTCGTATCCTAATCAACCCCGACCTCGAGATTATCCACCCTCGAATTTCCATTATCCCCCTCAAACCCCTTACTACCAAGCACCACATCCGTCCTGCCCTGTATACGCCACGAACAACCAAAGACCCGTCACCACTTTCCCACAAAACACGGTACCCGCCCAAAGCCAACCCAGAAACGAACCAAGACCATCAAGGCTAATCCCGAGAGACCGCAATTTACCCCCATCCCTGTGTCGTATGGGGAATTGTACCCAAAACTTTTAGAAAAACAGCTAATTTCTCCCCATTACATGGCACCCCTTAAACCTCCATACCCAAAGTGGTACGATCCAAACGCTAGTTGTGCATACCACGCAGGGAACCAAGGGCACTCTACTGAGAACTGTCTCGCTTTCAAAAGGAGAGTTCAAGGACTCATTGACGCGGGTATCCTACGATTCGATAGTGCTAGTAACGCCACGGGGAACCCGTTCCCTAACCATACCGAAGGGAATGTGAGCACAGTGGGGAAAGAGGATGAATGGAAGGTCAGAAGATGTGTGGCAGAAATAAGGACGCCTCTGCAGAAAATCTGGGAGGTATTAGTTAAGAAAGGATTGCTCTGTCACTCTGATAGAGTTTTTGGAGAAGAAGGTCAAAGTTTTTACAATTTTCATGGGATTGTTGGGCACGACATTCAGTCGTGCGAGGACTTTAAAAGGTTACTTCAAGACCGGATGAATAATAAGGAGATCAAGGTCCTTAACAAGAGTGAAGATACCAACGAAAGAGAAGTATGCGTCTCTGCTAGCCAATCATCAGGGCCCCCTTATAGTGCTGATCGACCGTTGGTAATTTATTACGACGCGATGAGAGAGCCATTGAAACCACAGATGGTAATTGAAGTACCATCTCCTTTCCCGTATAAGGACAACAAAACAGTACCGTAGAGATATGACGTTAATATCGTTACACCGGAAGTTGAAAAGTCCAAAGCCATAATTGAAGATGTTGGGGAGGTAGGTCATTTTACTCGAAGTGGACGATGCTATTCTAAAGAAGTTGAACCAGTAAAGAAAAGTAGCGGCTCGAAGCAAAAAAGGAAAGCAGTGATGCACGAGGTCGAAGTCGAGCAATAAATTCCACCCGTGCAAGAAACTAAAAGCCTGTGAATGAGGAAGAAGCTCAAGAATTCTTGAAATTTATTAAGCACAGCGAATATAGTGTGGTGGAACAACTGAGCAAGCAGCCAGCACGAATCTCAGTTCTATCTCTACTGTTAAATTCAGAGCCACACCGGAACGCTTTATTGAAGGTGTTAAATCAAGCTTACGTGGCCAACAACATATCTGTCGAAAAGCTTGATAGGTGGGTAAACAATCTGAATGCGGACAACTTCATCTCTTTTAGTGATGATGAGATACCGCTAAATGGTAGAGGTTCGGTGAAAGCGCTGCATATCACGACCCGCTGCAAGGGCTACATAATACCGAACGTACTCATCGATAATGGGTCAACATTAAATGTTATGCCATTGGCTACACTTTCCAGAATACCGATAGATTTGTCCTACTTAAAGCCCTGTCATTCCACGGTAAGGGCCTTCGACGGGACGAGGCGTGAAGTCATGGAAAGATCGAAATCCCTTTGGAAGTGGGCCCCTACATATATGAGGTCGAATTCCAAGTGATGGACATTACACCCTCTTATAACTGCCTTTTGGGAAGACCTTGGATTCATTCTGCTGGAGCAGTCCCATCATCCCTCCATCAAAAAGTGAAATTCATCATGGATGGCTGTTTGGTCACAGTCGAGGGCGAAGAAGACATCATCGTATCTATCTCTGCTGATGCGCCATACCTGGAAGTAAGCAAGGATGCAGTGGAATGTTCCTTTCGATCCCTTGAATTCATCAATGCCACTTTCGTCGCTGAGGGAAATAGAATTCCGATGCCAAAACTGTCGAGAAATACCAGAATGGGTGTCAAGTTGACCATAGGAAGGGGAGCTCGTGCGAGAAGAGGTTTAGGGAGACATCTGCAAGGAATAGTGAGGGCTTTAAAGCCAGTGCACACAAGGCCCGATACGGTTTGGGGTTCCAGCCTGACATGCGCCAAAGAAGAAGACAGTGGAAGAAGGATCAAGAGAGAATAATTGCAAGAACTTTGGGCCAAGAACCAGAATGGGAACCAATAGAGTACCCTTCTTTGTCAAAAACATTTACATCTGCGGGAATGATGTACCCTGGACAAGAGGATCCACGAAACATGCTGGGATTAATTGAAAAGGATTTTCAGAATGCTAGTATAAATGCCATTGACAAAGAAGCTGGTGCAAGTAAAGATGTCTCGAGGATACGCCCTTGCCCTCCTGGTTTCATGTTAAACAATTGGATTGCTGAGGAGTTTCTTGTAGTTTATAAGCCTTCAGAGTAATGCCAAACATCAACATTATTGTGTCCTTAGATATAATAGAGTTCTTTTGTAAGAGTTTGCATTCGCTCTTTATCATTTCAATGAATTTCAATGAAGATGTATTTTGTCATGATTTTTCGCATTATCACTAATTTCATAATCATTTTTCATTTCATAGCCTATCCTTACATTTGCCTCATTGCCATGACATAACATTTTGTTTGTTGTTTCCAATACTTGGATGTCCCCCGATAGCTTCCTTTTCCATTCAACTTTCAGGTGCTCAGATATTGACGACATGAATAAGCCCGTTATGAATCTTGAAATTGATGTTGAGAAGGCTGTTTGCTTAGGAGAATTTGAAGCCGAAGAAAATGTTGAATATTATGTCTCGTCTCTTGAATTGTTAAGAATGGTGGAACAAGAGGATAAACAGGTTCTGCCTCATGAAGAATCTGTAGAAACAATAAATTTGAGCACTGAAGAGAGGAAACAAGAAGTGAAGATTGGGACTTCTATTTCAGAAAGTACCAGGCGTAGTTTGATCACTTTACTCCGCGAATACAAAGATGTTTTCGCGTGGTCATACCAGGACATGCCAGGGCTAGATGAAGATTTAGTGGTCCATAAGCTCCCATTAAAGCCAGAATGCAAGCCCATCCAGCAAAAATTAAGACGGATGAGGCCCGAAATGCTGTTGAAAATAAAAGAGGAAGTCAAGAAGCAATTTGACGCTGGCTTCCTACAAGCCTCCAAATATCCAGAATGGGTGGCTAACATAGTCCCGGTACTAAAGAAAGATGGAAAAGTACGAATGTGCATGGATTATCGTGACCTGAATCGAGCAAGCCCAAAAGATAATTTTCCCTTTCCACATATTGACACGTTGGTGGACAACACAGCAAAACATTCATTGTTTTCTTTCATGGATGGATTCTCGGGGTATAATCAGATCAAGATGGCTTCTGAGGATATGGAGAAAACTACCTTCATAACAATGTGGGGAACGTTCTGCTACAAGGTGATGCCATTCGGGTTAAAGAATGCTGGGGCAACATATCAGAGGGCTATGGTGACGTTATTCCATGACATGATGCATAAAGAAATAGAGGTCTACGTCGACGATATGATTGCTAAATCTCGAGGAGAAGAAGAGCATGTAATGAACCTCAAGAAGTTGTTCGAAAGGCTGAGAAAGTTTCAGCTAAAGCTTAATCCAGCCAAATGTACATTCGGGGCTACATCGGGAAAGTTGCTAGGCTTCATTGTCAGTGAAAGAGGTATCAAAGTTGATCCAGATAAAATAAAAGCCATCCAAGAATTACCACCTCTGCGCACGCAAAAGGAAGTTAGAGGATTTTTAGGGAGATTAAATTACATCGCCCGATTTATCGCTCAACTTACCAACCAATGCGACCCAATCTTTGGCTTCTTCGAAAACATAACCCGGGAGAATGGAACGAGGAATGCCAAGTGACCTTTGATAAGATAAAACAATATTTGTCCAGTCCTCCAGTGCTAGTACCGCCAACTCCGGGAAGACCATTAATTTTGTATCTGACAGTGTTCGAAAGTTCAATGGGTTGCATACTGGGACAACATGACGAGTCAGGAAAGAAAGAAAAGGCGATCTACTACCTCAGCAAAAAGTTCACTGAATATGAGGCAAAATATTCGTCTGTTGAGAAATATTGTTGCGCTCTGGTTTGGGTAGCTCGGAGACTCAGACAATATATGTTGTATCACACGACATGGCTAATTTCAAACCTGGACCCAATAAAATACATGATGGAATCGCCGGCACTATCAGGAAGAATGGCACGATGGCAGCTCCTCCTTTCGGAATATGACATTGCCTATGTAAGTCAGAAGTCAATAAAAGGGAGCGCAATAGCTGACTTCTTAGCAACTCGAACGACAGAGGAATATGAGCCTTTAAGATTGATTTCCCAGACGAAGACTTAATGTGCATCACAGAAATAGAATCCGAGTCATCAAAAGAGAATTCATGGAAGATGTGCTTTGATGGTGCGTCAAATGCTTTAGGGCATGGAATTGGAGCAATCCTAGTATCACCAGACGGGAATCATTATCCGTTCACTGTAAGACTGAACTTCTTCTGTACCAATAATATCGCAGAATATGAGGCCTGTATCATGGGGCTTCGTGCAGCTATCGAACGAAACATCGAGATCTTGGAGGTGTACGGGGACTCAGCCCTAGTGATTTACCAAATCCGTGGAGAATGGGAAGTGAGGGACTCAAAATTGATTAAGTACAGTGATTTAGTGGCTGGATTGATCAAGGAATTCAAAGAAATAACTTTTCATTACTTCCCACGAGAAGAGAACCAACTGGCTGATGCCCTAGCCACTTTGGCTTCAATGTTCAAAGCAAGTAGAGAAGCAGAAATAATGCCCCTCAAAATGAGCATATACGAGGTCCCTGCACACTGTTGTAGCATTGAGAAAGAAGTAGACGGACAGCCTTGGTTCCATGATATCTTAGAATATATCAAGAATCAAAGGTATCCCGAACAAGTGAATGAGAACGATAAAAGAACAATTAGAAGAATGGCAGCGGGATTTGTTCTTGATGGGGATATCCTGTATAAAAGAGGAAAGGATCAGATGCTTTTGAGATGTGTGGATGATGTTGAAACCAGAAAAATACTTGAAGAGGTCCATGAGGGAATTTGCGGAACGCATGCCAATGGTTTAATATGGCCAGAAAGATCATGAGACTCGGTTATTATTGGCTGACAATGGAAAGTGACTGCATCAATTTTGCCAGAAAATGCCACAAATGTCAAATCTACGGCGATAAAATTCATGTAGCCCCTTCACCCCTTCATGTCATGACTTCTTCGTGGCCTTTTTCTATGTGGGGCATAGATGTCATAGGGCTAATTTCTCCAAAAGCTTCAAATGGACATCGATTCATTTTTGTGGTTATCGATTACTTCACAAAATGGATTGAAGCCGCTTCATTTGCCAATGTGACGAAGACTGCAGTGTGCAAGTTTTTGAAAAAGGAAATCATTTGCCGATATGGTTTGCCTGAAAGAATCATCTCAGATAATGCCACGAATCTGAACAATAAGATGATGAAAGAAGTGTGCGAGCAGTTCCAAATAAAGCATCATAATTCCTCGCCCTATCGCCCAAAGATGAACGGGGCTGTTGAAGCAGCTAACAAGAACATTAAGAGGATCATTGGGAAAATGACTGAGACATATAAAGATTGGCACGAGAAACTTCCATTTGCTTTGTTTGCATATCGCACATCTGTGCGAACATCTACGGGAGCAACTCCTTTCTCTCTAGTCTATGGAATGGAAGCTGTGCTACCTATCGAGGTTCAGATCCCCTCTCTGCGAGTATTGATGGAATCAAAGTTAGAAGAAGCAGAATGGGTTCGAGCTCGATATGATCAGTTGAACCTCATTGAAGAAAAACGTCTAAAGGCAATTTGTCATGGGCAAATGTACCAAAAGAGAATGATCGCAGCCCATGACAAGAAGGTACGACCAAGAGAGTTCCATGAAGGAGAACTCGTTCTGAGAAAGATTCTCCCAATACAAAAAGACCTGCGAGGAAAATGGGCACCAAATTGGGAAGGACCATACGTTGTAAAAAAGGCATTCTCAGAAGGAGCTTTAATCCTTACCGAGATGGATGGGAAGGAGTTACCGAATTCGGTGAATTCGGATGCGGTGAAGAAATATTATTCTTAAGATGAAAACCCGAAAAGGGCATCTAAAAAAAAAAGAGGGCGAAAACCCGAAAAGGGCGTCTTGATTAGTACAAAAAGATTAGGATGAAAACCCGAGAGGGCGTCCTAATGAAACAAACTTGGCGGTCGAACGATAGGTCAAGTAGTGAGACTACAGTATTTGAAGCATTTCTAAAAGCTCGAAATTTTCTACGCAAGAAGCCATGCTCGAAAAGATTATTGATTGAGGAACGTGGAAGAGTTCATGTGTTGAATATCTAGAGCATTTGTATCCGTTGAATACGACCTTTTCTTTCTTTTTGACATTTTTACTCTCATTGGTTAACTTTCTTTGTTTGCCACACTTGAAATAAAGGAATATGAGATATCCTTTGTGTCCCTACCTGACCATTTTCATGCATCTCATTATGTGTTTATTTAATGATAAATAGTGAAATGACATACTCTAAACAAAAGAAATGTCAAGCATTACCCGGATAAGAATTTGATAAGTGCAAGATCTTCAAAGCAAGAACAAAGTTTAACCAAGGGCAAAAAGGGTGATATCTGAGAAACGTCGATTACTCGTAAAGCTCGAAGATAGGTATGAGGCCTGAAGAGAAGGTCGAGAATCAAACAATGAACGCAGATCCTCAACAATCATGGCAAAAATGACATACGACCAATATGCTTAAGGAGCACTGCATAATCATGTAGGCATAAAGGCATTTAAGACAAACATGTGCATATCATGATGACATCATGCATGGCATATACAGGTAATCCAGTAAAGCAAGAAATCTTGAATGAGAGTCGCACTGAATCAAAGGAAAAGATACCCGAGTTCTACCAAAGGACTGGTTTTGGTATTTTGATGTTTAATATTCATGCTTTCCAAGGAAAATCAACTCATATTGCGAGAAATGAGTTGAGCCTCAAGACACGTTGAGGTATTTTTAAATTTTTTAAAAAAATCAACTCATATTGCGAGAAGTGAGTTGAGCCTCGGGGCACGCCGAGGTATTTTTAGTTTATGTTTTAAATTGACTCATATTGCGAGAGGTGAGTTAAGCCTTTTAATTTTTGTTTTTCAAAATCAACTCATATTGCGAGAAATGAGTTGAGCCTCAAGACACGTTGAGGTATTTTTAAATTTTTTAAAAAAATCAACTCATATTGCGAGAAGTGAGTTGAGCCTCGGGGCACACCGAGGTATTTTTAGTTTATGTTTTAAATTGACTCATATTGCGAGAGGTGAGTTAAGCCTTTTAATTTTTGTTTTTCAAAATCAACTCATATTGCGAGAAATGAGTTGAGCCTCAAGACACGTTGAGGTATTTTTAAATTTTTAAAAAAAAATCAACTCATATTGCGAGAAGTGAGTTGAGCCTCGGGGCACGCCGAGGTATGTTTAGTTTATGTTTTAAATTGACTCATGTTGCGAGAGGTGAGTTAAGCCTTTTAATTTTTGTTTTTCAAAATCAACTCATATTGCGAGAAATGAGTTGAGCCATCAAGACATGTTGAGGTATTTTTAAATTTTTTAAAAAAAAAATCAACTCATATTGCGAGAAATGAGTTGAGCCTCGGGGCACGCCGAGGTATTTTTAGTTTATGTTTTAAATTGACTCATATTGCGAGAGGTGAGTTAAGCCTTTTTATTTTTGTTTTTCAAAAATCAACTCATATTGCAAGAGGTGAGTTGAGCCTCGGCTCACATGCTGAGGTATTTTCAATTTATGTTTTTTTCAATCTATGCTTTTCAAAAATCAACTTATATTGCGAGAGGTGAGTTGAGCCTCAAGGCACAATGAGGTATTTTCAATTTCTGCTTTACTAATTCTACTTTTCAAATCAACTCATATTGCAAAAGGTGAGTTGAGTCTCAGGCCACACGCTGAGGTCTTTTCAAATTCTGTTTTTAATTTCTGTTTTTTTTTAATTTCTGTGTTTCAAAAAAAAATCAACTCATATTGCAAGAGGTGAGTTGAGCCTCAGGGCACGCTGAGGTATTTTCAATTTCTACTTTTCAATTTCTGTTTTTCAAAAATCAACTCATATTGCGAGAGGTGAGTTGAGCCTTTTAATTTCTATTTTTCAAAAACCAACTCATATTGCGAGAGGTGAGTTGAGCCTTTTTCTATTTTTCAAAAAATCAACTCATATTGCGAGAGGTGAGTTGAGGCTTTTGCAAATTCTGTTTTCAAAAATCAACTCATATTGCGAGAAGTGAGTTGAGTCTTGGCTCACGTGCTGAGCTATTTTCAATTTCTATTTTTAATGTCTAGTTTTAAAGAGTCAATTCATATTGCGAGAAATGAATTGAGCTCAGGATCACATGCCGAGTAAAGAATAAAGATTGGACAATTGAACAAAATTTAGTGCTTTTAAGTCTTTGCACTATCCTTGTTTCACAATGATGAGCAAAGAGGGGCAGTTGTAAGCACTAAATTTTTGTCCGACTAGAATTTGTGTTTAATTTTCAAAATTTCAAAAAAAATTTAAAAAATAAAAATTGCATTTTGACCCCTAAACTTTTCCTAAATTTTATTTTGACCCTTAAACTTTCTTTAAATTTCACTTAGACCCCTAAACTTTCATTAAATTTCATTTTAATCCTAAATTTTCTAAAAATTACATTTAGCCCCAGAAGTTTTGCTGCATTTGTGATTTGGTCCTTCAGACAGGTTACGTGATTTGGGGCACCCACTTCCCAGATTTTCAGGCCACAAACATGGGTGGCTGCTCCTTCCCCACTTGCTACCTGCAAAAAAGAAGCAAAACCAACTATAAAAAGGAGTTTAAACTCCAAAAATCAGAGGACCCCCACGAATCAAAAAAAAGGAGAAAAAGAAAGTTTCAAAAAAATTTTCAGCAGCAAAAAGAAAGAGGAGAAAGAGAAGAGAAGAGCCCGACCACAGCCACCAAGGGCGGAGGAGATCGACGCAAGTGGCAGCGGCGGTGAAAGAGGCTAGAGCCGAAAGAGGGAAGGAAGAAGAAGAAAAGAAAGAAAAAAAAAGAAAAAAGGGGAAAGAAAAAAAAGAAAGAAATAAATAAAAAATAATATATTGGGTCGACCCGACCCGGATTCAACCCACGAACCGACCCAACAGGCCCAGCAGTAGCAGGCCAGCCCAAAAAAAAAACCAAAGCAAAAAAAAAGCAGCAAAAAGAAGAAGAAAGAAGCAGAAAAAAGAAGAAGAAAGAAGCAGCCCAAATGCAGGCCCAGCGCAGCAGCAGGCCCAGCAGGCCCCCAGGCCCAGCGCAGTAGCAGACCACCCACACCAGCAGGCCAGGCCCAAGCCAGTAGCCCAACCGGCCAGCCCAGCAGAAAAAAAAAGAGAAAAAAAGAAAAAAAGAAAAAACAAGAAAAAAGGGGTTCAATTTTGTGTTACCCGTTCGGCGAAACTTGTGTCTCGAGATTTTTTGGTAATTTCATTTTTTAATTTTAATTTAATGCTCGTATTTTCTTCCGTTTTAATATTATTAGTATTTTATGCATTTTTATATTTTGGCATTTATATTTTTAATTTAATTTAATTTAATTCAATTTTTATTTTATTTTATTTTAAATACTTTGAATAAATAAGGCAACGAATCGATTTAACATGAACTCGTTGATTTCATCGCTATGTTGGGTGAATATCACCGGTTCGAGTTAAAATCGATACGCCCTTTTAAAATCGAAAAATATTCAAAAAATTCGTATTTTCAAAAAAAAATCCTCGCGTTTCGAAATTTTCGTGTCTTCAAAAAAATTTCTCGTGTTTTCAAAAATAAGGTAACGAATCGATTTGACACTAATTCGTTGATTTCATTGCTATATTGAGTGAATATCACCGATTAGTGTTAAATGCGATACGTGCTTAATGAAAAATCATAAAAATTTTCGTGTTTTCAAAAATTTTCGTGTTTTCAAAAAATTCCATTTTTCAAAATTTTTCGTGTTTTTTTAAAAATTTTCCATATTTCTAAAATTTTCGTGTTTAAAAAATTTCGTATTTTCAAAATTTTTTATTTTTTTCAACAATTCTCGTGTTTCACAAATTCTCGTATTTTAAAATTTTTTATGTTTTAAAAAATAAATTTCTCGTGTTTCAAAAATTTTCATGTTTTAAAAATTTTCATGTTTCTAAAATGTTCGTATTTCAAAAAATCCTCGTGTTTTCAAAAATTCTCATGTTTCAAAAATCTTCGTGTTTTCAAAATTCTAGTGTTTCAAAAATTTTCATGTTTTCAAAAATTTCCCCTGTTTTCAAAAATTCTCAAATTTTAAAAATTTTCTTTTTTTCAAAAAAAAAACTTCCGTGTTTTATAAATCTCTGTGTTTTCAAAAAATTCTCGACTTTCAAAAAATTTCGTGTTTTCAAAAAATTTTCTATGATATTTATTGCATAAGAAATTGACATGAGCATAACTTGTTTGTAGATGTTTAAGAGCTCATTTATACCATGTTGTATATTATTGGATAAGTCTGTGTGCATATGTTGTGAGGGTGACAAATGGCTTGGAAAATAGCCTTGTAATTGTCTACACAGGTAGACACACAGGCGTGTGTCTAGACCATGTGTGACACACGGTCTGCCTCAATGGGCGTGTGCCATGGCTGTGTTTTAAAGTCAGTGTTGCACACCGGTTAAGGGCACGGGCGTGTCCCAAGCCACACGGGCATGTGTGACTACAAGGTCTATATCCACACAGGCGTGTGGAGCCTTAAAGCATGAAATTTTTTTAAGTTTTTCTTAAGTTCTCGGTTTAGTCCCAAACCGCCTCTAATGCATGTTTTGGGCCTCGTGAGCCCGTTTAAGGGACAAATTGTATGTGAAATGAAAAGTTTTAAATTGATCAAAATTTTACGGCCCGATTTTTGTGTGATTGGTTGAGTTTAAGTCAGGTAACACCTCGAACCCTATCCTGGCGTCAGATACAGGCGAGGGGTGTTACATAGAACACGGGCGTGTGTCTTGGCCGTGTGAAACCTAAACTTAATTTATGAAAATTAAATTGACCACAAGGCCTAGCACATGGGCATGTGGCAGACTGTGTGGCACAAGTCAGAGAGTTACACGGGCTGGGACACGGCCATGTGCCTCACATCGAATGCCCACATAGCCTGAGACATAGGCATGTCACTTGGCCGTGTGGCCTACCCACACGGGCGTGTGACCCCTGTTTATAAGAAAAATTTCGAAATTTTGAGAAAAATATTCTAAATAACCAATTTAGTCCCGACTTGATTCAAATGTTTAAATTGGGCCTCGAGAGTCCATTCAAGGGACAATATGAATAGTTTTGGATATGAATAGTAAATGACATAATTTACATGAAATTATTCTGTAAACTCTAGTAATACTCCGTAACTCTTTTCCGGCAACAGATACGGGTTAGGGGTGTTACAATATGAACTGATATGTGAAAAGGAGATACGGAAATATGTTTGTATAGCCTCTGGTAGGGCAGATATATTTGTAAGCACTAAATTTTTGTCCGACTAGAATTTGTGTTTAATTTTCAAAATTTCAAAAAAAATTAAAAAAATAAAAATTGCATTTTGACCCCTAAACTTTTCCTAAATTTCATTTTGACCCTTAAACTTTCTTTAAATTTCACTTAGACCCCTAAACTTTCATTAAATTTCATTTTAATCCTAAATTTTCTAAAAATTACATTTAGCCCCAGAAGTTTTGCTGCATTTGTGATTTGGTCCTTCAGACAGGTTACGTGATTTGGGGCACCCACTTCCCAGATTTTCAGGCCACAAACATGGGTGGCTGCTCCTTCCCCACTTGCTACCTGCAAAAAAGAAGCAAAACCAACTATAAAAAGGAGTTTAAACTCCAAAAATCAGAGGACCCCCACGAATCAAAAAAAAGGAGAAAAAGAAAGTTTCAAAAAAATTTTCAGCAGCAAAAAGAAAGAGGAGAAAGAGAATAGGAGAGCCCGACCACAGCCACTGAGGGCGGAGGAGATCGACGCAAGTGGCAGCGGCGGTGAAAGAGGCTAGAGCCGAAAGAGGGAAGGAAGAAGAAGAAAAGAAAGAAAAAAAAAGAAAAAAAGGGAAAGAAAAAAAAGAAAGAAAAAAATAAAAAATAATATATCGGGTCGACCCGACCCGGATTCAACCCGCGAACCGACCCAACAGGCCCAGCAGTAGCAGGCCAGCCTAAAAAAAACCAAAGCAACAAAAAAAGCAGCAAAAAAGAAGAAGAAAGAAGCAGAAAAAAGAAGAAGAAAGAAGCAGCCCAAATGCAGGCCCAGTGCAGCAGCAGGCCCAGCAGGCCCCCAGGCCCAGCGCAGTAGCAGACCACCCACACCAGCAGGCCAGGCCCAAGCCAGCAGCCCAACCGGCCAGCCCAGCAGAAAAAAAAAAGAGAAAAAAAAGAAAAAAGAGAGAAAAAGAAAAAAAAGAAAAAAAGAAAAAACAAGAAAAAAGGGGTTCAATTTTGTGTTACCCGTTCGGCGAAGCTTGTGTCTCGAGATTTTTTGGTAATTTCGTTTTTAATTTTAATTTAATGCTCGTATTTTCTTCCGTTTTAATATTATTAGTATTTTATGCATTTTTATATTTTGGCATTTATATTTTTAATTTAATTTAATTTAATTCAATTTTTATTTTATTTTATTTTAAATACTTTGAATAAATAAGGCAACGAATCGATTTAACATGAACTCGTTGATTTCGTCGCTATGTTGGGTGAATATCATCGGTTCGCGTTAAAATCGATACGCCCTTTTAAAATCGAAAAATATTCAAAAAATTCGTATTTTCAAAAAAAAATCCTCGCGTTTCGAAATTTTCGTGTCTTCAAAAAAATTTCTCGTGTTTTCAAAAATAAGGTAACGAATCGATTTGACACTAATTCGTTGATTTCATTGCTATATTGAGTGAATATCACCGATTAGTGTTAAATGCGATACGTGCTTAATGAAAAATCATAAAAATTTTCGTGTTTTCAAAAATTTTCGTGTTTTCAAAAAATTCCATTTTTCAAAATTTTTCGTGTTTTTTTAAAAAATTTCCATATTTCTAAAATTTTCGTGTTTAAAAATTTCGTATTTTCAAAATTTTTTATTTTTTTCAACAATTCTCGTGTTTCACAAATTCTCGTATTTTAAAATTTTTTATGTTTTAAAAAATAAATTTCTCGTGTTTCAAAAATTGTCATGTTTTAAAAATTTTCATGTTTCTAAAATGTTCGTATTTCAAAAAATCCTCGTGTTTTCAAAAATTCTCATGTTTCAAAAATCTTCGTGTTTTCAAAATTCTAGTGTTTCAAAAATTTTCATGTTTTCAAAAATTTCCCCTGTTTTCAAAAATTCTCGTATTTCAAAAATTTTCTTTTTTTCAAAAAAAACTTCCGTGTTTTATAAATCTCCGTGTTTTCAAAAAATTCTCGACTTTCAAAAAATTTCGTGTTTTCAAAAAATTGACATTGTTTCATAAATTTCCGTGTTTCAAAAAAAATCCTCGTGTTTCATAATTTATCAAAATTTTTGTGTTTTCAAAATAAAATTGTGTTTTAAAAATAAAATTCGTGTTTTCAAAAAAAAAATTCTCGTGTTTCAAAATTTTCGTGTTTTTTTAAAAAAAATTCGTGTTTCTAAAATTCTTGTATTTTAAAATATTTCGTGTTTCGAAAAAATGTTGTGTTTCAAAATTCTCGTGTTTCAATTGGATCACGACTAAATATTAAATTGAACTTGTATTTTTGAAAATTAAGACAACACATGTTTAACAAGATACCAATTTTGGGCGTCGCGAGGGTGCTAATACCTTCCTCGCGCGTAACCGACTCCCGAACTCGAATTTTCTCTGGATTCTTACGTAGACCTAAAATTACCTCTTTTTTAGAAAATTTAAAAATAAAATTTTCTTCTAAAAAGAGAATTTATTAGGTGTCCGATCACACCTAGAAAAAAAGATCGGTGGCGACTCCTTTTTCAAATAAAATCGAGATTCAGTTTTCAAATTTTCAACAATCAATTCGATTAGCGCCTATCGCCAAAATTTTTAGGTCGCTACAATATTGCAAACCAGATTGGCAGATCACAAAAAAAATGCTCTTTAAAATGGAAAAAAAAGATATGTGAATGATACATGCCTACTATATTTCTGATAAACTATTACTATTATTTCTATCACTGTATTACTAATTGCATGTTCAATATGTCTACTGTTACTGTTGAACCAAATACATGTTAAGCATGTCTATTGTTTCTTTATTGTTCTGTTACAAACATGACATATTGGTTTGCATGGGGTGGGACGATATGAATAGAGGAAGTACTGGCAGTTTAATAATATGCAAACACTGGTGGTTTATCCATAATTTTTACTAGAAGTTTATCTGCCAATTACTGGTGGTTTATCTACAATGCAGTGTGTAGGGTTCAATGAGTTTTGGGGTACTCTTATTGTGGTGTGTAACGGAGTTGGGTGCATTTGTCATTCTCAAAGCATTTAGATCCAAAACTGTGAATAAGATATTATATTGATGACTAGATCTGAAAAACTGATTTGTTATTCAATTTTGATTATTCTATGAGTTGTTATTTTGTATGTTTTGTCTAGCATTTTGCACTGTTTTTCTTATGATAGGACTCACACTGAACTTCTTAAGCTCACTCCCCCTTAATTTTCATCTTTATAGATTCCCCATAAGATTAGGACATGAACTCGACATACAGAGGGCTCGACTTGGTTTATTTTAGCTAAAAGTATTTTAGACGTATTTATATTATTTCTATTATTTTGGAATTGTAATGCTTTACTTGAATTGTGGCATGGGGCTTAGATTTTGTGTTTATTTGGCATGCATGATATTTAATTTGATTTTAGAATATTGAAATATGGATTTTGAATTAGTTATGCATAAAATTGTGGTTTTTTGTTCATCAAAACTCTTTTGAATATCACTTTTCCGCTACAATATCACGTAAATGAGATTTTGAAAAGTAAATAAATTGAAAATCAACTTTTGCTAAGTAAATTTTAAAATCCATTGTTTTTGGAAAATTATATCTTTTAGTGAAAAGAAGATAACACGCAAAATTTTTCTTCAAAAATAAGCAAATGTTTTAAACGACTATTTTATAAACTTTGATAATTCTACTAGGCCATTTCGATGGCCAACGTAATTTTTAGAATTTGGTCGTAACGCCAAGGCCGGGTTAGGGAGGTTACAATGTTATTTTCAACTCATTTTAACCTCCCAACTTTAATAAGTTTTCATTTTGGCCAATTATTTCTTTTTTTTTAAATATATTTTTGTCAAAAAAATCTGAATCTATACCAGGAATTGAGCTATTTAGTTGTGGAAATGAAACCCAAAGTTTTCCATAAAAACTCAAGTTTTTCCTATAAACCCCAGGTAATTCACAGTAAAAACCTAAGGAATTTCTTCTTTTTTCTTTTACTAAAAAACTAAAATTAATTCCAAAAGAGGGGAAGGAAATTAAATAGATAAAATGGTTTTTCTTGTAAAAATCCAAGTTTTCTCAATTAAAACCTAGGAAATTCCTTGTAAAAACCCAAGTATTCCCCTTTTATTGAAAAAAATAAAATTAATAATAAAAAATAAAAAAATTTCCTTGTAAAAATTCAAGTTTTTCTTATAAAAATCCAGGTAATCTCCTATAATAATAATAAAAAAACTTATGTTTTCTCCTTTTACTAAAAAAGAAAATAAAAAAGATAAAATGAGTGATGAAAATAAAAAAATTCTAAAGTTTATTGACTAAAATAAGTGTAAATAATTTTTAAATATAATGCGTTGAGTTATGAGAATTGAAACTTTCTAATTTAACCTTTAATTGAAATAGAAATGAAGGGAACTAACGGCATTAAAAATTATAATAAAATGGAAAGGAAATGAAATCAACGTGAAAAACAAGGAGCTAGAGAAGGCATCAAATAGAAAGAAATCGTAGATGAATAAATACTTCATTTCATCTACTATTTTTTTTTTAAAAAAAAAAAGAAAAAAATAAGATGTTTTATATTGAATATTAATTATTTTTTAGCATCATATCAATAAAATTAAAGTCAAAATTTTAATATTTGCAATTATCAACTACAATAAGATCTGTGGAAGTATTGGCTGTGTGCATTTACGTATACGTGAATTATGAATTCAAATTTTATTTTATTTTAAGTCTTCATCTATTTATGCATGTAATAGTTTTATTTTTCCATTTGTAGATACTATTTGGTCCTGAAGTTGAATTCTCTTATGTTTATTGTACTATTTTTTTAGTTTTGTATGATTAAAAACTATATTTTCCCAAACTTCGTCTGGGGAAATCCTTTTATAAATAATAATGATTTGTAATGCATACATTATTTTTAGTATTTTGCTACTGTTATGATCTCCCTACTACAATTAAGAATTTAATATCTTTTCTTTAATTTTTATGTAATTTGGTCGTCGTTGGTTAGTTGAAATAGTAATTATTCTGGCTAAAATATTGAGTTCGAATTTATCCCTTAAAAATATTCATTCCAACTTCATGTAAAAATATATGTATTGTGTTAGAAAAATGTTTTAAAGAGAAATTCATGTAATCATGTATCATTTACACTAACTAATTTCATTATAAAAATAGATGATCAAATTATATCAAATTAAAATATAATAACTAAATCTCAAATGCAAGCATAGTAGAGAGATCGAAGATACAATTTTACCATTATATTATAATGACTAAAAAAATGTTGTCTTTAGATAGCCCAAATATTTAGTACCCTACATATTTTTTTTGTAGCTGATGTGAACTTTTTTAAATAACACTCTTTCCAATTCATTTTGTTAAAATATTTGTTATTAGAATAGTATTTTTTTTGAAATCAACATAAAAAATTTAATTAAAATAGTTAAACATGTTAATTATTTAGAATAATTAATGTTATTGGAATATTTGAGAATTAAATTATATCAAATTAAAATATAAGAATTAAATCTCAAATGTTATTATAATAGAGGGACTAAAATTGAAGTTTTACCATTATAATTATAATTAGGATTTTGAGTGCTTAGGTTTGATACGCATGGTACATTTACTTAGTGAATTTAAGTAATAGTTTAATTTTGATTGTAGTTTAATTTTGTTGTACGCTATATTAATTGAGTAGACTATATGTAATTAATAATTGTAGTGATATTCAGGGGCGAAGTAAGAAATTTTTTTTTGGAAGTCGAATAAAATTTTAATTTTTTATATTTTATATCTTTATCATCCTTAAAAGATTAAATTAAATTTTATAATTTTAGTGGGTTATAGTGCAATTTTAACTTCACTAATTTAAAATTTTAAAAAGCTTAAATAAAAATTTTCTAATTTAAGGAGGCCAGTCCTCTGCCAACCCCACTAAATTCGCCTATGGTATACCTAAAAAAACTTGTACAATTACCAAACTCTTACACCATATTTGAACAAACCCCTTACAATTAGGTAATATTCTTTTTTTTTCTTTTTTTTTACTCATTTAATATAAAAATTTATTTACTAAACACTCCAAAATCTCTTACAATTCCTTTTATTTTTCCTTTTTATTGAAAAAACTAAAATTAATAATAAAAATGAAATTAAAAAGAAAAAATAGTTTTTTTCATGTAAAAACTCAAGTAATTCTCTGTAAAAAAAATTCAGATTTTTCCCTTTTACTGAAAAATAATGAATTCTAAAAGAAAAAAAATAATAAAAGAAATTAAAAAGATAAATTAAGTTACTAAAGCTTGGTGACTAAAATAAGTGTATAATTAACCGGATGTGATAAATAAAAATAATTTTTTAAATGTAGTGCTTAAAATGTAAAAAAAAAAAGTTGATGCTCGAAATGAAAATTTATGAAAATTATAGTTGACCTATAATATTTTTTTTATCAAAATAATTGACCTATAATTGAAATTGAAAAGAGGGGAATTAAGCTTTCCGATGCATTAAAAATGAAATGGAAAAAAATTAACGTGAAAAATAAGGGAGCAAGAGATGGCATCAAATAGAGGCTTAGAGAAAGAAAGTGTAGTATTTTATTTTTAAAGAAAAAATTGGTATATTAAAAAAATGTTGATGGGTGATTTTTCGAGTCTTATGGGTTCTAAGATTGCTCACTGTTTATTGTTAGTTTTGTATGATAAAAAAGAAATATTATTAGCGGAAATCTTTTTATATTTTTTTTATGCAGTCGATGAGAGCACAAAAAATATTTTATTCCCTACAAAATAATGAAAAAGAACAGTAAAGAGGAAGTAGGGTCGAATCCTTAAGAACCACATTGCACGAATGTTTGTTTCTCGAAATCCTAGGCAGAATCGTATCACCTATTAAGGGACATGGACGAAAGCATCAGCCCCGTAATGCGGAGAAACGATGAATACCCTGTTAAGCTCGAATTCTAAGCCTCATGAACCCTTTTTGGAGAATTTTGACAACTTTTGGCTAGATAGATTTAGTGGTTCATGATTTTTGGAAAACAAATAAATATAATAGAAATGGAAATTTTATTGAAGAAAATATGGAGAGAACAAAAACTAAGCTTTTTTAGAGAGAGTGTTTACAGAAAAAGATATGTCTAATTTGTGCCACTCCATCTCCTATTTATAGTACTAGAAAACCTAGTCTATTCCTAATTAAATTCTAAAAGATAAATACAAATAAATAAAGATAATTAAAGATAATAAAAGATAAATGAAAATAAATCCTAAAATTAAATCCAAATAATAATCCTTAATAATTATCCTAATATAATTGGAGTTAAAATAAAGTCTTGTGCTATAAAATCTCTTCTTTTGTATTTTTGCCCCAAAAGTCTTGCGCACTTTGTATTTTCGACATCACTTCTCTCCTACTTCGCGTGCTGGCCTAATTCATCCTTAATTTCACGCTTTTTGCTTACAAAATTTTTTTTGCCTTCAATTTAGTCCCTACAAGACGAAGAACCATAAATAGCCCAAATTAGTAGGATCATACTCAAAATAAACATGTAATTAGCACATAAAAATATGACGTTCTAGAGTATTATCAAATTCCCCCTACTTAGCCCATGCTTGCCCTCAAGTATGGTTCTTATCCACTGTGGAAATTAGATCCTGCCATGAAAAAAATACTACTCCAAAGTTTTATAAAAATTAGTCAAAATGCATACGAAAAATAAAGAGAACCCTTAGCTTGATTTAAGTAAAATTGAAAAAATGTTCCAATTAACACACACAAAAATTAAGATCGACTTGGATTATTTCATGAAAATTAGGTAATTTACCAAACCTATCAAGACACCCTAGTTGTTTCTACCTTTAGTCCCCACATTTTATTAATACATCTCTTTTTTTTCTTTTTTAATTAATTAATTTTTGCTCAGGAATATATTGAACCTTTTGACGCGAAGAGAGATGACAGCCGAGCACCTCACCCTGGTTATTCAGCCCAACACACTCTTAATTTTTATTTTTCTTAAGAACATATCGAACCTTTTGACGCGAAGAGAGATGACAGCCAAGCACCTTACCCCGGTTACTCAGCCCAACACATTCTTAAAAATTAATTCCGGTTAGGGGAGTTTTACCTAACACGTCACACAACCTTTTAACGCGAAATAGGATGACAACCCAAGCACCCTACCTTGGTTACTCAGCTAGTCACATCTTAAGTTGCACTTATAACCACAGAAACATTATTATTAAACGAAATTTTAATTTTGGAGGACTTAGGAGCAACAATCAAGTGTCAAAAATAAATTTCAGCAACCACCTTAATAGTCATGTACATATTTTAAGCATGCAATTGTATTAAGTGTCCTCTCTATATTTAGACTTAATCAAATTTACTAAAAGCAAAATAGGGTTAACTCTATTAATCATAATTATTTTAACATAATATAAATAAAACAGTGGGGATGAAATCAATTATAGGAAAATCATAATTTTCTCAGAAGACAAAAATCATGATTGTAAGCCAAACAATGGGCAATTCCTGGTAAAAATCTTAGGTATGAAAAGAAACAGAATATTCTTAAAAAAATAAATGTGGGCAGAAACGAGTGCAAGGCAGCAGCAACAGTAACACAACAGTAAAATCAGCAGATAAAATGACAGAAATAATGAGGAATGTCTTCCTCCTACTTAAAATACATTGTCCTCGATGTAAAAAATAATATTAATAAATATGCTGAAAAGAAAGAGTATAGAACATTCCCCATGTCGTCACTATCGTGTATGCATAAATGCAAGGAGAAAAAGGTTTGACGTCGCGTGGAGGAGGGGAAGGCGTTCATCGGCTAAGTTGACGTGTTGGGGCGCTGGGTATTGACGCCGGCAGCTATTCATGGTGAATGATGGTTCAGCGGTGGCTCGACTTCGGGTTTTTACCATGGTGTTGGAGAAATCAGCGGTGGAAGGGGTAGAAGGAAGTTGCAATGGCTGGTGGGAGTTTGGGTGAAAAATAGGATAAGTTTTTAGGGTTTGGAGGTGTATAGATGGAGTGTTTGGCTGAAGGGTTGATGTTTGGTTGCAGGTTGTGGGTAATCAGGAGCATGGATGCGCTATTCTTGGTTGAAATAAGGATAAGATTAGGGCTATTTCATGCCATTTTTTTTAGTTTTTCTCCTTTTTCTCCCTATTTTCGCGTCGGTGTACCCAAATAAAAGAAGAGAAATTAATTATCACCCAAACAAAATAAATTAATAAATAATAAAATAAAATAAAGTAATGAATAAATATATAAAAAATAAAATAAAATAAAAAATAAAAATTGGGTTGCCTCCCAATAA
This sequence comes from Gossypium hirsutum, assembly GCF_007990345.1. Classification (NCBI taxonomy): domain Eukaryota; kingdom Viridiplantae; phylum Streptophyta; class Magnoliopsida; order Malvales; family Malvaceae; genus Gossypium; species Gossypium hirsutum. The sequence continues at coordinate 19,028,192 of NC_053430.1, forward strand.
GCGCAGCGCTTGTTTAACATCGCTAGCTTGACGCCTCAACTAGTATTGGGGTTGTTCCAGCTGAATTCTTTCGTTTGTATGGGTTTCGAAATTCTCTTTTTTTATCACATTCATCATATTTGGGTTTAATTGTCCTTGCGCCTCTTTCCTTGGTTTCATATTTTCCTCCAAGGGGTTGATCCCTTTTAAGTCGTCAATGGTCTCATTATTCTCCAAAAATGTGAATTTGAGATACTCGGGAAGTTATTTTAATTTCGGATCTAGTGCCTGCACAACAGAAGGTAGAAGTTTAGTATCCATAGGTGCCAATAATTTATTAACAGATTCAAAATCATCAAACATCATTTTAGATTTATCTCCATAAGATGACTCAAAAATTTTTTCTACTGCTGAGTCAATTATGTCGACATGGTTTACACCCAAGACTTCACTTCGGTGACTAATAATGCTATATACGTGAGGACTATCAAACATCATTTGGTGGAAGTTGACTCTAGCCAATAATCGCTTTTGTGGGACTATCTTCTACTAGATAGTCACTTCCCAACGGCGAATACCACGCCATTTTGTCTCTTGGAATCGCCAACCTCTGACGCAGAAAGCCAACGAACCTACTGTGCAATCTTCCCAAAATGTAAAAAGCGGTTGTTCACAAGTTGAAAATATCACCTATTAAGGGACATGGACGGAAGCGTCTGCCCCGTAATGCGGAGAAGCGATAAATACCCTGTTGAGAAGACTAAGCGCGGATTCTAAGCCTCATGAACCATTTTTGGGGAATTTTGACAACTTTTGGCTAGATGGATTTAGTGGTTCATGATTTTTGGGAAAGAAATAAATATAATGGAAATGGAAATTTTATTGAAGAAAATATAGAGAAAACAAAAACTAAGCTTTTTAGGGGAGAGAGTGTTTACAGAAAAAAGATGTGTCCAATTTGTGTCACTCCATCCCCTATAAATAGTATTAGAAAACCTAGTCTATTCCTAATTAAATTCTAAAAATTAAATATAAATAAATAAAGATAATTAAAGATAATAAAATATAAATGAAAAAATTAAATCTAAATAATTATCCTAATATAATTGGAATTAAAATAGTCTTGTGCTATAAAATCTCTTCTTTTGTATTTTTACCCCAAAAGTCTTGCACACTTTGCATTTTCGACACTACTTCTCTCCTAGAAATTTTATTTTGCCTTCAATTTAGTCCCTACAAGACAAAGAACCATAAATAGCCCAAATTAGTAGGATCATACTCAAAATAAACATGTAATTAGCACATAAAAATATGACGTTCTAGAGTATTATCATTTTTCTTAAAATTTAATGATATGTTATGTACCAAAAGAAATTAATATTAATCAATTTCATTCCAACATGTTTTTATCATTTGTAATGCATATATTGTTTTTAGTATTTCTTTTTTATAAAAAAAATTGAATGCCAAATGATCCCTTTACTAAGTTACAATTTACAACTTAGTATTTATTCTTTAATTTTATATAATTTGGTTCCTCTACATGATGTCATTGGTTAGTTGAAATAGTTGAACCTTGATCAAAATGTTGAGTTCGATTTTTTCTCTTAAAAATATTCATTCCAACTTCATGCAAAAATATATGTGTTGTATTAAAAATTGTGTTTTTAAGAGAAATTCATGTAATCATTTTATCGATATAATTAAGGATTGTAATTATTTGGACTAACTAATGATGACCGAATTATGTCAAATTAAACTACAATTTTACCAATATTATAATGACTAAAAAAAGTTGTGTAAGTTCAAATATTTACTACCCAAGATATTTTTGGTAGCTAATGTGTATTTTTTAATAACACTTATTCCATTTCATTATGTTAAAACAATTTTTTAGTAGAATAGTATTCTTTTAAAGAAATAATTAAAACAGCTAAGGAGGTTAATTATTTAGACTAATTAATGTTATTGTAAAATTTGAGAACCAAATTATATCAAATTAAAATATAACTAAATTTAAATGTTATAATAATAGAGGGACTAAAACTGAAGTTTTACCATTATAATTATAATGGCAAAAAAATCAACAAAAGGTGATTGGATGCGTGTCAGGAGGTGTTAGGCATTCCTTTTATATAGACTCAGTAGTATGATTTCAGCACGCTCGGTCTTGTATTAATTATTTATTTATTTTAGATTAATTTATAAAGTAAAAATTTAAAAATTATAATATGCTTTGTATATTTGTAATTTATTTTTTTATTTTATTTTAAAAAATTTAATATTTTTATTTTTTGGATTTAAAATTGTAAGTTTAGTGCTTAATATTGTTAAAATATATCTATTAAAATTAAGTTCATTACAACATCATTTTTTATACATTACTACTAAGTAAATAATTTTTTATTTCAAAATTTCATTTCAACGAAATTAATAAAAGAATTTTGGCAAAGTTAATAATTGAACTTGAATTTTTAAAATATAAAAAGTAGAAAAACTAAATCTTTAAAAATAAGAATAAAAAAATTAAATTGTTGAAAATAAAAATAAAAAATAAATTTCAAATATACGAAAAAGTACAAATATTTGGATAGTAAAATAACTTTACCAAATTTAATTTATTGCTAAAATAAAACTTAGGAGGGGTTTGATAAAATATTGAAAAATTTCAAATCCATTTAAAAATTTTGGAGAGTATCTTAAGCTAAAGTTGATCTATTTGGAAGGATTTTTTTTTGTAAGAATTTATGTTGAAAAGCTTTATGCGGTCCTAAAACTGGAAGTGCTTTTATGAAACTCAGTTGTCGGGTCCTCAGTTGACTTTTTAATATATTTTTCTGAATTAAGATTAAATTCACATCATTTATAATGTTAAAAGACTAAAATTTTAAAAGCATCGTCAATTTTCTGTCAAATTATTTTTTTATTAGTTATTTAATGGTAGACGACCAAAAATGATAAATTTAAAAATATTAATAATTATTTTATAATTTTTTATAATTAAACGTTTAAAAAGGAAATAAGTGATTACTTATATAATTTGCTTTTTTTTTTTGGCTTATATGAAAGATAGGTACTCAAACTTTGTAAATTTTCCACTTTAGGTATTTAAAGTAGTTTTTAACTAAAGTTTTGTTCTGTTACACATTTAAGTTCAAAGTTGACATCTGTAAGAAAAGAAAACTTGAACTCCAATGAAATATTTACACAGGACAAAAAAAAAAATATTATATATATTCTTTTTTTCCATTTGTTATTTTTCCTATCTCTCTTGAATTTTTTAAAATTAAAATTAAGATGATAAATTTTGTAAGCGTTAATAGTTAAATTTATTAAAAATTTTAAATTTAAAATCAAATTGTTAAAATAGGTAAATATTAAATGGTTAAATTTATTATTAAGTCAATAAAAAAACCTCACACCCACTTTTCATCCCTTATCTAATAGGAAACTGAAACTGACTGAAACATTTGTTTTCATAAAATTAAATGACTAAATAATTAATAATAATAGTTGAATCACCAAAATAAAATTAAAAGCATAGTATACTCACTATATTTGTAGTTTACCCATAAAATAAAATAAAAGATAATTTATACAAATAATCAATCAACTATGCCCGCATTCTTGGTTATCCAACTTTAAAAATTTTCAATTTAGACACTAACATTTAAATTTATTTCTATTCTAGTCATTGAAAAAACTTTTTTTTTACTAGTACAATAACATATTTAGTCCTCAATAATTTGATACTAATTCTAAATAATTCAATGGCAAAATTCGTCATTATATTTGTAGTTTAGCCATAAAATAAAATAATTAAAAAAATTAAATAGTAATCTATAAATTAGAGCCTTTATGATACGAGTAATAAATACATAATTTCATAACAGTTGGGAAAAATCAACAACGCAGCCTGCGTCTATATATTTCATTATTGTATGTAATTTTTAGTATGTCCTGTAAACAAATCAACATCGCCTTGAGATTCATTGATAACAGACAAAACTCCTCCTCCTCCTCCTCCCTCCCAATCCCCAAGCTGCTGCTAACCTCTGACTAACAAACACAAATGCATTGATGCCGATTAAAACTCTATACTCTGGATGAAAATGGACAACGAGCATTTGCCTCTTAAAACGGAAAAAAAGATACCTATCTACGAGTTTATATTCTGCTTATGTCGCGACCGAACACAAAAGTTGTGAGCCAGTTAATAGCCACATAGAATCTGTTCCTCCAGCTGACGACTCGTGTTAGATATGCCGAGCGCCATATAAACCAGCTGACAAAGCCTGCTAGAGATATCCCTTTTGCCTCCTATAAAAAGGAATCAAATAAGTCTCACAACTCATCCAAACTAATAGCTCAAATGCGGGGAAAGAAAAAGAACAGAATCACCTTGCTCTGTCTTAGATCAACAAGAGCCTTAAATCTGCCCACAGTTGCCATGCTTCCAAGATGCTTGTACTCAAACGGATCCCCCAAGTTCATGTCCTTAGCACCGTTGGCATGTCCTCCACCATCTTTACAGATTTTATTCAATAGCTTTGCCAGATACTTTCCTTGTCGCTCGGCAACCTGAACAGGATTGAAATATTGGCACCGCAGTTGTTCGAAGCAACAAAAGGGTAGGCATTATCAATCTCCCTGGTGTATAAAGAGAACTATATATCTAGTCTAGAAAGCTAATATAGAAAGTTCATCATAGAGTTTGACATTCAATTGATACACAACTTGGGTCCAACTCTGTATTGTACCCGTGTTTTGGATTGAAAAGAGTAGTTCGAAAAAAACACCATACGGAAGAATCAAATTTAAGTTAGGAGTAGGTAAGAACAGTTCACTTAGCCAATCCAATGAATTCATGTAGTAACAAGCATGCAGGAAACACCCAAGTCCAATTTCGAATGGAACTGGATGATCTTATCTCGAACTTTATGAGAAGAAAAAGACTTGAAGGAAGGCATGGAAAAGGTTGGGGTCCTAGCTTACCTGCGCTAAAGCCGGAAGGACTGGTTTGCCGGTACTTTCCAGAAACCCGCTGCAATCACCAATTGAAAATACATCTTGCACAGTAGGAACCCGAAGCCACTCATCAACACCAATCCTGTTAGTAAAAAGGAATTGAATTAGGTGAACCAGCTGGTATCTTAAGTTTTATTTACAATTTATGAAAACTTACCAACAATTTTTATGCCAGTTGGTTCAAAACTCTATAAGGTGCATATTACCAAGCCATCAAGAAATCTTCATAAAAATAAAAACAATGTCACTGGGATTTTATCTTACCTTCCACCCGGAGATTTCGGAAGTCCTAGAGAGTTCACAAAAGGAGAAGGACCAACACCTGTTGACCATACTAACAATCCATAGGGAACCTCAGAACCATCAGTGAGGACAAGATTTTCAGGTTTAACATCCTTCACAATCCCACGAACTAGACGAACTCCTGACTGAGAAAAAACTACTTGATGAAATAAAAAAAATAAAATAAAATCCTCTCTTCTCAGCAGCCTAACAGAAGATATTTAAACTCCTTCAATGGAGTTAGAAAGCTAAAACAATATTTGCGTCAATCAACCATCTTTTACCTTCGTTAAATGCTTAATTGCATAGCGCCGGAGACGATCGTCAAAGGAAGACAGTATCTCATTAGCCTGAAAAAAAGATAATAATTTTATTATAATTCACAAATCTCCTCAATTCAGCAACTTAAAACAAGGCATGAGCACAAGAAGAATCTCAAGAAGGTCTTCAAGTTTCCAGGCAGAGTTCAGAAAGCCAGCACTGGCTTCAACAAAGATATTAGAAGACAAAAGAACTACATAAATGGCAGTACGGAGGAAAAACTGATATCGTAGTGAAACAAACCTCAATCAGTGTGACATGGATATAGTCTTTTACATGAGTGTATCTTTCATGAACATCCCTCCTAATAAAATCACTAAGTTCACCACTAAACTCAACCCCGGTCGGACCGCCTCCTACAACAACACAATGCAGCAATCTACGTTTCTCTTCTTCAGGAAGCCCTGCCTCGACACCGAACCAATAGGTAAAACATATAATCATACTCAAGAAATTATTTTCCATTACAGCAGGTAGAAAAACCAAAGTGTGGCATTACCCGGCACATCGGATAGCATCAAGTTGAGAAGTAGCTTCCTCCGAATTTCCTGAGCATGGTGAACTTCACGCAGAAAAATAGCATGTTCCTTCACACCATGGATTCCGAAAGTCGATGCCTGTGCTCCTGATGCAATTACCAACTTATCATATGAAATCTTAAACTTCCATGGGTCCAGGGTGTCGGTTCCATCAGTAACAGTCTCACAATGCACCTTCAAATACCCAAAACCAAATATTCCATGATCAAAAGGTCAAAAATCCAAAATTTCCTACTGCATTTTATTTTTCATCAAACAGAACAAGAACAAAGAACTTTCCGAGTACAGTGAGGGAATGCTACCAACAAGCTTAATTCAACAATTGCATTCTACAAAGCAATATCTAGACATACGATCCATCACTATTCTCTAGTTCAAAAAAGTAGAAATCTTTAGTAAAATTAAACTAAATTCAATACCCAAAAGCCCAAAGCCAAAAATTTAAACAATCAAGCTAATTTTAGAATCATAAAAGGACTCCCAACCTTAAATTGACATTCAACTCAGCCAACAGTCAATGCCTTTTGATTTTAGTTCTCCCAAAACGGAAATAATAACTAATTAAACCCAATAAAGGCGACATATTGTTGAAATACCTCATGGTTTTCAGTATCCACTGCAGTAGAATTGGCAAGAAAAAAATAAGATCCAGGTGCTGAAGAGATGGAGGGCTGAATCCTCGCAATGGGTTCGGCAACGGACCTGAACTCAAGAGTCCCAACACAAGTAGAAGCCAATAGGGGAGTAAATACCATATGGTTCCTAGGCGAGACACAAACGATGTCATACAGCTTGGGGTCCAAGCCTTTCATTAGCCTGCAACCAGCCCATCCAGATCCTAACACCACCACCCTTGGTTTGTCGTGTGGCTTGGTGGGTCCGAGACCTGATGGCTGAGCCTGAGCCGAGGCAGGGGGTTGGTTGGCGGTGCTGAAGTTGGATAAAGAAGCTTGTAGAAGATTTTTGGTGATGGGGGTTTTGGATTTGATAGGTGTGGATAGTTTGATCAAGTTCCTATACCAAAACATGGCTGCCTGATTACGTTTCTTTCATAAAACAATGAGAGATTGCTTTGGGGGAGGATGTATTGGGATTTGGGATGGGAGAGTTTCAGTCAACTTCAGTGGCACGTGTCAGGTGATGGTTGAAATTTGCATGCAAATAGAAAAGCCCATTCCCTCACTGGGCTAAAATTTTCTAAAAGAAGCATCATACTCCATTTAGACTGTGATTAGAAAGAAATGGTTGAAGTACATTTACACCTTTAAGTAGGCTATAGCATGTTACTAATTTGGCTATCCTCTCATTTGTGCCATTTAGATCATGGGACTCCATTGAACTTTCGTGAAGAAGGAAAAAGCATCACTTGCAGAAGAGACTCCTATGGAAACATGTGGGAAAGAGGAGATGCAGACCAAACAAGTCATCTATGGCAATGCTAATGCCATCATTCCCATTCACTGAGAGAGAGTAAAACATTGGCAAGTCACGGTCAATACATCTGAGTCCTAAAGTCTACAAGTCAACAACAGATTATCTCGGATAGTCTCTGTCAGATGGGAATAGTTGGCAAAATTGTCGGTAGTTAATATACCTCCTTCCTGGCAATTAACATGGTTAAGCATTGTGTTCCTTTCTCCTCTCTTGCTGCTTCCATTTTTCTCTTACTTTGTTTTATCTTTTCATTAGTTGCAATTGGTGTGTATTTGAAAGGTTATTTATTAATGTAACCAAGAGAAAAAGGTGATGGTAAGCCTTTGGCAAACCTTTTCAAACATTCTTAGATGAGCTTTAATTTTCAGGTCATAAAAGTATTCCACCCTGAAAGCTCCATAGCTAACAAAGAGTCTAAAAGGTTGCAGAGGCAGAAGACGAATAATACTCCTTACAGTGAACATGAGTATACTGATGGAGACCAGATTTCACAACATAAAGACAACAGGTGTGTTCCTCTGGGATTAAAGTCAATGGAGGGCACAGAAGTTTATAAGACCATCTCAAAACCGCCTCAATATGAGTTTGCTTGCTGGGTGTACTGGATTAAAACAGATGTAGACTGTAAGTAAAAATCTAACCATATTGCTCATTCAAATGATTTATCCATTGTCTGAAATAGTGGATACCAAAAAACAGGGATTAAAATAGCAGTCGGGTAGTGGAATAGAGGCTGGTGTATAGCGGTTGGGGTGCCATCCGAAATCGCTATTGCTGAAATAGCTGTGTGAAGCGGAGTCACACCAATAGCAGTGGATCGTGGTTGCAATTTAATGGGTAACGGTCAATTGCGGTAATAAGAGTCGTTATTTCCGTTATTTTTTTCGTTATTCCCGTTTATATCTTCTTCTTTTTTACTTTGTTATTAGTTATTAGTTGTGTGAATTTTAAAAAAAGTCACAACCGCAATACCTGCAGTGACCGCAATAGCATCCATTATGTTCGTAACCGCGATAAACATAACGCGACCAAAAACGCAGCCACAACCGCAATTTAAATCCCTGCAAAAAAGTTTCCCATAAACTACAAGTATTACTATTATCATAAAATAAGAGGTCGTGGGGGCAGGAGCAGTGATCCGGGATCACAAAGGCTCTTGGATTGTTGGCTCATATGTCATTTCGTCATGTTCCACTTGCGACTACCGTAGAAGCGGACTTATGGGCCCTTCGTGACGGCTTTAGACTTGCTAAGAGCTTAAATATTAGGCATTTGGTCATTGAAGTTGATTCTACTTTAATCATTCATTTCATGTCTAATATAAATACTACTAATCTACTGTTATCTCCAATTATGAATGATTGTAAGCCTCTGTCTATTGATTTCTAAGAGTATTAAACATATCTTTCGAGTTTAGTACGTATTCGGAACAACCTTCTTGATAATTCCTCTTTGGTTTGTAACTCTTTTGATGATTTCTTTTGTACTGGTAACTCCCCTCGTAGCTCCTTAATTCCAATTGTTGAGGCGGATGCCAGAAAGGACATTTTGTTCATGTAGAACCTTTTATCAATGAAGTTCCTTTCTTGACAAAAAAAAAAAGGAAAAGAAAAATGACAATATTACATTTACATCGTCGTCCCATCACTTTAATTTTTACATACAAAAAAAAAAGGCATAATGCAACAGGCAACAGCTATAAATACAAATCTAATTGTCTTATTCACTAAAAATTAATCCCTTAAAATCATAAACGACAAAAAGCTCTTTACTTACTTCCAAGCAAGTGTAGTTACATGGGATTTTGACAAGTGGAGTTCTTTTGAAGCTAAACATGTAAAAATTCGAACTTTATAGTCATTTCTTTTCAAGGAAGGGATTATTTTCAGAATTTCAGTAAACTGGTTAAGAAGTTAAGTTGGGTGCAGAGAAGTTTGAGTACTAAAGGCCAAAAGTCAACATTAAGTTTATACAAAATGCGAAAGATGGCTGATGACGTGGAGAAAGACGAGGACCGCGGTGGTCCGTAGCGCTGCAAGCGGTAGCGGGACTGGAAGAAGATGACCTTTTTTTTTTTATTTTTTTTTATAAAATGATTATTTTGTCTTTTGGTAGATTCTTGACTGACTTTCATTGGGCCACCGCATTGTACCAAAAATCAGTTCGGCCTAATCTGTAAGCCCAAGAGCTTTTTCTTTGGCGAACAGGAAAGTATATAAAAGAATTTTTATAAAAATTTGATAATTCGTAGAAAATTATGATTTTTCTTTAAAAAATTGAAATTTTTTTAATTTTTATTTCTTAACTAAAAGTTGAATCGATTGAACTGAAAAGGTAAATATTTAATCGATTTGACAATAATTCAATTTTTAAAATTCTATATATTATCTATTATATATTTATTGATTGAATCTCTCAACAGCAATAAAATATTATCTCGTATCATAATTTTTTCTTTTAATTCTATCAACAACTCAAATGCTTTAAAAAAACTTATTCATAACAAGAAGTTCACTGAATCAGGACTCTCTCGATTGGAGGAAATATTAACCGCAAATATTAGAGGAAAGGTGTATGGAACTTAGAATGAAGGGTCAGAAGCGTATGAAAGCAAATTGAGGACATGGCACTCTTGGAGCACAACGTGGATGTTGTAGCGCCTATGACGTGTGTTGCAACGCTTTTGGCCATTTTGGCCCCATTTTTGTCTTTAAATGCAAATTTTCGACTCTTTGATGCCAAGTCTGACTTTGAAACCCTAGAAGGTCATACAAAGACATATAAATAGCATACTTTAGGCTACGATAAATATGTGAAATTAGGTTATTAGAAACTATTTTGTTTTTATCTAATTTTCTAACTTAGACTTTTAGTTCTTCTTTGTTTTTCAAGAGTGATTGTTTGGAGATTTTGTTTGTAAATTCGATCAACTCTTAGATTGAATTATTGAAGAAATGTGCTTCAATTGAATAAAAATTTTCTTCTTTTTTCTTTAAATCTTTTTCATTGTTATAATTATGTTATTATTTATCTTTTTGTGTTGATTTGAATTTCATCATGAATTAATTCTTCCAAATGATTGAGGATAGGCCAATGGATTGAAAATTAAAATAGGTTAAAGATTGCGTAGTGTAATGTTTTGGAGTTAAGTTCAGGTTTAAGAATCCAAAAACAAAATCTACATGCAAACATACACGTAATCATAAAATGATTAGTAAATTCAAATGAAAATCACTATACTTACCTTACCTTGATATGAGCATGTCAAACATATATCTTAACAAAGTTATACGTTAAACTAGAATAAAAGCATGGCAATGTTAAAGCATTCAAAATTGTATTAAACATATAATGAAATTCTCTACACAACAAGTTTTAGCATAATCATTTTCATTCCACGTCTCAAGATTCAAAACACATCTCTCAATTAAACTAAGTATGTTATTATAATCACACAAATTATAATCACATATTGATTTCATTAGTATGTTATTATCAGAATTACGGATTTCACACTTAGTGTAACCTTAGTAAAACAAGACTTTGACACACACATTTTCACTAAAATATATCAAAGAAAACATTAGCATTATAAGTGCAACTATCCAAACATCGAGAGAGTTTTCAAAAAGATAGTATATACACTTTGTTTGCATAATATGTCCAACCAAGGGATTACACATCAGAACTCTATATCCACATTAAACTAGAACAAAAATGTACATATAACATTAATTAGTTTGTCAATCGTATTAATACAATATTAATAGATTTTAAGCGAAAATTTTGGTGGAACTAAAATTAAAGAGGACATTGATTTTATTAATTTCTTTTTTTTAAAAAATTTATCTTCAAATTTTGATAAAAAGAGATCATTTGTTATATTATTTCATTTTTTCCAAAGCTTAGAGCGATTCGTTGAAACTCAACTAAAAAAATGAAATAATATCACAAATGATTTCTCATAGTTTTATCTTAATTATAGAAAAATATTTTTTTAATTTTACTAATCAAGATAATGGCCAATTTATTAGTGACACCAATTTAATCTACATAATAATTGTTAAATTTTCATTTGAGCCCAAAAATGATAAAATACACTTTTTGGTCCAAGTGCGGATTTTGGTAAATAAACTTTTGAATAAAAAATAATAAAAGGTAATCTTTTCCGCATTTAAATACTATAGATTACAGTTATTTATTAAGACATAAATTTAATTTAATTTCAGCAGGCCACACCAAATCTTTCTTTTTCTACAACGTAACATGCGAATAAGAAATCACAGCCATCAATGGTTGGGCCCTAGTTGATGAACGTCAAAGATGCATCCAAAATGCAGCGAAAACTGGTTCTTGATGAGGGAGCATAGCCAAGATGAAGCGAAAATAACGTGAGAGAGAGTTGAAAAAAGAATATATTCCGATTTTTTTTTCTTTTCTTTATCTGTTGTTTTTTTCCCCTTTTTTAACTTCTCTTCATATGTATATATATATATATTATTTGCCATGCTTAAGAAGAACGTACATGTTCAGTCAAATGGCGGCACTGGTGTTCGACTGGAGAAACCGACAAACCCTCTGTTTTGTGGGAAACTGAAACGTAACAAAATGAGTGGGAGGAAGAAACTTGATGTTAAGGAAAAAGTTGAGGTAATGTGGTTATTGCCCATTATGGTTTTTGTGATTTTTTTTTTCAAAAAAAAAATTGGTTTCAAATTCTGGGTTGTAATTTTGAATGTTCTTAATGTGGGTACTTTTCTTAGAAACACTGGGTTGTTATTATTATTATTTTTGGTTTTGTTTATAGTTGAAAGTTTCAAATACTGTTAATCAGTCTAATTAGAGCTACATTTTGTTGTTTGGTTCTTTTTCTCTGTAGTAATTTGCTTATCTGCCTGTTTTGGGGTCTCTTTGGTAGCCATGCAATTAAAACTTGGAGCAAGTGTTTTTTACGCTCAAATTTTCGTCTCTCATTGGTTGGGCTCTTAGTTTTTGAATATGAATAAAAAAATTGGATTTGAAGTTTTAGTTCATTGCATAACAAAGTTGGTATGGTGTAGGTGAGGAGTGAGGAAGAGGGATTTCAGGGCTCATGGCATCAAGGGACTGTTATTGCATGGGATAAGCGGGGGTTTCACATCAAGTATGACCACATTGTTGTTGATGATGGTTCTGATAGTCTCGTTGACATTGTGGGTGTTTCACCTGGAATAAATGGTATTGACTGTACCTGTGAGAATCATCGTCACTATCGAGGGTTAATGAGGCGATTGCCACCTAAGCTAGAGTTCAGTAAATGGAGTCTTTGCTATGGTATCTGTGTGGATGTATGGTATATGGATGCCTGGTGGGAAGGTGTGATTTTTGACCATGAAGATGGTTCAGAGAATAGGAGAGTGTTCTTTCCTGATTTGGGTGATGAAATGGTCGCTGGACTTGGCGATTTACGGATTACACAAGATTGGGATGATTTTGAAGAGGAGTGGCACCAACGTGGAACTTGGTTGTTTCTTGAGTTGATTAAACAATATGAGCATGAGTGGTACATTTCTGTTTCTGTGAAGCAACTCTGGTATGATTTACGGGAGAAAAATAGTTTTCAGAATGTTAGAGAGTGGACTATTTCTTGTGATTCTTTGTGGAAAAAATTGGTGCTGGAGGTAATAAAAGATAATCATGAGATCACTGTGAATCATTTTGTTAGGGTATTAGGCCTTCCTGGGTCCTCTCAACCAGAATCTGAGTCGCAACTGGAGCCTACTATGCCAGATGCAGATTTAGATGGAACTGCTTCTCTTTTACCATTTGAGCATAAGGTTAACAGTAATTTGTTAACTCCAAATTCATCTATTGTTCAACCAATTCAAGAGAAATCTAGTATAGGTCCGTTGATGTGCATCTCAAATGATGATACTCATGTTTTAACTGAATGCAATGGGTCCTCTCTTGATAAAGCACTTTCTGTTTTACCTGAAGCTTTGTTGGTCTCACCCTCTGTTGTGGACGGAATTTCTTGTATCTGTTCTCTAACCAGCAATAAAAGATTTTCCAAAACCGATAATGATATGGCTCAAAGGAGGGCCAGGCTAAAGAGACACAATGCAAAGGTGACATGGATAACTGCTGGTCCCAACCTTGTTCCTGAGGCTGAGTCATGCCCTGATGCCATTAGAAAATATGCTCTTGCTGACAAGAAACATCTGAATGCTTTGAGAACTGATGTTAGGAAGCATCTTCTATATCAAGGATGGAGAATTGAATCGAAGCAAGAAAAACATCTTGTCAGAATGCGATACATCTCACCTACTGGTGTTTGTTATTACTCCCTTTATAAGCTCTGCTCACATTTAATGAATAACACCAGGGAGCTTATTTGTTCAGACACAAAAGATGCGCATCATGTTATTGAATCAAACATCAAGGTTCAACATGTTGTTGATCCTGAATATTGCCCTCAAGCTGTTTTAAATTGGTCTAAAGCTGATATCAATGCGATTTGCAAGCGCCGTCTCAGGAAAAGTGATATGATACCGAAGGCAAAAAAGCATCTCTCATGGCTGGGTTGGGTGTTTCACTATGCAGTCAGCAATGGAAGGCGCTATTTGTGCTATACTTCACCGAGAGGAAGGACATGTTATTCACTTCGTGGAGCCTGCAAAATTTGTATAAAAGAAGGCGGACTTTCACAAGATGCTGCTTCTCCTTCTGTATCTGTCGAAAACATTAATGTCACTGGAGAGGTAGATAGTCAACTAGCAGGCAAGAAGCTTTCTTCTGCACTCTCTAATATGGATATCCAGAGGAAGCTTGTTTGTTCTGACACCAAAGATGCACATCATGTTGTTGAACCAAACATCAAAGATCTACATGTTGAACCAGAATATTGCCCTCAAGCTCTTTTGAATTGGTCTAAAGCTGAATCCAATGAGATTCAAAAGTGTCATTTCAGGAGAAGTGATATGACCCTGAAGGCTTCTCCTATACCCGTAGAGAAAATTAATGTCAATGAGGAGGTTGATAGCCAGCTAGCAAGTGAGAAGCTTAATGTCAATGAGGAGGTTAACAGTCAGCTAGCAAGTGAGAAGCTTTGTTCTGCACTTTCTGATACAGATATCCTGAGAAGCTTGGTGCCATCAAATGCTAAATCTAACAATTGGACTAGAAAATCTTATTCTAAACTGGAGACTAGAAATGTTTCTGAGCAAAGTATAGTAGTAGGTCAAAGAACTCAGAAGCCTAAGAGGAAAAAGGATAGTTTATCGAATCTTGTGACTGACTTAGTTAAAAAGCAAACTGACTCACCTGTTAAAAACACTAGCATCTCAAGATTGAAAGGTGGAAAATCACCTGCAGCATTGATCAAATTAAGAGAGAATCTCAATGGCAATCAACATAACCATTTGTTACGATCAACCAAAAGAGTGCAGCAGGTTGTAACTCCTAGTCTGTTGCATAAAAATCCACGAACTGTGTTGTCTTGGCTGATAGATAACAATGTTGTTTTACCAAGGTCAAAAGTACATTACTGGAGGAAGGAAAAGAGATTAAAAGTTGAAGGCCGGATAACTCGTAATGGAGTTAAGTGCAATTGTTGTGACAAGATATACACTCTCGGTGGCTTTGTAGCACATGGTGGCAGCAGTAACCACAGAGCAGCTGCCAAGATCTTCTTGGAAGATGGCAGGTCTCTGTTGGACTGCCAACGTGAAATGATGCTAAGTAATAAGATGAAGTTTGAAAGAAAACGGAGTTGCCGTTTGACTCGCAATTCTCAAATAGACAAGAATGACGACATTTGTTATGTTTGTCATTATGGAGGTGAACTAATATTGTGTGATCAGTGCCCATCATCATTCCATAAAAGCTGCCTCAATTTAGAGGTATATCTTTTATTCTGTTGTCAGTTTATTCGGATTTAGATTTACTTTTTCTTTTTTCCATTTTCTTAAAACCCCCAGATCTTTGATCTATCATAGAGTATTCCAGATGGTGACTGGTTCTGTCCATCGTGTTGCTGTGGAATCTGTGGTCAAAGCAAGCTTAAAGAAGACGTTGCTAATATTGAGGATGATAGAGTTCTTACTTGTGCTCAGTGTGAGCATAAATGTAGGTTGCTTTTCTCCATTTTCTGACAGGTCAAAGCCACATATTAATGGTTTCTTATGCTTTTTTTTTTTGGTGTGTATTTGATGCAGATCATGTTCGGTGCATATGCCGTAGAGGGGCAGATAGGTTGGAAATATGTGCAAAAGAAAATTGGTTTTGCTGCAAAAAGTGTGAAGAGGTATTTCCGATCTGCTTTATTTTTGTAATGTTTATTGTGCATCAATAAGTGGTAGCTACTGCTGACTGCTTTCTGACCTTTTATTTTGGGCACGTGTAGTTTTGCATCTTCAATCCTCTGTTAACTATTTGAGTGGTTCATAGTAGAAACCTAGTAATATTTTCATTTCTCCCTTGATTTACCTTGTAAGAAGACTTTTAGCTCTTTTTATGTGCATGTTTAGAATCAAGCAGTGAATTGCTAGCAGCAGGGAACTTCTTTTGCTGGAAAAGATTTTACAATGTGATTGATATGATGGAATGATAATTGGTGGGAGATATTTCTGCTATTTATAAAATTAATCACAGGGATTATTGATAGTGACATGGATTGCTTTCACCTGAGAATAACAGCCAATTCTAGCCTTCTTGTCACCGGTAATATTGTTAGGATTAGGTCATAAATGTTATTTCATTACTCATTTATTTACAACAGTAGCCTACTTTAAAGTTAGTATTGCAGCAGTGTAATACCATAGATGATAGTACATCTTGAAAATGTTGCTTATACCCTGGTCTTGCTGCAGATATTTTTGGTCCTTCATGAACTTTTAGAAAGACCAATTCCTGTCGGAACAGACAATCTAACATGGACACTAATTAAATCCATGCCATCGAATACTCATGATGAGGCTTCAGATAATGAAGCCATGGTTGAGAATTATAGCAAACTTAGCATCGCGCTTGACGTGATGCATGAGTGTTTCAAGCCTATAAAAGAACTTCGCACTGGCAGAGATCTTGTTGCAGATATTATATTCAGTAGAAGGTGTGATATTCTTATTTTTCTTAAGCCATCTTGATAACTTCAATATCTACTGAGCATTGAGGTTGTTATTAGTGATGATTTATTAAAATTTTTTGTGTTTACTATTAGAACTTCAGTATTTATTGGGAATTGAACTGATCATTAGTGATGATTTATTCAAATTTCGTGTGTTTACTATAAGCAAATAACTTGAACTTTTATCATCATGATTTTGAATTCTACAGCTCTGAACATAACCGCTTGAACTTCCAAGGCTTCTACACAATACTTTTGGAAAGACAGGATGAAGTCATTACTGTTGCTAATGTTAGGTATGCTTATCTAATTAACAATATTTAAATTAACAATATTTAGCTGTATAGAGCTAAAGCTTTTGGTTTGACTCTTCTGTATGTTTGCTTTGATTTGTCTATTCAAGGGTCCATGGAGAAAAAGTAGCCGAAATACCTTTAATTGGTACCAGATTTCAATACCGGCGACTTGGAATGTGTCGTATTTTGATGGATGAGCTTGAAAAGGTTAGTTACACCTAGTTTGTTTGGGTTTGTATTACCAGTTCCTTATGTTCATTGGTCAAATTCCTTCATAATTTATGGCACTCGATATTTGAGATTAGTTATCATCCTACATTTTTTGTGCTAAAATGCATTGCATCTTACAAATTTCTGACTATTGTTTGTTGATTTCTTCAGAAGCTCATAGAATTAGGAGTTCAGAGGCTGATGTTACCTGCTGTTCCTGATGTGCTGCCCACCTGGACTGGTTCATTTGGGTTTTCAAAGATGACTTCATTAGAGAGATTACAATTTGTTGATTATACATTGTTAGGTTTCCAGGGTGCCATCATGTGCCAGAAGCTTTTACCGAAGAGTTCTTTAGTGGAATCAAACCTATCTCTTGGTATTCCCTGTTATAGCCACCTAGTTCAAGTATTAATTACTGCAATGAACCAGTGATTCACATTCATGTTTACGTTACATCTTCCAGGATCCCAGTTTGAACTTCATAGTGATGAAAATGCCAATGCAGATGGGTCCAGTTCAGTCTCTGGAGCACTCCAAGCGATTGAGGAAAACAGATGTATGGATCAAGGACCAATGGAGTACGTATGACCTTTTTTATTAACTCTAGTTCGAAGGGAAAATGAAAAGTGGAAGGGGTAAAAAAGCTCTAGCTTTGCTCTCCTTAGGTTGGTCAAACTTGTGAGAACTATTGGCTTAGACACTAACCAAGTTATTAAGATGAAAGATCTCCTATGTAAATTTTAAAACTCTTAAGTCAGTTAGGTTCAGGTAGTTGTGGTTTGTGGGAAGAAAATATTCCTAGGTAGTCATCCTTTGGTATTTGAGGTTCTCAGCAAAGAGAGACTTCGCAGTCTTTACAACTATTAGAGAGGCAGAGATCATAAATGACAACTCTTACAAAGCAAATACCCTTTACTGGTATGTGTTGATACTGTTAACTTTGTAAAATATGAAAGCAGTGACCCTAGAATGCCCCACTTCCACTCTTTAGTTTAACCGAGCTACCATGTTTCAGTTGGATATAGTTACAGGTTGTTCATTGCTGGCCTTTGAATCCTGAACTCTTTCAAGTATATCAGTTGGATATGGTTTTCGATGGTAATGATGATGGGTTGCTCATTGCTGTTCTTCCAATCCTGAATGTTTTGTTATCACTTATTAGCCCTTTGGAATGATCAGCATCGGAAGTCTTTGTCTCTTACCAAAGACACAGATGTATGGGATATAGCTGCGTACAGTTGTTTACACCTGTGAATTGATGGTCTCACCGTCTATGCTAATTTATGAAGTAATAAGCTGAGTTGTACACCTATTTCAAACAATTCGGACTCTGCTTTGACTCGGGATATTTATTGGCTCCACTCATATGAACCTCTTTATTTTCTCAAATTTTCATGTTATATTCTCTGTTCAAACATACTGCCGCTGATGCTGCCTGCTAAAATATGTTAATAATAATAGGTATATGATGTTTTGGCAGGATTGATACTGGCGGGTGGATTACTAACAATGTTGATATTGTGGTTACGGTACTTTCTTATTGACTCTCAAGCACATTTCATTAGTCCATCATTAACCTAATTCTTTCATTTTATTTTCTCCTTCTCGACTCACCAGATCTTTCTCAGTTACAGGCGAACCAACCAACTCAAATTGACCATGCTCGATGCGATAATGAAGTCAATCGAGATTGCTCAGTTCAGGCTGCCTATTGTGAGGAAACAAAAGGTGGCGGTAACCATTGTCAAGTGCTGCTACAACAAGCGCAGGAGGATATCTGTGAATAGGAGGTAAGGATACCTACAGATTCTGCCATCAGATGGGAGTTGTGCCATGGTGAAACCAAAATGGTGTTTTTCATTTTTTGGATGCTGTCAACACATGAACACAGCTGCAGGGCATCTGAGTTTTCTTCATGGATGTGTAAATTTCTTGTACAGAACATCTCAAAATCAGATAAGTTGTGTTTATATCAAGTATAAACTTGGGAAATTATACCTTATAGGATGAAGGATACAGATCTCATTTTGATTACCTTTTTGTCCATAAATTCCCTTGTTTCATGTTCTTTTTGATGGGTTTGGCAATTAAAATATATCATAAGTTAAACTGGAAGCTGCACTTCTCTCTCTGTCCCCAGGCTTCAAATTTTACCATAACTTCCTTTGAAGAAGTAAAAACAGGTATGTTGACATGAATACCTTTTCATTCAAGCGAAACATAACTTCTCTCTTTCTACAAATTTTAACTATTTAATTTAAAAATTAATTCCAATACATAATAACACTAATGTTAAACTACATTACTCAGCCTTCAATTGAAAATGTTACAATATAGTGCCATGCTATTTTTTTAATTGGTATAATATAATATAATAAATTTGGTCATAACTTTTATATTTTATATCAATTTCACCTTAATTGCATACAAAAATTATAAAAATATATATATATAATATATACAGAAAATTATAAATATAGATAAGACTTTAAATACATTAAAATACATCTAATTTATTAAAAGTAAAATTTTAAAATATATAAAAATACATTAAAATTTCCAAAAATGTTTTTAATATCTACTTTGAATTTGAATTATTTTTAATTTAATTTTATGCAAATTTTAAAGTTATACATGAACTTTGATTCAATGTACAATTATACACATGAAATTTAGATTGTGGTTCTAAACTTTAATTTTAATTCGACCATGCAGATTTAAAATAAATATATCAATTTATTTTTATATTGTATAATTAGGGAAGAGATCTACTTACACATGGTAAAAAAACTAAAGTAATTTTACACACTTCCATAACTATTTATATAATTAATATTTTAATAATCTAATCGTTGAATTTATCAATATAGTTGTATTTGTCATGTATGTAAATTTTTGAATCGATCCGATATCTCTATCATATTAATCTAAATCACTCTGTATATTAATAAATATTCAATGGTTAAAAAAGTTTTTTACATAAAATAAATAGTTAGAAGTTTTAAATTTATATTAAAATTAACAAGCATAATCTATATGAATAGATCATCAAATATAACGATTAAATCATTAAAATGTTAATCATATAAATAGTTATGAAAGTATATGAAATTAATTTAATTTTTACATTATATAAATATAATTATTTGTATATATAATATAAATATAATTATTATATTAATAATTGTATTAATAACCTATGAATTTTCCTCACCTGCAATTTAATTGGTTCAACAAAAGCTTTTGTCCATCCAGTAATTTGATTGGTTGAACAAGAGCTTTTTGGAGAAAGCAGAGTCTTGAGTAGAAGCCAATGTGTTATTTTGTTCAGCAAATTGCCTGGGATTGGGAGAGGATGATGGCAGAGTGAAATTTGAATAATAATAATATTACTTTCACTATGTTTGGTTGGGTGTATTGGATTAGCCAATACACCCCTAATCCGTGGGCCCCACTTAAGCCCCTCTTAAGCAGTCTTAAGCAGTTGTTTGGTTCAATGTATTGGCTAATACACCCCTAATACGTTACGGCCCTAATCCCCGAAAATCTCTGTTTTCTAATCCCTGACTCCTCCTCAGTTTACATCCGTTTTAGTTTCACGCCCTAATTTGCCCTCTGTTTCCTGGGTTTGTCTCTCCTTTATCTCTTTCATTGCTTGCTTCGCCTTCGGCCAGTAGCCCCAATTTCTTGCTTCGCCTTTCGTGCTTAGTTTTGCTGCAAAAATGGAATACTTTTGACTTTAAATCCGTTCCTAAATAGTAGAAGGAAAATACCAGTTCAAACACTCTACTAAACTGCATCAAATTTCGGATCCTCCATTTCTTTAAAAGAATTTTCTCAGTTTCTTTTCTATTCCATTTTGATCTTATTTATTTCCCACCAATTTTTCTCACAAACTTCCGCGTTGCTGTTGCAAGCAGTACCGGAAATTCCCCTCTCTTTTTATCTTTAATCGGTTTCCACAGTTATTTTTCTTCGATTATTTGAATGAAGCTGAGGTAGCTGTTTTAGGAACAAAGGCGATTTGAAACATTTTTGAAAGAAAGGATTGATGGATAGTTATTTGAACCAGAACTTCGATTTGAAATCGAAGCATTCGTCGGATGAAGCATTGGAAAAATGGAGGACAGTTGTTGGTTTCGTGAAGAATCCGAAACGGCGGTTTCGATTCACTGCCAACCTCTCCAAACGTTATGAGGCTGCTGCTATGCGTCGCACTAATCAGGTCCCTTCACTTTTCAATCCATTCTCTCATTTAGAGATTGCTCAAATATCATTTTCAATTTTTCATCATTTTCTAAATGTAGTAAAGATATACTGATTAGTGATTATCATGAGAGAAATGAGCAGAATTTTTTAGTTTTGTTAATTGGCTTTGCGTTTCTAATATGGTAGTAGGATTATGGCAATGTAGAGATTGTTATTATTATGGAAAATTGCAGGAAAAATTGAGAATTGCTGTACTGGTTTCGAAAGCTGCCTTTCAGTTTATATCAGGTGAGACCGTTTGCTGCAAATTCAACTTTGTTCACGTTTTTATTTCGTAAAACGCCTTTGAATATGTATAAATGAATCTTCGTTTTGCAGGTGTACAACCTAGTGACTATGTTGTTCCTGAGCAAGTCATAGCTGCTGGTTTTCAACTTTGTGCTGATGAGTTAGGATCCATTGTGGAAGGCCATGATGTGAAGAAACTAAAGTTTCATGGTGGAGTAAGTGGCATTGCTGAAAAACTCTCCACATCCACCAACACTGGACTAAGTTCTGATGCTGCTTTGTTGAGTAAAAGACAAGAGATTTATGGAATCAATAAGTTTGCTGAGCCTGAAGCTAAGGGATTCTGGGTCTTTGTTTGGGAAGCTCTTCAGGATATGACTCTTATGATCCTTGGGGCATGTGCTATTGTGTCGTTGGTCGTTGGGATAGCAATGGAAGGTTGGCCAGCCGGAGCTCATGATGGACTTGGGATTGTTGCAAGTATCTTATTAGTCGTGTTCGTCACGGCAACCAGCGATTATCGCCAATCTTTGCAGTTTAAGGATTTGGACAAGGAGAAAAAGAAAATCACCATTCAGGTAACAAGAAATGATTGTAGGCAGAAATTATCCATATATGATTTGCTTCCTGGTGATATTGTACACCTTAATATTGGTGACCAAGTCCCTGCTGATGGCCTTTTTGTGTCGGGATTTTCCGTGCTAATCGATGAATCAAGTTTAACAGGGGAGAGTGAGCCAGTAGTGGTGAATGATAAAAACCCTTTTATGCTTTCTGGTACTAAGCTTCAAGATGGATCATGCAAGATGTTGGTTACCACTGTTGGGATGAGAACTCAATGGGGCAAATTGATGGCAACCCTCAGTGAAGGGGGAGATGATGAGACCCCACTGCAGGTGAAATTGAATGGAGTAGCAACTATCATTGGGAAGGTAGGCCTGTTTTTTGCTGTAGTGACTTTTGCCGTAATGGTGCAAGGACTGTTAAGGAGTAAACTGCAAGAAGGGACTATCTGGAGTTGGTCTGGCGATGAGGCACTGAAATTGCTGGAGTTCTTTGCTCAAGTTAATTCCTAAGATTCAGGTGTCCTCCCATTGTTATTTTTGCTTCAAATACCAGTTAGGTGCTTCTAACAAAAGGATAAATCCTGTAATTCATACCTCAATTCTCGTTTTGCAGGTGATAGCTCGATCTTCTCCTATGGACAAGCATACTCTGGTAAAGCAATTGCGAACTGATATTCTTTCATGCGCCTGATACTAGTGTTATGATAATGATTCTTTGTTAGATCCTAGTAAAATATTTGCTCAAGTATATGTACTGCGTGATATTTACCAAAATCAAGATTCAACTAATCTCAATTCTCAATTCCAGGTGGCTAAGGAGAGTGCTGATGTCATCATTCTTGATGACAATTTCTCAACAATTCTGACAGTGGCCAAATGGGGCCGTTCAGTGTACATAAATATTCAGAAATTTGTACAGTTTCAACTGACTGTCAACATTGTTGCCTTAATTGTTAACTTCTCCTCAGCATGTTTGACAGGTAACAACGGAATATGTTTGCCTACTAATATTTTAAACCAATGTTCTAGCTTCTTTGCAAATGATAATCACTTGAACAGGAATATGAAATATGGTTATGTGTTCATGAGTGTAAGTATCAAGGAAACGAAAACTCCGAACAATATAAAATTTCTCATATTTTCTTATGCTGCAGGGAGTGCTCCTCTGACAGCTGTTCAGCTATTGTGGGTGAATATGATCATGGATACTTTAGGAGCACTTGCACTTGCAACCGAGCCGCCAACCGATCGGGTTCTTCAGCATGCCGATCGCTGCTGCTTTGAAGCTGGTCCCAGTATGAAGCCTATATGCCTGGATTTTGTGAAGAACATCAAGGAAGCCTTAATGTCACTCTTCGTGATGTATAGGGAAGAATTCTTACCAGCACCTGGAATTTACATGAGCTTAGCCTCTACACTATTCATAGTGTGAACCATTACCATTGTGCACCCCTAAATATTGTCTAACTTAATTATTATAACAGTTAACATCATCTGAGAAATAAGCAAAAAGTTGTCTCTACCTTCAAGGAGTTATCATCATTAGGAGAAAAAAAGACCAAGATTCCATCCATTATTAACACTAAGGTAGATCTAGACACCAAATAAAAGTGATGCTGTAGAAACCTATAATCCATCCTTTCTATAATTCCAACGATAGAGCAACAATCATACCCTTCTATTTTCTTCCACCATTTTGATAAATAGTCAAGATGAATGGAAATGCTAAAATACATGAGCGAGAGAAGATTTGCAGGCTACAATCCAACAATATAGGGAGATGCAAGCCTAGAATGAATTACTTTGGGCTCAACTCCGGGAATGCGCCTGATAAGGTTCTTAAGAGATAAAATTTAACCGACGATCAGCGGTATGATGCTTTGAGTAAAATTCCCGATCATCCAACTCAAATGATCGTTTTCTTCAGTTTACCTTCTGTTGCCCGATTGGAATGGGTCAGAAGATTTCTTTCTCACCATTAAATATCAATGTTCAAACTTTTTGATGTTGTAAAACTTTTGAACATATTGATTATGATGTACAATTTCATTTTCATCTAACTTTTTCTTAGTATAAGTTAATTATGTTTATGCAGAATATAATTTTCAAGTTATATATTTAATAATAATTATGTTAATTTATATTTTACAGTATCATATATTATGATTTGAGTAAATTAATATAAGAATATTAATTATTAAGAATTTTATTAAATTATATAGTTTAATTAAAATATATTTAATAATAATTATGTTAATTTATATTTTACAGTATCATATATTATGATTTGAGTAAATTAACATAAGAATATTAATTATTAAGAATTTTATTAAATTATATATTTTAATTAAAATATATTTAATAATAATTATGTTTAAATATGATTAAATTATTTATTATTGATAATAATAATCTTATTATAATTTAAATAACAATAACAATAATCATTTACCAAAACAAATTTATGCTAAGGGTATTCTAGTCATTTTAGTTTTTTCCATTATGCTATTACACCTCTATTCCATTCAACCAAACACAAAATTACTATTACGCCTCTATTCCATTACATTCAACCAAACAGTGGATTAGCTATTACACCTCTAATCCAATACACCTCTAATCCCAATACACCTCTAATCCAATACGCCTCTAATCCAATACAGCGAACCAAACGTGCCCTTTGTAGTTTATTTGTTACGAGAACGCTGTCCCTTGACATGAATTCTTGGGAAAATGGGAACATTGAAATAACTATCCATTTCCTTTTATAAGAAAATCAAGATTTACTAGTGAAGTCAGAAAATATTTTTGTTAAAAATTAAATTATAATTTTTTACGATAGTAAAAATATAATTTTATTATTTTAATAATTTATATTTTTATAATTTTTAAAAAATTAAATCAATTTTTATTATTTTTAAAGGGGATAAAGTGTAATTTTACTTTTACTAATTTAAAATTTTTAAAAATTATCTAAATTAAAAAATTTTCATCTTTAGGAGGGGTCGGGGCATTTCCAGCCTCTCTAGCTAAGCCCTTGTTGTACCTGAAAGGCGTAGCATTACTTGAGATTGAATCTTTAAAATGGGAGAAAGCTTTAGACTTGCTGCAACTGTACTAAAGACACAAAAGACTTCGGCCATCAGAGTTTGAATTTAGTTGATTTAGCTCAAAAGAACACAAGGCAAGACGAGACGAGAATTCTACCTAGACTAGGCAAGAGCTTGAAAAGAAAATATGAAAACAAACCTATAAAAGAGAAAATAAGGGTAAACTACATTGAAGATCATTAAATGATTAGTTACATTTTGGTTATTGAACTAATTGAAAGTTCTTATTTAAGTCACTGAATTATATGAAAGTTTTTATTTAAGCCATTAGGGTATTAAGTTTTATTTTTTAAAAAGTTCGATTAGCGAGCTCTAAGCAATGATTTGAAGATCGATAAGATGGATTAGTACCCATCGATGAGTAGAAGAACATTCCTTCGATCCAAGTCAATTTGAAGGTCAGTGTCAAAGATTAAAGAAGAAAGCTATTTAGATTTTGATTCACATATTCGTGACATTCAAAATTATTTCATAAAAACAAAATTGAACTATAAAAGAGAATGGAAAAGAGATTTTTCAATTGGTGCATGTATTATGAACAAATATAGCGGTGATTTTATTAGTCCATTGACTTAAATGAAAACTTTTAAACAATTCAATGATCATTTTATAACTTTTTAAAATTGAGCGATCAAAACGTAAACTTTCTAATAATTTAATGACATTTGTTGTAGTTTACCTTAAAAAGAAATGTTTGAGTGAATTAAAGGATCAAACTTTGAAGCAAAGATTTCCCTCTTCTCTTCTCTATCCGCAAATCCCTTCATTCAAGCTTAAAATTCAGGCATATAGAAATAGAAAGGGAAATTTAAATTTATATCAATTAGGTTTCCAAGTGAAGTTTGAACTTTTTATGTATTTATATAATTTTCTAAATTTTTATTTATTTTCAAGTATTTATGTATATTTTTTATTTTTTATAATTTTTTAAAAAATTGATTTTTATATATAACTAGGGTTAAATTGAAAAAAATATAAAAATTAAAAACTAAATTTATTGTTAAACCAATTTAAGAATATCATGTTATCATTCTGCTAGTCACCCAACAATAGGGTGACCAAAAAGAATAATTTTGAAAATGTTGGTGATCAAATAGAGTCAAGAGTTGACTCACATGCAAGTTTATTGTAACCTCCTCAACTCAGCCTGGACATTAGATCCGAGTTCGGAAGATTACGTTAGCCACCGAAGTGGCTTGGTAAGCTATCAGAGTTTTTAAAAAAGATCGTTTTAAGACGTTTGTTTAATTTGTTTAGAAAATTTAGTTAAATACATGATTTATTATTCCTCAAGTTTTATTTATTATCTAACAACAAAAAAGCTGGCAATTACTTATTTTTTAATAAAATCGAGGAATGTCATACAAAATAATATCAAATCTAAAACCTAAGTCCCATGCCACGATTTATAAATAATACAATCTTTTAAAGGAAATATATAATATCAATAAAACCTATAATATTAAGGAAAAAAAACCAGAACTAAGCCAAGTCCCTTTGGTCGTCTTTCCTGTACCCTAACCTGGTGGGTTATCTGAAAAGATGAAAATTAAAGGGGAAAGAGCTATGACGCTCAGTGTGAGTTTATTTACAATAAAACCAATGCAAACAGTTGTTAGGACACATTAAATAACATTGCACATAATTATCATAAATAGCAATTCAATTTAGAGTACAAGTTTTTTCAATGCAACCATCATTTAAGCATTAGAATTCACAAATCACAGATTTCAAAATAGGCAAATTCTCATATTTGCCACTATAACCATATAAAAATATACACATTTAAATATATGTATCCACTCATATGCTCATAAATATCATAACATAGTTTCCAGAACTATATGCACATGATATCAAATATGCCATACAATTTCAAGTTTAAACAAAATATATTCTACCTTACCGCCACACACCACATTGGGAGTTTCCAAGAACTCTAACCACCAACATACCAAATTGTGGATTAACCATTAATAGTTTACAGTTTTACTACTGATAACTGTGAACACACAACAATACATCGCAAATGGAATCTACTATGGTTGTGGGTGCACGACAAAGTATTGCAGGTGAAATTTGTCAATGGCTGTGGAAACACAACATGCTCATAAATGATAACTATCAGAGGGTTGTGATTGCACAACAAAACATCATAAGTGAAATCTGCTATGGTTGTGGGTACACACAAGACCATCGCAATTGAACTCTACTATGGTTATGGGTACACAACAAAAATAAATGCAGATATACTACCGATTCTTCCTTCGATCATATCGTCCCAATCCCATGCAATATGCAATATGAATGACAATACAAACACATTTTTAAGTAACAGATTACGTAGTACATTATCACTAAAAAGTTTACTCATCAAATTTCATACAAACAAGTGCAAAACACATAGACTTAGTTTAGATTCCACACAGGTTTACAGATAAGGTTCACATGAAGGTTTGTAGTACAGTATACATAAGGGTCCGCATAATAGTTAAAAGGATCACATAACTGTTTACAAAAGGGGTTCACATATCATTCACTAAGGGGTTCGTATAACATTCACTAAGGGGTTCACACAACATTCACTAAGGGGTTGGCACAAATATTCATTAAGGGGTTGGCATAAATATTCACTGAGGGGTTCGCATAACATTCACTGAGGGGTTCGCATAAATATTCATTAAGGGGTTTGCATAACATTCACTAAAGGGGTTTGCATAAATATTCACTAAGGGGTTGGGCTTATCCGATGATGCATTGTGTGTATGCCAATATAGTTGCTCCGATTTATCTGATGATGCAATGTGTATACCAATATAGTTGCTTTGGTTTATCCGATGATGCACTGTGTATGCCAATATAGTTGTTCCAGTATATTTGGTGATGCACTGTATGTGCTAGCATAGTTTATTCGGTTTATCCAATGATTCATTATTTGTGACAGTATAATTGTTTCGATATATTCAATGATGCATTGTGTGTGCCAATATGATTGTTTCAGTTTTATCCAATGATGCATTATGATGCTAGATTGGGATACAAGTTGGTTGATCTATGTGTCTAGCTTGAGTCCGAGCAAGATTAATAAAAGTTATATCATGTGAATAGGTTAAGAGAAATACAAATTGCGATGTATGAATATCAATAACATGCGGAAGACCATGTGATACAATTAAATGAGTCTAAGGATCAATAAGAAAGATAACAAATGAATTAATTCGATTTGAAAATAAAATTCTAGTATCCTTACCTCTTTTCAGGTTAATTTCGGATACGAAATTTCTTATAAGGGGAGAACTGTAACAACCCAATTTTCAGTGGTGTGAGAAAATGACGGTTTCAGAATTCTATTTTTGATGAGTGAGTATGTAAATATTATTATTAAATATTTACAAAGTTTTTATATAGGTGAATTGAATTTTTGATAGGTAACTTTACTGAAAAGTGATTAATCAAGGTAAAAGGACTAAATCGAAAAGTTTCAAAAGTTAACTCATTGAGATTTTAATTGCTTAGGGGCTTAAAAGATAATTAAATTAAGGTTTGAAATGGTATAAAAAAAATTGTATCACCCAAATTTTAGGACCTTTTAATTTTTGGTGTTCTTGAACTTAAGTAATGTAGTATAAATCGAGGAAAAAACTTAATGATGCTAAAATTTTGATCTAGCGAAATCGAAAAAGTCTTCGATGAACACGTTTGTTATACGAGAATTTAGATTGATCTAAAATTTTGAATAAACTCGGTAGACATTGATATTATTTCATTTAAATGTCACACCCTGATTTATTTCCTACGGATTTATTTTAAGTGATATCGAACTTAGGACATTTAACAAATTATTTATTCTCGACTGACTTTGTAAACTTATCTTCTAGAGATGATCAGTTAACTAAATTAGAAAAAAAATGTAAATGGAATCCTTAAAAACAAATTAAACAAGTAAAGTGGGTCAATTATATGATATAGAAGAGGTTGACGTTAATGCATGAATTGAGTCTTTAATTGTCGAATAAAATGTTATTTTAGAAATGTAAGTTGAGTTTTGCTAATGACAAGCTTAATGTTGTATTAAATAAGTGATTTTAGTGGCTTCATGTGCAAATTGTATTGAATTGTTTTCAAACTTAGAACAAATCTATGTGTGTTTGATGAGGGTATTGAACAAATACTAATATTACATGCTTAAGTTTAGGGATATACCACTAAGTACTTTTCTCTGTGTATGGTTTATTTTTCTCCATGCGTAGTTTAGATTTACTTTGAGATTTTCTGAATATCAATCTCAGCATCCCATCCACAATCCCGGCCTTAGCAATGTTTGGTTGTTCAACCTTAGTTATAATTGGCATGTACCTAGTAGGTTAGGTTCCATAGTATTAAATAATATTACAACTAGACTTTCATCTTCGTAAGCTAGTTCTAATATATATAAATATAAATATATGGTTGATCAGTTGTATGTTATTAGTGGCATATATAAATGAAACTCGTAGTTACTTAAGTATGTTTAATGAATGTATATTCGTTTGATTTTAGTCATAATTGTTTAATTTAGTTGTGAATTATTTGTAGTTGCCTTGGCAATGGATGCGGCACACTGTAGCTCAGACCCGACGATCGGGTCGGGTATGGGGTGTTACAGTGACAAACATGTTTAAACAGTAGTTACGGATTTACTTCTAAATTGTTAGAAATATACTACTCCAAAACAAAAATTGTTAGCATTGACAAAAAAAAACCAATTGAGCGTAAATAACGAAAGAACCACTGTGCCGTGGAAAAACTACTTCCTTAGAAGCAAATCCATCTTGATTGGTGTAATGGTGTAGTGAATGTCGCCTCATAAAGTTAATACTGTACTTCAATATTCATACAACCAAATAAAAAAGGTGGATCACAATTGGTATTGCTCTTCTCACAAAGGAATCAAAACCGAAAAACAAAAGCTCTAAAAGAAATAGATGAGTTGTGGGAGAAAAGATTGATTGTTGTTGTTAAAAATGAGAAGAATGGTATGCTACTTATATTATTTTCAAAGGGGCAAAATGGTAAAATAACAGTGTCAGTTTTCAAAAATAGCAGAGGATTAATATTTTGCAACAATTAGAGGATTTTCTTCAACCGAAAACATTCTAAAAAATAAAGAAAATATTTTTTTGCATTACCAACATTCCCCCACTAATGCAAATGAATTGAAAATTTTGTAAACATGAGAAAAGGTAAAACATGAGAAGAGCAACAGTGAAATTAGCCGCTTAAGCACTAGTATCTTGTGGATTTGAACTAGCACGTAGTGCAATAAGTGATTATTCTTTTTAACAAGTGATCAAATCTTGAACTTGTTAATATACCGGTTAACTCATGACACATGCCTAATCTCATATCCAATTGATGTTCCACAATAGATCAACAAGTTTTAACTAATATACCTCGAGTTGCTAGCAAGTGCTTTAGAAAGACTACCTACTGTCTTCAGCAATGAAACCATCTGTGAAAATACCATGCAATGAGCTATTAACAAAATATTGAATTTTTTTGTTGTTGCCTTCACTCCTAAACATATTCTGATCCCCTCCATTATTGGAATTTCTTGACAGAAGCCTCTAGCTAGTTGGCGCAAACTTAACTCTAATGGTTCCTCCATTAGTAACCTTGGTGCTAGTGGTGCTAGTGCTTTTGGTAGAGATCATAATAAAACTTGGATTATAGGATCATACCATCATATTCTACATGTGGAAACTGAATTTTGGGCTCTCGAGATGGTTTACATCTTACTTATAACAATATCACTAACTGGAAATCGAATTGGATGTTACTACCATTATTGATTTTATGTCAAACATACTCTTAGTGAAGGTAATGAAGGCGTTGATCTTAGGGGCGAAGTCAGAATAGTTGATAAGGGGTCGATATATTTTTATCAAATATGCACGAGTCGGGACTACTTTTACTAATGTATTTTTAAATTCAGGACAATCTTGATTACCAAATTTTAGGAAAATAAAATAAGTTAATGTTCACTTTGTATTAGATATTATAATTATTTAACATTATTTCTTTACCTACTTAATATTTAGATACCATTTATACTTAGATATTGCAATTATTAAACTTTATTTTTACCAGATTAATGTTTAGATACTATTTTGTATTAGTTTACCAAATTAAACTAAAAATATTACTAAATTTATCATTAAAAAGTTAAACTCTATAAAAGAAATCAAAATAAAAACTTTGGGAAAAAACACAAATTTGTCCTTTTTTTTAAACACTAATTATAATATCAAAATAAAAAAACTTAAAACTTGGACTTAAAAATAATTTTACAAAATTTAGTGGGGTGCGGCCTCTGCCAACCCCACTAATTTTGCCTCTGGTTGATTTGATATTATATTTTACTAATACATATTAGGTGCAATGTTGAGACACATTTCACTCATGGAGAGAAAACTCAAGTTCAAATTGACAACATTGTTGGAAATAATAGTTAAGAACCTTAAAAAAAATTGTGTTCATGAATCATAAAAGAAACATGGAAAATACTTTCATAATATTATATATATAAACAAAAAGCGTTAATGCTATTGCTGGTTTGGTAAGTATTTTATAATATCTCATTCACGTATCTCTTTTGGATGTAACTTCCATTTTTTTTACCAAGAGCCCTATGATTGTATTAAAGTGAGTCTAGGGTGAAACTATAAAATTTTTTGAGGGGAGTCGGAATAAAGTTGTATATTTTTATGATAACAAAAGTGAAATTTCACCATTTTAATAATCTATATCTTTATAATTTTTAAAGGATTAAATCAAAATTTTTCTCATTTTTGGAGGGCCAAAGTGTAATTTTACCATATACTAATTTAAATTTTTAAAAATTATAAAAAGATTAAAGTTAAAAATTTTCATTTTAAGGCCTGCCAGCCCCCCTTGGCTTCGCCCCTAAGTGAGTCTGCTAGTTGAAGCTAATGGTAGTGTAGTGTATCCAACCATATTTTAATTTGACACTTATTTAGTCCTCCGATTTTATAGATAATATCATCTTAGTTTTTTATTTAATTTTTCGTCTCTTTTAACTTTTAAATTTGTACTTTTTTTATTAAATTATCTCAAAATGGATGGAAAAATTAATAAATGTTAACTTTGATGATATGGATATACACATGAACTACGACGTGGATGCGACATTAGCAATTAATTAATTTTTAAAAATTTTATTTTTTTATTTTTATAAAGTTTTTAAATAATTTTAATAACTTTAAATTTTTTTTGAATTTTTTAAAAAAATTAAGTACTTGTTAATATCCATATGGTAGTCCACTTGTATGTCCATGTCAACAAAATTAATGTTTGTTATATTGTCTATTTATTTTGAACTGATTTGACAAAAAAGTACAAATTCAAGAGTTAAAAAAAGGAAAAAAGTTAAATGAAAATCTAATATAATTTTTTTGTAAAAACTGAGGACTAAACATGTGATTATACCTTTTAATTTTGAATGAATGGTGATAGAGTGAAAAAATTAAAAAACACAAATTCAAATCCACCGCCAAGTTGAGAAACACACCATGCTAAGCTCACGTGATGGCCTATCATCTAGACCACAACACAACAAAAAAGCACCACTCTTTTATAAGAACCTCACAAATCACCATGGCCTTAAAGCCCCCACATTCTTTCTTTTTTATATAGTAATAATACTGCACTACTATTCCTTTCCAGTTTCCTCCCTCTTTTCTCTTCTTTATTATCTCCTTTCTTATTTTGGCTTTTTCCTTTGGCTTGCTTTCTCTTCAAAATGACCCTTGTTTCTTCTCATCTATTCAAGCCATGTCTAACCTTTGTTTTTCTAGCTTTGTTTCAGTCTCACACAACTTTCTCTGCTCTGATATTGAGCTTGAGGAACCACCGTAGCTACCCCCAACATCCAAGGCCAATGTTCCAAACCAACCGAACTACTTGTGCATTGTTTGCAGGGACTTGGGTCCGTGATGATACTTACCCATTGTACCAATACTCGAACTGCCCAGCCATAGACGCTGAATTCAACTGTCAAATGTCTGGGAGACCTGATTCCGGTTACCTTAAATATCGATGGCAGCCTCTCAATTGTCAGCTCCCAAGGTATCAGATAAACTTTTTTTTTTGCAAAAATTCCCCCCCCCACAGTTTTAGTTGATTTGTTTTTACATTTTGTGATAATCTATGTTGTAGTATGTTAATGTCAGGTTCGATGGGCTTGTTTTTTTGTCGAAAATGAGAGGGAAAACAGTGATGTTCGTTGGTGATTCACTGGGAAGGAATCAATTTGAGTCTTTGATTTGTATGATTTTAGCTGCCAACCCCCAAACCCAGACTCAGATGAACAGAGCAATGCCTCTCTCTACTTTCAAGTTCCTGGTCAGTCTTCCTCTTATCTAACCTAATTTCTACTTTATTCCATTCCCTTACCTTCTTTCTACACTGGTTACAGGCTGTAAGCAACCTATTTTGACCATTTTTATATACTTGTATCAAACACATATTAATACAACGAAAAAAAAAAAAGAGGATCCCAAATTTCCTTTGGCAGATAGTGTCTTTCAAAATATCTGAACCCAAAATTTGCTTTTGCAAATAGTGTTGAAGCTTTTTCAAGTTTTTATAAGTAGATTTTTGTTCAAAGCTTTTACACTTGATGGCCTAAAAGTGGTTTAAAGCACATGTCCTTATAGCAGTTGCTTTTAGCTAAAGCTGAGACATGAATTTGACGTTTGAGGGACCCGAAGTGAGAACTGTTTTGTCAAATATCGTGCTAATACTTGCCAACTAAAAGCCACTACCTAGTCTCTTTTTTCCCCATATTATTTTTGTGCTAATATATTGACATGCTCTTTTTTTTAATTACAATAATTCTTTATCTATGAGAGATGATATTTCATATTTTTGTATTAAATTGTATCAGATACAGACTATTGTTTCCACTAAGTAATCCCAAATGATTAAGAACAGTGAGCATCTTGTGGGTTGAATTTTGTTTACAATGATGAATACAGGAATATGGTGTATCCATATCATATTTTCGAGCTCCATTTTTGGTGGACGTAGATGTGATGCAAGGGAAGAGGATTGTAAAGTTAGACGACATAGCTGGAAATGGAAACGCCTGGCGAATGGCCGACGTGCTGGTGTTTAACACAGGCCATTGGTGGGGTCATGAAGGATCTCTTCGAGGGTAGGCTAAAACTGTTCCTTACTGGTGTTGCTTTTATATTTGTGAAAAGTCTTGAATGAGGGATATCAAATGGGATTTTGTTTTTTTTTGTTTATTTTTGAATGGTTTGAGGTAAATCTTGGCAGGTGGGATTTGATTCAATCAGGAGGTAAATATTACCAGGACATGGATCGTATGGTTGCTATGGAGAAAGGGCTAAGAACATGGGCCAATTGGGTTGACTCCAATGTCGACATAACTAGAACCAGAGTCTTTTTCCAGTCTGCTTCCCCCGACCATTACAAGTAAGTCTCTCAGTTGTTTGGAATCTACCATCGGATTTAAATTGCAATTGCAGATGTCTTTGATTTAAAGGCTTTTTGTATGAATCTAAATTTTTTATTTTCATTAAATTAAATTTATTAAAGAATAAGAGGGGTTGTGGCTGGTTAGGAAGATCTGAATCATATGATAGCAGAAAATATCTACTTGAGGTTCTGATACCCCATAATATCAACATAGTACGATACAACTAATAATGTATTTACTTGATTTGACTGGTTTTATTGTTCTCTTTTTACAACTGTAACCTCGTGAAACAGTGACTGAAGTTTCTTTTTAAACCACTTTTAGTGTCGGTGGCCAATAGCCCTTTATTTTAAATGATGCTTAGAAATGTTACAGTAAACGTGTGCAAGATGCCCTACTGCGACCACACCTTGCAACTGGGCCTATGTCCCTCACAAAAAGGTCATGATAATGCATGGATGACCATATTGCTCTGTTTTGATAATTCAATGATTTTGTTTGGTTAACTCCATTGACAGTCCAAATGAATGGAGTGCTGCAGCAACTGCGATGACTGCAAAAAACTGTTATGGAGAGACGGAACCAATGAAAGGGACTACGTACACCAGTGCATATGCAGATCAGATGGGTGTAGTGAATGAAGTCATCAGGGAGATGCATGTTCCTACATATTTGATGGACATAACAATGCTCTCTGAGCTTAGGAAAGACGGGCACCCATCAATTTACCGTGGTGATTTCAGCCCTTCTCAGAGGGCTAACCCGCAAAAGTCAGCTGATTGTAGCCATTGGTGCCTTCCCGGATTACCTGATACTTGGAATGAACTATTTTATACTGTATTATTCTACTAGTTTCGATCTGGTTCACTTCATTTTATAGTAATATGGTTACTATTGATTTTGATGATAGGTTAGTGTAGCCTTCATTATTAAGCAATACATTATCATTTTGAAGTGAAGATTCTCATTAACGATTAACTTTCCAGTGCAAATTATCAACAACATAGTTTCAAAAGCTTAAGCAACATGTCGATGACAACAACAGACGGTGATCAAACAATCAGAAATTGTTTTAGTTACTCATAAACACCGCTTATAGTACACATCAGAGAATTATGAAGTTTCATGGATATATGCCACAAATTCTACTCTGAATTATTCAATTCATGTGTTCTGCTTTCCTTCCTGTAGGCAGGTACTAGCTCTGTATGGCAACTCTGGGAACTTCAATCATCCGTGGTATATTGTCGATAACCTTGGATGGCATGTTGCTGAGTGGAGTCTCGGCATTGTAAGCAGAGAGATGGACTCCCAGGGCGGCCCTGCCTGAAGGGTCAAGGTTATTCTTCCAGGCAGAATCCCACTCAACTGCTTTAGCAGTGCTGCATGCTACGGTAGCTCCTCCAGGTACGGTCAATCTTGCCGAATTCTGTTTAAACCAAGCAATTATCGTTACTTACAGTTATAAATATATCCTAACTGTGGAGTTTCGGAAAATCACCTGAGGGAAGAATCTCTCGAAAATCATCCTGTAGTAGTAAGCTTCTTTTGTAGTTGGTGTGTTGTGAGGGAAGATGTTAGATGCGTTACGCATCATCTTATTGGTTACCTGAAAGTATAAGGTGAAAATCAATAAGTCATCCCATCACTCTTTTTTAACTTGATTCCACATGGAAATGAGATGATGTTACTTACATGTTGGTCAGCATGTGCTTTGAGACCATCAATCCAACTATAACCCACACCATCACTAAACTGTTCTTTCTGTCTGTAAAGGATATGCTGCAGGGCATCAAACAAAACATGTTAGTTTGGTTACTTGTGTTGTGGACATATGCCAAAGACAGGAGAAGATTATATGATAATACCTTTGGCAGATAGGGATGTTCTTCATCATCGAAGGCCCTCCTAAGAATCCACTTCTCGATGCGTCCTTCATCCTTTTTTATCTGATTCATGAAATAGAGAAGCATGTATAATGAACCAAGCAATTCCAAGACAACAATAAATTGATTGCTTACCATCTTTGATTCAGGGTCTATAGACATGGCAACATTGATGAATTGCTTGTCTAAGAATGGGACTCGAGCCTCCAATCCCCATGCAGATGTTGCTTTGTTAGCTCTCAAACAATCATACTGGTGAAGAGCCTTTATCTGCATAAAAAAGCAACAAAATAGACCAAATCTCAGTATCTTCTTACATTCAAACTCCCCTGGTAGTAATCAAGTGCTATATAAGATGGATCCATCACCTTACGGCAGGTTTCGTGGTGGAATTCATCCTTATTTGGTGCCTTGTGGAAGTATAAATACCCACCAAAAATCTCATCAGAACCTTCACCAGATATAACCATCTTCACCCCTAAAGACTTGATCTTCCGCGACATCAAGAACATTGGAGTGCTTGCCCTGATTGTGGTAACATCATAGGTTTCTATGTGGTAGATGACATCTTCGATGGCATCAATACCATCCTGCAACATTAGAAGGAAGTTTAGCTTTGTCCAAGGATGTTATTAAACACGAAATAGAAGTATTAGTAAATCTTCAGTAAATACTTGAACAGTAAAGTGAAACTCATGATGAACCGTTCCCAGATATTCTGCAACCTCCCTTGCAGCCTTCAAATCTGGTGAATTCTGCAAATAAACCGACCCCAAAAAAAAAAAGTTTCAACGAACAAACCTATAAAGCTATACTTTTAAGGCTTCATTATCACATATTATACCACTTTACCTCGAGGCCAACACAAAAAGAATGGAGCTGGCTTCCCCAATGTTTAGCAGTCTTGGTACCAGCCAAGTATCGAGCTGTGATAGAAGCAACCAACGATGAATCGAGACCTCCAGATAGAAGAACTCCAAAAGGTACATCGGTCATCAGTCTTTTGATCACAGCCTGCAAATACATTCGATGCGACCTGTGAGATAAAATTACTAGAAATGTTCTTTTAAGTGTTGGGTTGTTTCTTCATCGTATCTTACATTTTCAAAAGCACGTCTTAGAACAAGGGGATCGTATGGAACTGATGGAATGGCCTCAGAGAACCATGGTGGATTGTACCATCTTCTAAATACTCCTGTTTTGCTGGAGTACAAGTGACCAGGAGGAAAGCACTCAAAGTGTTCACAGTCATTATTTAATCCTTTCATTTCGGAAGATATCCAAACCGAACCTGAATATTAAAAAAAAGTAGGGAGTTGGCAAAAAACTGACTAAAACCCAGATTTCAAGAGCTGGAAATCGATGCAAAGATTGAATACCGTCAAGTCCCCAGCCAATGTAGAGGGATGTGACCCCAATAGCATCACGTGCAACAATGTAGCTGTTGTCTCGGGTATCAAGCAACACAAATGAGAAGATTCCATCCAACATATCCACAAAGTCTTCCCCATACTCCTCGTACTATCACATAGTTTAAGTTTAAATTAGAGCAAGAATTCGCAAACACAAGCTAGAGAAATTGAAACCCAAAATCAGATTTATGCCTGAAACTTACCAGATGGGCAATAACATCACAGTCACTGCCAGTCCTGAACTTGTGGTTTACCAATTTCTTCCTCAGTTCTTCATGGTTGTAAATCTCTCCATTCACCTAGTTTTCAGCACATTTTGTTCATCTCCATCAGTAAACTTAAAATTACAAACTATTTCCAGAGTGTCATTATTAGCCGCCAAATTTGAAAATATAAGTGCCAGTATGGTTTCTTTTATTATTCATTTCGAAGGTATATTCGGCCAAGTGACCATCATCGGCAAAAAGGGAATATATTAAGCAGCAAATATGTTATTTGGTTTGGAGTGTGATATGATTCATATCCGAATACGCAGAGACCTACCGTGACAACAACACTCTTGTCTTCGTTAAAGAGAGGTTGGTCACCCGAAGCAGGATCAACGATGGCAAGGCGTTGATGGGCCAAATAGCAGTCTCCATGTTGGTGGAGGCCACTCCAGTCTGGACCACGGTGTTTCAGCCTGTTTATACATCAATTTTCAGCTCACTATTTCTCTACTACTCCAATTAGACACTAATTAATTGATAGATAGACTAAGTAATTTATTTATTTATTTATGCTAATATTGAGTTAACGTGTTTTAAAGACACAACCATCAAAAGTAGCTAAAAGGAAAAAAGATGAATTTGCCTGCGGGAAAGTTCCAGCACTCGAACCCTTTTTGCCTGAGAATCGTCAGAACAACCCAAAACAGCTAAAATCCCACACATTTTTCTTTCAAAAAAAAAACAAGAACACCTTTTTTGGGGGGGGCTTGTCAAGGAGAAGAACTAAATAAAGTAATGGATATCCTTAAATCCCGAAGAAAGATGCTGCGAAATGAACAGAGAAAACAGAGGAGCTAAAAACAGGGGAAAGGTAATACGTAACGTAAGCTGTTTTTCCAAAACTTGATGAAAATGCCACGTATTTATAGTTGCAAAACTTTAGGGGCTTTCTCTCTCTTTCGTCGCGCGACACAACTCTCTCTTTCCACCACTTGGTGTCAAGTGATTGGTTTTTACCCTTCCACCATGGTGACCCATTTTATCCATTTCTCCGGTGGGGTCAAAAGTAGTTTGTTTTTTTTTTCATTTTGCTCATTTTCTCCGTTGGCGATGCAATCTAGGCCGTTCATTCATTTCACTTCAGATACCATCAACTGAAATTAGAAAATTGATTTCTCTCCTTTTTATTTATTTTTAATTTTTAAATATTTTTAAATTGAAAAATAAACTTATTCGATTAATTAAAACTAGACTCCATAGCCTCCACCTATACTAACACCTCTAAGATTTCATTGCCATGTGACCTATTTTTTATATTTTATGTGAATTTTTATAGTTAGAAGAACTACGCTGATATTATATATCACATTAAATAGAGCTAAGAAAAAAAAATTAAAACTAACTCGAATAAAAGTGTTTGAAGGGTTTATAAAATGAAAATTAAAAAATTGAGACTACTCGAAGTTGAATCAATTTTTTTTATAATATAGAATTAACATATAAAATAGTGAAATAATTTAAAATTTCTATATAAAATAATTTTTTCAAAAAATAGCATGTAAAATTTATTGCTAATTTTTTATTTACTTGAAAAATTATTGTTTCCTAGAAATATTTATAATATATATTGTATTTTACAATCCAAAAATTATAAAACAAAGTTTATTTTGTGAAAATAAATCTAAAAATTCAAAACCAAAATTTAAGATAAAAAAATTGAAAATAGAACCGAACCAAATTATGATAGACAATTTGAAAAAATCCATAAAAAAAAGTGTAACTAAACTAATATCAAGCAATAGTTAAGATGGTTTTTGAAATTTCTTTTAAAAAAAGAAAAATAATATTTGTAAAAAGAAAGCGTAAGTTTCAAAGTAAGTAAATATAAAATTGTATGTTAAGGTTAGATTGAGAAAGAGATGAGGCAGTAATAAACAAAATAAAAGAAGATGTCAAATATTTGAAAATAACAATACACACACATATATATATATATATATATTACCACTTAGGTTTATTCATTTGATGGTCCATTTTAGTTTTGTCTGCTTTTCTTTTTTCCTTGTACAATTATATCTGATCAACCAAGATGTTATAATTAACATTATATTTTTGCCGTTTTATTTTTGGGTTTGCCTAACAAGTAGATCCCATCATAATGTTTGCATGTTGTATATACTAATAAAATAAAATATCCTATTAGTTTTCGTATTTCTTTAAAATTTGAGATTTAGTCATTATATTTTAAAATAATTTAAAATTTTTTA
Source organism: Gossypium hirsutum (assembly GCF_007990345.1). Classification (NCBI taxonomy): domain Eukaryota; kingdom Viridiplantae; phylum Streptophyta; class Magnoliopsida; order Malvales; family Malvaceae; genus Gossypium; species Gossypium hirsutum. The sequence continues at coordinate 19,068,842 of NC_053430.1, forward strand.
ATCCAATCATTATCGTTAATGGTAATTTTTGTCAAAATTTGTCAACTTAACATGTTTATTTTCTGTCAATCATATACAATGACATACGAGGACAGTCTAATCAACATGTCAAGTTAGAGGTGATATTATTAGGAGAGGCAATTACAAATTCCGAATATAAACCGTAAAACAGACATAAAGAATATTAAAAAAATTGTAAGATTTAAGTTTAAAGTTTTGGCAATGACATCCTCTATTTATAATGTACAAAAAAAATCATTTTATTTTTTTAAATCACAATAATAGACATCTTAGCATTTTAGATATAGAAGCTGAATTTAAAGAGGTGTAAAATGCATCGTTTTGAAGGATGAACAATGTTCAATAGCAACTCACCACTTGTTCTAAAAAGTTGTTGTTCATCATTATCACAACTTCTTAAAAACACAATCCTTAGAGTACATTTATGGTAGAATCTTAAAGATTTTGATATAATAATCTATAATAAAACAACGCCACCATCCAAAGCAACTTATAAAAGAGAGAACGGATCATAATATCTCGAGGAAGGTCACTTTATAACCCTCCTCTCGACTTGAAAAGGGGGGAAGGAATATTGTTATACCCCTTTTCGTATCAACACAAGTGGAAAGCCAGAAAGACGCCCAAATAGTAAGACTACCACCAGACTACACCAGTGATTCGAGAGGTCACCTGCGAATTTTTCCTTTTGAGTTGACTATCCAGACAAGTGCAGAGCATTTGCCATCCGAATCTTTGAACTTCATCGGGAATATGAAGTTGTTGGTCTCCAAATACAATGTAGGTTCAACTGCTACATACCATTAGGTCAGAATAAATAACACGATCTGTTCCATCACAGGCATCCTTGTCTTATCAAAGATATCCACCTCATGCAATCTATAATGATGGCTTAATGGCAAGCCCAACACATTAACATGACCTTACATGAAACTTTTGCCTATAAATTCCTCCAAGAATAAGGAAGAAATGATCGACTCTTCAAGCATACCAAGTATACACTCTGTTAGTACTTCTTTAGCTCTCAAAACTCTTTCATTACTCACTCTACATAACCTCTGGCTCTCCACCCCGACTAGGTGAATTGACCTCCTTAACAACCACTACTACCTCATCTGTACACCCCTCCTTATTATATCATTGTATCAACAATTGTAGTATTTTATTTAAAAATGTAACACTCCAAAAATTTAAGTTTTGTTGTTAAGTTGTGTTAATGAATATGTGTTTGTTTCCGTGGTTGTGTGTTCTATTTGCTTATTTGTGATTTGAGGTTTGAGTCGCATGAATTTTGGAATTTATTAATTTCTTTATTTGAACCTTAGTTTAGGTTTCCTTCCTTAAGTTTAATTTTGTGCCTTTTTGTGTTAAGAATGAGCCTATTGGTTCACTGGTTAAGTATTTGCCCATTCTCTGGTCTCGTGTTCGAGTTTTTACGTATACATCAAAGACTTTTGTTTTTGCATTTTTCTGTAAATCTGTTCTGAACTTTAAATGCTCATTCCTTTAATACGCTTTAAAACGTTTTCTTCTTTATTTTTTTTCCATTTTTTATTTGCTTTCATTCATCTCAAAATTCTTATTTTCTTCCATTCATCTTGTGAAATTGCTACGTTGAGTCACAATATTGCGGTAAGTTGATTTCCATATGTTTTGGTCAAGTGTGTCGAAGGTTTCGACGAAAATTGTTTGTTGTTTGTGTATTTACGAATGTGTTATTGAGTTCGACGTTGGAACTTGTTTTAGGCTTGGAAATTGCATTGTGGTGCTTTTACAACTGTAATACCCCTACCCGTATTCATTGCCGGAATAGGGTACGAGGCATTACCGGAGTTTACGAATTAATTTTTTTTTTCAATTCAACATATTTTCATGATAGATTCATGCATTTATATAAGATAACGTCATCACATATCTATAACCAGGTTTGTTAACCATACTAATGGCATAACATTTACTTTGTTAGCTTATACATGCCATTGATTTCCAAAATAAAGTTTCTTTATATACTGAAATCCTGAGGTTGACAGTGTGATGTGTCTCCGACCAAATCTGACCTCCGAGCTCTTAACACTACAAAACAGGGAAAAAGGAAACGGGGTAAGCACTTTGTGCTTAGTAAGCTCATGTAACAAGAATTATACTTGCCTAATATTTTCAATACAATATAATAAACATTCATATATCCATTCAATGCATTATTACCCTAACATGCACAAACTCAACATTCAAGTTAGTACAATAATTTCCATGTATCAATAATATATATACCATGATTGATGTACTCATCAATACCATGATTTTCATTCCCTTATTATTTTTCATATTTATCCCGTTGAATTTATCAGAATTTCGATGGATTTTCAGAGGTACACTTTTAGTGTACAATTCCGAGTCTGTCAATTCATATTCATGTGCGCACATTTCCATTTCAGAGAGCACACTCCTGCGAACCTCAACCTTGCAGCGGGATTACCAGTCTAGGCTAAATCCCCTGCAATATAAACTCATAGAGTATTGTCGCGATTACCAGTCCAGGCTAAATCCCCTGCAACGACAATTACTCTAATGAGCTTGGATCTGAATTATCAGTCCAGGCTAAATTCAGACCCTAATTCGGATTACCCGTCCGGGCTAAATCCATTTTACACATATTCTTCGGGAGGGCTATATCAGGATAGGATCACCCGTCCGGGCTAGATCCTTTTTACCGTCAATTCCTTTTCAGAGATCCATCGAATTTTCCTTTCATTCAAACGGGGTTTCTTCCCATTTTATCAAATATATCAATGTTTCATAAATTTTCATACAATGAACATTCAAATCATATTCATATCAAAAACATGTATTTCAAGCATTTAAGAATATAATTCAAGTTACATGAACTTACCTTGATACTTGTTTGTAAACAGTAAAAATCTATTAATCCCGAACTTTTTCCTTTCCTTGATCTAGCTTCGTATTTGAATCTTCTGGATCTAAATAAATAAATTTAATTATCAATTTAATACATTTCATGTTCATATGCAACATTCTCTATAATTCAACTATTATTTATAGTTCATTCAAAGCTGTCTACTTGAGTCATAGTCACTAAATTATTTATAACTTGAGCTACGGAACTCCAAATTAAGATCCGTTAATTTTACCTGAAACTAGACTCATATATATTTTTATCATAAAATTTTCAGAATTTTTGGTTTACCCAATCAGTACAGTTTATTCTTCAAAGTCACCCCTGTTCTGTTGTCTAACAGTTCTGACCCTTCTTCACTAAAAATAAATTATCTCTTTATACAGAATTCAAATGATGTTCTTGTTTGTTTCTATTAAAAATAGACTCATTCAGAATTCTAGACATATAAATTTAAGTCCCTAATTATTTTTATTCAATTTTTTATAATTTTTCAAAGTCAGAACAGGGGAACCCGAATTCATTCTGACCTTGTCTCACAAAATTCATTATATCTCAAAATTTACAAATCCATTGCTTACAATATTTCTTCTATGAGAAACTAGACTCAATAAGCTTTAATTCCATATTTTGTTCATCTTCTAATTAGATTCCTACAATTTTGGTGATTTTTCAAAGTTAGTCTACTGCTGCTGTCCAAACTGTTTTAGTGCAAGCTGTTTATTACCATTTTTCCCCTAAGCTTTTAATAAATGATAATTTTGTCCCTACTCAATTAGCCTCTCAATTGAGCTGATTTTTCTCAATTAACATTTTATTCTATCACCTTAAACTAGTTTACAACCTTTAGGAATCAGAATTTCAGCAATAGACTTTAATTCCAAACATTTTCACAATTAGGTCCCAAAAATCAATTTCCATTGAAATTGCCTAATAAAATCATCTCATAAACAAATTAAAGCTTTAATTTCATTCTATTTCATCATAAACTTACAGCACTCAACCATAGTAACTTTAAATTTCATCCATGAAATCAAAAACTAATGAATTTAATAGTAGGATCTAGTTGTAAAAGTCTTAGAAACACAAAAATTACAAGAAAAAGGCAAGGATTAACTCACTTGGTGCAAAAAATTATGAAATACCAGCTTAGAGAACCCTTCTATGGCGTTTTTAGCCGCTGGAATTGAAGAGAAATGAAGAAAAATCTAGATATTTCCTATTTAGTCCTAGTTTTATTTAGTTAATTTTGCAATATTCCAATTTTACCCTTAATTTATCAATTTTTCTGCTGATTTCATACCCTTTCCGTCCAGCCCAAATAACTTTTGGGTCTAATTGCCTTTTATATCCTTTCTCATTAGACTAATAAGCTATTTAATCACTCTAGTAACTTTTACACCTATTACAATTCAGTCTTTTTCATTTAATTGACTACCCAAACATTAAAATTTCCTAACGAAATTTTAATACCACATTAATAACATTTCATAAATATTTATAAAATTGTTTTTGACTTGGTTTTACGAGATAGAGGTCCTGATACCTTATTTTACCCAATTTCTTCAATAATTTCTTTTTCTAACTAATCACTAAATTGATAAAATTTTCCTATCAATATTTTCATACGATTTTCCTATCATATAAATTTTCAAGCAAAAATATTGAAATAAAATTCTCTTTAAATCGGATTTGTGGTTACGAAACCACTGTTCCGATAACATTGAATTTACGCCATTACAACTCTCCCCCTCTTTTAAGGATTTTCGTCCTAAAAAATCTTACCAGTAAAGAGGTTTGGGTATTGTTTCCTCATTGCCTCCTCCGGTTCCCATGTTGCTTCCTCAATCCCGTGCTTTTGCCACAATACTTTCACCAAATTTATCTTTTTATTTCTAAGCTCTTTTGTCTCCCGTGCCAATATCTTGACCGGTTCTTCACTGTAAGTCATATCCGGTTGAATCTCTACTTCTGTCGGAGAAATAACATGTGAAGGATCTGATCGATATCGTCGTAACATAGATACATGAAAAACATTATGGATTCTATCAAGTTTCGGTGGTAATGCCAATCGATAAGCGACCGGTCCAATTCTTTCTATGATTTCATAGGGCCCGATAAATCTTGGACTCAATTTACCCTTTCGACCGAATCAAAGAACTTTCTTCTAAGGAGACACTTTCAGAAATACCTTGTCACCGACTTGAAATTTAATCTCTTTTCGCTTAAGGTCGGCGTATGATTTTTGACGATCGGAAGTTGCTTTTAGACTATCTCGAATAACCTTTACTTTTTCTTCTGTTTCCCGGATCAAATCAACCCCATGTATCTTCCTTTCACTGAGCTCTGTCCAATATAACGGTGTTCTACATTTTCTACCATACAAAGCTTCATACGGAGCTATTTTAATACTGGACTGATAACTGTTATTGTAAGCAAATTCAATCAAAGGTAGATACCTCTCCCAATTACCTTCAAACTCTAGCATACAACATCAGAGCATATCTTCCAATACTTGAATTACACGCTAAGATTGACCATCTGTCTGAGGATGAAATGCAATGCTGAAATACAACTGAGTACCCAAGGCTTCTTGCAATTTGTCCCAGAAACGAGACGTAAATCGGGGATCTCTATCTGATATAATGGAGACAGGCACTCCATGTAACCTGACAATCTCAGATATGTATAGTTCAGCTAGTTTATCTAAAGAATAATCCATACGTACCGGAATAAAGTGAGCTGACTTTGTCAATCGGTCTACAATCACCCAAATAGCATCTTTTTTCCTCGGAGACAAAGGTAGCCCCGATACAAAATCCATAGTGATTCTTTCCCATTTCCATTCCGGTATAGTAATTGGCTGAAGTAACCCCGAAGGTACCTGATGTTCAGCTTTAACTTGTTGACATATTAAATACCTTGATACAAACTCAGAGATATCACGTTTCATTCCCGACCACCAGTACATCTTTTTCAGATCATTATACATTTTATTACTCCCCGGATGTACAGACATAGTACTACTGTGGGCCTCGCGTAGAATCTTCTGTATGAGCTCTGAATTCTGAGGTACACATACCCTACCTCTGAATAATAAATAATCATCAGAACCAATCTGAAATTCAGAATCATTACCTGACTCACACTGTGCCCGTTTAACTTGTAACTTCTCATCATTCTTCTTAGCTTCACATATTTGCTGTAAAAATGTCGGTTTAGCTCTCAATTCAGCTAGGATTGAACCATCATCAGTCAATGATAACCGAGTATTCATAGCTCGTAAAGCAAACAGAGATTTCCGGCTCAAAGCTTCAGCTACAACATTAGCCTTACCCGGATGGTAATCAATAATCAAATCATAGTCCTTTATCAGTTCAAGCCACCTGCGCTGTCTCAAATTCAAATCTTTCTGTGTCATCAAATATTTCAAGCTTTTATGATCAGTATAAATATGAAATTTCTCACCGTACAAGTAATGCCGCCATATCTTCAGCGCAAATACAATAGCAGCTAATTCAAGATCATGTACTGGATAATTTCTTTCATGTGGTTTAAGTTGTCTTGAAGCATAGGCTATTACTTTACCTTCTTGCATCAAAACACAACCTAAACCATTTAATGAGGCATCACTGTAAATAACAAATTCCTTACCCGGTTCAGGCTGCACTAATACAGGTGCTTTCGTTAATAGATCTTTTAATCGGTTGAAACTTTGTTGACATTCATCAGTCCACTCAAACTTTACATCTTTCTGCAATAATCGAGTCATTGGAGAAGCTATCATAGAGAATCCCTATACAAATCTCCGATAATAACCAGCTAAACCCAAGAAACTTCTAACTTCAGATACATTCTTCGGTGGACTCCAATTGACAATAGCTGAGATTTTACTTGGATCTACCCTGATGCCTTCGGCAGATACAATGTGTCCAAGAAAACTCACTTCTCGAAGCCAAAATTCACATTTACTGAATTTAGCATACAACTGCTTCTCTCGTAGAATTTGCAACACAATTCTCAAATGTTCTGCATGTTTTTCTTCATCCCGAGAATAAACCAAAATATCATCAATGAATACTACTACAAATCTGTCTAAGTACGGTCTAAATATCCGGTTCATCAAATCCATGAATATTGCAGGTGCATTAGTTAGCCCAAACGGCATAACTAGAAACTCATAATGCCCGTACCTGGTTCTAAAGGCTGTTTTTGGCACATCTGACTCCTTTAGCCGTAACTGATAATAACCTGATCGAAGATCAATCTTTGAAAACATAGTAGCACCTTTCAACTGATCAAATAAATCATCAATCCGGGGTAACGGGTACTTATTCTTTATGGTTACTTTATTAAGCTGCCGGTAGTCGATACACAATCTCAAAGACCCATCTTTCTTTTTCACAAACAGAACCGGAGCACCCCAAGGTGAATGACTCGGTCGAACAAAACCCCTGTCAACAAGCTCTTACAATTGTGTCTTTAACTCTTTTAATTCTATAGGAGCCATCTGGTACGGAGCTATGGAGATCGGAGTAGTTCCCGGAATCAAATCTATAGAAAATTCCACTTCTCTTTCTGGTGGCAATCCTGGTAATTCTTCTGGAAACACATCAGAAAATTCACATACCACTGGAACTGCCTGTATCTTTGACTCAGATACCTTGGTGTCAAGTACATAAGCCAAGTAAGCATCATACCCCTTTTTGACATACCTCTGTGCTGCCATTACTGAAATCATATCAGATAACCCCTCTGTCTGATCAGATTTAACCCGGAGCAACTCACCATTCTGACATTTTAACATAATATATTTTTGTTTACAATTTACTATCGCATCATGCTGGGTTAACCAATCCATACCCAATATCACGTCAAATTCATCAAATGGTAGTAACATCAAATCAGCCGGGAAACAATAACCTCTTACCATCAGTGGACAATTTTTACAAATTTTATCCACTAACACAGACTGGCCCAGGGGGTTCGAGACTTTAACCACAAATTCAGTAGGTTCAACAGATAAATTTTTAACAATTGCAAGTTTAACACATATATATGAATGCGTAGAACCAGGATCAATCAATGCAGTAATATCAGTATCAAGTAAAGAAAATGTACCAGTAATAACATTGGGTGCTGAAGCATCTTCTCTGGCACGAATGGCATATGTCCTAGCAGGTGCTCGTACCTCAGGCCTACCTATAGTATCTTTTGTAGCTCCTCGACTACCACTGACATTACCGGATGGTCGAGGTGGTCTGCCCATCGAAACTAGATTACTCGGCTTCGATATATGTTCAACTTCTTTTTCAACCCTTTCTGGACAATCTCTGAGGAAATGGTCAAAAAAACCACATCGGTAACAAGCCCCACTCTTAAATCGGCATTCACCAAAATGAGCTTTATTACAGTACTGGCATCTCGGTTTAGGAGTGCCACCACTGCCAACACTGGTCACTGATGGAGTAGAAGGCCTTGGATTAGTGCGTTGAGAACCTCGTTCTTTGCCCGAATACCCAATGGCTAAAGTAGAACGATCCTGATATTTCTTCAATTTCTTTGAAGTAGAAAACTGGGATTTTCCCATCGGTCTTTTACTAAAAATTCGAGCTTCCCTCTCAGCCTGTTTCTTTTCTTTGCTCAATTCTTCTGCTTTATAAGCTCTCTCTACCAATGTAGCGAACTCTCGAATTTAAAGAATTCCGATCAGTAACTTAATGTCTTCATTCAACCCTTCTTCGAATCGTTTGCACATTTCAACTTCTGACTGTACCCATTCTCAAGCATATTTACTCAATCGAACAAATTCTCTTTCATATTCAGATACTGATCTATTGCCCTATTTTAGCTTAAGAAATTCTTTTCTTTTCTGGTCAAGGAACCTCTGGCTGATATATTTTTTTCTGAACTCGGTCTGAAAGAATTCCCATGTAATTTATTCTTTCGGAACAACTGAAGCTTTAGTATTCCACCAATGGTAAGCTGTATCTTTTAGCAGTGAGACGGCACATTTCAGACATTCTTCTGGTGTACAAGATAATTCTTCCAGAACCCGAGTAGTATTTTCTAACCAGAATTCAGCCCATTCGGAATCATCATCAACTGCTGCTCGAAATTCTTCGGCCCCATATTTTCGAATTTTATCTACTGGAGCTTTCCTTTTTCTGACAGATTCAGTACCTGTACCTTGTGGGATCTCGGGAACCGGTGAAGGAGCAGGAGGGGGAGCTTGAACTTGCTGCACTACAGGGTTAGTTCTTAAGTATTGATTAAACCATTCATTCATCATTTGAAAGAAGGCTGTTTTTGCCTCCTCCCCTCGACCCTCTGTCTCGGGCCTTCTACTGCTAGTTTCTTCTCTTTGTACTGAAGCCGGAGCATGACTCCCAACTTCCTCAGATTGAGCTCGGTCGGATGACATTACTATAAGAAAAACACATTTTAAATGGTCAGGAGATATCACACTATCAATAATAATTTAAATGGCATGTATAGCTAATCCCGTATTTGCTACATCGGTCCTAGAACCGGCTAAACCGTAGCTTTGATACCAATAAATGTAATTTCCCTACCCGTATTCATTGCCGGAATAGGGTACGAGGCATTACCGGAGTTTACGAATTAATTTTTTTTTTCAATTCAACATATTTTCATGATAGATTCATGCATTTATATAAGATAACGTCATCACATATCTATAACCAGGTTTGTTAACCATACTAATGGCTAACTTTACATTCATTTCACGTTAACATTTACTTTGTTAGCTTATACATGCCATTGATTTCCAAAATAAAGTTTCTTTATATACTGAAATCCTGAGGTTGACAGTGTGATGTGTCTCCGACCAAATCTGACCTCCGAGCTCTTAACACTACAAAACAGGGAAAAAGGAAACGGGGTAAGCACTTTGTGCTTAGTAAGCTCATGTAACAAGAATTATACTTACCTAATATTTTCAATACAATATAATAAACATTCATATATCCATTCAATGCATTATTACCCTAACATGCACAAACTCAACATTCAAGTTAGTACAATAATTTCCATGTATCAATAATATATATACCATGATTGATGTACTCATCAATACCATGATTTTCATTCCCTTATTATTTTTCATATTTATCCCGTTGAATTTATCGGAATTTCGATGGATTTTCAGAGGTACACTTTTAGTGTACAATTCCGGGTCCGTCAATTCATATTCATGTGTGCACATTTCCATTTCAGAGAGCACACTCCTGCGAACCTCAACCTTGCAGCGGGATTACCAGTCCAGGCTAAATCCCCTGCAATATAAACTCATAGAGTATTGTCGAGATTACCAGTCCAGGCTAAATCCCCTGCAACGACAATTACTCTAATGAGCTTGGATCTGAATTACCAGTCCAGGCTAAATTCAGACCCTAATTCGGATTACCCGTCCGGGATAAATCCATTTTACACATATTCTTCGGGAGGGCTATATCAGGATAGGATCACCCGTCCGGGCTAGCTCCTTTTTACCGTCAATTCCTTTTCAAAGATCCATCGAATTTTCCTTTCATTCAAACGGGGTTTCTTCCCATTTTATCAAATATATCAATGTTTCATAAATTTTCATACAATGAACATTCAAATCATATTCATATCAAAAACATGCATTTCAAGCATTTAAGAATATAATTCAAGTTACATGAACTTACCTTGATACTTGTTTGTAAACAGTAAAAATCTATTAATCCCGAACTTTTTCCTTTCCTCGATCTAGCTTCGTATTTGAATCTTCTGGATCTAAATAAATAAATTTAATTATCAATTTAATACATTTCATGTTCATATGCAACATTCTCTATAATTCAACTATTATTTATAGTTCATTCAAAACTGTCTACTTGAGTCATAGTCACTAAATTATTTATAACTTGAGCTACGGAACTCCAAATTAAGATCCGTTAATTTTCCCTAAAACTAGACTCATATATATTTTTACCATAAAATTTTCAGAATTTTTGGTTTACCCAATCAGTACATTTTATTCTTCAAAGTCACCCCTGTTCTGTTGTCTAACAGTTCTGACCCTTCTTCACTAAAAATAAATTATCTCTTTATACAGAATTCAAATGATGTTCTTGTTTGTTTCTATTAAAAATATACTCATTAATAATTCTAGACATATAAATTTAAGTCCCTAATTATTTTTATTCAATTTTTTATAATTTTTCAAAGTCAGAACAGGGGAACCTGAATTCATTCTGACCTTGTCTCACAAAATTCATTATATCTCAAAATTTACAAATCCATTGCTTACAATATTTCTTCTATGAGAAACTAGACTCAATAAGCTTTAATTCCATATTTTGTTCATCTTCTAATTAGATTCCTACAATTTTTGGTGATTTTTCAAAGTTAGTCTACTACTGCTGTCCAAACTGTTTTAGTGCAAGCTGTTTATTACCATTTTTCCCCTAAGCTTTTAATAAATGATAATTTCGTCCCTACTCAATTAGCCTCTCAATTGAGCTGATTTTTCTCAATTAACATTTTATTCTATCACCTTAAACTAGTTTACAACCTTTAGGAATCAGAATTTCAGCAATAGACTTTAATTCCAAACATTTTCACAATTAGGTCCCAAAAATCAATTTCCATTGAAATTGCCTAATAAAATCATCTCATAAACAAATTAAAGCTTTAATTTCATTCTATTTCATCATAAACTTACAGCACTCAACCATGGTGACTTTAAATTTCATCCATGAAATCAAAAACTAATGAATTTAATAGTAGGATCTAGTTGTAAAAGTCTTAGAAACACAAAAATTACAAGAAAAAGGCAAGGATTAACTCACTTTGTGCAAAAAATTATGAAATACCAGCTTAGAGAACCATCCTATGGCGTTTTTAGCTGCTGGAATTGAAGAGAAATGAAGAAAAATCTAGATATTTCCTATTTAGTCCTAGTTTTATTTAGTTAATTTTGCAATATTCCAATTTTACCCTTAATTTATCAATTTTTCTGCTGATTTCATACCCTTCCCGTCCAGCCCAAATAACTTTTGGGTCTAATTGCCTTTTATATCCTTTCTCATTAGACTAATAAGCTATTTAATCACTCTAGCAACTTTTACACCTATTACAATTCAGTCTTTTTCATTTAATTGACTACCCAAACATTAAAATTTCCTAACGAAATTTTAATACCACATTAATAACATTTCATAAATATTTATAAAATTGTTTTTGACTTGATTTTACGAGATAGAGGTCCTGATACCTTATTTTACCCAATTTCTTCAATAATTTCTTTTTCTAACTAATCACTAAATTGATAAAATTTTCCTATCAATATTTTCATACGATTTTCCTATCATATAAATTTTCAAGCAAAAATATTGAAATAAATTTCTCTTTAAATCGGATTTGTGGTTACGAAACCACTGTTCCGATAACATTGAATTTACGCCATTACAACAACGTTGGTAACAGGTGGGTGTCGAAACCCCTTCTTTTACTGTATTTTTCATTGTCTGAATCGAGACTATTAACGAGATACTGGTTTCCACACAGGCGTGTGTGTAGGCCGTGTGGTGGACCATGTAACTCCCTAACTTCGAATTTGTGGTCACACAAGCAAACCATACAGGCATGTGTCTAAGTCGTGTAACTCATTAAGTTCATATTACAGTCACACAGGCGAGAGACACAGACGTGTGTCCAGACCATGTAACTCACTTACTTCGAATTAGAGTCACACGGGCAAGTATCCAGGCCGTGTGACTCTCTAAGTTTAGATTTGAGACACACGGGTGTGTTGCAGGCCGTATGGGTGTGTAAGCCTGAATTTGAAATTTTGTTAGCGTGATAGTTGATGTGCAAGGCGGGGGGTAAGTCATCGTATGAATTGAACTAAATTGTATGAACTTATTTATCATAAATATTAGTTAGTCCTGAATATCGAAATAAGATAGATATTAATGATATGGACATTTTGCTATATTAGAAACATGTGATTGTATCTGCAGCTGCGTTATATATATGTGTTTGATATCTGTTCCGAAACTGCATGAGGTGGAAGTTATGAAGTGAAGGAAGTGTTTTATGTTGAATCGGTGGTCAAACTACCTATATATTATGTTCAATTTGGCAGTGAGACTGTAAACACTGCAACATGTCATATCGACACTATAAGGTGTATAGGGATGGACGGGTATAATATAACAATTGGTGTGTAAGGGGGATGGAGATGGCGTGTAGCGGTTAGACTAGGGAAATTGCATCTGTATTTATGTCAATATGACATCTGTATCTACCAATGTGTTTGTGTTATATGTATGTCTGTAACTGATCTGTTGTATTTCAGGATTGTTTTGTGTCTGAATTTGTTTTAGGTTACTACTTTGATTGATGATACCGAATATCTGGACACTTAATGGCATCTGAGTTTCTATACATAGTATAGTTTAACTATGTTTTATTCTATTTTGCAACGCTCTAACTATTCGTATGAATTTCAGGGAACTCATAAGACTAAACGATTGGTGGATATGGGACTCGGTCATCTATAAGACTTACTATATGTATGTGTGTAAATCTATAAACTTGAATTCATATTGCAAAACTTATAAGTTTTAACTATGTTTCAAATAATGAATGTTTACAAAACTTAACACTAGTTGAAAGGTTTGCTTAAAATGTAACTAAGTTCTGGTAAGTTGTCGTGGCGTTCTAAACTTGATCTTTCCATCTAAGCTGGATTTAGGGTGTTACAAAAAATAACAAATGCCTTTATTTGTTATTGACTTGTTCAAATTGTTCTTGAATAGTTGTTGTTGTTTTTTTCTTTCTTTTGGTTAAAACCTGAATAAAATTTTAAATTGTTAAAGAATGTGTTTCATTTATATGTTGGTGAAATTTGTTTGTTAATTTGTAGCTCTATCTCTATAAAGAAAAATTAATCTAATTTAATTCTCAACATAAAAATCATCTTACCAGATTTAATAAAATTTTTCAACTTTGTAATTATAAAAACAATACAAATCACAAATTAATAATATATCACCATATGAATTAACACAGTTATTTATGTTCCATTTCCTTGTATTACATAATAGTGTTTGTCTAAAATAATCAATAGAGTTGTGTTGACCTTAACAAATAAGGTTGTAAAAAGTTGAAAACTACATTATTTTGTCTACATTATTGGCAATTAATCTTTTCTTTTATTCCTATTCAATCTCACATTATAGATATAGAAAGATTAATATCTTAATTTCAAGTTACGAAAAAAAAAAGAGCTTAAAACTCTAGTGAGGGCTACAAGCTGTTAACAAAGTCTGAAACACATCAACTATGATCACATGTGTAATTTTTTCTTAATGTTGTAGCAAAAAGAAACTATATCTTCTCATTAATTTAGGTTTTGAAATCTAAAAAAAGATAAGTTGTAATATCCAAATTCCGTCCATTTGAAGGAATGGGGCAAAGTTGAAGTTAAAGTTAGATGAGATGAAGGAGCAGCTAGTTTTTCAACAAATGGGCAATCATTTCTATTTTACATTGGAATTTTCTATCCTTTTGAAAGAATGAAGCAAGTTGTGCATGTGGTTGATATAATAACGAGGTTGCAAGAATTAAGAAACCTCAAATATTATAATGTATTGGGTAATGGCTTAGTTATGGGACCAATTTCATAGCTGCTTTTCGTTTTTGCATGATATGCTTATTCGGGCTTCAACAATATTTTTTTAATTTTTGGAACTTATTAATTAAATATTAATTATTTCAAGATTGGAATTTAAATTATCCTATTTCAATTTTTAAAGTTTAGAGGAAAACAAATAATTTGGTATGGAATGACTTTGAATTTTACAAATTTTAACATTGTCCATAAAAATAAAAACTGACTTTTCATTCCTACGTGGGAAATATGTGGCGTATAGGAAGGATAGTTAAAGTTGATTTTAATAATAACGATTCACAATGAAACTGTAAATTGATCCACAATCATGTTATTTTGTTTTTATTGCTTAACCCCTGCCTCCTTCATTTCTGTCCTTTCCTACCAACATAACATCTCTCACTCAAAAACATTTTCAAAACTCTTATGTAAATTATTGGAATCAAATTCCACCCATAGAAGAGTTAAATTGATTAATTTTCTTTATTTTTAAAATTTTATATCTTATATTTATAATTTATTCGATTAAAACGGTAATTAAAACTAGTTGTATGATCGATTTGATCACCCACTCGATCATGAAAACCTTAATTATTACATCTTTATTTTTTTCAATATTTCTTCTTATTTATCAACAACTTCTTAATCTAAAGACAATAACCGATATAAAAATTCAAAATTTTAAAATTGTTGATGGTCCCAAAAGGGGTTTCGTGCGGCGACACGTTGGAGTTGCGTGTGTAAACTACTAAGAATCCGGCATTCTAATTTTAAGTATACACACTAACCATGCGTGTGTTTTTATATGCAAGCTAAAAGTAAAATCATTTCATTGACTTGCTATATATGCTACTTCCCAATAATAATAATAATAATAATATTAACGTAGTATGCATCCCTTTATGTTTCAACGATGTTTCTTTTTTGAAAACAATTACGATAATGATAATAACTATTTTTCCACTAATGTCTTTGTGAATTGTAGCTCAAATTCCTCCACTTTGGAACGTCTCTTGCAAATCTTTCAAACAAATTTTCTTAACAATATTTTATTCTTCTTATCTTATATAATATTACTAGAGAAATATTATTTTTACGGAAAAAAATATATTGTGAAAGTAAATTGGTTATTCTATTAAAAATTCTATTCATTTTTACGATTAAAAATCGATCATTGTATGTCAATATGAGGTACACCATGTGTCATTATCTAGTTATTTCATCAATCACACCAATTTTTAACGGTACAAATATATGAAATTTTAAATAAAAAATGTCCACTTTACTTTTTTATCTAACTTACATAAACTAATTTTCTTATTTTTTAAATAAAAAAACCAAAATATAATTTAAAACTTACTATAAAAATTTTCACAATACTTTTACCTATCATTACTTAAATAAAATAATATATATTACAGTTTTTGAATTACTCTAAATGATAAAGATAATCCCAAGAATGAAAAGAAAAAATTTTTTTTTGGTAGAATTCTATGTTCAACTTTAAGACTAGGCATATATTCACAATTTCCCAACACAACAAAGCCATTGAATAGTCATAATTTTTGGGGTTGAAGCAACAAATGTTTCCGATTTGAAAAGAAATAGTCATACCTTTATCCATTGGATCTGTTAAACATGATAATTTGGTTTCACCACTCAAATTATTGTATATTTAGATATAAAGATCTAGATTGAATTTTAATTCAGTTGGTATTAATATTGTTACTTATACAAGAGGATGTGGATTTGAATGCTCTGAAATACATTTATCCTCCTATTGAAGCGTTGGCGAGGAACTATGAGTAGTTCTAAAGCATTTATATAAAAAAATATATAAAGATTTTGATAATTTTATAGATAAGAATAAATATTAAGATTATACATAAACTTTGATCTAATATGGAACTTAATGCATGAACTTTAGTTTTGTGAAATTATACATATTAAACTTTAATTTTGGTTCAAATATAGACATGAAATTTTGATTTTGGTTCAATTATACACATTTAAAGAAACAAATACTTCAACTTATTTTTATTTTGGATAAGTATAACTATTAGTGTATGTAATATGTAAATGTAAAATGGTGTTATATTGGTAATGATGTTATTTTTTTTTTTGGTTAAAATTGAATTAAAACAAAATGCCATATATAAAATTGTACAAAATCGGACTTCAACATTGCATATTTAACCAAAATTCGTGTATAATTTTGAGATTTATTCCTAATAAATATTATAGCAAAACTTAGAGTAAATTATATTATTTGAAAATACCTAAAACAATATGCATTATATGCAACAACCTCACTTGTTTTCGATTAGCATATATTTTCTGGATATTTAAGTGAGACATAATTGAAGGTAATTAAGGCTTCAACTTTTGAAATGAAAGTAAAACATAAAACAATATTTTTGTACCACGAAGTCATTCTAATTAAAATATTTAATGCACTTAAATGGTTAATTTTGTTGACATATTCACACAAGATAAATCTTGCTAAAACACCTTTGAACTTTGACATATATGATTTCCGAATAAAAAATATCTTTAGTCAACATTAATTATAATAGTGTAGTATTTAGGTAAAATTATCTTTATAATTAAACTAACTAATGACATTATAAAATAGAATGAGCAAATTATGCAAAATTAAAGGAGAGACTCTATTGCAAATTTTAGCATAACAAAGGGGACCAAAAAAGAATTTGACCAATAAAATATAAGGTTTTATTTGGATCCAATGGGTCCATCAAAGTTGGTTTCAGCTAGAAATTAGCAATTCCAAGCCCTAAACTTTTGGTGGGTAAAGCAGCAGGCCTATTCAAACTTATGAAGCATTGTTAATAAGATTCATAGGCCTGACCCAATGTTATGAGCCTTTGCTAATGGACTATGCCCTACACTTAGAGCTGGCAAAACAAGTCTAAGCCCAAAAGCCCGTTCATGCCGATCCAAGCCAGTAACAATTTAAGTTTGAAAATTTTGAGCTCGTGAAAATTTGAGTCCAATAAAACTTATAACTAAACAACCATAATAGATTTTAATAATTAATATAATTTTATGATAATACTTAAAATATAAATAAATGATAATTATTTACCTTTTGAAAATGTATTGATAAGCATTGCATATTTATATTAAAAATTTATTAATAGAAAAAATATTTAATAATAATTTTTTATGTTAAATTATAAAGTCAAATAATTTTTTAAAAACATTAATTTGGTATAAAATATTTAAAATATATAAAATTAATAAGTATTAAACAAATCTTCATTTACTTAAATTAATGTCCATATAATCGTACCGTCCAGTAACACACTTTAGCAGCATGGTATATTTGTTATTTTTAAACCTCTTGTTAATTGCAATTTAAGTTCCCAAGCTATTTACTAATTAAAAATCTATAGCGAAATTATATATTACAATTTAGTCCCTTGCCCCTAATTAATCACAAATTCAGTTAAATTAACTATCCAAATTTCAATTCATCTAAATTTTAATTCCGTAAATATTCTTATTAAATATTTATGGACTTGGCTTACAGAAATGGGGTCCCAAAACTGTCTTTTTCGACACCACTAGAAATCGGGTCGTTACAATTCTCCCCTCTTAAGAAATCTCATCCTTGAAATTTGTCTGAAAAGAGATGGAGATACTGAGATTTCATTGCCTATTTCAGTTCCCAGGCCGCCTCTTCACGGTATGGCTATGCTAGAGGACTTTTACCAAAGGCACTCATTTATTCCTTAGCTCTTTCACTCATCGAGTTAAGATTTTGATCAGTTCTTCCGCATAAGATAAATCAGGTTGAACTTCAATTTCTTCCACCGAAATAATATGACACAGGTCAGATTGAGATTGCCGGAGCATGGATACATAGAATACATCATGAATCTTTTGCTATTCCAACGGTAGAGCTAGGCAATAAGCAATTGGTCCCGCTCTCTTGATAATTTCATACGGCTTGATAAACTTGAGACTCAATTTCCCTTCACATCCAAAACGTAGGATCTTTTTCCACGGAGACATTTTCCAGAATACCTTGTCACCCACTGCGTATTCGATATTTCTTTGTTTCAAATTAGCATACGACTTTTATCTATCAAACGTTGCTTTCAATCTATCCTTGATTAGTTTTACCACATTTTCAGCTTATAAAAGATATAGTGTTTAATCATTATATTATAGAATTTAATAAAAGATATAGTATTACATTATATTATAGTGTTAAATCATTGATGCATATACAAACTATTAATATATTATATACCACATGATATGATATAGCATTATATAATATAGTAGGAGGGCTATCTTTCAAATGTATGAAAAGTATATGGACTTAGAGCATATTTCAACCAATATAATAATAAACAATAATATATAATAATTAATATACAATGTACTACTATTACATATAACTATTATTATATTATATGATAATAAACAATAATATATGACAATAATTAATATATTATGTACTACTCTACTATTATAGTATGTAAGATAGTATTATACAATGAACTAATATATTTTATAAGTATTAATATAATAAATTTTATTATATTATAGATTATAATAAAATATATGTAATTTAGTATATTAAAATACATATTTATAATTATAACTAGCAATACGAAAATAATATTAAAATTTTAATATCTTAATAAATATTAATTTTCAAATTAGATTTTTAATTGGGCTTTAATTTTTACAAATTATATTTGGGTGTTGGGTTTAATTTATTTTTATTTTGAATTTGAGAATTGAGTTATAATTAATTTATTTTGAATTTGGGTAATAATGAGTATATTATTTGGGTTTGGGATTAGTATGATATATTTGAGTTTTAGAATAAATATTTTAAAACATAAGTATTAGGTTTATAAATTTAATAAGAAAAAAAAGATTATTTAATTGTTAATATAATATAATAATAAACAATAAAAAATATTTTTATTAATTCATATAATGTAATAAAATAATAAATTTTACATACGTTAAGCATTTTAACTATTTTATATAAAACAATTTTATTAAATACATATAATTTATTTTTTATAAGAAAATTTTAAATTATATTGTCAACTTGTCATCATAAAATGAATTGTTAATTTAAAATTAAAATATTTATAATTATAAAATTTAAAATTATTTAAATCTGTGAAAGTCGGATTTAACTTAAATCCAAAAAAATTAAATCAAGCCCAAAATTCCGAATATGAAATAAATCCGTCCGAGCCTGCACGATTAACAGCTTTACCTACGCTTGTAACATTCCACCATGCCACTGAATAATGCTGTGGTTGTGGCCACCGACGTATTCCATCAAACCAAACACTGCACACACTAATGGCTAGTATTATATTTATATACACAAGACATGAGGTAGGCATTAATGTTGTGCTTCACTTTAGCTCCATTTATTAGTTTTTGATAAATCTGAAATTTTAAATATATATTTAAGTGGATTTTCACGTTATTTAGGATGTTATCACTGTCATTATTTTAATTTTAATTGTCAAATTTTATTAGAATTAAATTTATATTAGAAAAATTTATTATTTAGGTTCTAAAATGATCATATTTACTTTTTTTGATATAATACCTAGAGCTATCCATAATCCCATCATACTCAAACTCACGTCCTACATTATTAATAATACTCATGCAATTCGAACTAAGACTCAATCGACAATAATTTCAAACTTTTCATTATTGTTTTATGTAGGCTTCAATTTATTTATTTCGATTGTGTTATAAAATTGGAAAAGATTACATCATTTTGACAACATATAGAAAGTCCCTTTATATTTTATGTAAACTAGAAGCCCCTACCTCAGTATTTTACGCTTAAATTATGCAAATAAATCTTAATCAACAAGCAGGTGAGTAAGTGAAGCAACTTGCTTTTTAAGTTGGTAAGAAACCATTAATACATTGCAAATGTGTATTTACTCAACAATTTGTAAAAAATCATTATTTCGTCACTAAAAATTAGTAAAAAAATATAAATTTAAGTCGTATTTAAAATAAAACAATAGATATATATATGTCAATTTATCATTTCTTTTCTTCAAATATTTACTTGAAAAAGACAATGTTATTTGAAAAGAAAATGTTAATGTTAGGGGCATAGCAAGGGAAAATATAAGACTTTAGTCACTTGGACTAATAATAATTTTATTCCCTTAAAAGAATGTTTATGTTAATTGTGTCATCAATTCAGTTATGGAATTATTAAAAAAATAATAATTAAGATTATTATGACGATACTTTTGTCTTTTTATATCATCTTTAAATAAAAGAAATAAAAATTATAAATTTAAAGATTGAAGACGTTTTTAATAGTATTAAAATAAAAGTTTGTTATCATTCCATCTACATTCATTATTGAATAAATTTTAGAAAATATTTTCTTTCACTGACATTGTGAATGTGACAAAATCTAGTATTGATAAAATTGTTGATTGAGTTAATGTCACAAGTTAACTCAACCCAATTAAAGATATATGACATTACTATAATAAACAATTGTAGTGCATTTAGTATTATGAATCTGATATATGTATGTTGTTTTACTTACAATATTATATATATATTTTCATTTTAATATGTACATATTTCATGTGTTACCATACACTTCATTATTTATTATATGTTATTTTTAAACACACATATTTGTTCTAAATACTAGTTGAATTTAAGTTCTGTAAGACAAAATATCTTCCAAAATTTTTAAAATATATTTAAAAATACATTAATTAATATTTTTTAAAATTCCACAAGGACAATTACTTAGTATGGTTATAGGTTGTATTAAGATATATTTAAAAACTAAAAACAAATTTAAAAATAAGTGAGAGCTAGGATGGATTGTTAAATTAAAAAAAAAAAGTAAATCAACTACCTCAAGGGTTGTGGAAGATGGATGCATTATTGCTCAATTATTATTGTATTTAGTTTTGGCTTTTTAATAAGTTTGACTACCATGACTTGTTAGGGTTATTTTGTTATACAAATAGAGGAAGAAAGCATTAATTTCCCTTTATAAATCTTATTATTATAACTGATCACTACAAATTTTTTTAGTTTTTCTATTAAAAAAATAACTAATTAATCCCTCTACATTAGATGGGTGAGTAAAACAATCCGGTTAAATTTTGGTGTTTATTTGTAAGGTACAAAATTTATTTTTCCCTCAACCTTTTAAACATTTATTCAATTTGACCCCTACTCTTTTATTAGAAGTAAATTAAAAATTTGTGAAACTAATAAGGCTAAAGGGTATAAAAGGCCTTAGTAACAAATAATAAAAAATCAATTAAGCCCTTTTAAAATTTTAAAAAATTTATTTAAAAAATCATAAAATTATAAACAAGATTTATAAAAAGAAGTTATAAAAATTTTAAAACTGTAAATATTTTTATTAAAAAAATTAACAATAACAAAGTCTAATGGTCTTTAAAAAAATTTTGACCCCTACTCTTTTATTGGGTACTGATTGTTATTTTTAATAAAAAATTTATAATTTTTATAACTTTATTTTTAAAAATCATTTTTTTATAATTTTATGATTTTTAAATAATTTTTTTTAAATTTTAAAATGACTTAATTGATTTTTTTAAAATTGTTACTAAGGCTTTTTTTGACCCTTTAGTCTTACTAGTTTAAAAAGAAAAATTCTAATTTACTTCTACTAAAAGAGTAGGTGTTAAATTGAATAAATATGTGAAATTGAAAGTTAAATTTGTTATTATACCTTACATATAAACACTAAATTTTAGCGGAAGGATTATTTTACTCACTCATCTAACATATAAGGACTAATTTACTTAATTTTTAGTAGAGAAAGTACAATGCAATCCGGATTATAATGATAGGGTTAAAACCTGAAAAAAAAAATCAGGGTTAGAAGTTAGAACAAAGTGTCAATATGACAAGTTACTTGCAAAATGAGAAAGTTAGGTCAGTCAAGCGTTCTTTAAAACCGTGAACTGATAAGAAAACCTAAATCTGTAATCATTAGGCTGAAAATAAGGAAGGAGGAGTGTGCGTAGGTAGGCGACCTAAAGCAAAACTCAAATTATAACGATAAATCTTGTAGCGGGGGTGATCTTTCACATGCTTCTTATTTGTGTATACTAATTTTAAACTGTCTTTCATACATTGGCAATCCTTTTTTTTTCTTCTTAATTTTGAGCTAGTAATTAAGAGGTTATTACATGTTCAACCTACTTTCATATTTTTTTCTTTATCTTTTCTCATTAATGTTTATCTTTTGTAAGTTTGGTTTTTTTTTTCATATCATATTGGTTCTCAATCTTTATAAACTTTAATAAATTTGTTGTTTTTTAGATGGAAAATTGATTGGATCATTAAGATTTTGACGATCTTAATATGACAATTTATGTAACAGTTCACATGTCCTTCATTAAAATTTTAAAAAAAATTCACAAAAATCTTTATCAAGGTTATCCATATTAGAAAAAAATAACACATAAATTACTGTGTAGGCCGCCCCATTAATACTATTAAAATTTTAATAGATCAGTTAATTTTTTGATCCAATACAAAACCATTTGACTAAATTTTGTTGGTTAAGGGCTAAAAAAAATAAAATCGAAGTGACAAAATAAAAAAAAAGTTAGAGATTAAATTTATCATTATATCTATTTATAAAAGAGAATGGTTTATATGAAGCTTGTAAAGTTTAAGATTTATGATGATGCATAGCTTGCAATGTGCCTTGAAGTGTGGTTTCAAAGTGTTGGCATATTTCTCTCCACGCCTTAACGGTAGTCAATACACCATTATGAAGAGTTGACAATTTTAACGTGCTATTTATTACTATCTTTTTTAAGTAGCAAAATTGCAACAATTTAGCTGTTGTGCTTAAAAGATAATTATTCTTGCTCAAACAAATATAAAACATTATATATATATATATATATATCTCGAAGACTTTTAATTGATCAAGGAAGTGAAATTCATCACAATGAGTCCTTCCATTAAGACTTCTTTAGCTAATAAGATATGGCTATTTCAACCAAGTAATTTGAGAATATATCAACTTATATTGCTGAAAATGATAAAAGTTGAATATCAACAATTAAATAGACTCACTTATCTCTTGCATATGTAGAGATCGATTTTACCAAACTTTTTTAGTTTATTTATGGGTAGCTTTATATGGTGAGATGGATAGAACATTATGAGAGTGTATTTTCTTTCCGCTAAAGGGATTAGTTTGAGTGCTTTGTATTTTACTTTTAAGTGATTACATACATTATATTGTTTTGATTTGGGAGACTTCATACTAAATGTACTGGAGCGAGGCTATAATTATTTTCTTTTCGGAAAAATGTTTCGTGAGATTTAGAAATGAAATTCTTTTCTGAAAAATGTTTCGTAGACGTCGGCTAAATTCAAACTGTGTTAACAATGCTTTGCGTTCTCTTTTTTACTTTTGTGTGTGACATAAGGTGTGCTCATTTCACTTGATACACCTCATTACTAGACTTTTCAGTTTATATTTATATTTGAATAACTTAAAAGAATAAATATATAAGTATAATCACAATTTTACTTACAAATAATACATTTGAATAAATACAATAAAAACCAAACATTAGAAAAGCACGATTAATTAATAACTAGAATATAACAAGATCTAGATCAAAATAAACCTGAATTTGAGTTACATTTGAATAATTAACACATGGTTTACAAAAGGTAAACTTGAACTTGGAATCTCTAAATTTTCAAGACCTTAATAGTACCCATAACACATATATCCTTGGAGGTTATTTTTAAACTCTTTATATACCATTGTTCTTCAAATATATATATATATATATGAAGTTGCCAATTGAAATAGCGCCATGACTTAATCAACATTAAAATTGATGAAAAATATAAAAAAATTAAATAATTAAATTTAAAAAAATGCAAAGATAAATATGTGTGAACTAAATTTTTTTATAAAAAGAAATATTGTTTAAAATTTTATCCCCATCACTAAAACCACTCACTTTTAATGGTGAAGAAGAAAAAAGCCAATCTTATTATATATCACTATCCATTTTTTAAATAAAACTTATCACTATTTTTCAAAATAAAAATTTATATAAAATATTAAATTTCCACCTCAAATTTAAATTTTTTTTGAAAAATAAAGTAGTTAGATAATATATTCTAAAACATTTAAATTTACATCCTTTTATACTAACAATCATATTAATACTAATCGAACTAATATTCAATTGACAAAATAACTAAATATCTAACTCATGTTAAACTAGTAAACATATGCGATTTAAATGAAGTCGAGATTTTTGTTTTCATATAGGCTTCAGATTTTGATTGGAAAGGCAGCAATTGAGTTAAAAGGATTGTTGGTTTTAAAAGGTAGAGTGAGAGGTAGAATCACGAGGCAATTGTGAGATACAAGTAGAAGGTATGCAAGTGCTGAGTGAGGGTGTGTAGTGTAAAAAGAAAAGCCTAAAGTAAGGGATTATAGTTGGCATAAAGTCGTTGTCCATTGGATTTAGATATTTGATGGCAACCGCTGTCCTCATTTTCCTTTATTTTTTTATGTTGCTTCACCCATTTGTTGCAACTTCCGATGTCATCCGCCAACGCATCATATCTTGTACTAAAAGTCATCACTAAGCTGCTACCTATGTCTTTTTTCCATTTTTATTTTTATTTTTTAAAATTCCCATTTTTCTACGATATTTGCCTCTCTTTTTTTCTTTTCTTCAGACTGAATGTTACATTTCAAGAGATTTCAACTAATTAAGTTATGCTTAAATTCCTTCTCCTTTATTGTAATACCTTAATTGGCTATTAATATAAGAGAATGGTAGAGTTAGTTATATCCTCTAGCATTAGTGTTTCATAAATAAGTTATGGGTTTTGCCGAGTTGATAAATGAATTTTGTGTTTTGGTACTAAATAATTCACATTTTCTCATTTTCTTAGATTCCTTTAAATGTTCAATTTTTTTATTTATATTTCATGTATTAATTATATATAAATATATATTATTTGTGAAAGTAGAGTGTTTATGGATTAAGTCTGGTTGAAATACGACTTGATTTTAACAATTATTTGGCCTAACATGATTAATCTAAATAACCCGTTTTACTGTTTAAAAACAATAAAATATTTAAAACATAGATTTTATATTAATATTTATATGTTTTTATAATTAAATTTAGATAAACATATTGTTTAATTACCTACTTTTAATTCAATCTGGACCAAATCAGCTCAATGATATAAATACCTTGTTAAGCTTTGCCTATTGTGTCAAATTGACTACTTGACTCATGAATAGGTCCAAGTGAACAACAAAATACCATCTCATCAAAAATAAATTTTTTTGTGATACATGTTTTGGGCAAACGGAAAAAAAAATACTATCATTACGAAGGATTAACTAACATTCAAAGAATTTTAAAGAATTTAACTTAGTCATTCATTCATTTTAGATTCTTATATATAATTACTGAAAGATATAAACATTATTGTAATAATTTTAAAAATTTAAAATTTTCAATTGAATTGATATCTAATTAATTTATAATACTAACTTAATTAACAACTTTATAAGCAATACAATTGACATAAACCGATTTTATATGAAATATGAAGGTAGTTTGGGCCCAGCAAAACGAAGCTAAGTTGTTACTCAATCCCATGCCTCAAATGTCTATAACACCACACCAAGATGATTGAAATTCCTAACATGGATGGTGTGTGAACCACCACTAAACATATATATATATATAAATCAATAATTAGAATTGAATGTTTTAAGGCATCTTACTTTCAACTACACTCTAATATATAGTGTTAGAAATGAGAAAGAAAAGGTGCCTTCCACAATACCCTAACACCACCACCACTACGTAGATGGGGGAATGCTTTCGAGTGACGTTTAAACAGATCAAATTAGCCTCCAATATATTCATGTTATGGGGACAGATGACATCATCCTTATATGGACCATCTGTTATGGGGGGAAGAAATATTCAAGTTTGCAGGCGTCCAAAAGGTAGCATAAAATTCATCAAATATTAAATTTACAACTTCATATCTATTGGATTAGATTGTGCGAGTATGAATCTCGAGGGAGGTTGGGTGATCCAGCAAAATGGGCAAGTTGACTGTTTAAAGGATATTGTTGATGTTGTTATGAGTTCCAATCCCAAGAGCCGATGGTTCACTCACAACCAATCATTAATAATAATAATATTATTATTAGGGGAAAGGCAGGCAGGCAGGCAGGCAGCCAAGCAAACAAGTAGACCAGCTTTGTTTGGTCAGTGACAGCCAAGAAACATATAAAACAAAAAGCAGTTATTTATGATAAGCTGTTTGTGTTGTTACTATTACATATGATCAGCAGCAACTTGCACGAACTGTAACTAACTAACTAACATATGTATGTTACAAAGCGCAAGCGCTTTCTCTCTCTCCCAAGCCATACTCCAATGACTTATTAGAGCCGGAGAGCCCTCTCTTCCTCCTTTTCGCTTTCATTGGCCAGTAGTCGAGTGTAGTGTGTGTGTGTCTCTACACTATTACTCTCCAATTCATGACAGCAGCAGCTGCCGTTGGTATGGACCCATCTCATCTCAAACCATACCCAAAACACAACACCCCCCCCCCAACCCCAATACTAGAATTATTCCTTGGTTAAATTTTGCTCCAAGTCCCTTTCAAATTTAGTTTCTGTTTACATTTTCAAAAATTTATAATCTCTTTGAAGAAAACATATTTGGCTGAAGTTTTTTAAAAATGACTTTAAGAAAATAAAAATGAAAATATGCAAAAATTAGAAAATAATAAAAAATATTTTTTATTGTTTTCATTAAAAATTTTAAGACTATGTAATTAATTGACTCTAGTTCAAACCCATATAAAGGTAAAATTATTATTTTTCATTAAAGTTTCAAATATTAAATCTAGTACCTTGATTCGAATCCATATGGATGTAAAAATTATTTATTTTTATTTCTAGTGTTTCTATTATAAAAAAATAATTATCAATCATCTTTTCATTATTGAAAATAAATTTTTATTTCTATTTACCAAATAAATTTTCAATTTTTAAAATATAGAAAATGAAAATTGTTTTCTAAAAATGAAAATGGAAAATGAAATAAAAGATATTTTCAAAATTCAAACCTTTTGTGTTAATATAATTAAAAAATTTCTATTAAATTCGTTGGTATGACATATTGAAATATAAAAAGTAATCACTTGGTAGCCATGTAACAAAAAGAAGAAGTTATATGAACATGAATTTAACCGAAGAATTTTAATAGTATTAATGATTAAACTTGTATTTTTAAATTAAAAAAATAAAGAATTTAATATTTAATTTAAATTTGTCTTCCCCATTTTCAATGATTAATGTTGGTACTAGTTATAAGCTCTCAACTTCAAGTTTAGTTGTAAATTGAGGAAAAGTAACTTGCCTTCTTTAATTGATATATCTTAAACAATTAATTTAATTC
The DNA here is from genome assembly GCF_007990345.1 of Gossypium hirsutum. Classification (NCBI taxonomy): domain Eukaryota; kingdom Viridiplantae; phylum Streptophyta; class Magnoliopsida; order Malvales; family Malvaceae; genus Gossypium; species Gossypium hirsutum. The sequence goes on from NC_053430.1 coordinate 19,096,986, forward strand.
TATAATTGTTGAATATTTAATATTATTAGCCGTGTAAGACTCAATTTGTGCCCGGGCTTACACCAAAACCGAAACCAAAAAAGTAAAATAATAAATAATAAATAATAAATAATAAAACCAAAATAATTTAAAAGTCCAGTCCATTTACATTTTTTTTAAATCCAACAATAAACCCAAATCTTTAACAAAGCTAACAGCCCATTACAGTGGCCCAGATCACAGACCTAAACTTCGGTTTCAAGAACTGAAACCCTAGGAAGGTTTGCGCCGCAGCCTCGCTTGGAATCAGTTCCCCCACGCGCCGTTGCTTCACGCTTTACGTCACACCCTACGAACGGCCTCTCCATGTCAGCAGCACCACGACCTTTGTACCTGCAACGGACTAACAACCACAATAACAAGTAGCAGATAATAGCAAATGACAGCAAGAAAATAGAGTTTTTATTTTTTTTATTTTATGCTGTAAAATCCGGCTATAAAAAGCCATCATTTGTACTATAAAAGGGGATCGATAATACGCATATGGAAATCAATACCAAAAGTTTGAATAAAAAACAGTTTTTTAGGAGGTAATTGAAAATCCCTTTTTTCTTTTCATTTTGCTGTTATATATTTGATTTTGTTACTATATGAGTATGAAAATAAAAAATAAAGAAAAGGGAGAGTACTTATTGTAAAAGTCCATTTTTGCCCGGGCCCATACCAACAAAATAACCCAAATAATAAAACCCAAAACCTAAAATCAACCTAGCCCAACATCCAAGCCCAATCCCAAAACCCTAGACTCCCACTTTCCTCTTCCCATTCTCCCATGTTGTCTGCCACCAGCACCACTCCCACTCTCCCATGCTGTCTGCCACCACCATGCCTTTTGCCGCACCTGCAAACAAGCAAAGGAAAAGGACAAAAAATGGAGCAATAAACATTAACAGAATATTGTATTTTTGGCTATAAAAGCCACAAGCAAAATCGGACCAGGGAGGGGGGAAAAAAAAGAGAAACAAAAAAAAAGGAGGGGGGACTTTTGTAACAAAAAAGAGAAGATTCGGCTTTTGAAAAAATTGAAAGAAATAAAAAAGGGGGCTTTAGAAGGTGATTCACCTTGTTTTTTTTTCGTTTTCTTTATTTTCGTTCTATTTCGGTTTTTCTATAGTATTTCTTTCTCTTTTTTTATTATCATTCAATCAACACACATATATATAAGATAAAAAAATAAAAGTAAAAAGGAGTTTACCTGTTTCCGGCGGCGGTGGAAAGAGGAAGAACCGAAAGGTCTCTTTCGATTTTGGCCCTTTTCGCCGGGATTTCGGCTTTTCTAACCCTAGATCTGGACTCTATTCGCAAAAAGGAGAAAAAGGGAGCTTTTTTTGGTTTTCCGGCCACCGCGAACGGCGGCGTCGTCGCCGGCGTCCGGTGACCGGTGCGGTGGTCGATGGCCGGCAAAGGGGGCTCTTCCTCTCTTTTTACGGACACAAGAACAATAAAAACATAAACTTTGAATCGGAGAAGTAATTTTCGTTTCTTTATTTTTGTGTGTTTTTACATCTAGTTTGATTTCTTTTTATTTCTTTCTACTTACGAAAATAAAAACAAAAGAAATAAGGAGAGGAGAAACTCACCGGAGTTGGCCGTGACCGTGCCGCCGGGGTTTTTCTTCCATCGTCGGCCGTCGGTCTTGGTGGCGTGGTGGCACTCAAGGTGTTAAGAAACCCAAGTGTTGGGTGTTTGAAAAAAATGGTGGTTTGAAAGAAGGCAGAGCCTTTTTCCTCTAGCAAATTCAAAAAGTGAAAGAATAAAAATATAAAACATTTTTGGTCTTTTTTTCAATCATGAACGGCACATTAGTGGGGAATCTTGCACATGCTTGTCCTTAATGGGTAATTTATGCATTTAGTCCCTCCATCTTGCGTTGAAATGCAATCAAACCTTTTATTTTTTTCGATTTGGGCCGCGAGTTTTGTTTCTGTTTCAATCAGGTCCTTTGACCATGTATGGTCCTTTGCGCTGAAACGTTGCACTCTAGGACTAGGGAATATTTCTCTTTTCAGTCCTTCCCTTTTCGCGCGCCTCACATTTTAATCCTTTACTCTATTTCATTTTTGATTTCAGCCCTGAGATTTCGTTTCCGTTTTGATTTAGTCCTATTATTATTATTATTATTATTATTATTATTACCTATTTGTTTATATTTATTTTATTTAAATTTTCGGCACATATATACATATACATGCGTATATTTTTGTGATATACATACATTGTTTTTATAACATATATACTTATATAGTTTATATATTTTACAACTTATGTACATATCTATATATCTATATATATATTTTCATTTTCCTAAATATATACATATTTGTATATAATCTTTATAGTTTAAAATATACTTTTTTATAAATCCGTATATACACACATATTACTATTAATTTATATACATACATATCCTTTTATTTTATAAGTATATATATTTTTATATGCACGTACATACATATTTTTGTATATCTTAATTTACATAAATATATATACATTTTCAATATATTTTTTTACATGTATCAAAATTAACGTATTTATTCGTATACATACGTATATTTTCATTATTTTTAAACTTTAATTTGTACATACATACTTTCTTTTATTTTTCAACATATATATATACTTACTTTTATATGTATTTTATTATTTTCATATTCCATAGTTTTATACACCCATATATATGTACATATTTTTATATATACACATTTATCGTTTCTTTTATATATTAAAATATACTTTATACATTTTGTTAATTTATATATATACATATTTTAGTTTATGTCTATATATATCTTTTTATATTTAATTGTATTTGTTACTTATTTATTTCATTTTCGTTATTATTTTGAATGAATATTTTAATTTATTTGTTTATATATATATTGTTATTTTATATGATTGTAGGTATGACTTCTATTTATTTTATATTGTTGCTATTGCTCGTATTATTTTTTATTTTTATGTGTATTATGATTTTACCACGTATAACAACAATGTAATTTGCTTTCACATTTTTTACTACGATTTTCGTGTTTTATTTTACTCGATATAACAAAATTTGTTTTAAAAATATTTCGTATTTAGATTCGAAAGGATCGTACTCTAACTTACTGGGTTTCGATTTTCATAATAAATCTAAATACACGAATCTTTTCAAACTCAAGTTTTTAAACGATCTCGGGAATTAAGAAAAGATCATGCCCTAACTTACTGGGTCTGATTTATTTCTAAAACCAAGATAATAAAATATCTTTTAAATAAGCATTTTTCATCCGCGTATCGGGAATTTGAGACATTGTGTCCTAACTTACTGGATATGATTCTCTTTCTCGAATAACGTGAAATATCCCCTTTTTCCTGAAAATTTTCAACGTTTTAATACAAGGGTCGTATTTTTAAAATTCTTCAAGGTTCTCAATTTTTGACATTAAGACATTAAGTAATCAACTAGGTACCAATTTTGGGCGTATCGAGGGTGCTAATCCTTCCTCGTGCGTAACCGACTCCCGAACCCGTTTTTCTGAATTTCGTAGACCAAACTTGTTGTTTTAATAAAATCAAACCGTTTATTAAAAACAACCCCTCTTCGAGGTGATCCAATCGCACCTCATAAAAAAAAGAGGATTGGTGGCGACTCCCGTTTCTTTTTTTCAAAACCCAAGTCAACCCCATTTTTCATCCTAAAAAATGGTGTCAACACCTTGGCGACTCCACTGGGGACAATAAGAGAGTCAAGCCACGTGTTGATTATTTCTTGTCTTTCTGTTGAAAGTGGAAAATTTGATTTAAATTTACGATCCTCTCATTGCATCTCTTTTGTTTTGAGTTATATTTTTTTATCGTGTTCTGTATTTTATTTTATACCTCTGCACATTGCATTGCATGACCGCTGGTCATACCCTTTTTAAGTGGGAGTGAGAAGCTACGCCTTCGTGAGGTTTTCACCTCCGCATGGGATAGTGAATCGCTTTCGGGATATATCCGTACCTATGTCTTCGTGAGATTTTCATCTCCGCATGGCCATAGGGAAATGTATCCCCCTGAATCGAACTCGGTCCGTATGAGCCTATAATGGGTGAGGATCGAGGAATCTGCTGGTTCAGGTACCCTACTTTAGAACCAAATCACATGTAATGAGCCATAGGAACTGACCTAGGTAGAGCTACTCCAAATTTTAGTGCTTACCTAAATGAATGATTGTCGCTTATTTTAAATCTTATTCTGTGTTTAATGCTAATTTACTTTGTTTGTGATTGCATGGCATCTTCATTCTAAAAGAGGTGTCGATTTACGTTCAGTTTCTGGGTAGAAAGCTTATCATGGAAAAGGGGTTTTTTGATAAAGTAGAGGATAATGTGGCTGTGCGAATATGGGCTGAAACGACACAACGAGAGAAAGGCGATAGTCTTACCGAAGGGTACGTGTCAGAATTGTGGGATTTTACCCGTATCAGTGTAATCCAGAATGACCTTCGAGAAATGAAAGAAGTCTGGGATCAATGGGATGTCGAGGCCAAGCAGCTGTTCTATTGTAACTACGGTGACCTACCTTATCTGCTTAGTGTCAAAGTGGACAAGTATTTATTCCGAGCCCTTGCTCAGTTTTGGAATCCTGCCTACAGTTGTTTTACTTTTGGGAAAGTAGATTTGACGCCTACTGTGGAGGAGTATACGACCTTACTTCGGTGCCCAAAGATTCAAGTCGACAAGGCTTATTCCAGAGCTGCTTGTGTCCCTCCGTTGTTAAAGAAATTAATGAACATCACTGGGATGAGCGAGCAGTGGGTCGCTGCCCGGATCCAACAGAAGGGCAACAGTAAATGTGTTCCTTGGAAAAGTTTGCGAGATTTGGTGCTTGTACATCCTGACTTAAAGAAAAGGGTCGATGTCTTCGCTTTAGGTATCTGTGGACTAGTGGTTTTCCCCAAAGCTTTAGGACACATAGACGAGGCTGTGTCTGATTTGTTTGATCGGCTTAGTAAAGGGGTTACACCGTTTCCGGCAATACTCGCTGAAACTTTTAGATCCTTGAATGCGTGTCGAAAAGCAGGGGAGGGAAGGTTTATTGGATGCACGCAGCTCTTATTGGCATGGTTCCATAGCCACTTCTGGAAAGTCGAAAAGGTCTCTTATCGGGTATTCTCTGATAGCTACTCCCCTCTAGGAGAATTGGTGGCCACGCCAAGACGGGATGATATTTCAGAAGAAAAATGGATAGAGATACTCCAGAATCTCCAGGATGAAGATATCGAATGGAGGGTTCCTTGGTTAATTCCTGATGAGATATTGTACCGATGTGGAGATTTTGACTGGGTTCCGCTGCTCGGGATATGGGGAGCTATCGGATATGCTCCTCTACTCGTATCAAGACAGTATAGATCACGACAATTCATACCAGCAACGCAGGGGTTGGCCTATTGTGATTTTTCCTATAGGGAGGACAATTACAAGAAGAAGGTTCGAGAAATATCTAGTGCCTGGAACCAGACTCGTCGAATGAAGATCTTAGCCGTGGGTCCGACAATTACCCCCGAGTATAGTCAGTGGCGTGATCAAAGGATCAACGACAACATCCCGGCGTCAAATGCAAAAACTGCTTGATCTTTAGAGGAACACTTACAAGTTTTGCCTTCTGAGATAGAAATCATCAAACAAGAATTTGAAAAAAGGAGTTTAGAATTGGGGAAGAAGATAGAACAACTAGAGGAAGAAAAAATGCAGTTAGGACTGGATGTGGACATTCAAAGATTAGAGGCCGATAAATTGAGAAAAGGAAAGAACAAAGCAAAAGAAGATTTGGACAGCCTGAAGACAGATTACAAGAAGTTGCGTAGGTCGGTAAGAGCTGCTGGCTTGGGTAAAACGCCAGAACAATGGCGACAAGAAATTCAGGAGGAAAAGACGAAAGCAAATCAATGGGAAAAGAAATTTCAGGATACTCGGACTCGAGAAGTCGCATTGGGAAAGAGTCTACTAGTTTGCCAAGACGAGAAGACGGAGTTGAAGGTCCGGATAACTGAACTAGAAAGATCGCTTCACCAGTACTGTAATCATAATGCTACGGTTGAATTAAGGGCGAGCTTAGACAAAATTGAAGAATTAAAAGGACAAATAGGAGGGCTAGAGAATGCATTGCAAAATAGTGAAATCCGGATAGAGCTTCTGGAAGAAAATAATGAGCAGTGGCAAAGACAATTCCGTCGGTCTCAAGAGCAGATTAGAGAAAGAGATTATATTATGGGAGAGGCGGTGGCTCAAGTGCGCGAAGTAGCTGATCATCTGCAAACCCTGGCGGTTCAGGCTGATCTATTAAATTTGAAATATGAGTTAGAGTCGGACAGGGGCCGAGAATTAGCTTGGCTTCTTAGAAAGGTTAAGGCTTTGAGTGTAAGGGCAAAGCCATATATGTAGTCTATTTTATGTAAAGAAACTCTTTATCTAGTAAAGTTTTCTAATGAAGTTGAATTAGAATCAGTGCCTCTTTTTCTTTGCATTCTTTTCATGCATTGCATCACATCATATGCATTAATGACCATTTAAAAAAAAACCTAATCGAATAAAATCATTTCAGTTAACCTGGAAAACCAACAAAGTTACGGCACCCGAGCTAAGGCAAAAATTATGGACCAAAGGTTGGAGAAGCTAGAGCGACTTCAAAAAGAAATGCAAGACCAGTTGCAGGCGCAAATGAAAGAGCAAATGGAAAAGATTCAGCGTGACATGGTGCAAAAGATGGAGGAGTCCCAAAATGATCTGGTGGCTAAGATGACGCAATTATTGAAGGGAGTAGATAAGGGTAAAGGTCCTGTGATTGTTGGTGAAGAAGAAAACAATGGTGAACCACTTTATCCTCCAGGTTTCACGCCTCCGCATGCGCAAGTACAGACTGAGCTGCATCCGCGGAGACCCTCTGTGTCGGTTAGGCCCCAGCAGTTCCAAGGCGATGCTTCAATCCCAAGGAATTTTCAACCCGGAGCGGGCTTTAATCCCGGTGATAGCCCGAATAATATTGCTGTCCCAGATCTTGATGAGATGGTTGAAAAGGACAAGGCGAAGGAGGAATTTCCAAAACAATTTGAGGAGAAATGGAAATGGATAGAAGAAAAGTTTAGGGCAATAGAAAGCATCGAAAGCTATGGAATAGATGCAAAGGATCTGAGCTTGGTTCCGGACTTGGTGCTCCCTTACAAATTTAAGATACCGGAATTCGAGAAATACAACGGGACTAGTTGCCCAGGATCCCATATTACTATGTTTTGTAGAAGAATGACGGGGCATATTAATAATGATCAATTATTAATACACTGCTTTCAGGAAAGTCTTACGGGAGCGGCGTCAAAGTGGTACAATCAGCTGAGCCGAGCTAAAATTGCTACTTGGAGGGATTTAGCACAGGCTTTCCTGAGACAATACAATCATGTCTCAGAAATGATGCCTGACAGGATAACTCTGCAAAATTTAGAGAAGAAATCAAACGAAAGCTTCAGACAATATGCGCAGAGGTGGCGAGAGGTGGCGGTTCAGGTGCAACCACCACTTTTGGAAAAAGAGATAACGACGCTTTTTATTAATACTTTGAAAGCCCCGTTCATCACTCACATGTTGGGAAGCGCTTCAAAAAACTTCTCGGATATAATCATGAATGGTGAAATGATTGAGCATGCCATTAAAAGTGGAAAAATAGATGGAGGAGAAAATAATAGGAGGGCACCCCCGAGGAAAAGAGAAAATGAAGTGAATAATGTGAATGCTTATGGTAGGTCAATTACCGTGAATCAACCAAAGAAAGTGGTTGCTAATCAACAGGGATCATCAAGACAAGAGTTGGGAGCTAGGCAAATTACTGAAAAGCCCCAATTCACGCCAATCCCGATGTCATACAAGGAGTTGTATCAGACTTTATTCGATGCACATGTTGTTGCTCCTCGTTACTTGAGTCCTCTACAACCCCCGTATCCAAAATGGTATGATACGAACGCGCAATGTGATTATCATTCGGGAATTTCTGGGCACTCGATAGAAAATTGTACTGCCTTCAAGAAGGTAGTAGAATGACTTATCAATTTAGGTGTTGTCAAACTTGACGACTCACCTAACGCAAAGAATCCATTACCTAATCACTCAGATAAGGGGGTGAATATGGTTAGCGAAGGTACGGGAGAAGAAGTCAAGACTGACATTGCTGAAGTAAAAACTCCATTGAAACGGGTTTGGAAAGAAATGGCGAAAAGAGGGTTGGTTATTTCAGATTCTGAGGAAGGGCATGAGATGGGAAATTATTGTGAATTTCACCATAAAACAGGGCATGAAATCCAAGAATGTGAAGGATTCAAGGCTTTGGTTCAAAGCATGATGGATAACAAGGAGATGAGGTTTTATGAAGATGCGAAAGAAATGAGGAGCATATGCGCGACAGAGTTAGGAACAAAGGCTCCAAAAATAAATCATCCTGTGGTCATTATCTCACGCCCTAAGGGTAATGAGGTTAGGGCTCAGGTAACACCGAAAATTGTAATCCAGAAACCATCAAATTTCTTTTATAGGGATAACAAAATGGTGCCGTGGAATTACGGGTGTAATGTGACCATTTTGGGAAAAGAAGCAGAAAGAAACCAGGAAATAGGTTCTTACACGCGCAACGGAAAAAGACATGACGCTCAAGCAGAGTCGTCCAGGGAAGAGAATTGGAAGAAAGAACAGAGGAAAGGGAAAGCAGTGGAAGTTGAGCCATTGGTAAATGAACCAATAAAAGAAGAGGAGGCAAAGGAGTTTTTGAAGTTTTTGAAACACAGTGAATACAGTGTTGTAGAGCAACTGCACAAACAGCCAGCCCGCATTTCTGTATTAGCTTTACTTCTAAACTCAGAAGTACATCGGAATGCACTTTTAAAGGTGCTAAACGAAACATATGTGGCTGACGATATTTCGGTAAACAAGCTGGATCGGTTGATCAACAATATTGGTGCTGACAATTTTATCTTCTTCAATGATGATGAAATACCATCCGGAGGAAGAGGTTCTACTAAAGCCCTGCATGTTACTGTCCGATGCAAAGGGTACACACTCCCGGGGGCCTTGGTTGATAATGGATCTGCACTAAATGTATTGCCTTTGTCCACTCTTAGTCGATTACCAATAGACAGTTCGCACATGAGAGCATGCCAGAGCATAGTAAGGGCATTTGATGGAACAAAAAAGGAGGTTATGGGGAGAATTGAGGTACCATTAAGGATTGGCCCAGTCGCTTATGAGGTGGATTTCTTGGTAATGGATATTAAACCTTCCTACAACTGTCTATTGGGGAGACCGTAGATACACTCAGCAGGGGCAGTACCTTCATCATTACATCAGAAGGTGAAGTTGGTATCGGAGGATCGGTTGGTAACGATAGATGCAGAGGAGGATATTATCGCAATGATGACTAGCGATGCACCTTATGTGGACATCAACGATGAGGCACTAGAATGTTCTTTTCGGTCGTTAGAATTTGTGAATGCGATGTTTATTGCGGAGGGAAATAGAATTCCAGTACCGAAAATATCCAGGACCACTGAGATGGGATTGCGATTGATGGTAGGAAGAGGAGCCTTACCCGGGAAAGAATTGGGAAAATATCTTCAGGGGAGGATTGAGGCACCAATGCCGAAGGAAAAGTTTGATAGATTTGGTTTAGGGTACAAGCCAGACATGAAGCAGAAAAAGAAAGAAGTAGAGAAGAGACAAGAGAAAAAAAGGGCGCGTTTGAATGGACATGAAGCTAAGTGTGAGCCTTTAACCTTTCCCCACATATCTGCATCTTTTGTGTCGGGAGGATTTATTCATTCTGAATGTGGAGTGTCCGGTAGCGGCATGGGAAGAATGTTGGAAAATGTTTATACCAACGCCATAGAAGCAACGGAAAGGAGGGCCTTGTTGGAGATCTGCCCTTATGAGCCTGGAAGCGAGCTAAACAATTGGACTGCTGAAGAAATCCCTGTAGTCTTTAGGGCTTATTCAGAGTAATGCTCAAAACATTCCTGTTGTTTGTTGGCCTAGAAACGATATAAAATCTTTTGTGAAATAGGCATTGGGCCTAAGTATCATTATTTTAATGAAATACGTGTCTACGTTCATCTCGATCAGTCATTTTTTTTTCCTTTTATATTTTCCATTTGATTGATTGTCTTACAAATAATTCTTTCATTTGTAATTCTTTTGCACAAACATATTCATAAATTTATATATTCTTGGTATATTCTTTGATATGCCCTCATAGGTCTTCAGATATCAATGACATGAGTGACGCTGCCTCAAACGCGGAGCCTATTTTTGAGCAAGAAGTGTGTTTAGAGGGATCCCACGACTTTGAAAATGACGAAGGTTATGATGCATCTCTGGACTTGTTAAGAATGGTGGAACAAGAGGATAAGCATATCCTACCTCATAGGGAATCATTAGAAATAGTGAGCCTAGAGGATGGAAAGGAGGTGAAAATTGGAACTGAAATCACCACAAAGACAAGGCAAGACCTCATTAATTTGCTCCGAGAGTTCAAAGATGTTTTCGCGTGGTCGTACCAAGATATGCCTGGGCTAACTACTAACATTGTGGTGCATCGTCTGCCCATAAAGGAGGATTGTAAACCCGTTCAACAGAAGCTCAGGAGAATGAGACCTGACATTGTATTGAAAATAAGAGAAGAAGTCAAAAGACAATTCGACGCTGGATTCTTACAAGAAGTCAAGTATTCGGATTGGGTAGCCAACATCGTCCCTGTTCCCAAAAAAGATGGAAAGGTACGAATGTGTGTGGATTATAGGGATTTGAACAAGGCTAGTCCAAAGGACAACTTTCCACTGCCTCACATTGATACTTTGGTAGATAACACGGCGGGCTATTCATTGTTTTCTTTCATGGATGGTTTCTCTGGATACAATCAAATAAAGATGCATCCTGGGGACATGAGGAAAACCACATTCATTACCTTATGGGGAACATTCTGTTACAAGGTAATGCCCTTCGGATTGAAGAATGCGGGAGCAACATATCAAAGAGCTATGGTGACTTTGTTTCACGACATGATGCACAAGGAGATCGAAGTCTATGTTGACGATATGATCGCGAAGTCTAGAACGGAAGAAGAGCATGTTCAGGTCTTGAAAAGGTTATTTTTGAGATTAAAGAAATTTCAGCTCAAGCTTAACCCGGCCAAATGCACGTTTGGAGCCAGATCAGGGAAGTTATTAGGCTTCATAGTTAGCAAAAAGGGGATCGAGGTTGACCCAGACAAAGTAAAGGCAATACGAGATTTACCTCCCCCGCGCACTCAGAAGGAGGTTCGAGGCTTCCTAGGGAGGCTGAATTACATTGCTCGGTTCATCTCACAACTGACAGAGAAATGTGATCCAGTATTCCGGCTCTTAAAGAAACATAATCGGGTGAATGGGATGAAGAGTGTCAGAGGGCTTTCGATAAGATAAAGCAGTACTTGGCTAATACTCCAGTCTTATCACCTCCAATTCCAGATAGGCCATTGATATTGTATCTAACAGTGTTGGAGAATTCCATGGGATGTGTATTGGGCCAGCATGATGAGACGGGAAAGAAAGAAAGGGCAATATACTATCTCAGTAAGAAATTTACCGATTGCGAAATGAGGTACTCATCAATTGAGAAGTTGTGTTGTGCTCTAATCTGGGCAACCCGACGACTGAGGCAGTATATGTTGTATCACACGACTTGGCTGATTTCAAAGTTAGATCCTTTAAAGTATATGATGGAATCGACTGCTTTGAACGGGAGAATGGCTAGATGGCAGATCTTGCTCTCAGAATTTGATATAGTATATGTCAGTCAGAAGGCCATAAAGGGAAGTGCAATAGCCGATTTCCTAGCTAGTAGAGCCTTGGAGGACTATGAATCTTTGAATTTCGATTTTCCAAACGAGGACTTGATGTATGTGGCGAATACTGAAGAAAATCCTCAAATGGATCACGTATGGAAGTTAAATTTCGATGGAGCTTCAAATGCTACGGGTAATGGAGTTGGGGCAGTTTTGGTATCCCCAAGTGGAGATCATTATCCTGTTGCTAGCAAGTTGGACTTCGATTGTACAAATAACATGACAGAATATGAAGCATGTATTATGGGCATTCGTGCAGCCATTGAACGGAACATTAAAGTACTGAGAGTATACGGGGATTCAGCGTTGGTGATATACCAACTCAAAGGGGAGTGGGAGACTAGAGATCCTAAGCTAATCGGTTATAGAAAACTAGTTCTTGAATTGGCTGAGGAGTTTGACGATATCACCTTCTATTACCTCCCACGAGAGGAAAACCAAATGGCTGATGCATTAGCTACTCTAGCTTCGATGATTCAGGTGAATAGACTTGAGGCAATGAGGCCTGTTCAGATGAGTATCTCTGAGACCCCGGCTAATTGCTGCAATATTGAGGAGGAGGGAAAAGATGATTGTCCTTGGTATCAGAGTATCCTACAATATGTGAAGAATCGGGAATACCCTGATCAAGCGACAGAGAATGACAAAAGAACTCTGAGAAAGATAGCCATTGAATATGTCTTAGATGAAGAAGTGTTATATAAAAAAAGGAAGGATCAAGTACTGTTAAGATGTGTGGATGCTGTGGAAGCTAAGAAAATTTTGGAAGAAGTCCATGAGGGTATTTGTGGGACGCACGCCAATAGTTTCACGATGGCCAGACAGATCATGAGATTTGGGTACTATTGGCCCACCATGGAAGGAGATTGTATTGATCATGCCAGGAAGTGCCACAAATGCCAAATTTACGGAGACAAAATACACGCGCCTCCTTCACCTCTTCACGTCATGACCTCTCCTTGGCCGTTTTCCATGTGGGGTATGGATGTTATTGGGCCAATATCACCAAAGGCTTCTAATGGGCATCGCTTCATCTTCGTAGTAATTGATTACTTTACCAAGTGGGTGGAGGCTGCTTCATATGCAAATGTCACGAAAGCAGTAGTCAGCAAATTCTTGAAGAAGAAATCATTTGTCGATATGGAATGCCTGAGAGGATCATATCCGACAATGCGATGAACTTGAATAATAGCACAATAGCTGAAGTTTGTAGCAAATTTAAAATTAAGCATCATAACTCATCGCCTTATCGTCCCAAAATAATGGTGCAGTGGAGGCGGCCAATAAAAACATTAAAAGGATTGTGGGGAAAATGACTGAAACCTACAAGGATTGGCATGAGAAATTATCATTTGCTCTCCTTGCCTATCGAACATCTGTTAGAACTTCTACTGGGGCAACGCCTTTTTCTCTGGTTTATGGAATGGAGGCAGTATTACCCATTGAAGTTGAAATCCCTTCTCTACGGGTGTTATCTGAGTTACAGTTGGATAAAGCCGATTGGATCCAATCTCGGTACGATCAGTTGAACCTAATAGAGGAAAAGAGGCTAAGAGCTATTCACCATGGGCAAATGTACCAGAAACGAATGATGCGAGCCTATAATAAAAAGGTTCGCCCCCGAGAATTTCGTGAAGGGGACTTGGTACTAAAAAAGATTCTTCTATGCAAAAATATTTTAGAGGAAAATGGATGCCAAATTGGGAAGGCCCTTATGTTGTAAAGAAGGCCTTTTCTGGTGGAGCTTTGATCCTATGCGAGATGGATGGCAAAAGTTTACCAAATCCTGTAAACGCAGACTCCGTCAAGAAATACTTCACTTGAAGAAAGGGGAACCAAAGTGAAAACCCGTGAAGGGCGCTTTGCTTCCTAAAAAAAAAAACTTTGGGGAGGCTAAGGTGAAAACCCGTAAAAGGCACTTTGAGACCAAAGAGGGCTTGAGTCGAAAACCCGAAAAGGCGACTCAAGTACTGGGCAGGATTGGAACATCAGGATTTGAGCGGATCAAATTTTGATCAGGGGCATATGATTATCTTGCTTTACTTGAACCAATAAGAAAGGATATGCAACGTCTTGGAACATGGACAGAGTATTGCAGATCTCCTGAACACATGTCAAACTCAGAAGGGTCTTCGGAAAGTTTGTACAGAGAAACTCAAGCTGCGATAACTGGGGCACCTAGTTCTTATGTGTATTCTTGAAAATACATTCTTTTATTTTCTTTCTTTCTTCCTTTCTTTTTGTGAAAACGCACATTCTCAATCCACTTCTTTGTTAACCTTCTTTCGCCATCTTTGATGTTTTATTCGAGTTATGATCAGAACTAGCTTTATTCTTATCCATTGTTATGATCTTTTTGCAAGCATGTTGCATAGGAATAATGATTAACGAACTAATAAAACTTTCAGGAAAGAAGTTTTGCACATTACTCTGGAAAATTTCTAAATAATATAGAGACCTGAAACATGACTATTGTTTAGAAAATGCCAAGTTTAAAGGGTGAAATATCTAAGAAGGAAGAGTCTAAGTTAAAGACTATCCTTTCAGATTTTGTTGTCTAAACATTGATTGAACAAAATGACAAGCTGTCGTGTTACAAAGCTTAAATGAACAAGCAAGCAATGATCATCAGGCAATAGGAAGAGGTTACCTCGGAGAAGAGAGCCTTCACTTGCGCATAAGACTTTGGTACGACACCTTGAGAATGGTGTAGGAAACCAGAACGGTTCAGATCCTATATCCCCGAATTGTGATAAAAGAGGACAGAGGAAAAGCCACATATTTCTACCCTTAGATTACTGTGAGAGAATGATGGTACAAATTTTGGCGTCCCAGTGGATATAACTTTGAGGTTTACAATGGGGACAGTCTGGCTAAATGTTTCTTCAGAAAAGTCAGTCAAGCGAGAAGGCGTTGAAGCACGTCAGTCACAAAGCCTTAGTAAACTTCGAGTAATGACAACCTAAGCGAGATCATTCTCGGAAAAATAAAATTCTGCATTCATGCAAACACTATTCACATATGTCTAGTTAGGAGCATTTGTTTCATTTTGATCATGTCATCCTAATCATTAGGCATAATTAGGTTTATTATACAGGTCTTATCTCCCTGAGATTACAGTAGAGTAGACCGAAGAATTTCAGATCTTATCTCCCTGAGGTTACAGTGGAGCAGATTGAAGCCAGAGATCTTATCTCTCTGAGGTTACAGCGGAGTAGATTGAAGCTAGTAATCCTATCTCTCTGAAGTTACAGTGGAGCGGATTAAAATAAAGGATCTTATCTCTCTGAAGTTACAGTAGAGTAGATCACATCAGATTGAAGTCAGAGATCTTATCTCCCTGAGATTACAGTGGAACAGACCGAAAAATTTCAGATCTTATCTCTCTGAGGTTACAGTGGAGCAGATTGAAGCCAGAGATCTTATCTCTCTGAAATTACAGCGGAGTAGATTGAAGCTAGTAATCCTATCTCTCTGAAGTTACAGTGGAGCAGATTAAAATAAAGGATCTTATCTCTCTGAAGTTACAGTAGAGTAGATCACATCAGATTGAAGCCAGAGATCTTATCTCCCTGATGTTGCAGTGGAACGGACTGAAAACATAAATTTCGTTCCCTTGCGAAGAAGATTAAAGCTACAAATCAGATCGAAGCAACAAGGCACAGTGGACGGAATGAGGCTACCTGAAGAAGAGAAGTGTCAAAAAAAGTCAAGACTCGGCAAGACCGGGCAAAATTGGCCCTTTTGATGTCTTTGCTCTATTCTCGTTACACGAAAATGAGCAAAGAGGGGCAGCTGTAAAAGTCCATTTTTGCCCGGGCCCATACCAACAAAATAACCCAAATAATAAAACCCAAAACCTAAAATCAACCTAGCCCAACATCCAAGCCCAATCCCAAAACCCTAGACTCCCACTTTCCTCTTCCCATTCTCCCATGTTGTCTGCCACCAGCACCACTCCCACTCTCCCATGCTGTCTGCCACCACCATGCCTTTTGCCGCACCTGCAAACAAGCAAAGGAAAAGGACAAAAAATGGAGCAATAAACATTAACAGAATATTGTATTTTTGGCTATAAAAGCCACAAGCAAAATCGGACCAGGGAGGGGGGAAAAAAAAGAGAAACAAAAAAAGGAGGGGGACTTTTGTAACAAAAATAGAAGATTCGGCTTTTGAAAAAATTGAAAGAAATAAAAAATGGGGCTTTAGAAGGTGATTCACCTTGTTTTTTTTTCGTTTTCTTTATTTTCGTTCTATTTCGGTTTTTCTATAGTATTTCTTTCTCTTTTTTATTATCATTCAATCAACACACATATATATAAGATAAAAAATAAAAGTAAAAAGGAGTTTACCTGTTTCCGGCGGCGGTGGAAAGAGGAAGAACCGAAAGGTCTCTTTCGATTTTGGCCATTTTCGCCGGGATTTCGGCTTTTCTAACCCCAGATCTGGACTCTATTCGCAAAAAGGAGAAAAAGTGAGCTTTTTTTGGTTTTCCGGCCACCGCGAACGGCGGCGTCGTCGCCGGCGTCCGGTGACCGGTGCGGTGGTCGATGGCCGGCAAAGGGGGCTCTTCCTCTCTTTTTACGGACACAAGAACAATAAAAACATAAACTTTGAATCGGAGAAGTAATTTTCGTTTCTTTATTTTTGTGTGTTTTTACATCTAGTTTGATTTCTTTTTATTTCTTTCTACTTACGAAAATAAAAACAAAAGAAATAAGGAGAGGAGAAACTCACCAGAGTTGGCCGTGACCGTGCTGCCGGGGTTTTTCTTCCATCGTCGGCCGTCGGTCTTGGTGGCGTGGTGGCACTCAAGGTGTTAAGAAACCCAAGTGTTGGGTGTTTAAAAAAATGGTGGTTTGAAGAAGGCAGAGCCTTTTTCCTCTAGCAAATTCAAAAAGTGAAAGAATAAAAATATAAAACATTTTTGGTCTTTTTTTCAATCATGAACGGCACATTAGTGGGGAATCTTGCACATGCTTGTCCTTAATGGGTAATTTATGCATTTAGTCCCTCCATCTTGCGTTGAAATGCAATCAAACCTTTTATTTTTTTCGATTTGGGCCGCGAGTTTTGTTTCTGTTTCAATCAGGTCCTTTGACCATGTATGGTCCTTTGCGCTGAAACGTTGCACTCTAGGACTAGGGAATATTTCTCTTTTCAGTCCTTCCCTTTTCGCGCGCCTCACATTTTAATCCTTTACTCTATTTCATTTTTGATTTCAGCCCTGAGATTTCGTTTCCGTTTTGATTTAGTCCTATTATTATTATTATTATTATTATTATTATTATTATTATTATTATTACCTATTTGTTTATATTTATTTTATTTAAATTTTCGGCACATATATACATATACATGCGTATATTTTTGTGATATACATACATTGTTTTTATAACATATATACTTATATAGTTTATATATTTTACAACTTATGTACATATCTATATATCTATATATATATTTTCATTTTCCTAAATATATACATATTTATATATAATCTTTATAGTTTAAAATATACTTTTTTTATAAATCCGTATATACACACATATTACTATTAATTTATATACATACATATCCTTTTATTTTATAAGTATATATATTTTTATATGCACGTACATACATATTTTTGTATATCTTAATTTACATAAATATATATATACATTTTCAATATATTTTTTTACATGTATCAAAATTAACGTATTTATTCGTATACATACGTATATTTTCATTATTTTTAAACTTTAATTTGTACATACATACTTTCTTTTATTTTTCAACATATATATATACTTACTTTTATATGTATTTTATTATTTTCATATTCCATAGTTTTATACACCCATATATATGTACATATTTTTATATATACACATTTATCGTTTCTTTTATATATTAAAATATACTTTATACATTTTGTTAATTTATATATATACATATTTTAGTTTATGTCTATATATATCTTTTTATATTTAATTGTATTTGTTACTTATTTATTTCATTTTCGTTATTATTTTGAATGAATGTTTTAATTTATTTGTTTATATATATTGTTATTTTATATGATTGTAGGTATGACTTCTATTTATTTTATATTGTTGCTATTGCTCGTATTATTTTTTATTTTTATGTGTATTATGATTTTACCACGTATAACAACAATGTAATTTGCTTTCACATTTTTTACTACGATTTTCATGTTTTATTTTACTCGATATAACAAAATTTGTTTTAAAATATTTCGTATTTAGATTCGAAAGGATCGTACTCTAACTTACTGGGTTTCGATTTTCATAATAAATCTAAATACACGAATCTTTTCAAACTCAAGTTTTTAAACGATCTCGGGAATTAAGAAAAGATCATGCCCTAACTTACTGGGTCTGATTTATTTCTAAAACCAAGATAATAAAATATCTTTTAAATAAGCATTTTTCATCCGCGTATCGGGAATTTGAGACATTGTGTCCTAACTTACTGGATATGATTCTCTTTCTCGAATAACGTGAAATATCCCCTTTTTCCTGAAAATTTTCAACGTTTTAATACAAGGGTCGTATTTTTAAAATTCTTCAAGGTTCTCAATTTTTGACATTAAGACATTAAGTAATCAACTAGGTACCAATTTTGGGCGTATCGAGGGTGCTAATCCTTCCTCGTGCGTAACCGACTCCCGAACCCGTTTTTCTGAATTTCGTGGACCAAACTTGTTGTTTTAATAAAATCAAACCGTTTATTAAAAACAACCCCTCTTCGAGGTGATCCAATCGCACCTCATAAAAAAAAGAGGATTGGTGGCGACTCCCGTTTCTTTTTTTCAAAACCCAAGTCAACCCCATTTTTCATCCTAAAAAATGGTGTCAACACTTATCTTGATAATAGCCCTTAAATCCTTGTTGGCTTTGAAGAAATCGGAGCTTAAATAAGGATTGTGAGGTCTAGGAATGGTAGAACTTTCAGATTCATGGACGAGTAGGGTCGATTAGCCTTCGTGCGACGATCGTCTGCAGAAAACGGAGGCAAAACGACGGTTGAAGGATGCTTTAAGTTCTGCCGAATGAAGAAGAGAGAGAGGCTTTAGATTTTTTCTTTATTTTGATTTGTTTTTAGGTGATAAATGTTAGTTTTAGGGTTTTTTTAACTTCATTTTATGCAGAACAATAAACGGCGCCGTTCATGGGAAAGTAGATCCACGCATTGACCCACTCTATAGCCCGGATCCGCGTTTTTGACCTTGAATGGTCAATTTTCGCGCGAGGTCCTTTTACCTTGTTGATCTATTCAATCGCGCCTTATTCGTTTTGCCTTGTTTTTTAATTTGGCCCTTTGATTTGTGCTTGCTTTCACTTTAGTCCAAAACACAGTGCTGCGTTTTGAGCTCGGGAAGATTTTCAATTCTATTCCCTATATGTTCACGCGCGTTGCACTTTGGCCCTTATTTCTTCTTAATGGTTTATTTTATTTATTAATTATACCTTTTAATTTGATTTTATTTCAATTAGGTGCTTATTTCAATTTACATAATTTATTATTTTTCATTCATTGAGCATTTATCTTTTAAATTTTATTTGTATGCCATTGAACTTACTTCAATAAGTTTACGGCATTCTTAATTATAAAATTATTATTTTAAAATTTTCTTTTGGCATCATATCATTTTAAATTTTGGTATAATCTTTAATTTAAATTACCTATATATTAATGTATATATATATATCAAAATTAGCATTATTTTATCAACATTATTAATTTTATGTTATTTTAATTTCTTTTAAATATGTTTATTTGTATTTTTTAACAATTTATTATGTATATAATTCTTAAGAACATATTTTATTATTTCTTTGTTAGTTAAGATTCTTTCATATACATATAGTCTTATTGTATATTGGCTTGTTCATCTTTCATGTATATTGTTTATCCTTTGTTATGGTATTATATCTTCATTATATATTTTTATTGATTTTTATTATTGTATGAATATTAACAACGTAAAATATAGGTTTTGTTTTTAGAATATTCTTGCATGTTATTAGCTCCAAATTACTTCTTCCACAATATTTATTTTCATATTCATTCACATATTCTTAATTTTGTTTTATATATGTGCATCCTTTTAAATCCAATCATGTGTTGATTCATTTTGTAAGTTATCATATATTTAATAGTTTTCAAATTATTTCCAAATTGTTTTGTGTACTATGTGTCACATTAGTTTTCATGTTATTTCATGTATTATTGTTTTATATTGATTATTAGCCTTTTGCACTATTATTTAAATTATGTTAGTTTGTTCTTTTGTTTACTTGTATAATATTTCGTACAGTAATCCGTGTTTGTAACTTTGATTTTTTCTATATTGTTGCATCGTGATTCAAATTTCAATATTTTGGTTGATATTAATTGTTTCGTTGTTTTTGAGGAAATTTTCAATTTTCCTTGTCATTCAAAAATTCTGAAATAAGGCAATATCTAATATTTGAGGAATTCGAAAAATCGTGCTCAATCGTACTGGGTATGACTTTCCCGGTGAACCAAATATTTGGATACCCTTTTATAATTTCAATGTATGAAGTGTTCAAAAAGTCAAAAATTAATCGCATCATAAAGGTATAAGGGATTGTATCCAATCGTACTGGGTATGAAACCACATATCTTTGAAACGAGAGATTTTTTTACCGTTAATTTGAGCTATTCAAACATTTTTAAAAAAAGAATCATATTTCAGAAAATCTTTTCTTTAAAAAAAACTTTTGATATAAGGACAACATCGAATCAATTTGGTACCAACTTCTGGGCGTAATGAGGGTGCTAACCCTTCCTCATGCGTAACTGACTCTCGAACCCACTTTTTGATTTTTCATGAATAGAGCATTTTAGTAGGTGGCCCAATCACACCTAAATCAAGAGATTGGTGGCGACTCCACATTTTCATTTTTAAAAGTTGATCCCCATTGCTTTCCAAATAAAAAAAGGGTTTCGACAAGCCGCACATCTATTAAGATTTTATACTAGAGAATCAAGTTAAGTACGTATCGAGATAGATTGAAATTAGATTTTCAATTCAATTCGAGTTCCTTTAAATAGATTATTGGATCTTCAAAACAATTTGACCATAAGAAGATTGATCTCTGCCAAAGTAACAAATGTTGAAGACCTTTTAAAGTGACTATTTTAGAGGAATGAGATAATGTGATTGTGATTGATTATAACTCAATAAAGTCAGCATTTAGGCTGTTGTATTCGACTCAACAAAGTTTGTATAGTTCGTTTTATTTTGGTCATTTTTCATGTACCTAAAATTACTTTGCTAAATGTTACAAGTGGCCAAGTTTATGTGTAAAAAAATTGTGATGTTCTGAAATAATTAATATTTATGCATATAAATGAAAGTGTCAATGGTTAGAAGTTGTATGTTGAACATTCTAATATGATGAATGGTTGAATTGGAGTCCAAAGATTAATAATTATGCATTTGTTAGGTTCTTAGAAAGGCTTGTATAGGTACCAAGTTGAGTATTGTTGGAAAATACGGGTCATGCCATAACGAGGGCAAGTTAGAGAGTCACGTCGCGATAATGTGTACTTGAGGTTTTGACGAGCACAAGTTAGAGAGTTGTGTCGCGATGAGGAACCATCGAAGTCGTGATGTCAGTCCAAAATTTTGAAATCTTTACAATTCGGTCCTATTTTGACCTTAGATTAATAAAAAGTTTTTGTAAGCTAATATAAGACCCGAAAATGATTATTAAAATGCATGATTTACTCATATTTGAATGTACAATGGTGTCGAATTGAGTTTTATTGATCATAGTTGCTTTGCTAACGAATATAGCATCTTATAGCTCGGACCGGATGATGGAGTCAAATAATAGGGTGTTACAAACTCTTTCGACTCTAACTACCCTCCAGCTACTCGACCTAGGCCTCAAAGATCTCTTGAAATCGGATGCCTCGCCTCTTTTTGGACTCTATGGCTGCACATCAACAGTGACTCTTCCTATAACCTGATAGGTGGAGCAGCGATTGTCCAAGGATCTAATTGTTCACAATTGTTCTCTATAAAAGGTTTCAAAGCTACCAACCAATTACAGGCCAGAACCTTTATCCGACGATCAAATTCTGTTGATCTTCGAAACTCATAATGTCTCGTCATAGGTTTGTTGGGAAGGATCCAAAATGGATAAACATTATCCTTGGTCATAGTAATGTTGGATGGAACTTTTTCAGGCGTATAATGACATTCGGCACCTCCTCAACTTTATCTTAATCTATCAAGAGAACACTGACAACCCGCAACTAAGAAAGAAAGCTAGATAATGTGCTGCTTGCGCATACAGGATATTCATTAGCCTCTCTTGGCCATAATATCTTGCTCTTTCTTGTTATGTATCGAAAAAATAAAAATAAAAATGTTTTTTGGTATTAGACCATAGACTTAGTTTACATCCTAATTATTAGTTAATTGTTTGTAAATTGCCAAACTGGTGAATTGAATTAAATTAGTGTAAATGATGCATGAATTGTTGAGGAGGAAAGCTTCGTTGGAAACAGTGGATTTAGCTAAGTTTCTTTGTCCATCAATTGAATTTGTGAATAAATTAAGCAGGGTTTAATCATTGTGAATTTGAGAATCTTTTTAGATAATTAGCCATCTTCCTACCTTACTACACTCAACCTTACTTTTCCAAGCTTTTCTTTTTTCCTCTTTTTGTCTTTTTGCTATTAAATTACGACTGTTAATTTATTATATGAATGGAGATTACTTAATTTTCATTAAAATTTTGGCGTACTGTGACACACAAAATTTAAAAATTTTATTGATTTTTTATCGAGAGAAATTAATTCTTTCAGTGATGTGTGATTATTTCTTTTAATAATGTCATATTCAAGATTTAAATTTGTATTCTCTTTTTGAAAGTATGATATATCTTACCAGAAAAAAAAAACATATATGAGTAATGATTGAATGAAAAAAGTATTTTGATTTTATGAGTAATGGGATTTTTTTTTCTTTTCTTTTGTAGAATATTGGTGTAATAACTTTATAAATAAGATTACATTGCTGGCGTTTCATTGAAGCTAATTTGTTTAACTAACATGGCAGGTTTGGCAAACTCAGAAGCATTTCCCCCAATAAATGAAGTTGCTATTTCAGCTATACGTTCCTTGTTAAATAATAAATCAGTTCATGTTAATGAAGTAGTAGGATTGAGGTTATGAAATTCGAGTTTTACTTTTTATGAACTTATATTTATTTTTTATATTAAAAAATATTGATAAATTATATAAATATCATGGGCAAATATTATATATAGCTTTAATTTAAAAAAATAAAAATAAAAATACCCCTACTTGAAGCAAAATCATAATAAGCCTGAAAATATAGGAAAGAAATTAAGAAAAAAAAAAGTAATTTGCTTTAGGAAGACATGGAGTGAATGAGTGTACCATCCCATGCTTTTAACGTGCAATTCCCCTCTTTCCTTTCGGTATATATATATAAACCGAGATGTTGAATTTTAAAGGTAAATGTATGAATGAATTTAATTATTTTTTAATTTAGAAAATGAGTTAATTGGACTACCTCATAATTTCACATAATATATGGTTGGGATATTCGTGACTTTGCCTGCCAAACTGTGTGCGAGAAAAGTAAAAGTGAGTGTGTGTGTGTGTGAAACTGACTCTTAACGTTAACACCAACTCAATTGAACTGTCCTCTCTCTCTCTCTCTCTCTCTCTCTCTCTCTCTCTCTCTCTTCCCCACCTAATTCTCAACTCTAATCTTTAACTACACCATAAATTTAGTTTAATTAATGCTTATTTTAGTCATTTTCTCCTAAATGCTTCTCACCATTTTCAACCATATTTATTCCTCCATTTCCATTTTCCTTGTAATTAGTAAAATCTTAACTTGATTTTAATTGATTAAATTAACGTCACTTTTAATATCAAGATTACGATCTTAATACTTAAAACATAATTTATTTTTAATTAGACATTTTAATCTTTATTTATTTATTTATTTTAAATTGGAGTATAAATTTTAATTAGGATGATGAACACTCTTAATTTATATTTTTTACCACAACCATTGTTTCTACTAATGGTAACACCTATGAAAGTTGAAAGCAAAAGTAAGAGGATAGGCGGCATCTATAGGAAGCTAATATATTACAAGTATAGACTAATATAATAATACAAACACCAACAACAACCCTTATTATCCTTCACTATATAAGACTCCCCTCACTCTCTCCTTCATTTCTTATCTCTCTACCTCTGTTACTGCTTTCCTCGGTTAGGTCACTTGCTTCCAATTTTCTTTTATTCTTTTTAACCCTTTATACACTGTTATTGGCCGGTGCGGGTGTGATGGATGTGCAAGCTCATCAAGAGGAATTTGTGGGGTCTAATGATCATCAAGCCTTGGTCATCAAAGGCAAACGTACGAAGCGCCAAAGGCCGTCGTCCCCGTTCGGTGTCACGGTGACTTGTAGCTCCTCAAGTGCTTCTATTGGTGGTGGAGGAGTGGCGGAGGAGTACAACTCCATTTCCTCTCCGACGACGTCGGGTGAGATTCATGAGAGCACTGAGGAGGAAGAAGATATGGCCAATTGCTTAATCATGTTGGCCCAAAGTGATGGTCCCAGGAAGAGGATGGATGAAGGGAAATTCAAGGTTGGTAGCCGAAAGTTGTCTGAGATTGCTACCACCACTAATAAGGCTGGTTTTTTTGTTTACGAGTGTAAAACTTGTAACCGATCTTTCCCTTCCTTTCAAGCACTGGGAGGCCATAGGGCAAGCCACAAGAAGCCCAAGGCCACCATGGCTGAAGACAAAAAACCACTCGTTTTAGCAGTTAAAGATGATAAACATGTGGATCAAGAACTCCAATCGGAAACTCCCCTTCTTGCTTTACAAGTAAGCAACAACAACAGTAAGGGTTGTCAAGTGAACAAGGGTAATAAGATTCACGAGTGTTCAATCTGTGGGTCGGAATTCTCGTCGGGTCAAGCCCTTGGAGGTCACATGAGACGGCACAGGGCAGCAGCTGCCACCACCGCAAGCAATCAAGTTGTGGTGAGCGTTGGCAATGGCGATGGCATTAAACCCAGAAATATTCTATCTTTGGATCTTAATCTTCCTGCACCAGAAGATGATCTAAGGGATTCCAAGTTCCAATTCGGAGCACCCAAACAGGCTATTGTTTTCTCCACACCAGCTTTGGTAGATTGCCATTACTAACCCACCACCCCCCCCCCAAAAAAAAAAAACAGTATATGGATCAATCAATGTGAATTATAATTGATATTGTTTCAATCCAATATTATTTACAGTTTTATTATTCTTT
This sequence comes from Gossypium hirsutum, assembly GCF_007990345.1. Taxonomy (NCBI): domain Eukaryota; kingdom Viridiplantae; phylum Streptophyta; class Magnoliopsida; order Malvales; family Malvaceae; genus Gossypium; species Gossypium hirsutum. The sequence continues at coordinate 19,122,259 of NC_053430.1, forward strand.
GAATTGTTGGTGCCTTTTTTTTGGGGGGTTAGAGTCCTGAATTTTGATGATCTACTTGTTGAAGTTGAATACTTTGAGTAAGTAAGTGGTTAGTGTTCATGGTTGCCTTTCATTCACGAAAAGTGAGTGATTGGGGCATCTTTTATTTCATTTTCTTTTATTTTGCTTTTATAATTTACTTAATTATTTAAAAAAAACTATTTATAATATTATTACCAATTAATAAAAATCCAAATGCCGATGTTAACTGATTATCCAAGGTTTGGCGGCATCAACACCACAACCAAAAGTCCCGGATTAGGTTATCTTCACTTTGTGAGTTTTTTTTTTTTTTACGGGTGAGTTAGAATAAAAGCTATATATATATTTCCCCCCCTTTAATTCCACACACTCTCACTACACCACAAAGAATAAATGGATAGCAAAGGTGAGTTGGAGACTGGCCAAGCCATCTGTATCTCTACGTTTTTCCTATAAAATGGATTATTTTAATTGTCCTATCTTTTGGTTTAGCTTTAAGCCTGCTATTCGTTACACCTAATTAACCAAACTGCATTATCGCTTACTTTGCAAGTCACTTAATGGGAAAAAAACAGTAACCCATAGTTGACATCATGAAATTTATAAATTATGGCAATCTAAAGAAACCCACTTCAAATATAGATGGAAAATTTGATTAGTAAGGGAGGGTTTAGTGACTGACTTAAGGAGGGGGGAGGTGTAAATGGAGTTTGTTCAGTGCACGTTTTGGTGAATATCAGTAAAGGCAAAGCATGTGGGCAGGCACTTGCGTGAGATGTCCAAATACAAAGAGAGAGAGATCATCATTGACATTTGCACATGTACTTGCCTTGTCTTCTAACCTCCCAATATTCTCCTCTTTATTTTTCCATAACCGACGTGCTTATAACTCTCCTTAACTCTATTTATGCTTACTTTTTATTTAATTAATTAAAAAGAATTGGACCCAAAATTAAATCTTGGTTTATCAAGAAATTAAATAAATATACATTGAATTTGAAAGATTCCTATTCATTGCCCACTCAATTGCTCAAAGGATAACTAAAACAATAAGTTTTGTGCTGAGAGAAAATGTCATACTACCATCAATAATATTGCTTTCTTTTATTGCTTCTTAACTAATGAATCTTATCCAAATTATTTTCAGCCAAGTACTTTTGTACATGTTGTAAATACCACTCCAAATGTTTAAATACTAACACTTGTATAAAATATTTCCTAACACGGCCTTTATTTTTGGTGCAAATATGGAATCCAACTTACGAATTCAAATTCGAGATGGTACGCAATATCAATTCAAATTTGTAAGTACTAACACCTTTTGTTAATATAAGCTCTTCTTGTTTGTTAGTAGTGATATGGCAACGTGATTATCATCATGGAATATATTAGGGATATGCATGGTGAGATCTATGCTGTTATTAAGTACGAAATTATTATGTCTAGGTAAATCTCAGTATGTCTTGAAGAAAATGTTCACTGTTGGGGATCGACCCAATTAAGCAACAAACAAGTAAAAATAGTAGAAGAAATTGAGAATTTAAACACACAAATTTAATGTGGAAAAATCCCTCCAAAGAGGATAAAAAACGATGGGCATTGATAATTTTACTATAATGGCAAAAGAACAAAGAGTACAAAAGATGGAGATAAAACTAAACCCCGAAACCCGAAAAAAAAATAACCTTCAAAATATAAACACAAAATTCTTCAAAAGTGTTATGAGTTCTAATATATAATAGGTGTATTTTCTAAGGTTGTAAAAGAGCCTATTTATAGGCTAAATTCATAGATAAAATAAATTGTGCTAACAAATACTAAATATATTATACTAATACATACTAAATCTTCTAGAAAAGAAATATATTTTGTTTAACTTAACTTGCAAGCAATCTCTTATTTGACTAAAATATGAGGGATACTGAACATTCACATTGAAAAGCAAGTGGCGAGAAAATGATGAGCAAGTAACTTAATTAAAAGGGATGTTCTTCTATTAGTAGGTGGTCTCTCGATGAATGGCTAAACTGAAAAGTTGAGCAGCTAAAAATGGTCCAATGTATAAGAGGTTGAGAGGTACCTGATGTCTTTTGAAAGTGTCACGTATCTAATTCAAATAAAAATATAACATTTTATTTTATTATTAAAAGTTTAGTTAACAATTTCTAAATTTTTTAATCACATATCTTAATTGTTATTATTTGGTGAAAAAGGCTTTCAAAAGAAAAATCATTTTTTAGAAATTATTATATAAAGTAATTGAATTCTTAAGCATCCAACTTATAAATAATTAATAAAGATTCAACTTGAATACATCATAAATAATCCAACATTTAATTAATGTGAGATAACTATAGTTTAATATGTCCATCATGCATAAACATTGAAGAAGAGCGTATAAATAAAATAAGTAACAAATTACCGATTAAACCACACTAACATGAATATAAAACACAAACAATTTTAAATTTAATCCAAATGAGATAATATCGCTATTATAATCCCAATAGGTATGGTGTTAGTTTATCGGTTCATCGAATTGAATTAGTATTAATTAAATTAAATTAATTTTTTAATTTTTTAATCGTTAATCGAATTGAAATTATTTTAAAAAAATTAATCAAATTTAAATATTTTAGTTAATTCGATTGGTTAACCGAAATATATATATTGTTGAAACAAGTATAAAACACATATAAAATAAATAAATTTATAATATTCATTTGACCTGATTAACCGAATTAACTTAACTAGTAATAGCCAAATACATATAATATATACTATTATTTATTAAGTTCGGTTAATTCAGTTAATTACCTGATTTCAAACTGAATTAACCGTTAATCGAAATTCTAAAAAAATTTTAACCGACCTTCGACCGAAGTTTGAACACCCTTAACAATAATAGGAAGTAATTAGGAGCGTAGCTAGGGGCTGGCAGGCTCCTTAAAATAGAAAGTTGTTCATTTAGGTCTTTTAAAAATTTTAAAATTTTAAACTAGTAAAGATAAAATTATACTTTAACCTCTCTAAAAATAATAAAATTTTAATTTAATTCTTTAAAAGTTATAAAGATATAGGCTATTAAAAATTACAATTTAATTTCGGCCCCTCTAAAAAAATTTTTAACTTCACCTCTGTAAGTAATGATGAAGTTAAGATGCTAGTAGGAATTTCGATCTATCCAAAATAGAAATTTAATTTTTAGTTCTTTTATAACTTATAGAATTTTAAATTAGTATATAATAAAATTATACTTAAATCTATTAAAATAATAAAAATTTAAATTAAATTTTTAAAATTATAAAAATATAAATTATTGAAATGATAAACTTAAAAAAAATTAACTTGGGTAGGGAGGGAATATTTTTTTTGTTTTTTTATGAGCTTTGTTGATATTATCTAACAAGGTGACAAGTGGAGAGTTGATGACATAGAATATGGAAATGGCGTGGCCTCCAATTTCATTGCTGGATGGCTATGTTAATCTGTTGGCATTCACAGCTTTGCACTGCTTGTGTGTGTGTTGAAGTGGTCAAGTCATTGTGTTCACTGAAAGTGACCAAAAGACTTCAAAGGCGTTGGGTAACTATGACAACTAATAAGCTTAGGTGTGGTTTTGGTATTTGCCGGCTATTCTCTTTTATTAATTGACAACACTAAACAAACGTCACTTGGTTCTTACTTAAAGTCTCCATGAACTTGGGTTTGAGTCCAAAATACTAAAACCTAATCCATTACCTATGTTTACTTCACTTTTCACATTATAATGACTATAATAAATCATGGGTTAGATTGGATTATACCTTTTTTTTTTGTGAGATGTTCGCCTACCTAATGTGCTTCATATATATTTATATAGGTCTTATTAGTATGTATATTGTTTAAGTTGTGAATTAGTACACGTAATTTAATTTGGTTATTTTTAGTTTAAAATTTTAGTTTTAATTAAATGATAAATATTAAATTTATTATGTTATGTTATGTTATTTTTTAAATTTGATATGTCAAATACATTATCACATATGTACTGTTATGTTTGTTTGTTATTTTCACATATTACTTACAAAAAATTAGTTAATAGATTTAACGACTTTCGTTTGCATTATGATTAAAATTTTGAAATTAAAAAATACATAGCCATTAATAATGATTCGATTGGTGGACGTGGATTAAATCTACAACTTTACACATAATATAAGACTAATGACATAATTTAACCAAACAAATTTCATTGTTATAATTGGAGATCAGGACTAAAATTTTAAAATTCGAAAAGTATAGTGACTAAAATTGATCAAATTAAAGTACAAGTAATAAATTTACAATTTACACAAAGTATAAGGTTTAGTAACTAGATTTGACCATTTATATATGGTTTAGTTAGGTTTTCTTCAATGGCCACGGTAGTTGCCAAATGAAAAGTATGTGTTGATATATATATACACACACACATGGACATTAACATGCAATTAAAGTATGAGTGTTGCTTTTTCAAGTTAAATTTTGTGAACAAAATCAGTTCCCCTTTTGTTGATTTACTTGCATGGGTGAAAAAAGTGATGACTCATGAGGCGTTTTGACTTGACATCTTATAATAAATGTAAAGGTAGGAAGAGTGTTGGTGTGAGACTATGACGGTTTCCAAATGTTTACATGCCAACCAGTGAAGAAAACATAACTAATGAAATATAAAGTAAAACTGTGGTTCATCCCATCATCGGATGGCCATTTTGGCGTTGTGATAATTTATACATAAGAAAAACACAGAAATTGGTCGTCGAATGTTGCTGTGGTGTAGTGGTTATCACGTCAGTCTTACACACTGAAGGTCCCCAGTTCGATCCTGGGCAGCAACAATTAAGTTTATTTTTTACCCCCTCTCTTTACGTAAATATATACACATACATGCAGTTTTTTAAAGAACACAGTGAAACCTAGGATCACTACCTGAATATCACCTCCACCATTTACACCATGGCATATTGGTGTGTTAGTACAAAAGCAGCATCCTCATTAGTTTTTTTTTTTCACAAGTAGTCGCCGTTATGAAACTAAAGGAGAGCTGACATTGAAAGAGGGATTGGTCTCTGGTTCTCTCTCCACGTTATTGGTACTATTGTTGATTTCTATTTTTAGAAAAAAAATCGAATTAAATTAAATTAAAACAAAGTCGAAAATAATACAACACATTAAATAAGAGAGAACACTTCTAAACCCAAGTTCATAACTTACTCTATATACTCTATTCTATACATTCTACTCCTATTCGACAAAAGATTAAAATCTACTTCAATAATGAATCTTAACATAATAGGTAAAATTTATAAACTTATAATACGAATTCAACGGTAAAGCCGCCCTCGTTAAAATAATGAGTTGCTTTATTCGCCTCCCTTTTAGTCCAAAGAAAAGATAAATTAGTGAAACAAGATTGAAGGAAGAGGCAGTCGTCGACAAGAACCCAAAACTTCGACAATTTTCTATTAGTACTCTGCAAAGCCTTCATCGCCATAAGACAATCCGATTCCACAATCAAATTATCCAAATGCTGCCCACGAAGCCATTTCAATGCTTTGCTAACTGCATAAATCTCAACGGTTTAAGGCTCCAAAATCGTATCAACAAACCCTGATAATCCTCGGATAAACTGACCATCATGATCCCTAAGAACTGTTGTAAAAGACGTACAATCTGCGTTAGAAAAAGTAGCAGCATCAACATTACATTTCAGAACGCTGAGCTCTGGACGACTCCAACTAGCCCGAAAATCATTAACAACATTTGGTGCACCCTCCGTCCTCTCAACCCAATGCTGCAGAAAATTATCCGCCGTTTGAATCATATGGGTCGGAGAAGCAGCAGTACCCTTCCAAATAAAAAGATTACGATGAAACCATACACTCCAGAGCACAATAATGTTACTTTGAGCAGTCACTATATCAATGCCATTTATCATTTTGGTAAGGAAATGTTGCAAATTTGATGCTAAAGACATACAACCAACTTGCTTCCAAACGGCTTGAGTCGAAGAGCAAGACATAACCACATGATCCAAAGATTCAACATTACCACATTACGCACAGGCATCATCAATGTTAATGCCTTTACCATGTAATTTCACCTTAGTCGAGACAAAGTTGTTCATACACAGCCAAACGAAATCTTTACTTTTGGCGGAACATGGCTATTCTAGGGCTTCAAACATGGGTCATCTTCCCTATTATGGGTCAAAATTAGTATAAAGGTCAACTGCCAAACAATATCCCGATTTGACCGAATAATAATTGATCCCAAAGACATACAACCAACTTGCTTCCAAACAGCCTGAGTCGGAGAGCAAGACATAACCACATGATCCAAAGATTCAACATTACCACATCACGCACAGGCATCATCAATATTAATGCCTTTACCATGTAATTTCACCTTAGTCGAGACAAAGTTCTTCATACACCGCCAAACGAAATCTTTAACCTTTGGCGGAACACGGCTAGTCTATAGCTTCAAACATCGGTCATCTTCCCTATTATGGGTCAAAATTAGTATAAAGGTCAACTGCCAAACAGTATCCCGATTTGACCGAATAATAACCATCAGTAGTCCAATGCCAAATTAAACTATCCGACGGACAAACAAGATCAATTGTAACTTTAGACACTCGTTGCAAATTGTAACACCCTCATACACGATCTAATCACCGAGTTTAGGTACCAGAATGTTATATTCGTTGTCGGAGCAATTTCAAAGAAATTAAATTAAATACATGACTTTATTCAAGCTAATGAGATCAATTGACATTTATAGTTTTAAAAGCTCACATATCATTAACATATAGTTTTAATCATAACTTCTCATAACACAAATTATATCACTATCTTTGAGTTACAATTTATAATATACTTTTCATCACTACTACTTAAATAAAATTCACACATTAAACACTCAATTTAGTACATACCTTAACTTATTACTTTGAAATATCAATTAACCTTTTTTTAACAAGAACTTCCTTTTTCCTTACTTCCCTTTCTATTTCTTTCTCACTTCCATCACTTCCCTTCCTTTCTTTTCTATTTTCATCACTTGCATTTCCATTTCTTGCTTCTAAAATGATATTCTAACTCTCTAGTGTCTCTATTTCGTTTTTTCTTTTGAGTGGCTATGGAAACTTTCAAGGAATTTAGGAGAAATAGTGAATTTTCTAAGGGACAAAAAATGTAAGAAACTGAAAACTTCCTCTTCATATATATACATAGTAATCTGATAAGCATAAAAGATGAAAGAAAATTCTATATTTTTCTATAAAAATATCTCATTAATTTAGTTAATTAAAATATTAAAATATTTTATAAAATAATAAAATATTCAACCAATCATAATTTAACATTTTTCTTCCTTAATTATTGCACCATATATTTATCTAATTTAGGTAATGCCATTTTAGCCTTCATTTTTTTTCAAAATTCTATCCTTGAATCACTACTCACTTTTGGTAAAATTGCAATTTAGTCTATTATATTTTCCACTTATTTAGTTCGGTCCTTACATACTAATTTCATGTCATAAGAAATTAGGTTATTTTCAATTTTTTCCTTCAATTTTTTTGTGTTTACACTTCAACCCTTCAAATTTTGAATAATCATACTTGAATCCCCAAAGCTTTTCACATCTTTATGTTTTAGTCCCTAGCTCAAATTAATATATCACAACATTCTTTTTATTTCAATTTTCCCTGACATCACTCAACCTTCTCTTTTATCACTTTTAATTTCCTTACTTCACTTTATCAAGAAATCAACTGTACACAATCTTGATTTATTATTAATTTTATGGTATAACAATTTTAGGGGTGTTAAACAAATCGTGAGTGTAACACCCCGATACCCAACCCATTCGTCGAGTCTAAGTTACAGGATGTCACATTCGTTGCCAGAGCAACTACGATCAATTACATTCAATTTATACCATTAAACATTCATTTATGAGTATTATAAACACATGATACGATACATAATCATTTCCTAATCTTATACGAGCTTACAAAAGCTCTAATGCTAACCAGAGGTCGAATTAGGATCAAATTGTAATGATTTCAAAGTATCAAGTTAACGTTACGACTTCGAGGGTTCCTCATCGTGATGCAACTCACTGATTAGGCTCCTCGCTACATTGAGTATATGCCGTCGCAACGTAACTCTCTAATTGGTCTTGTCTCGACGTTAAGAGTACGTTGTTACAATGTGTCTCACTATTTCCAATAAGACCAACTTGGTACGAGTTTGAGATGCCTGAAATAACACGTAAACATTCCAAATACAACCAATTCAATAACATACTAATTGTATTCATGCCAAAATGATACTTCAAGATAACACCAATCAACCAATTTCCAAAATCGACCGTTTATGATACAAAACTGGAATAAACCCCAAGTACATGTTATATACTAATCAAAAGAGAACTTTAAAAACTTTTTCGAGTCAGGGATTTCTTCTTGGATGCTGGTACTTCTCGTATTCTCTAGGATCACTTAAACCTACGCAAAAAGAAAAAAACCATACGTTGAGTGATAGGGCTTAGTGGTACTTTCATGATCCAAGTTAGTATAACACAAACATTAATATCATTATCTAATACAGTTGCATATACTTGTACATTTCATGTTTAACTAAACCATGGCCATATTTATAATCCATTTCCATTATATCTTCACACATATAACATACAGATAACATTGATAAGCTAATTCATTAATCAATTCAAACTGAGCTTATAACTAAATACAAAAACCACATGCCAATTAATATCATATTCACTTAACATCTTTTACCTTGGTAGCTTATCATTCAATCACTTTTCTAGAGTCGTTTGAGATATTCACAAACATTTCAGCCTTTTAGGCTCGTTTTCAATAATTTTTTCAGTAGAAATTCAAATGAGGCCATATCATTAAACCATTTCATTTGACAATATTTGTAACAGTCAGAATTTCAGTAGTGCCAAAAACGGTGGTTTCGAAAATCCATTCTCTGATAGTCGAGTCCATAAATATTATTAAATAATATTTACGAGATTATTATAATGTTATACTGGATTTTGACCTAATAAATTACTAATTGGACAATTAGTTAAAGTACAAGTAGTTCGACCCTAAAGTCAGTGGTCTTGAAAAATGAGGTATTAAGACCACGTTTTAGCAAATCGAGCTCGTAACTATTTTTATTAAATATTTATGGAGTTTTTATATAAGTGATTTGAATTTTGATCCAAAAATGTTAGTGATTGGATGGTTAATTAAGATATAAGGAATAAATTGTAAAAATTATAAAAACTGTAAAAGTTAATCGTTATTGATTTTTATTAATTAGAAAGGTCTAAAATGTGGTTGTTTGAGGGTTTATGTGGCAATTAACCACTTTAAAATAAGTGAGATGATTAGTGCTTGTATGTTATTAAGATATGTGTTAAATAAATAAAGTCAACTTAAAAACAAAAACAATGCCATCTTTATCGCTTTTTTCTTCCACGATTGAAAATGAGAGAATAGCCATTGTTGAAAGCTTTCCGCTATTTGGCCAAGCTCTACTCCTTGCATATTGGAGGTTAATTAAGAAAAAGAAGAAATTATGGATTAGTCCCTGATACTTTATGATTTCTATTCTTCTATATAAGTTCATATGGAACTTACTATGTTATTTTATATTATGTTTGAATTGTATGATTATATTTATTTATATACATATGAAATAATAATGACTTATGCAATCAAAATGACTAAATTGGAAAATATGATATTTGTGATAAATATGAATGAATACGTAGTATCGAATGGATGTGAAATTTGTAATACGAATGAATGATATATATATACATGGTGATGTTATATTGTTTAAAAGGTATGTATATATTGTTTTGGTATCAAGTGGACTAAATCGATGATATGTGAAATATTAGATAAATGTGAATAGATAATTTGTATGGAATGAATTGGAAATTGTTATAAGTTTGGAAGATGAGTATAAGATGATGTTATATGGTTCAAAATGTGTATGAATTGCTATTTGGAATATGAAAGTGTGTATATGGTTACAGGGTTTGTAATGATATAGAAGAAGGAAAACGGGTGTTTGATCAGGAGTTAATACGATAGCTTGAGATCTAGCATATGTTGCGGATTTTCTGAAGCTAGTGTTAGCAGCGTCGTACCAAGCTAGTGTTAGCAATCCTACTTAGAAGCTAGTGTTAGCAACCTAAATACATCAGCTTGTATGAACAAATGTGTGTTGTGATCAGGGATTAATTCGATGACTTGAGATTCAACATATGTTGTGGATTCTCTGGAGCTAGTGTTAGCAGCATTTAACCAAGCTAATGTTAGCAGCTCTTATTCAAAGCTAGTGTCTAATTGCCTTCAAATTTAATTATACAGCATCATAACATATCTTCATGTATTTGAATAACTAGTTTTGATTGTTCGTTAGTGTGAGGATGGAACGATGTACTAAAATTTCATTTTGTACCCGAAACTTTGTGTAATTTACCCTAAAATTTTGAGGTAAATCTTGGGTCTCGGTAAAAAATAATAGATAATGGCACAACATGCAATCTGAAAATCTCAGAGTTGTATAGTTTAGCTAACTTCTCGAGGGAGTAATATGTCCTAACAAGAATAAAATGTGTTGACTTAATATGTCTACTATTACCTAGATTGCATCTTTCATTTTCAGAGTTCAATGTAATCTCGATACGAAACCCATTGTAACTCGTTCCCATTTTCATTTCGAAATCATCACAAGCTATAACAAATTTGACTGAACTTGATATTCAGCTTTGACATGCTGGCATACTAGACACTTTGCCACGTATTCAGAAATTTCTCTTTTCATTTTCAACCACCAATATAACTATTCCAAATTGTTACACATTTTGTTACTGCCCGGATGTATGGAATAGGCACTAATCTAAGCTTTGCCTAAAATGTCTCGTTTCAGATCTAAATCTTTCGACACATAAACGGTTTCAAAAGCATAGATTCTTGTTATCATCAATACTAAACTCAAAAGTTTGATCGCTTTCAACAAGCTTCCGTTTTACTTGCAACTCTGAATCATCTTTCTATATTTCTTAATTCCCTGAAGGAATAACCTGTTTAGCTCTTAATTCAGCTAAAATAGAATAGCCATGTTCTAGAATTAAATGCGCATTCATTGACTTTAGAGCAAATAAAGACTTTGTACTCAAAGAATCAGCTTCAACATTAGTTTTACTCAGGCGATAATTGATAATCAACTCGTAATCTTTTAACAACTTGAGTCATCTTCGGTGTCTTAGATTTAACTCTTTCTAGGTCAACAAATAATTCAAGTTTTTGTGATCTGTGAAAATATAGCATTTCTCCCCGTATAAATAATGTCGCCAAATCTTCAAAGAAAAAAACCACTGCGGCTAACTCTAAATTGTGCATAAGGTAATTCTTCTCGTGTGACTTAAGTTATCGAGAAACATAAGCAATTAACTTTCCCTCTTGCATCAGTACGCAACCCAAACCATTAAGTGAAGTATTGTTGAATATAACAAATTCTTTCCCCAATTCGAGCTGAATCAATACCGAAGCTTTCATCAACATAGCTTTCAATTGTTCAAAATTCCATTGGCATTTAATTGACCAAACAAAACTAACATTTTTCGCAACAATTTCATTAGTGGTAAAGCTATCATCGAGAAACTTTTAATGAATTGTTTATAATACCCAACCAACCTCAGAAAACTATACACCTCTACGACATTTTTTGGAGGTTTTCTAGTTTACAACCGTTGAGGTTTTGTTCGGATCAATATGGATACCATCAGCCAAAATCACATGACCCAAGAATTCCACTTCTCAAAACCAGAATTCACATTTATTGAATTTTACGTCCAACTATTTCTCTCACAATGTCTGCAACACAGTTCTCAGATGTTGATCATGTTCAGTTTCATTCCTCAAGTAAATTAGAATGTCGTCAAGAAACACAACAATTTTTTTTTTCAGATATAGTTGAAATATTCAATTCACCACGTCCATAAAAGTGTCTAGATGTTAGTTAGTCCAAATGGCATCACCAAAAATTCATAATGTCTATATCGAGTTTGGAAAGCAGTATTCGGTACATTTGACTCTTTAACTCTGAGCCAATAATAACATGATATAATATTAATCTTTGAAAACAAAATAGCTCTTTTCAACTAAGCAAACAAGTCGTCAATACGAGGCAACATATACTTGTTCTTTATGGTCACTTCATTTAGTTGTCGATAATCAATTTACAATCTCATAGTTCCATCTTTCTTTTTCACAAACAGAACTGGAGCACCTCTAGGCGACACACTCAGTCGAATAAATCTCTGGTCTAATAATTCTTGCAAATGTGCCTTTAATTCTTTCAATTTCATCTGTGTCACTTAATATGGTGCAATAGAGATTAGAGCAGTCCCTTGAGCCACTTCAATAACAAATTCAACTTCTCTGAGGTGGTAAACCCAAAAATTCTTCAGGAAACACATTAGTGAATTCATTAACTATCGAAACTTGTTCTATCTTTGATTCTAGTACTTTGCTATTTAAAATGTAAGTTAGATATGTTTCACAACCCTTTCTGATCAATTTTCTAGCAGATATAACTGATATGATATTGGTAGAATAATCGAATCTGTCAACCTCAACATTTATCCATTCACCATCCTGACATCTCACTACAATTAGTTTCTATCTACAGTTGACAACATCATCGTACAGTGCTTACCAGTCTATACCGAGAATAATGTCAAACTCATCAAACGACAACATCATATTAGTAGGAAATTCACGGCCCCGAATTTGCAGTGGGCAACTTTTCCATCTTTGGCTTTGAAGATACGACTTGGAAGGGATTCTGGCTAAGAAATGAACCTCTCAACCTGATTACCAAGCATATATTAAAATAATAAAGGTCACAAGATCTGAAACCTCTAAATTTTTTCAGAACATAAAGCTTATCCTAAGAGACCCAATGAATTCTATTATCAACATTACCACTCGAGCCCTACCAATAAGAATTCATCATCTTTTGCAGAGTGTAACAAGTGTTAATAAGAAATAGAAAAAACACTCAAGCAAAAGGAAGGTAAAGATTAGACAACTGTCTTGATAATAACTTCTTTTCCTGATTTTGACAACAAATGATTCATCCATCTATGAGCATGCTAGCTAAGCCTATCCCTCAGGAATGAAAACACTATTTTCTTGATAAATAAGAGGAGGAAGGCTCATGTAATACCCATGATTTAGAAGGGTAAAAACACCCAACAGCTTTTGCACCAATAATCTTTCTAAAGCTTTGTATTAACACTAAACATAATTTCTGATTTTTGAAAATTGATACCTTGCCCTAAAGCTTGCCTATAAACATCAAGAATATGCATCACGATCATACATTCAAAATTAGTGGCCCAGAAAAATAGAAAATTGTTTTCAACAAACAGCTGTAGGACTCCAACGATAAACCGAAATACCATGCAAGTCTCCTCTCAGCTTAGCTTCACAAAACAAAAAACTCAACCTTTCAGTGCATAAAATAAATAAATAAATAAGGAGATAACAGGCCACCCTGTAGAAGACCCTACCAGGAAATTTGGGCCAGCCTCTGTCCCATTAAACATAACAGGATAATTAACCAAAGTAAAGCACAGCATAACCCAATCAACCCATTAACTAGAAAACCATTTTAAGCAGTACAAATTTAAGAAAGCTTCAATCAACTCATTCATAAGCTTTACGAATGTTAATCTTAAGAGCTACTTCACCCACTTGTTCACGCCTCTTAATTTCCATATGATGAATTAACTCAAAAGCAACAAGAATATTATAAGTCTACTAGGAACAAACCCAAATTGCGACAGAAAAATAATAACTGGCAAAATCCACTTCAACTGGTTCACAAGGACTTTGGCAACAATCTTACAAAGAACGTTGCATAATGCAATAGGCCTCAAATCTTTCATGCTATCATGTTGGTCCTTCTTAGGAATCATAAAAATATTAGTATTATTCAAAGAAGCAAGAAACGTACAAGAATCTAACCAATAACAGAAATAATTGCCCAACACTTCTTAAAAAAAGTTGGGTTCATACCATCTAGACCCAAGGATTTATCGGGATGCATGCTCATAATTGCATCCCAAAATTCATCTATACAAAACAGAACGTTAAGAGTAGTATTATAACTATAAAAAGTAGTAGCCAAAAAAGCGAAAAAAGCATAACTATAAAAAGTAGAAGCAGTAGAATTCGGAAAGAAAAAAAGCTTTTGGAAATACCTTAAAACAATATCAGACATACTATTAGCACCAAAAGACAATTGATCACTTTCATCTCAAAGCCCATAAATATAATTTGCCTTTCGCCTCTTAGTTGCCTTTCGCCTCTTAGAAGCATGAGCATGAAAAAATCTAGAATTAGCTTCACTATATTTATACAAAAAATTCTTAGAACATTGCCGCCAATAAACCGCTATTTGTGCCAATAAAGAAATTAAATTTGATCTCTATTGAACTATCTCAGTCACGTGAGGGTACCTAACACGCCAACGATTAATACAATCCTCCAACTTCATTATGCGTGAAGTAAAATTAGTACCAGCTTGTCGCCTCAAATCCATTAAATTCAAACCATAAGATTTTATTTTCGATGCAATTTCCAAAGCCAAATGATCTACCCAACTTACATTCACCACATCCATAAAACCATCTTTAGAAATTCAATAATCTTCGAAGAGAAAATGAAAAGGACAACGCAACAACATATAGGAACTAATCAACATTAGCAAACGCTCCATGACCAAAGCATCTGTTTCGTGCCCTCTTTCCCAAGTGAAGCCAAAACTCGACAAAGCAATTTTAGTCAGTTGGCAGTCAATAAGGCGTTCCAAAAAACCATCAAACCAATTCGCCAGATAATCCCCACCGACATACTTGTCATCAGGAGACTAAAAATTATTAAAATCTCCCAAGAAGACCTAAGGAAAATATTGATGACTAGCCAAAAGATGCAACAACTGCCTACTATCACACTCTCTAAATGCTTTAGGAAAACCATAAAAACCAGTAAGATACTAATGAATATGGCCAGAATTATCAGTAATTAAATCGATGTAATTAGAAGAATAACCAATAGCTGAAACATTATCAACATAACTCCATAAAAAAGCAAGACCATCACTATGTCCAATTCTATCAACATTAAAATAATGATCATACTGCAAAGCCACACGAAGCTCTTCAATTTTATTAGAATGCACTAGCATTTCAGACAAGAAAATTAAAATTGGGCTTATTAGAAAAGACAATCTCTTTTAAAGACAAAACTGCTCTCGGGTTGCCTAAACCCTAACAATTCTAAGCAATACAATTCAACAATTGTTGATTGAATATCAGAAACACCCGACCCATCCATTCGAATATTCTGATCAGCCCCAGCAACTGTTTTTTCGTTTCTTCAATGTCTAAACAGCACATTCTTTAAGGCCAATTTCATCACCACTAAAAGTATAGCCCGTAATAGCATCAAAATGAGCAGTAGCCAGCCCATCATTGACCAAGTTAGAAGCACTCCATGCAGTAAAAGCAGCAGATTTTACACCATTAATAGAGGGATCAATAGTCGGATTTTTGGGAAAGAAATGCACCTATTTTACAATTTCCCCAAAATTCCAACCGCCATACGTGAAATCCGGACCAAAATTATGGAAAGAATTTGGTCAATTGTTCCGACGCTATTGAGCTGAAGAATTCATGTTTTGCTGGCGGACCTCTGCTCTTATTTCCTCCGGCCACTCTCACACCGCTTGCCCCTTCAGATAGTCCAAAAAACGATGACAACTTGTTTCACGATGTCCAACTCGACCACACAAATAACAAACCACTGGGATTCTTTCATAAATAAACGCAACCTCAAAATATTCATCACCTTGCTTCTAGATTTTCTTTTTCCTCATCAACAATTCTTGAATATCAAGGCGAAGCCAAATTCGCATAAAATTACGATGACCATTAGCATCAGATTCGAGGAATTCACCCATAACATTTCCTAGACTTTTCGCCAAACTCTCTGAAGCAAAACCCGTGGGCAAGTCGTGAACCTGGACCAAAAAATCAACACTGAAAAACTCAACTTTCTCTGGATCTTCCCCTTTTTCAAGCTTATGAATGAACAAAATACAGTTGTTAAACGACCAGGGACCTCCAGATATCATTTTATCATTGATCTAGTTTATGCTGGCTCCTTGAATGAGTCTCCAAATCGACAACAGTGTTCACTTCATAGCCACGAAGTGGATACCTCGCTACCTACAATACCCAAATCATAATCAATATCATCCACTTGAAACTTATCTGCCCCTATTTCCAACTCTACATCCACCTTCTCTTGTATGGATAAACGTTTAAATTTAGGATCCATATTCACTCGCACCACACAGCAAATCAAAATCACTAAACAAAATAAATGGACAAGCATGAAAGTATATTGCACAATCGACAGAAAAGCCATGCACAAACGCACGACTAACTTGTAGCAAAGGAAGAGAGAAAACGAGGGCAAGACCTTTTTATTTAAAAAATATATTTTCATATTAATCTATCGTAATTTGTAGTTAGTATGTGAAAGTTTCGCATTAGGCCACAAAAAAACCTATTTGAAAGCCATATAAGAATAATTTCGTAACAGATTTAAAAAACAAATTATAAAATTGCTTCCATTCTATAAATACTAAATTATGACACTGTGAAAATTTTATTATAGAATATATTTATAAAAATATATGAGCAATTAGAAAAGTTGAAGCTTATGTTAACGGGTGAGCAAAATTGGATTTTATTTGAAAAAAATTTAAATTTCGAGTTAATCGAATTGAGTTATTTAAGTCAACTCAAATAAGTAATTCAAGTTTTGAGTTCTAGTTGAGTTAAATTTTACAATTTGAATAATTCGAATAACAAATTAGCATAAACACCTGATTGGTTTCTAATTTTGAAAATGAACAAATTGGTCACTCAACCAAAATTCAAAAAAAAAATTCAAAAAAATTTAAAATTCAAAATATTTATAAAAAAATTTCTAAAATTTATTTTTTTGTATTCTAAAAATATATAAAGAAAGTTAAATTTTCTAAAATAATAATTTTGGGACCTAAATAAGTTAATTAATGATTCAAGTTCATCGTACTAAATCTTTTTTTTTTCTTTGAAAAAATTTCAAATATATATGGTTTCAAATTTATGTGTTCTAACATGGAATTAGTTATACTGTAACAAGATTTTAATTTAACTCGAATAATTTCACTTGATTTGATTTGATTCGATTTAATTCGATTCAACTCGGATCGAATTTTATTTCACTTGACTCAATTCGAAAAAATTTAAAGTCGAGTTAGGATGATAAACTAAGACTCATCAACTCAATATATTTTCATTCGATTTGACTCGATTCAAATCGAACCTGGTAATATGTTAATTTGCATGACATTTATGTTTAATTCGGTTTATTTCTGAATTGATCCATGCTAAATTACTGATTTTATATTTTAATCTTGTCAGGGATGTAATTGGGACGCTAAGACACAAAAATGAGCAGAAAAAGATTAAATTGAAACATAATCAATGAAATGAGGCCGAATTAAAAATGTGGAGAAAGCCAAAGACTCATCAAATTTTTTTTTCTTTGTAAAAGCCAAAAAAAAAAATCTACCTTTATTTTATGTTTCTATTTACATTTCTTTGTTCTTTTAAAATTGGTTTAATTGGTTTCCAAGTATCTTTCTGTCCCTTTCCTCACCATTATCATTAAATCACCTTCCAAAATCTACAAAGCATGAATAAGTTCATGCTTCACTAAATTCCATCTTAGCTTTAGGCTGATATTCTTTTCGGTTGGGAATCATGAGATATGTATTCGTGCTAAAAATCATTCCAATCGGTATTCACATTTTTCCTAAGTATTGGGATTGACAACTCATCCCTTAAAGTTAACTCGATTTCAAGTCAAAAAGTGCACGTTGGGTTGTAGTCGTGTTTGCTGACAGTTGGAGAGACCAGTTGGCCGTGCTGTATTTGGTTCTCTGAGAACAAATCAAGGAAGAAGTGATCGGGTTTAAACGACCCATGCGGTTGAGGCCGTTAATTCGAGTTAGGTTCTTCAAAGCACAAGGCTGTCGAAATCTTGAAACGGGAACATGTGTATCTCAGTTAGATAATCGATAAGGGCTGGTTTGCATGTCATATTGGGACCAACTACGAGAGGAAGAATTGGTAGTTAGGACGTTCTTAACTGCTATAACCAGCTTATCGTTTGGGGGAGAAGATTAATTTTCGAGAATCAATTCTTAATCTGGAATCTACCAAGTCTAGGGCTAAGGCTTTTTATCTCTATTTACAAAAATCTAAATTTATTTCCCAATTTAAATTTATTTCCAATATTAATTAATTATTTATTTACGTTGTTTCGATTATTTACTTTCTAAACATTTTTCAAAACCTCCTGATTTATTTGTTTATTTTCTTTACAGGTCCGTTTGGAGTCGTGGGCACGACTTTTGCCACGACTTTCGGCAGGACAAAAATTCTTATCATAAGTTAAATGCGGAAGTTGATTATAACATCCAATCCTTATGGACTCGACCCTACTACCACTCTTTACAACTATTTAAAGTTATTTTTGTAGGAATTATTTTTAGTGGTTTCGTCGCACATAAGAACCCTCACCCCTAATGTGTTAATTTAAATTTATTTTCATAGACTTTGTATAAAACATAAAGAGAAAAAAGCTCCTTAAAATAATATTGTTAAAATTAGATTGAACCAACTTGTTGGATCAAGGACCAACAAGTGTACTAATCCAAATACGAGATATTAAATTGGATTTTGAGTGAACAGCTGAGAACCAAAATCAATTGAACCGATTAAAAAATTAATTAAACCATATATATTGAATATTTGAGGTAATTGATAAAATTTTGGCTCAATAAATTATTTTTAGACAAATTGTCAACCCAAAAGAAACCCAATAACCCAATATGAATCAAAATAATTAAAAAATATTTTTAAAAAATATGAATCAAAATAATTAAAAAATATTTTTAAAAAATATATAAATTAAAATTATTGGGTACATGAAAATCTTAAATTTTAATTTATTATACAAATTTTTTCTAAGATGTGTATACTTATCTAAAAATAAAATATTCAAATACATATATAATCATTCATCTTGCATTTAATCTTATTAAAATAAAATTCAAAGATGTATTAATATCAACTAAAATGTAAAAGATATATAATTTCAAAAATTAAAAAAATATATAAATGTTGATTATTATTTTCTGTTAAAAATGATATAATATAAAGATAATGTTAATATTCAATTACGATTTAAGAATGATAATGGTAATGTTTAATTGATTTTTATTTTTATTGTTGTTATTTATGTGTTTATAATTTTTTTCTAAATTTTTTTCTTATTTTTTAGGGTTTTTTTTTTCAATTTTGATATTTTTTTGAATTTTGAATTTTTATTTTTCAATTTTTAACGAATGAAGAAAAGATAACTAACGAAATATATGACATTGAAAGTAAAAAGTGTGGCTCATCCCATCACGAGATGGCCATTTTGGCGATGTGATAAATTATTTATACAAAACAAACACATTTAGAAATTGAATGTTGCTGTGGTGTAGTGGTTATCACGTCAGTCTTACACACTGAAGGTCCCCAGTTCGATCCTGGGCAGCAACACTTGTTTAAAATTTTTGGTATTCTTTAAAGAAGACATAGTGAAACCACGGATCACTACCTGAATCACCTCCACCCTTTACACCATGGCATATTGCTGTGTTAGTACACAGG
Source organism: Gossypium hirsutum (assembly GCF_007990345.1). NCBI lineage: Eukaryota > Viridiplantae > Streptophyta > Magnoliopsida > Malvales > Malvaceae > Gossypium > Gossypium hirsutum. Next base: position 19,142,197 of record NC_053430.1, read on the forward strand.
CAACATCAGCATTAGCTTTTTTTTTTTCCACATGTGAAGTCGTTACCGCTATCAAAATAAAAGAGAGCTGACATTAAAAGAGGGAATTAGCCTCTAGTTCTCTCTATACGTTATTGGTACCATTGTTGATTCTTTTTATAAGAAAAACTTAAGTTAAATTAAATTAAATTAAAACAAAGTCGAAAACAACACAACGCATCAAATAAGGGAGAATATTACTAAACCCAAGCCAATAAACTTACCCCAACACTCTGTCTATGTATTTCACCCATATTCAAGGAAAGATTAATATTTGCCTCTAAAATGGATCTTAACATAATACGTAAATTCATAAACTCATAATACAAATCTAATGACAAAGCCGCTCTCATTAAACAACGAGTTGCTTTATTCGCCTCCCTTTTAGTCCAGAAATTCTAAAAATCGAGTTAGAATGATAAAATGGAACTTGCCAACTCAAGTAATTCGAAATTCTTTCATTCGATTTGATTGAACGCTCACCTCTACCAGGAAAGCCCCTATACTTAGGGGTGAATTGCATTTCCACTCCTCTACTGAAAAATGAGCAAATTAACCTTTATATATTTCGAAATGTGCAAATTAGCCTCTCTGTTAAATTTTATTTGTTAAATGATGACGTGGAGTGTTAAGTGTAGCGACGTAAAAAAAAATTTGGTTTGGGGTCGCTAATTGTGGCAATTTATTGAGAACTTGAAAACTGAAGTTTGATTTTTTTTTGAAACATAAACTGAAAAACAGAAATAAAGAGGGGAGTCGCCACCGATCCTTTTTATAGGTATGATCGGACACCTAATAAATTTATTTTTTTTAAAAAGAAGGCCAAGTTTAGGTCTACGTTAAAATCAGAGAAAAAGTAGGGCTCGGGAGTCAGTTACGCGCGAGGAAGGTATGAGCACCCTCGCGACGCCTAAAATTGGTATCTTTTAAACATGTGCTGTCTTAATTTTCAAAAATGCTAGTTCAATTTAAATTCCAATTGTGATCCAATTTAAAAGACGAGAACTTTCAATTTTTGATTTTTGAGAAGGATATACCGTTTTAACACGAGCCGACAAATTCCATCCAACATAGCAATGAAATTTACGACTTAACGTTAAATCAGTGTATTGCCTCGATTAGTAATTAAAACATAAAAAATATTCATGAAATAAGAATTTGAAATAAATCAAATATGCAAACAATGACATTTTCAAATGAAAATATTAACATAATACTAGAGCAGTAGCAAAACAATAATAATATTTAAAAGGGAAATAAAAACCAAACATAAATAAATATAAAGTACATTTAGTAATAATAATATAAGGTAATATATACATAAGATAATATGCAAAAATATAATATATGACATATATACATGATGTATGAAAATATAATGCCTAATAGACATATATATGCAATATTACTAAATATATACATACTAGATATAAATACACATAGTGTAATTGAACATATACAATAATATTAGGAATACTATGGACAAGGAAAATACATTTATACTAATAATAGTAAAAGATATATATACACCAAATAATAATATAATAAGTAGCAATAGGGAAAATAATAAATACAAAATCAATAATGCAACATACACAAATAATACAAATAAGAAAGGTATATACATACGGATTATAAAATAAATGTATTAAAATTAATAATAAATACAATATGGGTAAAAATAAATATATACATGATATATACATAATGTGGTACTAAGAAAATATATATATATAAATAATAGTATTAGAAATCATATAGTATAGAGATATATAACTGATAATATTAAAATATATACATAATATTATATATAAAGTATTCATATAATATATATTAAAAAAATTGACATTAATACGTATTAAAAATATATACGGGGGGTAAGCGGCATTCACTAATAAATATAATAATAACCATGTAATACAATACCAAAAGACAAATATAATAAAATGATATTAAAATAAAGGTATTAAAACAGTAATATATATATATGTATACATCTAACAAGGATATATAATAATAATAATAATAATAATATTGAAACACAAAAGCCATTATAATAAAAATATTAAAATAAAGTAATAGAAACATTACTACATATATATATACATACATGAAGATATACACTAATGTACAATAATAATAATAATAATAATAAATAATATTAATAATATGAAAATAACAAGGATATTTAGATAAAAAACGAAAAACAAAACGAAAACAGGACTAAAATTAAACTAAAAACAAAGTTGTGGGGCAGATTTGAAAAGAAAATAAGGAGGAGAGGACCAGATTGCAATATGCGCGCAACATGGGAGGACCGAAAACAGAAATATCCCCAATCATTAAGATGCAGTGCTTGGTACGAGGCTAAATTGAAAACCTCAGAGAATTAGGTGGCCAAATTGCAAAATCATAGGAAAAAGGTAACTAAAGCACTAAATTGCAAAGCACTGAAGAGGTTGAGGGACCAGGGGGACAAATATCCCTAAAAGCAGAAACATACAAATCATAGTTAATGGCGCCGTTTCCTTTTGACTTTTCAATTTTTTATTTTAAAACCATTTAACATTTATATATTTTTTTCTGAAAAACTGCTCTCAAACCCCCCCTTTTTATCTCTTCCTCCTTTCTTCAGTTAAGGTTTCAACACCCATCATCGTCGGCGTTCACCGTGCCGAACGGAGATGGGAGCGGCCACGGGGTAGATCCGGTAAGACTCTTTTCTTCCTTGATTCTTTTTCGTTTTAAAGTAAGTTAATGAAAAAAAAAATAAAACAAAGCAAAGATAAACAGAAAGATTGAGATAACAGAGGAAAAAAATTGAAGTTCACCTTCTAAGCTTTTCTTTTTTCTTTTGTTTTTGATACAAACTTTTTGTACATCCTCCTCCTTTTTCATTTGTTGTTTGGGTGGCTTTTATATGGCCTAATTTTTACATACTTTATTATTATTTTCTATTCTTGCTTCTGTTTTGCTTGTTTTCAGGGCATGGGCATGGACGGTGGGGTGTGTGATGGTGCTGGTGGCAGACAGCATGGGAGAGTGGGAAGAGGCAAGTGGGAGTTTAGGGTTTTGGGATTGGGCTTGGATGTTGGGCTAGGTTAATTTTAGGTTTTGGGTTTGAGGATGGGTTAAATGGTTTAATGGGCCTGGGTATTTTGTAAACGGGCCAAAATTGGCCTACAACATTAAGTTAAATAGTTAATTACTAATTTGGTCCCCAAACTATAGATAAATTATCATTTTTCTTTTTTTAAAAAAATTTCTTAAAAATAATTCTAAAATCTTAAAAATAATTAAAAATATTAAAAATATTTTAAAATAATTTTAAAAATAAAAATTTAAAACATATATGTAAAAAAATATAAATGTTTTACAAGAAAAGCCTTAAAATTTTTTTATCAAACTTTTGAGTCAAAACCCCAAAATCATCATCTTTTACAAGACTTTCTTCCCTATTTTACAAAACCCAAACAAATCAAAAAGATTCCCTATACTTGATTGAAGCCATAAATAAATAAATACTTGATTGAAGCAAAAAATGTAACATTTATATTTTAACTCGGGGTTAGGTACAGTGATGGATCAGATCAAGAATTAGTGTAAATTTTTTTTATATAATAAATAGGAATTTTGAGTATTAAATTAGGAATTATTTAGATCCAATAAGAAATTAGAAAGTACTCCTTAGGTAGGAAAATTTTAAATAGATACATTGACTTAATTGAAAGAATAAAGAACTTGTTGTGGCCAAAGTAAGAAAAATAATAAGTTAGGAGATATATAGTAGTAGAGGAAAGGAAGGAATGATCAAGAAGAAATCTAACCAATGTATTGTATGTGTCACTTTAGGAAAAATGAAAGATTAGGAAGGACAAAGTGGTAAATAGCCAAGTAAATATTTATTAGGTGTAATGATGATGGGTAAAAGTATAAAGATTAATGGCTTAAGAACTTATTAGAAATTTGACCATTTTAATTAAAAATATGAGATATTTTAGTAAAATGGTGTAGAAAGTGAGAGAAAAGATGAAAAGTTATCATCTTTTTCATTCCCAAACCGTCACTTCTTTTTTCCCCCAACTTCCATCCAACTTTTCTTTTATTTCCCTTTATATCCTTCCTCCATTATTGAATCATTTAAGCTTTAAACCTTCCTTTTTCTTTGAAATTTCTTTAGTAAAAATTAAAAAGAAGGCTAGTGAACATCTTAATCTCATGAGAAAACTTCCCTGGATGGATTAGAAGAGATGATGAATTATCATGTCATACATATTTATTTTCATTAACTAGTATAGGAAATTTATATGATTTTAGTTTTAACTTATAAATGATATATGTTTTATATGAAACTGAAGACAAAGAAAAGAAGGGAGAGGATAAAATTGAAGGAAAAGAAAATGAGAAGGCCAAGGAGTGAAGGAAAAAGAAAATACATTATAATCTCAACCTTTTTGTTGTAAGTACTACAAGATTTTTTTTAAATTATTTTTATTTAAATGCTTATCTAGTAATATGGAATTACTTAGAATAGAAATGTAGAATATATATTTATATTTGTAAATAGATAATAAAAAGATGATTAGATTATGAAATTATGAAATATGTAAAGAAAATTATAGGTGGAGAATATGAAATGGTATATTTGTTTGAGCACTAAGCAATGATGTTGTGGTAAAAGTATATGTGTGAAAATGGTGTGATATTTGTGATTTGTAAAATGGGGACTAAATTGTAGATGATGGAGAAATGTGAAATATTTTTCGAAATACTTATATAAAGTATTTAAATGTATGAAATTTAACTTTTATGCCCAAGTAGACAAAATTAGAACTACTAGGATATTAGTGGCATGCCATTAAGGGACCTTAGCACGCTCTCCGATTATTAGCACCTTAGTACTCTCCGTTTAGCACATTCGTGCTCTCTGTATAGCACTTTAGTGCTCTCTGTTCAATAGTGCATAATAATGCACCTCTGTATTTTTTCATATATCCTGTGTATTCTACAAAGTCTACTCTAGGCTAAGAATATGAGTTGTGAATAAAAGTGAATCATCAATGTGTTGAGGTAAGTTTGATAACTTACAAAAGGTAAGTTAAATTTTATTAAAGTAAGGTATAATTGAAGAAATTTGTATGTGTGTAAATATGTATTAATTGAATAAGTTTAAAAAAATTATGTTATGATTCATAGTGATTACCAAGCCTTCACCGCCTTAATGCGTTTATGTTAACGCATAAGTACAATTAGACTCGAAGAGATAGAATTGGGCTAGGAGATCTCTCATCTCATCACATCCCCAAGAGCTCCAAGAATAGGTATTATATTTTGAGTTAAAATGGCATGTACATAGGTAGACTAAATGTGTTCCCAAGTGTTAGGGACTAAAATACAAACTCTTGAAACTCTATCTATTTTGGTTTTACTTGAAGTATTTTGATTCTATATGAAATGAATTATTGAAGTTATAAGTATGTTTGCAAATATGGTTTGTTAATGTGATAATTATGATCAATTTGGAGTTGTTTTAAGTAGTTTAAATGCATCTTGAATTAGGCTTAAGTGTTGAGTTGAATCCTATATATCGCAGGGGATTTTAGTGAACTTTTAAACTGATTTTTGCCAAATTTTACCCAAGGTATTGATACCAAAGGTATAGGTATGGATACCTAGGCTTTGAAATACAAAATTGCCAAAACAAAATGTGGTTTTGGTATCGTTTTTAACATCGCTATCAATATTGAAGGCTAGGTATCGATACCTTCATCAAAATTTGAATTTTTGGAGTTTTAGAATGTCATTTTGGTATTGATTTTGTGCAGTGGAATAGATTTTTTTAAAAGGTATCGATACCTTTTGTTTTGGTATCGATACTTTTCCTCTGTTTTGAGTAGAAACAGTGTTAAAATCATTTCCAAACATAATCTAACATCCAATAATGACCCCACACATTTATATTAATAATTTTTGGGTTAAATAAGTTAAAATACTATGTATAAATGTTTAAATTAAATAGTGTCTAGCCAAAACCATTTTGGCACCAAATGTAATAGCCTTATACCGGGTCTGTACGATCGGACAGGGTATAGAAGTGTTACAAAAAAAATTCAACTAAAAGTTTTGATTACTCACTTTCAAATTTCTCATGTTTTGGTTAATGTTCAGTTTCATTCTTTATCACCCATGCTGCCAACTAAAAGGTACATAAAAATTTATTTAATGTTTACTTTATCCTACTTTAGTGAATATTCATTTTCGTATCTTTTGATTGTGTGTAACCACCATTACAAAATTTTGATTACTCATTTTCGCATCCTTTAGCTATTACAAGCTTTCTCATTTGAAGATCTTATTGTTTGTTACCCTAAAGGCTAGTTTGGCAATACCTTTGAAAAGTACTTTTGAAAAGTGCTGTGGAAAAGTGCTTTTGAAAAGTACTTTTGAAGTTTGGTTTAAAATTTGAGTGTTTAGCATTGCTGTCAAAAAGTGCTTTTGTCAATTTTAGACATGTTATTATCAAGTAACAAATATGCATTTAAATAATATTTAAATTAGTTAATATTATTATATTTTAGTAAAAATATAAAAAAATTATTATAACTTGTTGTTAATATTTTAATATATGAAATATAAATTTTAAATACTTTTAAGCAATAAATATTAATTATTTATAAAATTTAATTAGAATATATAAATTATATTTTAAATATTTAGATATAACCATTAAATATTTGTAATTAGTATTTTAAAAAATATTTTTTTATTTTTAATTAATGATATAACACATTTGTAATTAAGCACCGAGGAAAAAAAAGGAAAGTACTATGGTATTGGAGGGGAGATGTACCACCCAAAACCCGGCCCAGACGTTATGACCGGATCCGACATGTCACATCGAAGCGTTCAAAACATTTTATATTGTTGATCCAGAAAAACTTACTTAATGTTTTAAAAGATAATTTCATTATAGGTTAAAGTGAATGGAAGCTGTGCACCAGGTAGGAAACCGGAAAAGAGGTGGTGAGTCCATCGGACTGCTTAAGTACCAAGCTCCCTTCGGATCCAATCCTAGACATGCATACCGCCATTGCCACACCTTAACGTCATGGATATTTCTAGGAAACCGATTTGATTAAGTCATTTTTAGGAAAAGTGATTAATTTTGGAAAATACTTTCATTGCGGAAGCTTTGCTTGTTGTCGTGTTATTTTGAAATCAATTGTTGTTTTTGAAAACGCGCCCTAAAGCTATCCAATTTCAACAGTTAAAATAAGTAATACCTATCTTAGTACTACATATTAAGACCATCAAAAATAATTAAGCGGCCTTATTACAACTTAAAACCCAAATCATAAAAATAAAAGAAAAGATGTCCAATTCACCGGAAGAAAACAGGAATTTGCAGAACGTGTGGCCACTCCGAATTCCCTCACAGCTCCAAGCCCACTATGGTTTGGGTTTACCTACGTGGATGAAAAATAAGGGGTGAGTTTGGGAAAACTCAGTGTGTAAAATAACCCAACCATAGTCTAAATCAGCTCAAACCACAGAAACAGAATAAGTTTGCCTTAGCTCAGAACAAAAATTCAGAACAAAACCCATAGGCCCATAACAGAACAGAACAGATATTACATGTTTATGCAGAAACCCAACCATATCCAACCGAATACACCCCCGTACCAACCTTACACCGTGTGGGGAGACAACTCGACCCACCCAACCGCTACACACTACAGAATTTGCAGCATGGCTGCCAGAACAGATAATGTGACAAAGTCACCAGATACAAATAATGCAGAGCCACCAGAAAATATATATGTGGCAGAGCCACCAGATCAGATATTTATGGCATAGCCACCAGGACGCTTCCTCCATAATATAACCCATGTCCCCATGTAACAGAAATAATATGTCATGGCATACGTATACAGAAACAAAACATCATACTTTTCAGAAAAAAATAACCCTAGGGATATAACGGTAATTTTGCATACATAGGGGTGTTCAAGTAATTTCACTATTCTTAAGGTTTTCATACATAACATAGCCATTTACGTACGATCAGAAACACTTACCGCGTTTTCTTACCAACTTGGGCCCGTTGGCCCATTATTCCGTTTTTGGCCCATTAAGCCTAAAAATATCGAAATGCACGGAATTGCGCACTCTGCAGTCTTATCACTTTAATTTACCATATACATCAAACTATTAATCTCATGAGCATTCACACACTCGCAAGATCTCAAAATACCAGCTTTTCGGCATTTCGGCTTTTCGGCTTGTGTCGATCTAGTCTATAAGAGGGTGTTAGTTACACACCTGTTTGCGACGATATGCTGACGAGATCCACACACGAACCGCCTACAATTGGATTACTAACACGTTAATCTAACTATTCAAATACGAACTACGTATTAACCCCTTACAATATTCGGCCAACCACACCTACAGATCAGAATAAGCTTATAAGAAATCAATAAGCAACTCATTAACAAATTTTTGTCAGTGTTTACCACATAATCATAATTTCACTGCAAGCTGTCTTCCTGAGCAACAGTCACTAAATCATTTATAACTGGAGCTACGAAACTCCAAATCAAGTGCCGTTAATTTTCCCTGAAAATAGACTCATATATATTCTATCCATAAAATTTTCAGAATTTTTGGTTTAGCCAATCAATACCAGATTTTTCTCAAAGTTTCCCATGTTTCACTGTTTGACTAATCTGACCACTCTTCATTACGAATCAAATTTCTCATTGTACAGAATTCAAAATATGTTCTTGTTTATTTCATTAGAAACTAGACTCAATAAGCTTTAATTACATAATTTATTCTGCTTCTAATTCATCTCCCACAATTTATGGTGATTTTCCAAAGTCACGTTACTGCTGCTGTCCCAAGCAGATTTATTACCAAATCACTCTTTCACACATACCTTGCATGCATGTTATTTAAACATGTATATCACCAATCAATCATCACATATCTATGATTTTACTTAAGTATAATCTCCATTTCATCATTTTAAAGCACAACATGTTAGCCGATTTTTCCCTTTAGCATCTAAGGCACATGCATGCTCATTTGTTTGGCTCAACTTCACTTATCTTCTATTTTTCATCAAAAGAACATGAAACAACAACCATTTCCTTCATTTTAATTCATGACTAAATGCTCACAACACAACTAAAAACCAAAATATACTTCAAGAGTTAAGGTAGAATCAAGAAGAACTCATGAACCTCAAAATAGAAGCAAGGTACCAAGAACTTACCTTCAATTTTCCTCCTCCTAGTGACCGAATACTCAAGAGCTTTCTCCTCTCCTTTCTCTTCTCTAACTTTCGGCTATGATGAACAAAGATGGACAAAACTTTGTTCTTTTCATCCTTTTGTTATTTTATTACCCAACATTTTATGACACAAAATTACCTATATTATTTATGCCATACCTATGCCATAATGTTAATAAAAAAAAATGCCCATAATGCTTATCATGCCCATCATGGAACATTTACCTAACACATTATCAATTTTTTATCAATTTGTACCATAAATTATGGATATCAAGTGCACATATTGTCTTCAACAACATGATGGCCGGCCACTTCTTGTAAAATGGGAGGTTTGACATGCAAATCCTCCTATTTTGCACTATTATTTATTTGGCCACTACAAATTAGCCTATAGCATTTTCAAACATTTTCATATAGGTCATATTTCATAATTTCACTCACAAATGACAAAATCAAAGCATGAAATTTTGCCAACATTCACAGAATTCCCGAAAATTGGGGCGTTACAGAAAAAGTAATTAAGCACTAAAAGTGCTTTTAGGAGAGGAAAAACTAAAAATTTTAGCTTCTCTTTTTCAGACGTGTTTTTTAAAAGCACTTCTGAAAAGCAAAAAATTTCAACCAAAAGCAGCTTGTTTAGCACAGCTTTTCTTCCAGAAGTGTTTTTGGAGCCAGAAGTATTTTTTTTAAAACATTACAGAACAAACCCTAAGAAGCTTTAATTTTAAGTTACTAAGTTTAACAATTTCTAGGTTTTGAATTTTTAATATAAATTTCTAGGTTAACAAGGACATCATAGTTTTTGAAATTTTAGAAAATAATGTTTTAAATTTATGAGAAGAAATAAAAGATAAAAAGTGAAATTTTAATTTAAAATAAAACCTCAAAGTCATTAATACATCTCTAAAGGTGGAGAAACAATTAAAGGAGCTCTTTGTCTTCTTCCTCTTCTTCGTCACCAAAGAGAGATGCAAAATCGAAAGATTTTATTTACTGTCAAAGTATTGTTTCTTTGGTTTAATTGTATTTCAACAGTAATAGAACCATGATTTTATTGAAATGTGTGCTTTTAAAATTATACTGAAGAGCGTCTTCAATATATAAAATTAGTGTCTCATTGCATTAAATAGTTCTCATCAAATCAAGAATTTTATTGAAATTGAAAATGTTTCCCCATTATTGAAAAATGAGTGAATTTCTAAAAAATGTCATTTTTTTTAAATTACTAGATTAGACTTATTCTTCTTTTTCTTTTTAAAATTTACGACATTAGGTAGAAATAAAGAAAACCCTTCCAGTTGGAAGCGTTTTCAACGAATTTATAGCTGGAAGCATTTTCAATGTATTGACAGAAAAGCGCTTCCAACTAAAAGCGCTTTCTGCTCCCAATATTTTATTTTATTTGGTGCCACCTTTTGTGAAAATAAAACTTACAAAGCATGTCTTTATATAAACTTTAAGCCTCATTTCTCTTTTTTTTTTAAGTGATGTAGGGGATATGGGTCTATATAACTCATAATCCATTTGCAATTTATTCCTTGACAATGTGAAATTGCTTATTTTTTTAACTGACAACATAAAATTAAAGCCTACACTTAATTCTTAAAAATTAAAGACAAAACTTTGTACAACATTAAAGTCTAACAAAATATATTTTGTTATCTTTAAATGTTATCATTTTGCTTGATATTGTTCAGATTATAATTTGAGGAGGTTGATCATTAGACAACTAATTATTTATCTTTAAACTATTTTTTGGGGTTATTCGGGTAAATAATTCATGCTATTTATTTTATATTTATTTTATTTCCTTTTATTTTTTAATCATGAAAATTTTATACATTCGTATCGTATTTGTGTTCTTTTTCATTTTATAATAATGTATTAATTATATTTAAAAATATTATTTACACTTGCAAATTGTTTATCTTTTTTTTTACAAATAAGAAAAAAAATAAAAATATTCTCATAATAAAATAATTTTTTGTAAATATGTAAAATTATTTAAGTAATTTTCTTGATTGATTTAGTTCTTTTCTTTTATGTTTTATAGGAAAAGAGGTAAAGTTGTTTCATGTTTGAATCTAAAATTGTGTGTTAATAGAAGACTAAATAATAATACAAATTCTTTGTCACCGAATTATTTATTAACTAATGTACTTTTTACTTTTAGAAATATAGAGAAATGCAAAAATAATATCAATATTTAACATATTTAAAAATAAAAACTAAAATATGCGTCACTATATTATCTCTATTAATTTTTACACTTTAATATCTATATATAAAATCTTATGTGTTACTATATGTGTAAGTTTGTCTTTCTTTTTTTATTGGACTTTTTTTACAACGATAATATTTGTATAAGAGTTTATAATGTTTTATTTTGTTAGATTTTAATGTTGTACAAAGTTTGTTTTTAAATTTTAAAAATTAAGTATAGCATTTAATCTTATGTTGTTAGTTAAAAGAGTAAACAATCCTACATTGTTTAGGAACAAACTGCCAATGAATTACGAGTCTATATAAACTTATATCTCACATTGCTTAAAAAAAAAAGAGAAATGAGACTTGAGATCTATATAAAGACTTCTTTTGTAAGTTTTATGTTCACAAAGGAGTGGCACCAAAAAAACAAAAAGATATTAGGAGCAGAAAACGCTTAAAGCTAGAAGTGTTTTTCTATCAATACACTGCTTCCACGTACAAATCCACTGAAAACGCTTCCTTTAAAAAATAGCATTTTTCAAAAATTTGCTCTTGAAAAAGAGCTCAATTTTCTAAAAATAAAAAAATAAAAACATCATGATTCACTAAAAAAGAGTTTCTTTAAATTTAAGGTTTGACTTTAATAAATTTGGATTTGGTTTTGTTTTAAAGGAAATCTGACTTTGATTTCTTAAGAAAAAAAAGATAACAAATAATAATAATAATAATAAATCGATAGCACATTGTTTTAAAAAATAATATTTTTTAAAAATATTTTTACTCTAATTTTTAAGATTTAAAAAAATTAGAATATGATTAAATTTTTTTAAAAGTATCAAAATAAAATTTTAGTTGTAGTTCAGGTGCTAAATTAGTAATTGATCATTTAAATTAACTTGCGATAACATTAGTGAATATTATGTAACTTTTGAAAGTTGGATGAACGAAATGTAATTTTAAACAAAATTTAGGGACAATCGGTATAGTTTACCCTAAATATTTTGTGTTTTATCCCAACTTTTTAGAGTTCCTTTTGTAAGTGACTTAAAAGAGTGTACTATTTTTCTTATTTTAATATGTCACATGGGTTAGTCATTGGGTTATAAAGGGTTAAAAATGGTTTTTTAAAGATATTTTTCAAAATTTTAGAGTTAGGACTAAATTGATAGATTTTATAAATGTTGAGAGTCAAATTTATTAAATTTTTTAGAACTAGAACTAAAATGAAAAATTTTGTAAACATTGAACGCTAATTTTTTTGAATTTTTTAACATAATTTTTAATAATTTTAATAGTTTATATTTATTTTTAAAATTTTTGTGTAGTTTTTAGTATTATTGTTAAGAAAAAAATAAAAAAATAAAAAAGATATTTTGCTATAATTTAGGGACCAAATTAACAATTAACCATTTAAATTAATGTTTCATGTCGTCATTTGATTGGTAAAATTTAATAAAGAGGTTAATTTGCACGTTTCGAAATATATAAAGACTAATTTACTAATTTTTCAATAGAAAAACCGAAATGCAATCCACCCTTACAAATAAAGACTTCTCTAATACTTTTACTGCAAATTATGAATCAAGAGATGTTATTAACATATAAATTATTCTTTAAATTTAATCATAACAGTAAACTTGTAAAATATCATATGACAAAAAATAACAAGTAATATGATAAGCACATAACCAAACTTGTCAATATCGACTTAAAACGATATATATATATATATAAACCTTACATATGATTATCCTAGAATTATAAATCTATAAAATTGTTTTTAATATATAACATTGAATACGTATCTAAAAAATAAAAAATAACTTATTAAGAAATTCTCATATATATTCGCCTGATTTGAAAATATTAAAGGAATTTACTTTTTCTTTTTCAATTTTTCAATCTTAGCCTATCATACGTTAGAATTAGGATAAAAACTAGAAAGGATTATCATGAGGTTTTTACCATTAAATTGAGACTTGATAACCATTAAAATATATTGTTGAAATCCTAAATTAAGCATTTTTAGCAAATGAGATAACTTTTAATTATTGTTCATGTTTAGATTTGCTAGTAGAGTTGGACGATTCACCTGGTTGTATGTAAAGTGGAGAGTTACCTTGTTGGGTGTTTAGGCAATGGAAGTTGGAGGGGGAAGGAAAGAAGAAAAAGAAGAAAAGATTCTCCCCTTTTAGGTTAAAGCAAAAGGTTTTTATATCTTTAGTTACAATCAAGTGTTATATCTCCTTTAATAGATTAGGAATAAGTAGTCTACCACCATAGGTCTAGGTAATATGGTGATTGAACATACTTTCAATCACTTTGAATAAGGCATGACAGTTGAGATTAAGAGTAACAATTAATGAGTGAGATTCACATGAACTCATAGGGATGTGTTTGAGAAGTGGGACTCTCACGAGGAATAGTTAAAAATATAAGTCTTTTAAGGTGAATTAAATTTTATCACACTAAAGATATAAATAAAAGAAAAAAAATATTAAAATAATATTTAAAAAATATTTAATAATTAAAAGTAGAGTGATAAAGTAATCATAAATGTAGGCTTGGGTTAAATCTCTATACATTGCAAATTGAGAAAGATGTCGTTATCCTGAAAGCGAATAGAAAACTCTTAACCACATACTTCTTTAAAAGTTAGTTTTGACATTTATTATTATTTGACAAGTAAATCTAGGATTTTATTCATTTAAGAGGCTAAGCCCAAGACGTTCCTTACAAATCTTAAGAAATAAACAAACAACTTAAAAAACCCAAAAAAACTCTTAAATCAGCCTAAACTTAAAAGCCCACTTCAAAAATAAAACCAAAGACTGAGCAAACCTTAGCTCAGCCTCCTCTCTGCTCGTCTTCTACCCAGCTTACCAAAACTAGTCGCGCATTTCCAAGAAAAGATTTAAGCGTCGACTATTATCTTTTAAATGCATCTACTCCTACAGTTGGCAAGATTCTCGATTTCTTCTTTCTTCCCTATGACAGTTCCAGATCTTTGGCATCTTTTACTGCCGGTGTTATCACCGTTCTAAGCGATTGTCCTTCCATGTAGGTAGTTATGTTAAGCTTTAAAGCTTCTTGCGCTATTGCATGCGCCGTTTCGTTCCCTTTTCTTCCTATCCGTCTAAATCTACATTTGTTGAAATTTTTGCTAAGAGTTTTGTTATCGATAATGTATGGGCTTAACATTGATTTATCATTTTCATTTCTCTGTATTTTTTTAATGATGCTGAGGGCGTCTCCTTCCACCACCACCCTTTGGTAACTCAGATCCAAGCCCATTCTTACCGCTTGTACGCAGGCCAAAGCCTTTGCTGCAAACGTCGTAGGGATTCGATTATTGACTTCCAATCTACAGTAAAGTATCTTTCCTTCTGAGTCCCTACAAACAATGCCTATTCCATATTTAAATATTTGTTTGTCAAAGGCCCCATCAAAGTTTATTTTGATTTCATCTGGTTCAAGTGGTCTCCACCGTTCTACTATCCTTTGACCTGGTAATTTGTGGTTTACCTCTTCCCATTCCCTCATATATTTGTAAATAAGAAAAACTGTGTCCTCTACTGATTGCTTCTCCTTGACCAAATTGCCCAAATGCTACAAAAAATAGTCTTATTCTATATTCTTGTCGTATTGGTAAGTAACTCTCTTATACACTGTTGATATCTAACTTCCTCGTTCCTTCGTGCATTTTGGATCCCTAACTCTTTCCATATGTTTTTTACTGCAGCGCAATCCCTGAAGGCATGTTCCGTCGATTATGTATATGTTCTGCAGCAAGGGCATATAGCTGTATTGCAAATCCTCTTATAGTGTAGACTGCCCATAGTTGGAATGTATCCATTGTACATCCGCCAGTTTGTAATCTTTAATTTTCCTGGCAAGTTTGTTTGCTATATTTTTTTATAGAAAAGTTTACCAATGTTTGTATCATTATTTGTAACACTATCTAGGTTAGGTTCCTCTTTTGTTAACCATCTGTAACCGCTCATCACTGTATATTCTCCTGATGGTTCACCACTCCAAATTCTAGAGTCGTCTTGTTGGTGTTGTGCCAAAGGAATTCTAAGTATTACAGCAGCCTCCTCGCTTCCAAATAAGTTGGTTCCTAGCTCTATGGTTCCTAACTGATTCTTTAATTCTATATTCCTCCAATCTAGGAACCCCAAGCATCTTGCCAGGTTGATATGCGGTCTCCCCTTCCCACCCTCCAAGCCATCCCCTCTCTTAGTAGTTTCTTTTTTGTTCTACGCTCCTCTAGGTATATGAAGGGTAATTTCCTAGTTCTGCCTGCAAAAATTCATTGTTGGGAAAATATTTAGCTTTTAAAGCTCTTGTTAATAACGAATTTGCGTACTCCATTAATTTCCAACATTGTTTCACAAGAAGGGCAATATTAAATTTGGCAAGATTCCTAAACCCCATTCCACCTTTGTCTTTATGTTTGCAAAGCTTATCCCAACTACACCAGTGAATACCCCTTTTTTCCTTCCTGTTTTTGCCACCAAAATCGGCTAATTTCTTACTCCATTTCTTGACATAATGAAATCGGCAATAAAAAAACATGACATCACGTAAGTTGGTATAGATTGACGAATACTTTTAATAAAGACTTCCTTACTGCCTTGGGATAATGTTTTAATGCACCAATTGTTCACTCGTTCAACGATTCTGTCTTTTAAATTTTGAAACGTCTTTTGTTTCTGCCTCCCCACAATACTGGCATCCCAAATATCTTTAGACGTTCATTGCCCTTCTTACACGTAAAACTTGGGTCACCAAATCCTTTGCTTGTGTCGAACAGTTTGAGCTAAACAACATTGTCGATTTATCCAAGTTGATGCTCTGCCTAGATTTCTTTTCATACTTAATTAGAATATTTATTAGCTCGTTTGCTTCCCTTTCTGTTGCTTCTCCAAAAAGTATGTAGTCATCAACAAATAATGAGTTATCGCTAGCCCACTCCTACTTGCCTTTATGCCTCTTATTCTTTTTTCATTCTTCGCCATCCTCATCAAGGTAGAGAGACGCTCTCCGCAAATAAGAAATAAATATAGGCTCAGCGGGTTGCCTTATTTGAGGCCCCCTTATTGGCTTGAATCTTTCCCCACTTCTCCATTAATGCAAATTGAATAAGAGACGGAGGAGATACATTTTATAATAAACTCTACTCATGTACTCGCGAAGTCAAATCTTATCATTATCTCTTTTAAAAACCCCCATTCAACCCTATCATAAGTCTTGTTCATATTCAATTTAAGTACAAAAGATTCATTAATTACTAATCTTTTTTGTTTTCATATATGTAGGATTTCATAGGCCAATAAAACATTATCAGTAATTATTCTTCCTGGGATAAAAGCACTTTAAGTTTCGTCAATGCAACTATTTAAGATTTGACTAAATCTATTAGCCATTGATTTTGATATAATTTTATAAAGAACCAAATATAAGCTTATGGTCTAAAATATTTTAAACTGGTTGGACACAACTTTTTCAGAATTAAGACAATCAAGGTTAAGTTATATAGTTTCCAACAGGTTACCTCATTTTAAAATGCTGTGACAATATTCCCCCACTTCTTTCCCTAATATATGCCAGAATTTATGGAAGAAAATTGCAAGAAAATCGTCTTCTCTCACCGCTTTCACGAGCGCCATGTCTTTGAGGGCGTTTATAATTTCTTCGATCTTGTACCCTTCTGTCAGTTCTCGATTCATATCTTTTTTGATATATTTATTTACTCCATCCCACACCCCTTCCAATATCTCTCCTCCTCATGTGGTGAATAGTTCTGAAAAATAATTTTCTGCAATATTCATCATCTCATCTTTTTCCAATGTGAGCGAGCCATCTTCTTTTTTTAGTTCTTTTATTTGATTTCTCCTTTTTCTATGAAAGGCATATCTTTGTTCCCAATAAAGTTCTTCTTTATCCATTTCCAAGTTTAATTCCACCTTCAATCCCAATAGGTCACCTATCACTTCATCTGATCGCTCCTCATCCATAAGATTATACATTCTTTTCTCCAAGCTTTTCCTTTTTCCTACCTCATTATTCTTCAAACGTTTAGCCCATTGTAACAATCCTTTTCCAAGATCTTGTTGGGTATGGGTCCCACTATGTGGGAAACCCATATTTTCTGGCACAAATGTTTTGCCTTCCTTTTTCTTTTGTTTTTTTGTCAAAAGCCAATTCTTTTTGGCTTATTAACAGGGAATGGGCAGAAATTTTTCGGCAGAGAGAGAGAGCTAAAGAAAAACAGAGAGAAAGAAAAAAAATCAGTTTTTCAAGCTTGGTGCAGCAGTGATCAACTTCTCGATCGAAGGTCCATCCGTGGTTCGATTGAGCTGATTTTTGGACAGCAGCTAGGTGATAAGGTGTTCTTGACTTTGTACGGTCGGATTTTTCATCCGAGTCTTGTAGCGTCGGAAATACCCATTTTTCAGCAGCTACGTTTTTGGTGATGTTCTCTCATTTTTCTCTCTTTTGCTAAAGATTACATGTTGTTAGCCTTGTCGGAGTTGAATGCTTGTTGTAGGCTTGATATTGTGATCTTGTAGTTGAACATTTGATGATAGTGGAGCTCTTTATCGGACTCTAAAGTCCCGTGGTTTTTACCCTTAATTTAGAGGGGTTTTCCACGTAAAAATATCGGTGTCTCTATTTATTTTTGTTGTGGTTGCATTAGTTGATTTGTGGTTGATTAAGGTTGCTAGAGAACATATCTTGTGCTATTGTGCTTGCCATAATTTTTACAGGAGTTATAAGGAGAGAAAGAACACCGGTTGTGCTTTCGCTTTGTTTCGGTTGTTCGGTTTCTTCCCAACAAACTGGTACCAGAGCTTGGTTATTGTGTCAGATAATTATGGAAATTAATACGAGCAAGATGATTATGTTGAATGGCACAAATTATCAACTTTGGCGGAATAAAATGAAGGACTTGTTGTTTGTGAAGGCTTTGCATCTTCCGGTCTTTACTACTCAAAAACCCGATTCGAAAAGTGATGAAGAATGGGAATTTGAGCATCAACAAGTGTGTGGCTTTATTCGGCAATTTGTTGAAGAAAATGTTTACAATCACATTGATCAGGAGACACATGCTCGAACATTGTGGGAGAAGCTTGAAAGCTTGTATGCTTCGAGGTCGGGCAATAACAAGTTATTTTTGCTGAAGAAAATGATGGCGCTGAAATATAAAGAAGGAATGTCTATAGCTGACCATGTTAGTGAATTTCAGAGTATGATGAATCAGTTGCTTGGTATGGGTGTCAAATTTGATGACGAGATTTTAGGACTTTGGTTGCTTGCTACTCTACCAGACTCTTGGGAGACCTTTCGAGTCTCACTCATTAATTCTGCCCCACAGGGTATTATTACTTTGGATTTGGCTAAGAGTGGTGTGTTGAATGAAGAGGTTAGAAGAAGATCTCAGGGTTCTACATCACAGTCCGAGGTGTTGGTTATCGAGAATAGGGGGAGAAACAGAGACAAAGATGGAAAGGGTAGAGATAAAAGCCGAAGCAAGTCAAGATCGAGATACAAGAATCTTGAGTGTCATCATTGTGGTAAGAAAGGTCATATCAAGAAATATTGCTTCAAGTGGAAGAAAGAGAACAAAGGTGGTGGTGATAAACACGACCGGAATGACGATAAAAAAATCCGAGCGTGTTGCTACTGTTACTCGTGAAGATTTGTTAGTTATTTGTGATGAGAATTTGGTCAACCTAGCATGCGACGAGACTAGTTGGGTGATTGATACTGGTGCATCACTTCATGTCACGTCGAGGAAGGAATTCTTCACATCTTATACTCCTGGTGATTTTGGGGTATTGAAGATGGGTAATGATGGTTTGGTTTCGGTTATTGGTATGGGAGATGTTAGCTTGGTAAGTAACAATGGAACAAAGTTAACTCTCAAGGATGTCAGACATGCACCGGATGTCCGTTTGAATTTGATTTCTGCAGGAAAGCTTGATGATGAGGGATTCTGTAACACCTTCAGTGAAGGGCAGTGGAAGCTGACTAAAGGCTCATTGGTTGTGGCTCGAGGAAAGAAGAGCTCAAATTTGTACTTGATGCAAGCTTTGACTTCTCGAGAGACGGTGAATGTGACACTGAATGACAACTCAAGTGAGTTGTGGCATAAACGACTCAGTCACATGAGTGAGAAGGGGCTTAACTGTTTAGCGAAGAAGAATCAACTTTCAGGTTTAAAGAATGCTACACTGAAGAATTGTGCTCATTGTCTAGCAGGAAAGCAGAAAAGAGTTTCATTTAGAAGCCATCCTCCTCATAGGAAATCAGAGTTGCTAGAGTTGGTCCATTCAGATGTTTGTGGTCCGATAAAAGTAAGATCACATGGTGGTGCACTTTACTTTGTGACTTTCATTGATGATTGTTCAAGAAAGCTATGGGTTTACACTTTGAAGTCTAAAAATCAAGTCTTTGAGGTGTTTAAACAGTTTCAAGCATCAGTTGAAAGGGAAACTGGGAAGAAGTTGAAGTGCATTCGTACTGATAATGGTGGCGAGTACACAGGGTCGTTTCATGAGTATTGTCTGCGACAGGGAATCAGACATCAGAGAACACCACCAAAGACTCCACAGTTAAATGGGTTAGCTGAAAGAATGAACCGAACATTGATTGAGAGAGTCAGATGTTTGTTGTCAGATGCAAAGTTACCAAGATCGTTTTGGGCTGAAGCTTTGAATACAGTGACACATGTGATAAATCTGTCTCCTTGTGTTCCTTTGAAAGGTGATGTGCCAGATAGAGTTTGGTTTGGTAAAGACGTGTCATATGATCACCTACGTGTGTTCGGTTGTAAAGCATTTGTTCATGTTCCAAAGGATGAAAGATCCAAGTTGGATGCCAAGGCTCGACAATGCATTTTTATTGGTTATGGTCTAGATGGTGAGTTTGGTTATAGACTCTATGATCCAGTTCAGAAGAAACTCGTGAGAAGCAGAGATGTTGTCTTCATTGAGGATCAGACCATTGATGACATTGATAAGACGGAGAAAGTGGATTCACAAGGTAGTGGTGACTTGATCGATGTGAATCCGGTTCCCCTAGACTCTTCACCAGATCCTATCCAGGATGTTGTGCATGGTGATGTTAGTGGTGACCATCAGACTATAGGTGACTTTGATACTCCCATGGATGATGTTGTGAATGATCAACAACAAGCACCTATAGCTCCACCAGCAGTTCCACTTCGAAGGTCTTCCAGAGATCGACGATCTTCTGTCAGGTATTCTCCTGATGAATATGTTCTTTTGACTGACGGGGGAGAACCTGAATGTTATGAAGAGGCTATGGAGAGTGAATGCAAAGATCAGTGGGTTGAAGCGATGAAAGACGAACTTCAATCCTTGCATGAGAACCATACTTTTGAATTGGTGAAACTGCCTAAAGGCAAAAGAGCTTTGAAGAATCGGTGGGTTTACAGGTTGAAGCAAGAAGAGAAGTCTTCATCTCCACGATACAAAGCTAGATTGGTCGTCAAGGGTTATACTCAGAAAAAGGGGGTTGATTTTGAAGAAATATTTTCTCCGGTTGTGAAGATGTCCTCTATCAGAACTATACTGAGTTTGGTAGCTTGTTATGACCTAGAGGTTGAACAAATGGATGTGAAAACTGCTTTTCTTCATGGTGACTTGGAAGAAGAGCTTTACATGGAGCAGCCAGAGGGTTTTGTTGCACAAGGGAAAGAGGACTATGTGTGCAGATTGAAGAAGAGCTTGTATGGTTTGAAGCAAGCTCCAAGGCAATGGTACAAGAAGTTTGAGTCTGTTATGGGGGAGCAAGGCTACAAGAAGACTACTTCTGATCATTGTGTGTTTGTTAAGAGATTCTCTGGTGATGATTTTATTATTCTTTTGCTCTATGTTGATGATATGCTTATTGTTGGTCAGAATGCTTCTAGAATTGAGAAGTTGAAACAGGAGTTGAGTAAATCCTTTGCAATGAAGGATTTGGGGCCAGCAAAGCAAATTCTTGGCATAAGACTGACACGTGATAGAAAGGCCAAGAAATTATGGTTATCACAAGAGAGGTACATTGAGAAAGTACTTCAAAGGTTTAGTATGGACAAAGCTAAAGCGGTGAATACTCCATTTGCTATGCACTTCAGATTGAGTGTTAAGCATAGTCCTTCCACAGAAAAGGAGAAGGAAGAGATGCAGAAAATTCCTTACTCTTCAGCCGTGGGTAGTTTGATGTACGCAATGGTTTGCACGAGACCAGACTTGGCTTATGCCGTTGGTACAGTTAGTCGGTTTCTTTCTAATCCAGGCAGAGAGCATTGGAATGCAGTGAAGTGGATTATGAGATATCTTCGTGGCACTTCCAACATGAAACTTTGTTTCGGCAATGAGAAACCTGTTCTTGTTGGGTATACAGATTCAGACATGGCCGGAGACATTGACTCGAGGAGATCTACTTCAGGTTACTTAATCACTTATGCAGGGGGAGCTGTGGCATGGCAATCGAGACTGCAAAAGTGTGTTGCATTGTCCACCACCGAATCAGAGTTCATTGCAGCAACCGAAGCGTGTAAGGAGATGCTTTGGATGAAGAAGTTTGTGCATGAGCTTGGTTTTACTCAGGAGAAGTATGTCCTGTACTGTGATAGCCAGAGTGCTATTCATCTTGGTAAGAACTCAACTTTTCATGCTAGATCTAAGCATATTGATGTGAGGTACCATTGGATACGAGATGTTCTTGAAGCTAAGCTGTTAGAGCTTGAGAAGATACACACTAATGATAATGGTGCTGATATGTTGACGAAGGCCTTACCAAGAGGAAAGTTTGAAGCATGTTGTTTGACCTCCGGCATGGAGGCATTCCCCACATAGTTGGAGGGGGAGATTTGTTGGGTATGGGTCCCACTATGTGGGAAACCCATATTTTCTGGCACAAATGTTTTGCCTTCCTTTTTCTTTTGTTTTTTTGTCAAAAGCCAATTCTTTTTGGCTTATTAACAGGGAATGGGCAGAAATTTTTCGGCAGAGAGAGAGAGCTAAAGAAAAACAGAGAGAAAGAGAGAAAGAAAAAAAATCAGTTTTTCAAGCTTGGTGCAGCAGTGATCAACTTCTCGATCGAAGGTCCATCCGTGGTTCGATTGAGCTGATTTTTGGACAGCAGCTAGGTGATAAGGTGTTCTTGACTTTGTACGGTCGGATTTTTCATCCGAGTCTTGTAGCGTCGGAAATACCCATTTTTCAGCAGCTACGTTTTTGGTGATGTTCTCTCATTTTTCTCTCTTTTGCTAAAGATTACATGTTGTTAGCCTTGTCGGAGTTGAATGCTTGTTGTAGGCTTGATATTGTGATCTTGTAGTTGAACATTTGATGATAGTGGAGCTCTTTATCGGACTCTAAAGTCCCGTGGTTTTTACCCTTAATTTAGAGGGGTTTTCCACGTAAAAATATCGGTGTCTCTATTTATTTTTGTTGTGGTTGCATTAGTTGATTTGTGGTTGATTAAGGTTGCTAGAGAACATATCTTGTGCTATTGTGCTTGCCATAATTTTTACAGGAGTTATAAGGAGAGAAAGAACACCGGTTGTGCTTTCGCTTTGTTTCGGTTGTTCGGTTTCTTCCCAACAGATCTATCAATCTTTGTGGAACATCCCCGTTGCTTTATCCCCAAAGACACCTAATCTCTTCTTCACACGTGTTTTCCAACAACCACTATTGCTTAAATCTAAAGTTTTCGGCTCTAAACACCAGATCGTCTAACTTTGTCTCTATTACTAAGGGACAATGATTTGAGAAAGAATGTCCAAACTTTGTAATTAGGCCACATTGTCCACCATTCCATATTTGCTATATATCTATCAAGACTCTCTCTAATATTGTTCTCTGCAAAATTTCCTCTTTCTCATGTGAACCACACCCTTATGAATCCCAAGTCTTCTAGTTGACAAGTTTTTAATGTTTCTCTAAAATCCTGTATACGTCCTTCCCTCTTAGCCCCCCCCCATTTTTTCTCGAATTAAGTATAATATCTCATTGAAATCTCCCCACTAACCATGCCAAGCTATGATCTTGACCTAGTGATTTTAATAAGCTCCAACTCTCCTTTTTTTTGCTAACTTCTGGTGATCCATAGAATCCAGTGAACCTCCATCTTTTGATACTGGAATCTTCATCTATTTCCACATCAATACGATTATTCAAAAAAATTCGTAATGTTACATTCATCCCTTCCTTCCAACCCATATTGAGCCCTCCTCTTGTACCTTCTACTGACACGCCAATCCGTTCTTCCGTTCTGAAAACCACATTGTCTTCAAACACGTTCCATCCTTTTGTTGTTCAGTTTTGTCTCCATAATGAAGACTACTTGGGGTTTATTAGCTTTCAACACATGCTAAAGCCTTCTACGCACCTAAGGGCTCCCCAACCCCCGGACATTTCAACTAAGGATTTTCATTACTATCGGTTAGCCTGCCCTTGCCAGTCTTGATTGGTGACTTGCACATTCATACTTCATCATGCTTTCTAGAGATTCTGAATTACCAATCTCCTCTTTGATAAACCCTTAGTCTTTTCTTCCCATCACTTCCTTCTATTGGCATATCTTCTTCCTCTTCCATCCTTTGTCTTCCTGTAGATCCTTCCTTATTCTCATCCTCAGCTCTCTATCCTTCATTCAGCTTTCCTTTCAAATTGAATCCTAATATTGGACTTATGTATTGTCCTCTCTGAAATTGCTTCTGTCTTTGAACCCCACCCTTTGCTTCCCCCATTTGTGCTTTCCCCCTTTCTCTTCCTCTAATAAAACCCCCATCTTCCCTCAACCAAGCACTAGTGGTGGTAACAACCCTCCTCCCTGGTGCCCTCAACGATAGCTCCCATCCCAACTCCATCTCTTGACAATCTGTTGTTATTCTGATAGGGCAAAAATATCTCCATGACCGAGTTTTTCACAAAGAAAACAGAAAATAGCCAATTTCTCATATTGAAATCGTGCATAAAATTGTTTTCCCGACAAAATTATTAACTTCTTCTTTCTTTTTTAAAGAGACTCTTACATCCAATTGAACCCGTATTCTCATATACCCACGAAATCCCTTGTTGATTTGTTTTGTATCATTTTCGACAAAAGTACCAAGGAATACTCAAACTATTTTGCAAGTTCTTCAGAAATCATTCTTGTTGGTATATCATGAATTTGAACCTAAAAGAATGAATAAATCAAAGGTACTTTCATTGGATTCTCGTCTGCCATTAATCTATGGAAAACTAATAGGTGGTTGTTAAAGGTCTATGGTGCTCCATTCATGACTATGTTGATATCGACCTCATGAAAGGATATGAACAAGAATCGCTTCTCTCCTAGACCTAAGATCACCATCCCACTGATTGGATGCCATAAATTAGCCAATGTATTTTTCACGGCTAGAAAATTAACTGCACTTGTTGTCAGAAAGCACCCCCACCAAGCAAAATTCTTAATTCAATTTGTCTTCTTTTCCCCTTCCACCCTCCAACCCTCCTCTTCCTCATTGTTAAGACATAGCCCCGCCATATCGTTCTCCATTAATTCAGTTTTGATGTTCAATTCAAACCCTAATTTCCTAGATTTTGAAGGCGGTTTAAAGAAGAAACAAAACAGAAACAACAAAAAAGATCGATCGAAAAAGCTAAGTTCGCATGATCAAGATTTGATAAAAACTTTTTATCAATTGAATACGTGAAAACCAAAGACGAAGCTTATTTGTTATTATTTGTTATTTATTTCAACATTTATATATAAAAAATAAAAATAATTTGTCTGAAACCTTTTTTTTTAACGGGAATCGACCTTGAAAAGCGAAAATGAAGTTGTCACCGATCTTTATTTGGTGTGATCGGATCACCTTTGTTTTAATAAAACAATTTTAGTTTAACGGCATTTTGGTCTACGAAATTCAAGAGAATAAGTTCAGGAGTCGGTTACGTGCGAGGAAGGATCAGCACCCTCGACACCCCCAAAATTGGTATCGAACTGATTAGTTAGTGTCTTAATGTCGAAAATTGAAAATCGAGAATGGATTTGAAATACGATCCCTTTTTATTAACATCGATTTTAAAATTCTTGAATTAGCTCAAAACGATTGTTAAAGATTTCCTTATCTCGAGATATCGGAGTATCACATCTCGTAAGTTAGGACACAATACCATGAATTCCGGAGCGCAAGGTCGTCTTTAATTTAAATTGGAATCCCGTGTGTTTTAAAACTCAAAAGGATATTTGACTATTTAGAATCAACAAGAAAACCAAAACCCTGTAAGTTAGGGCACAATTCCTCGATGTTCCAAAACGCAAAATATTGCATTATTTAGAAAATTTTCTTTTTGAAATATAGCGAATATCATGTTTAATAAAGTACGTTATTCGTTTAGATTAAAAAATAAAACAATTTATTGGATGAATGTAACGAGGCTTGATTCATAGGGCGATAATATGAAATAAAAATATAGTGCGACATGGAAAGATAATACATGAATAAAAATATTACACGAGTGAATGACAATAATATGGAAATACAAGTAAACGAATCATAGTACATGCAATGGCAATAATCTCACAACATGCATCATTTAAATACTAACATTAATAATTAAAGACCAATGAATTAAATAATATATATAACAATTTTAAAAAAAATGATAAAGCAAATTAAAATAAATAAAATGTAAAACAAATTTTAAAATGATAACAAATGAATTTGAAATAAATAATGTGAAAAAGAAATTTAATATCAACAATGTACAAAATAATTTAAAAATAGAGTATATGTAAAAGAAATTTTAAAATAGGTAATATACAAGACATCAAAGAAATAACTAGTATATATACAAAAAAATAGATATAACAATTTGAAATTCAAAATATATAAAAAAATTTAAAGTAAATAATAAAACATTTTAAAATGAATAATACATAAAGCGAGTTTAAAATAAATAATGTAAAAGAATTTTAAAATCTATATTACACAAAGCAAATTAAAAAAGGATTCATATGAGTGATTTTAAAATAGGAAATATATATATACATACACAAAAGTGTAAAATAAATAATATATATATAAAAAATAATAAAACTATTTTTAAATAAATAAAAAGAGTTTAGCTTAAGATAACAATTTAAACAAGTAATAAAACAATTATACATGAAAAAAGCAAGCTTAGAAATATATAAAGCAATTCGAAGTATATAATATATGAAATAATTTAGAATAATACATCCAAAATAATCTAAAACAGTTTATCATATAAAAAATAGATAAAATAGTTTAAAATAAATAAATGAAATAAATAAATAAAATATCAAAGAGTCCAAATTTACGTGAAAAAGGGTTAGATTGTAGATAAAATGAAACTTTAGGGTCCGAATTCGAATAAAATAAATGCAAGTATATAGAAAGGACTAAATCAAAATCTAAATAAAATTAAAAGGGGAAATTTGAAATAAAAAAAAGGGCAAAAGACGGATTTGAAACGCGCTTGAAAACTAAGGGACCGATTGGGAAAATATTCCCAGCCCTTATACGCTTGTTTTACCCGTTTGCCTCTTCAAATGGTCTGAGGACCAAATTGGAACAGAGGTAAAATTATGCGGTTAAATTTAAAAATAAAAGAAAAATAAAAAGGATTAAATTTAAATAATCAGAAATGACGGAGGACCGCGCATAAATAGCCCATTTACTGAAAACGCGCGGATTCCCCTAAGGTGGGTCGGGTCTCGCGGGTTAGAGGCCCAAAACGATGTCGTTTTGGCCTCTGAACCCAATCACCAAAACAGCGCCATTTGCTTCTTGTTACTTAAGTCAAAATATTTTTTAAAAAAATCATTTTTACTGCTCTTTAAAAAAAAACTTTTAAACACTCCCCCCTCTCTTATTTCTTCTCTGCTAGGGTTAGGAAACCCATCATTGCCGCCATCGCCGAACTACCGCTCCTCCACCTTGCACGGTGGTCGGAGGGATGCAAAACGGTCCCTTTAGGCTCGTTTTGACCGGATCTAGAGGCCTATCCTCTTATTTGCAACAAAAACCGAATAAAAGAGGACTATTTGGTCCTTTTACTTAGCCGACGCAGCCGTCAAAGCCAAAGCCAAACCTTAAACGGTCTTGGGGCCCTCGGCGTAGGTGAATCGCCCTCGACGACGGATGAGCGTGAGGCTACTTAGGTAAGTTTTTCTTTTCCTCTTTTATTTGAAAGATTTGTGTTATAAAAATAAAATAAATAAAATAAAAGAAGCAAAAAAATGAAAATAGATGGTGAAAAGATTAACCTTTCGAAACTTTTGTTCTATTTTTTGATTGATAGTGTGTGTAATACAATATTTTTACGTTTGAGGCTTCTTATAGCCGAATATAAAAAATTTAATCTATATTTGCTACTGTTCGGCTCTGCTCTTTCCTGTTCTCCCTTCTTTGTCATGTTTGCAGGTCTATGGAGGGTCAACGAAGGAAAACCTTGCTATTTCAGTGCAAGGAAACAGCCATCGGGCGGAGGGTACACTGACGGAGGCACGTGGGGTGCGGGGCGACCGAGGCTACGGTGCTAGAGTGGATAGAAACCCTAGGGTTTTTTGAAAATTTTTTATATTTTGGGCCAATCGGGCCTTGTAATGTTGGGCTCGAGATTTTGAGTTGTGTTTTGGGTCTTAATTGGGCTGATGGTATAGGTTAGGTATTGAGTCTTGTAATTGAATTGTAAATATTTTAGGCCCGGGCAAAATTTGAGTCCTACATAAGTCACAACTTTATTAAAAATCAATTTTTATGTAATTTCACTAATCACCATTACAAGTCTTTCCATCAACGAAGCTTTTGTTCAAATATGACATTGGATGAATTACGAGAAATGACAGAAAATAAATGCCCCATTAAAATCCAAGATTGTTTTCCAAGCTACGTGATGTAATCCCATTTTCCTTTTAACTATAAACTGAAAACAGCGGGAAATTTAGAAAAATAAATAAATTGCTGGCATTTGCTAATTGAAAAAGACAGCAGATTTTAGTTTATACAAAATGATATTTAGTTTAAAAAAAATAAGGAAAAAAAAAAAGAAGTATAAGTCCAAAATTTGTATTACATTTTAAAATCTTACTGTAATCTCTTTCAATATATATACACTGTAAACTTCTAACTACTTGGACAAGTATGGCTAAAGTGAAAACTTGTTCTAATCGATTTCAGCGTGTACATAATCAACAAAAACGAAGTTCTTTTCCAGTTCATGCAATGTATATGCCAAACCTGCAGAAACCACTCCAAGTAGTGCTAAAACTACTCGGAATTGCATGTCGGATGGAATGCTGGCTGTTGCGCAAAATGCAACCGTTGCACCCATTAGGATCTTTTGCCATGTTTGAAATGATTTGTATGCTTGTTTGCATGATGAACATTTGAGCGTATGCTGCTCGAATCTATCTAACATCTGCAGATGATGATTAAAAGTTCATGAACATGTTTGAATAGAAGCTGTTAAGGGGACAGGGGATATTAGTAAATTTTAAGTTTAGCGTACCTGGCGTTTTGATAATACTGTGGATGGTAGAGGTTGTTGGCCGACCGAGGTGAGCCATTCAGGTTGACTATTGCCGTGACGTCTTAGCCAATTTCGAAATGCCAAGACGAAGCGATCAGCTTGCGTGGGTGTGAATGTGAGCTTTGTGTACTGCTTGTTTATGTCCTCAGAACTCTCCATGGACTTTGAAAGAAAGATCTTTTCTTGTCCTTGAAGAACAATCATGTCTCCATCATAGACCTTGTTCGAAGTCCAATGCTCGAACCATCTAGGAACCACCTGACATGAGAAGCAGGGAATGATTTAACTTAAAGAATTTATACAGAAATGAAGCAAAACTTGGGTGCCAAAATCGAGGCTTTTCCCTTAACATGAAACTTTGATTAGGAACATGGATGCTAATTAAAGCAAGCATATCACAGAAAACGTGGAAAAATAAAATAGTTCGTGATGAATAAACCTTACAAGAAGTTCTAACAGAACGCATATAGAAAACAAGAAAGGCTAGCGCTATTTGCAACATCATAAAGAGAGATATATGATTAAAGATCCTCATTTTACTGCAATATCAGACACGAAAATATGCATTAGAAGCACAATGAAATAGTACTCACCTGCCACCAGGCAGACCCAGGCACTGTAAACTGGAAGAAGTTTCGAGCACTACAAACGATTGATCGAGTCTTCCCTGGAGCCATTGGTACATTGAACGAACATATCCATATCTTCCATTTCTGCTCACCAACTATAGGAAGTTTCGTGTCTATCTCTATTCTGCAGAGCATCGTAGTACAAGTACCATAAAATTGGAAGATCCATAAAATTTTGAAAGACATTAATACAAAAGACAACAATTTATTAACTGATCTAAGCTGCATTTGGCTCTTTATGCATGTAACAAGATGAAAGGGAGACCGAAAAGGATATTCTTGAAGGAGAAAAATAATGATATGAAACTATTTGGACTGATAAGAGAGGATGGTGGTGGATAGGGATGATTGGAGGATGAGGATTCATGTAACCGACTTAAATGTTTCTATGTATTGTTTCTTGTAGCAGACTACAAATATAGTGTGGGATTAAGGCTTGTTGGTCCATTTGTAAAAGCAGTTTAAGATGCACTGAAATTTTAAATCTTAAACAAGGATGACAGACTTACTTATTTATATAATAACATGGTGCTATAAACTTAGAACTGATCTTGGGATTATCATCATTTGATCCACCAAAGCCCCAAGGACCACTAGACTCCACCTTAAACGGAAGAGGTTTAGCTCGGTCTCTCCTCCCTGTAACCTATGTTGACAAAATACAAGATTTATCAGCAATAAAATGAATTATATTTTGATGCTTGTATTTATTTCGAAAACTAAGAGTAGGGATTGAAAAGCATTGTTAAAGCCCCAATTGAAAACTTAAAATTTATAAGGTTCATCTTAAAAGTTGCTTGACTTGAAAAGTAATGGATTCTTCAAGCGATCAGTATACCATGATGGATCTTTGGATATCATCTAAACCATGTATGTAAACTAAATCTAATAAAGCTTGTAAAAGTACCTTGTGATGAGCAAAATCAATATGGGAAGGATCAGAGACATTCTCCATGAGGGTATCATAACCATAGAACAGATCACGCTGAATATTAACGGTTGCAAACTCCGGTTTTTTAAAGTCATCAGGTAACCTAAAAACGTAGCAATGATGTTTCATCAAGATATATTATACTATATCATCTGGTTTAGTACTTAACCTAGAAGTTTGAACAACAAACATATACTAAAATTAGATGCAATGAATTACATTGGGGGCTTGGTGGCACTAGCTCTTTCCTGCCCATTCTCGTCCGGCCAAACGAAAAGCAATCCTTGAGACACCATTGTAGGAAACACAGTAGCACAGGCTCTTGGAGACTGAACAGCACGAGCTTCAGGACCTTGAGATGCAGCCTGAGGAATCCTAGTGCATGATCCACATCCATCAAAAGACCATCCATGATATGAACATTGCAAGTGCCCATTTTCATCTAGTCGCCCTTCCTACAAAGTTGCAAAGATACCAATCAAAACCCAGAATTCAGTAACCCATTTTTTTTCATTTGGTAGCAGATACAAATAGCCAAATTTAAGGGGCAACCAAATTTGAACTTTAGCTTATGCACTGAACAGAGTGACATGTTTAATGAAGGTTCAATAGGGCAAACAAAAAAAAGTAAATGCTGCAAAATATATTCACTAGAGCTTACAGGGTTTAAGAATAGAGAGAAATAAGGCACATACAGATAAAGGAGCAAGCCTATGGGGACACTTATCATCAAAAGCAACCCATTGATTCTTTGATTTATCAAACCAAAGCACTAAATCACGACCCAGAAGCTGAAATGGGGTTGGTAAAGTTGGGTCCAAATCTTCAACCAAAGAAACCGGGTACCAATGATCTTTCCACGAGAACTTAGCATCTGAACCCTCTTCACTAAACTCATCGCTAACTCTATACTCTTCGTCTTGTTTCTGATCCGGTGAGGGTGCTACTGCTGATGATGGAGTTGCCACGTGGAGAGGTTTAAGCCTTGTGATTCTTCTTGGAGCGAGGTTGTTCTTGGTTGGAGATATAAAAGCATGGGGTTTGCTTGTTTGTGAGGACGCAATAAAAGAAGAGGCTATACGAGTAGTAGAAACAGTGGTAGCTAGAAACACCGCCATTTTTTAATTATCTATGCTGATCTTTTTTTCTCTACATACAAAATTCTTTAATTTCCTTTTGATTCTCTTTAAAGAAAGAAAAAGAAGAAGGAGAAACACTTGCGTGCAAGTTTTCTATTTCTGATAGACAGCGAAAGGAAGGTCTGAAACTATAGAACTCGCTCGGCCCCGGAAAATGTATCCTCTGTCTATTGCCTATTATTATTGAATTACCTAATTCTCATCCGACCACTAAAATAATGACACGTAACAGACATTTTTGGATGACGCGGTACCGACCACACAACTATGTTTGTGTATATTAGACACGTGTGTAATTAAGCTGCCATAATGAAAGTAAAATATATAAAAAGTAAGTTATTGGATTCGGGTCAGTAAAATATTAAAAAGAAATACACGGGTTTTTTATTTAAATAATACAAAAAATAAAATTAATAACTAAAATAGTATGTTTATAAGATTATTTACTAAAATGATATAGTTTTTATTGATGCTGCATGTGAGATTGGCGTCACCGGGCTGCAATAGCCAATAGGCGGCACTGGACTGAAATATAATAGTTTAAAGTATTTAGGGATTTATGATGTAATTTTTCCATTTTAGTATGGCTGCTGAAAAGAAAGGGTAAAAGGGTGCCGCCTAACCGAGTCGCGACACCAAATTTTAAATAGGGCCAATTGCCTTTTAAGCCCTCCTTATTTATTATTTTATTTTTATTTCTTTTCAACTCACTATATTGTGTTTAAACAAACTCTTAATCTATTTTTGTAGTTAAATAAGCCCTTAACTTATGATTTTTTTTCTCATAAAATCCCTTTTATTTTAATATTAAATTATATATTTTGAATTTCAAGCTCTTATCTTAATTTTTTGTTGATGCAATAAAAATTATATACAATTTTAACATCAACATAAAACCAAAAAAGTAATAAAAAATTTCGAAAAAGTAGTTAAGAATATCATATATATAAGCACTCTCAAGAAATTTAAAATTTTTATTTTTTATTTAATAAATTATTCTCATCAAATTCAAATCAACATAAGATGTGAATTAGTTTATATTTTTTTAAATAGCTTTACTTTGGGTAAAATATATTTACTTTAAAATTAAAATATAGGGCTTTTATGAGTAAAAACCATAAGTTAAGGGCTTATTTAACTACAAAAATGGGTTAAGAGTTTGTTTAAACACATTATAGTGAGTTGAAGGAGAATAAAAAGAAAATAATAAATAATGAGAGCTTAAAAGACAATTAGTCCTATTTAAAGTTTGGTGTCGCCACTCTGTTAGGCGGCACTCTTTCCCTTCCTTTTCAACAGCCATACTAAAATGAAAAAATTCATCACAAGTCCCTAAATACTTTAGACCATTACATTTCAGTCCAGTGCCGCCTATTGCAGTCCGGTGACGCCAATCTGACAGGCGGCACCAATAAAAACTATACCATTTTGATAAATAATCTTATGGACATACTATTTTAATTATTAATTTTATTTTTTATATTATTTAGAATAAAAACACGAAATACACTAACACTATTTTTGGGCCTAACAACACACATATTAAAATATACAAGTGTTCAAGCTTCTTTTATTTTAAAATAATTTGTAAAAGAAAATTCAATATTCTAAATTCACCTCTCTCAATATTTTTTTTTACCTAACAACGCATATTTATCTTCTTAACCAGATTGATATTTTTAGTTAATCAATTTATTGAGTTAGTTCTTAATAATTTTTATAATTTATTTTTAAAAAAAAAACCTACATGGAGAACTTGGACAACCATTCTTTTACATTGTAATTTATCATATTTTGTTCTATTTCATGTTTTACATAAAACTTTAAGTTTAATAATAATGATTTAATGTTGGTTGAGCTTTACCTCTATTGGCATCATTGTTATTGTGGAAACGAGGAGGATGTAGATTCAAATATTGATGCGTCGCGAAACTAACTAAAAATTTGACTAAGACAACTGTACCTATAGCTACGGTGAGTAAAGATATTGTTCCCACAAAAACTAAAAGTGCTACTAATTAATATCTTTCTATTATTTAATCTAATAATTTAGTGATTGATTAAAACTAAAATTAACTAAATTAATTAACTAGCGAACACGATAAAAAAACAAATCACGAAAGTAATCGATAAACAACCAATAAGCAAAACAATACACAGGAAAAAATTCACCTAGATTTTATCTGTCACTATCAATTTAAATTACGCAATTTCTTTAGTTAGTATCTTGATCCGTAGAAATCTCTAAATTATACTAATATCTCTTTCGAGCATAAGAACAGCTGACTTTAGGTTGATTAATTGAAATTTATTTATAATTAAAATCCCTATTATCGCATTAACTCGTGTTACGGATTCCTCTATTAGATTTGACTCTAATCTGATATATTTATGTTATCTTATTTCTAAGATTGCATGCAACTCCACTCAATTATACAAGATGTACTCTTAAACAGGTTATTCAACTACTGATTTAAGCACATCAAATAATGATTAATAGTCTAAAAATATCAAACCAAGAATTAAACACACGTAATTGAGAACAAGAAACTAAGTATTTATTGCGTAAAATCAAAATCAAAACAACTGAGTCCATCATAAGGTTCATCTCCTCTACGTATTTAGAAAATTAGTTCATGCCTGAAAATAAAAGCATCCAAAATACAGTATAATCGAAAAAAACCTAGAAACTCATGATGGCTTCTTAAGAAATCAACGGGAAATCTTCAATCTTGACGGAAATTTGCTTCAAAGTCAGCTTCAATGGTGTTTTTCGAGTTGTTTTCTTAAATATTCTATAACGACTCCCTTCTATCTTCTTATTTCTGTCATATATACGTCTTAGAATGCTCGGAAAGCCTAAAAATCGTGATTTTTTGTTGTTCGGTGCATAATTTTATGAAATCGGCATAGCTATGTGGAATAGTCCAAACCGTGTGGCTCCTGTAGCTTGCTCTAACGCTATGGTTTTCACTACTTTTGCTTCCAAGTGCTCTATTAAGCATTAAAATATGAATATAAAGGATTAGGAGTATAAAATCCACAATTAACATCGAATAATCACCCAAAATCGCATTAGGAATGAGGTTAAAACATGTTACTTTTAGCACTTATCAAATATGTTTAAACGTCTTTTTTCTTTGATTTAAGGATCATGGAAGGAATATGGATACAAGTATGCATTGTATAAGAAAATAATTATTTAATAAAATTAAACTTAAATTTATTTATAAATATTAGTTAAATTCCGAGATGGAAAAACTAGTATAATATAATACGAGAAGTTACTAGGAATTATTATACCCCACATAGCAACGTGAAAACTAGCCAGAGAGATTCGTGAGCAACCCTCCACCTTGTACTGTCTAAATGGTCACTTAGTGACCGACTATCCCCTATGGAAGGAACTGTCCATCTTTGATCATTGATCAAGTCCTCTGTTAAGTCATTCCTTATTAATGGGTGCACTCTCCATACAAGGCGATCACCCAAAAATCATCACCTCTCTTAAAAATACCCCCAAAGCACAATATAGAAAAGGGTTTCTCTCCTTTCCTTCCAACAAAGCCTAAAAAGCCAAGCCATCATCCTCTCCCCTCAATTCTCTCTTTCACTCTCCTACTTTTCTGGCTCTCGACCCCAACATGGGTGAATTGGCCTTCCTTGTTGTGACAGCCTAATTTTCAGTGGTGTCGGAACAGTGATTCGAGATCACTAAATCCGACAAATGAGTAGGAAATATTATTAATTTAGTGAGTATAAGTTAAATGTGAAGTTAGGAAAAATTTTGAAATAGTGAAATGTACAAAAAAAAATATATTAAAATAATTAGAATTGAAAACGAGGTATCGAGACCTCGGGAATTTTAA
Source organism: Gossypium hirsutum (assembly GCF_007990345.1). Taxonomy (NCBI): domain Eukaryota; kingdom Viridiplantae; phylum Streptophyta; class Magnoliopsida; order Malvales; family Malvaceae; genus Gossypium; species Gossypium hirsutum. The sequence goes on from NC_053430.1 coordinate 19,177,862, forward strand.
ATCGAGCCATAAATATTTTTATAAATATTTATGGAGTGTTAATAAGTTAGTATTAAAGTTTCGTCAAGAAATTTTAAAGTACTGATAGCTAATTGAACAAACAGGACTAAATTGTATCAAATGCAAAATTGTGGGAAATGATTAAATAGCTTAAATGATAAAAGAAAGAGGGTTTAAAAGGCAAATAGACCCAAGGTCTATTTTGCTGGACGGCAAGAGCATGAAATCACCAAGAAAATAAGGGCAAAATTGCAAAATTGCAAAATTTACTTAATAAAGCTAGGACTAAAGTGGAATTATCTAGATTTCTCTTTATTTTTCTGCATTCTCATCAGAAAAAACACCATGGAAGAGTTCCCTTAAGCTGGTTTTTCATATTTTTACTGCAAGTAAGTTAAATTCTTGATTATTTCTTGAAATTTTTGTGTTTTTGTGACTTTTATAACTAGGTCCATTTGTTGAATTCATTAGTTCTTGATTCTATGAAAGAAATTGAAAGTTTCTCTGAATATGTGCTCGAAGTATATGATGATTTGACATAGAATTAGAGTTTTAAATTGTTTATATGCTGATTTTATTAGAATTGAATAGAAAGTGAATGTTTGGGACCTAAATTGTAAAAGAGTTTGAGGTTAGAGTTTTATGTGGAAATTCTGAATTTTAATAGTTATGAAATAACTTATAATGTCTAAGAAAAGTATTAATTGAGAAAATTAGTTTAATTGAGGGGTTAATTAAGTAAGGACTGAATTGTATGAACTGTGAAATTTGGGGCAAAATGAAAATCAACATTTTACACTAAAACAGTTTTGGACAGCAGCAATAGTCTAACTTTGAAAAATCTCCAAAAATTTTATAAATCTAATTAGAGGATGAATAAAATATGAAATTAAAGCTTATTGAGTCTAGTTTCTTATAGAAGAAACGGTGTAAGCAATAGAATTGTAAATCATGAGATATAATAAGTTTTGTGAGACAATATCAGAATGATTTCGGGTTCCCCTGTTCTAATTTTGGAAAATCATAAAAAATTGGAGAAAAATAATTAAGGGATTAAATTTATATGTTTAAAATCCTTAAAGAGTCTATTTTCAATAGAAATAAGCGGGAACATCATTCGAATCTCGTACGATGAGATAATTAATTCTTAGTGAAGAAGGGTCGGAACTGTCAGACAGCAGAACAGGGGCAACTTTAAAGAATAAACTGTACTTATTGGGTAAACCAAAAATTCTTAAAATTTTATGGTCATAAGATAAGTAAGTCTAGTTTCAGGAAAAATTAGCGGATCTTAATTTTGAGTTCTGTAGCTTAAGATATAAATAATTTAGTGACTATGACGCAAATGGACAGTTTTGAATATACATAAGTAAATAGTGAAATTATTGATAATGTTACTTGTTCCATGTTATATAAATTAAGGATGTGGAATGGAGAGGAGGAGGAGGAAAATATGTATGAATATTCAGCTAGCATGGCTAATTTGTATGTTTTAGGCTCATGGACTAAATTGAATAAAAGTAAAATTTTATGGGCAATTTTGTAAAAAAAATGTTAGAAATGACTAATTTGCATGAAATAAATTATTTTATTATTTAAATTACAAAATTGAATGAAATTATTAATTTAGCTCAATATCAGGGAAAAACATGTTTTAAGGATTAAATTGAAAAGTGTTGAAATTATGGAAAATTATGATATTTTATAGAATTCATAGGTTGTTATCAATTTGTGTGAGAATAACGGCTGGAAATAAGGATTAAATTGAAATAATTTTATTTTATTTTAACCTAAGGATGAAATCATCATTAATTAAAAGTTTAGGGGTAAAATGATAATTTTGTTTAGAGCATTAGTTGAATGTATTATAACATGAAATAAAAGAAAACGACGATCAAATTTCTTTATAAAGATCCGGATGACTTGAACACGAGATTTGAACGTGGAAAAGAAAAGATATCGGATTAATAAAATATCTGATAAATGAATCGGTAACTCCGATAATGCTCCTTAACTCTATTCCGGTGACGGATCCGGGTTAGGGGCGTTACACTTGTCACCGTCCTCTCCTCTTTTTCCAACCCCATTGATATCCTGCATCAACCTTTGCAAGTTAATAGGAAGAAAAATATTCCACAAAAAGCTTGGTGAGTTAATTTAACTTGTCCATTACAGACAATGTAAACAGAAGGTGAGAGAGTGCATATGTTTCACATTCAGCAGTTGTGACAAGCCATCACTCATCATGGTGCAGAAAATAAAGTGAAAATGTAGGTCAGCCCCCATTTAAAAAGCATTGATTGTTAATGGACAACACTGCTGAAATGAGCCCAACACCACGCTACTTATTCAACCCAAAATCTTGAGTTGCAGTTGCTTCTGTTTTCTTCCATTTTGTATTGCAAATGATAAAAGCGGAAGGAATAGAAAGAAAACAACTTAAAATCACTCCATCCTAGTCTACCTTTGTTAAGCCTAACCTCATCACCAAAGCATGAAAGTCTTTCACAAATCAACAAAAACCAACACAATTTTTTGCTTTTTTAAGGAAAGATTTAAGAGAGTGATGAAATATTGAAGCCACTCTCAATGATTACAGAAACCATGATATTGGGCTCTTACGTGTGTTTAAACACCCAAATTAAATGGGGTGGACCAAGGTGGACGCCTTCTCCTCACCCCGATTGGCTTTTACCCATTATTGATTTTTCTAGCTCAATGTAAAATTCTCTTCAATATTTAATTCAATTTGATGCTTAGACAAAACAATCCAATGATTAATTGTCACATGTAATACTTAATTGGGACAAATATAAAGTTCAAAAATCAAATCGAATATTAAAATCAAACTGAAAAAACTCAAGGAATAAATAAAGTTAAATACCAAATTGAAAACGAAAGTCAAAATCAGGTAGTAAATAGTATATTAATCCTTTTTTAAGTTACTGTTTACCCAAAAATAAAATATTAAATTGTTGTTAGAGGGAGGGATTTCGGTTGAATGGCATAAGAAATTAGATTGTGGTTTCACCCATTCATCAACTCAGAAAAGGATTGGCGTAGGTTCATTTCTAGGGATATTCAATTTCTAGGAATTTTTCCATTTAATTAAATGATATAGTACGAGTAGGAAATTAGTTTCAGAGTCCCCCCCCCATCCATTCCAATTTCATTAGGTTTTCATTTTTAACAATAGAAAAGGAACTGTCAATCCTCTGTAGATCTAACACACTGAGCAATGTCAACTACCCCTCCTTCCACCGCTCCAAACGGCCGATCCAGGGTTTTCAGCGAATCAGACGAAATCCAGATCCTCAAATGTTTAATCAGAGCCACCAAATCCATTCCTCCGCCCATCACCACCGTGGGTACCTCTACCATCAACCGCATCATCAAGCGTCTCGACCACAGGTTCACCGTCTCCCAGATCACCGACAAGATCCGCAGGCTCAGAGACAAGCACCACAACCATGCAAGGAACAGAGCCCTGGTAAGGAACCATCACGACCGGCGAATATTCAAGCTTTCCAAAAGAATTTGGGGCAAGAAAGCAACACCCAGAAAGAAGAATAACAAGTCAGAAGATCAAGGGGCTATTGAAGTGGGAGGTGATGGGGTCGAGAAATTGGACAAGTTTCCATACCTGGTGGCTGAATTTTCCAAGGTTTTGCCCGAAAATGAAGTGTGGAAACAGAAGATGAAGAGAGTGGGAGAGGAGAAGTTGAGGAAGATGGATCAAGAATGGGTGATGTTGAAGGTTGAAGAAGCTAAATTGGTGGCTAAGAAGGCTGAATTAATACAGCTGCAGATTATGGAGGTAATGGGGGGGAATGGGTCCGCAAATGGGGTTTAATTACTTTCTGACTCTTTCTAGTTGGGTTATGTTTTTATAATTATAATACTTGAATTTTGATGCTTGGTCGGGTATGGAGGATTGAAGTGCACAGGGAGGAACAAGTTTGGGGTTTAACAATGTTTCCTTGTGAGGACCCCATTAATCCAAAATGTTGTAAATGAAGTTGAAGAGTATGATTTCCGGATTTTCATTTCAATCAGTGATACAAATGCTGGATGCCATTTTCATTTTACCTAGTTTTTTGTGTTTAAGCAGGTAGCTGCATTTTTTCTCAAGTGAAATTTTGTACACTCTGTAGCTTGTGAGTTTCTTTTGTTAGACTCTTTTTAGATGGTGCTGGTGTTACTGTTTTTAGGGCACATAAACAGTTCTTAATTATCTTTTTCCTTCTTTCTACGAAATGGGAAAGAGTTGGTCAATTTGAGTTCCTTTTGGGTACAAAAGAACCTTTCAAGGAGGCAGAGATAGGGGTGTTCAGTCGGTTAACCGACCCGAAATTCTTGTAACCAAATTAACCGACCTCTCAAATTTTTTAACCGTTAACCGAACCGAATTTTTTTAAAAATAATTAACCGAACCGAATTTTTTTCGGTTAATAAGGTCGGTTAACCGAATTAACCGAAAAATATGTGTTATTCATTTTTGGTTAAAAATTACCCGAATTACCCGAATTATCCGACTTACCCGAATTACCCGAATTACCCGAATTACTCGAATTACCCGAAAATTACCCAAATTACCCGAATTACCCGAAAATTACCCGAAAATTACCCGAATTACCTGAATTAAATCACTACATAATTAAAAACATTACATAAATCTTTGAATCACTACATAATTAAAAATATTACATAAGTCTTTGAATCACTATATAATTAAAAATATTACACAAGTCTTGAATTAAAACATAATTGAAATGTATGTTTTTAACATTATCCATTTATATCCATTTCATCTTTCCAAAATATATTCATTTCATCTCTCCAAAATATCTCCATTTGCATTAAACCTAAAAAAAACCATGAGCAAAAATTTAGCATATAATAGAAATATACGCATTTAAAAAAAACTCAAATAATATAAACAAACGAATGGTATGTTATGGTATTTTGAGTTTAATTTCTACCATACATTTATATTTTATATAAAACATAAAAAATAGAAATATTCTCAAAAAAAATATTTTTTACACTAATTTAATCAAATTCTTTATATATAATTATCCTTCCATATATAAATATATACCATTAAGTTTAAAATTATTTAAGATATTAATTGGTAAAATATTAAAAAAATGCTATATTGTAGATCAAACAATTCTAATGCTTTTTGGCCTTCTGTTTTTCAATTTCTAAAAATGAATAGCATAGTCATAGACGTTGTCACTAAATCAAATAGAAATGACGCAAAGACTTTGAATTATTTAAATTCCAAATTGGTGGTTTTTTAATTAGATATTTTTTATAACAAAAAATAATAATTATTAATTACGAAATAATATTAAGATCAGAATTAGACAATAGATAATGTCTATTTAACTGTATCTAGTCAACAACTATTAAAAGAATTTCATTAAAAACTCGAATAGCAATAGAAAAGCTTTTTATTAGTTCAATCGAAATACAAACAGCACAATTCGCCATGAAAAGAACAAGCTAAATTGAAGTTGGAAATGGGTAATGATGAAAATTATAATATTAGTAAAAAATTTCCTATGGCCCTGATATTATAATGATGAAAAAAGGCCCAAGAAGAAATGGTCATGACTCTATTCATTATTCAATCCACCACAGAAAAACTGAAAAAGCAATTCTATATATTTCATTTCATTGCTCACTGCCTCACTCCCCATGATTTCAATTTTCATGTACGTTTACCATTTTTATTGTTTAGGGTTTTTTTTTTTTACATAGCTGCTTGTAAAATCTAATATATATATTAAAATTTCATATGTACAAAAGAAGACAGCAAGTCAGCAACCATGGATAGCATTGGTTAAGATGAAGTGAAGAGGTAAGAAGTTAGAAGAAAGCAAACCTGGTACTCGGCGACTTCGGTGACTTGGTGACTCGGCGACTCCCGATTCTACTATTGAGTGTTTGTTGGGTGTTGGGTGTTAAGAGTTAAGACTGAGACTGAGATTTAGGGCTATGGGTGTTGTTGGGACTGTGTTTGTGACAGTGTGAGTGTGAAAGTGAAATTTGGGAAATTTGTGAAATTAGGGAGGAGAGCTGGAGGTGTGTTGTGAATAGGGGTGTTGTTAGGGGTGTTTGCTCACTCTGCTGCTGAGAAATGGACCAAACGGTAATGGTCTAATGGACAGCACACAGCAGGCCAAGTTCTACCCTTCTTGGGCTAGGGCCTATGGCTGTTGAATACTTACATTTGGGCTGTCCTATTCGGCCCAACTCCCTTAAACTGTAAATTCGGTTTACCCGAATTTGTTCGGTTAACCGACCCGTTTCGAACCGATTTAACCGTTAACCAAACAAATCAAAAAACCTTAACCGACCCCCGACCGAATTTTTTCGGTTAACCGACCGATTAACCGAACTCGGTCGGTTAACCGAAAAAATTCGGTTTTAACCGAATAATGCACAGCCCTAGGCAGAGAGAGGGAATAGGGTTTTTTCACAAGCTCAAACCTTGGTTTTGGTAAAAAATATGTTGATATACAATCCTTTGTTGTAATTATATTTTTAGTTACTTTTATCACTTAATAAAACATTATCGGAGTTGAGTTTAAAACTCGCTTTTTAGGCTTTTAATCTAGTAACTTATCTCAAGGGAAGATTTAACACAGAGAGATGGAATTGCAGAAATCGATCAAACTTCAACACAAACTTTTAGCATTTTAATTATATATCTAAGAATGCAGAGAGTACCAATGACGTATATTAGGTCATCAGAAAAGACAGTAACAAGCAACCAGCCTAAACATGGTAATTCTCCACAATAGAGAACTATATAATAGAAAACAATCCAGGAATTCCATTACATCCAAACTGTTTATGCAGATATAACCATATTCGGGTTTTCCTCCCTTTTTTCTTTCAAAATACCAAAAGCTATTTTAATTACTTGGCAAGCATAGCTTGCTGAGCCTGATTCTCCTGCTGCTGCTGATAGTTAAGAGGCCTCCTGAATAACATGATGTGTGGTTCAGGACGATGAATAGCATAATGGACCCAACCACGACTCTGCTGTACTCCGATCGCACGCCACTCATTCTACAACAAGAACATGTACCAAAATCAAACTTGGATAACCCAAAAACTAATGAAGATAACAGCATAATACTACTAGCTTCAAACCAAAGCAAATATAGACAAAACAAACCATAAATTGCATATCTCTAATGCTTTGGAAAAACAACAATAGATGACATTGAGCACTATATACATTCAAATCATACACAAAAACTGTGCCAATTGGTGTAAATATACCGCACACTATATGATAAGCGTCACAAAACCAAGAAATCTTAAGCTTGTGCTACATATGAGCAAGTATAGGAAGACTTAAGCATGCTTTCCTTCAGTACAACATTGGAATACTGTTTATGCTTACTGATCTACTTCAGTAAGACCCAAACAGTGAATGCAATGATTTGGCATATTGAAAGCCAATTATGTTCATGATTCATGGACAATCAAATCAGACCCGGTAATTGTGGTTGTAAGTAATTCGTTTTCAAATTTAATCATTCATAGGGGTTATTAAACTAAACAAGTTCTGAATTCAATTTTGAAACTAAACAAAAAGGCAAAATGAACAACAATGATATGACAGTAAAACCCTAAGAAGCAAACGAACATACTTCAGAGAGGAGGCGACTCTTGGGGAGAAGTTTTGCCACTTCAGGAGGAAGAACAACATGCCTGTATGATCACCAAAACAAAAGAGGATTGCAAAAAAGGTATTTTAAAAAAACCATCAAAACCTAGCCTTCTGAAAATCGAACAGAATGAACAGGAGAGCAAAAACCAGTGAAAATGAAATGAAATTATGTGTTACCTGTATTCGTAAGTATCATCGAAGTATTTCTCAGAGTATTGAATTTGACCCATTATTTTGATTTTGTTAAAAGAGACAACTGATTTTCTTGTTCCGATAGAGATCCAAGTTCAATTTCAGGATTCGATCTGCAAAAAGCGAATCAAACTGAAAAGGGCAAAAAAAAAAACAGAGAAGAGATAAATAAATCATCGAAGATTATACAGTCTTCCATTTAAAAAAGGGGGGGGGGGAAATTGGGCGTACCTTGAGAGAGAGTGAAATGAAGAGAGACGGAGAGCTGAGATAGGATTGGGAAACTGGGATTATTCAAAAAAAAAAAAAAATTGGAGAGGAAGGAACGAAGGAAGTGAGGTATGATTAAAATTCCTTTATGGCTTTTAAATAACTAAAGAATAAAAAAAAATTTGAAATTCAAATTTTAAATTTCTCCCGCTTTTTGGAAGAGCAATAATAAATAATCGCTTTATCTTTCCTTTTTTACAATAAAATTCAAACTTATAATGTCAAGTTGCTTATCCTAGAAAAGTGTTTATTTAATTTTGGTTTTTTTCTTATATATCAAGCAAACAAGGTAAAAATTTAAGGATGTATCTTTGAGCATAATAATTTGTTTAATTTTTCTTTTCTTAGTCCTTCAATTTTTATTTTTGTCAAACCGCTATATAATGGATGAAAAAATTATAGAAATTTCTATTAATTTTAGAATGGTTTGATAAATGTATAAATGAACTTTAATTTTGTGTAATTTTATTCATGAAATTTTGATTTGATTCAATTCTCACAAATTTTTAATATGACATCATTTTATGTTTATATATTACATAAAAAATAATTATATTTACCCAATATAAAAATAAATTGAAGCCTTTATTTCTTGAAAAGTGTATGATTGAATTAAAATTAAAGTTTCATGTATATAATCGCATCAAATTGAAATTTATGTATCAAATTGCACATCGAATTAAAATTAGTGTGTACTTTTGAGATTTATTCCAAAACAAAAAAATATGTATATGGTGAAGTTGAATTCCATTTCATTAATATTTTTCAATTATTATGCATGCAAGGAAAAAGGTGGAACAGGTTTGAAGTTTGCTTAATATGAAATCATACGAAGGAAGTGATGTTGCGGACAGGTTTGAGATTTCCAAAAATTGCAAATTTTGCTTTGACATAAAAAGATACGGGTTTAATTGGAAAGCCATGAAATGAAGATGTCATTTATTAAAAAAAAATCAAAAAAATAGAAGAAAGTATTGGTTTTTAGCTTTTATACTAAAGTAAATATTTATTTACTTAAATAATATGAAACCAAAATTAATTACCAAAATATAATGAAATTTATAGTGAAATGGGGGAGGGGGCACCAAATCAGCATTTTCGTTACTATTTCTGTTTGTAGTTATTTGGGGCTCAAATTCTCTCTTGGAGGTAATTTACTTTTAAATTTAAGTGTGTCAGTAACACTTTCACTTGTTTTAGACAATCAATATGGGTGGAAGATGTGACTGTAGCATGTACAAATAATAAATAATATTCAAAGTTAAAAATATTTTTATAAAATAATTAAAATATGTTTTAGATAAAAAAATTTAATTTTAAAATTAATTTAAAATTATTTAGGATTTATTCAGAGTTGATTGGAAGTAATCAAAACCCAAAATGAGACCAAGAAGGTCTAAACGAGGCGCAATGTCACGATGCGGCACTTATGACGTTGCAAAGAGACTAACTGAGTTATAAAGTAATTACGTAAAGAATGCAAAGTCACAACGTCGAACACTGAAGCCGTGGCGTTGCCATTTCATGGTCCAAACGTGACTCAATGAGTACACTCAAATTACTTCAAAATATTTTTTAAAGTCGCTTTATTCATGATGTACATATAATATGCTTAGAGATCTCAAAAATATATACAAAAATCAATGCAAAACATTTTAAAATCACAATCAATAATCTCAAAGCAGAGTCACTGTGCGTATCATTGATTAACCAAAAGAAGAATAGGATAATGAAATAATATGTTGGGCTGAAAAGCTTGAATATAAGCAACTTCAACTAAAAATATGTGGACACTCTAGTACATGTCACAACTAAAAATATGTCACTTTTATACTCTTGTAAGTCTCGATGATAGTATGATGTCCCGGTTTGAGGCAGGCTTCAAGACTTCTTGAATCAACAATCTACGTATAAAAACAACGACGCATTAACAAATAATGCTTAAAAAGTTCAAATGAAATTCACGATACATAATTTGTTGGAGATGAGCATACCAAATACCATAAGAAAAATAAACAATACCATTACCAATCACAACTACAACACATAAGGCAAATTAAGCATGAAAACTTATAAACGTGTCAATAATTTCAACTTTCGTTACACATGTAACATAGTAAGGCATGTATAATCATTAATCTTTCATTCAAGTCTATATCTCAACCATTTTGTATTCATTTGCAATGGTCAAATATTTATCTAAATAAAGCTTTTCACCCAATGTAACCTTAGTAAAATGGACTTGGACACACAAGAATCCATCACCACACCAAGAGTGCTCGTGAGACTTAGAACTACACCACACCAAGACACATAAGTGCAAAGCTCGAAGGCATCATGTACATCCTTCCACCACACCAAGATAGTCTCTGAAGAGAAAGTGTACATTCAATGATCCGTAACAAATGCTAAACCATCCAATGATATGATATAGCCCTAACTCTACAATAAACCGTACATAAATGTGCCTATGACCCTAATTGGCATGTCAATCGTATCCTAACATTCCTTTCAAGTTTACATAGACACAAAAATCAAGAGAGCATTTACAATTAAGTTTAATTGTGCATAATTATAACATTCATAAATATTCATGCTTTCCACTTTACAAAGCTCATTTGATTTTCCTATTCTTTCAACACATAGCATCATAAATCTAACATACATTCACATTATGAAAGCCAACCATACCAGTTGTACACATATAATATCCCATTTCAACTTTCTCATTGCAACAACTATTTAATATTCCTTTTTAAACATACAACCATGTTTTCATGTTACCTTGACTATCATGTCAACTATATTGATTTTATTCTATATTTCCACATTCAAATAACACATTTAATAAATTAAATAACTAGCATACACAACAAGATGACAATATAGCAAGTTATTATTGGATCTGGTGTCCTAAGTTTAGTATTTTCGTCTATGTACACTTGTAATTTTTTTCCGAACAGATTGGTTAATAAAATAATTCTTGGATTACATTAATACTTTTTATATTGTTCTCGTGTGGTTTTTGCATGTAAAGAAAAATAGAATCAAATAGTAGTTCACTGATTGTCTAATGTTTAACTGATACTAAGCAGTATTACGTGGTCGAATCATAATACGGAAAGACAACTTGTATTAGAAACGAACATAAACATATCCTTAGCCTAATCGGAAATGAGCAAATTGATTGAAAGACTAATATGTCATCTATTAAGCCCAATGAGGGAGATGTCTTGTCTTGGACATCGAAACGGATGACTCCCAAAAAATAGAGACATAGATATGACTGACTGAATTAACAGTACATTGGACTGGACCTAAGAAGAATAGATCTTGAATCCATTTATGGATTTATTCACTTATGACATTCATAGTGTGACATACCTAAACCTTAAGTGGGTGATAGACTATGCATGTGTGACTTGTATACTTTAATGTAAGTAAAAGTCTAAGTTCAAATAGATAAGAAACCAGAAGCTGGTGCGTTGGGTATACAACTTCTGCAATATGTAACGTTATTCACAACAGTGCAATTCATAGCCCAAGACATGGGTAAATGATATCCTTTCATTAGCATTACATGGTTGATGAAAAGTAAATGTGGTTAGGGGTCGTTCGTCTTTATGATAAATGACTTGATTACTATTTGATAGTAATTGCCTTTTCATGAAGGAAAATGTAATGGCTATCATGAGATAAAATAAGATCATGTTGGAAGAACATATATTATCCCAAAGAGATTAAGGATATCCTATGAGGGTAACACACTCATAATAAAGTCATTGGACGAACACTAATCAAGTTGCTTTCGTAATGGTATGTCGTTGGGGAGAGCTCCGTCACGATACTATAGTGAAATGACTTTGTGACTAAATGAGTTTATAATTAATAGGTGAAAAATTGGAACTTAATTATAAATCATTTGAGCCCAAATCGCATATATCTAATCGGTCTCTCTACTAGCTCGTTGAAACCAGAAATGAATTGCGTGTTGAATCAAATGAACAGAAATAGATAGAAATGATGGAAATGAAAATAAAAAAATGGAAATATTTGGAAATGAATGCGATTTTCTCCAAAATGAAAATGACATGGAAATGAATTTATAGTTTTCGAATTAAATGAAATTCGAAAATGGAAATAAATCATTTTGATCATAGTAAACCCGTTGAATATAAAAATATTAAATATATTTTCTCATAGATTCTTTTACAGTAAAGTCATCAATATTTTAACGGAACTAGAATTGGGTTGAGAATATTATTTAATTAGGAAAAAAAATGGAGATGTTTATTTTGGAAAATAGAAAAACAAATATCGAGTTGGATCGAATTATAAAGTACTTGTAATTGGACCCGATATAAAAGATGCCCAAAAGCCCATAAGTTAAAAGGGAGGGATGACAAACCCCAGTAATTAACTTGGGTTCTCGCCCCCTATACTTCTAGTTAGACTAGTGATCGCGTGATTCGTAACAAGTAACAAATATTTATAATGAAGATCAAACCTAGACTAACTAATATCACGATGTAGGCAAGTGTACCTATCGAACAGTAGTATAGTTTTAGCAAGACCGGATTGTCGAACCCAAAGGAACTAAAAGTACTAGTAATGACTGTCTTTTTATTATCTAGCCTAAGAATAATGGTTTTTGTTTTAATTAACTAATTATCTAAACTAAGAACGCACAGAGAAGAGAATTGGGGAATTATTTTTGAGAAAATCGATTGACTTGAGACAATACCTAAGGAAAAATCCACCTAGACTTTACTTGTTATTCTGGCTCCGAACCGGACGATTTATTCATTCAACTTGTTCCGTAGAGACCCCTAAGTTATGTTATTATCCCTATTCAAAACTAATAACGTTTGATCCCTAGACTGAATAACCGAGACTTTTCTCTAATTAACACTCTAGGGTTGCATTAACTCGATCTATGGATCCTCTTATTAGGTTTCACCCTAATCCGGCAAAATCTTGTCACCCTATTTCTAGGCGCGCTATCAACTCCACTTAATTATGACAAATGTACTTTTAGACAGGGTCTATTCCTCCTCTGAATAAGAGCGTGTCTTGAATCAGTATCCTGGGATATCAAAACAAGAATTAAAAACACATAATTAAGAACAAGTTAAATATTTATCATACGATTCAGAAAATAATAACAAGATTCGTCTTAGGTTTCATTCCCCTTAGGTATTTAGGGGTTTAGTTCATAATAAAATAAGAGTACATCTCAAAAGTATAAAAATAACAAAACATAAAGAAAACTCTAAAACCCCTAAAGGAATTCTGAGAGAGATCTTCAGTCTTAGAGTAGCTCCGGCTTTTGGGATGGATCGTTTGGCTTTCTTCAAGTAATTCTCGGCGTGCGATTCTGTACTCCAAAAAAGTTCTAGAGAGAGCGGCCTCTTTCTAAGTCATACTTAGGGTGTTTATATAGGCTTTGGATTGGATTTCTTCCTCCCTAAGTATCATTTTCCGTGTAAAATACAACTCTTTGAAAAAGGGACACGCCCGTGTGCCACGACCGTGTGACATGATTGCCAGGCCGTGTTCGATCCGTTAAATTGCACACGGCTGTGTGGGTCAATGGCCAGGCCGTGTGAATCGTGAAAGCCTTGGTCGACACCCTCAAAAGACACGGGCGTGTGAGCTGCCCTTGTGGCAAGGCTTAGGCTGTATCATCTTCTCGATTTGGTCCATTTTGTCCCTTTTTTTGCTCCTTTTGACTCTTGGTGCTCTCCTGAGTACAGAACATGAAACAACCGGATTAAGAGCACCAAAATCCATAAATATAGTAATAAACATCCATAAGTATACTAGGTATTGGGGGTAAAAATATGTATAATTTGGCGTTTATCAAATACCCCCACACTTCAGCATTTGCTTGTCCTCAAGAAAAACTCTCATTTACTGCTAAAATTCATTCCTCTCAATCACATAATCATTATTGATAATGTTACAAGTTATTCCATAGAAAATCATAAAGTGAGAATTCAACTATAGGGGCATTAAAAGCCTCAAACAATCTAAATCGAATATTTTGATAATAAAATCATAGGTAATCTCCTTCCTCTAAGTAATTAACTTTAGTCCTAAATATACAAGAGATGACATCCTTACTAAAGATTCACTCAAATCACTCAAAGTGTTTAAGGTTCAAGATTAAGCACTCGATTGTCTAACATGAGAAGTTATTACTATAGGCTTGCATGAAAATCAAATCTCCACCACTTGTAAATGATATGATACACAAATCAAAAGGTATTTGCATGGTTGTAACGGGGTTTAGGTTACGGGTATGGATACAAGCTGAAGAGACAAAGGTTAGAATCGAGATAATTTCAATATATTACCCCACTATCAAAAACTTAATTATTGAATCACAAAAAAATATCTAGAACTATATTACATGAGCTCATGACAACTTTAGCTTGCTAAAAATTACAATAATAATACTGAGTTTTTTTTAAGAACAAATCAAGTCAATACAATATAGAAATCATACTGCCTGATTCAGTAACAAAAAAATGGTGAACATAGTGAGGTAACAATATTAAAAATAATTCCGATAAAAAATGGTAAATTAAGTAAGAGGATTTCAACAATAATGGGTTAATGGGTTAATGATGAGGGTTAATTAATAAAAAGGGTTAGTAGGCTCAAGGGGGTTTACTAAGGGTTTAATTATGTGGGAAGGCTTTTTATGGAGTAAGTGGGTTTAATCCTAAGTGCCTTTATCATTTCAATATATTAAATCATACGTGTGATCTCGACATGTATAATCAAAGCAAGTTCTAGAATAACAGTTCAATGTTGACACACTCAAACCACAAAAGAAGTGAGCAAAAAAGAAAGCTATATGCTCAAAAGGCTTAAAAATTTCACCAAAAATTTGGATTTTTGATGTCATTCCTGTATACTTAAGATTTCAAGGTAATACCTCAATTTAGGAAAATAGTCTAAAAATTTTAGTTCTCAAAATATCAAATTATCATGTTCGATTCTCTAATGTCCTATAATCAAATTATCATGCATAATTCTCATGGTCTAATTCATGACATATCAACAATAATTATAGATCAATCAGAATTCATTCGATCAATATTATGAGAAAATCACTTAAGCACAAGATCAAATTCAGGGATTTGAGAATAATGCAAAAAGTTAGGCATCATGTTCATGTTCACCCCCCACACTTAAGATGTACATTGCCCTCAATGTACAAAGATAGATTATTCAAAATGAAGAAGATCATAAAAAGGAAGGAGGTGAAACTCCCTGTTATATGGATGTGGAGCTTGATCCCGAGGCTGGAGTGTTTGGGGAAAGTGGTAGCTGCCACTGTTCTTAGCTAAATGAAGAAATTGGGTCGTTGAACATGGCACTCGTGAGTTATTGTTTCCCATTTGTTTCTTCATTCTGTAGAATATTCCTAGCAGTTTTGCTTGGAAGCCTGTAAAATCATGAAGAGCTTATTAAGAGTTGGTATGGAAGAGAGTGTAGTGGGATTACTTGTTAGAGATACCAGAAAAATGAAGAAAGTAAAATTTACTAATATAGATATGTCTTTCAAAAGAAAAGAATAAAATAAAAATAAAAATAAAAATAAAAAGATAAGAGGATTTAATGATCCTCGTCAGTGGGGCCCTCAGGTGGTGGCACTAGAGTGGCGATGTGAAAGTGCTGGCACAGCTGCTACATCATGGCCTGCATGTCGTCCATCTGTCTATCACGTCGCCAATCTCGCTTGTGGGTCATCTCGAACTGGGTAGTGCAATACTGCTCGAAGTGAGCTAGTCGATCGGAAAGGTGTGCCAATGAAGCATCCGCATGAACTGGTCGTTCCCTAGGTGGCGTAGTAGAAGGCTCCTCGTGCTGTGGGGAGACATCATCAGGAATGTCCTCTAGATCCTCCTAGTCAATGGTATGAGTGAGACGGTATTGAGGAGGATCGATAGTGCTCAATCATCCTCATATGCAACATAGTCGTGATGCCCTGTGGAGACATTTGACCTATTAGTGTAAGCGCTGATGACTGGGCCACGGTGTTGAGGAGGCCGAAGTGTCTGGCAAGGTGGGTCACGTAGGGGCCGATAGAGATTACTCCTTTCCGATGTCGCTCGGTCTGATGGCGAATGGCGAATGGCGAAAGCGATGAAGTATGCTAAGTCAGTCACGTGTGCATTCACCATGCACCATAAATAGTAGGCGTCGTGGGTGTTGACAATGCCGGTGCTTTCTCTCCTTCAAGTCAAGTTGTGTGCCAATATGACATGGAGATATCGTAGGGAAGAGGCGAGAGCTGAGGCCTTCGAGCGGCTGGGGTCGTAGGTGAAAGAGAGTGGTGCCAAAGCTTTCCAGTACGAGGAGGGCGAAATGTAGATATTGTGTGGTAGTGCATTCATGTCCTCCTCCTCTATAAACTCATTGGTGTAAAGTCCTAGAGCGACTCCAAACTTTGAGACACTCATCGCTCGAACTAGACCGCCTAATCGGAAGTGAATGGTGCCTAGGTCGTCATTGTTCGTAATCACCACCTGTAAATGAAAAGTAGAGCATAATAAAATTAGCTCTAAATAAGTGGGCTCGGTAATAGTGAAGAACCGTTCCCATGGGTCTGTGGATAGAAGGGCGCGGATGGCATCAGCTAGCTGGACTTGCTCTACGGCAGCCCAGTCAATGCAGCGACCTGTAGTGAGGGGTCGTGCGCGTAGTATCTAAAATAGCTCCTCCTGCGAAGCTTGCGAAAACTCAAGGAATGGGTGGCGAACTTCGGCTGTAGCACGTACTGAGGAAGAACCCGGTCCCCTACATCTCTTCGAGGATGGGAACGCGGCCTTCTTGCCTCTCGATGATGACATAATGTACCTGAAAATGTATGAGCATTGATATAGTAGTTCCAAGAAGTTTTAACATTTACCGATATCAAGCGAGAGGTGAAAAATTTATATGATTATTCAGAAACATGTAATGAAATAAAAAATGCATCATCGGTTACGCAAGAATCTTAGAACTAGTATATGCTATTTAGTAGTTTAAACAATTCAAATATAGAAAATACTAAAGCAAATTCCTAACTTAATTAGAACAAATTGGTAATATTAACAATATCTTTGTAAGGTATATAGAATACTAATGTAGCAACACAAATTGGAAAAAAAACAAGGTTGAGAAATTAAACCAAAAACTGTTGTATGGCGGCGCATGGGCGTGTTGGTGGTGAGCACTGGCGTATGGCGTGGGTGTACAACCGTGTGGAGGAAAAATGGAAGGAAAAGAGAGGGGAAAGTGAGGATTGATACAGGGGGAGTGGATTTAAGGGTGGTTTGGGGTTGGGGAAGTGAGAATCTGGGGAATGGTGGCCAGAAAAGGGATTAAGGAGTGGGGAAGGGGAGATTTCGGCTAGGGTTTTGAAAGGAAAAAAATGAACAGTGATTTGCTTATATAGGGGAAGTGCACATGGCCTAGGGCCACGCCCGTGTACTCTAAAGGTGAGCCCGTGTTTTTCAAATTTTGCAATTTAGGTCGTGCCCGGCTATTATCCCACGCTCGTGTGTCTGGGGCGTGTGTGGCACACGGCCATATCACACGGTCATGCCTAGCCTTGTTCTCTTCTCCCACGCCCGTGTGTTAGGGTACCACGCCCATGTCAAAGAAACAGAATCGAGCCTTGCCCTTGGCACGTCCATGTTTTTCTATTCCCACGCTCGTGTTCACCTATCAAGTTCAACCTCGGCCATGTTTTACGGCCATGGGGATTTATCGCATCCTGTGTTTTGGGGAAATCATGTCCTGCTTTCACACGGCCGTATCGCATGGCCGTGTCTATTCCCCTGTTTGGCCACGGCTTTAGACACGCCCGTGTGCCTGGCCGTGTGTGCTGAAAAACTTTGCAGTTCAAAGATAAATCTAATTATTTATAGTGTTAGAAGTAAAAAAAAATAAAGAAATCAAAATATGTTAGTGCTAGGGTTGCCTCCCGAGAAGCGCTTATTTATAGTCTAAGTTCGATTTACCTCTCTAGTGAATGGTCAGAGTGGTTCGAGGAGTTTATACTCCTCATTCCTGCTATCAATCTCATCAAAATAGGGTTTTAATCGGGTGTTGTTTACCTTAAAAATACTGAACTTGAGGTGACTCACCTCCACCGTACCAAATGGAAAAATACTGAGTACCGTAAGAGGGATTTCCTCATTAGGTGTGGTAGTGACAATGTGGGGATCTGCAGCATCTAGTAAGACTTTATCGCCAACTTTAAGTTGATTAGGAGAAGTATCGGCCTTGTTTTGACGTGGTTTCGATTTATCATGTGTTCTCGATTTGTGTACTCGCCATTCATCTAGCTCCTCTATCCGTAGCCTTCGTTCTTCATAAATATGTCCTCTATCATTTCTGGAACATGACTCGTGAACTTCTTTGAAGCTTAATTTCTGCAAAGTTATATTGTCAGTTTTAGTATATTGGTGTGGACTATTACCTTCAATGTTCGATGTAATGCCAGAATTACGAGCTTGAAGGGTGATCGTTTCGTCTCCCATAGGAAGTGTAAGCTCACCTGTGCCAATATCAATAATTGTTTTAGTAGTTGTTAAAAAGGGCCTCCCTAAAATCAAAGAGGGTGTTATTATCCTCTTCAATGTCTAGAACAACGAAATTAACGGGAAATATGAACTTATCTACTTTCACGAGTACATCTTCAATAATACCCCTAGGGAATCTTAGAGTTTTATCTGTCAATTGAATGCTCATCCTAGTTTGTTTAGGTTTCCTAAGACCTAGTTGCTTAAATATTTTGTAAGACATTACGTTAATACTAGCCTCTAAATCAACTAATGCATGACATATATCTAAACTACCAATTAAGCAAGGAATTGTAAAACTCCCTGGATCTTTCAATTTATGGGGTAACTTATTCTGTAGAATAGTTGAGCAGACTGCATTTAGCTCCACATGCGATGCTTTGTCCAACTTCAACTTATTTACTAAAATCTCTTTTAAAAATTTCATTGCATTTGGCATCTGCGACAAAGCTTCAATAAACGGTAAGTTAATATGTAATTTTTTCAAAAATTTAAGGAATTTACCGAATTGTTCGTCTGAGCAGTTTTTTCTTGTCGCGTTAGGGTATGGCACACGAGGTTTATATTCGATAGTCACTGGTTTGTTTGTATTTTGACCTACTTCATCTCTCCCTTTGCTTACCACAGTTTCTTGCCTCGGTTCTAGTTCAGGCTTAACGACTCATTCGTCATCTCGAGTATTAATTGCGTTGAGTTGTTCCCTTGGGTTAGGTTCGGATTACTTGGCAAACTACCTTGTGGTCATTCGGAGATCAGTTTAGAAAGCTGGCCTATCTGAGTTTCGAGTCTTTGGATCGATGCTTGTTGATTTTTAAGTGCTATCTTGGTATTTTGGAAACAGGTTTCTGGCATTGATATGAATTTTAAGAGCATCTTCTCAAGGTTCGGTTTCTTCTCTTGTTGATAAGGTGGTTGTTGAAAACCCTGAGGATTTTGTGGCTTCTGATTTTCTTGACCACCCAGAAGAAATTTGGGTGGTTCCTCCAACCTACATTATAAGTATTATTGTATGGGTTATTTTGAGATCTAAAGTTATTATTACCCATATAGTTGACTTGCCCCTCTTCGGTTGTGGGATTGAATGATTGATATTCTGTATGCACACCTCCTCCGCTTGAGTCACACCTCATTACTGGATGTACCTGTATAGAGCCAAGAACACTATTAATCTTTTTATTGAGAAGTTCTACCTGATTTGACAGCATAGTAACTGATTCGACGTTATAAACATAGGCTGTTTTTGTTGGCTTAGTCCTCATGACTGCCACTGATAGTTATTCAGTGACATTTCTTCAATGAATTTATAAACCTCTTCAGGTATTTTGTTGTTGATGGTTCCGCCAGCAGCTGCGTCAACCATTTGCCGAGTCGATGGATTCAGACCATTGTGGAATGTTTGTACTTGAAGCCAAAGCGGTAACCCATGGTGAGGGCACCTTCTCAATAAGTCCTTGTATCTCTCTCATGCATCGTAAAGTGTTTTTAAATCCATCTGTACAAAAGAAGAGATATCATTACGTAATTTAGCCGTTTTAGCCGGTGAAAAATATTTTAATAAAAATTTCTCGGTCATTTGTTCCCAAGTAGTGATAGACCCTCGTGGTAACAAGTTCAACCACTATTTAGTTTTATTTCTCAGTGAAAAGGGAAATAACTGAAGACGAATGGCATCATCAGAAATGCCATTGATTTTGAATGTATCGCAAAATTCCAGAAAATTTGCTAAGTGAGCGTTGGGATCTTCATCCTGCAAACCATCAAACTGAACAAACTGCTGTATCATCTGAATAGTGTTAGGTTTTAATTCAAAAGTATTTGTAGCTACAGCAGGTCTAATTATACTAGATTCAGTTCCTGTTAAAAAAGGTTTAGCATAATCATACATAGTGCGTGGAGCAGGATTTTGATTAGCCGCAATTACAGGAGGTAGTTGATTACCTTGGTTTTCAGCCATCTCTTCGGTTAAAGGTTGAGTATCATCTTCTTGCTCGTTCTCCGTGTATCGTAAGCTACGCCTTATCTCTCTTTGATTTCTACGAATTGTACGATCGATTTCTTGTCAAAAAGTAATGGTCCTTACGGGTTTCTTTTAGTCATAAACTATAAAAACCTACCAAGAGAAAGAAAAAAGTAAATTAATAAATAATAATAATGAAATTAAATTAAATTGCAAGAAAAATAAATTGCTGAAGTAATAAAAATTTAGCGTTCCTAATATTTTAGTTCCCCGGCAACGGCGCCAAAAACTTGATCGCGTAATTCGTAACAAGTAATAAATATTTATAATGAAGATCAAAACTAGACTAACTAATATCGCGATGTAGGCAAGTGTACCTGTCGAACAATAGTATAGTTTTAACAAGACTGGATTGTCGAACCCAAAGGAACTAAAAGTACTAGTAATGACTGTCTTTTTATTATCTAGCTTAAGAATAATGGGGTTTTGTTTTAATTAACTAATTATCTAAACTAAGAACGCACATAGAAGAGAATTGGGGAATTGCTTATGGGAAAATCGATTGACTTGAGACAATACCTAAGAAAAATTCACCTAGACTTTACCTGTTATTCTGGCTCCAAACTGGACGATTTATTCATTCAACTTGTTCCGTAGAGACCCTTAAGTTATGTTATTATCCCTATTTAAGACTAATAACGTCTAATCCCTAGATTGAATAACCGAGACTTTTCTTTAATTAACACTCTAGGGTTGCATTAACTCGATCTATGGAACCCTTTATTAGGTTTCACCCTAATCCGGCAAAATCTTGTCACCCTATTTCTAGGCGCATAATCAACTCCGCTTAATTATGACAAATGTACTTTTAGACAGGGTCTATTCCTCCTCTGAATAAGAGCGTGTCTTGAATCAGTATCTTGGGATATCAAAACAAGAATTAAGAACACATAATTAAGAACAAGTTAAATATTTATCATACGATTCAGAAAATAATAACAAGATTCGTCTTAGGTTTCATTCCACTTAGGTATTTAAGGGTTTAATTCATAATAAAATAAGAGTACATATCAAAAGTATGAAAATAACAAAACATAAAGAAAACTCTAAAACCCTTGAAGGAATTCTGAGAGAGATCTTCAGTCTTGGAATAGCTCCGGCTTTTGG
Organism: Gossypium hirsutum; assembly: GCF_007990345.1. Taxonomy (NCBI): domain Eukaryota; kingdom Viridiplantae; phylum Streptophyta; class Magnoliopsida; order Malvales; family Malvaceae; genus Gossypium; species Gossypium hirsutum. The sequence goes on from NC_053430.1 coordinate 19,199,730, forward strand.
GATGGATCGTCTGACTTTCTTCAAGTAATTCCTGAAGTGCGGTTCTGTACTCCAAAAAAGTTCTGGAGAGAGTGGCCCCTTTCTAAGTCATACTTAGGGTGTTTATATAGGCTTTGAATTAGCTTTCTTCCTCCCTAAGTATCATTTTCCGTGTAAAATACAACTCTTTAAAAAAGGGACACGACCATGTGCCACGGCCGTGTGATGTGATTGCCAGGCCGTGTTCGACCCGTTAAATTGCACATGGCCGTGTGAATCGTGAAAGCCTTGGTCGACACCTTCGAAAGACACGGGCGTGTGAGCTGCCCGTGTGGCAAGGCTTAGGGCGTGTCATCTTTTCGATTTGGTCCGTTTTGTCCCTTTTGGGCTCCTTTTTGGCTCCTTTTGACTCTTGGTGCTCTCCTGAGTACAGAACATGAAATAACCGGATTAAAAGCACCAAAATCCATAAATCTAGTAATAAACATCCATAAATATGCTAGGTATTTGGGGTAAAAATATGTATAATTTTGCGTTTATCAACTAGGAATTCATTTTTCTAGTTGAAATAAACTTCTACAAGTCAATAAGGGTTTTACTTATTCTCCCTATAAATAGATGGCACTGATAGATCTATTTACACAACTTTATTCTTAAGTAGTGAGAGTTTATTCTTAAGTAGTAAATTTATTTTCCAGAATAACAATTATGTCAGTTTCTATTGAGAAGATATTTTCGTTTTCACACTAAAAGTAAAGAAAACTATTTCTAATTCTGTGTTTGTTCGAATTGTTTGAGCTCACACTTAAAGTAGTTCGTGGTACGACAATAGCGGAGAAGGTCATTCGATTGAAAGCCAAGAATGAAAAGGATTTTTCTAGTCGAAAACATAGATGCAATTTTAGTAAAAGGTTTATTGCTATAAATATCACAAATCACCTCAGTTTTTAAATTTTTAATTTTCAACTGAGCAATAAAAACATTTTTAAACTGATTTTTTTTCCAATAGTTCCTTGAGAACTTACCTTTCCTAAAAGCAAAAAAAAAAAATGGATGGACGCTTCTTCAAGGCCTTTAATCCATCACCTTTTCATTTCCCTTGCTAGAACCAACCTATATCAATCTCTTTCTGTTCAAATACATAAAAAATAACAATTTTCCTCAAATGTCAAAATGTTAAAGTAACCTTTAATAGCCACATTAATGGCTCAACTAGCATAATAATGCTCATAATGTTAGAATTTATAAAATAAATCTACAATATAACTTGATAAGCTAGGATCTGTCATGTAAAATCATTAAGAATAAATCAAGAACAAAACTAGATGCGGAAGCGTACCTGGATCCATGGATTCCTTGAAACTTTTTGGAACTTGGGGATTTGATCTTCCAAATTAGCACATAAGAAATTCAGAGAATATCTACTCTCTCTTTCCTAATGATGGGATATTAGAAAAGATATCTTGTGTATAATTTGGGGACCATAACCCTAATATTTATAACCTTAGCATATTAGTTCTAATCAAATTCTAATTAGCCCATCATTAATTAGAATTTGATTAGAAGAGTATCTACACATATTTGACCCATACTTTATTTAATAATTAAAAGCCCAATAAAATTCTAACCAAAGTAGATCACTTTTAGTTTGGGCTAACCATGATAGTAAATAATAACATGTAATTATCCTTATTATATATGTGATGTCCAAATTTTCCAACACATAAAAGTTAAATGGTGTGTCAAAATGAAGAGAAATCATGAAAACTTACAGGTTTTTACTTTCACACTCTAACCCAAATTTTCTCTCATGAGAACTCAAACTTTAGGTATGGGTGAAGAAGAAGAAGAAGAAGAAAGCTCAAATAAGACTTTTAAATGTTTATTTTGCAAAAAAATGGAGGAAAATGGTGGAAGATTTAAGAAGATTGGAGTAGAAAATGGAAGAAGAAACAAAACAAATGTTACTCCCCTTACCCATTTCTGACGACCAATATAGGTGAGAGATGCCACTTGGGAATGTGAAGATGTAATGAGATAGCAATATCACAATTATTCAATTTAGGTAAGCTATGGGACAAAAATTTTTTTAGGAGGGGAGAATTGTAATGCCCCAAAAATTTTCAGTATTTCGTAACTATTCCGATAATTTTGTTCGTATATTTGATAAAAAAATTCATTTTTATCATATTTAATTATTTTTAGACTATTGAGAGGTCATTAGAATGCATTTTGAGCCATTTCTAAAGTTTGGGGCTCAATCGAGTAAAAATACAAGTCAAGGTTTATAGGTGGGTAGGACTTTAAAGGGTTTTGGTGGGATATTTATGATGTTTTCTGGGGTTTAGGCCTGCCTCCTTAGGATTCGATAGGGAATCTCTGCACCTCAGGGCAAGCTCAAATTACCACATTGGTAACAAAATGTCTTGTCCTCGTGAGTTCTGAGGTGGCTGGCCACTACCCAAAATCACCACCAAAAGATTCGATTTGGTGCCAAACCTATACATCTCCCCCATCACTATAGCTTCCATTATATTTCGGTAATTAGTTTGGTTTCACCTATACCATTAATTAAGCCCTTAATTGAATGGGTGTCACAAGTCAATTGGGCATCAATTCGAAAGTTTTGCACGTGGTGAGATTTGAACCCAAACCATTAGGGTTAATAAAACTTTACTTTTACTACTCAACCAAAAACTTATATTTTGATTTATTTTGTACATTTTAATTTTATCATGCATAATTTGTTACATCCATCAGTTGTTTATATTAATAAAATTGTTGATTAAGTTGGTGTCATAAGTTATAACTTGACTCCAACTAAAGATTGATGATACAACAGCAGGATAAATAATTATAATGCATTTAGTATTCTTAATTTGATGTATTTATGTGTTTACATATCATTTTACTCACAATTTTATCTATTTTTTACATTTCAATATCGTACATATTTCATTTATTATTAATTAATTTCAAACCATATGTTTCATTAATTATTATATGTTATATTTAAACACACTTCTATATTCTTAATACATAGATTCTCTGCGCATACACGTGACAGAATTTCTAGTGTTGATAATGACATTGATTGAGTTTGTGTTACAAGTTAATTCAATATTGAATTTCTTTTAATATTTTTTAATATTGAATTTTTTTTTCACCAACATGATATTTTTTTGACACATTATAGAAAAATGACAATATTGTGATAAACAATTGGAGAACATTTAATATTCTTAATATGATATATATGCTTATTTAATTTTTTTACTAATAATTTAATCTAATTTTTTATTTTAATTTCGTAAACGTCACGTACGTGTTGTTATTATTATCTGTTTCAATTTCAAACTATATGTTTTTTATTTGTTGTTTGTTATTTTTAAACACATATTTATTCTAAATACATGATTTTCACACAAACAAACAAGCGTGTGTAGAATTTCTAAGATTATTTAAGTCAATAAATATTTATTTATATTATTTTAGCCAAAATAAAAAATAAAGCCATTGGCTTTTGGTGTCCTCTAGGTTTATTGTGCCACATTATATCCTATTGCATTGCATTTAAAAATATCTGTTAGTTAAATTTTATTTTCCGGAAAACAATTTCAGAAATTTCCATTCCGCAAAATAAAACAAGTCAATGTAAATTATTTGGTTAGTTCATTTGGGTCAAGTTGTTTTACGCGTGAAAGCTGAGAACATTCTCTCCCAAAAGCTTCACTCTCTCGCCCCATCAATACTCTCAGCTCTCTTACCGATTCCACAGGTAAGTTTCTCTGCTTCTTAAAATCTGTCCTTTTTCTTTTTTCTTTAAAATGGGTTTATGTAGATATGATTTGCTGAAAGGAAGATTTGGGTATGTCATTTTTGTTCCTTTTAATTCTTTGTTGTCTATACTGCATCTTCAGTTTTTTTTTTCTCTTAGGCTAACTCCTTCAATCTCTGCTTACTAATCTCGATTCTTGTCGCCATGTCTCTAATTGCAGTTGATGTGCCTTTTAATTTTTTGTTTCAATTAGTTGCTGTTGTTTGTTTCCAAAGGCCAAGGGAGGTCATTTATTTCTTCAGTGATACGAGTTTACTATGAAACTTCAATGGATTAACGCTCGGACTCACATAGCAGTATTACAACTTTATCATTCATCAGTTTTGCTAATTAATGGTTATTTCTTTTCGTTTAGGAAATATTTATAATATTGTAAGAATTAAGTATGACATGAATCTCCATTTGTGTTTACCTCTCCCCGTCTCTTCGCCTATGACTGAAGGTGCTTGCTGTTTTGCCCAAATGAAAATGGAAACATCCCCTGGGATACCCCACATAACTTGTGGTTTTTTACAAAGGTAGTTTCATAAAAACATCTCCTGGAGTCGTGTACTTTTTAAGAAATGAATTACCAAAAAACATTTTAAAAAAAATAAGAAATTTTCACACGACAGGATAATTGCATTGTTTAAAAAGTATAAAACAAATCGATAAAATTAGTAGCAATATTTATATTATTTTTTTAAAAATTACTATATTTATATTAAGTTTCATTTGTAATTTTCAGCATCGTATAATTATATCAACATTTAAAATACCAAATCTAAATTAATTCAAAATTAAACGAATAAACAATTAAATTATCAATCTAAATCAAAATTTTCGAAATTTATCGTATACTTCCACCCCTAGTTTCCCTATATTTTCCGCAACTCTTGACTGCTACTTTTTTTTTCTTATTTCAGTGCTACAAAAAAACCCAGAAAAAAACGCAAAAAAAAAACAGAAGAAAAAAAATGAAGTATTTAATTGACTTCTATCTTTTTCCTGTACAAAAAGAAAGGTATTAAAAGCAACCCCTTACTGTACATTTTAGGAGCAAAAAATCTGTTCAAAAACTTGCTGCTGATTCGCCACTTTCAAAACCACCTTTACTGTTAACACTAACGCTAATTGTGCCATTAATCCTGCCATTTATCCAATAAGTCGAACACTCGGGACTGGCTTCTGAAGTATTGATGTACCCTGGAAGATCATCATTTGGTAGTCCCTTCTATATTCGTTTAGCTGTGCAATATTAAAAGAATCGTTTTGTTACATGTCACCAATAGACCAGATCAAGTTCAGTTTGGTTTTAACATTAAAGAAAGCAGGTAAGTATAAAATGGTTATTACCTCTTCCTGGGTTATCTTGCTGAATCTGAATTTCTTTGTCCAAATGGATTCTGCTTCATCGGCCGCTGGGAGCACAAGGGTTTTCACTTTTAAGAACCCCAGCAGCTTCTCAATGCAACTGAAAAGGCATTGAAAATAACCCTACAATGTTGGTATTAATTTAGTTACGACTTGCATTGTGTGGCCTCATCAAAATTGAACAAAAGAGCTTTGATGGGTTAAGGTTTTCTCATGACAAGCAGCGATGAATTACCTGCCCTTGACTTTCTGTACTTGTTGCAACTAAGGGAATTTCAGCCATTTCTTGCCCAAAAACCCGAAAAATACCAGCTGACACAACCACTTGACTGCATAACAAGAAAGAATAATGGCATTCAAATACACCCAAATTTCTAAAACATAATACAGAAACGAAAGAGAAAAAAAAGAAAAAAAAAAGAGGTCTCACTTGACAGTTAATATTGCACAGTACATGCCTCCAAAATCTTGGCCCTTGACAGTTCTCCTGCAAAACCAATTATTGATATTATTCACACTGCATAATCAGCAAGCATCACAAAGATAGGCAGAAAAGATGAGTATTTCTTACCCATAAACCATTGATGGGATAAGATCACCTCTACTCGATCCAGAGTCACTTATAGGATCAAAGCGCTCCTAATAAATCACACAAGTAATATCAAAACTAGATTAGTACTTTACAGCTTCTGGTACGAACTACAAAGAAGATGCCTCATTCATTAGATTCAAAGAGGCAACTACGAGACTTTAAAGCTTTATATGACTGTCATATAGGCTTTAACAAGATCAGCATTTATCTAGCTAATGATGATGTTATATAAAATGGATGATAAGCAATGATTTTGTTAAAGAAGTATAAGCAGGAAATAGTATACATGGAAGATCGCAACAGCCTTTGATAGCGTTACTCTGGTGTCATCTAAAGATGTCATTTTCCCGCTGAGAACCCTCCATCTTATATCAAGTTTGGCCTTGCTCCGTAAACTATTTTCTACATGCTTCTTCTTCACAACATCCAGAGATGAATCAGGAAGCTGCTCCTCCCCACGAATGACCAATTTCTGTAAAGCAGAATGGATTCTATTGCAATCCGTGCAACAAAACCACTTTCCTTTTGGTAACTCCTGTTGAGAACATGGTGTCAATAATAATCTATAAACAGAACCAAATGGGAAATTTATGCAATATTTATGACTGAAAAAGAAAATGGCACCTTTAGGTCATCAATGTTATGATCTCTCAAACAACCCACATGATATTCTCTCTCACACTGACAAGGAGAAAATCAACAAAGATTGATTAGAGTCAATTAAGTTAGACAACAAACTTAAGCACAAACAGAACCAAAAGGATACCTGATCACAGAGTATAACAGTGCGAGGACCAAACCCTGACTTGCTAAAATCATGACCTCTGCAAATATCAACAGTGTGTTAACACAAGAAAATAAAGTTCGAAACATTAATGAAGAGAGAAATTAAGACAGGAAAACAATAGCAACAAATAATTGAGAAAATAAATGACAAGTTTTGTATTCAGGATAAGAGAGGTGGTTTCTCACCAACACAGATTCTGAATTAGTCAAATCAGAGATTTCAGCAGGCCAGGATATTCCAATTCTAGATCATAATTCAGATTTCATTTAATAACTGGTTGCCATTTATATACAGGTAATTGCAAACATTTTGTTAGGCGAACATTATAATAAGACAATATTGAAGGAAAGTCAGAGAGTGGGGTGTTTTCAGGATGAGACAAATAATTCAAAGTAGCATAGAAATATTTCAAATGCTCATAAAAGAATAAACCCAACCTGCATAGCACACACACACTAGGAACTTCTGCCTCTGGAGTTCTGATAATACGAATGCATCTCTTGGTTATCTGTTCTATTGGATCAATTCCAGCAACTCTTCCTGCAGCTACAGCATTGGCGTTATGTTCCACAAACTTTTCGTTTTGGAAGGTATTCTGGCAATATCTACAGTGCCAAGTACCAATTGGAATGCGTGGAAGAGATATACACTCTGCAATCAGCCAGTAAAAGAACATGAGTGCAACAGGCATCTGTACTGATAACAAGCAGTAACTGAAGTAACTCAGATATTGCACATTCTGGTTGTATGGATAAAGAATAAAAACTGCATTTCAAATTTTCATTAATTTCTAATACATAGTTATAATGAAAAAATGATGTAAAATTCATAAACCATAGTGTACATGACCTAACCATAAGGATAGACCATAACTATGTAAAAAAATTCAAGTCCTGAGAAGGGTACAAGAGTGGAGTTTCAAGGTGATATGATAAGGAGGAAAAGGAGGGCAAAACAGACCTCACATCAAGAGCAAGTTACATTCACATGTCCATCACTCCCAAGAATTCTTAAAATCCATAAATAGTCAATTTTACTTTGCAATATCATTAACCAAATAGGTACTTCAGCAATTGGAGCATCTCACCAGAACATAATTTTGCCTCCAATAGAGCCATTCAGTTAAGAAAAGAATTATGTCCAACCATGAGCCAAAGTCAAAGTTCTCAACTTGGAAGCAAAAGATTATAAGATAATAGTTATAATTTGACACAAAAAAGACAACAAAGAGTAGGATGTAAACACATGAAAACAACAGTAGGCAGTGAGATATTATAAAATTCACAAAGTTTGGAAGTTCAAAAGGTTAGTAGTCAGATAAGCTCAGAATTTAGAATATGGCTTGACATTCCCATAAAATCAGAGATATCAAATTTGGAAGCCATTAACCTCAACATACCATACAACATGTGAGAATTACTTTCTTCACCACTATTGTTTAAATGCATCCAGCACAACAATGGTTATACAAACAATCGAATCCTGAAAAGTTGCCAATAAAGAGAACATTCAAAGATAAAGTTGAAAATTGACCTATGTGAAAAGCCCTTGGACATGTGTCACAACACAATAGATTCCCTCCATCCAAACAGATGCTGCATAGGTCATCATTCTCATATGTAGAGAACTTCCGATTTTTCGACAGGGATATTGACAATTCATGAAGAGATACCCCATTTGATGTGTAAATGTTTTGAAAACTGAAATTAAAGGAATGTCAAAAGCACACTTATGTTTGTATCAATTATAAGATAAAAGATGACCAACAACAACAAAGCTGAGAAATCTAAGACCAAAGAACAACTTACGGCTTGCGACGACTTGGCCAACCAGCATGAGCTTCAAACTGTGAGGGGCTTATCTGCTCATTTCACACAAGAAAAATAAAAACTCACAGAACTTAAGAATCCAATTTCATTGGGGGGGGAAAAGGTACCTCTGAATTACAGCAGGTGCATAATATTCCAAATCCCCTTTTATAACCAACAAGCAATTTCTGCAACACATCAAATCACCACTTAGTAGACAAAGTTAGAATAGACGAATTTTACGTTAAAATATGCTCACACTAACCTCTCCACGAACAAAATATGCTAGTTCAGTTCCATCTGGCAACCCATCTTCCTCAAATACCAATTTATGCTTCCTCAGATCCCTTTGAAAGCAATATCAAAGAGATTAAGGCATTTTATAATATCAAGAAGAAAATTATGCCAAAAGTGACCACCTCAACCATAATCAACAAAGCAAATGTCAAATAAGAAAGAAGAACAAAACTATACTTACTTTCTAGTTACTCTTCCCTGACTCTTAGTTTGTGACAAACTGCATTTTGATGCACTGATAGGTGACTTTGGAACCACATTTGGCTTGGGTGAACTGAAATAAAACAAACAAAAAGAGAGGAAAAAAAAGGTTAAAATAAAGGGTTGAATGAGTTAAACATTAACAGAAATATCTATTCTTTGATCCTACAAACTAGATAAAACCACTAAAATGCGAGTAAATGCAATGCTAGATAAAAGTATTAAAAAGTGAGTAAAATGCAATGCAGAAACTATCCCTTAGCATTTGCATCTTAAAGATGCTAGCATTCAGATTATGTAAGCAGCAAGCATAAACTTCTAGTTAACATTCACACGATTTGCTACTCTTTATTATCGGCAACATGCATAAAAATGCCTCAACAGTAATAAATTTGATAAATATTAAGACCAAAATTTTTGCATCTGCTGACAAAAAAACTGCAAATTCAACTAAGGGTTAAAATAATATTGTAATATGCCACAGAAACCATACTAGACAAGAAGTTTCCAATCAATGATGAAACTGCAAGGAATATTTTATCTTTCTCCATCTTCCAAACTCAGAAGAGAAAAATTATTCCTTTTTTATTACAGATCTAATAGGACCAAATCATATTATTCTTGGTTTAGTACAAGTTTGATTCTGAACAAAATACTGCAACAATAAACCAAGAAACCATACCTGTCACTAGCATCAGCAACCTTCGTTCCATCAGCCACTTCAGTTGAGCCATCTTGAGACTCTTCCACACCCAGACATGAATTACATAGAACCATAGCTTTCCCAGAGCCAGCTCTAGTAATGGACTCTACAACAATAAAAGAAAAATAAAAAGGTTAGGATAAATACCAATAAGGAATGAGAAAATAAGAACATATAAAAGAAATGAAAAATCAACCTCTGCAGTTCAAACAAAAGCGGGATTTCTTCATGGAAGAACCAATCACCATTTGCAGGGTGTTCTCCAACATGCTCGATGAACTCTCCCTGCATGCGTTCATAACATCACGAAGGGTATTCCCATTCTCCAGGTAAATATAATTTTCTGCAGGCTTGTTTGAGCTCCTTGCATGAATCTCATATAAGGTAGGGCTAATAACCTAAATTAACGATAGAACACAACATTAATGCATTCACAATTTTGCAAAATATGTCATCATATGACAAGATAAATTAACAAATAACAAACCCTTACGTTAGAGCCCTTGCATGCTTTGCAAAAACACAATATCCCGGAACCCTTGATTATTCCTTGAAGCCCATTACTCCCTGCAGCTCTTGTAACCTATATGATAAACATTCAGAAACCCAATTGTTGAGTTTAAAGAGCAAGGCATTCAAACATATCACCTAAAAACTTTTCCCCAGAGCCATACCTTCGAGCTTCGTGCATACCTCACATTTGCTCCCTTGAGTATACCTGAATCCAAAAGATCCTGCAACTCTGTCGGGAAATTTCTTACAAGCTTAGTCGAGACACTTGCTTCCTGCGTCATTGGAGAATCCACACTCCCGACTGTAATATCACCGCCATCACATTTAGCTTCAGTCACATTGACGACAATAGCATCTGTTGCCGCAGTTTCCTTCATTGTCTCCACCGTCGCTTTCAACAAGGACCGAGTAAACCTCCTTACAGGCTTCTCTTCCTTCACCACTTGCTCTATCTTAGTATCACCCTCACAACTAACCAAAACCGGCACCCCTATATCCCCTTTGCAGGGCTCACTTTCTATCACCAAACCCTCCTTTCCCTTTCCTTTTACTTCTTCTACATTCTCCGTTGCTCTTTCCAGTTGACTTTCTTTCTCTCTAATGTCAGCATCCATTTTCTCTTCCTCCTGTTTTTCTTCTAGCGAACCCATTACAGCCTTTTCGGGCTTGCTTTTTCCCTTCACTTCCTTGACAATCTCATCTTCACACATTGGTTCAATAATCCCATCTTTGAATTCCTCATCCTTTCCCAAATCGACCTTCTTCGACTCCTCTTCTTCACAACCAATCACCTCTCTCTTCGGATCTTCCACATCGCTTTTCGCTTCTTCTTCGCTCATCAAATCCACAGATTCCTCCACAACCCTCACAGATTGCTCCAAATCACTCTTCTCTTTCTCATCCTTGACTTCTTTTTTCAATTTCTTGTTGCTCCTGTTACCTGGACTCCACGCCTCTCCTCCATTCTGGGCCTTCCCTGACCGAGTCCGACCCAAAGACCCACAGATCTCCGCTTGAACCTTCAAAGCAAACTCGAACTCACGCTTCAGACCCGTCCTTACCCGAGATAGCACCACGAAATCCCCTGCCTCCGTACCGTTCGCCATTTAGTTTAAATAAAAGGGAAAAAAACACCGGATCAAATCAAGAACCCTAGGGAGACAATGTTGCCAGAAACAAATAAAAACCAAATTTAAAATACATGTATGAGATGGATTAAACGGAATGAACTTCCGAGGGGTCTTCGGAAATTAAGTAAGACGAGAAAAAAAAAGAGAAGAGGGAGGGTTTTTTTTTTTTTTTTTTGTTTGACCGATCGAAGGAAAGAGATTTGATTTTTCTTTGATGAGAGGGGAAAAAAAAGAAAGAAAATAAAACAAAAGGAAACAATGGAAGGTAGAGAAAGGAAGAAGAAATTCATACGACAACCTTTGTATTTGTCAAAAAGACGGAACTACCCTCCTCGACATCGTTTTGGCATTTGTCTATGAGGGTCGTCATTAATTCTTGTTATTTTCATATGGTCCCCGAAACCTTCTATTCTTTTTGTTACTTCACCACGAGTCAAAGTAATTATTTTAAAAGAAATTTATTAGCAGGACCATTAATATTTTCTAAAAATTTTAATTTAATTTTTATTGAGTTAGAAACATTATAATTAGTTCATATAAAAAAGTTGAAATTCGTAAATTTCTTATTGCATTAGTATTTGATTTTTAATCAATTTATAAATGAGTTTATATTACAGTGAAAACCAACTAAAACTAACAAATTAAATATTACATTATTGATGGGATGGAGGGAGTAATAATATAAGAACAAACAAGGACTTCTTAGTATTATGAAATATTTTAGGGGTGGAAATAACAATGAAGAAAACATACAAGGACTTGAAAAGGAAAAGAAGAAATTAAACCAGAACGCCACAAATATAGGGGCATTATTGTCTAGTAAAATTCAGAAGGGTATCCCTATATTAGTCGATATTTGGTTTCTTGTCTCCTAATTATTCTGAAACTCGTGCAATTTCGCGGCTACAGATTTGGCTTTTTTGGACCAATCAGATTCCGCCACATAAATTATTGGCGAGCTTAAAGATTCTGCTGGGCTAATTTGTCCAATGAGAGACACGTTGGCTCACATGCTGTCGAAGCGCGTTTACCATTGTTCGTGGTCGTGGATAAGAGTCAAAAAATTCAAACTTACTCAATCCAAGTAGATTATTATGCTTACTTCGATTTATCTAAGAGATTAAAACAACTTAAATCCATCTTATTTTAAATTTTCATCCATTTAATCAACTTTTAATATATAATGTTTTTTATTTTTTTCTTTTAACTCTTACATATAATATTATTGTGGAGAGATTAGTTTTTTTAAAAAAAATTTGGAATCAACTTACCTTTTAACAAGTTAATATTGTTTGAATTGAGACTTTATCTTTCAATCTAACAAAAATTACTTATGACGTGAATTTATAAAATAGAATATCTCATAAAAAAAAAATCGTGCGTAGTGTATGACTACATCCCAAAAAGGCATGAGCATCCATACATAATAAGGTACTTGAATCCTTGTACCTTAAATGGAAATTATTAGCGCATATGGTACCATTTGATCAAAAGATACTCTTGTTTTGTGAATGGTATCTAAAGTCACTTTTTGTGAGAAAAGATTGACTTTTTTCGAAAGTCTTTAATGAATATGTTTTTTGTTACGTAACACAAGATCAAAGATGAAATCGAAATTTTTTTTAGGAGAATTAAAATTAAATTATAATTTTTGTGATAGTAAGAGGGTAATTTTATCAATTTAATAGTATATATATTTATAATTTTTAAAAGATTAAATCAAAATTTTATTATTTTTAGAGAGGATCAAAGTGCAAATTTATATTTATTAATTTAAAATTTTAAAAACCTTAAATGAAAAACGAGAGGGTGGTAGTACCAAACCCTTCAAGTACACCCAAATTGAAAAGTAATTATTATTAATTTGTTTCGGAAATTTTGATTTAATAGAATTAACCAATTGACCATATTAATATTAAAGCTATTTAGTTAGAAATGACAAATGTAAGCTAATCAATTAGTGTGTTTAAGTAAGAAATTAGTTAATTAAATTGTTTTTTTTTAATTTCCTTTTTCAATCAAACTAATGAATTGATGAATTGCTTTCTCTGGTCGCTAATTGATGTTGTTGTTTCCTTTGATAGTTTCATTTCTTGAAACCATTATAGCTTATATTAAATTATAAAACATTATCATTTTTATTTATTTGATTTCAAGATAACTAAAAAAAAAAAAGTTACTTTTAATCTAAAAATGATGTGAACGCTCCAACACTAATCGCAATTAACGTGGAATCATAAGTTCTGTTCTAACATTGTAACAATTTTCTTTCCTCTAATTATAATCCATCATTTTCAATGCCACATTTACTACAAGCCGCGTCTAAAATAACGTCATTCAAAATTCCATTTATGTCATATTTGAATTTGATGATGTAAAATTTATAGTCACCACGTTCGTCGCATTGGGTATGTTACTAAAGTTTAAGACTGATGATTTACTATTTTCGTCACGTTTTGTAAAGAACATAGTGATGATATTTTATAAATTCATATTATATGTAACAGTTCGATTTTAAGTGATGTTAGAAAATGCGATTTTGAAATTCCATTTTCGTAAACTGGGTCTATAAATATTAAATATAAACATTTACAAAGTTGATATAAAAGTTTATGAAAGTTTGATCCTTCATTTTTTTCAATTAATTACTTAATTAGGGTACAAAGACTAAATTGTAAAATTGTTATTGCTATAAGTTTTTAATTGACCAAAGACTTAGGGGATTAAATTACAATTAGCCAAAGGTTCAAAATGATAATTAAACTAATTTCTAATATAAGTAAGTGGCTTATAGTGGATTAAGCTAATTAAAACACAATTAGCTTAATTAAACTAGATTAATTAAAGTTAATCAAATGTTAAAAGAGAATCATCATCTTCTCCATCCTCCTATACCCGATTGTTCAAGAAAATAAAAGAAGAAAATCATTGCAAGGGCTTTGAGCTTTCAGTAATAAATTGGTTAGTGCAATTAAGTCTCTCTTTTTTTTGTAATTTTTATGTTTTTGAGGTCATGAGAGCTTAATTTAGCTAGCCCATATACCAACTTGAAAAATTGTTAAAGTTTTTGAAAGTTTCCATTGTTTTTTTCTTGAAGAAATTGATGTTAAATTGATAGATTTTAAGATTAGATGTGAAAAAAGGACTAGATTGTAATGTTTAATTGTTAGTTTTTGAACATAAGGACTAAAGCAAAATAAATTGTAAAATTGATGTGAAATTTCTATAATAATAGATAGTAGAGGGTCCTTAAGGGATGTGATTGAGATCGATTTTGAAATCAAAGCTCAAAATCGAAAGATATTGTTATTTTAGTTTTAGGGACTAAATCGAATAAAATGAAAAACTTAAGGTGCATTTAAAAAATAAAATTAAATAGATTCATGCATATCATGGAATGATATAAAAATATTTGGTATTGATGACTTGTTTAAAATAATTGAATAGATCGAGAAATGTATCAAATTGGAGATAATCGGGGAAAAGCCAAAATTGTCGAATAGTCATTGAGGATTCAATTTGCTTGTTGTTTTGACTAGGTAAGCCCATAACTTACACTTCTTTTGGTTTGGCAATTAACTCCAATGTGGTGTAGCTAGTGTAAAAAACTGCTATCAACTAATGCTATGTTTGGATGAGCATCAATAGTGCAATGAAATTCATTTTAATCACACTGATAGCCTCAAAATTGACTTGAAGTTTTACCACCAATTCAGCATAATAAAACACCAGATATTTTTAATAGACAAAAGTACTCATACTTTTATTTATTATTTTACTTTTTTATCCTTGAAAGTTAAATTAATTTCTATCCCAACCTTATTTGTTTTTAGATTTGGGAACACAACAGTCACTTGTTTTTAGAATTGGGAACTGAAACAATCATTATTGTTGGTTTCTCCCTACTTTTTTGCTTTGTTCTTGGTTGTGGCTGCTACTTTTTTCTTTGCCTAAAGGTTAGTTTTTCATATATTTGTGTTAATTACATAATATTTGAGTATTATGGATAGTTTTAAGATCTTTTTTCTTGAAAATAGAACTAGAAACTTATGTTCAAATTTCATATTACATAATAGAACTTATGTTTCAGATTTCAAGTAGCTAAAAGAACTACTATCTGATTATGGGTCATTTCATTTTCATGATATAAATGCCGTTCTGGTCTTCTTCTTTTCTTTTCCCAAATTTCCCCTATTTTTCTCTATTAAAAAATACTGTATTTTTTCCTAAAGGTTGGTTTTTCATATGTGTTGATTAAATAATATTTGTGTATTATGGGTAGTTTTAAGATCTCTTTTCCTGAAAATAGAACTAGGAACTTGAAACTAAATTGATTTATGTTTCAAATTTTGAGCAGTTAAAAGAACTATAATCTGATTATGGGTCATTTCATTATCATGATATAAATGTTGTTTTGGTCTTCTTCTTTTATTTTCTCTATTAAAAAATATTGTATTTTTCCTAAAGGTTCGTTAATGGGTTTGCTTCTTCTTCTTTTATTGGATTTTTTTAGCCTTAACTTGTCCTTTTCATTTTTATTTTCTAATTGATGGGGGTGATTTCATAAGCTATTAACTTGTTATATGAACTGATGTAACACCCCTAACCCGTAACAGTCGTCGGAATAGGTTAAGAGGTATTACCAGACTTGTAATTCAATTTAGAACAATTATTTATCTAGAAACATCATAAGTCAATCAATAACATTCATTCACATCCATTATGTACTTAAATCAAACAAAACAAACTTTAATCATACATTCGGGACTAAATCGTAACATAATACAAATTTCAGAAACTTAGAAAATTTTCAACATTTCAACTATCACACGCCCGTGTGCTTCACACGGCATTAGACATGCCCTTCTGTCTAGGCCATGGCAAAATAGGGCATACATACTGTGTAACACCTCCTAACCCAAACTGTCGCCGAAAAAGGGCTACGAGGCATTACCGGATATATCAGACAACTTATGGATATTTTACAATTATTATAACATTCATAGTATAATTGAAGAATTATGTCCCTATAATGGACTTTCGAAGCCCAACACAAGTATTAAAGTGGAATGGAACGGGACTTGTTCGAATATTCAGAGATTTTTTATTTTTTTATTTTTACAAAAATTTCGATAGCATTTCTTCTTAATTTTTACATAAAACCCCCTTCAAATTCAAACCAAAAACCAAACTAATCCAAAACCAACGGTACAATCAAAAACAATTTAAACCTAAATATATCTAAATCATAACCAATTCATTAACATAGTCATTTAATAACTAAACATTCATAATATTAATCCAAATTAACTAATAACTTCATTCATTTTTCATTCTAACTTAATACCAAATTATATAATATAATATTTACCATTTTATCAAACTAATAACAAAATGTGGTATACCATTCTTATAACCAACATTACAAGTATATCTATATAACTTATACAACACCTAGTACATGCCACTTTCAATTAAGAAAGAAAACGTCACCCAAAATTTGCTGGAGTCGGGATCGTTCAGATGCTGGACCGGGGTACTAGACTCCTATTAACCTGCGCACGGAAACAACCGCATGCTGAGTATTCCGTACTCAATGGTATTACCATAATTCAAATTATAATAGCAATAAAGAATTTTAATTACCAAACATGTAACTATCTAATTTCACAAATATCAATTCATTCTTAAACTTTCATTAATTAATAATAACGATACCATTTTTATCTATTCTTCAGTTTCCATCACATATTACATGTAACAATTTCAATCACTACATGAACATTAAGTTCACGCCTTTCATTTTCAATCTCAATTTCAATCCACTATTCAACTTTTTCGTTTCTTTCAATATTTCAATAATATAATCAATCAATTTATTTTAAATTTCTCATTTTAGATATTCACCCTATTAACAAATCCGGACTTTGACGGATACACGGATTCCAACCCAACACACCAGTACAACACATTGTGCCTAAAATGGTATATAGTACCTGATCAGTATACGACACATAAAGTGCCTAAAATGACACACGAGGTGCTTGATACGACACATGAGGTGCCTGAAATACGACACATAAAGTGCCTGATCAGTAAAGCCGGCAAATTCCCGTACACTTCCAGATCCTATGGCATGCCAATTATATCCGACTTAGCCCAACTAGTTAATAGGGTATTTCAATTCTCAATTCACTTTCATTTCCATTCCAAGATTACTTTTCAATTAAAATTTTCACATTCAAATCAATTTACAATTCAATTATACATACACATTCACCATTCAATTCAATTCTCATTCAACTCAAATATCAATACTTACCTTATAATTCACTTATTAAATATAGAATTGATATAAAACATTTAATAAAAAGTAATTTGAATTATAGTAATACAAACCGTGAATTTCTCGTTTTAATCCTCGATAGCTTTCTCATTTCCTTTGTGCGCCTATGTCTTGGGTTCTTTGTTAACTACGAAAATAATAATAATTTATAATCATCAATATAACACAATTCAATTTAATCCATGAGCCTAAACATGCAAATTTAACCATTTTTATACATATAATTCCACTGTTTACTTATATGTTCATTCAAAGCTGTCTACTTGAGTCATTGTTACTAAATCATTTATATATTGAGCTAGGAAACTCCAAATTAAGATCCACTAATTTTCCCCGAAACTAGACTCACATATCTTCTTACCATAAAATTTTTAGAATTTTTGGTTTAGCCAATAAGTACAGTTTATTCTTTAAAGTTGTCCCTGTTCTGCTGTCAAACAGTTCTGACCATTTTTCACTAAAAATTGATTATCTCCTTGTACAAGATTCGAACGATGTTCCCGTTTAATTATATTGAAAATAGGTTCAATAAGGATTTTAAACATATAAATTCCAACCTATAATTAGTTTTATACAATTTTTAATGATTTTTCAAATTTAGAACAGGAGAATCCGAATTCATTCTGACCTTGTCTCTCAAAACTTATAATATCTCATGATCTATAATTCTGTTGCTTACATCGTTTCTTCTATAAGAAACTAGACTCAATAAGCTTTAATTTCATATTTTTTTCATTATCTAGTTCGATTTATTCATTTTTTTGTGAATTTTCAAAATCAGAACACTACCACTGCCCAAAACTGTTTTGTGAAAAATGTTAATAACCAAATTTACAACACCAATTCACACTTTATTTCTATTCAAATTTCATTTAAACTCAATTTAGCTATTAAATTTTCAACATATTTTCCTAATTTTTAATTTTTCTCAATTTAGTCCCTAAAACACATAACTTATAGTTTACTTTACATTTCAATCTCTATTCTAACTTAATTTCATTCAATTAAACCCCTATTTCATTATTTTGTTCAACATGAACTTTGTTTAAAAACTTAAAAACTTCTAAGCTACTAACTTAATTCTATCAAAACCTT
Source organism: Gossypium hirsutum (assembly GCF_007990345.1). NCBI lineage: Eukaryota > Viridiplantae > Streptophyta > Magnoliopsida > Malvales > Malvaceae > Gossypium > Gossypium hirsutum. Next base: position 19,218,372 of record NC_053430.1, read on the forward strand.
GTTTTAATACTTTTAGAACATCAAAATTAAGAGAAAAGGACATGATTGAACTTACCAATTAAACTCCAAGCTTCAAAAACCCTATTTCCCCTTTTCTCTCTTTTATTTTCTTCTTTCCTTCCCCTGCTCGAATGCTTTCTTTTCTCTTTTCTCTATTCTTTTTGTTTCTTTTCTTTACTCTGTTTCTTTTATTCACTTTAGTTACTAATAATATATAATAATAATTTATTTATTTATTTATTTATTTTACCATCCACTTGTCAAAATTATACTATATAACCGAGTAAAAATCTCCTTTTGCCGCCTCATCTTCCTAAATAGGCTTAATTCCCTATTTGGTCCTTATTATTTCCTACTTATTTATAATTAAACTTTTACTCCTTATTCAATTTAGTCATTTTTACAAATTAAGCTAAATTCACCTAATTTAAACCTAATTAAACACATCGCTAAACTCATAAATATTTCTAGTAATTATTTCGAACTCGATTTACTAAGACGGAGGCCCGTTAATGTTCTTTTCCGATGCCCGTGAATTTTGGGTCATTACATACTGACTTGTCCACACGGCCACAAGACACGCCTGTGTGCCAGGCCATGTGAAAATTAGGGAGGCTACTGACTTGGCCACACAGCCAGTCACATGCCCGTGTGTCTAGCCCGTGCTTAAAACTGACTTGGCCACACGGCCTAGCACACGCCTGTGTGTGTGTGGCCGTGTAGCCTACTCAGGCTCATTTCGAAATGGCCTTCGAACAACACAGCTGAGACACACGCCCATGTCCCTACCTGTATGGGAAAAAATAGGCTATTTACAAAACCATATTGCCACCTTAATATCATAAGCATACATGACCACAATTCACAACCCAATTGGCAATCATTTTATAACCATTTCATATACAAAATATAACCAATTGCAAACATGCTCCAAATCTCAACCAATTCAATATCATAATAGGCATTCCAAACAATTCATATCAACTCACTGTATCTTGTCATTACCAACATATTCATGCATACATACCTCATTTGATATCATTCAAATATACCAATTTTGCATTCATGAATCAAGAATGTATAAACCACATATCAAAACAAAATTTGCATCATCCATTCCATCTTTTATAAGCCAAAACTCATCATATGGAATCACATATATACAATCAAAAGAACCATTACTACTAATTCAAGCCATCTCACATAACTTGTTCATATACCAAATTCACATCAATATCATTGACATAAAATGGTCATACTTCACAACCTATAAACTAGTTTAAACATGCCATATTTACATATTTTCTATAAGTTCCAAAAGTAACAAAAAGTTGCCTGGATAGTGTGATAGTAATCTCCAACTTTATCCAAATCGAGCAAGCTTCCAAATATATAAAACACAGAAGAATAAATGGAGTAAGCATTAAGCTTAGTAAGCACATATAATATAGAATTAAACTTACCAAATGACAATAAGCATTATAACAAATTAAAATCCAACCCATTTGCTCATAATGCCTATTCATATCACCATTCATAAGTTAGTCATGTAACATTCATATAACACCAAATACTAATTATATAAGTATCTCATGTATCATAATATCCATGTAATTCATATACTTCATGTAAATCATTTAACTTATAATTCATGTAAATCATATAGCTTTTATATCATAAAATCTTCATATTTCATATCAGTATTATGCCTGTTGAACCTATTGAAATATCGAAGGATACTCGGGTAATACACATTAAGTGTATAAATCGGTAATCCGTCAATTCATCATCATTTCTGCTCTTTTGAGTCAAGATCGTAAGCTCCTTCTGAGCTGATAAACGGTAAGCTCCGAAGAGCTAAACGGTAAGCTCCATAGAGCTGAAACAGAAACAGTAAGCCCCGAAGAGCTTAAACAGTAAGCTCATACGAGCTATGGTAAGCCTGCAACAAATGTAGGAGCTCGACCAAACAGTAACCCTAGTGACATGCCACTTGTATCCTACGACTTTCTACGGTTCAAAAAGGATTCGTATTTCACGGTAAGCATTATTTTAGGCATCCTTATTCCATTAATCACATATATTCAATCTATATAAATTCATTTCAAATACATACAATTATTTTAAAGTTCGATTCTAATTATACGAACTTACCTTGAGTTGCTCGGATATTAACTAACGGCTACTCGTTAATCTTTTTCTTTCCTCGATCTAAACCCGAACTCAGCTTATCTTGGTCTATATATTAAAAATTCAACATTTTTATTAACCATTTAATTCAATTCAAACATATTTGGAAAATTACACATTTGCCCCTATACTTTTGTTTGCAATTTAGTCATTTATACACAAAATGTCAAATTCATGTAATTTACCCTTAACCCATGTATAGCTAAATTCCATATAACCTCATAGCAGCCCATATTTTCATTTTATTGACATTTCCAACCACAACATTTCTATGTTTTACAATTTAATCCCTAATTCTCATTTTTGTCAAAAATCACTTTATAAAACTTGTATATCTATTAACAAGCATCAATAATCTAACAAGAAACTTTAAAATACCTAAGTATTCAACAATGGAATATCTCAAAATCTTTAACAGTTTTAAAAATGAAGGTACGGGTCAGCTAAATTAAGCTACAACAAACTCAAAAACGTAGAAATCATTAAAAACGAATAAAAAAATCGTACCTTAATTGAATATTCAAGCTTGGCCGAATGAAAACCTAAGTTTCCTATTCTTTTCTTCTCAATTTTCAGCAATGAAGACAATGGAAATGAGAATTTTGGTTTTTGTTTTATTATTATTAACTTTAATTAACATTTTACCAAAATAACCTTAATGAACTTTAATAATTTCAAAAATACCAAGCCAACAACTTCCACTATATCATTTAAGGTCTAATTGAAATGCAAGGACTCTCACATTAATAAACCATAGCAATTTAATACCTTTAAATAATAGTACTCAACTTTTACGCATTACGCGATTTAGTCCTTTTTACCGAATTAAGCATTTAAACGGTAAAATTTCTTAACAAAATTTTTATACTATCATTCTATCATGCTGTAAACCTTAAAAAAATAATAAAATAAATATTTTGACTCGGTTAAGTGGTTCCAAAACCACTATTTTGATTTGCCCTAAAAACGGATTGTTACAACTGATGTTAATTTTCAACCTTGTTTTGGAAAATTTGCCCATCGAATTATGAATCAGTTGGGTAGTTGTAAATATGAGATGTTGTTTTCACTTATATGATGAATGCATATATATATGTAGCTTGTACTTGGGGATGTTGAGTATAGTATCATGTTTGTGTTATGTTTTCGTCTTATTTCTAAATTTTTTGGGTTTAGATCGGATTATTGATCAGTTGTGAGAAATATTGAAGGAGCTTTACAAATGCGTGGATGTATACAAAGAGGAGATCTTGTTGTGAAAAAAATTGATTTTCTCAATTTTGTCTAGTAAGGTTGAGAGATAAATTGTCTAATTCAGTAAAATGGTGACCAAGAGGTAAAATTGGACCAATTAGGAGTTTAAGCAATTTAGGTGCCTAATCTGAGAGCTAATTATCAACATGGATATTAAAAAACTACTCTAGTTTATCTTATTAATACTTTTGTAATTTTGGTGTTATTCAATTTAGTCCTTTTAGATATAATTTAGCTTAATTCACCTCATTTTATGGATTGTTGTAATATACCACTTAACCACTAGCTAGCTAGACTTCCTAATTGCATGCTTAATCATTGTCCATTCACCATATCACCTGATCTCCTTTGGGTTCGATTCTTGGAATGCTCTAAGTGTTCCATTGTACACTTACACATATTGCAACTGACTTGTCACACTTGCAGTTAAAGCTGCTTTTAAATATCTATATTTTGTGCTAATTCTTTGCTCAGTGTTCATACATTGGCGTGTAGTCAAGTTGTTGGCGTCGTTGCCAAGGAGATTTATGTGTGATAATTGAATTGTATTGATGTTTCCATGCTTTGCTAGGGAGATAATTAGTGAAAGCTAGGTTTATAGATATAGCGCTTTACTTTATGTTGCATTACTTGTCTTTGTTTTATTTCATTATTTTGTTTACTTATTTTTGTTTCTTGTGGTTGATTTTTTTAGAACATGACCCGAAGTAATGAGTTAGTCCTTTTTTTTTATCCTGAGCCTAAAAGGATATTAACTAATGTGAGATGAGGACTACTTCCGATTGTTAATCCACCACACCAAAATGCATTTTTTGAAGGTATAAAATCCTTGTATGGCATCCTTTCGTTTAAAATTGTGGTGTTTCATTTTCTTTTGTGTTACTGTATGTTATTTGTTGTTTTACTCATGCTGTTTCTTATTATGATTATTTTCTTGTGTTCATTGGTTTAGGATTTGGTAGTTGTGGATAGCTAAGATTGATAGTTGTGGATAATTGGTTGATATAACTATAAAATCATTTTCTTAAGCGATTTTTTTCCAACAGAATGATACGTGCACAGACGGGGTGAAATTTTGTAACATCCCGAAATAGGGCCTAAATGGAATAGTGATTGCGAAACCATAAATCCGAGGTAGAAAAATTTATTTTATCATTATTTTGAGGATCATGGTATGATTGCATGATTGTGTGAAAATTTAGTGATGAAATTCTATGCATAAAGTGCTTAAGTTGAGGTTAGGGACTAAATCGAATAATTTGCAAAACTTGCATTCTAGAAGTTTTTAGTATGAAATTACTTTGGAATATTAATTAGGAGGGTTTAAATAACAATTTGACCAATTTTAAGTTCATGGACAAAAATTAGGACATAGAAGGAATTTTTGAAAGTTTAGTAAGGGGGTAATTTGGTCATTTGGATATTAAATGAATTAAAAAGGGAAAAATAACACAAAAATGGTCATCTTCTCAATTAGTTTCTGCCGATTTTTTCTCTCCTCCATAGCTGGGGTTTCTTCAACTTTCAAGCTTCATAGTAAGTGATTCCAAGCCCCGTTTTTAATGATCTTTACGTTTTTGGAGTCCCGGTAACTTGATTAAGCTTATTCTAGCAATAATTCAACCTAGGGTTCATATTTGGAAAAATACCCATGGCTAAAATTTGTGTATTTTGGTGTTTTATGATATAATATGAGGTTTTAAATTATGTTAAACAACTTATGCTACTCGGTTTTAAGTGAAAACGAGTAAAATGGCTTAAATTGGAAAAAATACCAATAGTCATAAGTATATGTTAGAGTGTGCTTTTGATATTGCCATAGAAGGGAAAAATGATCAGCATGTCATAAAACATAAGAAAATAGGATGAAGTTTAATTTACGAGCCTTGGGGCAAAAGTGCAAATATGTGAAAGTTTAGGGATAAAAATATAATTTTTCCAAAGTTTGGGTCAAGGACTGTTTTAATAAATGTGAATATTAAAATAAGTGGTTTAGAGTTGTTTAAAAGGTAAGATAAGTTTAGTAACACCTCAAGCTTGACTCCGGTGACGGTTTCGGGCGTGGGGGTGTTACAAATTTATTAAATTAAGGTCACCAAAACTACCAATTTTCAACTCTAGAAAATTAGTCATCTTGTCTTGTATTTTTGGATGGAATCCTAGCATTTTTAGGTCGATATGTCTTCTAATCAATGAAAGGTCCATCTCTTAGATTTGAAACACAATTTGAATTATCTAATTTTGAGTTCAAGAGCTCAAGTTACGGTTGTTTTAATGAAGGTGCGCGAGTAGAATTTATGGACAAGAGTATTACAGGAATTACAAGTTTCAGGCTTTGGTTCAAGTTTAAATCATATTGGGTTCTATGTTAATGCTTAATTTTGGTTAAATATAAGCCCCGTGATGCATTTATGAAGTTTTATACTTTATGGATTTATTTATTTGAATTTTTAATTATTCTATACTAATTTAGCTTATAGAGTAAGATTATGGCTAGGTCAATTACTTAGGGACGAAGGTAGGGTTGTTTCCTTATTTTCCAAGTACTTTAGGTCTATATATATGACATTATGTTTTCTATAGCCAAGCATATATTGTTTTTGATTATTTGATAAATAAAACACTCTTTGGAGTATTTTATTTTGCAAGATCCAATTCTTTTTTTTATTCAGAAGATTCTTTTTACTTAATCTTATTTAAAATTTTTGGGGAAATACTTCAAACTCCAGGTCGCCAATGATTCATTCTTGGAGGGTTTGTTAGAGTCATTAATTGAGTTTGTCGAAAAATCTTTTCTGAAGGGTTCAGTCAGACACTTATCATTCTATTCTTCTTTATTGGTTTATCTATTTCATCTTCTATCCTTATTTTAATGTTCTTTATTTATTTTATTATTTAGTTTTTTAATCATTATACTCGTTGTTTTCTCTTTTTTTTTGTTCTTAGGCATCAAGAAAACATCTTCCAAAGCTTTGAAATTCACCTTGCTTGCTGCCCAATATGCTAGGTTTTGGTCTAGAGCCATTGAACCGAATCAAGTTTTCTCCTTCAAAACAACTTCAAATTAATTTGGGACTTGTGTGGATGTTGTGCTATTATCATTTGGTGTCATATATTATCACTCCCTTTTCTGGCTAAAAAATATTAAAGCCTGATCATGTGTCCCCAACAAAAAGATCAACCTTTTAGCTTAAAGCTCTACTCTTCTATCTGCTAAAAAATACTAAAGCCTGATCAAGCGTCCCCAACAAAAAGATCAACCTTGTAGATTAAAGCTTTACTCTTCTATCTGTTGAGGAACTTAATTTAGCTTTCTAGGTAATGGTGTTGCTTTCCAATGAAAGTTACCTCATCATCTAAATGTTCTACCAATCTTGCTTTGTTTGTATTGGAGATTTCGAAAGATGTAGTGGCAGATGCAGATCCAGTTGTTCTATCATCGAAGAATAATTAGTGTAGCGAAATTAAAAAAATTTCGATGACCCCATACCATGGATCCACGTGAAAGATAACGAATTCAAGATGAAAAAAGGTTTGAAATACACCATTAAACAATTTGAGTCTACCAATGTATTCCCAATGCGTGAATGAACTGCACCCCTAACCTTTTAGTTCTAGTTTCTACTTATCCACCTAATTGAACCGAAAGGAATACTTTCTCTTGAACTTTTTAGAGATAATTTCAAAATCTCTTTCAATTCGAATAAAATAATTTCGATTTCCCTTAGAAAAATGAGATGATAGAGTTATGTTTTTATTCAAACAATTTTGAATATTCAAAACCCACGTACGAAGAAGATCAAGGAAGATTTCAAAATAAGTGTGGTCTCCTCTTTTTATTTTTGAAACCCTATACAATATCTTTTAACTAATTTTATTAGATGATTTATTTAAGATAATTGATAAAAAATAGATTTTATTGTAATTAAGATATGTGAAATATATTTCACATTATTTTAATTCGACGACTATATATGTATGTTAAACATGTACATATCTTGTGCCCAGATTTTAACCCTGTAAAATTAAATTAATTATATAAACATTTATATTAGTTAATTTAATTTGTTTAATAGCTTAAACATAATATTAAGTTTCTTTGGATTCTAATGATTCCAATCATAAGGTTTGACCCTATAAGATCTTGTAACATTAGCAATAATTTTAGAACAGTTGTAATATTACAAATAATGAGCGGGCATCTAGCAATACATCATTACTTGTTGGAATCCGATTATAATCGAAAAAATTATCAAATTAAACATTGCAAAAAATGAAAACATATAACGTATTGGATTGCACCAAGGACCAGTTTGAACGATTTATACGTCATTACAAACAAAATACAGTAGAAGAATTAATACCTCAAACAAGGGCGGTTGCCATCATCATTCAATTCTTTCTCTGTTTTCGTATTAACATCGAGCTCACTTGTTAAAAACTACTAGCCATCCAAACATCTGGCCTATTAATCCATACTAGAAATTTAGAAAACCTTTGTAAGGTTGAGATCCACTTTGCTAAGATAGTTCTAGCTATCTGATCATTCGAATCCATACCTTTTGCAATCTCAACTCAATACCAAAAAGAAAAAAACTAGAAGCTAAATTTCATAAAATTATTTTTGTTCAATTTTTTTTGTTTGTGCATGAGAAATAGAGAGACCAAATGAACAACATCTTGAGATGTGAGGCTAAGGCCTTGTTTGATAGTCTATCGAAAAAAAATAAATCAGTTGAAAATTAATTTTCAGTGATTTAATTTTTTAAGCATGTTTGATAATTCAAACTAAAAAAAACAAATGATAGAATTTTTCAATGAAAAATGGTTGAAAATAATAAGTAGATAGGAAGCTAATTATGTGAATTTTTTTCAATTTTTTTATTCTTTAAGCATTTGCCTTTAAAATTATTATTTATCAAATAATATAATTAAAATTTGTACTTAATTAAGTAATATACCAAACATATTTTATAACTTAAAATTAGTACTTAAATTTTCAACACTTATTTTTTTAGTTTATCAAACAACACCTAGGTTAGAATATATAAGCTATGTTTTTAATCAACTTTTGATTATTTGCTTTTTAACCCGTGGACTTTGTTTGAATATTCAATTTAGTCATTTCTCATTTTAATTTCTAGTTGCCATGATCTCGTGTGACCTATTTGGCTTCCAATTATGTTGGCAACAAATATAATTTATTTCAGTTAAGAAATAATTATATTCATAGATCATGAGCGGGATCTAGCAACCCATCATAAGCCCTAATTATTAGAAGAGTTAAAGTATTTTTTTTGACAAAGTCTTTCAGTGTTCTGTATCTATGTGTAATCAATACTTCCATCATATATTCGGATAAGCTAAAAGTCATGACATTGTGTCTACCTTTTTTATTATTATCTATGTTAGTCTTGCAACTTCTTGTATTAACCTCGACTAATTGCCTTGGCCAAGGACTTACGATTAATACGAGTGAAAAGCATACAAGAAATGTCCCCTCATATCATTTGGGGTGTAAGATGCTCCCTGGACCTCTCCATTGATAACACCCATCACCTGTCATGACGTACGGTAAAATTAAAAGGTGCTATAAAAGAACTTTCAGACTTAAAGTCGAAAATTTATTTGTAATAAAATGCCATTTGAGAACTTTATAAAATTCCTTAAAACCATTCTCAACATTTAAGGAAATAAATATGTTTTGAAGTCATTTTAGGTCATTTAACACTTATGGAGACACATCAAAATCATAAAACAAATTTTTGAAGTTTATCGACCTAAAATAAGGTTATTAGGTCCAAGAAAAATAAAGGTTTTAACATAATTTAAATCTTTGAAACATTTTCTTTCCATTTATTACTTGGTAGAGTTGAAAAATGAAAGGAAAGAAAATAAAACATTTGAAAAATACATATTTTGAACTAATATACACATCACTCTCATTTTTCCTCCTTACATCTTTCCAATTTGGAAGGATTAGTTTTTATACATTAGAACGGAAAATGATCATCTCTCTTATTTTCTTTCCTCTCATTTTTCTTCCCAACTAAGTGTAACACCCCTAACCCGTATCCATTGCCAAACTAGGGTTAAGCGGTATTACCAAACATATCAAAACACTTCACATTCATTTCACAAACATCATAGCATCATAGTCAAACATCAACATAAGTCCCTTTCTTAGGTCAATGAGACCTTAAACATGCATTAGGAAGAGGTCGGGACTAAACCGAATACGTTAACAACTTTCAACACTTAGAAAATTTTTCTATTCTGTTAAGGTTACACACTCGTGTGTCCAGGCCGTGTACCTTACACGGGCATCAGACACACCCATGTGAACCAGCTGTGCCAAAATAGGGTAACCATACTGACTTTCACCCATGGCCAATAGGCACGCTCGTGTGTTATGGCGTGTGATACTAAGCTAGCTACTGACTTTAGCCCACGGCCATATGACACGCCCGTGTGTCAAGGCTGTGTAATTTTTAAGAGAATATTACTTTTCTTACACGGTCACAAGGCATGCCCGTGTCCCCTGACCGTGTGGCACAATACAGGCTTGGTTTAAGCCAACTTGCCACCCATTATGGGTCAACCTGCAACAAGGAAACGAACATACATGTACAACCCAATCAACCATTCTTTATGCTAAAACATACATCATTCATGCCATAGTTGCAAATTAACATCACATATCGTAAACCTTTCTCAACCATAAGTTCAAACACAAATTAGCCAAATCACATGGCTAAATATATATACATCACAAAACATACTTCACAACTACTAGCCTATTCATGCCATACTTCAAATATTTACATTTTTAAAAGTACCAAAATGAGATCGATAGTGTGGTGACGATCCTCGACTATCCCCGAGCCTTCAGTAGCTACGATAACTGTAAAACAGACAATAACTGTAAAGCTTAGTAAGCTCGTACTTAAAACATTCATAGTAGATGAACATAAAATGATAACCTATGAGTATTTGCACAATTTCAATCCATATATCAACTCAACATCATCTACCACTTAGGCATTATACATACCTGAAACTTCCCGTACTTATTCACTTTTGTACTTACCTCATGTTGAATGTTAAAAGACTTTCCATAAGTTATTTGTATTTTACACATCAACACACTTAGTGCTACAAGGTTAGCCGAAGCCACACACTTAGTGCCATCTCAAATAACCGAGACTAAGTCGGTATTGCACACTTAGTGCCTCAAGTAGCCGAAGCTAGTTAAATCGCACACTTAGTGCCAAAGCTTCCGATTCATCACCATATTATCCAATTCAATTATGAACTTACTTCGTACTTGGAATTTGTCGACTCGGACTATCTACTCGATAACCTTTGACTTTCCTCGATCTAAGTCCGAATTCCTCCTTTCTTGATCTAAATGTATTCAAAATTAACCCTTTTATTCACCAAATAATTCAATTCAATCCATAAACACATATTTAGGACAATTTTCAAATTAGTCTTAATGTTTTCACATTTTGACACTTTAGTCGCTCTTTCACAAAATCACAAAATACACATAATTTGCATATACACAAGCTTGGTCAAATTCTCCTAGTACTCATACTAGTTCACACATTTCATTTATTTCACATTTAAGCCCCTCAAAATAACATTTTTACAAATTAGCCCAATTTACTCAATTTCATCAAAAATTCAAAGACATCATATGTTAATCCAAAACATACCTTCCATAATTTACCATTTAACAACACAAAACTCATGAATTCATCCATGGTATATTTCAAAATCATCATCAAAATCAGAAATTGAAGCATGGGCTTTATAGTATACTTAGCAACGATCACAAAAATGTAGAAATTATGAAAAACCGAAGCAAAAACATACCTCAATCATGGAATACAATGGCCGAACCCTAGGTGTTCTTTTTCTTTTATTTTCTTTGTATTTTCGGTTAAGAATGGACATAAAATGATCCATTTACATGCATTTGTTTTATTATTATTAACATAAATCTAAATGACCATTTTGCCCTTTCATTCAACCATTAAAATTCACCTAACACATGCCCTTTTTTGTCCATTCAAATCTCCAATGGTTAAATAACCACATAATGACCTTTACTCTAGAAAGCCAACTTAAATAAGCACTTAAACATCTAGCACACAGCTTTTACATTTTATGCGATTAGGTCCTTTTTGCAAATTAAGTACACAAACAGTTAAATTTTCATATGAAACTTTCACACATATCAATTTACGTATCATAGACACAGAAATTAATATTAAAAATATTTTTATAACTCGAATTTGTGGTCCCGAAACTACTATTCTGACTAAGGTCAAAATCGGACTATTACACTAAGCATACTTAAAATTTATTTTCTTTCCGATTTTTTAATTTTCCAGTTTTCTACTCCTCTTTCCTCCCTCCTATTCCTCCACTTTTTCACCCAACCAAGCACGCCCTAAAGCTCAATTTATGGTCATTAGCTCCTTATGCACATTGTACTTCTTATTACCCATTTGTTTATTAAAGGTATAGGAATTCATAAAATTTGTTGTCTAATTAAATCTTATGGCATATAGTTTAACTTTGATGTTATCAAGAAATTACTTTATTTGTTTGGTTGATCTCACATTTCAATTATGCCACTTATAGTTGAATCTTTGTACCATATTTCATTCTTAATTACATTTTTACTAATTCACTTTCTTTCGAACTTACTAGCTTTTAAATATTGATTCATGCCACTTTGGCCCACATAACAGTTCATATAATGTGCAAATTTCATTTTTAGGATTTTAAATTCATTTTTCCCTTAATAAACCCTAGTAAAACATGACTTGGATAATTGGGATCCATCTAAACACAAACCAAAAGTATGTAAGTGCTAGGTATCGTACCACATCACTTTAAACACAACCAAATTACACATAAGTGCATCCATCCAAGCACAACCATAAAGCACCTAGTGCTAGGCTTGAAGGCATCATAAACTGCATGTGAATGCAGGGTTGAAAGGCAATAGAGAGTGCATATAATAGGTGCAAAGCTCGAAGGCAACAGAACTCCAAGTACAAATTTATTCCTATTGGTTTCCAAGGCACTTTTTAATCAAATATATCAGTTAAAAGATTCACTAATTATTTAACATTTCACATATTTACAAATCTCATAATGGTTTCATATTCTTGATCACATGAGTGATACTAAATAAAATTTATCAGATTCTTGGTGCTAATGGCACCCAATTATCAATCATTCACATAATCACATAATTTTTGAATGTTTCCTCATTCAGATCAAATGCTTATTAGGTAACCAAGTCATCGTGTCTTTCGCTTTGTTAAGCAACTTCGTAACTTTTTTTATTATCAAGGATCATCTTCATCACTTTTCATGCTTTATTCTAATCACCTTAGGCATATTTTTATTAAAAAAAGTTCCAATTTTATACTTAAAATTTTTCCATGTCATAGCATATTAACACCTTTTTCCACATTAAAGGCATATTTCATAACTTTTTCTCAAATGTCCATATTGTTAACAATTAACCACTTCATGCCCTAAAAAATTTCATAATATATGGCATCTTATAACTAATCTTTTTCACCATAACTTACCAACTACTTGTTTTAACATAATTAAGCCATGATGACTATACATAAATTTCATAATATATGGCATCTCATAACTAATCTTTTTCACCATAACTTACCAACTACTTGTTTTAACATAATTAAGCCATGATGACAATACATATTTGTCTCATAAAAAATTTCATATTTACAACATAATTTATATAATTTTTCTAACATGTTAGTATAGGAAAAAGTAAGGTTATCCAATGGTGTTTACTATCCAATGGTGTTTATCTCTTGGATGGACATATATACGAAATCGAGCTTTTTAACACTTGTTTTCATCTTCATCCTAGCTTGCAAACCCCAAATCCCACATTTCCTCATGATTTCACAGATAAGAAATATAACCAACATTAGAACCTATGCTTTCCAAGCTTTTACCCAACAACCAAAATCAAATAATAAGCCAGGAGAGATGGAAATCACCATTTCTTACCTTGATGAAGCTTTCTCTCTCAAGATTTAACTTTCTCTCTCTAGACTTAAGAAAAACCTTGCTAAAAAATGATGATTTAAAGGAAGATTCAAGCTTATGGAAAAGTTTTCTAGTTGATTTTGATAAGAAATCAAGGTTTAAGTGTTGGGTTTTGATGAGATTTTGAAGGAAATGCAAGAAAATGAAAGAAAAAAAGATGTAGACTCATAGAGAGCTGGAGGAAAATAGCTTGAAGAAAGAGAAGAGTTTTATTCTCTTTTATCCAATTTTAAATTACTAAAAGACCAAGTCAAAGTCAAAATCCATTAAAAAAAAAATCTTAATATTTGGTCCACATTTAATCTAGCCATCTCATACTCATTCAAATGCTCATATTGAATATCATGATAAAATGATATTTCCAATATCAGATTCTTGGGAAATGACCAAAATGCTATTGATGGTAAAATTATCATTTTGCCATTTTTTTTCTTATTGTACAATTTTTTCACAACAATAAACATTTATCTAATAAAAATATTATAATTCAAATATATCGCTTAATGTAAATCTATAATGGAGAAAATTACACTTTTTCCCATTTCTCGACAAAATGGGAAATTTACAATTTAGTTTTTACACTTTCCAATTTTTTTCAATTTGGTCCCAAAAGTGATTTTCATCACACCAATGCATATCCCAACTTATTCTTATTCCAACTAATTAGTGGTAACTAACATTTCCTATTTTGGTCAATCTTGCACTTTAGTCCTCGATCTTTTCAAAATTTACATTTTAATCTTTTTGTTACACTTCTAAAATTCTTTTTATAAATTTAAAAAAAACTTTATTTTATTAACAATTCTTTATGTGAATCATTTTCCAAATTTTCTCAGAAATTCATTATATTTGATCTCGGAATAGAAAGAGAGTTACAAAAGACATTTGACTAAGTCAAAATATATACCTACCTTTTTGGGAATTACAATGACCTTAAGTATGGATCACATACACCATTACCACTATAAGAATTATTGTGACTATTGCATAATAATTCAAGAAGTATTCTTATGGAAGGTTAGTCCGATGCACTATTCTATTAACATGTACTCATGTGTTAATTCGATATCTCATACCCATGAAAACATCTTATCAATCAACCACACATTGGTCTCAACATATTATTTTCGTCCTGACCCACAATAATACTCAACTGAGGACATTTCAAGCGTATTCATATTATTTTAGAGACTATTATTGATTAATTTACTTAATACATGAAAATAAAAACTAGATATAATAATGAGAATGTCTTTATATATAAAATAACGTAAATAAGTATGTTATTATAATAATATCATGATTGGTCTTCGGGCTTACTCCAACGCTAATTGCTACTGGTGCAACATCTAACACTATTTCTGTAATACCCATTTACCGAACCTGACTATTGGATTTAGTATGGGGATGCTACATTAAGTGTCAGGGTATTAATCAATCATATGTTAGTAAATGAATCCTCTTTTTCTAAATATTTGTAGATCATCGAAACACTAATAATAGCTACCAAGATTAGGGATGAGCCCAATAGAAATTTTCAAACATTTTTGCATTTGAAATAATATACTAAAATGAAATAAGGGCCATTGTGAAAAACATGGGACATGGTCGTGTCCCTAGGACTTGTGGTTCCAAACACATTTTCTTTTAGATTCACATGGTTATGTGGTTAGCTGTGTCTGTCACATAGCTGTGTGGTTGGCCCATGTGGATTTCGGAAACCATGTGGTTTGAAATTTAGAAGATAATTTGCCAATTCCTTGTACATAAAACTTCAAATGCAACCAAACCAATCTATAATTTAAGCATATAAATCACTCATAGCACTAACATATTATCATACACCACAAGCATAATGAGATTTTGGTTGAGTTCTGAAATTACTAAAGTTTGCGTTTTAGTTCTTCATACCTAGTCCCAAACTATATTACCTATGTCCAAGCCAACTAAGCCAAAAATTGAGTATCATACTTTCTTCCAAGCTTAATAATGTGATAAGATGAGTTGACCACAGTCAGTATCCTAGCTCATCGGTTTATCTTCTACCTATGCATTGAAAACAAAGACGTTAAGCCAGTGAACGCTTAGTAAGTACAACAAAAATTTAAACCATTAAAATATCAATTTTTATTAACTGCCTTATATTTTACTTCCAACATCCAATTCTTACTTATTAACATCAATAAGCAAATCTTTTTTCATATAAATACTTACCATGACTTACCTTATCACATTAACCATTATTTTTATATCACATTGTATTTTATAGCCCATGATAGACTGAATAGAACATTAGGGAGTAGATGCAAATTTGCATCGAAGTGTATTAATAGAACAAATTTGCACTAAAGTACTATATTAGAACGGAACGAACCAAAGTGCTAATAGAACAAAGGGCACTGTAGTGCTTAATAGGACAGATGGCATGCTAAATTTCCTTAATTACATGCCATCTATATCCTAATAGTTCACATCTCATATACATGAGCTTTACTTTTATGGAACCATAACATTTACTCAATCAACTAATATAATATAACTTTTCACCTTTCACAATTTAGTCCTTATTTCCAAAAATACATTATAACTTGTAAATTCCATTACACATTTGATGTTTATAACATTAGATCTTTAATATTTTTCATTTCAGCCCTCTTCTCAACATTTCAAAATATCATGACATATTTTGTTTACTTTACAAATTAATCCCTTTTTTTTCCTTATCATCATAAATCACTTAACTTTCATAACGTAAACTAAAATTTGAATCATACTCATTAGTATTCACTAATAATTTCTACATATAACATTAATATATTAGTAATTAAACTATTTAATTAACATAATTTATAACTATATTGGAATTAGACAAGGTAAAATTCTTCATGTACTTACAACTAAGGCTTGAATGATGTATTTTTCTTTCTTCCTACTACTTGGTCACCTCTTTTCCTTTGTCTTCAATTTGATCCTCATCTTTTTTCTCTTTTTCATTTCCATATCAAAACATATAACATTCACATGTTAAAACTATAATCAAATAACACTTCTATGCTATTTTAATGAAATATATACGAATCTCATAGGAATTTCATCATCTCTTGCCTTGTTCTCTAGGAATTGATTTCTATTCTTATTTTCTCCTTCAAAAAATCACTATTGATGCTTTTTGTCATCAAACTAAGGTGAATACTAGTCTTTTCTATTGAATTTACTAAGAAAACATCAAAGAAATTGGAGAACATAAGCTTGGAATGACTTAAAAATGGTGGAAGGACCCAAATGTAATTAAAGCAAAAGTTAGATGGATAGGTTTTGGGAGTGACGTTTTCACTTCCTACACAAGAGATGAATGTTTTTCATCTTTTCTACAAATTTCTACATAATTCCATATAAAAAACCTCTTATTTAAATAATTAAAATAATAAATTTGCAATCTAATCCACCAATGGTAGTTTAACACAATTTCATCCTATCATTAAGTTTTTTCACTAATTATCTAATTTAAGTAATTACTATTTAACCCTTCAACTTTCTCTACAATACCATGCACGATTCATGCTTTATTTTGATCAAATTCATTTATAGTCCTTCCTCATTTTTCCCAATTCTGAATATTCTTTGCAAACATTTAATTTTTTACTTTTATTACAACACTTTCTATTCTTCTACAATTTAGTCAATTCTCAAATTAATTTTCCTCATCTAAAAAGCATTTCTAACATCTAAAAAGCATTTCTAATTTCTTATCGTCTTTAACTACTTTCTATATTAACACTTAAAATTTCCTATTTAGGCCATTTCTAAAATTTTCTAATATTCCTAACCTGACATGACACTATACCCAACTCTAAGGCATAACGCGAATGTTACAATAGCTTCATCTTCAGAGGCTTGAACGTAAAGAAATGTCTCCGCACATGCAAACTTATGTGCATAGAATTCTAGCATTAAGTTCTTCACATATGGCTTGACATAAAATTTAAAAAAAAACATAAGTTCAGTTTACTCTAGGATGATATCAATGCCATGCTCTACAAACCCATTTTTTTTAATATTTCTTTCATTGATGAAGACTTTCTCATACATAATCTTTTTTCTCTTGGCACATGATGGAGTAAGAAATCGAGGTTTCCTTTATTCAAGCTCAAGTCTAACAACCTCAACAACTTCCTTTAGGATGTTTTGAACACTAGCAACTACCAATTTCTTGTTTCTTTTTTCAACTAAAGAGGGGCACTAGGTTTCTTGAATTGGTGTTTTACAACTTGTGATGCTAAGTTAACCAATTGCATATTGTTTTTATCATCAGAATCTTCAGTAGGTAAAGCATTTTTTTTCTTTTTAAACCCTTTTTCTTCTTTGAAACTTGAGGGATAAAATATTTCTTTCTTATAACATTCACTTCCATCTTGGCATTCTTTGACTCAATCGTGTTGGTCATAGATGCCCTAATACGTATTTAAGATGTAGGTCTAGTTGTAATTGATGTAACAACAACATTAAGTTTTTCAACCTCAACATCTACATCAATAATCGTCTCACCTTGTTCTTTTATTACAACAACCTTATCAACAATGTTGAGCTTCTAGTTCAACTATTAATGATTCCTATTGATGATAACATCACTTATTTGATCAAGATTGTTATCTTGGTTTGGATGTGGTGTAACAGCCCGATTTTAGGCCTAGTCAGAATAGTGGTTTCGAAACCACTATTCCGATGCCTAAGAAAATTATTTTGATGTTATTTTATGTGATATATAATGTTTATAAAGTGCATGAAAATTTTTGTAATTTTATTTTAGCGATTTCTAGTCCAATTTCGAAAAAGGACAAAATCGCGTAAAAGATAAAAGTTGTGTTTTGATGCCTAAAGGTGTTAAATTGCTTTGTATCTTAAATTGGGGTCTTTAAAGTGAAATTTGGCCATTGAAAGTGTGATGGCTGGCCAAAGGAGACAAGATTGGTCAAAAAGCCATATTTTATGGGATTTAAAGTGACTTTTTGGTAATAAAATAGAATAAAGAAAAAAATTGTCATTTTCATTCATTTTTCTTCTTCTTGTTCACCGAAAATGGCAGCAAAGAAACTCCCATGCTAGTAAGTGATTTTTAATGTCTTTCTTGATGATTTTTACATTTTTGGAACCCCTAAAGCATGAGCTTTCAAATGAGGGGACTATTTTGCAAAATGATTAAGAGTCTAGGGTTTTTCCATGAAAGTATATTTTTCTGAGTTTTTTTTATGGAATAATATAAGCCTTGGTAGTGTTATAAACAACTTTCATGAAAGAAATTTGCATGAAAGCACCTAAATGGGCTATTTTGTAAAGTTTGTAAAATAAGTGTAAATGTGTGAAATAATTGAATTTGTGAGTTGCTATAGTTATGAAAATGGTTCATATAAGATTAAGGAGTAAAGAAATTGAATAAAAATAATTTTACAAGCCTAGGGGCAATTTGGTATTTTTGGCAAAGTATAGGGGCAAAATCAAAATTTTTCCAAAATGTGTCATTGGACTAATTTGATTAGTATATTGTTTTAATAAGTTAAATGTGATGTTATAGATGATGAAAAATGAGATTCGGGCTCGAAACGAGGAAAAATGAGAAATTGATGTTTAGGCCTCTTTTACCAATTTGGTGTCGAGGTAAGTTCGTATGGTAATAATAATGTAATATCATACTTGAATTAAAATTTTTTATTGTTATGGCATTAAGTGTATGATTTAATATATTGGAAGTTTGTATGAAAGTAATTTATCAACTTTATTTTCGTGTGCTTAATACTTGATATTGTACAAAATGTGGATGTATGCCTTTATTGGAATTTACTTGTGATGATTCAATGAAAATGTGATGATAGCTTTGTATCTCAGAAATCCCGGATGACTCTGAGGAATGCTTAGGATTTCGGGTATCATGACACCATATTAAATGTGTGCTAGTATAAGACCATGTCTGGGACATGGCATCGACACTGACTTGAGACCTGGTATAAGATCATATTTGAGATATGGCGACGATATGTAGATCCATGTAAGACCATGTATGGGACATGGCTTTGGTATTCTATTTGGTGTATGATAATTTCGAACATCCTTTAGCATCCCGAGTGTTCAACGGGAAATGAAATGGATGATGTGATGAAAGCCCTAAAGAGGGCATGTTAAAGAAGGTATGATTATATACTTTATTACGAGTTGGTACAGGTATGTACACTAAACTCACGAGTAATATCATGATATATAATGGTTCCAATGAGGTAAGTCATTAGCGAGTATGTACTTGAGTTATGTTACAAGTTGTACAAGTATGTACACTAAGCTTATGAGTAATGCCTTGATATGTGAAAATCTATGATGTATATAGTATTTGGTGATTACTATGAAAATGGCATGATTTGGACTAAGTCTTTGATACTTGATGACATTGAGATTATGGGTCCATGCTTATGATGCATAGCTATGTCTTCTTACCATGATGGATTGAATGATGTATTAATTTGGTGAACAATAATTGTGAATGAGTAAATTAGCCTAGACAATTTTGGGCTATTGCAGTAGTGTAACTTTGAAAATTCACTAAAAATAGTGGAAAATGAGTTACTGGCTGAATAAAATACAGAATTAAAGCTTATTGAGTCTAGTTTTTTTTTATAAAAGAAGCTGTGTAAGCAAAACAATTTCCTATAATGAGATATTTGAAGTTGTGTGAGACAGAGTCAGAATGACTTCGAAATCCCCTTTTTTGATTTGAGAAAATAATTATAAATTGTAAAAAAATAGTTAGGAGTTATAATTTATATGGTTAGAATCCTTTATGAGTATATTTTCAAGAAAAATAGACGGGAACATTGTTCGAGTCCTGTGCTATGAGATAATTAAACTTTAGTTCAAAAGGGTCGAAACTATCAGATAGTGCATTAGTGGTAATTTTGAGGAATAAACTGTACCAATTGGATAAACCAAAAATTCTGGAAATTGGATGGTAGAAAGGTATATGAGTCTAGTTTCAAGGAAAATTAACAAAACTTAATTTGGAGTTTTGTAGCCCCAGATATAAATATTTTATCGACTATTGTACAAGAAGGCAGCTTATTACGAACTTGAGAATATGTTGGGAACATTGATAAAAAGCATGTTAATGAGTTGCTTATTATTTTCATATGAACTTACTAAGCGTAAAGCTTACCCCCCTTTCTTTCCCATGTTCTCTAGTGTTGCCAGGTTAGCTCGGGTTGGAGTTCGTCGGAGATATTATCACACTGTTAAGCTATCACTATTGGTGTAAGTGATTTCAAGTACTTTGAGTCTATGGCATGTATAGGAGTTTAAATATTTGACTATGTGATATTGCTTTAGCCAAATGTATTGGTTTATTTTGATTATGGGGTTGGTAAACCTATTTATTTATGAAGAGTCTTTAATGGCTTGGTATAAATGGTATGTGGATGTGATCATGAATGCTTAGTGATGAAAATGAGGTTTGATGACATGTTGATAGCTATAGCATTAATGTGGTAAAGATGAAGGTAAAATCTATGATATTGGTTGCATGTGAATTTGCCATGGTCATGAAATGTTAGGAATGTTTAAGTGCCTAATTTTTCCATGTTGTATGCTATTGTATAAGTATCCGTGCATGTGTTGTGAGGTGGATAAAATGGCTTGGAAAATAGCCTTGTATTTTTCCATACGGATAGACACACGGGCATGTGTCTAGGCCGTGTGTGACACATGGTCCGCCCCCATGGGTGTGTTGTCCAGCCGTATGTCCCCTACACCTAAGTTTTTCAAGTCAGTATGTATGATAGTAAGCATACGGGCAAGAGATACGACCATGTGTCTCAACCGTGTGAAGGACACGACGGGCGTGTACTTTGGCCGTGTGGCTTCTATTTGTTCATGACCAAATTGGTAGAATGTCCAGGTTTTTGAACACGGGTTCAGGACACGAGCGTATCCTTAACACACGGGTGTTTGCTTTATACTCACACGGGCGTGTGGAGCCTTAAAGCATGAAATTTTTCCAAGGTTTTCTTAAGTTCTCGATTTAGTCCTGAACCGTCTCTAATGCATGTTTTGGGCCTCGTGAGCCCGTTTAAGGGACAAAATGTATGTGAAATGAAAATTTTTAAATTGATCAAAATTTTACGGCCCGATTTTATATGTAGTTGGTTGAGTTTAAGTCTCGTAACACCTCGAACCCTGTCCTGGCATTGGATACGGGCGAGGGGTGTTACATGTGAGGGTTCTTTCAGTAAATGATCCCTTTCTCTATATGCTTATATGTGTTCTCATTCGGTACTATTTCAATATCCTCTTCAACGTTCTCAATATTCTCTATTACAACAATATCATAAAATAAAGATCAACAAAATCAACCACAATTGGTTTTTTATGAATGGTAAAATTACGTTATCTTTATGAATGGTAAAATTACCTTGTGAAGTTGCAAATGATATTGCATCTAACTGTGGTTCTTGAACAGGTTGCTCTCGATCCTCGGTTTAAGGAATATTCAAAGAAGTTCCTTCACCACTTCATTGGATCTTCTATGGATCAATGGTTTGTGAGAGGGAAAGCATCTATTATTTCTTTGTGAGATCTTGAGCCTTTCGAGCATCTATTATTTCTTTCATGCTCACTTTCATTATGAGTGCGTCAGTATTGAATTGTTATTCTAGAACTTGCTTGATTATGCATGTCAAGACCACACCATTTGATTTGATATGTCAAAATGATAAAGGCACTTAGGTTTAACCCACTCACTCCATAAAAGCCTACCTTCACAATTAACCCTTAGTGAACCCCCTTGAGCCTAACAACTCATTCATTAATTTACCCTTAATATTAACCTATAACTCATTATTGTTGAAATCCCTAAATTAATTTGATCCTTATTTTTGTCGAGATTTGAGTTGGAATAGTTGCTTAGCTATGTTTTATTCTATTTTTTAATTTGACTTGTTCTTTAAAAAAATACATGTATACATATTAGTAGTGTTGAAACCCTTTTTAAAGGGGAATATATTTTGAAAACGGGAGTCGCTACCAACCTTTTTTGGTGTGATTGGATCACCTTACAAAACATTTTGGTTTATGAAGTTGTAAGAAAACGGGTTCAGGAGTCGGTTACATACGGGGAAGGATTAGCACCCTCGCAACGCCCAAAATTGGTACCAAATTGAATAATTTTGTCTTAATGTCAAAAGTTTGAAAGAATTTAGAAATAAGATCTCATTTTAAAAACCGTAATAATTTAAGTTAAAAAAAAGCAAGATTCCTTCGCTCCAAAAAAGTACAAACATCACATCCAGCATGATTGGACACGATATTTTTAAACTTTCGTAACTGAAATCATCTCGTGATTTACGAAATCTATTTAGAAGGATATTTTAGACATTTAGAAAAACGGGAAATCACAACCCAGCATGTTAGAGCACTACTTCCCGAATTCCTAAATACCAAAAAAAACATTGCCTTATTTTTAAAATTCTTTTGGATTAAATGAAATATAAATTTTATGACAATGATGTATTTAACTTATTACAAGGTATCGATACCAAATAATACAAACTATATGATACATACTTTAACAATTCATGAAAATATAATATAGAAAATGATAAATAATGACATAAATTTCATAATATATATTATCATTGTATGCAAATATAATCACAGAAAACAATGAACATAACAATATAGATTACGTAATACATACATAATAATATTTCATGCAAAATATAGCATAATGAATATAACAATATAAATTACATAATATATAACAATATTTTATGCAAATATAACTTAAAATAACATAAATAATCATTTTTTATGCAAACATGATAAACAACAAATAACATAAAAATAACAAATAGTTGGTGAGATAACATTAGCATACTAAAACAATATTAAATAAACACAAAAAGAAACCAAAATAAATAAACAAATCATGAACATATAAATAAAAAAAAGATAAGAAAAAAATACAAAATTTTTTTAAAAAATAGATGAAGTATTTTAAAAATAAAATATTTAAAACAATGTATAAATGATAAAGGAGAGTTTTTAGAGATGATTAATATATATATACACTACATGATATAATAATTTAATATACTTATAAAAAAATAATATGTTAAATAGGTACAAAATTTTGTAGTAAATTTAAAAATATTAGACATTAAATATTTAATAATGATATATGCATTATTTAATAATAATTTACAAATTTTTAATTATATATATGCTAATAAATAATAAATAATAAAATAATATATAATAAAATGAAGATAATATAAAGAACAATATATAATAAAATATAATATATAATAAAATATATATAATATACAATGAAATATAAGTAATACGATAAATAATCACATAAATAAAAAATAAATATAATAATTTTTTTACATGTATAAATAATGTTTATCAAAATAAATAATATATATAAAATATTTAAAATAAATAAATTATATGTAAAATGTATATATAAAAGGATTAAAATTGAATTTAAATAAAAATCTAGGGTTAATTTTAAATAAATAAAATGAATCTTGAAGCTAATTGAAACACGTGTTAAAAGTTGAGGGACTCACTGGACAATTTGACCCTAATCCCAAAACGACGTCGTCCCGAAATAAGCTTTAAAATAGTAAATGGCACTAAATTGAAAAAAAAATAAAAATTCAGGGCTAAATTAAAACAAAATAAAATGAGATTGTAAATAATAAAAATGTGGGAGGATCAATTGGGCAGTTAGCTCTTTAAATAAAAACGCGCGGATCCTACCCGGGTTTCGGGTCAACGCGCGGATCCTAAGCTTTGAAACGATGCCGTTTTGAGGCCTATTGTTTTAAACCAAAACGACGTCGTTCTTATGAAGCTATGTAAGCCAACTTTTGGCCTTAAAATCATTTTAAAACACGGTTTAAAAAAAAAACAAAAAAATACTTTGAAAGAGGATTGACGGCTGGCCCTCGGAGCTCCGTTGAGTCTCCGTCCACGGGCTCCCACGTGCCTATGCGCTACCGTCAACTTCGCCACATACGGCGGCCGGAAGCTGGAAAGCTTTGTTTTTTAGCGCAAATCCGTTAGTAAGCCTCTCATTTCCTTATTTTAGTGATATTTTCATACATTCATAACGAAAGAAAAAATAAAGTAAAAAATCACCTCTGTTTCTTCGATAATCTGCTGGTATTTTTTTGTCTATGTGTGTATCAACTGCTTGTATATATAAAAAAATCGTCCCTTTTACAGATTAGAAAAGAGGCTTTTATAGCCTTCTGTAAATTGTTATATTTTGGGAAAGAAATTTTGGATTTCTTTCCATATTTGCTTCCCTTTCTGGCTGTAGTTCTTTCCTTTTTGCAGGTACCAGCGAGGATATCACGGCAGTGAGTGTGCTGGCGTTGATTCGTGCGCCGATTACGGCGCGATACGGAGTTGGAATCACGGTGCCGATGAAAGTCCACTGGAACGGCGCGAGACAAAGGGGCGTGACGATTGGGGTTTTTGCGGCGTGAAGCTTCTAGAAACCCTAAGGTTTCCTGATTCAGTTTAGGGATTGGGCCTTACTGGGTTTTACTGATTTGGGTCAAGTTCGGGTACATGGGCTAAGGGTTTTAGGTGTAACCGGGTATAGGGTTAATGGGTATTCTGGTTTAGACCAGTTGGGCTACAAGTGTAACCGAGTTTGGGCTATCAGGCCTTTAGGCCTATTTATTGTAAATTGGACATTAACAGGGATATTTTATTTTCAGTTTATAAATTTTGTTTATTTCATTTCACTGGCCCAGACAAATTTGGGCTATTACAAGTAGTAATGATCTTCTGAGCTAAAGAAGTTAAATTCCATATTCTGAGAAAAAGCTCTGATGTACGCAATTGATGACTAGTCATTTTTCTAGTTAGGTAATTTTTCAATTGAATCTCGATTCTAAACCTTTCTTTCAGCTTGTGACTACACCCTTTAACCAAAGCCACGTTACAATCCTCTAAAGACCTTTTGATTGATTTTTCATCTCAATTTATAGTGGTGGAGATTTGATTTTCATGCAAGCCTATGGTAATGACTTTTCATTATTGACTATTGAGTGCTTCATTTATTGTACTTAAACACCTCGAGTGATTTGAGTGAATCTTTAGTGAGGATGTGAAACTCTATGATATTTTGAATCAAAGGTAATTACTTAGATGATGAGAGACACCTATGTTTTCATAATAAAATGCTCAATTTGGAATGTTTGAAATTCTGATGTTCTTTCAGTTGAATTTTCAATGTATGATTACCTATAAATTATTTTGAGATATTATCGATAGAAATTATAAGTTGAGAAGAATTTATTTTGATTATGAGTTGAGGATTTTGCTTGAGGACAAGCAAATGCTTAAGTGTGGGGGTATTTGATAAACCGTAATTTATACATATTTCTATCCCATGCTTAGCACATTTTATGGATGATTTTTCCTTGGATTTGGTGAATTCGATGCTCCTAATGCCTTAATTTCATGTTTTATACTTAGGTGAGCATAGGAGAGTGAAAGGAACGAGAAACGGGCCGAAAACAGAGACAATGGGCCAACATACAAAATCAACACAGCCTAGACTTCCTCACACGGGCAGACTACACGGCCGTGTCAATTTGGCAGAACCGAAACACGACTCACACGAGTAGACCACACGCCCGTGCCTATTTAATAGGCTTGACCACGACCTGAAGTAATCGCACACGGGTGTGTCCCTGTCGAGCCCAAACAGAGTCCTATTTAGAAAAGGCCATTTTTGAGGGCTCTTAGGCATTACAAGGCCTATAAATACACCCTAAAGGAGAAGGAAAATGAGGGACGCACAGGAGGAAGTAAGGAATTGCTCAACGAAAGCCGATCGATCCATTTCAGAAGCCGGATTCACCATCAAGACTGAAGATCTCCCTTCAAATTCCCCCAGGAGTTTTGGGTTTTCTTATGTTTTGTTATTTTTATTCTTTTGAGATGTGTTCTTTCATTAGTATGAACTAAAACCCCTAAATACCTAAGGGGAATGAAACCTACGACGGATCTTGTTATTATTATCTGAATTGTATGATAAATATTTGACTTGTTCTTAATTATGTGTTCTTAATTCTTGTTTTGATATTCTAGGATATTGATTCAAGTTAAGCTCTTATTCAGAGGAGAAATAGACCCTGTCTAAGAGTAAATTTGTCATAATTAAGCGGAGTTGATTGCGCGCCTAGAGATAGGGTGACAAGATTTTGCCAGATTAGGGTGAAACCTAATATGAAGATCTATAGATCGAGTTAATGCAACCCTAGGGCGTTAATTATAAAAAGATTTCAATTATTCAATCTAGGGTTAGACGTTGTTAGTCTCGAGAGAGATAATAATATAACTTAGGGATCTCTACGGAACAAGTTGAATGAATAAATCGTTCGATTCAAAATCAAATAACAAGTGAAGTCTAGGTGGATTTTTCCTTAGGTATTGTCTCAATCAATCGAGTTTTCCAAAGAGTATTTTCTCCAAATTTCTTTTCTGTGATTTCTTAGTTTAATTAATTAGTTAGATAAACAAAACCCTTTTATTTTTTTAGGCTATACTACTGTTCGATAGGTACACTTGCCTTCATCATGATAATAGTTAGTTTCAAGAACGATTCATTATAAATATTTAAAACCTGTCATGAATATCACGTATCAATCTCCCTCATGAAGCAATATTTGGTAGACCTATTTTCTATCGATGGATGTATCCTATAGAAAGGTGCTAATTTATTTGAAAAGTATTCATTCATTCACCTCTATACCTTTAGTTACAACTTTTGATAATGTTATATATCGTGTTTAGGTTCCTATGCAAATTGAAGTCTTATTGTAGTAATAGGCGTTATCCAAAAGGATCAATTGCTGAAGGTTACTTGGCAGAGGAGTGTATGACTTCTTGTTCTAGATATTTAGAATATGTTGAAACAAGACTGAATAGACCAAGTAGAAATGCTGGGCTTACTGATCATAACTTGGCCGAAACTTATTTATTTCAAAGTTATGGAGAACCAATTGATAAAGTTGAAATTCTAGAATTAGATGATATATCTTAGATACAAGCACATCGATATGTTCTTTTTCACCACGATTCAATTAAACCATTATGCAAGTAAGTTCTAGAATTTGATAAAGATTCATTTTATTTATTTATTTATATTGTAACCAATTAAACCTCCTTTTAACATAGTGAGTATAAACAAATCTTGAGATCTCGTTCACGCTCCGGAAGATTACAACATCGAGAGATTAATAAGTTATTCACAGAATCTTTTCATGAATGGTTAAGCTAAACGGTATGCAACTGAAGTTAATAAGTTACACATAATCGCGATATTTTGTATCAAATAATAATGTTTTCTCATAACATTTATAATTACTAATTTTACTTTCGATCCAATAGGTTTGGAGTGGGAAGGACGTCAATGACGAAGTTAAATGGCTTTCCCAAGGTCTAAATAGAGTAGTAAAAAGATACAGTGCCTTCCTCATCAATGGATTCAGATTTCATACAAAATATCGCGAGAGATTGAGGGGAACTCAAAATTGTGGAATTATTGTTAATTTTTCAATTACAAGTTATGCTAGTGCTAGGGACAGTAATCTTATTGAGGGAAATGTGGAATATTACGAATGTCTTACTGACATTATTGAGTTGGATTACTATGGCAAATGGAAAGTTGTCTTATTTCGATGTGATTGGGCTGATGTTAATATTGCTCGTGGAATTAAAAAAGATCAATTTGGTTTTACAATGGTGAATTTCTCTCGCTTGATTCACACTGGACAACAATTGATAGACGAGTCGTATGTATTTTCTTCTCAAGTGAAACAAGTTTTTTATTCGAAAGATCCAACTGATGAGGGTTGGTACGTTGTACTCCGAAACACCCCTAGAGACTTGTTTGACATGGGCAATGGAAGTAGAGATGATATCGTCGAAAGATCAGAAACTTTGCCTTTTCCAGAACAAAACTTAAATGAAAATATCCTTAGTACTAGTACACAATTTCAATGGGTTCGCCAGGATGTGGATGAAGATGTTTACGAATTATGATGTAGTAATATTTTACAATTTTTTAATTATATGTAATATTATAATTTAAATCTTAGTCTTGTTAAATATTTCAACTATTTTATATGTACTATTATTTTTGTAATTAGTTACTAAAATTTCAACTATTTTATGTGTATTGCAAATAAATGCGTAGAAGAAGATTACGAGATCTAAGTATTATTCAGAATACTCCAAATTCAGAAGAAACAAATAGTGAACAATAGACTGCTATTAGATCTTTGAATGTTTCGGAAACATCTGACGAGCTTGCAGAAATTCAAAGTAATGTTAAATTTAATTTACATGCGTGTTGACTTTTATTATTAATTTCTTTTTCAAATTCTTATATTATAATATATCATTTTTCAGCTGAAAGCAGTGGGTCGCGCAGAACTCGAGAACATATGCTACTAAAAGATTTATACGAGTTAAATCCTGTCGAGCGTGTCAAAGTATTTAGAAACAATATTGGTCAGCCTGTTGGATCAGAAGCTAAACTTTTAGCAGGATATTTGGGCATTATAGCACGAAATACCAATATGTTGCCTATCAATTGCGAATCATGGCATCAAATGCCTGATAGTAACAAAAATTAAGCTTTTGATAATATTAAGGTAACAAAACATTAATGAAATTTATAATACTTTGGTTTAAGTTTCATTTATATTTATCTCCTAAACTTGTGTTTTTTTAGGAGAGATTTGCCTTAGAGGTCTCGGATGCTTATATCAAGAAAGCATTGGGAAAAAAATGCAGAGACCATAAAAGCACTTTAAAAAAGATATAAGCCTCGAAGAGAAATTACGAAATGTCCTGCCGGGAATGTTGAGGTACCAATAGGAAGATGCGGTTAGATTCTAGAATTCAAAGAAAGGAGAGGTATTACGTACTTCTAAACTCTTATAATTATTTCAGTTTATAGTATTTATTATATACGTAATAATAGTTTCATAATGTAGGACCGTGAGTGAGTTGGAACAAGCAGCAAACAATAACAAAAATTCATGCACACAGCAGGGTCGAAAAGTTTTGCTTGTGTCAAATATTAATTTTTTTCTATTAAATAATATTTTTACTACTATATTGTAGGAACTCTCGTCTGGTCAAAAAGTTGGACGCTTTCAGCTTTTTGACATTACACATAGGAAGAAAGATGGATTTCTAATGACTTCTGAAGCTAGAGAAATTACGGTATATTTACTTAATGAAATTTGACTTATTTTAAATATTTATAATGTTTAATCATAATGGTTTAATTATAATGGTTTAATTCATCGTTAGTAGTTTTAAATAATGTTAAGTTATGTTGCATTTGTTTTTATTATATATTTCGTTTCTAACTCTTTGATTGATTTATTAGAATAAACTAAAGGATAAAAAGGTGGAGTATGAAGCGATTGCTTCGAGTGATAGTTTTGTTAATCTTGAGGACATTGATAACAGAATTATTACTGAAATTTTGGGTCCTGAAACGTATGGTCGGGTTCGATTTTAAGGATCTGGTGTTAACCCAACCCAATATTTTGGATCCAGCTCGCAGCAATACATGCCTTCGGGGAGTCAAGCTCAAGTTGAAGTTCAGAGGTTAAGAGACCAGATGGCTCAGATGCAAGCGAGCACAGTTGAGCAAATTGCTCAACTTAAAGCGGAAGCAGCAACGAGAGAATCAGAGCAAAACAGAAAATACAACGAACTCCAGCTATAGCTTCAGAATATGATGAAGATGTTTCAGTAGTCGCAGAATCCACCATCTTAGACGTTTATTTTCTTATTGTAAGAATGTTTTAACAATATAACTTTTAACATTACTGTAAGAATATTTTGTTATTTCATTTATTAATTTAGATAATATAACTTTCGTTGGATTTTTGAAGTATCATTTAGGTTTGCTGTTATTGGTTGGATTTGATGTTATAAGAAGGGTTGTATATGAATGAAAATAGGATATTAGAAATCTGCTAAAATTAGTGGCTTTTTTGAGAAATGCGCCGTTAAAAGTCAAGTTCTTTAGCGGGGTTTGTATGAAAAGCGCCTCTAAAGGTCCCGTTCTTTGGCGGCGTTTGTTTGAGAAGTGTCGCTAAAGGTCACGTTCTTTAGCTGCGTTTGTATGAAAAGTGCGGCTAAAGGTCACGTTCTTTAGAGACGCTTTCTCAAAAACGCCTTAAAAGTCATGTTCTTTAGCGGCGTTTTTTTACATAAACGCCGCAAAATGTTAGCGGCGTTGTCTTTAGTGGCGTTTTTTGCGGCGCTTATAAGCGCTACTAAAGACCCAAAAAAACGCCGCTAAAAACCTGGTTTGCTGTAGTGTAAGGACCTTTGTTTTGAGCAGAATATTTTTTCCTTCGTCTCGTATTTTTGTCTCTTTTTCTTTGTCTCCTCCCCTTTTGTGTGTCTTTTATTCCCTTTTTATAATATCCAAATCATTACAAAAATAGTCATTTTTGTTTATCTCAGATTATATTTTAGTCACCTATATTTGACATGTTACGTTTTAGTCACTTCTGTTATTATTTTGTTACCAAGTAGTCACTCCACCATTAAACTCAGTTACCTCCCTAACGACAGTCCAAATGGGTTTTAAATGCGAACTTGAATGTCCAGTTGTTGGGATGAAAATAGGTTTTTATAAATTTAATTTGGATTGCCACGTAAGGATATCCAATTTGGCATTTAAAACTCATTTGGACTGCCACGAAGGACCACCGTTAGAGAGATAACGAAGCTTAATGATAGAGTCACCATTTCGTAACAAAATAATAACGTAAGTGATTAAAACGTAACATTTCAAACATAAGTGACTAAAATGTAATCTGAGGCAAACGTACCATTTTTGGACATGGAGTTCTCATTTATTAATCTCTCATTAAGTTTGAATACTTAATCTCATTTATCTAGCATTATCTTGTAGGTGCCCTTAAAATCTACATTGGAATCAACATAACTATCATTGTAATTGTTTAAGTCAGTTGCAATTATTTGGTCAACTTGAGAGGTGGAGTCTACGTAGTTGCTAAGATGTTCATCGTCTTCTTTTGTCATGTCATCATCATGTCGGGTTATACAAAGGGACATCTTTTTCTTCTTTAAAGAATTGGTAGACTTGACTTGAGTGTGTTCAAATTCCTGGCACTCGTGACACTGAATTCCCTTTTTTTTTTCACCTTGGAACCTTTTTCACTAGTTGCTACTACCTTAACTTTGCCCTTGTTGAATTCATGACTACCATCAAAATTCCCACTCTTCTTAGTTAGTTTTTTAAATGCACTATTAAAGTTTTCTGGGTTTCTCTTTAAGTTATAATTGGAGATACAACTTGCAATATAATATTGTTTTGCTCTTGCTCTTCTTTGCCTTTTCAAGATTCTTCTCAAAAGTTTGCAAGCATCCAATTAGTTCATTAATTTTTATTGTATCAATCTCTTTGGCCATTTTATATAGTAGTCACCTTGATTACAAATCATTTAGGTAGAAATCTCAAGATTTTTTCGACTAACTTAGCATCAAAGTACTTTTCACTAAGAGCAAATGCCTAGTTTGTAATTTCACATGGTTTTACATAGAATTTAAATAAAGACTCATTAACTAGCATTATAAAGTTTCAAATTTTTTTGTTAGCATTTGAAGTTTAGATTACTTAATAGTATGGTTGCCTTCGTGCGTAGTTTCAAGGATGGTCCAGGCTTCTTTCATAGTAGCACACTTTGATAATCCATAAATGTAACATATTTTAATTCCATGCTTGGCATATTTTTGGATGATTTATAATGAGAATTAGTGAATTTGATGCTCCTAATCCCTTAAATTCATGTTTCTATACTTAGGAGAGCATTTTGGAGCAAAAGGAGCAAAAAAGGGGCTAAAATCAGAGTTTTCAAGATCCACACGACCTGGGCATTTTCCACACGGGCTGGACACATGCCCATGTGATCCACATGAGTAGGCCACGCGCCCATGTGCCAGCCCCTGTCAATATCGCTCACTGTTTCCCAAACAAACAGAAAAAGCCAATTTTTAGGGTTTCTAAACTTTCAAAAGTCTATAAATACATACTAGAAGAAGACCTAAGGGGAGCACACAGAGTAGAAAGTAGAAATTACTCGAAGAAAGCCATTGGAATCATCTCGGAAGCAGATCCACTTCAAGACACCAAAAAATCAAGCATGATAAGTCTATTTTCAATATGAAAAATTTTAGGTTGTTTTCCCTAAATTGAAGTATTACCTTGAAGTTTGAGATTTGCAAGATTAATATCAAAAACCATAATTTTTGTTAGATTTTGAGCCTTTAGAGCATACACTTTTCTTGCTCATTTTATTATTGGTTATAAGTGTGTTAATATTGAATTGTTATTCTAAAACTTGCTTCAATTATGCATGTCGAGACTACACCTTTGATTTGATATACTGAGATGATAAATGCACTTAGGTTTTAACCCATTTATCCCATAAAAAGCCTACCTACATAATTAACCCTTAGTGAACCCCTTTAAGCCTAACAAACTGTTTCTTGATTTACCCATTAATATTAACCCATAACTCATTTTTTGATTCATTGAGAATTGTTCCCGTTTTTATTAACCCCATTTTTTTTGATTTGGTTAGTTGCTTAACTATGTCCTTTTGTTTCAGTTGTTAAATTCTCTCTTATTATCCATTGTTCTAAAAAAATTAATGAAAAAAAAAGAAGTGAAAAAAAAATTATGTTGATTATTAACTAGTTCTATGTTTTTGAGCTTAAGTAGTTAATTTCATATTCTGAGAAGAAGCTTGTGTTATTCTTTAATAATTTCAATTGATGTAATTATTCAGTATTAGTTTATTTTTCTAGTTGGGTAATTTATCAATTCGATCTCGATTCTAACCTTTTTTTCAACCTTTATCGCACTTTTAACCTAAGCCCCGTTACAACCCTTTCAAGACCTTTTGATTTGTTTATCATATCATCTTATAGTGGTGGAGATTTGATTTTCATGCAAGCCTATGGTAATGACTTTTCATAATTGACTTTTGAGTGCTTAATTTTTTAACCTTAAACACTTTGAGTGATTTGAGTGAATATTTATTGAGGATGTAAAATCTTGTCGATTTTGAATTGATAAACGCCAAATGATACATGTTTTTACCCCAAATACTTAGCATATTTATGGATGTTTACTACTAGATTTGTGGATTTTGGTGCTTTGAATCCGGTTATTTCATGTTTTGTACCCAGGAGAGCACCAAGAGTGAAAATGAGCCAAAAATGAGCTAAAAAGGGACAAAACGGACCAAATCGAGAAGACCCACACGGCGTAAGCCTACCCACACGGGCAGCTCACACGCGCATTCCTTTCGAGGGTGTTGACCAAGGTTTACACGACTTACATGGCCTGGCCATTGAGCCCACATGGCTGTGGCAATTTAAAGGATCGCACACGGCCTGGCAACCACGTCACACGGCCGTGGCACACGGACGTGTCCCTTTTCCAATGAGTTGTATTCTACATGAAAAAAAAGGATACTTAGGGGGGAAGAAAGCCAATAAAAAGCCTATATAAACACCCTAAGTATGGCCTAGAAAAGGGGCTCTCCAGAACTTTTCTGGAACACAGAACCACATGCCGGGAATTACTTGAAGGAAGCCAGACGATCCATCTCAAAAGCTGGAGCTACTCCAAGACTGAAGATCTCTCTCAGAATTCTTTTAGGGGTTTTAGAGTTTTCTTTATGTTTTGTTATTTTCATACTTTTGAGATGTACTCTAATTTTATTATGAACTAAACCCCTTAGATACATAGGGGGGATAAAACCTATGATGGATCTTGTTATTATTATCTGAACTGTATGATAAATACTTGATTTGTTCTTAATTATGTGTTCTTAATGCTTGAGTTAATATTCCGGGTATTAATTCATGATTTGATGTGCTTATGTAGAGGAGGAATAGACCCTGCCTAAGAGTAGATTTGGCATAATTAAGCAGAGTTGATTGAACGCCTAGAAATAGGGTTACAAGATTTTACCGGATTAGGGTGAAACCTAATAAGGGGATCCATAGATCGAGTTAATGCAACCCTAGAGTGTTAATTAGAGAAAAGTCTCGGTTATTAAATCTAGGGATTAGATGTTATTAGTCTTGAGTAGGGATAATAACTTCACTTAGGGATCTCTACGGAACAAGTCAAGTGAATAAATTGTCCGGTTCAGAGTCAGATAACAAGTGAAATCTAGGTGGATTCCTCCTTGTG
The DNA here is from genome assembly GCF_007990345.1 of Gossypium hirsutum. Lineage (NCBI taxonomy): Eukaryota > Viridiplantae > Streptophyta > Magnoliopsida > Malvales > Malvaceae > Gossypium > Gossypium hirsutum. Next base: position 19,253,269 of record NC_053430.1, read on the forward strand.
TGTCATCTTTATTAATTGCTTCTCTTCAAGTCTTTTTCCAAATTCTCTCTTCGCTTTAATTAAATTAGTTAATTAGTTTAGATAATTAGTTTAATAAACAAACCCTTTTATTCTTAGGCTAGATAATAAGAAGATAGTTATTACTAGTACTTTTGGTTCCCTTTGGTACAATATCCCGATCTTGCCGTTACTATACTATTGTTCGATAGGTGCGCTTGCCTTTTCGTCGTCATAATAGTTAGTCTAGGTTTGATCTTCATTATAAATATTTATTACTTGTTACGAATCATTGCTATCATGAATTAAAGGTAATTACTTAAGTAAGGGGAGATACCTATGTTTTCATGTCTTAAAAAAATGTGACTTGGATTGTTTGAATCTTTAAGGGTCTTTTAGTTGAATTTTCAATGCATGATTATTTGTGAATTATTTTGAAACACTATTGATAAGGATTATAAGTTGAGAAGAATTAATTTTAATTGTAAGTTGAGGATTTTGCTTGAGGACAAGCAAATACTTAAGTGTGGGGATATTTGATAAACCATAAATGTAACATATTTTAATTCCATGCTCGACATATTTTTAGATGATTTATGATGAGAATTAGTGAATTTGATGCTTCTAATCCTTTAAATTCATGTTTCTATACTTAGGAGAGCATTTAGGAGCAAAAACAGCGAAAAAGAAGCCAAAATAAGAGTTTTCAGGATCCACATGGCCTGGGCATTTTCCACACGGGTTGGGCACACGCCCATGTGATCCACACAGGCAGGCCACACGCCCATGTGCCAGCCTCTGTCGATATAGCTCCCTGTTTCCCAAACACACAGAAAAAGCCAATTTTTAAGGTTTCTAAATATTCAAAAGTCTATAAATACATACTAGAAGAAGACCTAAGGGGGACACACAGAGTAGAAAGCATAAATTACTCGAAGAAAGTCGTTGGAATCATCTCAGAAGTAGATCTACTTCAAGATTGAAGATCTCTATTCAAATTTATTTCGAAGTTTATTTGGGTTTTTTTATGTCTTGTTAGTTTTCCAAATTTAAGATGTTTTCCTTTTACATTATGAACTAAACTCCCTAAATACCTAGGAAGGATGAAACCTACGATGGATATTATTTAATTATCTGAATTACATGATAAATACTTGGTCTTGTTCTTAATTATGTGGTCTTAATTATTGCCTTAATATTTTTAGGATATTAATCCAAGTTTGATGTGCTTATTCAGTAGAGCAAAAGTCCTTGTTTAAGTGTATATCTAGCATAATTGAGTGGAGTTGCATGCAACCCTAGAAATAGGGTGACATAAATCTACCGAATTAGAGTCAAATCTAATAGGAGAATCCATAGATCGAGTTAATGCGATGATAGGGGTTTTAATTAGAAAGAGATTTCAATTAATCAACCTAGAGTCAGTTGTTCTTAGTCTCGAAAGAGATATTAACATAATTTAAGGGATTTCTACGGATCAAGACAAGTGAATAAATCGTTTGATTCAGAGTCAGAATAATAAGTGAAGTCTAGGTGGATTCTTTCCTGGGTATTGTCTCTCTCATTGGTTTTCTTAAGTATTTTCCTAATTCGATCTCTGTCGAGTTCATTAGTTAATTAGTTTAATTTTAGATTAAAACAAATCCCTTTAATTATAGGCTAAATAATAGAAAGATAGTTATTACTAGTACTTTTAGTCCTCATGGATACGATATTCTGGACTCACCATAGATATACTACTAATCGATAAGTGAGCTTGCCTTAGTCGTGACCGTAGTCTAGTTTAGTGAATCATAAAATGATCATGAAGTTTTTGGTCGTTGTCGGGGAGTAAAATATTAGGAACACTTAATTTTTATTACTTTATCCCTTTTTATTTTTATTTTTGTTTTTACTATAATTTACTAATTTTTTCTCTTATTTGCTTCTGGCAGGTTTTTTTAGTTTATGACTAGAAGAAACCTGTCAGAACCCCTATTATTTGATCGTGAAATTAAAAGCACAGCTCGCAGAATTCGTAGAGAAATAAGGCGGAGTCTACATTATATAGAGGAAGAGCAAGAGGACGATACCAATATTACTGAAGAGATGGCTGAAAATCAGAATAATCCGCTACCTCTTGTGGTTACTGCGAATCCTATAAATCAGAATCCTACTCCTCGTACTATGTACGACTATGCCAAAGCCTAATTTAGCAGGGGTTAAATCGAGTATTATGAGACCTGCTATTGCTGTAAATAACTTCGAACTGAAGTCGAACACCATTCAGATGATCTAACTGTTTATTTAGTTCGATGGTTTACCCAAATACTCATTTGGCTAACTTTCTGGAGTACTGTGATACTTTCAAAATTAATGGTGCTTCTGATGATTCCATTCACCTTCGGTTATTTCCCTTCTCATTGAGGAATAAAGCTAAACAGTGGTTGAACTCTCTACCATGAGGGTTCATCACTACATGGGACCAAATGACCGAAAAATTTTTGCTGAAATATTTTCCACTGGCCAAGACGGCCAATTTGAGGAATGATATCCCTTCCTTTGTGCAGATGGATTTAGAAACCCATTACGATGAATGGGGGAGGTATAAGGATCTATTGAGAAGGTGCCCTCACCATGGGTTACCTCTATGGCTACAAGTTAAAACCTTCTACAATGGTTTGTACCCCTCAACTAGACAACTAATCGATGCAGTCGCCGGTGGTACTTTGAATAATAAAACACCTGAGGAGGCTTATGAATTTATCAAAGAGATGTCACTGAATAACTATCAATGGCAAGTCATGAGGACAAAACCTAATAAAACAATCGGTGTTTTCAACCTTGACGAGTCACTATGTTATCTAACCAGGTAGAGCTTTTAAATAAAAAAAAATGATGGTTTGTATGGTTCTACGCAGGTACATCTGGTGATGTAGTGTGATACAAATGGAGGAGGGGTGAACAACATAGAATATCTATCCTACAACTCTAGCACAAAGAACGAACAAGTCAACTATATGGGTAACAATTCTAGACCTCAAAATAATCCCTATAGTAACACTTATAATGTAGGTTGGATGAGCCATCCCAATTTCTCGTGGGGTGGTCAAAGTAATCAAAGACCGCAACCTCCTCCAAGTTTTCAACAACCACCTTACTAGCAGGAGAAGAAGCTGAACCTTGAGGAGATGCTAACAAAATTCATCTCGGTGTTAGAAACACGTTTCTAAAACACCGAAACAGCGTTTAAAAATTAGCAAGCATAGATTCAAGGACTTGAGAATCAAATAGGTCAGCTTGCTAAACTAATCTCAGAAAGACCACAAGGTAGCTTGCCTAACAACACCGAAACTAACCCAAGAGAGTAGCTCAATGTGATTACTGTTCAAGATGAAGAAGGGTTAGTTGAGTCTAAACCAAAGCCAATGCAAGAAAGCGTGGTAAGTAAATATAAGGTTGATGAAAGCCAAGTAAACAAAAATCGATAAGTAACGAGTATACACCTCATGTGCCATATCCCAATGTGACAAAGAAAGACCGTACAAATAAACAATTTGGTAAATTTCTTAAACTTTTGAAAAAGTTGCATATTAACTAACCGTTTATTGAAGCTTTTTCGCAGATGCCTAACTCAGTTAAATTTTTAAAGGAGCTTTTGGCAAACAAAGGAAAGTTAGATGATTTGTCTTACGTGTAGCTAAATGCGGTGTGCTCAGCTATCTTACAAAATAAACTGCCCAACAAATTGAAAGATCCAGGGGTTTTACTATTCCTTATTTAATTGTTAACTTAAATGTAAATAATGCTTTAACTGATTTAGGGGCAAGTATTAATGTCATGCCTTACAAAATGTTTAAACAGCTAGTCTTGGGAAACCCAAACAAACTAGGATGGACATTCAATTAGCATATAAAATGATTAGATTTCCTAGAGGTATTGTTGAAGATGTACTCGTAAAAATTGATAAATTCATATTCTCAGTTGACTTTGTTGTCCTAGACATGGATGAGGATAATGATGTCCCTTTAATTTTAGGACGTCCGTTTTTAGCAACTGCTAGAACTATCATTGATGTTGGTACAGGTGAACTCACACTTCGTGTAGGTGATGATACAATTACGCTCCAAGCTCGCGATTCGGTTAAGACATCAAGTAATAAAGACGATTCTATAAATCCTATTAATAAGACTAATCATGGGATTCAACCCTCTTTATAGGAAACTCTTTCAAAAAACACAAATGAGCCACGTTCTGGTTCATGCGCCAACAATGGAACCTTCCATGAAAGACAAATGCTACAGATAGATGAACTAGATGAATGGCGGACTTATGTAAAAAAGGAACAGAAGTAACACCATGTCGAGCTTAAGGATAGAACCAATCAATTTAAGGTTGGAGACCAGGTACTGTTAGATAAAATGGATTCTCGAGTTGTCACTTCAAAGCTTAATGCAAACGGAGCAACTCCCTTTACTGTACTAAATGTCTTCCCATATGGTACTATCGAGGTAACTCATTCTAAATTTTGTACTTTTAAGGTAAATAGTACTCGAATTAAACCTTATTTTGATGTTTGAACTGATAGCAAGAGAGAGGAGTTTCAACTCCTCAAACTACCATGATCATGCGAATGAGAGGTAAGTCGAGCTTAGACTCTAAATAAATGCTTCTTGGGAGGCAACTCGAGCACTAACCCTACTAATTAGTTTATTTTTACTTCTTTTCATGTTTAAATGTAGGTTTTTGACCCACACAGCCTAGACACACGGGCGTGTCCTTGGTCGTATGAAAACAAGGCTAAAATTTTCCCAAAAATCGACAAAGACACGGTCTTAAATTAAACCACACGGGCGTGCGACACGGCCGTGTGAAACCTAGAGCAAAATTTTTCGAATTTTAAAACAAGTCAAAGAGTTACACGGGCAAGGCACATAGCCGTGTACGAAACACGGCCTAGCCACACAGGTATGTGAGAGGTCACACGGACGTGGGAGAAATAAAGGACGATATATATGGTCGTGCGACTCGACCGTATGAACCACATGGCCTGGACATACAGGCGTGTCCGAGGCCATGTGAAGACTGGCTATTTTTTCTCCTTCGACGAACACGGGTTAAAAACAAGCCACATGGGTGTGTGACACGGCCGTGTGGCCCAACAGGGACCCTCACACAACTGTGTCACCCCATAAAAACCCTAACCCCTTTTTTCTTTTCTTATTTTGTCTTCTTGTTTTATCTTAGTTCAATTTTTATTTATCTTTTATGTTTCTTATTATCGTTTAAAGACTTGTCTATTATATTTTGAACTATATTATGGTTGTTCCTAATTGAGTAATCCTTTAATCTTCTCCACCAATTATGTTTATTTTCTTAATAGCTTGCTTAGAATCATGCACTACATGTAGTTTTCTCTACAATTCCGCTAGTCACTAATTTGAGGACTTCATCCAAAATTCAGGGCAGTTTCACTTCTCTCCCTCTCTTATGATATGCTACTTATAATGTCATTATATATATTTATACATTGAGGACAATGTATATTTTAAGTGTGGGGAGGTTATTTATGTGATTATTAGAAAATTCCTAAATTATGTCTTGTTCTTAAGTAATTTTCTCATATTACTATTAGAATGAATTTTTATTGATTTATGATTTTTATTAATATGTTTTGGGTTAAATTCATAGGTAATTATGCATTAATTGTTTAAACTTTAAAACACCAGAAAATCAAACATGATAAGTCTATTTTCAATACTAAAAATTTTAGGTTGTTTTCCCTAAATTGAAGTATTACCTTGAAGTTTGAGATTTGCAAGATTGACATCAAAAACCATAATTTTTGTTAGATTTTCAGCCTTTAGAGCATACACTTTTCTTGCTCATTTTATTATTGGTTATGAGTGTGTCAATATTGAATTGTTATTCTAGAACTTGCTTCAATTATGCATGTCAAGACTACACTTTTGATTTGATATACTGAGATGATAAATGCACTTAGGTTTTAACCCACTTATCCCATAAAAAGCCTACCTACATAATTAACCCTTAGTGAATCCCTTTAAGCCTAAAAAACTATTTCTTGATTTACCCATTAATATTAACCCATAACTCATTTTTTGATTCATTGAGAATTGTTCCTGTTTTTATTGACCCCCTTTTTTTTGTTGAGATTTGATTTGGTTAGTTGTTTAACTATGTCCTTTTGTTTTAGTTGTTAAATTCTCTCTTATTAACCATTGTTCTAAAAAAATGAATGAAAAAAAAAGAAGTGAAAAAAAAAACATTTATGTTGATTATTAACTAGTTCTATGTTTTTGAGCTTAAGTAGTTAATTTCATATTCTGAGAAGAAGCTCGTGTTATTATTTAATAATTTCAATTGATGTAATTATTTAGTATTAGTTTATTTTCCTAGTTGGGTAATTTATCAATTCGATCTCGATTCTAACCTTTTTTTCAGCCTTTATCGCACCTTTAACTCAAGCCCCATTACAACCCTTTCAAAACCTTTTGATTTGTGTATCATATCATCTTATAGTGGTGGAGATTTGATTTTCATGCAAGCCTATGGTAATGACTTTTCGTAATAGACTTTTGAGTGCTTAATTTTTTAACCTTAAACACTTTGAATGCTTTGAGTGAATCTTTAGTGAGGATGTAAAATCTTGTTGATTTTGAATTAAAGGTAATTACTTAGATAAGGGGAGATACCTATGTTTTCATGTCTTAAAAAAATGTGTGACTTGGATTGTTAGAATCTTTAGGGCTCTTTTAGTTGAATTTTCAATGCATGATTATTTGTGAATTATTTTGAAATAATATTGATGAGGATTATAAGTTGAGAAGAATTAATTTTAATTGTGAGTTGAGGATTTTGCTTGAGGACAAGCAAATGTTTAAGTGTGGGGATATTTGATAAACCATAAATGTAACATATTTTAATTCCATGCTTAGCATATTTTTGGATGATTTATGATGAGAATTAGTGAATTTGATGCTCCTAATCCCTTAAATTCATGTTTCTATACTTAGGAGAGCATTTGGGAGCAACAGGAGCCAAAAAGGGGTTAAAATCGGAGTTTTCAGGATCCACACGGGCTGGGCACACGCCCATGTGATCCACACAGGCAGGCAATACGCCCATGTGCCAGCCCCTGTTTCCTAAACACAAGGTAAAAGCCAATTTTTAGGGTTTCTGAACATTTAAAAGTCTATAAATACATACTAGAAGAAGACCTAAGGGGGACACACAAAGTTGTAAGCAGAAATTACTTGAAGAAAGCCGTTGGAATCATCTCGAAAGCAGATCCACTTCAAGATTGAAGATCTCCATTCAAATTTCTCTCGAAGTTTATTTGGGTTTTTTTATGTCTTGTTGTTTTTCTAAATTTGAGATGTTTTCCTTTTAGATTACGATTAAACTCCCTAAATACCTAGGGAGGATGAAACCTATGATGGATCTTATTATTTATTTATCTGAATTACACGATAAATACTTGTTCTTATTCTTAATTATGTGTTTTTAATTCTTGCCTTAATATTTTCAGGATATTAATCTAAGTTTGATATGCTTATTCAGTGGAGCAAAAGTCCCTATTTAAGAGTAGACCTAGCATAATTGAGTGGAGTTGCATGCAACCGTAGAAATAGGGCAACATAAATCTATCGGATTAGAGTCAAATCTAATAAGGGAATTCATAGATCGAGTTAATGCGACGATAGGGGTTTTAATTAGAAAGAAATTTCAATTAATCAACCTAGAGTCAGTTGCTCTTAGTCTCGAAAGAGATATTAACATAATTTAAGGGATTTCTACAGATCAAGACAAGTCAATAAATCGTTTGATTCAGAGTCAGAATAATAAGTGAAGTCTAGGTGGATTCTTTCCTGGGTATTGTCTCTCTCATTTGTTTTCTTAAGTATTTCCCAATTCGATCTCTGTCGAGTTCATTAGTTAATTAGTTTAATTTTAGATTAAAACAAATCCCTTTAATTATAAGCTAAATAATAGAAAGATAGTTATTACTAGTACTTTTAGTCCTCGTGGATACGATATTCTCGACTCACCATAGCTATACTACTAATCGATAGTTGTGCTTGCCTTAGTCATGATAGTAGTCTAGTTTAGTGAACCATAAAACGATCATCACACTTGGAGATTTGTTAGAACTATTACGGATCCACTCCATTAAAAATATCATTGGCGACTTTCGAGTTAGCATTAGCCAGTTTGTTCTCTATAGTAATCTAAGTAGTTTCTAGCTTAGGAGTCTTTACACCACTTTCATCATCTATAAAAGGCTCCCAACTAGTCAATATGAATGCCCAGCTCTCTTGTATGTGGAATTGATAAATGCCCTCATTCTTACATTCTAGTAAGCATAGTTGGAGTTATCTAATATAAGGATCCTTGAGATTGATGTTCTTTTCATCACATAAGCAATTCAATGACAAGATTTTCTCATAGTTCATCAAGTGTCTAGCTTTGATACCGATAAAAATTTCATTGAATTGGTCTATCAGTTACATGTTCATTTGTAATTAGAGTAACAATTAGAAGAGTAAAAATTGAGATGGACATAGAAATTGGTTACACAGTTTGAAAATTTTTTGCTACATCTACGAGGCCTTACTTAGAGAGTAATCCACTATTAGTTCATAATACAAGATGTTATTTAAGTTCAATTCACTCATCAAGTTGCAACCTCACTCTTATACATCAAATCTAAAATCAATCTCCCCACTAAGACTTTCTTCTTGAAATCTTAGTTACAAATTGAACATAAAGAACAATTTGTTTACAATAATTGTGCACTGAAAAGGAGGTCTCTTACAATGAACAAATAAGTGATCTCTTACTCTCATACATAATCAAATAAATAAGCCTTCTTTATATAAGCATTATCAACTTGTAGAACTCCAATTAGTGTGAACTTTAATTCTCTTAAATTGTGCTCTAGTAGGTCTCCGATAAGGAATCAGATATTAGAGATCTAGGAATAAATTTATCTTACAAACATGGTCTTTTTATTTAAGGAAATTTGATTACACCAAAAATCTTCAAAGAGTCATTGCTTGATTTTTTTTTTGAGAATTCCATCTATTAAATTATTTCTTAAAATCCTCAAGATGTAAAAATAAAATTCCAAGCAAATTTGATAAACAAGATGCCAATAAATATGGGAAGTTGCACATCAACCTACTTGCAAATCGAGTTATAACTAACATTTCATTTGAGACGTGCTTCAGACGCTAACATGGTGCATAAATTTTTTGGAACAATATGGTGAGGCTAACTGGATTTTGCATATTTGTTTTGGGCATCATGTGAGCGTGGCTCAAGCCAAGACTTGGCTTTGTAAAATTGAATGTTGACGCAGGCAATAATGGGAGCAAATAAGTATGAGTTTTGGTGCAATACTTAAGAGTTGGGGCTTTTAAAGTTGCGAGGTGTTGGATAAGAAGAGGTTTTATGGAGATGACTACTATGAAAGCTTTCGTAGTGCTTGCTGGAATTAGATGGTTGATTGAAATACAAGTTAACAAAACTTAACGATCAAACTTAGTCAACATTAAAGGAGGGGCTTGATTGATTAATTTTTATCTTTGAGGCTCAATTAGGTGCTAAATTTTGTTGAGGATTTAATTTATTTTTTATTAATTTTTTTACTAATAAGCGTATTTTATTTTAAATTTAAAACTAAAATTGGCAAGAAAGGATATTAAAAAAAGGAATAAAAATTGAAACAGATTTTATTGACAAACAATAACCTTTAATATAGGTAATTGTGAAAATTTTGAAAATAGATTCAATTTTTATTGATGAATACGCAGTCAGTATAGATTAAATTATGCAGCTAGACAGGGATAGTTATTAATTCTATGGTTAAATGGTGGAGTGAAATTATGAAAGAAAAAATGGGTTAAAATATTTCATAATTCTATTCTTCGTAAAATTTAATTTTTCTACTTTTATTTTGAGATAATGTCACATTTGATACTTGTACTTTTATAAAATATCTAATGTAATACTTAAATTATCAATTTGTATATTATTTGGTACCTATACTTTCATAAATTGTCTAATGTGGTACTCATACTTTAAAAATGTTCAATATAATACCTAAGTTATCAATATGTGTATTATTATAGTTCCTAGAGTTAACACTCTTAGTAAATATTAAATCAACCAATGAAAATTTGATACATGAATTTTTTCCCAAATAATTAATTCCACATAGATAATAAAATATATGTGAAAAGTTAAATAAAACAAAAAAAAATAGAATGAAATTCTATTATATTATATTATATTATATTAAAAAAACAAATAACTAAAGTTGAAAATATCAATTCCTTAATTTGAGATTAAACTCCAAATTTATGAAAAATACACCATCTTATGACATGTTTAAACAGAAAATACTGTCTGAGAATATTTGACAGTAAAAGTTTATGTCGTCCTTTGTTGGTATATATTTTGATTGGTTATACTAAAAGAAATTAGTGTTTTATTGGCGGATTTGTGATCATCTGTATACATTCAATTCTTTTTAGTAGAAGTCTTATCATCATACTCTAATATCATGTTTTTTTTTTAATCATACTTAAAAAATATTTTATATCTGTATAAATTTTGATGTGTTAATAATTTATATTATATATGTTGGTTGTTTTTTGCATTTCCTAAATTCCATATTGTCAAAATGCCTGCAAGAACAAAACCGGATCAGCTAAGCCTGAGCTAGTTTGTTGGTTAATTAGGCCCATAAACTAAATTGGCTCTGCTATCATTGCCCATCATCTTGGCTATTTACTCTCTTTACTCTCTTCAGTAAAGAGGTTTGAACCCCCCAAAATAGGTAAAGAGGTAATGCACTAATCAAATATTAGGATGCCATCTCATAAGTACTCTTATCTCAATGTTAATTTGGGTAAAAATTATGGCTTTTAAATTAAAAAACTTCAAAAAGCTAAAATTAATGATCCTTTTATCTTTAAATATTTAATATGTTATTATTGCATCTCAATCACTTTTAATCTATAAATAACTCAATTTCATATATAAATAAATTTATATATAATTAATTGAGAAAGTACAAGAAATTAAGTGATAGTCACCTTTTAAGACATGGTATTTAATAAATTTAGTTTGAATTGAATGTTTATTTTTTCCTTTTTAAGTTGACGTATAAAAAAAAATGAGTGGTGAAATTGTTTGGCCTCTTGCTAATGTTAAGTAAACATCATTTCATTTCGTTTGATTTCAATTTGTTCCAAAATTAACGTTGACGCCAAGTGAGGAAGTTGCTGATTGACACCTATTCCACTCTTCAATGCCTTACAACTTTGAGACCCCAGAAATGGAATTCATTTGGCTTCATGTGTGTTGGTTGCACCTAATCACTCATTCAATCAAACCATAACATTTCAGTCTCCATTATATCTCTACATTTACTGACTATCTTCTCTTAACACTAATTATATAAATCAATTAAATTAAACGAAGAAAGGTCCTAATAACCATACTTACTGCCATTGGGACTGATCAACTTACCATTTTTCTAAAGCTATCAAATCTAATTTATGGTTAGTTTAAGGTTTAAAAGCATGCTATAGCGTGATAGAGTAATTTAATGATTGTTAACCTATAATTAGCAAAAGAAATTATTGATTAATTTTTTTATTGTATATAGCGTAAGCATATATAATTATCAATAAATGGTCACTTATAAGATTTTGATACCTTCAATATGATCACTTATTATATGTGTCAAATATATCTAAATATAATATATGGGTTAAATATTTCAAAACTATGAAACAAAAACTTTAAAAACATATAACATTTTTATCGAAAAAATTGCTCAAATTTGATACTCATATTAGACTTGGATAACTATGTTGTAATAAGAAGGCATTATTATAGAAAAACAACAAAAAAAAAAAAAAAACACTAGTCTAAGCCTAAGACAAGATATGCACCCTCTTTTGACAAAAGACTTGCCCCAAGAAAGAGAACATGCTTCATTTTTTTAGGATGTTTGGCCCTTAGAGAAAGAGATAAATGCAAAAGGAATTCCTTTAGGCATAAGCTTAACATGAGGGAAAAAAGAAAAACAAAAAAACAAACACCATGTTTCCTGCTGGGGGGCTAACAGGGGCGTAGCCAAGGGGCTGGCATGGGCCCCGGTCCCACTAAAATAGAAATTTTTATTTTAGGCCCTTGAAATTTTTTAAAAATTTTAAATAAATAAAGGTAAAATTTCACTGTGGCCCTCCTTAAAATTATAAAAATTTAATTTAATCCTTTACAAATTATAAAAATATAAACTATAAAAAATTAAAATTTCATCCAGCCCTCCCAAAAAAATTTTCTGACTTTGCCCTGGGCCTAAGGTATACATATAGCAAGGTGTCCTACCATTATAAATTCTGCAAGATGGTTAAATTTAGTAAGAACATGCATGTGCCTTTAAAGCTGCCAGTTTCTGGTGTTGATAAACTTAAATTCCTATCTTTCTAGAACACTCTTTCCCCCTAGTTTGGCCATTTTTGCATGGCATATTGCTAAGATAAAATGGAAATCGATGTTAAATACAACAGAAAAAAAATTATTAAAATATAGCATAATAAGAAAAGATTATTTGAGCACAAAATGAATAAAAAAAATTAATTATGTTGAAAAATATGAAAAAAGGTAATTGAATGCTCGAGGGATTGCCCACTCCTTAGATCATTACAACAGGTTAATGCAATATCTATATTTGTGATATTGACAATTTATTGAAATGTATTTATAGGTTGTGTTGATTATGTAGAACGTAATCTAGCCCATAAATGAAGATCATATCACTTGGGAAAATATATTTGGAAAATTGGATTGGATAGTATCACCCCTATCTAATCCCTTGGATCATGGATATTGGATTGAATTGGAATGTTATATCTTAGTTGGCAAGAGTTCATGTTTACCTTGTTCACTATTATTTTATCGTATTCAGCTTATATAGTGGTTGCTTTATAGAGATTGTGATAGATCTTATGCTAACAAGTCTCGAAGTATTCTATATAATTGAAAGACTTGTATAGGATATTATACAAAGAGATTGAACACTTAATCTATTATAGTGAGCAACTACACTTTGTGAGTGCATTTTGATAGAAAAACCTTTGGTGTTGAGGTTTTATTCGCTGAGTTCATAAGGGTGAACTTAGTGGTGAGAGTTTCATTCTTCAAGGTATAAAGGTGAGAAATTTGTCACAGAAGTTTCACTCCCTTAACCACTTATTTCAAGCACATGGCTTATATCTAAACAATTGTTTTAAAACTTCAATTGGAATCAAAGCTTACCACTTAAAGTAGCTAAAGAAGATCCTTGGTGTTGTTAGATTCAAACTATGGAAGATTCATCTACTTCAAGACCCCCTGTGCTACAGGTTGGCAATTATACATACTAGAAAGCACAGATGAAGGCATAAATTAGGTTATTATTATTTACAATTCTTCAATGTTGATTACCCTAAAATGATTTTCTCAAAATATATTTCGATAAATTAGGTTTATTTCATGTTAACTATATATATTATACACAGTACAAAAAATTTAAATATATATAAAATAACATGTTGCATTGTTTTTATTATAGTATTGTTGTCTTTATAAGAAAAGATCTCACGTTTGTATCAAATTTTCATGTTGTGCTCAATATATATAATGAAGGAAAATAAAGTGGAAAAGATTGTATAGTCCTGAATCAAAATATCAAAGATATAATAAAAAATTTACTCTCCCAAAAAAAATTATACCTCATACGTTTAGGATTTTGGATTTTGGTACTTAATATTGGGACCAAGTAAAAACTAAATTTCTATATTTTAATTAAGATGTTTTACTATTTTATTAAAATGTGCAATAGTAAAGCACGTTACACTCTGAGAATAAAAATTCAAATTCAAATATTAAAAACAACATTATAGAAAGACAACCACAAACCCCAAAAAATTGATATACATCTAGTTGAGATTGTAGGAGAAGTTAATATTTAAAAAAATAAGTTTTAAGTTCATATTTATGACTTGTCTTGTGTTCATGACAAATAAATTCACATATTTATGATTCTATATATAAATTTTTACTTATATTGTGCAAGACACTATATTTTAAAAAATAAAATAATTATATTTATTTTTAATAATTTTTAAAATTACTCGCTAATTTATTAATAATGTGTTTAAATACTATCCACCATATGAGGGGTGGGTGAGGTTTTTGCGTGACATTTTTGGTTGAAAGAGAAGAGGGGGCAAGGAAACATTATCTTTTCTGCTGTCGACATTCAATTTGCAATGTTCATAAAATATAATGTGCCATTAAGAAAAGACAAGCTGTTGGGTTTACCTAAAAGTAAAAGACCATTACTTTTGGGGCCATTGTTTCCTAAATTATTTACATAATATATTTTTAAATGAATAATATATTTCTCTAAACATAGATTATTTATAGGATGTGATAAGTTTTTAACTTTAACTAATTCCATTGGTTTGGAGGATTTATTTTTCTATTTAAAATTGATAGATTCATAAACAATTAACTAGTTATCATTCATATTAGAATTGTCTATGGGTCAGTTCAAGTCAAGTAAAAAATTCAGGCATGTTTTTTAGGTTCGATCCGAATAATGGGCCTAAAATTTTGGTCAAGCTCGGCTTAGATAAAAATGTTAAAACTCGATCATGGCTTGCTCGTATTAAAATATTTTATATTATTTTTTATATAAAAATAAATTTAAAAATATAATATATTAAATAAACTAAAAACATTAAAATAAATATTTCCCAACAAATGAAAAAAATTAAAAATATATATACTTAAATAATACTAAGATAAATGCAACTTAGCAAGCAAATACCTCTACATTAGTAGCAAAATTAATAATAATAATGAGAGTTATATAATATCCAAACAATAATAACAAAATAGCAGCAATATAACAGCGAAATGATAGCAAAACAATCAAAAAATTGGCAAAACAGTAAAAAACAGTAGTAATTTTTTTACAAACTCGAGTCGGGTTAGGGCCAAGCCTGAGCCAAAAAAAGCTTACTTGAAGCCCGACCTGTTTAGAAAACAGGCCTTTTTTTGTCTAAGTCTAATTTTCGGGCTTATATTTTTGCCTGAACCCTCCTATTTTTCGGCCGGGCGTTCGGGTGGACAAGTTCAATTGTGATAGATATTAATAAAGCTCAATAAGCTATTTGTTGAATTTGAGGAAATGAAGAAGGAAAAAAAATGATGAAATGATGAAGAGAAAATGAATTTTTAATCTCTGAAAAAGCACATAGTTATTTGCAACAATGTTATATATATAGAAACTGTAACACCTTAAAGCCGACCTAGACGGGAAGGCTAAGTTTGGAATGTCACATTGTCTTATCAGAACACAGTCATACTTAAATCATTCTTAAGTTATAAAATCATCCAACATTCGGGGCATAGTCAAATCCTAGAAGTTTAAAAATACAAAGTTAAAACATACATTCACATACGTATACAAGTCTGATTGATGACCGAGTCCAACATCCGTCGGCCGCTTATTCCTGAGAGTTCCCTGAAATTCATTCAAGTAGTTAGTGTGTTGCAATGTAGAACTTAACATAAATAGACTAGCCTATGTGCACGAATTTAGATATTATTGATTATTTAGATAACAATTCGGTCTCTTCGATCAGATTTACAACCTAAAACAAATCTAGACACAATAGTCCTGATACGTAGTAGATTAGTACAGATGCATGCATAATGCAAATACAATTAGGTGCCTACATCATACAGTACAGATACAGATGCAATTTTATATTCCATCCACTACATACTATCTCCATCCACCGTACACACCAATAAGTATATAATACCCATCCACCTCTACATTCCTTATAGTGTTGGTATGACACATTACAGTGTTTATAGTCTCGCTGCCAGATTAGATAATTTCGTGGGTGGTTTGACCACTAATTCATTACAGAATACTTCCTTCAATTCATAATTCTCGCCCTATGCAGATGTAGAACAAATAATAGATATCAATATGTATTTTAGATGCAAATACAATCACACGTTCCAATATAACAGAGTATAAATAGAAGCAGTTTATAGTTACAATAAAGTAGTTCATACAATTCAATATAGTTATACCTATCTCACAATTAGTTTACACTCGCCCCGTACAATAATTACAGCATTACCAAAGTTGGCGATTTAGGCTCACGCGCCTTAACAGTGGCCCATCTTACTCCACACGGCCTAGCAAACGGCTATGTGGTCACCCATATGCCCTATTTGTCAAATCAGTAAGTCACACAGCCTGGGCACACGCCCGAGTGCTAGCCCATGTCCCTCACACGGCTCGACACATGCCCGTATGGCAGTTCGTGTGCCGTCGATAGCCTCATTTTCGACAGAGAAAAACACAAAAAAATTAAGGGTTTTAGTACGCACCTATTACCCGATACTGTAGAAGCACTCAATTGCAAATTCCAAGCCTAACTAGTTCCAACACTCAATTCAACATTACATTTGCAAAACACACAAGCACTGACAATCGAGTTCCGTCATAACTTTCGACTTTCTACACGAAACAAGCGAAAGTCTACTTACCATGGAGTTCCAGTACACGTTCAAATCCTAAGTAAAATGGAAGGCATTAGACGTCTCTTGAATCTTCTATAGCGTACCAGAAAACAACGCACAATAAGATTATCAATCTTTGAGATTTTGGAAAAATCCCAAATTGCACAATAACGTAGTATAATGAAGACAACGATTCAACTTACCTTCAAACACACTAGAACAAGCAAGAACACCACCCGATGCAACAATTGTACAAGACGAATAGAACCAAAATGAAAATTTACTAAGAACGAAATAGCAAAAGGAAAAACATATTTGGGAAGAAAAGAAATAAATAAATAACTTCTAACTTAACAGTAAAGGGAAAGAGCAATTAAAATCCATTTTTTGCAAAAAAGTGCAAAAATATAAAATTCTTATTGCATATACAGTGACTTGAACACGGAACTAGAGAATTGGCAGACGCTTAACCAATGAACTAGCTGGCTCATTCTTGTCACAACAACTCACCAAATTCAACTTAAACAAAGAATCCTAAGCTAAGGGTTCAAGTAAAGAACTTAACAAAATTTTAAAATTTATGCGACTCAAACCTCAGATCTCAAGTGAGCAAATAGAACACATAACCACCAAAGCAAACACATATTCATCTGACACAACTTAGTAATTAAAACTCAATTTTTGGGGTGTGACAGAAACTATAGTTAGCCTTTGTTAGATTAGCTAATTAACTATTAAGTCTAGAAGGTTCTTTAATAAAAAGAGGAAATGTTGCAAACAAGTAAATGAGATGTACTGAAAGAAGGCAAAAAGGAAGACTAAAGTAGACTCGATAACACTGATATAGCAACAGTGGTGGTTAGTAAAGTAGAGAAAAAGGAAAATATGGTTGACGATAAGACTTAACAAAGAAAATAAGGCAAGAGAATTTTAAGGAGAGGGCTCTGAGAATCAGAATGCTAAAATGCCAAAACTCCTTCCATTAGTTATGAAAGGCTCTTATTTATAGCGTTTCAAGAATAGGAGTTACAAATCTGGTAATTAATAAGAGCAATAATAAATATTTTTCAGTTACAAAAATATTAATGGTTCTTTCTACTATGAAAGAATTTTATAAGTGATAGTAAATAGTGAATAAGATTTCACTATCTTTCTGAAAGAATGGAAAAACACTTAGCGTTATAGAAAAGGTTAATAGAAGAACTCTTAACTACCTCCATATCTGATCGACCAATCCAAGCTCTTCGAAACATCCCAAAAGCGAAGATAACCTAAGAACCATGTCATATTTTGGATTACTTCCACTTATACTTTGGTGAAACGATACCATGTGAAACATCTTTCGTGGAATATATCTTAAAATGCAAGACGATGATTGTTTTCGATGAGAGTTGTTCCTAAATAATGATTATTTTGACTTGTTCCAAATGTAATTTGTTCTCAACATATTTGTTCACAATGTATAGGTTGTTTCAAACAATAACTATTTTGTGGTGATAATTTTATTGGTAAAGCATGTTCTGAATAATAATTCTTCCAGAAAAACACAATTGTTCTAAATACAAGTTGTTCTAAATAATGGTTGTTCTAAACATAGTTTTTCTTGAAACGTATTATTCTAAACAAGAGTCGTTCCGAACTTTAGCTTTCTCAACAGGAGTTGTTCTCAAATAACAATTATATTGGATGAAAATTGTTCTAACTAAAGCCCTGGATCTAGACATAGTTATTCTCAAACAACAGCTATTCTGAACAACAATTATTCTAAACAAGCATTATTGCTCCAAAAGAGATATTAAGTGAAATGATTATGCTAGTTGTTCCACGCTTGGTAGCACAATTTCCTGAAATATAATATTATTTATCTCAAGGAAGAGATAAAGTGTTAGTAGCCAAAACTGTGTATCTATACAAAGTAAATGTTACTAACAAACTATATGTTAAATTGTTAACTTGCAATTACATATTCTAAGCACCCCCTTCAAGTTGGTGTATGAAAAGCATCCTTTATCCCCAAGTTGTGTAACACTCCTAACCCGTATCCGTCACTAGAATAGGGTTACGAGGCATTACCGAACGTATACGCTAGCATTTGTACAAAACCGAGTCATAAATTTGCATTCCAAATCAAAACTTTTCATATTCCACCATAAAGTCCCTAATATGGGCCTAAGGGGCCCAGTACATGCTTTAGAAGTGATTTGGAACTAAACTAGTAACTTTGAAAAACTTTGAAACTTTTCTTGAAGTTAGGGGCACACGCCTATGTGGCTCCTATGGTCGTGTGGCCAGCCCGTGGGCAGTTCTGACTTGCAATTTCTTAAGCATCAAAGGGCACATGGCCTGGGCACACGCCCATGTGGCTAGGCCGTGTGGTAAATTGATTTTTCACCATTTTAAAGCCATTTTCACATGATTTTGACATACGACCATGCTTGAAACCCGTGTCCTTCACACGACCAAGACACACAGCCGTGTCTTTTGCCTGTGTACTACCTGACTTCATATTTAAGGATGTAGGGGACACATAGTCATTTCACACGCCCGTGGGCTGTCCGTGTGTCACACATGGCCTAGACACATGCCCATGTGTGTTACTCATGTGGACGAAATAAGGCTATTTCCTAGCCCTATTTCTCACCTAAACTTAACCATTTTCCTGCATAAAAACTTACAAGTATATACCAACCAATTCAACAAATTTCTAACATTCAAAACAACAAGTTTTTATATTAATCCACAACATATCAATCTGAAACATGCTCCACTAATCACTCTAATGACTTGGTTACAAACCAAAATATTAAGTTGTTATTTGTCCACAAAAGCTTATACATGCCATTATAACAAAATATATTTATCATTTTTTACCAAAATGAAGGGATTGATAGTGTGATGATAGCTCTAACCCAATTCCAACCTTCACGAGCTTTGAGCACTATAAAACAGGAAAAATATAAACCTAGTAAGCATTAATGCTTAGCAAGTTCATATAACCAAACTATACTTACCATTCATGTTCACCAAGTAATTCATACATTAAGTAATATGTCCATTAACTTATTCAATTAACAAATAAGGCCTATACACAATCATTCAACCAATTGATTAGTTTCCAAAAATACTAAAATGCATAGATGAGCTCATTATACCATTTCTCTTTATATCACTATGTATGTCGTTATCGCTGAATTATTAAATTTCCGATGGACCTTTTCTTTTCCAGTTGTACACTTGAGGTGTACATTCCTTTCCAAGTGGTACACACAAAGTATACATTTCCTTTTCATATGGTATACACTAAGTATACCTAACCTTTCCAAGTGTACACATAAAGTATACCTTTCCTTTTCATATGGTATACACTAAGTATACCTAACCTTTCCAAGTGTACACACAAAGTGTACATAACCTTTCCAAGTTGTACCATTTGGGTACATAAGTCCTTTTCAAGTATTACCCTTTCGGGATACATTTCCTTTTCATAATGAGATCAAAAGATTATCCTTTAGGGACAGCCTTTATTGCAACATATGCAAGATCTCATATTCACGGTAATCACATGTCTAATTAGAAATCAATATTCAAACAGATTCATGCACCATTTCATCATTTATATAAGTCACAAATCAATAATTGTTTATTACATGTACTTACCGAATACAAGACATGATACACATAGTTTAACAATCAATTCAACACATTTACATGCTTAATTTAGTTATACAAACTTACATTAACAATTGATAGTACCTACTAATCCGAAACTTTTTTCTTTGTTCGACACTTCTGGATCTATATAAATAAATTTAATCATCAATTCTATGATTTTTACATTCAATCAAGTCCATTTCACATTTTAGGCAAAAGTATCATTTTACCTCTAAACTTTTAATTAATTATAGTTTCATCTCTAGGCTCAGAAATTGAAATTCATGCAATTTACTCCTTATTCCAAGCTTATTCAAAATTCCAATATAACTTTTACAGCACATGTATTTCATAAATTTCAATTTTTTTTCAAAAATTATACTACTTTGCAATTTAGTCCCTACACATGCTTTTACTAAAAATCTCCTTGTAAAAGTGGTTTATCTATCAATAATCTTTCATTTTCTATTAAAAACTTTCAATTTAAAGCATATTCATCCATGGGTAATTTTCTAAACTTTGGTTTGTTTCAATTTAATCACCCAAATAAAGAAATTAAGCTTTCCCGATTTCAAAAATATAAAAATTACTAAAAACGGGACATAGAACTTACCAATTCAAGCTTGAAAAGTTTCCTTTCTCTCTCCTAGGGTTTCCATGTATTTTATGAATAAGAAGAAGATATAAAATGATTTTTAATTCTATTTAATCATTTATCACTTACTATTTAATTCAATTTCCAATTTAATCCTTAACCTTGTTCAAGTTTTCCATGGATGACTCATTAAAAATATCTACATATTTTTCATAAATGGTCTAATTGCCATATAAGGACTTCTCACTTTTAATTCTGTAGCAATTTAATCGTTATAACTAATAGAATTCAACTTTGACATTTTATTTAGTTTAGTCCTTTTTGCAATTAGACACATATTTGATAAAAATTTTCTATAAAAATTTTCATGCAATATTCCTATCATAATACCTATCATTTTATGAAATTTAAATAATTTCATTTTTCAGACTCGGATTCGTGGTCCCGAAACCACTATTCTGATTTCACTGAAATTGGGCTATTACAAGTTGGAATTAAGATACTCATGATGCTATATTATGAGTGCCTTTGTCATAATATTTTCCAACTATATTTTAGTGTTTACATGATGTGTTTGAATAAGCCCTTATTGAGCCTTTTGCCTTATGAAATGGCATTTTGCCTTTAGGTATTTTGTTCTTTCATGGAATACAAGATTTGTTGTAATTTGTATTGTTTCCTTATTCACAATATAACTTTAATGGCTCTGCACTTTTAACTCCAATTTCCTTTAGCAATCCTAACAGCTAAACAAGCTCTTTAGTAGACAATGCCATACTCATGTTTTTAACCTCTGCTAATGATCTTACGCAATTGTATTTTGTTTCTTCAACCTTCATGATATGAAAGAGTCACCTAGCTTGATGCAAAATTTGGTTACAAACTTTTTAGTCATGGGACAATATGCCCAATCTAAATCGTAGTAAGCAACTAGCTAAGGTGAACTACATGTTGCAAATAATATTTATTGCCCTGGTTTTTTTATATACCTCATAACTCATAAGGCTACTTCATAATGAGATAAATTAGGTTTCTATATAAACTAAGTTGTTAACTGACATATATTGTTAGTGGAAACAGGAGAAACACTCAATTGTAACTTATTTATTCAACTAGTTTTGCATATTATGTGTTTATCGTTTGTTGGCATTTTGACATAATTTCATGAAGATTTTTTGCAACAAATTAAAAAATAATTTTTAACTTTAAGGAAACTAATATATTGATTTTTTTTTAATTTGTATTTGGATTATCTTTCTATTTTATTAAGATGATCAAGTCAAACATATGGACAATCCTTATATTTTCGTATATATATCAAGAATTGTTTAATATTTTAAGGATAATAAATATGAGTTATATTTCACATATTGAGATTGATTGTAAAGATTATTTTTTATCCTTCTGAGCTATTTTGAAGTGACACTTATTACTTTTCTATTGAAGTTTCATTTATAATTAAGATACGCAATCACAGAAAGATGTAGGTTGACTTTGTGAAGATTTATTTTAATCCTTTTTATCCTTATCAAGGGTAATTGATTTGGTGATGATCTGTGTGGAGTAGAATGGATTGATTTTACCTAGAAATGTTAGACTCTAACTCTTTATATTGAAGCCTTGTTCAACCTTGGAAGATTCTTGTTAGTGCAACAAGTCATAACAGTTAGTTGCAACTTACTTTAGCTATTGAGGGTAAAGACTTGGGTTTTTTTGTTGTTAATATCTTTTGACTATTTTGTGCCACTTTTTAAGGGATGCCATGATAAACATTTTAAGAAAAGTGCTTTGATGGTTTTGGCATATTGTACTAAGCTTTCATTGGGGAAAGTCTTAGTAGGGAAAGTTTTTTCATTATAGTTGCATGAAACTGATGTTACAACAAGCACGAGCGAGGTTGAGCTTAAATCATCTCTCCTATTGTGAAAAGTATAGCGGATTATTTTCTAGGTAAGGTCCTACAAGCCTAGGACCTATAAGCTTAAGATTGGATTCAACTTGTCTAAACAAATTGACTATGTTTTTTTTGTTTATGTTTTCTATTCTAAGTTGTTTCTATAAGTTACAACTAAAAGTAAAAATTTAAAAAGAAATTCAATACCTTCAATTGGTATCAAAGTTAGAAATTTGATGTATTTGGTGAGATCCTATTGTTAATTGTTAGTTCTATTATCAGGCTATTTATACTCAATGGCTCAATTATTTGTATTGGAAAGCATGTATGAGAGTCTTTATAAAGTTGAATGATGAGCTAGAAGACAATTTTGATTAGTTAGGAACCTTTTATTATTGAAGTTAATAAGTTCTCACTCTCAAACTTGAAACAACAAGATTATTTGAGGAAAAAAAAAGTAGCAAATTACAACGCTAGGATTTTAGATGCAAGTGTATTTTTTCTCATAAGACTTGGATAATACTTGAAACCATACATGAAAGAACCATTGGTGTGAAGCAATCAAAACTATATATGTTAACCACCAAGTTTTAAAACTTAAGAATGCATGATAATAAATATATTTATAATTTTCATACCAAGTTATGTGATATTAGTAATCAAGCTTTTGCAATTGGTGAAGACTATTCAAATGCAAAGTAGATTCTCAAGGTTCTTAGATCTCTCCTAGAAAGATTATCCATTAAAGCGACATCAATTGAGAAGGCAAATGGCATCAACTTTGTAAGAAATGATGATCTAGTTGGGTCATTTCATACCTTTGAAATGAATTTAGAAGAGGTTGGAAAAGACAAAGTGAAATCAGTGAAGAGTTGTAGCATCCCTAATACCCCTTAAGTCAGCAACCGTGTTAAATTGAGAGTAAATATGTTAGAATTTGAAAATGTTATAAAATATAAGTTATTAGTGTTACTAGAGGGAGAAGATAAATATTGAAGGTAATTGAAAAGGCTTGTATACAAGAAATAAATCCAATATATCGACTTAATTGTAAGAGAGTGAAAAGTATTGGGGAAAAATGAAAAAAATTAATATTTGGAATTATTAAATTGAATTTAAGGAAAAAGGGAGGAGAGACTAGAGGTGAAATTTTACCAAAATAAAATGACTCATGAATGATATTATAGAGAAAGTTGAGGGATTAAATGGTTAATGCTTAATTTAGATTATTATGGAAAGAATAATGATTATAGATTAAATTGGTGAAAAAGTACGATTGGTGAAAATATTCTAATATTTATTATTTTTAATTATTAAATCAATAGATATTATTTTAGAATAGTTTAGAAAGACGATGAAACTCGAATGATTCAATTGGTGGTGTTGAAATCGACCTTAAGGAATTTGAGGTATTTGTAACCTCAATTGCAATTCAAGTTATGAAAGGTAACTTAATTTGCTGCCACCAAATCATCTGGAAGGCCTCTGATAAAGTCACAGAGCCCTTTATCATTATTCTACCAAAGAAATGTAGATGAACTTGATGACTCAAATAGCCAAGACGAGAACAAAGATGCCTATTGTTCCTAAAACTTCAAAGTCAAGAAAGAAAAGACAGAAGGCCAGGAAGTTGTTTTCGCCACACTAGAACCTAAGAAGCCAAAGTTTATCAACACAACTTGTGCCAAGAGAATAAAGGTGATGGCACAAAAAAGGTTTATAAATGAGAGAAACATTTAAAAATTAATCTTCATTAAGCATGGCATTGAAATATTTTCGGAGGGGAATGGGTTGATGTGTTCCATTGCCTATGTAAAGACATTTTACTAGAATTATATGAAAATTTAGATCAGTTTATCAATGATGAGAATCACAAAAACTTTAGTCGGGCTTATATGTGAAGGCACTGCTTTACTTTCATCCCAACCATTATTAATGGGTCCTTAAAACATATTGGAGAGGATCAAGATGACTTTACTCTTAATTTTGACTATTTGGTTGCAACCTACTTATGCAACCATGCAAGTCATTGCAACGAGGAATTGATTGCCTTCAAAATAGAGCATGTGTATAAACAAAAAGATGGTGTATTTCTTTTATTATTTTAATTTGGGTAAATTAATATTTGATGAGATTGTGAAGCATGTAGAGAGCAAAAATAAAATATTAGATATTGTCGTTTTCCTCATTGATTTTCCAAATACTACTAAGCTAAAAGAAGGACCTATTGACTAAAGATGACATTCCTAAGCTTGAGTGACCTAAACTAAGGTATCATAAAAAATGGACCAAAGGTAAGCATGTTGCATAGGTCCTGATTCTGATTTATGTCTTGTGGAAAATGCTTATCCAATTGCAATTGCGGGTACAATTGTAGTTAAGTAAGCCAAAGTAGTTGAGCACTTTAACGCAGAGCGCCAAAACATGATTTGCACCTTAATTACAACTCACTTTGCAACTGGGCATTGTGCAACTTGCCTTATTAGTTAGCATGTTTTAGAAGGATACTAGATTTGAAGTGTTTAAAAAGGAGAAGATCTCTTTTATTTCATGCCATAAAAAGGAGCATTGGAGAAAAATTATATAGTTTTATTGCAATTATACTAGTCCAAATATACAAGTCTTTTATTATTTATGTATTGAAGACTTAATTTTTTTTTTCATGTACAAGATTGAGAAATCACTACTCTATTCATTACATGAACTAATTAATTAGAGTGCAAATTGCTTGTAAACAAACTATTTTAATTCATTTGTAACTAAACTTTGAAGGGAGAAACACTTGGTGGAGAGTGAATCCAGTTGAATGCATAAGAGTGAGGCTACAACATGCTAACCAATTCATGTGTTCATTACCTTTACTTTCAAGTTTCAATTGTATCTTTAGTTGCTTACAATACAACTAATAACAAAAATGAAAACTAATCTATAAAGAACAGACAATCAATGAATCTAAGTGACAAATATTGAATATATGGCTAGCTTTGATAGCATGTTGAATTCGAGTAAATGAAGAAGTAAAAACGATGATTTGATGATGAGAAGATGAATTTTTAGTCTCTGAAAAAACATACCTATAATTATAGTAATGTTACACACAAATAAACTATAACTAACCTTGTTAACTTAGTTAACTTACTACTAAGTAACAACTATTAACAAACTATCCATTGAAGTTGTTAACATGCACTTGTTATTCTCAACACTATTGGTTTGTGACAATGACTTGTTAACCTATTAGCATCATGTTTAGGTTTTGAACTTGCGTCCAAACTCATCCCATTTTCTAGTTTAAAATTTGTATGTTTGTTTCAATTTTAATAAACAATTAATAAAATTTAAATTAGAGAATTATTAGAGTAATATAATAATTTTGAAGTCTTATTATTATTATTTTTTTGAAAGACGTAATTTTGAAGTCTTCATTATCTCTATACCCATACATTCTCTAAAGTCATTTATATTAATTTCAAATATATGGAATACCATTTGTTATATGCCTACCAACCCTTTTTAATTAATTTTTTATATTAAAAAAATGTTAAGGTTAGAAATCCGAAATCATATCTAAACTTAATCATGATGAAAGTAAAATAAAAATGAAAAACTTGATAATTTATTAGTTAAATTATAAAATACCCACTCTCGAAGTTATCGACGTGATTTCTTGATATTTTTATGTGTAACACGGTTAGAGCATTGTTGAATTAATCATGGAAGTGGAACCATGCATGCGTATAAATAAAGAATAAAAAATAGGGTTATATTATGATCATTAACTTTAAATTGGATTTAAGCACCAAGGAGGGTGGGTGTAGGTAATAAAGAAGTCATCAACAATACCCTTGTTCAGTTTTAAGTTGTAGCAATTGGTCAATTTTGAAGTAACATTTTGACCTCGTAATAATAATAATAATAATCATCTTGATAGTAGTTGCATATGCTAACAATCATCTTCATTTATAAATTTTATAGTAATAAAGTACCATGATTCAGCACTACCCGCACTTTTAAGCATTTGGCCAAGGGCATTGAGTCAACTCATTTTCTTCAATTTTTTATAGGATGGTAATATAATATATAGACACCCAAGAAAAATGATTCTTCAGTTAGGATACAAATGTCGATTTTTATCTCCTTTAGTCACGACTTTTTCTATGTTATTATTAGTTTAGGCTCAATGACCTTTTAACAGGCTGAATTATATAATATAAAGTGGTAAAGTTTGTGTGTTATACAAATGTATTAATAAACTGCACAACGGCTTTACACTAATACACATGATGGCTTCGTCTTGCAACCAAAGCACATCCAATTATAAAATTAAGCATTTATATTCAATGTATTCTACAAAAACACTCATTAAATTATATTATTTTAAAATATTTAATGAAATATATTTATGTGATTTAGTGCCGACAATATATAAATATACCCATAAAAATTTTAGTTAATAATTACTTTTTTCAGTGAGAAGGATTTAATTAAATTAATATAAAATTTATTAATTTTAACACCTTTTAAATTTTATATGATCTATTTTTGTTTAAATTTATATTCACTTAGATTATACACTTTTACATTTTAATAAATTAATTTTTTAATTATTTGTTTAATGTTTAAGGTAACAAAATTCAACCAATAATATATATACTTAATGATATAATAAATATACGATTGATTCTAGATGTATTACTTAAAACTTTTAATTTAAAATTTTAAAATTCTAAAAACTAATCTTTGTTAAGTCCCATCAATAAAATTAATTGAGTTTTAAAACTAATACAAGTATATCTATATTTTCTATCTAAATTATTATATATAATCATAGGAAATTTAGTAGTATAATCAATTTGCTTTCCCAATTTTGATCGAGATTTCTAATTGCTAACTTTTGGACACTTGGGAATAAAATGACCATAATTTTAATTAATTTACCAAAAATTGCCAACTTGCTTATCTAGAAGATTTTACAATATTAATGGTAACACCTCATCTCCCACTCCCCCAATTACCTACCACATATACCATTTTCAATGCTTTTTTCTTGGTAACATTTCCCACCTTCTTGCAGAAAACAAGGGTCAAAAGTTATTTCATATAAAGTACTTTAAGTATACTTTTCTTCTTTACCCATTTTGATATATTTGAGGTAAAGTTCTTAGAGAATAATCATTGGTGCTAAATTTTATGCAAAAAGTCATGTTATGATTTGAAAAATTAAGCAACTTACCTATCTTAATGGGTTTATTTATTTATATTTAGAAATTTTAAATAAATTATTGTTTTTTATAATTTATGTTCGAGGTTCAGGATTGTCCCTTCTAACAATGTTATCAATAAAGTTCAAATCTCGTTCTCTTTTTGAAAGTGTAATATGTCTTACCAATACACTCAATCATTGTTGGTTAAATTAATATTTTATTATTGATTATAATGGATAAAAGTGATATATATATATTCAACTCTGTCTATAATAATTTTATTTGTTCCAAGATTTTACTTGTTATATAGAGTTAGTTGTTATACACATATAACAACATAATGTTATAGGGAGATAATTATTGTAAACCTACAATAAAATTTATATTGTGACTTTTTCTCAAATAAAGAAAGTGAGAACAATGTTCAAAAAAAAGAAAGAGGGAATCAAATTAACAAAATTTAAAGATGTATTGTAGATTCATACATTATTACTTTTATGGATAATTTATTTTATATTTTCACATGATTATAAAAATCATAAATCTAAGAGTTATCAAATTAAATTACAAGTTATTAAATTCAAGTAATAAATTTATAAGATTATAATGTTCGAATTCATAGTAGAATATTTAATTAACTTAATAGTTTATTAAATTAATATCTTTAATTGCAATCCTTGAAAATTATTTTCATTTAATAAAATATGATTAATAGATTTTTTCATGTGAAATTTAAGCATTTTATTGAGAAAATATTTTAATTAAGATAATTGGCTTACCTATATGAAATGCCTAAAATTTTAAATAAAATTTATGACAATATGAAGTTATAGAGAACTAATTTAACAAAAAATGTATTTCATAACTATATCTGCTACTAATGTATTTCATAACTAAATCTGCTGCTATTATAAGCGAAAAAATTGTTAGAGAAAGTTAAAATAAAACATAAAAATTGGTTCTACTAGAAACTTGGCTATTGTAGCGAAATGATGTTATAACGAGAGTCTCTTATAGAGAGGGATAATTGAATAAATGGATAAAGTCAGAGGGGCTGGCATGGGCCCCGACCCCCTAAAATGTAAAATTACTATTTAGGCCTTTAAATTTTTTTAAAAATTTTAAATTAGTAAAACTAAAATTGCACCTTGGCCCCCTAAAATTATAAAAATTCGATTTAATCCTTTATAAATCATAAAGATATAAAACTATAAAAAATAAAAAATTTCATCCAGCCCCCCTAAAAATTTTTCTGGCTTCACCCCTGGATAAAGTAATATTTAATCCTTGAATTTGGTAACTTTTTCTATCTTAGTCCCTAAACTTAGATTATGTTAATGTATGGTGACGTGGCACATATTCTCTTACAAAATTTTTAATATTATTTTTGTATTTGTATTATGTATACATTCTTTTTCAAAATTTTAAATTATGACATAACACAATTTTAAAGTGTCGCGTTATTATACATTAACATAATCCGAATTTGATACTAAATTGAAAAAAATTTTCCAATTTTCAAAACTAATGTGGACTAGAAAAAAATTAGAGACTAAAAAAAAAGGAACTAAATATTGTTTTATCAAAATAAAGAAATTGGATAAAGTTATTTGTGATCCCTTAATTTGGTAAGACGAAGAAAACTTTTATCAATTAGTTATTAAAATTAGTAACAATTGTTATATTTATCAAATACTAATTTGTATGGTAATTTGCATATGAGAAATGGGTGGAAAAAAGAAAAATGTTACAACAAAAATATCTTGTTGATATACAAGCAAGTAAAATATAAAGCAAGGAATTAATCCAAATATCTTCATGTTGATATACAAGCAAGAAATTCCCGCTTAAGTGGAAGAAGTTCGAGACTTATCATATATAGTTATGTTTAGTTTAATTAATCATAACTTGTTAGCTTTAGTTTGAATTGTATAAATTTTTAGTCCATTTATGTTGTAATAATTTTTGAATTGTATTAGTTTTTAGTTTGATTGTATTGTAATAGTTTGATTCTACTGGATGGTTACTCAAACAATCCATTTTATAATAATTTAATGCTTGTTACAATTAAAAAACATAAATTTCCTTAAAAAAATTGCATGAAAATGAATTACCAATCCATTTTATAATAGTTTGATTCTACTTGAACTTGTATTTATTATGTATTGTCCTTATTACAATTAAAAAAACATAAATTTCCTTAAAAATGCATGAAAATGAATTACCAATCATACTTTTTTAATCTAAAATCTAAGATTTTCGTAGTCTAGTTCTACGTAAATAAACGAAAACAATAATTATTTCAAAAATATTTTTATAAATGATGAAAATTAAATTTGTAACCTCTAAAAAATATATTTAAATTAAATAATGAAAGTAATTTTCTATAATCTATAATCAGTATAAAAATACGAGTTTGGAAAATTTTTTAAACTTACAAAAATATCTTTTATTTTTAATCATATTACTAAATTCACATTTAAAAATAATTATAATATTTAATTTAAAATTATTAATTTAAAAAATTAAAATAAAATAAAAGTCGTGATAATTATATATTTAAAAATAATTATAATTTAATAAAAGTTGTAATAATTGCATATTTACAAATTAATTAAAATAAAAATCTAAATAATTGATTATTCTAACCAATTCAGTTAATTGAATAAAAATAAGAAATCACCATTTCGATTCGGTTTTCTTAAATATTGAGTATCATAATTAGGAAATTATTAAAATCAAACATTTTAGTACGTTTTACGAATTGCCGTTAACGCCACAACAATTTAAATTCCGTCATCGCCCTTCAACACCCTTTATTTTGAAATTTCAACTCAACAAGTGAAAAGGAAGGCAGAATTCCAAATCGCGAAAGCACGCGGCGGCTGCGTTTTCTGCACTTCCCGTTAAATCCAAGATTTGGGTAGTTTAACAGTTAAACGCGGGTGAAAAGGACTGATCCATGCGTCAAGCTCTTATTGGTTTTTTGTTCCCCGATTCTAAGACGTTGGTGTTACGGCAAGATTTTATCGGCACCCCCACAACACATCAACCGTAAAAAAGTTAAAAACAATAAAAAGAATTAAATACTAATAAATTAAAAAATGACGTGTCCCCTGTTTTTCATTTATTATTCATAAAATCTGTTCTTCTCCCACTCTCTTCTTCAATTCAGTTCTTTCTCTTCACAAATTTCCTGTCCCTTTAGGTTTCCTTTCCTTTGCTTCCAAATCAAACAGCTGAGGCCTCTTAGGTACGTTTTTATTTCTTTCCTTCAATTCGTTGCTCTTTAAACTGAGACTTTTCCTTGTTTTTTGTTGTTGTTGGTTTTTTTTTAATACATATTTTTTGAATGCGGATTTGGTAGTGTTGGTAAGCTTTCTCTCGTTTGATTGCTGAGAAATGTGAGGAGAAGAAGAGAACATTTCATTTTAGTTTATAAGAATTAAAAAAGGCTGTTTCAGTTTTTTTTTTCCTTCAAAATTTTGGATATTTTCGCGAGAGACTTTAAGAATTGAGATTTGTATTATTTTGTGTTATCCTTCTATATTTTCTCGGCAGCCAAACAAGGGAATAATTCTGATAAATCAATTTGGATAACTGTTTTTAGGTGTGTTTGGTGGAGGTTGTTTTAATTAGTTTCTAGATTTGTTTTTACTTCTAAATTTCTTCCTCATTTTTTGTCAAACGTAAAACAAGACATTCTGGAAATTTAATTTCGAGAGTGCTACAATTTGTTTATTTTATTTATGAAAATAAATTAAGAAAACACTGAAGTCCTTAGTCATTGCTGCAGAGTTTTTGATTGGAGATCTCATACGTGTTTTATTACAGCCCCTGTTTGTATGCTCTGAAGATTGATAGTGATGATGATGGTGACAGTATTGGCAGTGCTGATGCTGATAAATGAGGATGATGAAGAGATTTACTAGTTTTAGGTGTTGATTGATTTTCTGAAAGGGGATTGACTGCTATATGGTTTTCTTTTTTTTGGTAAATAAGCACAGTTTTGCATTTGAAGCAGATGGGTTGAAAGGGTTTGATAGTTTAGATTTCAGAGTAATATGGCTATTGCTGGTCTACACAACGTTTCTGTGCTTGAAAATTCTTTCCTAAGGGAGTCTCAGTCTCAAGCATCAAGAAGGCGGGGAAATGGTAGTACCCGGCCATCCTCACTCCTGCAGATGTGGCGGGAGCTTGAGGATGAGCATGTGGTGAGTCATGCACAAGAGAGAACCAATGAAAGAATGCTCCAACAGAGGAGTAATGACCTTCCCATGACTGATCTTTCTGATAGTCGACGTAGTGAACATAGTGGTGTTTCAGAGGATGTGAGTGTGAGTGTGAGTGAGAATGAGTTTGTACAGTGGTTACCAGATCGATTTGGATTGCAGAATGGGAGTGAGGATTCAAGTAATTTTGATTGTGAACATTCATCTGATTTGGGGGAAGTTGAAAGGGAAAGGGTAAGACAAATATTTCAGGAGTGGATGAACAGTGGTGGAAGGGGATGTACATCAAATGTTTCAGGTAGAAACAATAGTTCAAGGGCCCAGTGGCTGGGTGAAACTGAGCAGGAGAGAGTCAGAATTATAAGGGAGTGGGTGCAAATGAATAGCCAGCAGAGAGGTTCTCTTACGGACAGTAGAGAAGAGCAAGCTGCTGATGCTGGTGGTCAAATAGAACGACTTCTTGATGGTTTGGTGGTTAACCAGAATGCAGGCCGGACCGAGCATGTGCATAGGGGCATTCGAAAATTATGTGGCCGACAGGCCCTGCTTGATATGCTTAAAAAAGCTGAGAGAGAGAGGCAAACAGAACTTCAGAGGTTGTTGGAGCATCGGGCTGTATCAAATTTTGCCCATCGCAACCGAATTCAGGTAGATGCATTAAATGCTGAACTATTTTTCATTTGTCGTGGTTGTCTTTAATTTTTCACATTTTTTGTGTACGTTCTTCCAAAATTTCAAACAAAAAGAAAACTTTATTTATGTTAGATGATAATTTGGTAGTTAGTCTTTATAAATTGTCATCTGTAGTTGATTTGTAATTTGCATAATTTTGAGCTATTAAACTTTTCTCAAGAACGAAGGAACAATGTATATGCTATGAGACTGTTGATTGCCTCAATTATATCAGTGGCTTAACTCAACCTTTACGTGTAATACATACCCTAAAAAGAGTATTAGATGTGTAATTATGGATTTATATCTTTCCTGTTAAAATTCTTTAAATAACTTCTTTGCAATTACATGCGTAGGAAAGAGAGAGTCTGTATAACATAATACTAACTAGGGCAGATGTTGAATGAAAAAAAAAAAAAAAAAGAATACTATTACTTTGAACTAAGAGACAACTTCTGATTTTGTCTAATTATGATATGGTAGCATGCCTGTTCCAACTACTTTGCCTCTTTATCTTATTATTCTTGATGTTACTGTTTTTAGCTTGTAACCTGTTCTGGAAATTAGAGCAATTAGGCTAACTATTGAATGCTGTCATTGGCTGCTAAAAAGGTCGTTAGAAATTTTAAAAAGGTTTATGGTTCTTCTATATGTTTCATTTGTTTGAAGGCAACAGTAGTTTAGCTTAGCTTAGCTTGGCATTGGTATCTGGCTTAAAGCTTTCCTAGTATAAACTATTAACTTTTTTGAGTGTTCTACCATCTTGATGGTTACATTTCTAGATGCGGACTGGTTTTACTGGCATTAAATTTTCTCAGTTATCTTCCCTTTTTCTTTTTTTCTATTTTCAGTCTTTATTAAGGGGTAGATTCTTGAGAAATGACAGAATGGTTGAAGGTGACAGATCTATTTCTATTGCAGCCAGTGAATTGGGCTTATTAAGACAAAAACAGACTGTATCTGGTCTAAGGTACTTATTTCTTCTATTTATATAATAGCAATGTGCGTGTGTATATATTTTATTCTACAAAGTTCATCTTATGATATATTCTGAGAGAATTCCACTATTTTCATGTAAACATGTTTAATCATATTGGACCTAATTCATGAAAAACTTTAAGCAAAGGGAACTTGTACTGTTTAGTAAATTGAATGCATTCAGTTCCGCATTCGATGCTTCAAAAATTGAAACAAGGGATTTAGATCTGTAATTTAATTTGTCAGTGGAAGCTTAAAAATAATGTCCCAATGATTTAACTCAAATAACTCACCAAGATTCTGGTCTGCAGAAAGGAACTGTTTGGTAACATTGAAGTTGCGGAAATTAGTGATATTATCCATGAAAGAGTTTGGGAATGTTAATGCCACTTTGGACGTGTCTTCACAGTTCAGTCTATTATTAAGGTTATCAGATGAAGAGGTTTAGTGACATATGATACGTTGTTATGGTTGCTTGATTGATGCCTGGAGATCATTGTTTCAGCTTTCAGGGCACCCCAGCTAGAAACACTGGACCAGATCTTGACACTGCAAATTTAGACATTTTGGTTGGTTGGCTGGCCTATGTAGGACCTTTTACACACTCATTTTGTAATTCATCTTGTGTCCTAGACTTCAGAGGCCATAGGGCAAGTCTCCTTATTTCTGGGTGTATACGATACTAACATACTTCATTTGGTTCAAGTATTATTCTGAGTAGAGTGATGTTGCACATTTTATCTGTACAGGGTTGAATTGTAGATTGGACTTTTATAGGTGTTTTTTCCAAATCATTTTATTGATTGTTAGACTTAGTATTGGCCTTCTAGTTATTATCAGCCGTGGCTACTAATATTGAGGATCTTCTGCCAATGAAAGGTTAGGTTTGATAAATTAGAAAATTTTGCTTGTCACAGCCCCCACCCCCTCTTTGAAATAGCTTGAATAGAGGACATTTTTTGGACACTCAATTATAGGAAATTCATAAAGGATGATCACAACTGAATTAGTTAATAACTTTCTAGTCTTGTCTGTTTTATTTACATTATGCCATTTTCACCTTTTGGTTGTAACATTTTGCAAACCGCACCTATGTATCAGGGAAGGTTTTTTATCCCGACTGGATAATTCGTGTTCTGGCCCTGCGAGCAGTAATCGTTCAGATAGACCATCTAACGCTGACAGTGATGGGAATAGAAGTGAAGAAAACCGAGTAAATAATACACATGATGCAATAGATGGATTAAATGACCGATCTGAATATGAGAATGAGGAAACTGATAATGGGAGGTGTGTGATTGGTACAGCTGATTTAGAGGTTGAAACTGAAGTAAGTCAGCAAGCAACTTCTGCTTGTTTAGAAGATCAGCAGGAACAAGTTTTTGAGAGTGTATTCAGTATCTGGCAGGGGTCGGCCAGTGTTGAGTCTAATGAAAGCAGATATGATATTGGACAAGTCTTTGATGGGCCCAGGGAAGAAAGTCTTGCTGATGAGTCGTCCCTTGAAACTTTGCAGAATGAAGCTGGAGGACAAAGTAGTCTACAAGAATCTGGTGAAGTATCTTATGAACGTTCTTTCCAAGATGGTGAGAGAAGTAGGACCTCTTGGTTAACGAATATTGTACAAAATGTAGAAAGGGTTCCTGTTGATCATATTGATGGCCAAGAACCTGCTTCTCAAGCTGAACAATGGCAGGAAGAGGATCAGGAAACTGAGGATGCAGACTGGCAGGAAGCTAGTGTGGACCATAACGAGTTGATGGATGGTCGTAATGAAGAAGCCTCTGACATGAATCATGAGGACGGTGAGAGTGAAAATGGAGGTTATGATGATATGCAAGAAGCTCCTGATGCACAACGTGAGGATGGTGGCTTGCACGACACTAGACAAAATTGGTTTGAAGGGTCTTACAATCTACAAGCTGCCACCATTGGAAGAACAGACACATTTTATCTTCCTGATGATGACAACTTACACAATACTGAACTGAGGGAACTCTTAAGCAGGTCTGAATTATATAACTTTGGGTTTATGTATTTCATTTTTTTAGTTAGTATTTTCTGAGTTATTTTTAATGTTGTAGGAGAAGTGTGTCTACCCTTCTTCGTAGTGGTTTTCGTGAGAGCCTTGACCAATTGATACAATCATACGTGGAAAGGCAAAATCATGCATCTATTGACTGGGATCTGAATGAAGCAGCTCCTACTCCTGAATCCCTTGAACAAGATATAGAACAGCAAAGCAGGGATCAGAATGAGGGTCAGAGTTCTCCAATTGCTCCTCCTTCACCCAGGATGCCATCTACGCAGCCACTCTGGGACCAGGATTCTCACATCTATAATTGGCAACCACATGATGGGCATCAGCGCTTTGCCATCGTACGTGCTTTCTTCTTGCTTGCAACTTGATTCTATCCCTGATTATCTTTTGAGAAGTTGATTAATCAACTATCTGTGAAATTTTTTCTTTTTAATAGATACTTGGAATCAATGGTTTACTAAAAAAAATATTTTATTTTTTGTTATTTAATTTAAAACTGCTGTTCGATATTGCTGACTCAGTGATCTCATGACAATTATGCCTTTGTGGAAATTAGTGTTAAGCTTCAACAAGTGTAATTGTTAAAATCGGCTAGACCCACCCAAACAATACATGCTTTTGGACAGTCAAACTGCAATATGCTTCTTCTTTTGGATTTAACCAAACTGCAAAATACTTATTGCTATCTTTGGGTCGCAGAACAGTTTCAGTTTGTGCTTCATTTGCAATTCACTGAATGCCAGTATTTACTTGACTTCCATTGGTTTTTTTTTTTAATTTTTTTTGGGGGGAGGGGGGGGGAATTATTTGAGCTTAAATCAGTTCAACAACAAACCCTTTGGTCTCGTGATTGAGTTTGTGCTGCTAATTTTGTGCAGGAGTGGGAGATAATTAACGATTTGAGGGTCGACATGACAAGACTGCAGCAAAGAATGAATAACATGCAGAGGATGCTGGAGGCCTGCATGGATATGCAACTTGAGTTACAGAGGTCAATAAGACAAGAGGTTTCTGCTGCCCTGAACCGGTCAGCTGGTTCACAAGGTTCTTTTATTTCTTCATCCCTAAATACTAGCACATCTGCACATTTGTGTCAAAATTCCTTCAGGTTTATTCAGGGAAAGTGAATTTCCCTTGCTCCTGACTCGAGGCTCTTTCTCTCCTGATTATTGTTTATTGTCATATCCTCAGCAAGCTATGTGTCCTGATTTGTCCCGTTCACTGTTTAAGCCATCAAGATGGAAAAAATTTCCAACACCCACAAATTAGTTATTGTTGATGTTCTAACCGTACGCTCTTTGCTCTATAATTGAGGCTTTTTCTCATCTTTGTTGATCATTGTGGTATTCCTCTGTAGGTATGATTGATGATGACTTGCCTAAGGATGCATCATCTAACTGGGATAATGTTCGGAAAGGAATTTGCTGTATATGCTGCGAAAGCAATATCGATTCATTACTATACAGGTAAATCTAATCTCATACATAAATTTTCGTATTGATTTTTGAGGCCTCAACATTTCTGTTATCATATTATTATTATAGATGTGGACACATGTGCACATGCTCAAACTGCGCCACTGAGTTGGCTCATGGTGGAGGGAAGTGTCCGATGTGTCATGCACCAGTAGTTGAGGTCATCCATGCTTACTCAATCCATTAATAAAAGTGAAAGAAGAAAAGAATCTGGATCAACAATTATAGAATCTTTCATCCTCGCCATCTCCAGGTATCTTCTTTTTTTTACCCTATTCTTGAATTTCCCCCCAGTGATTTGACGATGTACAGTACATAAACTATGTGTATGATTGAGAACAAAACATGCTATCTTTGATTCATTATACTACAAATCAAAATAAAAACTGGAGTGTAAGATTGCTAATCTATACAATTTCACAAGGTGATGAATATTTCTGGTTATAAGAATTAGATAACCGATTCTGCGCTCCAGAAAGACCCTTTGCCATGTCTTCTTCCTTTTTAAATTTCATTAAAATTAGACACGGGTGAACAAACCAAGTAAACCCGATAAGTTGGTTTATTCAATTAGTTGAATCAGTTTCCTCAATTTATTTGGTTTGAATATGAAAGTCAAATAAATCAATTTGTTTTTTAAATAATAAATATTCAATCTCCAATCCAATATTCAAGTACTCTATGAAACTTGACTCAAAATATATTCACCCAAAATATAAAATATAAACTCAAATAATTAAATACCTAAATAAATAATCCAACCTAATCAAGATTTTTGGAAGTCGAATTGGTCAAATCTATCAGCTCACGATCTGATCAATTCGGTTAGTTTGACTAGTTTAATTGGTTTTTAAATATTTTTTTTCTAAAATAAAATAGAATAAATAATAAATGATGTTATAACTTGAAAGCCCACCTTTTGATTCGGATTCCTTAAGATACTTAGAAGTGGGAACTCTAAGCAATATCAATTTTCCTTCTCAATATTCATTTCCCTTTCATTCTAGTAAACAAATTGGTACTCTAAGCAACAAAAAATCATGAAGAGATTCGGAAGAGCTATAGAGAAGAAATCGAGACCCTCGACTGCAAAGGAGAAAATAATTGTATAAAACTCAAAAATTTATTATGTACTGATTTGCAGGAAATGAGAACTTAGAATGCAAGGGCCTTTGTTATTTTTTAAGGAACCCGACAGTGAGTACTCTTGAATTTTTATTTATTTATTTGGGCTTTCTAAACCTTTAAAAAATTAGGCCAACATAAAAGCTTTTTTTTCATTTTGGCCCAGGTTGTTTTAGCCCAAAATATACAAGAATGGTTCGACATCGATCCATCCGGACAGCGGTTCATGGTCTAATCGCGATTTTTAGTGCTTCATGATCCATCTGGTTTCTTTTTTACATTACACTCAATGAATATATTGATCGATTCTTGATTCAATTAGTTCAATTGGCTCAACTGGTTCGATTCTAAAACCTATCAATTTAAAAAAAGTGCTTTGAATTTAAGTTTATATATATATTGATATTTCATATTTTATATTCCATTTATTTAGATCATGCATGTCAAGTTTATAGTAATTTTTTTAACTATTTATTTTATGTTAAAAACTTTCAACCATTAAATATTTATTAATGTTGACATTATTTTAGATCAATATGATAAATATTTCATATCAATTTAAATTTTACATACATGACAAATATAATTATATTGATAAATTTAATAATTATATGAATAAAATATCATGTGAAATCATATTAACTTAATGAAAAACATCCACCTGCATTTTTGTTTTGGACCCTCAGATCAAGTGGTAAAATTAAAACATGGCTGGCTTTAATTAACTTCATAAAGCATCATTGCCTCCACCTTCAACAATACCACAATTACAACCCCAAATTAAATCTGAATTATGCTACAAGGCAATAATATAGGTATATAAAGAAGATTAAATACGTTCATCATTAAGAAGGTGGAGATGATTGATGAGTAGGCCCAAAGCTTTATGTAGTATAACATTTTTTTGGCATTCCATTAACGCTTTCATTTATTTATTTTCACTTCTCGTCTTTACTTTGGGCATATTCTGAGCTTATTTTATCTGCAATGAATCCAAAAAGGAGTTGTAATTCTGGGGATAAATTGAATATTTCATGGAAAAACAGTAAATAAAAGTAAGTTCAACTTTGACTGTTCATGGAAGAATAAGAATGAGATTATATTGCTAAAGGAAGATGGAGAAGGACAATCATGTGATTTAAGAAAATTTTACAGAAAGAAAATCCAAAAGGTGATAGTCAATTGATTTAGTATAGAGGTCAAAAGGAATGTTTTAGTATAGATTTAAACCATGGAAAGACCATAATTTTGTTGGAGAGAAATCGCTTATGGTTTTAAGGAAGGAAACAGAAAAATAGCACAAGATAAATAAATAAAAAAGAGTGTTACTTTTATAGGAGATTGAATGAAGATTCTTTTGTTAAATTTAATAGCATGGCATTTCGAAATAAAAATAACACTCATTAAATAGTTGGCGTGATGTTATAATTAATCTAAATTTGATAAAAGTATTCTAATAGTGTTAATAATTAGATTTACATTTTAAAATTAAAAATCTAAATTCTTTAAAATAAAAATAGTATGAATAAATTCTAAATAGAACAAGAGTACAATGACCCAAAGTATTTTTTTAATCATATATATATATAGGGGAGGGATCCATTACACCGGTGTAAAACTTAAAAGTAGTTTTACATCATTTCATAACTTTTTTTATACTATCAATATTTTGACAATCCAGCGGTTGAATTTATCAAAATATTTATACTTGTTATGCATGTAAATTTTTTAATTGATCCGATACCTTTATCATATCGATTTAAAATATTATCTATCTTAACATTTGAAAGTTTTTTTAACACAAAATAAATAGTTAAATTATTAAAAATGTTAATAGTATAAAAAGTCATGGACGACTATAAAACCACTTAAGTTTTACACTATTATAAACGCCCTTCAATTGACTGGCTTAAAATTTCAATATAGAGAAAGATCCATTATAGTGGGATCTCATTAGATCCAAAAGAAATCTAAGGCTGAAATTGATCATGCTGCATTGGATTTTTGGGAAAAGTGTAGTAAAATGTTGAAAAATGTGTGGCAACCTTTTAACCTAATAACAAGTTGCCATCCGTTCACCTCAACCAGCCAAATAGACACTCCAAGAATCACCTATTAAAGTCACCTTGTAATGCTAACAAAAAATGACCAACAAAATTAACACTAATAAAACAATCCAATGAAAATAAAAACTAGCAACTACAACCTTAAAAAAACCTCTATACTTAACTGTTCCACTAAGTTCACCAAAAACAATTAGAATACTAAACAAATTAAAGCAGTTTACTGCAAGTATACAAGTCGAGTTGTAATATTTGTGTACAATAGGACATAAAGTATTCCGAGGATCGAATCCAAAGGATTGAAAGGAAAAATGTGATCCTCAAGAAGATAATGAGCAAAGCAACTACTAACCAAATTAAGTCGAGAATTATTAATGCAACCGAATAGAAATTGTATTAAAACTAATTCTAAATTAACAAGTGAAGACACTAATCTAACCCTCTTCCTCACTATAAATGATGTAAATGGTTGAAACGATGGTCGATTGATTCGATTATCACTAACTAAGCTAATAAACATATCCTGATTATATTTTTTGCTACTCCCAACTAGGAATCTCCTCTAGGCCTTATCCTAAATTAGGAATTGCCACATAAGATCTTCTCTTGGTTTCACCTAGGCATGTTGATCTGTTTTTGGTCTTACTACTCGGTACAATCATACCAAATTCTTACTCAATAAATTCTATTCTCGATCTCATTTATCTAGATCTTCCACTAAAGATGTCAATTATAGTGTATTAAATATTTTGATATAATTGAACAACCAATTAATCAAACATAGATATCAACCTAGCTAAACAATCAACTCATCAATCAACCATTAAGAAAATTTGAACACATAATAAAGCTCAATAACCAAATAAACAGTTTATTAAAAAAGTGGTAAACAAAATGTAAAAGAAAGAGTTAGAGAAATGCTCATTCATAAATGTCAATCACATGTAGTGCAAGAGCTTGAATGTTTTCCATTTACAAAGTTTCCAATAAGAGTGAAAAAAGATATATAACAAAACAATGTTATGCTAATAGCAAACTAGAGAAAACCTAAACCTACTAGCTGAGAAAAATCTATCAAAATGAGCTAATTTGTGTAAAAAAAAGTCTATTAATATGCTAGAAAAATAGTTTATATAGTAACAAACTAAAAGACTATTTTGCCCCTACTAAAAATCCCCTTCACAAAGTCTAAGGGCCTAAAATGACACCAAAATGCCTTTTAAAATTTATTTTAGAT
Organism: Gossypium hirsutum; assembly: GCF_007990345.1. Taxonomy (NCBI): domain Eukaryota; kingdom Viridiplantae; phylum Streptophyta; class Magnoliopsida; order Malvales; family Malvaceae; genus Gossypium; species Gossypium hirsutum. The sequence continues at coordinate 19,295,047 of NC_053430.1, forward strand.
CTGAGCAGTTTTGACTACATTGTCACGATTGTGAAAATTCGTCATCGCAATAATAGCTTGTGGTCGTGACAATAGAGTCTCTATTCTAAGCTTCATTCCAAACAGTGGAGGTGTCGTCACGACTGTGGTAATTCATCATCGCAACAATGTTTGTTTTTGCACGGTTTTCCATACTTTTTGAGTGCCTAATCATGCCATGATTCGTAGGGACCTATAATGCCATTTTCACACAAGTAAGCTCACATTTAAAAGGACATAATGTTAATATTCAATATATATGTAAAAATACTTTAAAAAATTATATTTATTTCAACTCCTACTAATTATGCAAAATCACACAAAATGACTATAAATGCAACCTGAAAACAAGCTCATAAAGTGAGAAAATGACCTAATTGACCATATTAATTTAGGATGCATCAAATTCCCTCGCACTTAAGTCTTTGCTTGTCCTCAAGCAAACAACACACACAACATGCAAAGGACGAACCTTAAATTGTATTTTTTACTAGAACATATTATAATTGACCATTGAACAAACAAATAGGAGACTTCAAATGCAAGTCGAGATTAATCACTAGTTAATTCAAACTCTCTAAGAAAAACTAATCTCAGTTCAAAAAGTTAAAAGACCAATGGAATAGAGGAAAATTGCATGCTCGTGTACTCGTTTGTGTTAATCCATTAAAACACATGAAATAGAAGCATTATGCATAATCAAACACAAATCATAAGTTTTCATTCATTCAAACATGAACATTCATGAAAGTCATATAATAGAGGCGTCTAAGTCACATTGGGACTTCTCGGCTTGTAACGCACAGAGGCTTGGGATGACTTGTAATAAAAAAAGATTAAATCAAAAGGTTCCAAACACCAAAAATAGTTAAGAACATGATATTATTCCCATTTCTCCCTCGATTTATCAATAAAGCTCACCACATTTTCTCTCATTTTCTAACCTTCCTTTTATATCCCAAAATAGTAGGACAAAATTCAACTGCAATAAGTATGAAAGCTAGAAAGTGCATTAGGAAAGAAAAGAGCATTTGTTTAAGCTTGAGGAATTTTTTAACAAATTAAACACATCTTAGTGATTCTTTCTTTTCCCCCGAAATGCTTTCCCAATCAATGCTTTTATTTCTATCACTATGCTTTTTAACCTTCACTATGCTTTTGTTCTCTCATAATTTCTCATTTAAGCACTTAACAAACAAGAGTTTACACTTATCATGTAACACCCCTAACCCGTATCCATCGCCGGAACAGGGTTACGAAGCATTACCGAAGTTTACAGATCAATAAAAATATATTTCATATAATATAACATTCATGTCAGAAACTAATCGAAATCAAACATATTGTCCCTTATACGAGCCCTCGGGGCCCAAAATACTTGTTAGAAACAAGTCAGGACTAAATCGAGTACTCAAAGAATTTTTCAGAATTATTTAAAATTTTCAACACTGTAGAGGTCACACGACCGTGTAACTCACACGATCAGGAGACACGCATGTGTCTCAAGCCATGTGGGCATTCAAAATAGGGACACACGGCCTTGTCCAGCCCGTATCGTACTCGTGTAACTCTCTAACTTGGGTCACACGGCCAAGCCACACGCCCGTATGCTAGGCCGTGTGATCATATTGACTTGAGCAATTTAAAAGATACTGGCGACATACGACTGTGTCACTTGACTCTGTGTCACACGAGCGTGTCTCTGCCCGTGTGGACGAAAATAGGTCATTTTCTAAGCCACTTTTCTCACCCAAGTTGACACCAACCTAACCTCATCAAATTATACATCAACAAGCCATAACAAGGCATTCAACACAAGCTAAAATCAAGTCTTCAACATTTATTATCACCACATACAACTATTAAACTCTTAGGCACTTCAAATGTCAACTTTAAAAAATATATATATCAACCAAGTATCCAAACTTACCTAATTAATTTATCTAACCAAGTTACCCAAGTTCACTATGACTCAATTACATACATATATATATATCACTTATACTAATATATAAATTATACCTTAATTTCATACCAATATGAAAGTTGGTTATATAAACAAAATATTATTATTCATAATATTTACATAAGCTAAACTTTGACTAAGACAGTAAAAAAGCCTATACATGCCATATAAATCATATTGAACGTTTCAAAAACTACCGCGATAAGCTGGATAGTTGACTTGAGTGCTTATCCGTTCGTCCAACCTTCTGAAAATCTACAAAGACATTAAACAATACAAATAAGCTTAATGAAGCTTAGTAAGTTTGACGAGTTAAACAAAAATCTTACCGAACCTACTATAACATGTAAAATAAATAATATCATTTATGTCAATTCCTTGTCATTCACAATGTAACACCCCTAACCTATATCCGTCATTGGAACAGAGTTACGGAGCATTATCAAAATTTACAGATCAAATACAAACATTTCATATCACTTTACATTCTTATCAGAAATCAATCTCAAGTCAATCACATTATCCCTTATATGAGCCATTGAGCCTCAAAATATACCTTCAAATCAATTCGTGACTAAATCGGGAACTCAGAGAATTTTTTGCAAAATCTCAAAAATTTTCAAGATATAGGGGATACACACCCGTGTGGTCAAGCCGTGTGGCTCACATGGCCAAATTACACGCCTGTGTCTTAGGCTGTGTAGGCATTCGAAATAGGGCACATAGTCGTGTCACAGCCCGCATTAGTACTTGTGTAACTCTCTAACTTAGGTCACATGGCCAAGTCACACGTCCGGGTCATGTAAACATAATATTTTGCATTAAATAGGTGCATGGGTCACATGGCCAAGTCGCATGCCCGTGTTCCAGGCTGTGTGAAAAATATTAAGCATTTTGCTTTGTATTTTAATGATTCAAGGGACATTCGGCCATATCACATGCCCATGTGCACACACAGCAGAGACATACGCTCGTGTCTCTGCCCGTGTGGACAAAATAAGGCCATTTCCTAGCCATATTTCTCACCCAAACTTGTCATCCACCTACAATAACACTTAAATATATTCTTAAACCAATATAAGACATTTGAATTAAGGCAAAACCAAGTTTTATGCATATTATATCATCATATATAACCAAGTATTCATACTTAATAATTTGATCACTTACATATATATATTCATATTTGTACCAACTATACCAACTCAAACCATGTTCCAATTTGCTTCTTAGTTAACCATCAATCAATTATACCAAGACACATATTAACCATAATAAGGCCATATACTTATATATATATCAGAATGTATCAAACATAAGCCATTCAAATGGCTAATCACAACAAAACATTGAAATGCCATCAATGGCCAAATTAACCTATACATGCCATTATACCAAGGTTGATTTAATAAATATACCGAAAAAAGGCGATTGATAGTGTGATGTGGCTCCAACCAACTTCTAACCTTAACGAGCTTCCGGGTTACTATAAAACAAAGGAAATAAAACAAAGTAAGTATTACAGGAAATTAACTTACCATTTATTTCACATTTAAGGTAAACCATTTATTTCACATTTAAGGTAAACTAACTAAACATACTCAAACCAATTTGGTCAATTGCCTAAACACATATCCTCATCAAGCATGTTAGCAATGTAATTCACATAAATACCAAGAAACATGAACGAGCTCATCAATATTAAACTTCCACATACATGTATTTATCACTTCAAGTATCCGTGAACATGTACATATCATATCTTTGTATTTCAAGTTTTTATCATAGTAATTCATCTTAAATTCATATCATCTCATATCAGAACTTTACCTGTTAAATAATTTAAAATATCGAATGATACAAGGGTAGTACACATGAAGTGTACGAATCTGAAATCCGTCAATTCATATTTGGGAGTGCTCATTTGAGCACATAATCGGGAAGCCCTCTCTCAAGCCATATAACAAGAAGTTCATGTGAGCCATGTAACAGGAAGCTTATTCGGGCTATATAACAGGAAGCTCATAAGAGCCATATTCAAGAAGCTCATGCGAGCCATTAATGGGTAGCTCTGAAGAGCCATTAATTAGGAAGTTCCAAATAGCCATATATCGAGAAGTTCAAGCAAACCATATCGGGAAGCTCCAGAGAGTCATATATTGAGACGCTCATAAGAGCTGTGGTGTGTCCACAACACATGCAGAATCACAACCAATCGGGATGCTTCGAAGAGTTATCAATGGGAAGCTCAAAAGAACTATATAACTGGAAGCTCAAAAGGGCCATATATCGAGATGCTCATGAGAGCTAATAACGGGACACTCTTTCGAGCTATGGTGTGTCCGCAACATATGTAGGACTACAACCAATTCGAGAACTCTGTATCCATCGAATCTCATTTATCCAAATGAGACTTATTATTTATCGGGTATTATCAGATATGTGATCAATTTCATACATATGACATTTATACAATTCACATAAACAACATTAAATTCAAACATATATATATACAATTTAGTTACACAAAATTATCTTGACAAGTGTTCGTTGATTTGTCATCTACTAATCTGACACTTTCTCTTTTCCTTGATCTAATTCTGTATTTTGTCTATTCGGATCTATACGAGTAAAGTTAATTCAATTTAATACAATTCATATTCAATTCAATTCACATTTTAGGCAAAATTTTCATTTTCCCCCTATACTTTTAATTAAAGAATATTTCGTTCCTAGGCTCGGAAAATGAAATTCATGCAATTATATCATTATTCCAAGCCTAACCGATTTTTACATGTAACATTAACAGCCCATGTATTTTATAAAATTCAGAATTTTCCATGAATTTTACATCTTTACAATTTAGTCCCTAAATCACAATTTCATAAAAATTCACTTTACAAAAGTGGTTTATCTATCAACAACCTTTCATTTTATACCATAAAATTCATAATTCATGCATATTCATCCATGAAAAAACTTTAATACTTTGATAACTTTGCAAATTAATTCTCAAGATAGCTAAACTAACCTATTACGATCTCTAAAATATAAAAATTACTAAAAACGAGACAAGATTATTTACCCAATTACGCCAAGTAAACTTGCTTGAGTTCTCTTCTCTTAGCTAGGGTTTCCATGTATTTAATTTTGGGAAAGATGATATAAATGATGATATTTTCTTTTATTTTATTATTTATCATCTTTGTTTTTCATCTTTCCAATTTTGTCATTTTCTTTATTTAATTTTTCATGGATGAATCATGATGCTTATCTACTAACTCCTCTTAATGGTTTATTTGCCATATAAGGATCTCAAATAATGAATTCCATAGCTATTTGATACTTATAGCTACTAGAACTCAACTTTTACATTTTATACAATTTGGTCCTTTCTATTAAATTAAGCATATAATCAGTAAAATTTCTTTACGAATTTTTCAAAAGATATTTCTATCATAATACAGATCATGAAATAATATTAAAATAATTTTTTTCTTATGGACCGGATTTGTGGTCCCAAAACCACTATTCCAATTTCACTGAAAATGGGCTGTTACACACAACTTCAATTGATAAATACATTCGTATTCAAATCAATACAAAAATAAATAACATGTCTTTCAAGTTCATTAAATAAATTACTTTATCAAAAATTTTCATTCGAAGAATGACTTATGGATAATGGTACATCGTCAACAGAAGCTCATAAAAGCTGGTCCATCTGAATATGCCAACAACAAAAGCTCGAAAGTTGAATAGAAGCTCATAAGAGTTGATCCATCCAATTACGCTAAACAGAAAGTAAAACACGAGAATTCGAAACAAATGCTGGACCCCGGTTTACTTGGGTAAAATGCTGATATCTCCTTCCAATACCATCATACACCAAGTTACGAATGTACTCAAATCTCAGGTTCAATTCAAACCGAATATTCAATTCAATTTTATAATTCCAACAATAATTTATTTCCAACAATAGAATAAATGCATAATTCATCAATTTATACAAATGTTAAATTTTAACCGCATGAACTTACCTGGACTAAATTGTATTAATTGCAGAAGTTCAGATACTATTCCACTATTTTTCCTTTTCACGAGTATCTACGAGATCTTAATCTATAATATAAAATTAATCATTTATTAACATATATTCCATTTCCAATTCATTTCACAATTAATCCCCTTTTATTTTTTGAAATTACACAATTAACCCAAACTTTTACAATTTTTGCAATTTAATTCCTTAATTAGTTAATCTATCAAATTAACTAATTTTCTCAATCAATAATCTATCCAAATATTCTAGGTGTTCATACAGTCCCTAATAAACCAAAATTCACTATCAAACCCTAATATTTTGACCTTTTCACAATTTAATCCTAAAATTAATATTTAGCAAAATCCCTTTATAAAATCATCATACAAAATAATCAATGATCTAAATCCATGTTATGCATAAAAAACATCTAGTATTTATCAATAGAAACTTCCAAATTTTATAATAAAAAAATGTATGGTTTAGTTGGACCTAATTGTAACAATTTCAAAAACATAAAAATTACAAGAAACAGGTAAGAATTGAACTCACGTAAAGAAAAAGTATGAAAAACCAGCTTAAGTTCTCTCTCTTATGGCTGTTTTGGCTAAAAAGTGAAGAAGAAATGTCTAGGAAACCTTTAAATTCAATTTGTTTTATTTTTAATTTTATCAAAATTACTATTTTGCCATTGAATCATTTTATTTTATTATTTTCTCTTTATATGTTGCCTCATCTTTTAATTTAGGTTTATTTATTACTTAAGTCCTTCCTCTTTTATTAATCAATCCATTTAATCACTTAATTATTATAATTAGCAAGTTTTGCACAATTTTCAATTTAGTCCTTTTTAATTAATTAACTATCAAAACGTTAAAATTTTTCAACGAAACTTTAATACTACCTTAACGACACTCCGTAAATATTTATAAAAATATTTATGGTTCGATTTATAGAAATAAGGTTCTGATACCTCACTTTCTAAAACTACTTGACCTAATAAATCATTATAAAACACAAATTACCAATTCAAAAACCTTTTTTTTAAAACCCTATTTGACTCGTAAATATTAAATAATATTATTTATGAACTTACTCATCGGATTTGGTGGCCTCAAAACCATTGTTTCCGACACCATTGAAAAATCGGGCTGTTACAACTCTACCCCTTAGGAAATTTCGTACTCGAAATTTGTTACTCGAGAATAGATTCGGATATTGTAATCTCATTGATTCTTCGATTTCCCAGGTAGCTTTTTCTGAACCATGTCGATGCCACAAGAATTTTACTAATGGTACTCGTTTATTCTGCAATTCTTTGACTTCCCGGGCTAAAATTCTCACTGGTTCCTCCGAATACGTCAAATCTGACTGTATTTCAATTTCACTATGAGGAATCACATGTGAAGGATCAGATCTATACCGTCTCAGCATCAATACGTGAAACACATTATGGATTTTCTTGAGTTCGGAAGGCAAAGTTAATCAGTAAGCTACAGTGCCGATTCTTTCAATAATTTCATACGATTTGATAAATCTCGGACTCAATTTTCCTTTCATGTCGAACCCTAACACTTTCTTCCACGGAGAGACTTTTAAGAATACCCGATCACCAACAACAAATTCTATATCTTTTCTTTTCAGATCTGCATACAATTTCTGACGATCAGATGCAGCTTTCAAACTGTCTCGAATAATCTGAACTTTATCCTCAGTTTCTCGGATCAAATCAACTCCTACCATTTTGGATTCACTTAGCTCAGACTAATACAATGGTGTTTTATATTTTCTCCCGTAAAGAGCTTCAAATGGTGTCATTTTTATACTGGATTGATAACTGTTATTATAAGCAAATTTAGCTAACGGTAGATACTTTTCCCAGCTACCTTCAAATTCGAGTATACAACATCTCAACATATCTTCCAAAATCTAAATCACTCGTTCTGATTGCCCGTCAGTCTGAGGATGAAACGCTGTGCTGAAATTAAGTTTAGTGCCTAGAGCTTCATGAAGTTTGCTCCAAAATCTCTATGTAAATCTCGGATCTCAATCTGAAATAATGGATGTCGGAACTCCGTGTAATCTCACAATCTCAGATATATATAGTTCCGCTAATCTCTCAAGTGTAAAATATGTTCTGGCTAGAATAAAATGTGTTGATTTAGTCAATCTATCAACAATCTTCCAGATCGAATCTTTCTTTCTCGGAGTTATAGGTATGCCAGATACAAAATCTATCGTAACTAGCTCCCACTTCTATTCAGGAATCATAACAGGTTGTAGTAAACCCGTCGGTACTTGATGTTTTGCTTTCACCTACTGACAAATCAAACATTTAACTACAAACTCAAAAATTTCTCGTTTCATACTCGGCCACCAATATAGCTGTTTCAAATCACAATACATCTTCGTGCTACCCGGATGAATAGTGTACGTGCTACTGTGAGCTTCAGCAAGAATATCATTTTTCAAATCCAAATTACTCGGAGCACAAATTCTATTGCAATAACGTAATGTACCACTATCATCAACACTATACTCTGAACTCAAATTATCCTGAACCATCTGTCGTTTCAACACCAACTTCGTATCATCATCTTGCAATTCTCGAATTCGTTGTAGAAATAGGGGTTTCGTTCTCAACTCCGCTAATATAGAACCATCTTCATTTAAAGCTAAATAAGCGCTCAATGCTCGAAGTGCAAACAGTGATGACTTTCAACTAAGTGCATCCGAAACTACATTGGCCTTTCCTGGATGGTAATCAATAATCAGATTGTAATCTTTCAGCAATTCTAACCATTGCCTTTGTCTTAAATTCGATTCTTTCTGAGTCATCAAATACTTTAAACTTTTGTGATCTGTATACACGTGATATTTCTCGCCATATAAATAATGTCTCCAAATCTTTAAAGCGAATAAATTGCGGCCAATTCGAGATCATATGTAGGATAATTTTTCTCATGCTACTTTAATTGTCGAGAAGCATAGGCTACTACCTTTCCTGACTGCATCAATACACAACCCAAAATATTAAGAGACGCATAACTATAAACAATATACGCTACTCCAAATTCAGGCTGAGTTAAAATTGGGGCTTCCATAAACATTTTCTTCAACTGATCAAAACTCTGTTGGCACTTATCAGACACAACAAACTCAACATTTTTTTTGTAATAACCTGCTAAACCCAGAAAATTTCGCACTTTTGAGACATTTTTTGGAGTTTTCCAATATCACAGTAGAAGCTTTACTTGGATCAACTCAAATTCCATCAGCTAATATTATGTGACCTAAAAATCCAACCTCACGAAGCCAAAATTCACATTTACTAAATTTTGCGTACAACTATTTTTTCTCAAAGTTTGTAGTACGATCATCAGATGTTGTACATGCTCAAATTCTGTTTTGGAATAGATTAATATATCGTTAATAAACACAACAACGAATCTATCCAAATGAGGTTGAAAAATTCGATTCATTAAATTTATAAAAGCAGTAGGGGTATTAGTTAAACCAAATGGCATTACCAGAAACTCATAGTGACCATAATGAGTTCTGAAAGCAGTCTTTGGCACATCATAGTCTTTAACCTTCAACTGATAATACCCGGATCTGAGGTCTATCTTCGAGAACACTGCGCCTTATTTCAATTGATCAAACAAATCATCGTTACGTGGTAAAGGGTATTTATTTTTTATTGTGACTCTGTTCAATTTTCTGTAGTCTATACATAATCTCAAAGAACTGTTTTTCTTTTTCACAAACAAAATAGGTGCACCCCAGGAAAACATGCTCGGTCGAATAAACCCTTTATCTAATAACTCTTGCAATTGTACTTTCAATTCTTTTAGTTCAGCTGGTGCCATATTGTACGGTGATATTGGTATCGGTGCAATTTCAAGAATCAAATCAATCACAAACTCAACTTCACGATTAGGAGGTAAACTTGACAATTCTTTAAGAAATACATCAACAAACTTACTAACAACTAGTAAGTGATCTAGTTACGATTTTGAATCTCGGGTATCAAGGATATATGCTAGAAATATTTCGCTACCTTTTCATATCAATCTCTGAGCAGAAAAAGCCGAAATAATTCTAACAACATCTTTCGGATCCTCAAACTCAACTGAAATCATCTCTCATGTCTAACATTTCAAATTGATCCGTTTTTGTCTACAGTTAACCATAGCATCATGCAAAGATAATCAATCCATACTCAAGATAACATCAAATTCTCAAAAGGGTAACAACATCAAATCAATAGGGAATTCACAACCCTTAACTTTCAGTGGACAATTACGACAAATTGAATTAACTATTACACTCTGACCTAGTGGATTAGTGACTTGAATATCATAATCAGTAGATTCAACAAGTAACTTCTTTTCCGTTACTAATGCAGTGCAAATATAAGAATGAGTTGACCCAGGGTCAATCAATACATACACAATAACAACAAAAACATAGAATATACCAACAATTACATCTGGAGCAGTAGCTTTCTCTCTGGCTCGAATGGCGTAGGTACGAGCAGGTGCCTTAACCTTTGACCGAACAATAGTGTCCTTCATTCTCGAACGAGTAGTCCTTGTAGCACTATTCTTGTAACACCCTTAACCCGTATCCGTCACTGAAATAGGGTTGCGATATCGAACTTATACATTACCATTTATACAAAACCAAGTTATAAATTTGTATTCCAAATCAAAACTTTTCAAATTTCATCAAAAAGTCCCAAATATGGGCCTACGGGACCCAATACATACTTTGGAAGTGGTTCAGGACTAAACTGGCAACTTTGGAAATTTATCCTTGAAGATAGGGGCACACACCCATATGGCTTAGGACATGGCCGTGTGGCTAGCCCGTGTGGAATTCTGACTTGTAATTTCTTAAGTATCAAAGGGGCGCACGGCCTGGGCACATGTCCATGTGGCTAGGCCGTGTGGTAAACTAATTTTTTGCCATTTTAAGCCATTTTCACATGATTTTAACACACGACCATGCTTGAAACTCGTGTCCTTCACACGACCAAGACACACGGCCGTGTATTTTGCCCGTGTACTATCCTGACTTCACATTTAAGGATGCAGGGGACACACGGTCATTTCACATGCCCGTGGGCTTACCGTGTGTCATACACGCCCGTGTGTCATACCCGTGTGGACGAAATAAGACCATTCCTAGCCTCATCTCACCCCAAACCAAATCATTTACCTGCATAAAAACTTACAAGTATATACCAACCAATTCAACCAATTACCAATATTCAAATCAACATGTTTTTATAATAATTCACAACATATCCATCTCAAACATGCATTACTAACTACTTTTATGACTTAATTACAACCCAAAATATTAATTTATCATTTGGCCATAAAAGTTTATACATGCCATTATATCAAAATAGGTTTATCATTTTTAACAAAATGAAAAGATTGATAGTGTGATGATAGCTCCGACCCAATTCCAACCTTCACGAGCCTTGAGCACTATAAAACAGGGAAAATAAACCTAGTAAGCATTAATGCTTAGTAAGTTCATATAACCAAAATACACTTACCATTTATGTTCATCAAGTAATTCATACATTAAGTAATATGTCCATTAACTTATTCAATTAGCAAATAAGGCCTATACACAATCATTCAACCAATTGATTAGTTTCCAAAAATACTAAAATGCATAGATGAGCTCATCATACCATTTTTCTTTATATAACTATGTATGTCGGTATCGCTGAATTATTGAATTTCCGATGGACCTTTCCTTTTCTAATTGTACACTTGAGGTGTACGTTCCTTTTCAACTGGTACACACAAAGTATACATTTCCTTTTCATATGGTATACACAAAGTATACCTAACCTTTCCAAGTGTACACACAAAGTGTACATAACTTTTTCAAGTTGTACCATTTGGGTACACAAATCTTTTTCAAGTATTACCCTTTTCAATTTACATTCCTTTTCATAATGAGATCAAAAGATTATCCTTTAGGGACAACCTTTATTGCAACATATGCAAGATCTTATATTCACGATAATCACCTGTCCAATCGGAAATCAATATTCAAACGGATTCATGCACCATTTCATCATTTATATGTAAATCACAAATTAACATTGGTTTATTACATGTACATACCAATTACAAATCATGATGCACATAATTCAATAATCAATTCAACACATTTATATGCTTAATTTAGTTATACGAACTTACCTTGACAATTGATCGTATTTACTAATCCAAGGTTTTTCTTTCCCTCGATCTTTTTCTTTGTTCGACACTTGTGGATCTATATAAATAAATTTAATCATCAATTCTATGATTTTTACATTCAATCAAGCCCATTTCACATTTTAGGCAATAGTACCATTTTGCCCCTAAACTTTTAATTAATTCTAATTTCGTCCCTAGGCTCGGAAATTGAAATTCATGCAATTTACTCATTATTCCAAGCTTATTCAAATTTCCAATATAACTTTTACAGCACATATATTTCATAAATTTTATAATTTTTCCAAGAATTTTACTACTTTGCAATTTAGTCCCTACACATGCTTTCACTAAAAATCACCTTGTAAAAGTAGTTTATTTATCAATAATCTTTCATTTTTTATTAAAAAATTTCCATTTACAGCATATTCATCCATGGGTAATTTTTAAACTTTGGTTTTCTTTCAATTGAATCACCCAAATAAAGAAATTAAGCTTTCCCGATCTTAAAAATATAAAAATTACTAAAAACGGGACATAGAACTTACCAAATCAAGCTTGAGAAATTTCCTTTCTCTCTCCTAGGGTTTCCATGTATTTTATGAAGAAGAAGATGATATAAAATGGGTTTAATTCTATTTAATCATTTATCATACTTTATTTAATTCAATTTTCAATTTAATCCTTAACCTTTTTCAATTTTTCCATGGATGACTCATTAAAAATATTTACATATTTTTCATCAATGGTCTAATTGTCATATAAGGACTTCTCACTTTTAATTCTATAGCTATTTAATCCTTATAACTACTAGAATTCAACTTTGACATTTTATTCAGTTTAGTCCTTTTTTGCAATTAGACACATATTTGATAAAAATTTTCTATAAAAATTTTCATGAAATATTCCTATCATAATACCTATTATTTTATGAAATTTAAATAATTTCATTTTTCAGACTCGGATTTGTGGTCTCGAAACCACTATTCCGATTTCACTGAAATTGGGTTGTTACAATTCTGGCCCGAACATCTATTTTGCTAAGAGGTAGACATTTGCTTTTCTTTCTAATCTTCATCCTCTTTTAGAAATTTAAGAAAATTACAAATAAAATGATCAGTTGATCCACATCTATAACAAGCTCCCGTTTTACTTCTGCACTCACCAAGGTGATATTTTCCACAAAATCTACATTTGGATTTCGGAGCATTTTGTACACTACCCACACTATCAGTTGGTCTAGTAGGTACCCTGAAATCATGTTGAATCGTCTTGTTTTTATTTGAACGTTCAGACACTGAGGTAGCTCGGCTAAAATCTTCTTTAATCTTTTTCACCGGTGATGTTGAAAATGACTTGGAAGAGCCTCTCTTGTGAAATTCTTGATTTCGCCTATCCCGTTGTATCTTACAGTTGTAGACTTCTTCTATTTTCTGTGTACGATCGGACAAGACAACAAATTCTTGTATTTCATTACCTCCAATCATCATTCAAGTTTCATCATTTAGACCATCTTCAAACCGAATACACATTTCTTCTTCAGTAGGCATAATTTCTTGAGCATATTTACTGATATATACAAATTCTCTTTCATATTTAGCTACCGATTTCCCTAACATAACTCAAGAAATTCTCTCTTTTTCTTGTCCAAATACCTTTTTCTGACATATTTCTTTTTAAACTCAGTTTGGAAAAATTTCCAGAAAATTTTCTCCTTCGGTACCACAGCTACTATTGTCGACCACCAGCTGTGCGCTTCCTCTTTTAATAATGAAACAACACATCTAAGAAAATCATTAAGAGAGAAAACCGTTTCTTCAAAAACCTGTAATATATTTTGAAGCTAGTACTCAACTTTAACCGGATCATCCTCTAATCTGCCCCGAAATTCTTCAGCACCACACTTTCTAAGCTTCTCAATCGGAGTACGTCTATTAGGTTTAATCACTGGAAGAGGTAAAGCTGCAACCAGAGGTACAACATGTGGTACGATAAGGTATAGAGGTTGCTGAGTTGGATTTTTTTCTTACATAAACTCACTGAACCACTGGTTCATATATCCAAAAAAACATATTTTTTAAGTTCATGTTCCTGAGCCGAAAGAATCCGGACATTACTACTCGTCCCATGTTCAGAAGTCGTTACTTTACTGTTAACCTCATCATTATCAACACGTTCAGCTTCATCTGACATCTTTACAATCTATAAGAAAATAAAGGTTAGATTAGATCATACACATCACACTGTCACTGATTTATATGGCATGTGTAACACCCTGAAAATTTCTACAGTAAGATATTATCCTTAATATAGTAAAATAAAGAAATAAAGTGACAAGAAGAGGAAAATTGAGTTATGTCACTGGGAAGTATATTATGACATATTAATTCAAGAAATGACTAAATTATAAAAGTAAGAAAAGTTTTGTGGCCTAATAGTAAATACTTAAAATTTAAAGGATTAAAGTGTAAATATGAAAAAGTTGAAGGACTAATAGTGCAAATATATTAAGGTTGGAATGATCTAGAAATCAAGGAAAATTGATGAATTAGGACCAAATTGAATAGGTGAAGAATTATGAGGGACTAAATTATAATTTTACCAAATTAAGTGATGACTTAAGAGTCGAATTTTAAAAGATCACAAAGAGCAAAATTGTCAACTGGAAGAGAGAGAAATCTAGAAAGCAATAATGATGTTGGTGACATTTTATAATTATTTAATTAGATAATTATTATTTATTTAATATTTTAATAAGATATTTTATTATTTTATTATTTTATTTAGTCTATATATATGTGTGTGTGTGTGAAAACACACACACACACACACACCATTCATCATCTTTCCCATGCACTAACGTGAGAGGAAGAGAGAAAGAAAGAAAATTTTTCTTTCTTTACAATTTGGTCCTTCTACCAAAAATTCACCATTTTCACCTAAAAATCAAAAGAATTTCCATAGCTACCAAGAGAGAAAAATGTTACGGAGACTATGGGAAATTAAAACATCAAGTTGGATTCAAGAAAAGGAAGCTGAAGGAGAGAGAAAATCAAGTTAAAGATTGAAATCAATGGAACAAGGTAAGATCATCAATATTTCAATACATTTTTAAGATTACTATTATTGAAAAAGCATGGAATTGATGTTAATGTAGAGTTTTCTTATATATGGTCTTATGTTCTTGATATGTTAGTGAAGAAAAAAAATAAGAGAAAGTAATGAGAAATAGCATAGAGAAAGAAAATAAGGGTGTTATAAACATGATAAATAAACATCTTGCACTAAAACAGTTTTGGACAGCAGCAGTAGGCTAACTTTGAAAAATCACCATAAATTGTGGAAATCGAATTAGAGGATGAAAAAAATATGGAATTAAATTTTATCGAGTTTAGTTTCTTGTAGAAGAAATGGTGTAAGCAATGGAATCGTGAATTGTGAGATATAATAAATTTAGTGAGACAAGGTCAGAATGATTTTGGGTTCCCCTGTTCTTACTTTGGAAATAATTAGGTTCTTAAAGTTATATTTTTAAAATCCTGAATGAGTCTATTTTCAATAGAAACAAACAAGAACATCATCCGAATCCTGTACAATGAGATAATTAATTTTTAGTAAAGAAGGGTTGGAACTATCAGACAACAAAATAAGGGTGACTTTAAAGAATAAACTGTACTTATTGGCTGAACCAAAAATTCTGAAAATTTTATGGTAATAAGATACGTAAGTCTAGTTTCACATAAAATTAGCGGATATTAATTTTGAGTTCTTCAGCTCAAGATATAAATAATTTAGTGACTATGATGCAAATGGACAGTTTTGAATATACATATAAGTAAATAGTAAAATTATTGATAATGTTGCCTATAGCATGTTATATAAATATAGGATGTGGAAGGGAGAGGAGAAGGAGGAAAATATGTATGAATATTTAGCTAGCATGGCTAATTTGCATGTTTTAGGCTCAGGGACTAAATTGAATAAAAGTAAAACTTTATGGGAAATTTTGTAAAAATGTTAGAAATGAAAAATTTGCATGAAATGGATTATTTTATTATTTAAAATTGTAAAATTGAATGAAATTATTAACTTAGTTCAAGATCAGGGAAAAACATGTTTTAAGGATTAAATTGAAAAGTGTTGAAATTATGAAAAATTCTGATATTTTATAAAATTCATGGGTTGTTATCAATTTGTATGAGAATAACGGCTGGAAATAAGGATTAAATTGTAAGAACTTTATTTTTTTGAGCCTAAAGATGAAATCATCATTAATTAAAAGTTTAGGGGCAAAATGGTAAGTTTGTTTAGAGCATTAATTGAATGTATTAGAACATGAAATAAATGAAAACGACGATCAAATTTATTTATGAAGATCCGGATGACTCAAATACGAGACTTGAACATGGAAAAGAAAATATATCGGATTAATAAAATTATAAACATGAACAAGCAACGAAGTAAGTTAATGTAACTTGAATTGTATTTTTAAATACATGAAATATCGATATAATGAATTATCTGATTTATGTTTATGAAGAAATGACAAGAGAATGATATTTATCATGACATGTAAATATGTGATTATCTTTGATACGTTGATACAAGGAAATTAAGTATATTGAGACGAGTAATAAATTCAAGTAAAATATGTCGAGAAAAATAAGTAAGTTTAAGGGACAATATGTTTGATTTTAATTGGTTCCAAATACGAACGTTAAATGAAATAAAATATCTGATAAATAAATCGGTAACTTCGTTAATGCTCCATAACTCTATTCCGGTGATGGATTTGGGTTAGGGGCGTTACAGTATGTATTTCTAGACATTTCACACACTACGTTCAGTCTGAGAATCGATTAAACCATAGCTCTGATACCAATAAATGTAACACCCCTAACCCGTATCCATCGCTGAAATATGGTTACGGAGCATTACCGGAATTTACAGATCAATAAAAAGATATTTCATATAATATAACATTCATGTGAGAAACCAATCGAAATCAAATATATTATCCTTTATATAAGCCCTCGAGGCCCAAAATACGTGTTAGAAACAAGTCGGGACTAAATCGGGTACTTAAAGAATTTTTCAGAATTATTTAAAATTTTAACACTTTAGGGGTCACACAGCCGTGTGGCCAGCCCTGTAACTCACACGGTCAGGAGACACGCTCGTGTCTTAAGCCGTGTGGGCATTTGAAATAGGGATACACGGCCATGTTTAGCCCGTGTCTGTACCCGTGTAACTCTCTGACTTGGGTCATACGGCCAAGCCACACGCTTGTGTACTAGGTCGTGTGAGCATACTGACTTGAGCAATTTAAAAGATATAGGGGAGACACGGTGTTGTCACTTGACTGTGTGTCACACGCGCATGTCTTTGCTCGTGTGGACGAAAATAGGTCATTTTCTAAGCCACTTTTCTCACTCAAATTGACACCAACCTAACCTCAAGAAATTACACATCAACAAGCCATAACAAGGCATTCAACACAAGCTAAAATCAAGTCTTCAACATATATTATCACCACATACAACTATTGAACTCTTAGGCACTTCAAATGTCAACTTTTAAAAAATATATATCAACCAAGTACTTACCTAATTAATTTATCTAACCAAGTTACCCAAGTTCACTATGAGTCAATTACATACATACATATATCACTTATACTAATATTACAAATATACCTTAATTTCATATCAATCTGAAAGTTGGTTATACAAACAAAATATTATTATTCATAATATTTACATAAGCTAAACTATGACTAAGACAGTGAAAAAGCCTATACATGCCATATAAACCGTATTGAACATTTCAAAAACTACTGAGATCAGTTGGATAATGTAACTTGAGTGCTGATCTGTTGGTCCAACCTTCTAAAAATCTACAAAGACATTAAATAATACAAATAAGCTTAATCAAGCTTAGTAAGTTCGAGGGGTTAAACAAAAATATTACCAAACCTACTATAACATGTCAAATAAATAAAATCATTCATGTCAATTCCCTGTCATTCACAACTTCAATTGATAAATACATTTGTATTCAAATCAATACAAAAATAAATAACATGTCTTTCAAATTCATTAAATAAATCACTTTACCAAAAATTCTCCATTTGAAGAACGACTTACGGATAAGAGTACATCGTCAACAGAAGCTCATAAGAGCTAGTCCATCTGAATATGCCAGCAGAAGCTCGAAAGTTGAATAGAAGCTCGTAAGAGCTGATCCATCCAATTACGCCAAACAGAAAGTAAAAAATAAGAATTCACAACAAATGCTAGACCTTGGTTTACTTGGGTAAAATGCTGATATCTCCTTCCAATATCATCATACAACAAGTTACGAATGTATTGAAATCTCGCGTTCAATTCAAACTGATTATTCAATTCAATATTATAATTCCAACAATAATTTATTTCCAACAATAGAATAAATGCATAATAGCATTCATCAATTTATACAAATGTTAAATTTTAACCACACGAACTTACCTGGACTGAATTATAGTAATTGCAGAAGTTAAGGGACTATTCCGCTATTTTTCCTTTTTCACGAGTATCTACGGGATCTTAATCTATAATATAAAATAATTCATTTATTGGCATATATTCTATTTCCAATTCACTTCACAATTAATCCCTTTTTATTTTTTTGAATTTACACAATTAACCAAAACTTTTACAATTTTTTCAATTTAGTCCCATAATTAGTTAATCTATCAAATTAACTAATTTTCTCAATCAATAATCTATCCAAATATTCTAGGCCTTCATACAGTCCCTAATAAACCCAAAATTCACTATCAAACCCTAATATTTTAACCTTTTCACAATTTAATCCTAAAATCAATATTTAACACAATCACTTTATAAAATCATCATACAACATAATCAAAGCTCTAAATCCATGTTATTCATAAAAAACATCTAATATTTATCAATGAAAACTTCCAAATTTTTTAATAAAATCAAAAACAAAGCTATGGTTTAGTTTGACCTAATTGTAACAATCTCAAAAACATAAAAATTATAAGAAACGGATAAGAATTGAACTCACATATAGCAAAAGTATGAAAAACAGCTTAAGCTCTCTCTCCTATGGCTGTTTTGGTTGAAAATTGAAGAAGAAATGTCTAGCCTCATCTTTTAATTTAGGTTTATTAATTACTTAAGTCCTTTCTATTTTATTAATCAAGCCATTTATCACTTAATTATCATAATGAACAAGTTTTGCACAATTTTTTAATTTAGTCCTTTTTAATTAATTAACTATCGAAACATTAAATTTTTTCAACGGAACTTTAATACTACCTTAATGACACTCCGTAAATATTTATAAAAATATTTACGGTTCGGTTTATAGAAACGAGGTCTCGATACCTCACTTTCTAAAACCACTTGACCTAATAAATTATTATAAAACACAAATTACCAATTCAAAAACCTTTTTTTTAAAACCCTACTTGACTCGTAAATATTAAATAATATTATTTACAAACTTACTCACCAAATTTAGTGGCCTCGAAACCACTGTTTCTGACACTACTAAAAAATCGGGCTGTTACATATCACATTTAACAATTTCCTTTTCTTTTTATCACTCATATGTTTTAAACCACCTTGATATACCTACTTAACCTTCAATATTCATGGCTTGACATCTGATTCATAGCACCAAAACAATAATTAGGACAAAGAAAGGTTTGAGTTTCTTTTTAGGCTTATATCTAAAAAATTATGCTTCATCAAGAAAAATATTTGAAAAAGATCAAATTATGGGACCTAGGGACAATAATAGTATAAGGTTGGTTTATTTAGGCTCTAACTATGTCAAAGAATATCTTAGGTCATCCTTAAATATTTCATATCATACAATTCCATAACGTTCATTATTCAACTAAATGAAAACATGTCATTCAAACGTGCATTATCCAAAATTCTCCATAACATGAATTTATCCCATAGCATAAACTTGAACACGATTTCCATTTCATTTCACAAACAATTACCTCCAAATTGTTGAAAAAATTAACAATAAGTGAACTAAGTAGTCTCCCTTAAACAATTCAATTAACAAGGCATTAATCGACACTCACATGCTCCATTTCCCATTAACATGCTCAATTCCAATTAGTTTAAGCAATATGGAGTTTTTATTTGTTTATTGTGGACATTTTTGGACTGTTTTGGGTTTTTATTTTTGTTCTGAAAATTTTTATTTTTATTTAATTCATTAGGACTATTTTAGTATTTTTTTACGCAAAAGTTTTTATCATTTAAGGACGCTTAACTATGATAGTTAAAAAAATGAACCACGATTTTATATGCAAAAAGCTATAAGGTTTTTCGTTGCAAGATTAACTGAGGTTTCTCCTAAAATGTTTTAAGCACGTAAATGTTCTCAAGTAAATTGGGTTTATTTTAGTAACACAATTAAGCTGTGATTTCGAAGTTGTGTTTCACAAAAGAGTTGTTCAATTGAGTTTTTCGTTCTTTGAAGTTGGTTTTCATCAAAATTAAACATTTGCTTCTTATGCTTGTGCGATGTAATCTCTATGATCTGACTGTAACATTTAAGCCAAGTATGAGGTGTTATAGTTCTTTTAGTAGATTGACTCTATGACTAAATGATTTTTTATTAATAGACGTTGAGTCAGAATTTAATTATAAATTATTTAAGCTCTAATTATATATTTGATCACTCCCACCACTAGCTCAATATAACTTTGTACGAATTATATTATAAGAGCCGTTTCTTACAAATGGATGAAAAGATATGAGAAAATTGATTGCATGTATTACAATTTTTAATAAAATACATATTCTCGAAGTAACAAGAGATAACTTGAAAATTAATTTAATTTCTTTGGATTATTATCTAATTGAATGTAAGTTTTTACATATTCCCTTATATATATGTCGTATTCATGTTGGTTTTCGCATAATTTCATAGTTAATCAATTTAAAATTTATCCATTTTATACCAATTTTAATACATGATATAATTTTTGTTGCAAGTATTTTACTTTTGTTCTCGTCAAGTTTTTTTTCAGTGATATATCTTAAATATTTTGTATTTTCCATGGTTGATTGTAATTTTTCATTTTTCATTTAAAATTTCTTTATTTAAAAGTTAAGATATTATATATTAACAAAAATGTAATATTATTTGATTTTTGGAAGAGAAGCGAGAGTATTCTTCAGTAAGAATAAAACAATGGCATTGGCCCCGGTAACCGAACCCAGTGGTCCGGCAGGGTACAGTGATTGTCGGTGTCCATTCTTTCAGCAATTTGACACAATCTCTTCTCCAAATAGCTACAATTCGCTACCACGTGCATGCGTCTTATGCTTTGGATATATTTTTCTTTTATTTTTAATTTAATCGTAAATTCAATTGAAAATGGAAAAATAAGAGAAAAAAGGGGGACAAGGTTGGTTCCATGGAAATGGAAAAATTCCCCATACAACTATTAGATTTTTTGGACTTCGGAGATATAGAAAACTCAATTCAAAATTTCCACACTCAAAACATAAACCTCCTATTTCATTTAGTCAGTTAATCTCATTTTTATTTATTTCTATTTACAGAAAAAGATTGTAATGTTCAAAATTAATATCTTGAAAGAAAGTAATATTTAGGTTAAAACCTAGATTTTTTTTTTCAAATAAAAATTATCTCAAATTCTAAAAAAATCAACTTCATTGATCATAGAGATTCTTGGATAATTATTATATATATTGTTTTGGCAGTGCATGGTAATAGGCATGGCCATGAGAAGCAAAGAAGACAGACAACGGAAGTTTGTCCAATATCTTGTGAACAAATTTAAGGGGAGGAAATATTGGACACCTAAAGGAAGACCACACCACATGCTCATTTCAATTTGCTTACATAAACCAAAATTCAAGCACTCTACTCATCTTGGGTCTTTTTCTTTTCTTAATAATTTCATCTCATGCTCATATGGGACTGTCTTAAAGTCTTGTAAAGAAGTATTAAACAAATACACACACGTGTATAGCTGAAATTTAGGCACCAAATTTACTCTCTTTTTCCCATAAATAATTGATAACATGGACAAACCATACCAATATTTAGGACAGAATATTAGGCATAAAAATGGCAAAACAGCTTGTCCTTATTAGGTTTTGTGCTAACCTAGCTATACTTCACATTCGTTAAGCATTAAATACGTTGGTACGCACTTACATACATACATACACTTAAATAGATAATAAAAGTTAACCTAGCTAGTTATGCTTGGTAATGAAACAGTTGGTTGTTGAAACAGACAGTTTGGAGGCTATGGGACTGATCAATAATCGCACCAGAATGGATGTATCGAGGCTGGTAGTAATGGTCTGGGAAATGATGGACAGAGATTGGGAGGTTACAGTACAGTTTTCACCTCGCATAATGAATATGGCCGCTGACTTTATGGCTAGTATGTCCAAGAATTTATCAATTGGGTTATACATCTTTGAAGAACCACCACATGGGATGGCTGCAACTCTGCTCCAAGATTGCCTGGGTCTTAGAGTGTTACCTGCAGAATGCTATGGCTAGTTCTACCTAGCTTCCTTTCTTATTTATCAAAGAGAGAAACAATTAAACTAGTACTAATTACAGATCGCTAATATTGAAAAAAAGGAAGACAAAAAAATCATCAATAAATTACTATTCCTTTTCATTCCGAGAAAGATAAATTATATGTGGTGTTAAATCCACCTATGGTGAGAAATTTATGCTCTAAGGATCATTTTTAAGCATATCCCTTTCCACTTCCAAATAATGCATCATTTTGAAATGATATGCCTCTTTCATGTATCTAACTTTACATCCATCTTGAGTTAAAAAATAATTTTCATTTTCATATTTGGATTATCAGATATACAGTATACAATCTTCTATATACTAAAAGTTGTGTTACCCTCAAAAATATTTTATCTTAAATCTGGACAAGATATTTGAACCAAATAGCAAAACTATTTGTGAAACATACATGCAACCATAAGAATTTTGAAAATAGCAAAATCCAGAGGGAAAAAACAAAATAAAGCGAGAAACCATTAAATTATATATTTTTTCTCGTATGTTTTCAACAAGTATAGTCTTGATAATCCCTATCTTATATGTTTGATCTTCATATGCATGAATTGTAAGGGCAAGAACATTCGATATAGAAAATTAAGGAAGGGTAAGTAAGCCCTAATTAAGCAACTCCAAGAAATTAAATTCGAAATAAAAAATTTAATTGCTTGGGGGAGAAGATATGATGGTGATGAAGAAGGACAGATTAATGAATATATATGTATGATAATATCCATCAAGCACTCTTACATCTCCTTTTCTTGAAAGGAGGGTGAGCAGCACTATTGTTAGTAGAAAATGAGTAAGAGTTTGATCCAAAAAAAGACTCTACCTCTTCATTTCTTGTAGTTTCAAAGAACTGCAACTCTGATACTTTTCTCTTCATCCTCGTCATTGGTTTCTTCCTGGGTGTCGGTGGGCAACTTTGAATCGCTGGTATCTTGTGATCTCTCGAACTTGGCGTTTTACACTCTTCGCCTTCATCTTCATCATCGTCTAATTTTCTCGAGGTCACAGTTACTTCTTCATCATCATCATCATCATCTTTTCCAATCCCTTTCTCTTTTTCTTCGTCTTCTTCATCTTGCTTTCGTTGTTGTTGCTTAAGTTCTTGAGGACTGTCTTGAAGAATACTTTCATGGCGATCCTTGGACATGGAGGTCAAACTTGAAAGTAAAGCTAAATAATAAGTAATCTGAAAGAGAGAAAGAGAAGGGGGGAGAGAATTTGTGAATCTTGCGACACTTCGTATTTGATTTTCTTTCTTATCTTTTCACGAACAATAGATTTAATTTTATATATATCTTGAATGAAATATTTAAATTTAAAAAATCAAATTCAAATTCCTATCATATATCTTATTTTTAATATTTAATAGTTTTACATATTAAAAAATTAACGTATATCACTATTGATAAAAATATATATACATATCACTTTTTTTTAATCATAATAGTATTTTAAATTATAATAAGAATAATAAAACAAATCAACCGAAACAAAAGTAAGAATAAAACTAACTCAAGTCAATTGACTTATCCTATATACTCACCCAAACTTACGTTTCAATATCAAATTTATGAGCGGAAAGGAACTCTAATTTCTTTTATTTACCCAAATACTCATATCACTTTTATACTTTATCCAAAAACTATACTCATAATCAAATAATTTTCTTTAATATCTAATTAATGTCTTCTCTTTATACCAAAAAAGAATGAATGGGTTGTCAAATTTTGGTATTTTTATTATTTCTACCTTTAGATATCACAATATGGTAGTGATTTTACCATAATGACGGTCCATTCAATTCAAATTTCCGCCAATAAAAGGAAACTTATAATATAAGATTCATAATAGTCTCTATCTAAACAGTTCAAAGTGTACAATAAATGGTCAGAAATTGACATTAAGATAAGGTTATGGCAGTTCCCTCCCATTCTAATTTCAGTTGCACCTTGCACTTCAATAAAGGAAGTGCGTAGGTTTACTTCAATAATCTACATCTTTCATTGTTATTAAGTGTAGTATTCTTGTATTCAGGTATATCATTATATTAAGAATATAATATTGTATTTTGAGATTTTTTTGAATAATTTTATTATAGATTTTAATTATATATGTTTTTTTTAAGATAATGTTTATAATTATTTATAACCCCTCCCTAATTCATAAATAAGAGGATAACACGTTTTAGTGTATCTGAACTCATACCCTTCTGCACTAACAACAATATTTATGCCAATCAAGTTAAGACTCAATCGACCGCACTTTTAAGATTTACATTTTAGTAATTTAATATATAAATATTTGATTCTTTATTAATAAATTTTTTAAACACAAAAAGATAATAAGTTAAACAATTTAGTTTTAAAATCTTAAAATGTTAAATACTATATTATACGGTTAAAGTTTTTTAAGAAATTAATATGATAAAGGAGTTAGACAATTTATATAGTTGGATGTCATGTTTTTATTTTTATAAAAATAATTAAGTTATAATATTATTTATATTACCATATAATCAATAAATATAATAGTTATTTAATATTTTGTAATATAATAGTTCGACCCTAATTCTTTTTATTTTCTTGATCATTTTAAATTTTTATTTTTAAAATTTATTCAAAAAATTGATTGAATAGTTAAAATTTTAATGACATGACATAGCAACCTATATGGTTATTTAAGCATATTGCATTATTGACATGGATAAATTTGTAAAATTTGTTAAACTTTAAATAATTTTTAATATTTTTGAACTTTCATAAAGTATGCGCAAGTCTTCTATGTCGGTATTGTTAAAATTTAAATAGTTCAGTTAATTTTTCATATAAAAAACAACAATTTTAAAGTTGAAAATCAAAATAATTCCGATCCGATTTTCCATTAGCAGAGAAACCAAAAACAAATGTTGTTGGGGGCAGCGCTTGACTTTTTATTTGAAACCCCTCATCTTTTATTCTTAGTTGAACCTTGAGAACTACTTTTATTTCAATTTGATCTAAATATTGCTTAAGAAATAAAAATAAATAATAGATGCAAATTCATATTCAAAATAAAATTTTAATAAGGTCATTCCAATGACTTCTTAATTAGCTTTCAAACCTTGCCAAGTAAAGCAAGGAATTACAATATAATAGTAGATGAAATTGTAGGCAATTTACTTACTTGCAAGAATCACAATTGTAGGACCTAACAATAGATTATTAGGGGAAAAGACAGCTAAATGAAATTTGCCTAAAAACAACCAATAGCATATAAAATTAATTAACTTAATTATTTCCTGTTTTAAATGGGAAATGGAAGAGACTGTAACATGTATTAATTATTTGAAACACAATTATTAAAAAATGATTAATAGATTGTAAATTTTTCTTATTTAGTCAATAAAAGTAATATGTAGTATAAGATAAATATAGTATGGGGGAAGTTAAAATTTTTTTAAGGATCGAAATTGAATTTAAAATTTTTAAGAGATTCAAATGTGATTTTATCATTTTATTATTTTTGAAGAAATTAAATAAAAAAAATTCATATTTAAATGGGTCAAAGTGTAATTTTATCATAAAGTAATTTATAATTTTATCATTTTTAAAAAGACTGAACTAATTATTTTTAGAGGGTTAAGCCCCTGCTAGCCCCTCTAAATTGGCCTTAAAAATATATAGATACACTTTTCCAATTAATATAATTTTAATGAAAAAGCAAGATAAATCTAAAATGTAATAGTAATTGAAAGACATTTCTTGAAAATTTTAAAAGGATTAATAAAATGTAAAAGATCTAAAATTTTCCTAATTAATCAATGAAAAGTAAAAAAAAAATTATAATATAATATAAACATGTTCAAATAATATTTTTTCCAAACTATATATAACTTACTCAACATTATACAAAATTAATCAAAGAAATAAAATAACACTCTGTAGAAAATAACGATTGGAAAAAGTTTAAAAAAAATTATTAGTATAATTATATTTAATTTGCATAAATATCAAAATTGTACATCAATCTTAATAAATTTTGCAATTTATGAAATTTAAGTTTAAATTGGTTGAAATTATATTTTAATGAATAAATAAGGTTTGGAAGAGAGAGGGTTATGTCATTTGAATGTAATTTGTGATTCACCTTGTCTGCATATACAGCTAGGGGCATAGGATACCGTTTTTGGAGTTGGGAAAAATAATTCCAATCTTGACAAACACATAGAATTCCCTGCCACATTATATAAAAAAATTACTCTATTATTTATATTTTTCTCCATATCTAACCACCTCATCTCTTTAATGCCAATTATCCCCTTGTTTTTTTAGTGAAAATAATTTAATTTCCGTGGAAAAAATGTAAACAAAGAAATAATTGAAGAGCATTAGAATTATATATAAATGCTGTTGTGGAGACAGATCCAAGGGCCAGGTAGGGTGTTGCATGCTTCTCTCTTCTAAAATTTCCAAATTTTTAACAATTATTTAATTTTTTTTTTTTAAATTTCATCCTCCAATACATGTTTAACTTGTGAAAGAGGTTGCAGGGTAGTGTGAAGGATAGAGGCAAAGGAGTACCCTTCAACAAGCAGTTTCCTTTCCTTCTTTTTGTTTTGTATTCGTTATATATTCCTTTTAAATTTTGTAGCAATTTGCCATTGCCATGCAAACAATAAATGTCCGGAACCTAAGGAAATTGGTCCTAAACGGAAATCATTAGCTAAATATTGAAGTCTCTATTTTGTTTTTGTTTTTTTATATTTGGCATTTACAACTTTCATTGTCACTCCCCACCAAATGTTCATATTATGTTAGATAAAACACTAATAATATATTAGCCCTATTAGTTCAAGAGTGGGTTTTTCTGGGATAAGGTTTAGTTAAAAGATTCTTAGGTCATTAATGCAATCAAATATTAATTTTTGAGTAAATTACATTTAATAATATTAAATTATTAGTAAATTTATGTTTTAGTCACTTAATTTTAAAAAAATTGTAAAATGTCACTAAATTATTAAAATGTTTTCATTTAGGCTAGTGAACTATTCGAAAGTTTTTTTAAAAGTCCGGCTAGCAAGCTCCAAGCAATGATTCATCGATCAGTACAGTAAATTAGTCAATACCCATCGATAAGTAGAAGAACATGCCTTAGATCCAAGTCAATTTGACGATCAATGTCAGATTTTGAAGAAGAAAATTGTTTGAATTTTGGTTCACAAATTTGTGACATTCAAAGTTGTTTCATAAAAAAAGTTTGAACTGTAGAAGAGAATAGGAATAAGAGATTTCGATTGGTGCAGGCAATGTGAACCGAGGTCATACATCAACGATTTTAATAGCCTGATGACTCAAATGAAAATTTTCAAATAGTTCAGTAACCATCTTGTAACTTTCTGAAGTTGAATGAACAAAACATAAACTTAATAATAGTTTAGTAATAGTTTAGTGGCCTTGAATGTAGTTTACCTTTAATTTTATTTATTAAACAATAATCGAAGGTGACACATGAATAGGTAGAGGCTTTGGCCTCTTTTAGTTTAGTAAGATTGTTTTTTATCTCCAAAAATTTTAAAGTTGTAAGTTATTAAAATGATAAAACTGTATTTTGGTAACTCTAAATATTTATAATTCAATTCCAATCCCTCTAATATAAAATTTCTATCTTTACCCCTACAAAAATTTCAATTAAATTAATCATTTGGAAAAATTATCCCTATTCCAATTTTAAAAAAATAAAATAAATTGTCTTCCCTTTAAAAAACAACACTAAATTGTCCCATCTCAAACATAATTGGTATACTTTCTAGAGTAGTTTCTCTCCATGCTTGTGGTAGGAGTTTGTGGCATTAGTGAGGCCAATGTCGGCTTTGTGAGTGTAGGGATAGTGTAACAACTTGGTGTCTAGTGGTGTTGAAAAATGAAATTTTAGGACCTCGTCTCCGTAAACTGGGTCTATAAATATTAGATAGAGATATTTACGGAGTTAGCATGTTGATGACAAATAAGCAATTTAGTAAAAAGATGTGGTTAATTAAGGTATAAGGACTAAATTGTATAAGTTTAATCACTATAGATTTTTAATTAAGAGAAGGTTTGGGGACTTAAATAAAAATTATCCAAATGATCAAAATGTTAAATAGACCAACATTAACTTAGTTAAATAGACCAACATTAAGTAAAATTTAGTGGATTTTAATGGTGATTAGCATTAAGATTAATTAAAGAATGATTAATGTAATTAATCTTTGATTAAATTAATTAATTAACTTAATTGATTACTAATATATATAAGAAAAATTGGTGGAGAAAGATGGGAAAACTCATAATCTTTCTCATGCTTCCATTGTCCTAGGTTAGAAAAGAAAATAAAAACACCATTTTTGGAGCTTGAAGAATTCAACAACTTATTTCAAGTAAGTCCCTAGCCATTTTTCTTTGATTTTTATGGAAATTGAATCATGGGAGCTTGATTTAGCTAGCCCATGTATCAATTTGTGAAACTGTTAAATTTTTTTAAGGTTTCCATTATTGAGAATTGGATGAATTAGGTGTCAAATTGATAGGAATTAAGCTTAGATTATAAAAAGGACTAAATTGTAAATATTAACAAGCTAAATCGATAGTGCGTTATGTTTTTTGACTATTCTTAGGTAACGTCGACACAATACTTTCAAGATGGAAGGGAAAAGCGAAAGTGAACGACGAGTAACCCAAAAACTTTGGTTTGTACATTTATGATTTGGAGCATTTACGCAAATCCAATGAGAAAGCTCTGAAAAAATACCAAAATGACACTAAAAAGAATTTGGCGGAGGCCTTGCACATACCATAATCCAACCTGGTCATTCACGCCCAAGTTGCTACGTGTCCTCTTAATCTGAGTCAGGTGAACTTCAACTACTTACAGAATGTCATCGCTGAGTTCCTGAACTTCAATGTTTATAATCCTGAAGGCAAAGATTGGGAGAAGTTCCAGAGGGAATGGAGGCAACCAGCCAACTTCTTCATCTCTAGAGAGCCAGAAATAAATGAGGCAAATTTTGAAGAGTCTGATGCTCCTGAAGAAGTCCCCAAAAAATGCCCACAGCCAAGAGTTCCTACTGAACCTTCGACTAGCTTCAGAGGAGGGAGATTGAAGACTTCTTTTTTTGGGGTACTAAATTTCTATGTTCTACTTGTATCTTTTTTCCTTCTCTTATTAATAGAATTATCTCTTCTTCTTTTTTCCAACTAGACTCATCTTCTTCAATACTAACAGTGTGTCAGAGTATTCGTCATTACTAGTTTTTTTAACTTACCTGAGTGGCTAAGCCAGGTCCGTCCTATCATGCATACAAGGTTGACTCTATCTCAACTTCCAAAGGATCGACTAAATTGAAAGCTCTTATACCAATTAAATTGTAACACCGTATACCTATCCTAGATATAGGATGCCACAATACTTAAATACTTAACAAAAATTTTATAACTGGCGAAAACCATACTGAACATACTTTTTAATTTATTTATATTCTTTTCTAAGTCAAAAGATTTTGAAGGAAACGTTTATTAATTATAGCAGATTCTCAAAAGCAATATAAGACATTACAACTTATACACATTATTGGTGGATAACTATATGCCAATCTCTACACTTGGCCACCTTATACACATTTCGCTTGATGGGCAGATCCCAAACTTCACACCATATTACGGATCCTATTTCACAATCTTTTGAAAATAGAAGTTGGATACATTTTTCAAAATGATATACATATGAATACTACTCTTGGCGGATTCTTATACTGGCTTTGGTGGCTGCCAGGATGTCCGTCACACTGTATCTTTAAGTCAATCTAGACAACGTGCTTATTCTAATGAATGCAATATTTTAGGTCATCTGCAATATTTTAGATCATCTAAAATAATCCCAAATGACTTCAATACATAACATAAGAATTCCCAAGTTTGGCGGGCATTTACACCACCCATAATTCTAGATATGCCAGGCTTTTTGTCCTAGAAGATTGCAAATGGTGGGTTCATCAGTTAGGTATACTACCAAGAATTCTTTTAGAAAATTCCTCAGAGGCATACCTAGATCTCTCCACAAAGACATTACAGAATTCTCCTTATAGGCTTTCTAGAATACTCGCAACGAGAGCTTCCCAAATAACCTTGCCACTATGGCTTCCCAAATAATATGCCACATAAGGTTTTCAAATAATTCACCATAAGCTTTACAAATAACTCATCACAAAGGATTTGCAAATAACTTGCCAGAAAGGCTTCGGTTTGGTTTACCACCAAGGCACCACACAAACTATCGTGTTTGACGATATGAATTTGCCTAAACTCAACATCACTTAAAGTTTGCCCATCATCGCCCCCGGGACACGCAAAAACCCTAGTAGATAAAAAAGGCTCATCTGCCATTTCCAAAATGTGTCATGGCCATGGTCTTTTCACATATCTGCCACACTGGGCTTTTCTCGTGTTTACTGTCCCTGTGAACCTCATGTCTACAATCTCAACAAACTATATTTTCTTCATATTGGCCTTCATGTTTTCTATCCTGGTGGACGCCATCAAAGCACTACCATAGGTTCCATTATCATATCACATATTTTTCCGACACTCCGCCCAAACCCCCTTATCCTAACAATATTTTGTCATACATCACTTCAATAACATAATGGACACATTTACGTAGATTTCACTCATACCCATAACAGAATCATACTTTCCATGCATGCTTACTACATATCGGCATATTCATGTAGCACATCGCACACTTCAATACATACATACAGATGTTTTATAGAAAACACACACACTCGCATACATACAACAACTCCTCAAGAAGATATGCACAACCACATAGACATCAACCATACAAAGAATCATCATAAAATAGCATGCAGGAGTCAAGTCTAGAGACTCACTAGAGACCCACATTTACCTCAACCCGAAGCTTCTATTTCAATCATCCTTCCCAATCCAGCAGTAGTAATTGCTTGAAAGATCATGAAAATTCCATTGGGATTCCCATTTACAGATAGTTTACTAACATTTCAACTACATGCGACCCTCCATACAAGGCCTTCCACTCACAACCTATTGTTCTTACGTCTTTTATCATCCTTACTCTTCAACAATATTAATATGCAGCTTTATAAAACTTACCAGAAGGTTGAATCATCCATTGAATAAACAAAATCTTAGCTCTAACTTAATGTATAAGAAGATAATATATTTAAGTTAGAAAGAATGACCAAAACGTAGATTAGAAAGAAAAACCATTTGGAATGCCTTCCCCATTCTCTCTCTATATATATTCTCGGTCCCCTTTTTGTGGATTTGACAAATGGCGAGCGATGCTTACTGAAATTGTCCCCTAATTTTTCTACTAAATCTGGGGGAAGATAAAAGGAAATATGGTAAAGATCTACATTACTAATTGACCAGTAATGGGGAGGGTCAAATCAATTTAGTTGACTCCTAACCACTCCCATTACAAGAACCAACTTGAATAGTGCTCATGTAAATTGAGCATACTATATCTTGGTGGTGACTCTCGTATGGTATGATCTTATACAACTTTCTTATACACTTGGTAGGTTCTTTATACTCAGCCAAAACTGTGAGGCGTACTTTTCACTTGAAGACACCTTGTAATTAAATCCTTAGATACTGCTAACAAGTGGATACTTTAACACTAGTATGCATCAATACTCTAATTCATCAGTAAGCCAGCAAAGTGGTGAATTATGCTACTATAGTGCGCCAAAACAATTAACATGCATACCTCACTCGCCTTTTTGGATCCATCATTTTTGGGGTGTGACAAATATAACCTTGATTAACAATAAATCATAGAGTCAAATATTTCTTTCACTAGAGTAAAAATAACAAGAATAGAAAAAAAAAGGCATAGAAATGTTCAAATCAAGTTCTCAAAACCTAAAATCAACAAATAAAGACTAGAAACCATATTAACTTGCTAAAATCAAGTGTTTAAGATCAAGAAAACTCAAAGATTTAACTCTTTCTCTATCAATGATGTTTTTACAGGAACGAGAGGTTGAATTGGAAATGAAATATTTGGTTTAAAATGTAAAATAAATCTAGAGTCTCGTTAGAAATCTTACCTTTAAAGCTTATGATCATGGAAATTTTGATTTCAAATAAATGGAGAAAAGATGTGAGAATTTAAGAGAAATTCTTGAGAGATGAAAGCTTGATTTGTGAAAATGGTTGGGAATAATCGCTCCCTCCATTCATTTTAGGATAATAGGCCAATTACTAATGGGTCACTAGTCTAGTACCAATATTAACCTTTATAAAGTTCTAAATATAACTTCTACATAGTTTAGACATTGACCCTAAGAATTTTGTCACTCTTACAATTTAGTCTATACACAGATTCCCAACTACTTAATACCAACTATTTTATACTAATTACTAATTATCCACTGCTTAATGACCCTTAAACACATCTTATAGCTCTTTCCCGAAAAACTCTCGGTTAAACTTTTCAGAATGTCTCTATTTTCAATCTTAACTCAAATACATGTTTTTCCGACACCATAAAATTTTAGGGTGTTACATTTATACTTATTATAGAAAGCTCAAACTGAGTTGGTATCATAGGTTAACCAAGTATGAACTCAATTGGGAAAAAACTAATATACCTTTTTTATTGATAACTAACATTATTATAGTGTTCATTATCTTTTCATATTTTTATATAATATTTTTTAATGTTTAAATAAAATAAAAGAACTAAAAATCACATATCCAAGAATTGGAACATGTTTATTAAAATTTATATACAAATTCTTTATCACTTCCCCTATATAATTTAATATTTTTATGCTAAATACAATATGTAGATGGCCCATTTAGCCCCGGTCCCAAACCAATACTAAAATTAAAACAAAATACCCTCAGACCCAATTCAATCAAGCCCAATACAAACCTAATCCTAAAACCCATTTACAATGCGGCCCAATTGGCCTAAAGCTTAAACAACTTCAAAAAAAAAACCCTAAGTAGACCACCCTTGAGCTGCAGCCAGCAGCGCGCCTCCCCCGCACATCGCGCGTTTCCTCCGTGTTGTACGCTCCTCCACCAAGCCACGTCAGAGACGTGCTCGATCACGCACCTGCAATAGTTGAAAACAGTTGTAAAAATCGGCTATAAGACCGACTCAAATTGAGTGTAAAAGGGGTTTTTTTTCAGAGAAAATATTACGAATACAAAGGAAATACAGTGGAAAAGGAAAAACTTCAGATCTAAAATATTTCGAAGGTGATTTTTTTATTTTGGTTCTCTATTGCTTCATTTCATCCTTTTTTTTGTTGTTATTTTTATTTTTTTTCATACAAACGAAAATAAAAAGGGAAAGGAAAAAGACTTTACCTGAACCCCCAACCGCAGCGCCGGAGAGTGGTTGAAAGGCTCAAAAGTGGCGATCGAACTACTTCTCTTTGACCTGTAGAAGAAGAGTAAGAGGAAGGGGGGGAGTTTAAAAAGGGATAATCCCTTGTTTTTAAGCAGTAATGAAAATAAGGGATAATCTTTTTCTTTTTGGTTTTAAAAAACAAATTAAATGGCTTCATTTAAGAAAAGGGCTCTGCCCATTGACCTGATCCATGCGCGCATTTTTACCCTAAATGGGTAAATTGCGCATCTGGTTCCTCACTTTTGCGTTATTATGTGATTGGGCCCTTTTTGCATGTCTTTTGTTTTTTAAATTTTCCCTGGGATTTATGTGTTGTTACGGTTTAGTCCATGTTGAAATGCTGCATTTAGGGGCATGGGATAATTTTATTTTTAGTCCCTATAAGTTTGCGCGCATTGTATATAGTCCTCAGTGCTGTAAATTAACCTTTTGATTTTATTTTCTTTTAAATCGGTCCTTTTTTTTTTTTGGTTTCTTTTTTATTCATTTCAATTGATTTTTTTTATAAATTCATTATCTGTTTTAATATATATTATTGGAATTATATTGAATGTATTATGATTGCATTATTTAGTTGTATATATGTATATGTATATGTATATATTTGCACTTACTTTCAAATCTATTTATATCTAATATTTTTTTTTAAAATCCTATTTTACTACTTTTTTTTATATCTTTTAAGCATTCTCATCTATTATTATTTTACATATATGTATTATTTATATTAAGTTTTTCACTTTATATATTATCAATGGTTGATGGATAAATTTTTTTTAAAAAAATATTTTGTGAAATCATTGACTTCATACTATGTAGATTGTTATTCATATATATTCTTTTGTATATTTTTATATGATTATATGTATATAATTTATGTTAAAATCTTTATTATATGTACATAATTTGTTTTTATGAGCATACATTATGTTTACGTGCATTAATTATA
Organism: Gossypium hirsutum; assembly: GCF_007990345.1. NCBI lineage: Eukaryota > Viridiplantae > Streptophyta > Magnoliopsida > Malvales > Malvaceae > Gossypium > Gossypium hirsutum. The sequence continues at coordinate 19,330,299 of NC_053430.1, forward strand.
TTTATAAATTTTGGTTTATAGCACTATTTTTTAAAAAATCTTTTTCTATAGTATTTGTCTTGAAATTATATGTTAGACTTATATTTTATGTATTATTTAATTTCATCGTTATTCATTTATGATTAATTTCAAAGTTTTGCATGTATTGTGTGTCTACATGCATATAGTTTATTTTATGTATTATTCGTTTGTTTAAAATCCGTTTTTGGTGTGCTTTTTACATATTTGCACCTTTGTAATATGATTGATAAATGGTAATATATTAACTATGTACATGTCATTAGTTACCTTGCTTTTGTATTTCCGTATATTGACATATGATCGACCTTGCTCGCTATTTCACCGTAAATTGTTCGTTTCATTTTTTTCACTGAATAAATGTACTCCACCGTTTCTATAATTACTCATGCTGCTTTTTTTGAAAAAAATCCTTCAACATAAGGAAATATTTTGTGTTTGGAAGTTTGAGAGATCGTGCCCAATCGTGCTGGGTTTCGATTTTTCATTTGACTAAAATGCAGAATATCTTTTTGAAATTTCATCCATGTTTTCTTAAATTAAAATGAGGCAATATTTCGTATGTGGAAATTCGATAAATCGTGCCCAATCGTGCTGGGTTTCGGTTTACCGTTTTGCCAAATAGTCAAATATCCTTTTAAAATTTCAAATGCATGAGTTTTGAAAATTATGAGATGATCTTGTATCGAGGGTTTGAAATGTTGTGTCCTATCGTGTTGGGTATGATATTTTATTCCTTCTGAGCGAGAGAATCTCAATATCCAATTCAAGATATCTAAACGTTTTTCAAGTAACTGCGTTTTAATTTTTTTTCCAAATTGATCAATACGGTACTAATTTTGGGCACTGCGAGGGTGCTAATCCTTCCTCACGCGTAATTGACTCTCGAATCTATTTTCTAGTTTTTTGTAGACCAAAAAGAATGTCGTTTTAATAACCAAAATGCTTTATTAAAATGATCGATCACAAGGTGACCCGATCACACCTAAACAAAAAGGATTGGTGGCAACTCCATTTTCGTTTTAAAAGTCGACCCCGTTTTTCCAAATAAAAATGGTTTCGACAGCTTGGTGATTCCGTTGGGGATAAATGACAATTAATATTGAGTGAATATAGGAATTGGAATCATTATGTAATAAGAGCCCAACCTTAGGTAGAATTACTCCAAACCTTAGCAATCACCCAAATTGGTGCTTGGTTATTTTTTTCATTTACTTTGACTATTATATTTGGTATATTATACTGACTACTTGTGTTTTATTTTGGCCATAATTGCATGTCACTTCATTCAAAAGAGGTGTCGATTCACGTTCGATTACTAATTTAGGAAGCTTGTCATGGAGAACGAATTTCTTGATAAAGTGGAAGATAATGCGGCTATCCGTATATGGTCAGAGAAAACGTAATTAGAAAAAGAGGACAGTCTTGCCGAGGGGTATACATCAGAATTGTGTGAGCACACCCGTGTTAGTGTGACACAAAATGATCTTCAAGAGTTAAAGGAGATATGGGACCGGTGGGATGAAGAGACCAAGTGGTTGTTCTATGGTAGTTATGGGGATTTTTCTTACTTACTTGACATCAAAATAGACGAACATTTATTTCGAGCTCTCGTTCAGTATTGGAATCCTGCTTATAGTTGTTTTTCCTTTGGAAATGTAGAATTAGTACCTACCATAGAGGAATATACAGCCCTACTTCACTGTCCGAAGGTACAGGTTGATAAAGCTTATTCTAAAGCTGCTAATGCCTTGCCTTTAGTAAAGAAATTGACGAATGTTACTGGAATGAGTGAGCAGTGGATTGCGGTAAGGGTCAAGCAAAAGAGGGAGTATAAGTGCATCCCATAGAGAAGTTTGAGGGAGTTGATCCTAGCGCACCCTGATACGAAGAAGAGAGTTGACGTTTTTGCTTTGAGCATCTATGGTTTAATAATTTTCCCTAGGGCATTAGGGTATGTAGATGAAGCGGTCTTGGATCTCTTCGACCGACTTGACAAAGGAGTCACACCTGTTACGGCAATCTTGGCAAAGACGTTTAGATCTTTAAATGCATGCAGGAGAGCTGGGGAAGGCAGATTTGTAGGGTGCGCGCAGTTATTGTTAGCTTGGTTCCATAGTCATTTCTGGAAGGTGAATAAAGTTTCTTATCGAGTTTTTTCGAGGATTACTCCCTGTTAAGGGAGATAGCGGGTACGTCCAAGAGGGATGACATATCAGAAAAAAATTGGATCGCACTCTTTCGAAGTCTCTAAGAGGAAGATGTAGAGTGGAGAGTTCCTTGGTTGGTTCCCGATGATATCCTCTATCGGTGTAGGAGTTTTGATTGGGTACCTCTACCTGGAATTTGGGGAGCCGTGGGATATGCTCCTTTGCTCATACTAAGGTAATACAAATCGAGACAATTCATACCGGTAACGTATGGGCTAGCTCAATCTGAATTCACGTATAAGGGAGTTAATTACAAGAAAAAGTTTAAAGAGATTTCTAGTGCTTGGAGCCAGATTCGTCGAGTGAAAAGAGTTGTTGTAGGACCAATGGTGACCCCCCGAATATGACAGTTGGCGGGATAGAAGAGTTGATAATATCCCCAGGCCAAGGCAAGAAAGCACTCAACCGATGCAAGAATACCTACAAGTAATACCCTCCGAGTTAGAAATCATAAAACAGGACTTCGAAAAAAGGAATTTAGAGTTAGGGAAAAAGATAGAACAATTGGAGGAGGAAAAGATGCATTTAAGGTTAGATGTCAATGTTCAGAAACTCGAGGCCGAGAAGTTAAGAAAAGAAAAGAGGAAGGCCAAAGAGGACTTGGATAGTTTGAAGACTGATTACAAAAGCTACACATGTTGATGAGAACAGTGAAATTAGGGAAGACGTCGGAGCAATGGCGACAAGAAGTTCAAGAAAGAAAGGCTAGAGCTGATTAGTGGGAGAAGAGGTACCATGATGCTCGAACACGTGAAAATACCTTGAAGAAGAGTCTGGTTGAAGGCCAAGATGAGTAGTAGAGATTAGCAGCTCAGGTAGCAGAGTTAGAAAGGGCGTTGCATCAGAGTCGTGGTCGTAACTTTGACATTGAGCTAGGGGCAAGCCTGAGTAGGATCGAGGATTTGAAAGGAAGGGTAGAAGAACTTGAGTCTACATTACAGAACTGTGAACTTCGAAATGAATTTCTTGAGATGAATAATGAGCAGTTGAAGGAACAGTTTTGTCGATTGCAAGACCAAGTCAGGGATAGAGATCATATAATGGGTGAAGCTGTGGCTCAGATTCGAGAAGTGGCTGATCATTTACAGACCTTAGCGGTTCAAGCTGATGTGTTAAGTGTGAAGTATGAGTTAGAGTCAGACTGGGGTCTTGAGCTGGCTTGTCTCCTTAAGAGAATTAAAACTTTAAGCATTAAGGTCAAGTCGTATATATGATCTGTTTTATGTAAAGATTTTTGTTTTCTAATAAAGTTTTCTAATTGAAATTGAATCAGAATCGACGTCTCTTTAGTCTTGCATACATCTCATGCATTTGCATTACATCGTATCATGTACATTAAACTTCACAAAGGAACCCTAATTAAAAGTAATTGTATTATAGTTACCCTGGAACATCAATACTACACTTGGAAAAAGACCAAAATTATGGATTAAAAGCTGGAAAAACTGGAACAAATGCAGAAAGAAATGTAGGAGCGGCTGCAAGCATAGATACAAGAGCAACTGGCCAAGGGCCAGTAGGATATGAAAGATCAGATGCAAGAATCGCAGAAGGACATGATGAATCAGCTAACTCAGTTGTTGCTCGGAAGGCAAGGGAAAGGGAAGAGCCCTATGGTCAACCCAGATGGCGATAGCGAGATCCTTACTTACCCTCTAGGTTTCACCCCAGTGAATACTCCAGTACTACCACAAAGAGTGTCTGTCAATATCAAACCTCAGTATCAGGCTGGTATTTTGGCACCGATAAATTTTTCGATAGGCTCGTGTTCTAAACCCGAGGACGATCGGGTAAATCCTTCGGTCCCCAACATTGATGAAATGGAAGAGGTGGGGAAGGCAAAATGAGAACTCCCAGAGCAACTGGAAGTCCAATACAAATGGCTGGAAGAGAAATTCAATGCGCTGGAAAGCGCAGATTATCAATATGGTATGGATGCTAAAGAGTTGAGTTTGGTTCCAGATCTAGTGCTCCCTCCGAAGTTCAAAATGCCAAAGTTTGAGAAATACAACGGAACTAGCTGCCCTAAGGCCTACATCACGATGTTTTGTCGAAGGATGACTGGTCATGTCAATAATGATCAGTTGCTAGTTCACTATTTCCAGGATAGTCTACGTGGGGCTGCGGTCAAATGGTAGAATCAGTTGAGTCGCACCCAAATTAAATCGTGGAGGGACTTAGCACAGGCCTTCATAAAGCAGTATGGCCATGTGACGAACATAACACCTGATCGGATCACGTTACAGAATATGGAGAAGAAGTTAAATGAGAGTTTCAGGCAGTATGCTCAGAGGTGGAGGGAAGTCGCTACGCAAGTTCAACCGCCGCTTTTGGAAAATGAGACAACCATGCTTTTCATTAATACTTTGAATGCACCTTTTATTAACCACATGCTGGAAGGCGCAACAAAGAATTTCACAAACATAGTGATTTCCGGTGAAATGGTAGAGAATGCGATAAGATGCGGAAAGATAGAGGCTGGGGAGAGCGCCAGGAGGTTAGCCCCGAAAAAGAGAAAAAATGAGGTCGGAAATGTGAGCATGGGTCATGTAAAACCAATCACAGTTAATTAACCAAAAACGACAGTTACTGGCCAGCAAGCTTTGTCAAGAGAAGAGCTCAGTACGAAACAAAGCACGGAGAAGCTCCGGTTCACTCCAATTCTAATAACATACAGGGAGCTGTACAAAAGTCTATTTGATGTGCACGTTGTATCCTCGTTCTACTTAAAACCGTTGCAATCCCCGTACCCTAAGTGGTATGATGCAAGTGTCTAATGTGAATATCATGCTGGCATCATGGGACACTTGATAGAGAACTGCACTTCCTTCAAAAGAGTAGTCGAAAGGCTCATTAATATGGGTGTAATGAAGTTCGATGATACACCTGGTGCGGGAAACCCGTTACCCAATCATACTGTTAATGGGGTAAACGCGGTAGTCGAAAATATGGGAAAGAGAGTTAAGTTGGATGTGGCGGAAGTGAAAACCCCGATGAGGGAGGTTTTGAAGAAGATGGTAGAGAGAGGTCTAATCATACAAGACTTTGGGAGTAAATCCCAAGAAGCAGGAAACTATTGTGAGTTCCACGGAGAGGAGGACCATGAGATTGAAACATGTGATGAATTTAGAGCCCTAGTGTAGGGTCTAATGGACAACAAGGAGCTGGAGTTTTTTGAGTTTGCTGAGGAGAAAAATGTGTACGCCTCGGAGGAGGGGCTAATAAAGAGGGTCTGTGAGGTCAATCACCCAGTGGTGATTATTTCACGATCGAAAGTCGATGAAGCTGGAGCGAGAGTGACGCCAAGAGTGGTGATTCAGAAACCCGTGGCTTTTCCTTACAAGGATAGCAAAAGGATGCCTTGGAATTATAACTGTAATGTGACGTCATTAGGAGAGGGGAGGCTGGTCAGCACGTCAGATACAAAAGCCGAGCCTGTAAAAGAGAAATATTTGATGTTTGAACATGGGGAAAATAGGACAAAACCACTGCTTAATGAACCGATAACCATGGATGAAGCAAAATAATTTCTGTAGCTCTTCAAACACAGTGAGTATAGTGTTGTGGAACAGTTGTATAAGCAGCCAGCACGTACCTCGGTATTAGCTTTGCTCCAAAATTCGGAGGTACACCGTAATGCGTTGATGAAGGTGTTGAATAAAACTTATGTCGCTGAAGACATTTCGGTGAACAAGCTAGACCGTCTTGTCAGCAATATAATGCTGATAACTTCATTTCTTTTAGCGATGATGAGATACCGCTAGGTGGCATGAGGTCCACCAAGGCTCTGCACATCACCACCCGGTGCAAAGGGTATACACTACCGGGGGTATTGATTGACAATGGGTCGGCACTGAATGTCTTGCCACTGCCCACATTGAACAGGTTACCTATAAATAGTTCTCATATGAAGACATGTTAGAACATAGTGAGAGCGTTCGATGGCACCGAGAGAAAAGTAATGGGTAGAATTGAGATCCCCCTTCTGATCGAACCCAACACGTATAAGGTAGACTTTCTCGTGATGGTCATCAGGCCCTCTTATAATTGTTTACTGATGAGGCCTTAGATTCACTCAGCGAGAGTGGTACCATCATCATTACACCAAAAGCTGAAGTTGGTAACGGAGGGTCGGCTGATAACTATAAATGCAGAGGAGGACATTATCGCCTCTGTTACTAGTGACGCACCGTACATCGAGAATAATGATGAAGCAATTGAGTGTTCCTTTCGATCATTTGAATTTGTCAATACGACTTTCATTATCGAAGGAGGCAAGATCCCAATGCCAAAAATATCCGAAGCTACGAGGATGAGCTTACGACTGATGGTAGGAAAAAGGGCATTGCCTGGAAGGGGACTTGGAAAATACCTCTACGGACAGGTTGAACTGTCGGGTTTAGCTGGCAAGCAAGATCATTTCGGTTTGGGATATATGCTAGACGCTAGACAAAGAAATGAAGAGTTAGAGAGAAAACAGGATAGACGAAGGGCACGATTGAGTGGGACAAAGGTCAAGTGGGAGTCAATGACCTTTCCCCACATATCCAATACATTCATGTCAGGAGGAATTATTCATCTGTAATAAAAGATTACAAGAGAAGAGACAGCTGAAGATTTGATGGGCAATTTGAACATCAACGCCCTATCTGAGGAGGAAGTGATGGAAAGAGTCTTATCGACATTCACCCTTATGAGCCTGATAGTGTTCTAAACAATTGGACTGTAGAAGAAATTCTTACAGTTCTTAGGTCTAATACAGAGTAATGTTCAGAACTCACTTATTGTTTTAAGCCTAGAAACAATAAAAATCTTTTGTGAAATAGGCTCATGTTCAAACATCTTTATTTAATAAGAAATGTATTTTTGTGTATCATTCTAGGCAAATATTCTTTCATATTCTCATTACATTCATAATCATGCCATACAAATAAGTCACCATTCGATTCATTCTTTGGATATTTATTTTGTGTTATAATATGTCTCCAGATATCAACATCACGAGCAGCATTGTTACGGACCCAGGATCTCCTTTTGAGCGAGATATGTGTTTAAAGGGATCTCAGAATTTTGAAGATGACGAAGATTGTGGGATACCTTCGGATTTGTTAAAGATGGCAGAACGGGAAAAGAAACATATTCAACCCCATAAGGAGACAACTGAGAGTGTGACCTTGGAAGAAAGGAAATAAGTGAAAATCGAAACTTGTATAACAGAGAAAATAAGGCGAGACCTCGTTAAACTGCTGCAGAAGTTCAAAGATGTCTTCGCATGGTCATATCAAGACATGCCTGGTTTAAGCTCTGATATTGCGGTACATTGAGTCCCCATAAAAGAATAGTGCAAGCCCGTTCAGCAGAAGCTTCGAAGGATGAGACTCGATGTTGCAGTAAAAATAAGAGAAGAGGTCAGGAAACAATTTGATGCTGGGTTCTTACAAGTGGTGAATTACTCGGAATGGGTAGCCAATGTCGTCCCCGTCCCTAAAAAAGATGGAAAAGTGCGGATGTGTGTAGATTACAGAGACCTAAACAAGGCTAGCCCAAAGGACAACTTCCCGCTGCCCCATATTGACACTCTAGTGGATAATACAATAGGTTACTCATTGTTCTCTTTCATGGATGGTTTCTCGAGATACAATCAAATAAAGATGCATCCTGCAGACATGGAAAAAACCACGTTCATAACCTTGTAGGGAACATTTTGCTATAAAGTGATGCCATTTGGGTTAAAAAATGAGGGAACAACGTATCAAAGAGCTATGGTAACCTTGTTTCACGACATGATGCACAAGGAGATTGAGGTTTACGTTGACGATATGATCGCAAAATCCTGAACCTGTTTCTTGATTTTACGTAGGCTAAAATCCATGCTTTAATAAAATGATTTGTTAGGTGATCCAATCACACCTAAGCCAAAAAAGATTAGTGGCGACTCTAAACTTTCGTTTTTAAAAGTCGATCCCCATGTTTTCAAAATAAAAATGGTTTCGACACAATATTTCACACACAATTGCATGAGTTTTAATGAATTAGGAGAATATATATTAACTACCTTCAATAAAAAAAGAAAAATATATACTAACTTTAAAAAAATACTTTTAAGATTTTATTGACCAAAATAAAATAACCATTCATATGTTAACACATTTACACCTAGGATATCTCAAGCATTGGCACGAAATTGTTGAGCCTCAAGTATCCCCTAAATGCTAAGACTCTTAATTTTTTTAGCAGTTTAATCTTATTAAGCCAAAGCTAATTGCACACCAATTTAATTAGTAAAAAATTTAAAAATAATTCTTTTTAAAAGTAGTAAATATTTCTATAATGATATTTTTGTTGGGAAAGTTGTTGTTCATTCTATGTCGTATTATAACGAGATTATTTTTCTACTTAGGCCATCGACTTGAATAGGCTTCGTTTGTGTTTAGTTTAGTCCACTTGAATGTGGCATAGTTGAAAAAGTTAGAAGTATTGGTCGACTTAGGGTACTAAGACTCCCAATCGAATTGGTTGAGGTGATTGGATAAAAATGAAAGTATTATTATTAAAATGCTATTTTTTAGAGATAAATATCAAATTTACTCAAGAGATTTTTGGAGCAATTGAAGGACTGATTTATGAAGACTTTTATGTGATAAATACTCAGGATAACTAATGGGATAATTTTAACTTTTATATTGGAGTTGAAAATTTATCAAAACACTGTTGATTGACCACTCGAAGAGGCCTATAAATAGGTTGTTTTGTGCCACACATGAAAAGCAGTTTTTGCAATGTCTTTGTCGACAGCTTTGATGTGTTTTCTAGTGATTATTTTGTGACACTCTTTTAGGTATTATTTGAAGAGGTTTATTGATTGTATTGTGAGGTATTTAGGTGAGTGATTTGTGACATCTGGGGCCGGTATTGAAGCTGCAATTACTTCTTTATATAAGGGTATATTGAGCTTAAGCCAATAGGTGATTTGGACAATTGTTGAATAAATCATTCATTGGGCGAAGCTCCGCAAACGTAGGACCCTTGTGTTTGAATTGCATTAACAGAGATCGGTTGTGTTGATTTTTTCTTGTTCTTTTTTTTTTTGCTGCCTGCTTTTGCTCTAACTATTGTTACAATGAACGTTAAGCAAAATTAATTTATCAAATAGATAGGGTAATTGTTTTTTTAATTTTTATCTTTTTTAGATTTTTATATAAAATTTATAAAAATAATTTAAATCTAAAAGAAATCTACACATGATTAGGACTTGAATCAAATACACTAACATCCTCTAAACCTTAATTTTATCATTTCAACCAAAGTCCCGTTGATTTTTTTTATGCAATTTATTTTATAAATGTAGTTCTTACATTAAAATTTTAATTATTATAAAGATGCATTCTATTATAGTTTTAGTAACTAAATTGATATACCATTAAAAAGAGAGAGGAGATTTTATAATTATTACAAATACAATACAAGCATAACCAAACTAATATATGAAATACATTCGAATAAGACTTATGTACGATGCATTTAAACCCAGAGTATTTTTGGAGAAAAAAACTCAACATAGTAATTATGCATAGTGGGAATTGATTTTGAACTTGAACGTGATATAGCACTAAAATTTAAAATTTATACCAATAAATAGAAATTTATAAGGTATAAAATAAAATGATTATTAAATAAATACACATATATGTAGGAATTGAATCTACACAAGTGACGTGATAAGAAGGGTAAGTAAATATAATAAATAATTAGGTAATAGAAGCTAAGAGTTGCCCTGTATTAAAGGGTAAGTAGAGGTTTGACTAGGAAGCGAAAGGAGCCCTATGAGGGATGCCTTTTCTTCTCCTGGAATTAAAATGAGGAGGCGTGGATGCCGAAGATGTATACATTTCTTGTGGGCTTCTTTCACGCAATTCTTCATCATCTCCTTGTTGTTTTGATGCCAATCTTGTGGCCGTAATTCCTTCTCTTCTTTGTTTCATTGCTTCTTCCTCATTCTTCGTGTTGCTTCCAACCACAAAGCTCGTGTCCCCCTTTTTCCTTATTCCTACAAGCTGTATTATTTTAAACCCATAATCTATTCACCTTTTACCTATAACCGATTTCTTCTTTTTTTTTTCTTTTCAAAAATGGCAAAATTCAAATTTAAGGATTTATTTTAGATGGTTTAACCATGCCCTTATATGACTATAGTCTGGAGGAAAATTGGTGAAAATAGATGTGTTTATTAGTTAGGTGTTGGATTTCTTACTTGATGTTTTGACTCTATCAATCATGAATCGATATCATAAAAATGGAATGATATTGGTTTATCCTAATCCCATATGCACATGGCAAAAACGTGACCAACATTTGAGGGGAAAATGAGAGAAAAAATAACTCCGGTTGCCTTAAAATATGATATCTAGCAAGTTTACCATAATCCCAAATGCATATGGCAAAAATGTGAGAAAGATTTAAGGGGAAAAAAATGAAAGAAAAATTATTCGGATTCAACCCCAATTGGTTCATGGGTTAATAAAGTCAACAGGTTTGAGATTCAAACTTGAACTAACCTTGCAACCCAAAGAACAGAAACGAAAGGGATCCAAAAGGCTCCTGCTACAAATTTCACACAAATAAGAAACCCCTTTGCTGCTGCTGCTGCTACTACTAATCTTTGGTTGGGGTCTCTCATTTAGGAAAAGAACTCTAGCACTGTTGATCACATATGTTTGCACTCCACTTATATCCAATACCTTTTGAATTTCCGCAACTCTTACAACATCATGATATGATGACCGTCTGATCTGCATTCATCTCATCATCTCAAGACCACAAAGATTATATACATCTGAAATGACCAAGATTATATATTATCTGTTGCAATACCTGAATTACAAGATGATCTTTGTGCCTTGAGGACCGGCAATAAAAGCAAAAGGCGTCGTCCATGCAATCAAGGCAATACATATTACATTCGTTTCGCGGTGTGTCTCGGTGTCTGGAGCAGATGGTGAAGAATGCAGTCGATAACAGTGATTCAAGCCATGGCGGTACCATCATTTCTCCCTGTAATTTCATTTTGCAGTGTAAACCATCAATGAATCCAAAAAGAAATGAAATGGGCAATTTTTTTTTTTTTTTGTAAAATAAGAATCAAAGTTAAGTTCTCATTACCATCATTAACAAAGACGATTAAATGCGAAGAAGAAGAAGAAGAGAGAAAAGGGGTTTTGAAAGAAGGTGAAAATGAAACATAAGAAACATCAATAAAACAATCCAGGATTAATTAAAAGGTAAAGGGTGGACCGAGAAAGGCACATAAAAAATGTGTAGAAGGCTTAATAGTGTAACGGTTTGGATTAAAAGATGGTAGGTTAAAGTGGGTTTTTGACCGTTGGATATGTGTGAAGGGGATAAAAAAAAATATTAAAGGTCTCTTTTTATGAGCTTACGCAATACTTTGGTTCTTCCTTGCGTCTCTTTGTAAGTGACTACAAAATTGGTGTATTGCACTTGGGCGGGTCAAGCCCCTTTATAAGAAAAACATAAAATAGTCACGGGTTAATTTGATAATTCTAAAATAAAATAAAGGTTTCTAACCCAGTTAATCCTACCTCCAAGCTATAGATGGTTTATCAATCAAGTCCTTTAATTATTAAAATCATCAATAACATGTCAAATGTTCTAAAAAATAAGTAAAATGTTACCTCACAAAAATAAAGTAAAATTGAAAAAAGAAAGAGTGTATGATAAATCTTTTGTAAAAGCTTCGAAAAATTTCAAAATTAATATCTTTAGAATATCCATTTTTACAACATTTTTTTTTAAACTTTTCTTTTCAAATTAATGTTTAAATTTATGGTTTTAGTAATGGAAAGATATTATTGATATAACTTCGATAATTTAAATATGTATTTAGAATGTTTTAAAGTTTGAAGATAAATTTAGAATAAAGGATATAATACAAAGATATCTGGTGCAATTAACTCAAAATAAAATAATGGCTAGTGAATTTATTTTAAATTTTATTTGAAATACATTTTAAAAAAATTTAGATGATTTCTCATTTATTATTATGAAATTTTATTCGGTAAGAGTATAAAACATTAATCCATGTATTTTATTTTTAAAAAAATTGAAATCCAGTATATAATTAAATTTGATAATTTTTAGGGATAAATTTTAAAATTATACATGAATTTCAGTCTAATATGTAATTTTATATATAAACTTTGATTTTGTGCATTTTTATACATGAAATTTTGATTTGATTCAATTCTCAAAAATTTTTAACACAGTTATTGAAATACCATTATTTTATGTTTATATATTGCATATGGAAATGATTATATTTATCCCATATAAAAATAAATTGATTTATTTATTTCTTCAATTGTGTATGATTGAATCAAAATTAAAGTTTTAAATATACATTTTAACCACAATCGAAGTTTCATGCGTATAATTGAGCTAAATTAAAGTCCATGTATCAAATTACACATTGAATCAAATTTCATGTATAATTTTGAGATTTATCTTCTTCTTTTTTTTATGATAAGTTAGATTTGATAATTTCAATACAATATAAAAGAAGTTAATATGCTGTTAATCCATGTACTTTGACAAATTTTGAAATTTAGACTATGTACTTAACAAGTTAAAAATTAAGTCCTTTTCATTTTTTCTTTAATTTAAGAATTTTTGTCCAATCATTAAAATCATTTTACAGCATGTTTGGTTGACTGTAATGCTAAACCATTACAGCCTTATTCAGTGGGCCCAACCTTATTACATTGTTTGGTTGGCTGAATTGGCTATTACAGCCCTATGCATTACAGCCTTATTCAAGAAAAATCACTGTTTACAATTCCTGCCTCCCCCCACCGAATACCAATTCAGCATTAAAAGTTTTCATCTTTACCCTTCTCATTTCTTTTTCATCTGAGCATTTTCTTCTTTTTTTTATTCACCTCTGATTCCCATTTCCTTCCAACAGTCCTCTTAGCCTCCACAAATTCATCCTCAAGCTCAACAGTTTCAATTTCCTCTTAGTTTTCTCGAGAAAATCTGACTTCGGTGTGAGAGGAAAGGGCTATCGATCCAACACCCAGATGTTAAATCGATGCTGAATCGAGTGAAGCAGTTCGCTGACAAGGTAAGACTTTGACCTTCTTCAATCGAAATTAAGACCCCCATTTTCGTTAACTATCCCAGATCCCCAAGAATATTGTTTTAATCGAACCCTATTAAGCACTTACATACTATTGTCATTGATAGGTATAAGATGTTTTTAAGATTACTTGTTGGAATTGTTAATAAATTGTATAGAAAGCTTGTTGATTCGGCAAAGGAACAATTAATTTGGGTTAAAGAAATGGTTGATGTTTCTTCTACAGGAATTGATAGTTTGTTAGTGTGTTTAATGAGGCAAATTGTTGGTGGTGATTTTAGTGATAGGAATCTTTGGTTATTGGAAAAAGGTCCCATTGCACTCTCTGCTTTCTGCCCATGCTATGCAAACACACGCAACTGCACTCTGTTTTGGACGGTACTCATGACATGGCAAAAAAAACACTAAAATCTTTGCAATTTTCATAATTTTTAAGGTTTCCAGATCCTGTATATGGGGTTCTAAAGTTTGCTAAGAGAGCATTAGACCACATACTAATTTTGTTTCTTGACATTGTTTAATGTAAGATCCTATATATCAAGATTGATATTTGTCCAGAATATTTATCTGGACTCATATTGCATATGCAGACCATCCCATTTTGATGTCAACTAAGCTATATTAACAGATAAAACTGGTCTTCATTTCTTGCATGCCTTGATCCTGTTTTTCTATCATTAATTATGAGCAATGGATTGTGTTTTAGATGTTGTATTGGGACATTTTCTGGGGTTTTCAGAACTTTCAGAGCAAAAGTGTTTTCTAAAACTGGACCGGTGGTCAAGCTTTTGGTTCGCTAGTTTGATTTGACCAATTTGTTTAATTTAACTAAATAAATCATTAAAAATTCATTAAAAAATTATAATTCAACTAGTTCAATTGCCTGATTTAATTGGTTTATATCAATTTTCGAATTAATTGGTCAGATGATTTTCTTTGGATTCGTACTTTGGTTAGTTTCTAATTTAATTGGTCCGATTGATTGGTTCGATTCAAATAATCATGGTGTTTTTTATTTTGAATGGGCTTGTCTTATGGTTAATTATTTGTTCAAGTCCAGAAGTTCACTTGGTATTTTTGAGAGTAAATTTTGTGTTTAAGCTATCTTGCAATGACATATCTGAGGATTCTTTTGTGTTTAAGCTATCTTGCAATGACAAAATTTGCAGTGGATATATGTTTGATGATTCGATGTCTGAATTTCCATGCAAGAAGAAAACATTTTTGTTGGCTAAGAAATCGACAAAAAAATGGGGTTTCTGCAGATTTGCTCTCTCTCTAATATTTTTTCAACAAGTTAACTAAATATAGAAATTGGGTTTTGTCCATGCAGAAAACCTGCTAATATTGTGGATTGGATTCTGCAAGTTATTAACTTTGAGTCTTAATTTTAATGGAGTTATAATTTGTTTTTTTTTTTGAAGTTATGGAATTATAATCAGTTCAACAATTGTTAAAAAAGGTCAGACAAGTTGCTGTTTTTTTTTTGTTTATTAAAATGGTTACAGTTTAGATTAGTAAAATGATCTTTGTGAATCTCAGTTGTACTAAAAAAAACCACAATATGCATCGAACTCATTCTTTTTTTTTTTATAGAAAAGAGAGCTTAAACCCTAAGCAAGTTCATAACATAGTCTGCACTGTATGCATCCAACTTTGAACAATAAATTTCTCGATTTGATATGTTATAACTTCTCCATTTCTGAAACTTTCAATCTCAAGTTATCATCTTTGTTATCATTTTCATAGCGTGACATAGCAAGCTTAGAATTCATGTGTATGTTCATTGCCAACGGGGTTGCTCGTTTTACCGGAAATCAATTATATACTATTTAATTTAACACTACTTTTATAATATATCGATTTTTTTTTTGGTGTTACAGACTGATTGAGTTAGTGTAATCTATTAACCGAGTCTCAATTCAGTTGAGCAATTATCACAAACCCTTTTTTTTAGTAAAATCAGAAACATTATTATAATACCTTAAATTATGTAAATTTTTAAAAATTGCATTTGAAGGGATTTAGACCCAAAGTAATAAAATTTTAATATATGAACTTAATCATTTCAACCAAAGATTCAATTACCTTTTTAAGATTAATTTTCTATAAATTACAATTTTTTCACTCACATTTTGCATAAGCTGTAATACATAAATAAGAAAATTAGATCATCGTAATTGAACAAAATAAATTCCTTAGCTATTTATAAGTTTAATGAGACAAAACTTTTTTCATTTATCCTTAAATTATATTTTAAAAAAAGAAATAGAATATTATATATGAATATTATGAATATTATATATAAAACAAATTACAATTTGCACCTTAAAAGAAATAAATAATATGAATATTTTATATGAAGTAGTAGCTTTATATATATATATAAAAGAATTAATCTATTATATAATATTTGCTTTTAATTTTAATATCCAATTTAGTATTGGAGTTTGGTTTTAATATTCATTTCGATATTTAAGTTTTATTTTGTCTTAATTAAGTATTTGAGTTTGATTTCAATATTTAGTAAAATAAAGGTTTCTATAAAATGATAAAAGTTGTGCCTCTTAAACTTATTTGAATAATTATATCTATTGTTAAAAGATGTGAGTATTCAAATAAACATTTATTTGGATAATTGTATTTATATAAATAAACATGAAATTCTTTGAAAATAAGATCGAATTTCAGTTGCAACAAACTTTGAAACTTTGAAAATAATTTATCCGGATGAAGTATGTATTAACAGAAAACTCTATAATTTATCCGGTATTAACAGAAACCTATATAATTTATCCGGATGAAGTATGTATTAACGATATACTTAAGATCTAGTTGGCACTTAAAATCTAGTTGGACTGTCACGTAGGATTACCATTAGGGAGATAATAATAACATAAATGACTAAAATGTAACATTCCAAATATAAGTGACTAATATATAACCCGAGGCAAACAAAAGTGACTATTTTTGTAGTTTACCCATAAATAAAACATTACAATATATGTAAAAATAATTTAAAATATAAATTTATTAATATATATAATAAACTCAAATAAACAACGAAAAGATAATAAATTCTTAAATATATATATTTGTTTAATTTAAAACAGCTTTTGTAAAATATTTTCAAGAAATCTACCAAATAAAGGAAAATATTTTACATAGATTCATCCAAACACCAGAAAAGTAAATCATTTCTACAAAAAGTAAATCATTTTCCAAAAATTATTTTCCGGAAAATATTGTATTGGCAAACAAATGCAGCCTAAATATGTATTGCAGTTTAAAAATAATAAAGTAGATTATATATTTTTTTATAGTATTATATATTTTGATTTTAATTCATATAATAATTATATAATGAATGTTATTAAATTATATATTTTTATTAAATTATATTTAATAATAATTATGTTAAAATATGGTTAAACTATTTATTATTTTTATTAAAATTATTTTCAATAATAATCTTATTAAAATTTAATAACAATGACAATAATCATCTACCTTAACAAAAATTCTGCTAAGGGTATTCTGGTCATTTTAGTTTTTTTCCTTATGCTATTACATCATCATTCCATTCAACCAAACATAAGAATACTATTACAGTTCTATTCCATTCCATTCAACCAAACAGTTGAATTACTTATTACAGCTCTATTCCATTACAGCTCTATTCAATTATAACTCTATTCCATTATAAGTGTTTTTCGTCAAAATTTGTTAATTTTGCAATTGGTTAGGCTACCCTCATGCAGAGTATAATATGATTAACATAAAATAAATATGTTAAGTTGATAAATTTTAACATAAACTACCAACGATAATAATAATTGGACTAAGATTTTGAGATCGAAAATGTAGGAGGATTGAATTTTTAACTTTTAAAATATAGAGACTAAATCTCAATTTCTATAAAAATACAGGAACTAACAATATATTTTTAACCTATAAAAAATGTAATACCACAATTACTTGACAATTGTATTTAGGGACAATGATAGGTTTTACTTATACACTTCAATAAAATTATCAACCTGGTACTTGTACTTTCAATTTATCCAATACAAATAATTTTATTCTGTCCAATCTTTTGGTACTAGACCCTAACACTGTTAAAATAGTTAATGACATGATACATTGACCAATCTGGAGGTGCCATGCGGCACGTGATTGACTCATTGGCTATAAGTTCAAGGACCTTTCAGCAATAAGCCCTAAAAAAATTTCTTCCCCACATTAAATTATTTTTTTTGCGTTTTCCCCTGTTTTCTGTTTTCTTCTATTTCTTTTAATCTTTTCATTTTTTTCCCTCAACCGAACTTTCTCTCCTAACAGCCCAATCTGGCCACTAGCTTCACCACCTTCACCATCGTCCGGCGCCATTTTTTACCAGATTTCTACCTATATAATGAATTCTTCAAGGCTCCAAGTTCCATGGCCATGCCTTAAATGCTCAATGAAGAACAACAATATCATCAAAGGCTCCTCCTCATCCCTTTCTCATTTACTTTAAAAAAGAAAAAAAAATCAAGGTTTGAGGATGTAAAAAGTCCCCAAACTTTTTAAAAAAACGCAATTAAGTCGTTAATTTTTTTTTCAATTGAGTACTTGAACTTTCAAAATGCATCAAAAAGGCTCTCAAACTTTTTCAAAGAAAAATAATTAAGACTCTACTTCCTTTTTCACTCAATTAGGTACTTGAACTTTCAAAATGCATCAAAACGGTCCTCAAACTTTTTCAAAAAAAGCAATTAAGCCATTGCTTCTTCTTCTTTTCTTTTCTTTTTTTTTTTTGCACTCAATTAGGTACTTGAACAGTCAAAATGCATTAAAAATGCCATTTGACCATTAACTTTAACAGTTGATTATTAAAGTTAATTGCCCTTAATTTTTTTAGTTAAAGCCATCCCATGTCACAATCACAATGTGACATGGGGCAAAAAATATAAAAAATAAAAATCAATAAAAATTATTAAAATTTAATAAAATATATTAAAAATTAGAAATAATCATAAAAATCATAAAAGAAATTATAAAAAATTGTAAAAGAATTGTAAAATTTTATAAAAATTATAAAAATATATATAAAATGCATCAAAAAGGCTTTTTAACCATTAACGTTAACCGTTGACCGTAAATTTAGCGACCCTCGATTTTTTCAGTTAAAGCCATCACATATTGCAACACAGTGTGACATGTAACGAAAAATGATAAAAAATAAAATTCAATAAAAGTTATAGAAAAATTATAAAATGCTTCTTTTATTACGATAATTTTTAGAAATTTTTTTTACAAATTTTATATTTCTTTACATTTTATAATTTTCTTACGACTTTATAAAATTTTATAATTTTTTTACGATTTTTTTATAAATTTTAATAAAAGTTAAATATCAATTTATATTTTTATTAAAATTTAATAATTTTATATTTTTTATTATTTTTTACTATATATCACGTTGTAATTATGACACGTGATGATTTTAATTAAAAAATTAAAAGCAGTTAACGTTAACTTTAATGTCAACGGTTAAAATTAATGGTCAAATGATATTTTTAATGTATTTTAACAGTTTAAATACCAATTGAGTGAAAAAAAAGAAAAAAAGCAGGGGCATATCTTCAACCTTTTTCTCCATTCTTTAAAATTTTCAATGCTTTCTCTTAAATTTTTATTTTATATTTCGAAAGATTTAGTCGAAAATTTTTAAGATCTCAAAACTCTCATGCAAGTCAAACTGAAATCAAGCTAAAAGAGTAGTTTTCTACCTTAGAAAATCGATCAGTTTTGGGCACTGATGTTTCAAAGGGGCTGTGATTTTGTCTTGGTTTTTATTTCTTTGGGTTTTTGACTTTGCTTTGGTTTTCTGGCTTTTGACTTTGCTTAGGGTATTATCTGAGTTTAGGTCCAATGGAGAAGAAGATGATGATGTTGGTTTGTATCCTAAATGAGGTTGTGACTGATCCTGGCGGCGGCAGCAGCAGCTGCTACTAGGGTAGGGAAAAAAGAAAAAGAGATAAACAAGAAAAGAAGAAAAAAAGTTTACTTTGGGTTATTTAATTTAAAGTCCTTTTGATTGCTTGAAATAAATATTTTTAACAAAATTATGAGATGTGGCACCCTATAATTGCTCTATGTAATAATGTAAGGAAATACCATAATTATAGACGGAATTAAAAGTTCAGATATTATAATGAACAAATTAAAAGTATAGGTATCACATTGATAAATTTGTTGAAGTCCTGGGATAAAACTTGGGATTATCCCTTGTTAATATTAACTTTAGGTACATTCAATAAAATTTGTTATGAAAAAATACAAAATGCGTAGAAGGGGATTGTCGCATTTGTGCGTAATGCATGTCCTTTAATGGGAAACGGTCTAGAAAATTAAATATTATGAAATATTTACCAATTATGTACCCAAAATTTATCAATTTTCTGAAGAACAAAAAATAAAATTATCAATTTTCCGAACGCATAACTATAATTATTCTTTTTGTTAATAAAGATGAATATATAAATGTTTATCTAGTTTTCTATTGGAGGCTTTTACGCGATTTTCTCTTATTATTATTATTATTATTATGCAAATTAAAATTGTTTAACAAGTTAGAAATGTTTTCATTTTTAATTAATTGCGTAATTAATTTATTTTGAACTTCATTATATAGTGTGGCTAAATTTTCATTTTAGCTACTATTGTTTTATAACATAGGAATTGTGCCATTAATGACATTTTATAAACATTGTTGTTAACAACATAAATTCTATCGAAACAAAAACAGCATTGGTGTTACTAATTATGCCACAATTCTATTCAAACTAATTTCTTTTTAATATGTCAAAGGTTTTTATATTTTTTTAAAATTTAAAAATTAATCTATTTAATTTTGAGATATTGAATCCTTGTTTTTTTATTAAAAGTAAATGATATAAGTCACACTATTGGTGATTGCCATAGCTTAAAGGACCCCGCTGAGAAAGTCATGAGTAAAGAGTTATTAAAAAATTTGTAGTAAATGTCTTGCTCACTATAGGGAGAGGTTAAAAGAAAAATGTCTTAGTAAAAAGACATCCTTGAAGTCCTAAAATATTACTGTAAAAGAAACAGTATGTCTAGTGTCACGGGTTGCGCAAGGGAGCCTGCAACCAAGACAAACTTGAATGATCCATCATGTTCATGAGAGGTCACTTAGCCCAACAGGACTAGCCAGTTGCTTGAAAAGATTGAAGGCCCATCTACATAGCATGACAAGTATGAGAAGTAATCTTAGAAGATATGCAATTTTAGAAGATTTGTAATCTTAGAAGATTTGATTATGTAAATCTTAGAGATTTAATTTGTAGATTGCTTTTAATCTCGGCCATTGATACTTTAATTTGTATCGTTGAATCTAGGAGAGTTCAACTATAAATAAAGACATCTCCCTCTCATTTGTAATCACTTCCTTCTTGAGTAATATAATTCTTTGAAAGCATTCACTCAAACTCTTATGCTTTTACTTTTTTTTGTCTTTTCTCTTCTTTCGAGTTCTTTTTCTCTTTTGAGTTATTTCTGCTTTGCGTTGGTACCTTAAGGAGTTCTAAGAGAATTCTAAATTTTAAGAGTTAGGCTGATTTAAGCGTATTTGAAGCAAAAGAATCACCCAAGGTCACACGGATTGAGAGACGAAAGATATATTGAACTTAGTAAAATGAAATGGTTGAATAATTAAATAATGAGATTATTCAGGAATACACATTGAATGCTAAGATTACATATTGAATTTCTGGTAGGACGTTTATGATAAAAAAAATCTTTGTGATTGTTCTAGAAGAAATGAAACAAAAGATACGGTAGAGCTAGGACAGTTATTGTATGAGGTTTACCCAATGCTAAATGTAGAGGTACATAGTAGATTGATATAAACATCATGAGCTATCCTGCAATAAACCCAGTTGTTGCTGATACCTTTTTGGTTCATTCTTCTCCTTCTTCCATAACCTGAGCTTGTAGAAGGAAGATATAAGAGGAACCTATAGATAATGTGGTCAGAAATCCCTAGCCCTAGACAAGGTCGTGAAGGCATCTTTCAAGATGTCGAAAGAAGTTGTCAATTAGATTAAGCCAATGGAGACCCATGGAAAGGCTAGGAAAGCAAGCCTATCGAGGATTTGCTATTGACTTTAGAAAATTGGGTACTCAATCTCAAGGAGTCCATGGGGGACATGAGGGAGACGCTTGAGATGGTTGAGGGATGCACCGATGAGTTGGACTCAAATGAGGGATTAGCTCAAGAAATTTGTATTGGATTCTCTTGATTCCACTACAAACAAGTTGACGACAATGGATGATGCTCTCGAGGCAATGGTGATGGCCTTAAAGGAAGAGATTGCAGAACTTAAGGGGGGGCTCACTATCTACAAGGTTACCTTGGGAAGTGGGATGTTGGCTTTAGAACCAAAGCAACGGAATATGGATGTTTCTAAACCAAAAGAGTTTAAGGGGACAAGGTCCGCAAAGGATGTGGACAACTTTCTTTGGAGGATAGAGCAATATTTTCGAGCGATAGGCATCGGGGATGATGCCACTAAGGTAAAAAATGCTTCAATTTATTTTACTGATGTTGCTTTCTTGTGGTGGCATCATAGGTCTACAGATAAGAAGCGTGGTGGGATGACTATTGGGACTTAGGAGGAGTTCCAAAAAAAGTTGAAGAAGTAGTTTTACCCACAATATGCCGAGAAGGAGGCTTGGGAAAAGTTGTGACAACATATGCAGTAAGGCATTATTCAGGAGTATATTTGAGAATTCAGCGATTTGGTAGATCAAATCTTTGACTTGAGTGAAAAAAAAGCATTCTATTGGTTTAAGGACGAGTTGAAGCCTTGGACGAAGCAAGAGTTACATCGACAAGGTATTGCAGAACTTACTGTAGCCATGGTTAAGGTCAAGGCATTCTATGAGTTTAGTAGTAAAAACTCTAATAATCATAAGCTGTCCAAGCCCAAATCCAAGGAAAATGGTGGGGGAGACAAAGACAAGGAGAAAAAGAATGGTAAGGCCTAAAATGCTAAGCGAGACAAGTCATGAGAGAAGAAAGGGTCGATAAGTTGCTTCCTTTGTCAAGGCTCGAATAGGGTAAGGGTCTGTACAAAAATCTCTTCACTTTTTGCCATCGAGGGGGATGGTGGGACAAAGAAAGTGACCAAAAATCTCAGTTTAAAATTAGGGTTGTCGAAGAAAAATTGGGTAGAGGATTGATATTTGTAGACATCTCTGTAGTTGGCAGAAGATTGAATGTGCTTGTTGATACAAGTGCGTCAAATTTGTCCATGTCCAAAGAGACTGCTCGAGATCTCAGGCTTAAGGTTGAGAAGGAGTCGAGTTGGATCAAGATAATTAATTCAAAAAGCATTGAAATAGAAGGTGTGACAAAAGGAGTGGAAATCCAACTTTGCATTTGGAATGGTAATGAGACTATAAAGTAATACCACTTGATGACTTTGACTTTGTGGTTGGATTAAGTTTTCTTGACCGAATTAAAGCATGTGTTGTCCCTATTGTCGACTATATGTTGATCTTGGATTCAAACCATCGATGTGTGGTGCCAATGAAAAGAAAAGGGTGTGAAAGCCAAGACACTATTAGAAATCTAATTTGCTAAAATGGTACGTAGAGATGAAGTCTCCTACCTAGCCACCTTAAAGGTCGATGAAGTCGTGAAAACTATTGGTGAGATTCTAAAGGAAGTGGGACAGTTAATGCAATCATTTCGTGATGTGATGCCTGCTGAGTTGCGTAAGAAGTTACCACAAAAAAGGGAGGTGGATCACATGATTGAGTTAATGCCCAACATGGAACCGCTGGGTAGGGCCCCATATCATATGTCCTCGCCAGAAGAGTTGTAGAAACAGTTGAAGAAGATTTTAGATGTTAGATTTATTAAACCATCTAAATCTTCATTCGGTGTACCAACATTGTTTCAGAAGAAACACGATGGGTCGTTAAGGATGTGCATAGATTATTGGGCATCGAATAAAATCACTATGAAGAATAAGTACCCAATTCCACTCATTATAGATATGTTTGATCAACTTGGTAATGCGATATGATTTAGCAAGTCAGATTTGCGGTTGAGGTGCCATCAAGTCAGAATAGCCAAAAGGGATGAGCCAAAGACCATGTGTGTGACTCGTTATGGCTCATATGAGTTCCTTGTGATACCCTTCGAATTTACGAATGCTCCAGCCACATTCTACACCCTAATGAATAAGGTACTTCAACCTTTTCTAGATCGTTTTATGTTTGCTTATCTTGACAAAATTGTGGTGTACAGTAAGTCGCTTGGAGATTATATAGAACATTTGAGGGAAGTGTTCCAGACCTTATGAGAAAATGAGCTTTATGTCAAAAAAGAAAAATGTTCACTTGCTTAATGCGGGGTACCATATTTAGGCCACATTGTGGGAGGTGGCAAAATTCTGATGGATGTGATTATTATTTATGTTGTAATTATAATTTATGATTGATTTGGATTGAGTGTGGCAAAAAAAATGAAAATTATATGATTTTTTATATATGCAAGATTAGAAAATATATATATAATAAAGGAAAAATTAAGTTTCCTTAACTCATTTCTAGTCCACTCATTTATTAACCAATTTTTTGGAACAAAATCAGGGCCACTATTTTTGAAATGCAAAAATTTGAGTGATAAAAGAAGTATGTGTTTAGGCACTACATTGGCATAAACAAAGGCCATGTTGGCAGACATGGATTTTGCAACCTGGGGCGCAAATCTTAATGCAATCATCGTCGTTAATGCATCGAGCATCCTCCATGAGCACCTTAGGTGGCCAACAAAAGCATTTTCTGGTGTTTGTGTCATCACAAATGCGACCATATTTGCACTTGAATCTATAGTCTATGTCACGAGAACATTCTGCTGCTTCCAAGTTTGATACATCTACAAATTAACAACAAATTTTACATCAAGTAAATATTTCATTTAACTAATTTGTTAAACCCACATATGTATATGAACTCAAGATTTTCTGGGTTTGAATTATGGTATTTGCAATTTTTTTCTCTTATGATATATGATGATAAAATATCAAAATGGAGAAAGAATGTGTATACTAACAAGAGGCTAGAAGCCAGGCAATGAGAAGAGAAATAATGCCAAAAGAAGCCATAGTTTGAAAATTAATGGAATGAAAGATGAAATTAAGAACCAATTATCTATTTTTTGTATGTATTGTGGATGAAGCTGAGCTAATGATGGACAAAGAATGGTAGGTAATGAGGATTTTATAGCAAATTTCTCTACATGTAAAGTTTTACTAACCTAATATTAAAACCATAAATAGTGAACTAATAATATACTTACCGTTTATCAAATAAAAATGATATACTTTCCCACCTAATATTATAACCATAAATAGTTAACTAATAATATACTTACCATTTATCAAATAAAAATGATATACTTGCCAATTTTGTAGCATAGAAAGATTTGGATATCTTGTCCATTATTTTTTTTCTCATCCATTAATTTCCAAATACACTAAGGGTACGTTTGGTTGGCTATAATGGAATAAGGCTGTAATTGAATAGAGTTGTAATGGAATAGAGCTGTAATCAGTAATTCAACTGTTTGGTTGAATGGAATGAAATAGAACTGTAATAGTATTCTTGTGTTTGGTTGAATGAAATGATGTTGTAATAGTATAAGGAAAAAAACTAAAATGACCAGAATACCCTTAGCAGATTTTTTTTAAATAGATGATTATTGTTATTGTTATTAAATTTTAATAAGATTATTATTAAAAATAATTTAATAAAAATAATAAATAATTTAACCATATTTTAACATAATTACTATTAAATATAATTTAATAAAATTCTTAATATAATTATTATTATATGAATTAAAAAATCATAATATATAATACTATAAAAATAATATATAATCTACTTTATTATATTTAAACTGCAATACATATTTAATGTGCTAAAATATCATTAGTGAAACAAATAAATTAATTATTCTACAATAAAAAAATAAAATATTAGAAGTAATAAATAACTTGAGAATTATATTTCACATCCAAACATAATATTCATATATTAACAAAAAGTTATATGATTTCATTAGTTTATATGTAATAATCCATATGTTATAAAATTTTACAACCTCAAAAAGTTACAACATTGTAATGACATTCTATCATGTCATTATACCATCCAAATATTACAAACCCAAAAAGTTACCAAAATATCATCAATACAACCATGATTTTTAATGGTCAGCAAGAAATCTTCCGACCCATTTCAATCGCACAGCAGAAGGTAAACTAAAGAAAATAAGCATTTGCGTTGGATGATCTGGAATTTTGCTCAATGCGTGATAGCGCTCATCCTCAGTTAAACCTTCTACTTCACATAATGTTGGATATAATTTCAGAGCACTTTCTTGAATGGCCATTTCTGACTTTTGTTGAATTAGCACTTCAGAGGCAATACTCTTATTGATTTCAAGGCCAATGGCCTGTATGTTTTCCGCCAATAAAATGACAACATCATTAAATGAAGTAGAAGAATCACTTGCATCAAAAATCTTTTTTTTCTTCTTTGATAATGTGGAATCACCTTCGTTTCTAGTTGGTTGTGGTTGTGTAGTTGAAAGATCCATATCATCCAAAGAAACATCAGCTTCGCATCCATGGGGATCGTTTCTTTCTTCATGAGTATTTGTAGTAGCTACATCCTCAACATCTATTTCTTAAATAATATCAACGGCTGTTTGAGCATTTTTCCCAGTGGCTCGATTTTTTGTGTAGATGGCAGTAAGTTGTTCATAATAAGGGAAACTCCGATGTTTGAATTGAGCAGCTTCTTTATGACTCTATAAAAATGAGGAATTCATATTAGATATAAGTTTGGTCAAAACAAGATAATGAAGACTTGAAATAATTCTTACATTTATATATGAGTTCCACACTGCATCTTCAGCAACAACAAGCTGCCTATGCTCATCCCAACCAAAGTCGCTATTGTTTTTTCCACTAAGCATGTCATAAACGATTGACCAATCCCTTTTCAATGTCCTAATCCTCGATTCAAGATCAGGTTTAGCCTTTAACATGGCATTGGGTAAAAAAATTTGTAACGTTTTTTCCAACTCATTTAGATAACCGGCTTTGAATCCCGTATTTGCATTAAAGGTTCCAACACTGTACAAGTCGACTATACAAGCAACCAATGCAGCATCTTCTTTTGGAACCCATTTCCTTTTGATTCCTCAAGAATTTTGGGAAGAAACACTTGATTTTGAAAAACCTGACATAACTATTTTAAGAAAAAACGCAAATTAAAATTCAATTCAATATTATACATCAAAAGGTCAACACTTTATAAAATTATAACACATGATGAATCAAAAGAAAATAAATTATCATTCAACAAGTCTAGTACAATACAAAAAAACAATTCAAACACCCCAAAGTTTCAAAAACTAGATATATGAAATAACATACACAACTTAACGTTTACTATTTTTACTCTAAACCTAATTAATTTCTAGATGCTTGCCATTCATCGAACATTTGGTTGGCTAGTTCTATCCTCTAAGTAGCCCATGCATCCGATGGATAAATATTTACGATATTCGGTTCATCATCATCTGTCACATTACTAGGTAATCCTTCTCCCAACTCCGCTTCACTAGGATCAAGACTCATATAGGTTTGAATAAAATTATGAAGCAAACAACATGCAATAATGATTCTATTATGCACCCTCACATGATAGAATGATGGACTCCTAAGTATTTCCCATCTAAGTTTTAATAACCCAAAACATCTTTCAATAACATTACGCGCTGAAGCATGTTTCATATTGAAAAGTTCTTCCAGACTACTTGGCTGGTAACCC
Source organism: Gossypium hirsutum (assembly GCF_007990345.1). NCBI lineage: Eukaryota > Viridiplantae > Streptophyta > Magnoliopsida > Malvales > Malvaceae > Gossypium > Gossypium hirsutum. The sequence continues at coordinate 19,357,608 of NC_053430.1, forward strand.
TGACGCCACTTATTCAAATGATATCTTTGTCCTCTTAAAGGCTTAAGAAATCTCTCAGAATTTTTGTATCCAGCATCAACTAGATAATAACAACCTATAAAAAGAAACTATTTACCATGATTAATTTCCCCAAAAGTATGATCTTAAAAATTAATTCAAATTCCTCTAATTTTGCACTTTACCATGAAGAACTTTTAATCCATGTCTCCTACTAATAGCATCTTGAAGAACTCGTCTATCAGCAACAGAACCTTCCCACCAGGAAGAACGTAAACAAATTGCATATCAGGTGTACAAACACCTAACATATTTGTTGCTATGTCACTTTTTCACGTTCAATATCTAGGTTTATCAACTGTTGGAACCCTAATCTTGATGTAGGTTCCATCTAAAGCACCTAAGCAATTCTACATCACATGTATAAAACCTCGGGTTAGGATACTATATTTAAATCTAAATGGACTAAATTATTTTTTTTGCTATATATAAAACTCACTCCAATACCTTGAACTATTTCCACCTTAGGTCTGTAGAATTAATTGTAATTGGCTCTGCCTTTTTAAATAACACATCTTGTAAGCGTATGACAGCATTTAAAACATTGTGAAATGATCTACTAACAGTTTCCCTGGACCTATTAAAGTGATGCTTGATAACTCGATTTTTAAGATGATGAGAAATGATATGTAAAAACATTGCCACTTGCTTATCAACAAACATGTTCCTTGACAACTTCAATCCCCCTAAAGTTTGTAACATCTCACATAGTTTAAAAAAGGCAATTATATTCATCCTAACTTATTCAATACAGTCTCGTCACTAACATATACAAGTCTTTTCACATAATCTCGTTTTGCATAAAAATCTAAAATATAGGATCTAATCTTTGGTATATAAGTATGTAGGCTATGGATGGCACCCAATGCAACTGAGAACCAACTTGCCATTGTACACATTTGCAACCATATTGTAATAGCAAGACCAATTCTTTACGCCTCTCACTTTGTACAATTAAGGGTAGACGAGCTATTACTGCAAGATATTAAAGTGTTACATGTCTTTAAATTGTAGTAAAAGGGTCACATTTCTCCAATACTAATTTCAATGATAGTAAAACAAAATCAAAGAATTTAATTGCCAAATAACTTAAAGTGATTCAGTGAATACAAGATGCTCAACCCTGGGTGGAGGAAGCAATCAAACAAGCCAAATAAGAAAAGGAAGCAATAACAACCTGTCAAAGAAAAATAAACCATACATATTAAGAATATTTACAAAGCACAAAATAGAAATTACAACCTATCAAAGATGTTTACAATAACTTATTACAATGAGGTAAAAATAATTGCGACAAAAGAGATTTGCAGACAATATTTGAAGTTTATTAGTATTACAAAAAGACAGGCAAAAGGAACCATTTCATTTATTAGCATACATCATTTTTATTTACACGATAGCATAAATTTGCAATTTGGCACCAACACATGTTGGGTGTGGATATTTCTTTAAGTAAGATTTCAGGTTCAAATTTTATGGATTGAAAAAAAACAGTGTTGTCGTTCAGGGTTCAATGGATTTAGTTGACATCTAATATTGTGGGTCACAAGAGAAAAAAACATATAAAATTCTCAGCAAATGATGTATACTGATGGTGCAAAACAAAATCAATATAAAACATTCCACCACCTTCGAACTTGTTTCATCATCGCCATGAAAAATTCATATTATATGCAATAAGCAATAAAAAAACCGAACAAAAATTAAGACATAGATTGGTAATTCCTAGAATGCTTTTACAAGAAAAAAAATAGTGTCCATTACAGAGTTTTACAACACAGCTCCTTTGTTTTACAAATGGACAATTCATTTATCCCATATCACTGAATCTTATGAAAGGTAGGCCGAAGATGACAAAATCTCATTAAAAGAACAAGTATATAATATACATACAAAAACAACGTTCCTAATCCATGCCAGGTAGACCAATCAGAAATAATTAAAATATGATACCATTTGTTCTTAAACATGTTTAATAATTAGATTCTTTCAATCATGCTTTACCACCACTCATCAACTTACATTAAAATCATTAATTAATTTAGAAACATGTAAATGTGAATAAATAGTCTTTTAAAAAATAACTTATGGTAAAATCAATTTTACATTTTCCTACTACATATTACTATTAAAAATAACATATATTACTATCATTAAATCCAGGCTATTTTCTTAATCAATGTAACCACAGTTGGAGTGGTAAAAATGTTAACCATCACGGTTTGAGTTCTATGTAATTCATCCCTCCCTATATTTGTAAGGATAAAAACAAAAAGATAGTTACAATAATTTATTTAGCTATTTAACTTTTTTTAAATTATTTTAGTTTTTATTTAAATTCTTGGTTTTTTCTAGCCCTTAAACTTGTGTTATTTGTCGAATCACCATCTCAGATCAATAAGTAATTAATTTTTTAAAATATAAAAATTTTAAAAAATTGCTTAAGAAAAACTAAAATTTATTAAAACTATTAAAAATAAAAATTACAAAAATTATTTTTTAGTTTTTAGTTTTTAAAAATTAATCCACGCCAACAAAGTTAACACACAATAATTTTTTCATTCATTTCGGAGTGATTTAATAAATAATGTAAGCTCAAGGGCTAAAAGAAGTGAAAATTTAAATGGATGATTAAAACGACTTTTTTGTAAAGTTGAAGGACCAAATAGGTCATTATATAAAAAATATTAAAGGAGAAAAAGATTGATAACTTAATGACATAGACAAGTTTCAACTTAGTTCCTATCTTGATAATGTCACTGGAGCCAATGCCAATTTGTTCATGTGTACAAATTAAGTGCTGCAGAAGCATACATACATCATATCCCACTGTTGCCTAACACTGAACTACTCAGATTTTCATTATATTAGAATCCATTTCAAGATATCAGTACAGAAAAGCAACCATCATTACCAAAATTATTAAATAGCATTTTGCCAGACCAGTTATTTCAGTAAAATCAGGCATTACCTCAATATGAGTTGCAGCATTATCTCCTTAAAAGATATAAATGAAATGCACATTTTAAATGCAGTAAAATTAGTTGTGATAACATATATGCTCAAAGAACCATATTCAAACTAGAAGAGCTCCCTTTGGGGAGGGAGGGAGGCTAGTTTTACAAGTAACAGGTTGCTCCCTTTTTACCATTCAAGATAGAAAACCTCTAACAAACTAAAGAAAAACCTCCAACTGGGAGCAGTTCCTTATCTCAGAAAAATTTTTACCAGTTGGAAGAAATAATACCATTTTACAAGTAACAGTACAGCTAGCCGACTATAATACAATTTAATAACTCAGATAAAATTTCATTAAGAGATTTTTTATGATTTGTAAGAGAAATTAATTAATAAAATGATAAGTTGTTCACTTTTATTAAACATTTTGAAATAATTTGTTTATAGAAATTGGAGCTACGAAGAATGACAAGTGAGCAATTGAGCAATTTAGATATATGTAATTTTGAAGAAGAGGAGCAGATTACTGAGAAGGATCAAACTGCATCACATGACCTTCAACTCCAACCTATTTGCTTTCCTAATTTGACTCGGATTAGTATCTTCAATTGTGAAAACTTAAAATGTTTCTTCCCGATTACTATTGCTCATGGAGGCTTTCCAAAACTTCTAAGTGCGTCTAATTTGCAAACTCTGGAGATAAGGAACTGCTCCCAGTTGGAAGAAAGCAATAAAAAGGAAAAAGAAAAAGAAAACAAACAATACCCTTTTTCTTACAATGCCAAATAGTTTTTAAACTAAGCCAAAAGTTCACTTTTTTACATTTTACACATTAGAAATCAGAACCCCATAAATGGATAAATAACTTCTCATCAATCAACAGAGTAGAAATAAATAAATTAATCAAAGCCCAGAATCCCTAGCTATTACAAATTTATTCTTCCTTTCTAAGGAAACAGTCAAACTCAAATAAATAGAGATGATTATGAAGAGCAATTCAATCACTGAAATCTGCTCGGAGTTGAAGATAACACGAAACTATCAGAAGAAACTAACGCATTTACACAGACAAAAATGATAAAATTAAGAATCTGAGAAACAAAAAAATTGAAAATACAAATCTTTAAAGCACCTAAAATCAAACAACGAAATCGAAATAATACCTGCCCTCTACTAACAATGGGGCCAAGCTTGCAACCTTCTTCCAAGGGATCTGAAATTCTACCGCAATACTTTCCTGTCAAACAAATAACAAGCTTCGACTGGTCATGAATTGGAAATAGAAATATATATATATAACAAAATTGACGAAGACATGCTACAGGCTTAGTTCAAGAACTCATGATAGCAAAATCTAAGGTGTTCCCTTCTTGGATCTAAGGTGTGACATGCTACAGGCCAAAAGAAGACTAAACAAAGGTCTCAACTTTGAAACGCAGAAAACAAAGGTCGTTCTTCACATTCAAAGGTCGTTCCTATACAAGAAGAGTTATGAAGTTATGAGAAAGGAGAAATAGAATCATGTTTTAGGAGCTCATCATAAAAAAAGAAAATGTACCCTTTGAGGAGATGAAGATGAAGGGCAAATGGATGCTTGATTTGGGGATAAATGTTGGAAGAAATCTGGAGCAGAATTTTAGGGAGAAGAAAGTAAGCTATTTTGGTCCCAAAATGTGAAAATGTATTCGGCGTGTGGTGTTGAATAGCAATTCAGGGCCCCTACCCCTGAATACCTATTACGACAGTTAAGGGAATATGGGTGTAATAGCAAAGCTGTGGAATCACCTAAACAATGAACCAAACGTGTGAATTACTGTAACGTACGGAATAGGGCAGGAATGGAATAGCAATTCCATCCAACCAAACATGCTGTAACTATTACCATTTAAATGTGTAAGGGTCCATCCATGATTTATGAAAGTCATAATTGTGAATGGTGACTGAACTTGTATTGGATAAGAATAGATATAAAAGTAATGGAAGGGAGCCAAATTTGACTTACACAATTCATAAATTAATCTTACACATATAAATGATTATAATTAGTATGTTGGAAGGTTATAGAAAATAGTGGACTTGATGTAAACTCTAAAAATCTCAAGTAAAAAATTAAAAATTTCTTCAAAATTTGAATCACATATCATTTATGGAAATAGAATACGAGCATAAGGAAATTAGATATAGTTCCTATATTAATATTTATATTTTTTAGGGGTAAACTATACCTATAGTCACTCTAATGAATGACTTTCGATTTCCTTTTGATTTTTGAATGGTAACTATAACACCCTTAACCCTTATCCATCACCAGAATCGGGTTACGAAACATTACTGGGCTTTACGGATTAAATACAAACATTTCACAACCATTAAAATACATTTGAAGATTCATTCATTTATTACTCATATTGTCCCTTATATGGGCCCTCGAGGCCCAAAATATGCATTAGAAACAAACCGGGACCAAATTGAAAACTCAGAGAATTTTTTCCTAAATTTCAAAATTTTTCTTAGGACCAGAGGACACATGCCCGTGTGGCCGACCGTGTGGCTCACACGGCTAGGAGACACGCCCGTGTCTTAGGCCGTATGGGTATTCGATGTAAGGTACAAGCTGTTTCCCAGCCTGTGTCCAATTTAGGGTAGCTACCGACTTGGGTCATACGGCCAACCACACACCTGTGTGTTAGGCCATGTGTGAAGTGCAGGGGTCACACGGCCAAGCCACACGCCCATGTGCTAGGCCGTGTGTAAAAACCTGAGCATTCTGTTTTTGAAATTTAAAGGTGCAGGGGACACACGGCCAGACTACACGCCCATGTTCCAGGCCGTGTGACACACACGGCTGAGACACACACCCATGTCTCTGCCCGTGTGGACGAAAATAGGCCATTTCAATGCCACTTTTCTCACCCTTTTATTGTCCACTTGCACACAACACTGAAATACACTAATACATTTCAACCAAGCAACCAATTCAAGCAAAAATATGTATTTAACACAATATGTTAACACAAAAATCAATTATCTAAATTTGCCAAACTAACTTCATTTATTGATTTACCAAAACCTACTCCTAATTATAGATATACAAACACACACACATATATATATAATTGTCATTCATAATTATACTTCAAGTTTAGCCCTTTTCAATACATCCTTATACATGCCATATAAACCATAAAATGTACAATAAAATCTACTGGAGTAATCTGGATAGTGTGACCTGATGTGTTGATCCAATCCTCCGAATGTCTTGAAAATCTACAAAGAACATTGAACAACACAAGTAAGCTTAATGAAGCTTAGTAAGTTCGTTAGCTTTAAACATAAATCTTACCAAACATACTAAAACAATTCATTTAAGTAAATCATTCATTTCACATTTCCTACCAACCACAATTTCAGTTGATGAATTCATTTATTTCATCTCAAAATCAACAATATCATTGAGTCTTCAACCATTAATATCAAATATCACTTACCGAATTATCAACCTTTGTCAAAATAATGAATGTCTTATGAATATAAGTACATCGTAAACGAAAGCCTGAGGGCTGAACAGAAGAACATAAGTGCTAACGGAAACCAGTAAAGGTTAAATAAAAGCTCATAAGAGTTTAATGAAAAACCAGTAGGGTTAAACTAAAACTCGTAAGAGTTGAACTGAAACCCAATAGGGTTAACTGAAACTCATATGAGTTAACTGAAGCTTATGAGAGCTAAACAGAAAGCAAACATGAGTGTTCGCAACAAATGCTGAACCTCGGTTTACTTGGGTAATTTTTGCTGTCAATTCCCCTTTTGTACTGAACGATTGTACTCAATCCTACGTTCTGTTCACTTTGAACACTTGATTCAATTTTGTAAATTTAATAATAATTTTATTTTCAAAAAATATTACAAATAAATACAAAATACCATTTATCAATTAACATATAATATTAAAATTTAACCATAAGATCTTACCTGGACTAAATTGTAGAATTCGTAGTAATTCGGGAACTATTCTTCTAATTTCTCTTTTTCTCGTTGATATATAGACTTTTGATCTAAAATATAAAATTATTCATCGATTAGCACATATATCAACCTCATTCCACTTTACAATTTATACCCTTCAAATTTTGAAATTACACATTTGCCTCAACTTTTACAGTTTTTACAATTTAGTCCCTCATCGATTTACCCATTATCTGAGCTAATTTTTCTCAATTAACACTTTATCTAATTATTTTATACTATTATTAAGCCTTTTATATTTATAATTTCAATATAAAACCCTAATTCTTAACCTTTTCACAATTTGGTCCTAAAATCAATATCTATCAAAATTACTTAATAAAATCATCATATAACAAAATTAAAGCTTCAAATCCATGTTAATTCATCATAAATATCCAGAATTCATCAATGGTAACTTTCAAAATTACCCATAGAATAAAAAACTAATGAAATAGACAATTGGATCTAATTGTAAAAGTCTTAAAAACTCAAAAATTACAAGAAAAGAGCAAGAATTGAGCTCACATGGGCAAATATATGAAAAAAAAGCTTAGAGGGACTCTTCAATGGCCTTTTTGGCTGAGGAGTTGTGAATAAATGTCTAGATTTCTTTTAATTTGTTATTTTATTTACTTAATTTTGTGAAATTTCCAATTTTACCCTTATTTCTCCTAATTTCAGATTTTTTTCTTGTTAATACAGCCCATCCATACCCCTTTGGGCTAATTTTCTCTTTTAATCCTCCCTCATTTAACCTTGAGCTATCTAATCACTTTAGCAAGTTTTGCATCTTTTTAGTTTAGTCCTTTTTAATTAATTAACTATCAAAACGTTAAAATTTTCTAACAAAACTTTAATACTAACTTATAAATATTTACGGCTCAATTTATGAAATCAAGGTCTCGATACCTCCTTTTCGAAACTAATTAACCTAATAATTCTTTAAATCACAAAATTCACTAATTCAAGAATATTTCTAAAATCACACTTGACTCATAATTATTAAATAATAATAAAATTTTCATACTCATTCGTTGAATTTAGTGATCTCGAATCACTATTTCTAACACCATTGAAAATTGGACTGTTATAGTAACACCATCACTATCATTGTCATCATTGCTTTCGACACAAAATGGCATTGGTCGAGTCGACTCTATGTCTTTTTCTCTAATCCCCAAATATTTATCTTGAAAAGGTCCTAGATTTAATGAATCCAAACCTAAAGTCTAAACCCTTAACCTTCTCTGATTCACTTTTTTGGCTATCCAATAGCTACAGTTTCGATTGAGCCTCCATTCAAATCTTTGAGCAAAAGACACAAACTATTGCTCAAGCTTTTTTTTTTCTCTTATCTACTTGTGATTGTATTCTTTGTTACTTTTCCTTTCAAGTATTTTTTTTGCGAAAGGGTTTATGTTTTTTTTTTAGAATTTTCATTTGGTGTTTATAGATTTTCTTACATGGAAAAAGAAGACCTGAATTGTTAACTATGCAATATGTTAGCGGAAAATGAGATTTTTAACTGAAATGACTTCCTCAAAGAATTATTTGAATTGAAGTGACTAAATTGTGAAAAAAATTAAGTGACCAAAATAGGACAAATCTTATTTTAGAGTGACCATGGGTGTAATTTAACATTTTTTAAAGACATTTTCAAAATGACATGATAGTCGACAATTTTAGGGGGGAAAATTGCACAGACAATTTTAGGGGGAAAAATTGCACAAATTTTCTTACATGAATAGATTATAAGAGTTTCCTAATCCAAAATTAAAACATTATTAATCATTGATGTAGTCAACCAATTTTGCCCGGGTCTTTATTTTATTTATACATTCAATAGCTAGTCAAATAAACTTAAATAAAGTCCCAATAGTCCATTTACAACCTTAAATAAACACTAACAAATAGCCCAAACATATACAAAGGCCCAAAGACCAATGAGCCCAATTTGCAAAGAGGCCCAAACTTGAAAGAATCCCAAAAGGGGAATCTCAGCAGCTGAAAGCACTAGAGGTTTCTGGAACACACTAGTGCTGCAATCACGGCTTTCACGAGCAATTTTTTTCCGTACAGCCGTTGCTCCATCCCTGCATTAGAATATACGAGAAGAAGGATAACATAATTGACAGCAATGAAAATAGAATTTCATTTTTTCTATATATATTATTATTCTGTAAATCTAGGCTATAAAGAGCCTCATTCTGTACTCCAGAAATTTGACACAGAATATACTTTACACATACATTATACATGCATAGAAGGGAGAAAAGCGATTTAGAATCAATAGAGGTGATCTCATTTTTTTTCTCTTCCGATTTCTTTCGTTTTTTATCTTCTCTTTATTTTCCTATGTGTTTGCTCGTTTTTTATAACTCAAGGCCAAGGAAAGCTCTAAGTCTGCCATGCAAATATAAGAGCAAGAGGTCACACAATAGTGGAACTCAATTTATTTTACAAATCTGTTTTCATTTTTTTTTAAAAAAATAAAGAAAGATAACTTGAGATCTGAAAACTTCATTCAAACAAGGAAGAAGGAAGGGAAAATACTCACCAAGCTCTTCAATAGGTGGTCGAGTATTTACAGCAGGAGTCAGGAGTGGTTTCGCGTGCTGCTAGAGACCAGATCTGATGGTGATTCAGCTGCCTGTGGAAAAACCTTAGCAAAAAAATGTGTTCTAATTTCAAAAATGAATGAAAGTGTTTTGGTTCTGGAAAATAAAAGGGTAAATGAAGGCCAAAGGGTTTTCTTCATTACGGCGCCGTTTCCTTGCGCAATGACCTGCGCGTCAGCCCGTTGATTGGGGAAATGGGGAAAATTCCGCGTCTGATCCTTTTCCTTTGTGCGCGCTTTCAATTTTCCCCTGATTCACCTATTCTGTTCCTTTGCGCCTGGAATGGTATTTTTCCGCAGAAGGTCCCTCCTCTTTGCGCTGCATCAAGATATGCTCCCCTTTTGCGCCTAAATTGCTTTATTCTCTGTTTTTTAAATTGTTCATCAGATTTGTATATTTTTGCATTCTAATCCTTATTTCCATACAATGTTTTAAGATTGGGAATAATTTCAAATATGGTTCTTGTGAAATTAAATGCGTCATATATGAGTCTTTATTTCTTTTTTTTTCATAGTTTATTTATTTATGCTATTTGTCTTTTTTTAGTTTGTTTTGATTTCCATTAAGTAATTTGCAAGATTTGTGTTATAAGTTTAAATTAGATTTTTATTTGCCTGTACACGTTGAATTACTTTGTTTGATATGTTTATTCTTTTTCTTTCTGGTCATTTATATTATTTGTAATGTACATGTTAATTGTGTTATTTGTATTGTTGGTTATTTATTTGTTGTAATTTGGGGTACTTGAATTTCCATATGATTGTACATTATTTTATGTAATGTTTTTATGTGTTATTATACATGTATATACTTCATAATAATTAGTTTTATTTCATGAACATTATCAATATTAAATTATTATACATATATTTAATTATTTTTGGTCTACATGATATATATGTATTTGTTTTCTAAAACGAAATCACGTGTTCTATAATTAAATTTTAATTACACATATACAAAAATTATTAGTATATATAATTTAAATACATTTTTGAACATTGGTATTTTTAATACATATAGTTTTTTAGATTTATTCACATATATTTCTTATTCAAAAGGAAAATCTCACATATTTTGTATCATTTAAATTATTAATAAACATATATTTTTGTATTTATATTTAATTTGTATCTATTATTAAAGTTTTGATATCTTTGTATATATAGATTTTAATAAACTTGTAATTAATTATTTTTTTATTATGTATATAATTTATAATAAAATTAGGTTAATCATTATAATTCATATTTTAATTAAAAGTTATTTTGGCATATAATTATTTCTAGCACTTTTACACATATATGGCATATTTTAATTTATTTTTACTATGGTATGTGTTATTATTTTCATATAACTTTGTGTAAATATTTTTCTATGTATATATATCTTCTTTTAAAATTATTTACGTGTATAATATTTTTAAGAACTCTTTTAAATCATGTAATTTATTGTATTTCATATTGTCATTATGTTTTTTCATATACATATATATTTTGTTACTTATATAATTCATATATTTACTTCATTTTTTTATACATCATTAATTTTATTTTTTTATACTCAATACTTATTTGTATATAAAGGTTTCATAAACTTACTTTGTATATTATTTTATATCATATATTGTTATACCTTCATATTTAATATTTTATTTAAATTATTTTGTGAATTATCATTTTTTGAATAAACTTGTGTTTTAAATATTTTATACATGATCTGATTTGAACTTTGAAATTTATAATAACTATTTCAATAAATATATATCCCAAGCTTTATGCAAATGTGTCAACTTATATATGTTTTATTTTGTTTCATACATAGTTTTGTACATCATTTGGTATATTGATTATGTATAATATTTTTATATTGATTATTCATTATCCATGATTAAAGATTTTTTTTACATTATACTTAGAATGATTGTTAGATAAGGTTTATTGTATTATTGGGTATATTGTTTCATATGTTTTTTTTACAATGCATTAAATATTTCATCAATTTTAAAATGAATAAACATGTTTTTTAAGCAAATTTCTAAATTTCAATTATTTAAAGTTTTTGAAATAAGGTAATATCTAATATTTGGGGAGTTCAGAAAAATTGTACTCAATCGTACTGGGTATGACTTTTCCGATGAACCAAATATTTAGATAATCTTTTATACTTTAATGTATGAGTTTTTTTCGAAAATTGATTGTATCTTAAAGGTATAAGGGATCGTATCCAACCGTACTGGGTATGAAACCGCGTATCTTTGGAACAAGAGATTTTTTATAGCTAATTTGAGCTATACAAACATTTTTATGTACCTCGGAAAATATTTTCTTTTAAAACTTTTTACGGACAGCATCAAATCAATTTGGTACCAGTTTTTGGGCGTAATGAGGGTGCTAACCCTTCCTCATGTGTAACCGACTCCCGAACCCCTTTTTCTTACCTAAACCAAAATTATTTTTACATTAAATAAAACATTTTAATAGGTGGTCCAATCATACCTAAATCAAAAGATTGGTGGCGACTCCACACTCGTTTTTAAAGTCGATTCCCATTGTTTTCAAAATAAAAAAGGGGTTTCGACAATTGAAAATAAATTTCATCATGAATCAATTCAATTAAACATTGAATTTAAGTAGCTTATGTCATTACCTCAATGATTTCAACACATGGCTTATTGACAATGTTTTTGGAACCAGATTGGTGGTTGAAATGGTTAGACCAATTGGTTCATAATTTAAATAGTTTGACTAGGTAAAAGAAAATAAATTGTTAAAAAATAAAAAAGTTAAAAAATATAAAACTCAATTTAACTCAATTTAACTATTGGTTTAATCAGTTTTATCTGAATCAACCTACTTATATTACTTTGAAGGCCAATCGACATTTCACCTCTTACTAGACCTGATACCACAATCGATTCTAGGTCTTTCTAGTTGTTCTGGTTTAAACAACATTAAATTTTAAAATTTTTATATATTTAAATATTTTTTTAATTTTGAAATAATTTTAGTTTTTTCATAATTTTATATTTTTAAATATATATTTTAGATTTTTTTGTTTTTATTTAAGATATGGAAATAATAATAGTTTTTATATTTTTTATTTTCAGTTAAAAAGTAAGGACCAAATTGACAAAGAACTATAAATGTTGAGGGTTAAAAAAGTTATTTCACCTTTTTATAACAGTCAACAAAATTAGATAAATGGACTAAGATTTTTAAATAAAAAATGTACAATGACTCAATATCTCAAAATTAAATATAGGGACTAAATTTTAAATTTCAAAATAGTATTCCATCAATCATTGACAATTAAGTTTTCTTCTTTTTATTATTATTGAGATTTACTTGAAGTGGTAGTTAAAGCTTCCATGTAGTATTTGAATGAAATGGGTTTAAACCTCACCACCCTTTTCTTCTCCTTAATATTGTAATGATAAAAAATAATAATTTTTTCATTGGAAATAGAAAAGACGATTATTCTTCTTCTAAAATATGTGAAAATAATCATCCTTTCTATTTCCAATAAAAAAAGTTCTACGATTTGAGCCTAGTTCTATTTTACGGTTTGAACTTAGTTCTGTTTGAGACGAAGTAATATTCATTTAAACGTCTCTCAAAAATGTCAATTTTAAGATTTGAACTTGGTTCAAATACCTGGGGAAGATTACATATCAACTCAGCAAAATTTTGCAATATTAGCCACCAATCTCTTCAATGTTATGATCAAACCAGATTGTATCTTCAGCATAATAACCTCTTAAAATCAGCAAGAATATAACAATAATAACAACCAACAATATCATTTCAGATGCACCAATTCAATGTATAGAAAAATTGAAATTAATCATAAGTAAAATTAGCAGTATTACTTCCCCTTACTCTATTAATTCCCATTCAATTTCCATCATGTTTTTTAAAGGAGTGAGAACGAATGCTACATCAACAATACGGGTTGTAGCTCATGGAACAACAAGCGCTTTTTCCAAAAAAAAAAAACCTAGAAGTTTGTCCAAACTTGATAAATCTTCAATATAATCTCCATCAATTGAAACTTCATGCTTTATGTAAGCATCAATCAAATGCTAATCTTTATAACTAAAACTTGTTCAATTCTTCCTCAGCCAAATTTGCCTATGTGTGGTCTCCTTGTTCTATTTTTTGTTCAAACAGGTTTAATAACCAAGCTAAACTTCTTCCAAATTGGCATCATCTTAAACTTTCTTTCTCCTTATTACATAAACGATGTTTGTAGCGACGTAAAAATTTCTGCTTTCGGTCGCTAATTAAGGTGATTATTTGAAAATTTAAACCGACTTTTGATTTTATTAAAAAAGGGAGTCACCACCGATCTTTTTTCTAGGTGTGACCGGACACCTAATAAACCATCCTTTTTTAGAAAAGAAAACTTATTCTTGCACAAAAATGAGGGCCGAATTTAGGTCTACGTCAAAATTTTAGAGAAAAATTGGGGTTCGGGAGTCGGTTACCCACGAGGAAGGTATTAGCACCCTCGCGACGCCCAAAATTGGTATCTTATTAAACACGCATTGTCTTTAATTTCAAAGAACGAATTCAATTTAATATTTAATCATGATCCAATTGAAAAATAAGAATTTTTAAAACACGAAAATTTTGAAAACACGAAAATTTTTGAAACCTAATTTTTTTTTTTTAGAAAAACACGAAAAATTTTGGAAACACGAAAAGTTTACAACACTAGAATTTTGACAAATTACCTATCCTCATCTGCATTTTAAAAATAAAATTTGATCACTTACCAATAATCACAAAAATAAATATCCTATTTCAAAACACGAGAATTTTTAAAATTTTCGATTTTTTTTTAAAAGGACGTCCCATTTTTAACACGAGCCAATGATATTCACCCAACATAGCGATGAAATCAACGACCTTATGTTAAATCGATACGTTGACTTATTTATTGAAATTAATTAGAACATGAGAAAAAAATATTCCTAAAGTGAGAAATTAAAAATAGATAAAGGACGGAAAAATGATATCATTAATGAAAAATATTAACATGGAATACTAGAATATTAGAATAACAATAATAATGATATTTACAAAAAAATAAAAATAAAAACAAATCATGTACAATAATAAAATAGGAAAAATGATATATTTGGTAATAATAATATAAAATAATAATATGTACAAAAAATACATATATATATAGGCATATAATAAAAGTATGTAATAATAATAATAATATCTACAATAAAAAAAATATTAGGAAACGTACATAAAAAATATATACATAATATAAATATAATATATACAATATACACATATGATAAAAAACTATTAATATGTACATGTATATTTATATACACATTAAGTAAAAGTACTAATGCTAACAATATTAATAATAAATATAATAATAGATATATATGCATATAATAGTAAGAAACGAAACATAAAGAATATATATATAGCTAAATATAATATAATAATAACAATATATAAAAATAATAGTGATAACAATATTACATATATAACATGATTAATATTTAAAGCTGAATTAAATAGCAAAATAATATGAAATCCAAGGTAAATACGAAAAATAAATGAAAAAGGACCAAAATTGGATTAAAATCAAAACTTTGGGGCTAATTTTTTTAAAAAATATAAAGGAGAAAGGACCTATTAGAACGCGCATAAAACTGTGGGGGACCAAAAACACAATTAATACTCCCCTCAAAACATAACATAGCAAGAGGGACTAAATCGCAAAGCGCTACATACTTTAAAGCCAATTTTTGACAAAAAAAAATCATTTTGAAGAGAGAAAGAAAAAAAAAGAAGGGAGAAAGAAGAGAGAAGGGAGGGGGGAAAAGGAAATCCGGCCAAGGGGGTCACCGGTGGATCGTCGGCCGTCGCCCGTCGCCAGCCACCGCCCACGGTGGCCGAAAAAGGTAAAAAAAATTTCTTAACAATATATGTATATATAAAGAAAGAAAAAAACAACACAAAAAAGAAAGAAAAAAGATTCGAAAGAAGAGGAAAAAAAGATGCAACCTTTTTATTGATGTTTCTTTTGTGTTCAAAATTTGAAAGGATTTTTGTGTTTGTCTCCTTTTTCAATCTTTGTAAAAATCCCCCCCTTACATGATTTTTGAATGGCTTTTTATAGCCATCTTTTACATGATTTTCTATTATTTCTTTTTCTATTTTGTAGGTGATGGTGGTAGACAATGGATATCAAAAATGGGAGGAAAAATGGGGCAAGTGGGAAATGGCTAGGTGGCTAGGGTTTCTTGGTTTTTTTGGGGGGGGTTAGGTTTTTTTGGGGGGGGCTTAATGGGCTTTTGAATTGGGTTTAATATTTGGGTTTTGTAATGGGTTTGGGTAGATGTAAATGGGTCATGGGTTAAGGGTTTTAATGGGTTTAGAGATTTGGTTGGGTTTTGATGTAATCGGGCCTGGGCAATTTGGGCTTCTACAGCTGCCCCTCTTTGCTCATTGTCGTGCAACGGGAATAGAGCAAAGACTTTCAAGGAAGACCAAATTTGCCCAGTCTTGCTAGGTCTTGACTTGCTTTGGAACTCTTCTTGTTTAGTTAGTCCCTTTTTAGTCCACCGCGTCTTGTAGCTTTGGTTCACTCCACTGCATCTTATGATATACGCCTTGTAACTTCAATCTATTCCAATGTAACTTCAAGGATATGAAATTTATGGCTTCGATCTACTTCGCTGTTACTTCAGAAAGGTGAGATCTACAACTTCAATCTGCTCTTCTATTCTTCAGTGAGATAAGGTTTGTGGTCTTTTCTTCTGTGACTTCAGAAAGGCAAGATCTGATGCCCTCGATCAACTCCACTGCAACTTTAAGGAGACAGAATCTGACGTCTTCAATCAGCTTCAATCTTTATTCTCTACTCGGCATGTGATCCTGAGCTCAACTCATTTTTCGCAATATGAATTAACTCTCTAAAAACAGAAATTGAAAATAGCTCAGCGTATGAGCCAAGACTCAACTCACCTCTCGCAATATGAGTTGATTTTTGAAACTTATCTTGAAAAGTAGACTTTGAAAATACCTCGACATGTGACTCGAGGCTCAACTCACCTCTCGCAAAAATTAAAAAGCTCAACTCACCTTTTGCAATATAAATTGAAAAAATACCACAGTATGTGATCTGAAGCTCAACTCACCTCTCGCAATATGAGTTGATTTTTTTGAAAGACAGAAATTGAAAATACCTCAGCATGTGAACCGAGGCTCAACTCACCTCTCGCAATATAAGTTGATTTTTTTGAAAACAGAAATTGAAAATACCTCAACGTGTCTTGAGGCTCAACTCATTTCTCGCAATATGAGTTGAATTTTGAAAATAGAAATTGAAATTACCTCAGCGTGTCTCGAGGCTCAACTCACCTCTCGCAATATGAGTTGATTTTTGAAAACAGAAATTGAAATTACCTCAGCGTGTCCCGAGGCTCAACTCACCTATCACAATATGAGTTGAATTTTGAAAACAGAAATTGAAATTACCTCAGCGTGTCCCGAGGCTCAACTCACCTCTCGCAATATGAGTTGATTTTTGAAAACAGAAATTGAAATTACCTCAGCGTGTCCCGAGGCTCAACTCACCTCTCGCAATATGAGTTGATTTTTTTTTGAAAAACAAAATTGAAAATACCTCAGCATGTCTTGAGGCTCAACTCATTTCTCGCAATATGAGTTGAATTTTGAAAACAGAAATTGAAATTACCTCAGCGTGTCCTGAGGCTCAACTCATTTCTCGCAATATGAGTTGGTTTTTTTTAACAACAGAAATTGAAAATTACCTCAACGTGTCATGAGGCTCAACTCACCTCTCGCAATATGAGTTGAATTTTTTTGAAAAATATAAATTGAAAAGCAGAAATTGAAATTACCTCAACGTGCCTTGAGGCTCAACTCACCTCTCGCAATATGAGTTGATTTTTGACAAACAGAAATTGAAATTACATCAGCGTGTCTTGAGGCTCAACTCATTTCTCGTAATATGAGTTGATTTTTTGAAAAATAGATTGAAACACAAAAATTGACAATACCTCAGTGTGCCCCGAGGCTCAACTCACCTCTCGCAATATGAGTTGATTTTTGAAAACAGAAATTGAAATTACCTCAGCGTGTCCCGAGGCTCAACTCACCTCTCGCAATATGAGTTGATTTTTTTTTTGAAAAACAAAAATTGAAAATACCTCAGCATGTCTTGAGGCTCAACTCATTTCTCGCAATATGAGTTGAATTTTGAAAACATAAATTGAAATTACCTCAGCGTGTCCTGAGGCTCAACTCATTTCTCGCAATATGAGTTGATTTTTTTTAACAACAGAAATTGAAAATTACCTCAGTGTGTCCTGAGGCTCAACTCACCCATCGCAATATGAGCAGAAATTGAAAATACCTCAACGTGTCTTGAGGCTTAACTCACCTCTTGCAATATGAGTTGATTTTTGAAAAATAAATTGAAAATACCTCAGCGTGCCCTGAGGCTTAACTCACCTTTCGCAATATGAGTTGATTTTTGACAAACATAAATTGAAATTACCTCAGCGTGTGACCTGAGGCTCAACTCACCTCTCACAATATGAGTTGATTTTTTTTTTCAAAGACAGAAATTGAAAATACCTCAACGTGTCTTGAGGCTCAACCCACCTCTCGTAATATGAGTTGATTTTTTGAAACATAAATTAAAACACAAAAATTGACAATACCTCAGCGTACCCCGAGGCTCAACTCACCTCTCGCAATATGAATTGATTTTTGAAAAACATAAATTGAAAAATGGAAATCATAAATACCTCGTCATGAGACCTGAGGTTCAACTCACCTCTCGCAATATGAGTTGATTTTTTTTTATGAACAGAAATAAAAACATCAAAATACCAAAAGATGTCAACTGGTGGAACTCAGATGTCTTTTCCTTCGATTCAGTACAGCTATCATCACATCCTCTTGCTCTACTGGAATACCTGTATATGTCATGCATGATGTTATCATGATATGCACATTTTGGTCTTAAATGCCTTTATGCCTACATGATTATACTATGCGCCTAGGGCTTGTTTGTCATATGTCCTCTTTCGTCATGATTTTTGATGATCTGTGTTCATTGCTTTGACTCTTGACTTTCTATTTAGGCCTTGTACCCATCCTCAAGCTTCATGAGTAATCTACATTTCTCAGATATCACTCTTTTGCCCCTGGTTGAACTTTGTCCTTGCGTTGAGGCTCTTGTACTTATCAAGTTCTTATCCAGGTAATGCTTAACATTTTTTTTGTTTAGAGTATGTCATTTCACTATTTATCATGAAATAAACGACATAATGAGATGCATGAAAATGGTCAGGTAGGGACAAAGGGATACCTCACATTTATTTATTTCAAACGTGGCAATCAAAGAAAATTAACCAATGATAATGAGAAAGTGTCATAAAGAGAAAACGGATCGCATTTAATGGATACAGATGCTCTAGATATTCAACACACGAACTCTTCCACATTCCTTCATCTAGAATCTTTTCGAGCATGACTTCTTGTGTAGAAGATTTCGAGCTTTCCAAAAATGCTTCAAATGCTGTAGTCTCGTTGTTTGACCCACTGTTCAAAATGCCTTGCTCTTTAAGCCCAGTTTGCTTCATTAGAATGCCCTTTCGGGTTTTCATCCTAATCTTTTGTGTTAATCAAGACGCCCTTTTCGGGTTTTCACATTGATCCCTCTCTCTTTTTCTTTTTCTTTTTTTCTTTTCTTTTCTTTTTTTTTAAGATGCCTTTTTTCGGGTTTTCATCTTGATTTTCCTTTTTTTTAAGCATAATATTTCTTCACAGCATCTGAATTCACTGGATTTGGTAACTCCTTCCCATCCATCTTAGTGAGAATCAAAGCTCCACCCGAGAATGCTTTCTTTACGGTGTATGGTCCTTCCCAATTTGGGGCCCATTTTCCTCGGAAGTCCTTTTGTATTGGGAGAATCTTTCTCAGCACAAGTTCTCCTTCGTGGAATTCTCTTGGTCATACTTTCTTGTCATGGGCCGCGATCATTCTCTTCTGGTACATCTGTCCGTGACAAATTGCCTGTAGACGTTTTCTTCGATGAGGTTTAATTGATCATATCGAGCTCGAACCCATTCTGCTTCTTCTAGTTTTGATTCCATTAAGACTCGTAGAGAGGGGATCTCAACCTCGATAGGTAGCACAGCTTCCATTCCATATACCAAAGAGAAAGGGGTTGCTCCCGTAGATGTCCACACAGATATACGATATGCATACAAAGCAAATGGTAGCTTCTCGTGCCAGTCTTTATATGTCTCGGTCATTTTCCAATAATCTTCTTAATATTCTTGTTGGCCGCTTCAACAGCTCCATTCATCTTTGGGCAATAAGGCGATGAGTTATAATGCTTTATTTGGAATTGCTCACACACTTCTTTCATCATCTTGTTGTTCAAATTCAAGGCGTTATCTGAAATGATTCTTTCAGGCAAACCATATCGATAAATGATTTTCTTTTTCAAAAACCTGCAAACCGCAGTCTTCGTCACATTGGCAAACGATGCGGCTTCTATCCATTTTGTGAAGTAATCAATAACCACAAAAATAAATCGGTGTCCATTAGAAGCTTTTGGAGAAATTGGCCCTATAACATCCATGCCCCACATAGAAAAAGGCCACGGAGAAGTCATGACGTGAAGGGGCAAAGGGGCTACATGAATTTTATCACCATAAATTTGACATTTGTGGCATTTTTGTGTGAAATTAATGCAGTCGCTTTCCATTGTTAGCCAGTAATATCCGAGTCTCATAATCTTCCTCGCCATAGTGAAACCATTGGCATGTGTCCCGCGAATCCCGCTGCCATTCTTCTGATTGTTCTTTTGTCATTCCCGTTTGCTTGCTCGGGATACCTTTGATTCTTGATGTATTCTAAGATATCATGGAACCATGGCTGCCCATCTGGCTCTTTCTAAATGCTGAAACAATGTGCAGGGACTTCATATATGCTCATTTGAAGAGGCATTATTTATGTTTCTCTGTTTGCTTTAAACATTGAAGCCAAAGTGGCCAGGGCATCAGCTAACTGGTTTTCTTCTAGTGGAAAGTAATTAAAAGTTATTTCTTTGAATTCTTTAATCAACCCTGCCACGAGATCACTGTATTTGACTAATTTTGAATCCCTCACTTCCCAATCTCCACGGATCTGATAAATCACTAATGCTGAGTCTCTGTATACCTCTAAAGTTTGGATGTTTCGTTCAATTGCTGCACGAAGTCCCATGATACAAGCTTCATATTCCGCTATGTTATTGGTACAGAAGAAATTCAGCCTGGCAGTGAACGGATAATGGTTCCCTTCTGGTGATACTAAGACTGCTCCAATCCCATGCCCCAATGCATTCGATGCACTATCAAAGCTCATCCTCCATGACTTTTCTTTTGATGACTCACATTCTTTTTCTGTAATGCACATTGAGTCTTCATCTGGGAAATCAAATTTCAATGGCTCGTATTCCTCCGTTGTTCGAGTTGCTAAGAAGTCAGCTATTGCACTCCCTTTTATCGGCTTTTGGCTCACATAGACGATGTCATATTCTGATAGTAAGATCTGCCATCGTGCCATTCTTCCTGAGAGTGCGGGTGATTCCATCATGTACTTTATTGGGTCCAACTTTGAAATTAGCCATGTCGTATAATACAGCATATATTGCCTAAGTCTCCGAGCTACCCAAACCAGAGTGCAGCAGTATTTTTCTATGGACGAATACTTTGCCTCATATTCAGTAAACTTTTTGCTGAGGTAGTAGATCGCCTTTTCTTTCTTTCCTGACTCGTCGTGTTGCCCCAGTACGCAACCCATTGAATTCTCGAACACAGTCAAATACAATATCAATGGTCTTCCCGGCATTGGCGGTACTAGCACTAGAGGTTAGACAAATACTGTTTTATCTTGTCAAAAGCCACTTGGCACTCCTCGTTCCATTCTCCGGGATTATGTTTTCGAAGGAGTCGAAAGATTGTGTCGCATTGGTTGGTAAGTTGAGCGATAAATCGGGCGATGTAGTTTAATCTCCCTAAAAATCCTCTGACTTCCTTTTGCGTGCGCGGGGGTGGTAACTCTTGAATGGCTTTTATTTTATCTGGATCAACTTCAATGCCTTTCTCCCTGATAATGAAGCCAAGCAATTTTCCTGAAGTAGCCCCAAACGTACATTTGGACGGATTGAGCTTTAGCTGGAACTTTCTCAGTCTGTCGAACAACTTCTTCAGGTTCGCTACATGCTCTTCTTCCCCTCGGGACTTAGCAATCATATCATCGACGTAGACCTCTATTTCTTTATGCATTATGTCATGGAATAACGTCACCATAGCCCTCTGATATGTTGCCCCAGTATTCTTTAACCCAAATGGCATCACCTTGTAGCAGAATGTTCCCCACATTGTTACGAAGGTAGTTTTCTCCATATCCTCAGGGGCCATCTTGATCAGATTATACCCTAAGAATCCGTCCATGAAAGAAAACAATGAATGTTTTGCTGTGTTATCCACCAACGTATCAATGTGTGGTAAGGGAAAAATATCTTTAGGACTTGCTCGATTCAGGTCACGATAATCCACGCACATTCGTACTTTGCCATCTTTCTTTGGTACCGGGACTATGTTAGCCACCCATTCTGGATATTTGGAGGCTTGTAGGAAGCCAGCATCAAATTGCTTCTTGACTTCCTCTTTTATCTTCAACAACATCTCAGGCCTCATCCGTCTTAGCTTTTGTTGAATAGGCTTGCATTCTGGCTTTAATGGGAGCTTATGGACCGCTACATCTTCATCCAATTCTGGTATGTCCTGATATGACCATGCGAATACATCTTTGTACTCACGGAGCAAAGCTATCAAATTATGCCTGGTGCCCCCTGAAATAGAAGTCCCAATCTTCACTTCTTGCTTCCTTTCTTCAGTTCCCAGATTTATTGTTTTAACAGATTCTTGATGAGGCAAAATCTATTTATCCTCTTGTTTCACCATTCTTAGCAAGTCAGGGGACGAGACATAGTCTTCAGCATTTTCTTCGACTTCAAATTCTCCTAAACAAACAGCCTTCTCAAAATCGATTTCAGGACTCGTAACGGGTTTGTTCATGCTGTTGATATCCGAGCACCTGAAAGTTGAATGGAAAAGGAAACTATAGAGGGGCATCCAAGTATTGGAACCAACAAACGAAATGTTATGGCATGGTATGAGGCAAATGTACAGACAGGCTATGAAATGAGGAGATGATTATGAAATTAGTGATAATGCGAAAGATCGTGATAAAATGCATCTTTATTGATATTCATTTAAATGATAAAGAGTGAATGCAAGCTCTTACAAAAGAATTCTATTATATCTAAGGACACAATAGAATGTTAATGTTTGAGCATTACTCTGAAGACTTATAAACTACAAGAAGGTCATCGGCAGTCCAATTGTTCAACATAAAACCCGGAGGACAATGGCGTATCGTTGAAACATCTTTAATAGCCTCACTTCCTTTGTCAATGACATTTATACTGACATTCTAAAGACCCCTTTCAATTAAAAACAGCGTGCTTTGTATATTATCCTGTCCGGGGTATATCATTCCCGCAAATGTAAATGTTTTTGACAAAGGAGGGTATGTTATGGGCTCCCATTCTACTTCTCGGCCCAAAGTTCTCGCAATCCTTCTCTCCTGATCTTTTTTCCACTATTTTCTTCTTTGACGCATGTCCGGCTGGAACCCCAAACCGTATCGGACCTTGTGATGTACTGGCTTTAGAGCCCTGACTATTCCTTGCAGGTACCTTCCCAAACCTTTTCTTGCTCGGGCTCCCTTTCCTACAGTCAACTTGACACCCATCTTGGTATTTCTCGACCGTTTTAGCTCGGGAATTCTGTTTCCCTCAGCGATGAATGTGGCATTGACAAATTCAAGAGATCGGAAGGAACATTCCAGAGCGTCTTTATTCACTTCAATATATGGTGCGTCGGCAGAAATAGATGCTACAATGTCTTCTTCTCCCTCGACAGTTACCAAACAGTCATCCATGATAAATCTTACCTTTTGATGGAGGGATGATGGGACTGCTCCAGCAGAATGGATCCAAGGTCTTCCCAAGAGACAATTGTATGATGGCGTAATGTCCATGACTTGAAACTCAACATCGTATATGTAGGGACCCACTTCTAGAGGGATCTCGATTTTTTCCATAACTTCTCGTCTTGTTCCATCGAATGCCCTTACTGTAGAATGACAGGGTCTTAGATAGGACAAATCCATCGGAATCTTGGAAAGTGTGGCCAAAGGCATGACATTGAATGCCGATCCATTATCGATGAGCACGTTCGGTATTATATAGCCCTTATAACGGGTTGTGATATGCAATGCTTTCACTGAGCCTCTACCATTTGGCGGTATTTCATCATCACTAAAAGAAATAAAATTATCCGCATTTAAGTTGTTCATCCATCTATCCAGTTTTTCAACGGATACATTGTTTGCCACATAAGCTTGATTTAACACTTTCAGCAGAGCGTTCCGATGTGGTTCTGAATTCAACAGCAGAGATAATACCGAGATTCGCGCTGACTGCTTACTCAATTGTTCTACCACGTTGTACACACTGTGCTTGATAAATTTTAAGAATTCCTGTGCTTCCTCCTCGTCCACAGGCTTTTTAGCTTCTTGTTCAGGCACAGTTTCATGCTCATCTTCGGTCACGTGCATCAGTGCTTTTCCTTTCTGTTTCAAGTCACTGTTCTTCTTTATCTCCTTCAAATAACATTTTCCACTACGAGATAAATGACCTACTTCCCCGACGCTTCCAGTCATGGCTTTGGGTTTTTCATCTTCAGGTGTGACGATATTAACGTCATATTTCCATGGTACTACTTTATTGTCCTTGTAAGGGAAAGGAGACGGTACTTCAATTATCATTTTTGGTTTCACCGGTTCCTTTCTTGCATCGTAATAAATTACGAATGGTCGATCGGCGTTATACGGACAACCTGACGATTGATTGTCGGAGGTACATACTTCTTTCTCATTGTCCTCTCCTTCATTAATGATCTCAATCTCTTTATTATCTATCCGGTCTTGCAGTAACCTTTTAAATTCCTCACATGATTGAATGTCGTGCCCTACAATTTCATGAAAATCACAAAAAATCTGACATTCTTTTCTGAAATTATCGTAGGGGCGATAAAGCAATCCATTCTTAACCAGTACCTCCCAGATTTTCTGCAGATGCGTCCTTATTTCTGAAACACATCTTCTGACTTGCCATTCATCTTCTTTCCCCACTGTGTTCACATTCCCTTCAGTATGGTTAGGGAACGGGTTCCCAGTTGCATTACTGGCACTATCGAATCGTAGGATACCCGTATCAATTAGTCCTTGAACTCTCCTTTTAAAGGCTAGGCAATTTTCCGTGGAATGTCCCTGGTTTCCCGCATGGTATGCACAACTAGCGTTTGGGTCGTACCATTTCGGGTATGGGGGCCTCAATGGTGCCGTATAATGCGGGGATATCAATTGCTTATCCAAAAGTTTTGGGTACAGTTCCCCATATGACACAGGAATAGGGGTAAATTGTGGTCTCTCGGAATTGGGTTTTGCTGGCCTCTGCTCGTTTTTGGGTTGACCTTGGGCGGGTATTGTATTTTATGGGAATGTGGCGGTTGGTCTCGGGTTACTTGTGGCGTAAACAGGGTAAGAAGAGTAAGGAGGCGGTGTTTGGTAGTAAGGGGTTTGAGGAGGGTAATAGAAATTCGGAGGTGGATAATTTCGAGGTCGGGGTTGGTTTGGATATGGGTTAGGGGCATAACGGCTTCCCATTCCCACCATGTGGGTTTCTGGTTCTTTCTTCTTCATAGGCGCTGCCCTTCTTGAACTTTCTTCACCTTCCATTCTACCGCTCTTGACGGCATTCTTTATAGGCTCACCGGATATTACAATATCCGCAAAGTCTTTCGTGGCACTTCCCACTAGTTTGTCATAAAACGGTGCTTTCAAAATGTTGATGAAAAGAACGGTTATCTCCGTTTTTGTTAGTAGGGGTTCTACTTGGGCTGAGACATCCCTCCATCTCTGCGCATACTGTCTAAAAGTTTTTGACGGCTTTTTCTCCATCATTTGCAAAGTCATCCGGTCTGGTACCATATCCGATACATGCTTGTATTGCTCACAGAATGCTGATGCCAAGTCCTTCCAAGATCGGATCATTTCCCTACTAAGTTGGTTGTACCACCGAAGAGCCGATCCTACTAGACTATCCTGAAAACAATGTATGAGTAGCTGGTCTTCATTCATGTAACCAGTCATTTTTCGGCAAAACATGATGAGATGCGCCTTTGGACATCTCGCGCTATCGTATTTTTCGAAATCAGACACCTTGAACTTTAGAGGCAGAACTAGATCGGACACCAAACTGAGCTCTTTGGCACTTAGTGCAGAGAAGGCTTCAGTACCCTCTATTGCTTTGAGTCTTTCCTCTAAGCTCCTATACTTCTCTTGAGCCTCATGATCGTCCGTTCTCAACCTGGCTATTTCCGCTGAATCGTCCAAATCTGGAACAATTGGATTGGCAGGATTAGCCCTAGAATTTGATATGAATATTCCTTTCCCTAAATGATTATGTGGCACCGGCCGTTGCTCTGGGTCTGTGGGTTCTCCTTGAGTGTACCCTCTTTGTGCTGCGCGGGCGTGTGGTAGAGTGAATCCGGGGGGATAGAGCGGGTCTTGATTGTGATTAACTCTTGATCGAGATTCCTCAATGTCAGGGCTCTGCATGGGTCCCTTTCCTTTAACTAAAGCTGACATCATCTCCATCATATTGGCCATTTGATCATTCTGTTCGAGCGATTCTTCTCGTGATCTCACCATTAAGTCTCTCGTCTCTTGCTGTGACCTAGCTAACTGCTCTTGTAATTCCTTTTGGATTCTTTCCATTCTTTCAATACTTTTATTAAATTCAGCCTCCATTGTTCTAGTTCGCCGACGCGTTCTATACGTTCCAGATTTGAAGTATTGCAACTGCGAATTGTACGTTTTAACCTCAGCAAATGAGTACGGGATATGCCATGAATGAATGAATGAATGCATGAATGCTTGAATGCCAAATGAATGTTAGTCATGAATGACATGTAAGGAATTGGTGTTGATTTCAAGATAGCCCCTATTTAGGCATTTCGTTCATCAAAAGAGTTCATTACAAAACATTTTGCCATTTTTGATTCAGCTATTACACAAACTTTCTAGCTATATCGCCATATTTCTTTACTCGCTCTAAGAATTCCGATATGCTCGATCGTTGGCTTGGTGGGAATTGGCAACTGAGATTTTCAGCTTCTTCCGATAATTGTACCACGTGCATGGCTACCCCACGAACTTCATTGATCAAATAGCTAAGTTGCCTTTCTTTTTCCTGGAGGCCCTCTTCGTAAGCACGAACGTCTCTATCATATTGACTATCTTTTTCTTCCAAAGCCTTCAAGAAAGTATCTAACTATTGTTGACGATCTTGCAGCATATCTTCTAACTCTCGTATCCTTTCTTTTAGTTCTTGACGTTTAGATCGACTAGTCATCATCCCGGTAGACACAACTTCATATTCGGCGTTCTTCTTCCTCAATTCTATCATAGCCCGTGCAGTCTTTTCTTCCTCTTTCTTTCTGAGTCTTTAGAGACCAGTCTCGAACCGCGGCATTCCTCTCGGTTGTTTGTATAATTAACTCTTCTATTAGAAACCCGTTTTTTGGCAACCGATCTCTAGTCAACACCTTTCTAATATAATGCCTATAATGCATGATGTAAAATAAGAATAAAAACAAACAAACTTGGTTAGCACAACACATATGAACAAAGAAAAACTGTAGACAATCTAATAAATTAAGCTACTTGGTCCAATAGACTCGATTCCTTTGCATAGAAAGCGTAAATGTAAAAGAAACAGAGGGTAAGATGTGTTTTTCCCGTGTACTTATTTCGGTGACTAGTAAACGGACGGAGGTTTGGCACGGCTCTAGTTGGATGGCTCGTATGGTTAACTATATGCGGTTTTGGTTCTAGATGGGTACTCGAATCGTCTGCACTGTCATCTACTAAGATTAGTACAGAGCCTCGGTCATGGCCCATCATAGGCTTACGAGATCAATTTGAGGGATTACATTTACATATGCCTATGCGGAGGGACAAGTTAACTCACGAAAGCATAAGTCATATGTAACCCGAAAGTATTCACTAGCCTGTGCGGAGGAACGAGTTAACTCACGAAGGCGTAGCGTTTACTTTCACTTAACAAGGACGGAGCCCGGGTATAGAGCTCATGTTATGCAACAAAAATGCACGTGCACGGTGTGTGGGGAGAAACTTGCAAACCTTTACGTTTTATTTAAAAAACTAAACCAAAACTAAAATCACAAAAATTTAAAGCTGAAAAACAACCGGATAAAACAAGTTAGAATATATACAACACGATGCAAATGCATGATTTTTTTGAAAATAAAAAATTTCAGGATCACGACTAAATGTTAATTTGAATAAGGAACTTTGAAAATTTTGACAACTCGAGTTTAATTCGACTTGACTCTCAAAAAGGTGTCCCCAGTGGAGTCGCCAGCTGTAGCGACGTAAAAATTTCTGCTTTCGGTCGCTAATTAAGGCGATTATTTGAAACTTTAAACCGACTTTTGATTTTATTAAAAAAGAGAGTCACCATCGATCTTTTTTCTAGGTGTGACCGGACACCTAATAAACCATCCTTTTTTAGAAAAGAAAACTTATTCTTGCACAAAAATGAGGGCCGAATTTAGGTCTACGTCAAAATTCCAGAGAAAAATTGGGGTTCGGGAGTCGGTTACGCGCGAGGAAGGTATTAGCACCCTCGCGACGCCCAAAATTGGTATCTTATTAAACATGCGTTGTCTTTAATTTCAAAGAACGAATTCAATTTAATATTTAATCATTATCCAATTGAAAAATAAGAATTTTTAAAACACGAAAATTTTGAAAACACGAAAATTTTTGAAACCTGAATTTTTTTTAGAAAAACACGAAAAATTTTGGAAACACGAAAAGTTTACAACACTAGAATTTTGACAAATTACCTATCCTCATCTCCATTTTAAAAATAAAATTTGATCACTTACCAATAATCACAAAAATAAATATCCTATTTCAAAACATGAGAATTTTTAAAATTTTCGATTTTTTTTAAAAGGACGTCCCATTTTTAACACGAGCCAATGATATTCACCCAAAATAGCGATGAAATCAACGACCTTATGTTAAATCGATACGTTGCCTTATTTATTGAAATTAATTAGAACATGAGAAAAAAATATTCCTAAAATGAGAAATTAAAAATAGATAAAGGACGCAAAAAATGATATCATTAATGAAAAATATTAACATGGAATACTAGAATATTAGAATAACAATAATAATGATATTTACAAAAAAATAAAAATAAAAACAAATCATGTACTAATAATAAAATAGGAAAAATGATATATTTGGTAATAATAATATAAAATAATAATATGTACAAAAAAATACATATATATAGGCATATAATAAAAGTATGTAATAATAATATCTACAATAAAAGAAAATATTAGGAAACGTACATTAAAAATATATACATAATATAAATATAATATATACAATATACACATATGATAAAAAAACTATTAATATGTACATGTATATTTATATACACATTAAGTAAAAGTACTAATGCTAACAATATTAATAATAAATATAATAATAGATATATATGCATATAATAGTAAGAAACGAAACATAAAGAATATATATATAGCTAAATATAATATAATAATAACAATATATAAAAATAATAGTGATAACAATTATTACATATATAACATGATTAATATTTAAAGCTGAATTAAATAGCAAAATAATATGAAATCCAAGGTAAATACGAAAAATAAATGAAAAAGGACCAAAATTGGATTAAAATCAAAACTTTGGGGCTAATTTTTTTAAAAATATAAAGGAGAAAGGACCTATTAGAACGCACATAAAACTGTGGGGGACCAAAAACACAATTAATACTCCCCTCAAAACATAACATAGCAAGAGGGACTAAATCGCAAAGCGCTACATACTTTAAAGCCAATTTTTGACAAAAAAATCATTTTGAAGAGAGAAAGAAAAAAAAAGAAGGGAGAAAGAAGAGAGAAGGGAGGGGGAAAAGGAAATCTGGCCAAGGGGGGTCACCGGTCGATCGTCGGCCGCCGCCCGTCGCCAGCCACCGCCCACGGTGGCCGAAAAAGGTAAAAAAAAAATTTCTTAACAATATATGTATATATAAAGAAAGAAAAAAACAACACAAAAAAAGAAAGAAAAAAGATTCGAAAGAAGAGGAAAAAAAGATGCAACCTTTTTATTGATGTTTCTTTTGTGTTCAAAATTTGAAAGGATTTTTGTGTTTGTCTCCTTTTTCAATCTTTGTAAAAATCCCCCCCTTACATGATTTTTGAATGGCTTTTTATAGCCATCTTTTACATGATTTTCTATTATTTCTTTTTCTATTTTGTAGGTGATGGTGGTAGACAATGGATATCAAAAATAGGAGGAAAAATGGGGCAAATGGGAAAATGACTAGGTGGCTAGGGTTTCTTGGTTTTTTTTGGGGGGGGGTTAGGTTTTTTTTGGGGGGGGCTTAATGGGCTCTTGAATTGGGTTTAATATTTGGGTTTTGTAATGGGTTTGGGTAGATGTAAATGGGTCATGGGTTAAGGGTTTTAGTGGGTTTAGTGTAATGGCGTAAATTCAATGTTATCGGAACAGTGGTTTCGTAACCACAAATCCGATTTAAAGAGAAATTTATTTCAATATTTTTGCTTGAAAATTTATATGATAGGAAAAACGTATGAAAATATTGATAGGAAAATTTTATCAATTTAGTGATTAGTTAGAA
This sequence comes from Gossypium hirsutum, assembly GCF_007990345.1. NCBI lineage: Eukaryota > Viridiplantae > Streptophyta > Magnoliopsida > Malvales > Malvaceae > Gossypium > Gossypium hirsutum. The sequence goes on from NC_053430.1 coordinate 19,388,223, forward strand.
AAGAAATTATTGAAGAAATTGGGTAAAATAAGGTATCGGGACCTCTATCTCGTAAAACCGAGTCAAAAATAATTTTATAAATATTTATGAAATGTTATTAATGTGGTATTAAAATTTCGTTAGGAAATTTTAATGTTTGGGTAGTCAATTAAATGAAAAGGACTGAATTGTAATAGGTGTAAAAGTTGCTAGAGAGATTAAATAGTTTATTAATCTAATGAGAAAGGATATAAAAGGCAATTAGACCCAAAAGTTATTTGGGCTGGACGGCAAGAGTATGAAATCAGCAGAAAATTGATAAATTAAGGGTAAAATTGGAATATTGCAAAATTAACTAAATAAAAGTAGGACTAAATAGGAAATATCTAGATTTCTCTTCATTTCTCTTCAATTCCAGCAGCTAAAAACGCCATAGGAGGGTTCTCTAAGCTGGTATTTCATAATTTTTGCACCAAGTGAGTTAATCCTTGCCTTTTTCTTTTAATTTTTGTGTTTCTAAGACTTTTACAACTAGATCCTACTATTAAATTCATTAGTTTTTGATTTCATGGATGAAATTTAAAGTCACCATGGTTGAGTGCTGTAAGTTTATGATGAAATAGAACAAAATTAAAGCTTTAATTTGTTTATGAGATGATTTTATTAGGCAATTTCAATGGAAATTTATTTTTGGGACTTAATTGTGAAAATGTTTGGAATTAAAGTCTATTGCTGAAATTATGATTCCTAAAGGTTGTAAACTAGTTTAAGGTGATAGAATAAAATGTTAATTGAGAAAAATCAGCTCAATTGAGAGGCTAATTGAGTAGGGACGAAATTATCATTTATTAAAAGCTTAGGGGAAAAATGGTAATAAACAGCTTGCACTAAAACAGTTTGGACAGCAGCAGTAGACTAACTTTGAAAAATCACCAAAAATTATTGGAATCGAATTAGAAGATGAACAAAATATGGAATTAAAGCTTATTGAGTCTAGTTTCTCATAGAAGAAATATTGTAAGCAATGGATTTTTAAATTTTGAGATATAATAAATTTTATGAGACAAGGTCAGAATGAATTCGGGTTCCCCTGTTCTGACTTTGAAAAATTATAAAAAATTGAATAAAAATAATTAGGGACTTAAATTTATATGTCTAGAATTCTGAATGAGTCTATTTTTAATAGAAACAAACAAGAACATCATTTGAATTCTGTATAAAGAGATAATTTATTTTTAGTGAAGAAGGGTCAGAACTGTTAGACAACAGAAAAGGGGTGACTTTGAAGAATAAACTGTATTGATTGGCTAAACCAAAAATTCTGAAAATTTTATGGTAAAAATATATATGAGTCTAGTTTCAGGGAAAATTAACGGATCTTAATTTTGAGTTCCGTAGCTCAATTTATAAATAATTTAGTGACTATGACTCAAGTAGACAGCTTTGAATGAACTATAAATAATAGTTGAATTATAGAGAATGTTGCATATGAACATGAAATGTATTAAATTGATAATTAAATTTATTTATTTAAATCCAGAAGATTCAAATACGAAGCTAGATCGAGGAAAGGAAAAAATTCGGGATTAATAAATTTTTACTGTTTACAAACAAGTATCAAGGTAAGTTCATGTAACTTGAATTATATTCTTAAATGCTTGAGATTGTATGTTTTTGATATGAATATGATCTGAATGTTCATTGTATGAAAATTTATGAAACATTGATATATTTGATAAAATGGGAAGAAATCCCGTTTGAATGAAAGGAAAATTCGATGGATCTCTGAAAAGGAATTGACGGTAAAAAGGATCTAGCCCGGACGGGTGATCCTATCTTGATATAGCCCTCCCGAAGAATATGTGTAAAATGGATTTAGCCCAGACGGGTAATCCGAATTAGGGTCTGAATTTAGCCTGGACTGGTAATTCAGATCCAAGCTCATTAGAGTAATTGTCGTTGCAGGGGATTTAGCCTGGACTGGTAATCCCGCTGCAAGGTTGAGGTTCGCGGGAGTGTGCTCTCTGAAATGGATACGTGCGCACATGAATATGAATTGACGGACCCGGAATTATACACTAAAAGTGTACCTCTGAAAATCCATCGAAATTCCAATAAATTCAACGCGATAAATATGAAAAATAATAAGGGAATGAAAATCATGGTATTGATGAGTACATCAATCATGGTATATATATTATTGATACATGGAAATTATTGTACTAACTTGAATGTTGAGTTTGTGCATGTTAGGGTAATAATGCATTGAATGGATATATGAATGTTTATTATATTGTATTGAAAATATTAGGTAAGTATAATTCTTGTTACATGAGCTTACTAAGCACAAAGTGCTTACCCCGTTTCCTTTTTCCCTGTTTTGTAGTGTTAAGAGCTCGGAGGTCGGATTTGGTCGGAGACACATCACACTGTCAACCTCAGGATTTCGGTATATAAAGAAACTTTATTTTGGAAATCAATGGCATGTATAAGCTAACAAAGTAAATGTTAACGTGAAATGAATGTAAAGTTAGCCATTAGTATGGTTAACAAACCTGGTTATAGATATGTGATGACATTATCTTATATAAATGCATGAATCTATCATGAAAATATGTTGAATTGAAAAAAAAAAATTTAATTCGTAAACTCCGGTAATGCCTCGTACCCTATTCCGGCAATGAATACGGGTAGGGGTATTACATTTAGAGATTTGGTTGGGTTTTGATGTAATCGGGCCCGGGCAATTTGGGCTTCTACAATAGTAGCGAATGTAATAATGAGATCAGTAACTTGTACTTCTTCTTCTTTGATCATTCATCAACTTGTAATAATGAGATCTAATATGTTCAGTCTTTCCACAATAGTAGGAAAAAGTAGCAACCATCTTATTAGATCTAATAAAATTCGTAGAAGATATATGTTTCTTACCAAGTTTGTTACAACTAGGTTCGGATCTCCCAACAACTAAGATATCTTCATTTTGCCTCTCATATCTTTTCAGAATGGCTTTGGTATCATTTTAACTCTTACTCATTTTCTTTCAAAGTAGTATATGTTTTAGCAATCAACTCATCATTTTCTTTGATAGTTTCATCAAGCATTGTGTTAGCTTTCTTAAGATTGACGATAATATCATCTTTTTCTTTGATTATAGATTCAACCCTTTCTTTTTCTCCTTTGAGAATAGTAACTTCTTCCCTCAAGGACTCCTTTAATTGGCACAACATTTCCACATTCTTCAACATTTAGTTGAACGCTTCCTCTTGGTTGTTGAAAGGAACATCATTGTTGTAGTCTAAGTTTGATGCCTTAATCACCAAAGGTGGATGTAAGATAGAATTACCTTTCCTCCTAGACTTAATTATCGAAACCATAGCTTAGGATCTCTTTAAAGTGCGTTTAAAGCTTGCTTTGATACCAATTGAACAAGCCTTTGATTTGCACTTCGTTTCAAATATTATTCAAACTGATCACTTGGTTGGCTGCAAAACAATTTTGTTCTAACAAAGAATGGGACAAAACAAAATTTTAGCAAGTAGAATAAGATGCAAAGTAATGAGAGAAATAACATGTAATATTTGTTAACGCAGTTCGGATTCACTAATCCTACTCTACGGAGCCTCGACTAGGGAATGATTTTATTTAACAATTTGTTCGGAACAACTATTGGTTAAAGCTCAAACTAACCTTTACACACACAAATATTTTCAATGACAAAGTCGAACCCAAATAGTTACAAACCACTCTCCAAAATACCTTACTTACAACCAAAGTAAACTCTTCAAAGAATGCCTAAAAGAGAGTTAAATATAACCACAAGAAAGACACAACAAAGTTGACAACTAAGGAACTCCAAATCTTTGCACGTTAAGGTCACCAACTTGCTGCCTATTTATAGGCCTCTTCAATTGATCATCCAGTAGTGTTTTAATAAGCTTTAAACTCTCCTTTAAAATATCTTGAGTATTTATGATATAAAAGTCTTCATAAATAAGCTCCTCAGCTTCAAACACTCTTAAAGATAAGGATAAATATGTGTATCCACAAAAGTTCAAACTGCTCTCATTCCTCTTCAAGACTAATCGAATGGATAATGATTATATTCTAATTTACCATGAAATTCCTTTATCATTTGCTATTAACTAATATTAAAACAAAAGGCATTAAAAGTCAAATATTTCACCACCAAAAACTTTAATTACTCAAAACAACTTGTTTTAACTATTGTTTGAACAAGGCAATCAAAGTTTCCAACAATTTTTTTATAAAAAATTCATAAAATTTTCATAAACGTGTCAATAAGAAAAATTTTAAAAATTTTAAGAAAACATAAATTAGTTGATGCCGGATGAAGAGCATGATCAAACTTAAATAATATCTAAGTGTAGTGGGGTTTTTTAAACTTGTTGAACTACCTCATGTACCCATATGGTTGTCATTGTTTATAGCCTCGATGGAATAGTGTGATTTTTTTTACTAGTAGAAGAAAAAAAATGTTTGAAATTGTACGATGCGATTTAATTGTCATATAAAAATTTATTTTGTCGAACTACTTCATATTGGTACCTATGTTTGACTTTTATTACAAAAAAAAACATGGTATATTGAACAAATGATGTTAACTTTTTCATGATGCTCAATAAATATTTGAGACGTGAAAATTTTAATATTTAACACTTGAAGATGATTTTTTTATAAAAGTAGAAAAAAATAAAAATATTTTTGTAACGTTTCATAAAAATCTAAAAAGTTAAGAAAATATTTTTTATAATGTTTTAAAAAAATTATAATTTTTATAAAAAAAAACTTTATAAAAAATGGTCTTAGGAATCAAAATTTTTATAATCTTATAAAAAAAAATCAAAAGCATGAAAATATTCATTGGACCATGAAATTTTTTTATAAAAATAAAATATATAATTTTCATCCACAATATTTTAGATTTTTAATTTTTTTGTGATAAATTTTAAAATTTTTTTACCATCATCACCGGTCAAATATTTATTGAACAACAAGAAAAATTCTAGTATCATTTGTCTCGGAAATCATTTTTTTAATGGAAACTATACCATTTATTCCACAAACCAAATGTTCATTAAACAACATGAAAATTTTAATCTCATTTGTCTCGGGAACCATTTTATTTAATGAAAATTAGACCTGTTCATGGGTTTGAAGCTACCTACTCAGGCCTGTCCAAAATTTGGTAGAGTCTAGGCATAAATATTAGATCGAAAAATGGGCTTGGGCAGAAAAACTAAGCTCGTTTAAAATTTTAGTTGAACTTGAGCTTGAACATTTAAGGCTCGACCCTTGCCCAACGTATTTTTGAGTTTATAATAGTTTATATTATGTAATTTATAACACGTAAAGAAATAAATCTATACTAAATAGATAATATTACTCTAATGTAAGAATTAAAATAATGTTAAGATGATCATATAAAAAATTAATAAATAAAAATATATAAAATTATTAAATATTAAATTAAAATAATATAGACAGCTTAAAATAAGCTTAAATAAATCTTTTACAAATCTGAACGGAGTTAAACAAAATTTTAAATTCATATTTAAGGTTGAATTAAGCTTAGACAAACATAAAGTAAACTAATATTATACTTAATATCAACTCAACCCATAAATATCTCTAACGAAAACTATACTACTAACTAACCAAATATTCATCGAACAATATAAAAATAATTATGAGTAAATAGTTAATATTCTGTCAAATATTTGATAGATTGAAAATGTAGTACAAGTCAATTTACGAAACATTTAAATTCCCAAAATATTTAATGGCAAGTATATTGTTAAAAGTCAATCACATTTATCTCATGAACTATTTTTTGTAATCAAAACCATACATTTCAAGAACCATTTTATGTGATGGAAACCAAACATAGGAATCAAAAATCAACATTAAGCTAAGTACCAAAAAGGTATATTTCCCTGAAAATAGAGTCAAACAGAACAAATTACCGTTTGAATCAAAGGAAGTTAAAGCCGCCGACCCGAAACCTTTGGAAATACACTTTGCAGATCTTTGTTTAATTGCTTCCACTCACAAAAACCCTAGACTAACGCCGACCCTTTCACTGATATGGCGAGGGCTGCTCTTCTTCATTTGTTAAGATACCGCACGGCTTCCGCCGCCGCAGCTGCAGAACCTCTCTCCGCCTTTAGATGCGTAAGTTTTCAATGACTTTCTCTTTTATTTTGTTTTCTTTCGTGGTTCATTTGATTGGTTCGTATTTCCTAAATTGATGTTTTTTTTTTCTTTTCAATTGCTTATATAAGCAACTGATGACTAGAAGCAATAGTAAGACACCAGCAGCAGGGATTAAGTGGGCAGGTTTTTGCAGACCTTTCAGGTCCAATGGGTTCCATCTTTTTCTTTTTCTTTTGGCTTTTTAATTTCTTTGAATAGGGTTTAAATTGATTTGTTTTAACTAGTGGATGCTGTTTGTTTACTCAGCTCAAAAGCTGCTCTAAATGATGTTATCGGTAATGATACGGATTCCAGCGTGGCGGTCATGGAACCACAGGTAAGAATATTGAAAGATCAATGGAAGTTACTGCTGCTAGTAATTATTAATGTCATTCGAAGTTGTTATGTTTTTCCATATGATATTTCAATAAGATTCTTCGGGCGTCCAGTGGTCTTTCTGATGTATCATATGAAAGCAGTGATTATATAAAGACAGTGAAAATAGAGAAAAGAGAAGAGACAGAGTGAGGGGCGAATAACTTCTGGTTTCAATTTCCAACTAAAGTTTACAATTAAACTATCTATAATCTGGCATTATCTGTGTAATAAACAGGGGAATTGCATGAATTACCTTAATTGTAAATGGAAACCATAGGTGGGTCTGTTCTATATCTAGATAGTGTACCGTTATCAGCTTTTCCACCTTGTTCATTCTTTTTCTGGTTATGAAGGGGGGGGGGGGTTACTGTTATATAGTATTTCAATTTCACCAATGGTTATTATGTCAGATTGTCTGATGGTTATTTTGCTATTTCTGTATCATAGTAAAACAGCTTTAAGAAATGGGTCAATGCACTTAACTTGGCAATTATTCCCTCATTGGGGCTTGAACTTGTTTTTTCCAAGTTAGTCCCTTAACTTGGTAATTGCTCTCACATTGGGGCTTGAACTTGTTTTTTTCCAAGTTAGTCCCTTAACCTGGTAATTGCTCTCACATTGGGGCTTAAACATTTTTTTCCAAGTTAGTCCCTGAACTTTTTTTGGGTCCAAGTTAGTCCATGATATTTCTTATAAAAAGTTGGACCGAAAAAAAGTTTAGGCCCCAATGTAGGAACAATTGCCAAGTTTAGGGACTAACTTGGAAAAAAAGTATTCAAGCCACAATATGCGAACAATGCCAAGTTCAGGCCTCAAATAGTGCATTAACCCTTGAGAAATTTATGTTGTCGGTGTCTCTTGAAATTTGGATTAAGTCTGGAAGTGTCACAAAATGTCCCAGGTTGAACACTTTCTTTTTTCTTATTTTGGAAGAATAAACAAAAAGGGGCTATAGTTGATTTTAAAATGAGAGGTAGGGTTTTCCTAAGATGAGAAATTGATGTTTCTTACAATAGTTAAAACTTCGGGCTTATATGGCTCCTATGTTACAGACTTGGGTTATGGCAGATAGAGGAAAATTGCCTGTGGTGGCCTCAAGGTCCTCTCATTTGTTAACGTGAATTTCTTGTCTTTGGGAGATTGCACAATAGCAAATATGGAAGTCTGACCAGGTGTTCGATCATGGTTGTAATTGTGATTACTGCTTCTTCTATCCTAGATGGTTTTGTTAATTTTCAAATTTAATACTCCCATCAGCATCCAATGCTGTTTAGGCTGAAGAAATGCATCAACACATAGAGTGTTTACTATTCAAAGAAAATAAAACACATATAAGATCTTAAGTTATGAAACATTCTAGAATGTATGTCCTAGGTCATTCATACTTTGATTCAGAAACAAACAGTTGAAGAAAAATGTTTTATGTCATCGCATACTCCTTTGATCTGTCTCTTATTTTTAATTGTTGTTGCACATAAGCTGTTACACTTTTTAAAAATGTCCTGGAAAAACTACTTTGTTAATTCCCCTTTCTATCTATTTTTCATTTACCACTCTATTGAGATAGTGGGACGTTTTTCAGGAACAAGTTGACCCATTTTCCCTTGTTGCCAATGAGCTATCACTTATTGCCACCAGACTGCGGTCAATGGTAGCTGCTGAAGTATGTAACTGTCCTTTCTCAGGTCTTTTAACTGAGTTTTACTAGTTTTTATTTTTTCTGGTGTAAAAAGGTTAAGATCTTTCTCTCTTGTGATAATTGCTGTATCCATTTCCTACAGGTTCCTAATCTTGCTTCAGCTGCGGAGTACTTCTTCAAAATTGGGGCTGAAGGAAAGAGGTTTCGTCCCACGGTAATAACAGTAGTTGCTCAAGGCTAATTCCAAAAGTTTGTCTTTTCTTCTTCGATTGTAGATAGTTTTTGGGTGTCATGAATAAGATAATAGTAACCTAAGGTCCTTCCCATGAAAACCAGTCCTTTGATCACACCCTTGCTTTTTGGGACTTGTCTTATGCACACAAGATGAATAACATAGCCCAATTTAGATGTGCAACTGTAGCAAAAAAAAGAAAAAGAAAAAAGAAAACCCTTCCACTTGGTTATTTCTGTTTTTCTGTTTTAAGTTCTTAGGCTTATTTTATAGGTGTGTTTTTACTTGGAAAGCACTGCTCGTGGTTCTAAAACCATTCATCTTATATTTCAGATTAGGGTTAGTTTCCAAATGGCTATTTTAGTTGTTCCATGCAGGTTTTACTTTTAATGGCGACAGCTTTGGATGTGCATATACCTGAACTATCTCCTCCTGGATTTGGAGATACCTTAACAATTGATTTGCGTACAAGACAGCAGCGTATAGCTGAGATCACAGAGATGATCCATGTAATGTTTATGTCCCCTTTGCTTTCAATTTTACCTCTGCAGTTACTTGGATGTCAAGTAACTTCTTCATAGTTTCTTCTAGATTAACTTGGCCATGCCCTTGGATCAGGTGGCAAGCCTCCTTCATGACGATGTCTTGGATGATGCAGACACAAGACGTGGTGTTGGTTCACTAAATGCTGTAATGGGCAACAAGGTGCCAATATTTTTCTTGTTCCCTTGAAAGAAGGTTCTGCAACAAGTTCTCATTGTTGTTTTAGGACTCCTTTTATATTAAGCTTCTCCTAGCAAAAGTAGTTCTTACTTTATGCTAATCGAGCTGTTTATGGATATTCAACCTGGCTGAAGAAAAGTTAATAGAGGATTGAAACCAATTTTTATTTTCTAAAAGTTTCTGTTTGTAATGCAGTTGGCTGTTTTAGCAGGAGATTTCCTGCTTTCTCGAGCTTGTCTGACCCTTGCTTCTTTAAAAAATACAGAGGTATTTTTAACCCCTTTTTGATATCGTGGATGTTTGTGGGTGAGTTAGGAGATGATAGATTGACTAACACCTGTCCTTTGCTTTCTAAATATCTATCTGAGTGATTTATATTCATTACCTGTGGTTTTGACTGTATGTAGGTTGTCACCTTAATTGCAACAGTTGTTGAGAATCTTGTTACTGGTGAAACCATGCAACTAACAACTGCTTCTAATAAACGTTTTAGGTATACCACTTTGCTGTTTACCCATTTATTCACTACTAACTTGCAGTTTTGCTTTATGAGAATAGACATCAAAAGTCCTATGACAAAAGTTTATTCCTATAGGACATTTTCTACCCTGTATTTATAATGATTGTTTTTATGTTGCTTCTCCTTCTGCTTAATATTTAATACTGTTGAATACATGTAAAATTTGATCGTTCTACTTCTGGAAGTAATGAGGCTTGATGTTATCTTCATCCTTTGATCATTTTTAATGCTTTATGTTTTCTGGTAAGAACAAATATTCGAAGGGTAAGCAGTATGCATGTTAGGCCTGTAAATCCAAGTTATCTACATATCTAAAAGAACACCCTTGCTGTGAAAGAAATCAGAGCACATAGTATAAAGAAAAGACTAGCTAGATAATTGCTATTTGTGCCTTTACCAAACAACCTGCTCAATCAACTGCTCAAAAGAAAATAAAAATCTGTCCAATAGTTTTCTTATTTTTGAAGAAGGGGTTGACAAAGGGAACAAATTTAGATAGGAAATGGCTACTGCTGTTGCAATTTAGTGCTGTCTCAAGGGATAAAAAAAAATGCAGTTTCCTTTTCCGGTTACTGTAATATTGTAAATAGGAGACTACATGCATAGGTAAGTATATTTAAGTGTTTTGTGTATGCATATCAATTTTCGTGTATAGAGGACAAATATAATCTAAATATTATAAGCTCGACTAAGCTGGCTCTCAGTTGATTCAATGCTTGAATATGGCACAGTTAGCTAGCTAATAACGCTTGACAATCAAATAATTAAGTATTTTGCAAGTAACTTGCCTGTTTACACGCTTGGTGATTCATTGCATGTATGGTGATTTTTTTTTCTTTTTAAACTTTGTCTCCATCTGATTGCATATCCATGACAAGGGCAGGCTAATAAGGTGAATAATTGCTGTACTCATTAATAGTCTTGGGATTGCACTTTTAAGTAACCATGTAACCTTTTTTTTAAATGCAGCATGGAATATTACATGCAGAAGACATACAACAAGACTGCATCCTTAATGTCAAACAGCTGCAAGTCAGTTGCCCTTCTTGCTGGGCACACAGCAGAAATCGCAATGTTAGCCTTTGAGTACGGAAAAAATCTGGTTTGTAAATCACACAAATAATTTCTTGGTCAGAAAGGAAAAAAATTCCTCAAGAGTTTCTAATGGGAACCTTTTTGAGATTATGTTGCATGTTACAACAGATGTATCATGGAGAACTCTGTGGACTGTAGTAACACCAATTAACATTTATGCATGATATGGTTGCTTGATATATTAGAAAGTGAAGATTACTAAAAGAATCTTTGATACCTCCATTGTTCTTGGTTCATGCAGTAGTCAATGGAAAATTATGCAAAATATTTCTGGAGATACAGTAACAGTACTCTTTCACTATGACAATGTGATTGGTGTTTTAAGTTTATGGTCTAGTTCAATCTTATAAAATGGTGCCTGAGGTATAAAGGTGGTTGCATGCTTTTAAAACCATAATTTGCCATGTTGATATTCAGTAATTTATCAACTGACAGGAACTTTCAAGCATTCTACAATTGAGTATTAGAACTTGACATCAATTCATACCATTTTATGCCACGCCATCTGGCAGTATTAACATTGTCCTATTTCTATTTATTATGCGTCTTTAGTCTCATCATTTGCTTCTTTTCTTTTTTTTTCTGCAGGGATTAGCATTTCAATTGATAGATGATGTTCTTGATTTCACAGGCACATCAGCATCCCTTGGAAAGGGTTCTTTATCTGATATCCGACATGTAATTCATCTACCTTAATGTCTTATCTCCCTGTGCTCGCATCTTCTTTTTTGTTAAATGAGAAACGGTGACCATGAATCATGAATGTAAGTGATTTACTTGTTAGAATTGATGGAAAGAAAACCCACTGAAAATCTGGACAAACCTTCCAACCGCGCTTCAAGGCAATTTTTAAGCCATATTTTTCCACTTTATTATGCCTGTGGCACTACCATCCCACTTAACATCTTCGTCTGAAATTCTTAGTTTCAAAACTTTCTAACTGTCCATATGTTTCTTGCCATATGGCTATGGGTCCCATTTATGCTCTCTGAACTCATTCAGGAATCTAAGAGGCTGTCTAATGGTCTATGGGGGCATATTATATAAGTCATGATAGTTTGCATCATGCAATACTTGTGTTTAGGGAAATTTATTCATCAGTTGAGCCTCTTTGAACTCGTTAATCTTAGCCTTGGCACTTGACCTTGTGAAATAGTTTTCCGTGGCAACGTTAATCATAGAGAGCTGAAAAAATAAGGGTTCTTCAAGAATATTTACTAGACTGTATCTCAAAAGAAATACTGTGTTAAATGAATGTTTGTCGATGGCAGATAAAATGATGTACACTTGTCTTGTCAAAATATGTGCTACAGGGAATCATAACAGCTCCAATCTTGTTTGCTATGGAAGAATATCCTCAACTGCGAGCAGTCGTTGACAAGGGATTTGACAACCCCGCAAATGTTGACATAGTAAGTTTTATATTTATTGATCTTAGTTTTATGTGCAATTTCTATTACTATCTGTTACAATGTCGTTGTTAAATGTCAATGAAGGCTTTGGAGACCTGAAATTTGGTTAAAATTTCTTGTTGTTTTAACTTTTCACTTTTAACTTGTGGGATTCTGAAGCATTCTGGAAAAGAGTTGGTCTTTGATACACTGATATTCTGTTCAAGATGGTTGAACTCATAGGTTTTAAAGTGATTATGCTTGCAACAATATTTGATTTTAGACATTTTCTCTTTTTGTACTAATTTACTCTTGCTTTACATATGTATTAAATATGAAGGAACCTCCGGTCCCTGCTATTCTGTCATGATACAATAATGTTTGATATCTCCGTATAAAATAGTGTTTTTTAATATGTTTTAATTTCTATTTTATGTTATGTTGGTATCATGTCCAAAATTACCAAGTCTTGTATCGAATACAGGCACTCGAGTATCTTGGGAAGAGTAGGGGAATAGAAAGGACCAAGGAACTAGCCATGAAACATGCAAATCTAGCTGCTGCAGCCATTGATTCACTACGCCAAAGTGATGATGAAGATGTAATAAAGTCGAGGCAGGCCCTTATTGATCTCACCCAAAGAGTTATCACCAGAAATAAGTGAAACAAAGACTATCAAGTTAGTTTTACTAATATAGGTTTATATCAATAAAACCCCAAAGTCCCTTTTGTAGTTATTTTCTCGTAGCCGATCACAATTTTCTACAAAATTATTTTAGTTTTTGCCCTACTGAAAGAAGTTTAGTAGGGGAGTATTTTTTTTCTTAAGGAAAAGGAAAATTCTTATTCTTACCCTTGTATTCTATTACTTATTTCTCAACTTGTGTATTGCATTTTCTTTTAATTTGCAAAAAGTAATAGTAAAATTAAACCTTATCAATTCATGGTTATTTTTTTTAATATGCTAAGATTTAGCAATATTTTTTTGACATAATGATTAATTTAGTCCTTGATTCCTTGTTTGTTTTTTTTGTACAAGTGAAGGGGAAGGGTCATGGGCTTACAAATACAATGACTGAATTTTGAACTTCATACCAATCAACTTAATAACCACATAAGTTTGTCATGAGTTGTGATTAGGGTCACTTTAGTTCTCAATTTACAATTTTAGTTAAATTACATGTCTTTATGGAAAATTTTAGTTAAATGTGTATTTTTTTTAAGGAAAAGTTGATTGAAGTACTAAATTTTAATGACAATTTATGCATATTTCATAAAAAAAATTAAAAAAAGTTTTAAAGGCATTTTATAGTTAAAAAATGAAACAATGTTTTAAGGTAATGAACTTACATGTTTGGTCGCATTTTTCATTTTTAGTTTCAAAAAGAAAAATGGTGTGCCGAATTTTCTTTTTTTATTTGCTTTTCAAAATGGTTTTAATTTGTATGAAAGGATTTACTTGCGAAAGCCAAAAGAAGTTATGCTGCTTTTCTTTTAATTCACGAACTAAATTCTTTTGGGTTTCATGGATTTCAAAGACCAAAGGATCTTAGGGCTTTGAAGAATATTAAAATACCAATATCTATTTCTTAAAGAGATTGATAAGGAACTGTAACAATTCAAGCAACGCAAAATCATAAAATAAAATTCACAAAAGGAAAGAAGAATTGCAGCTTATTCATTTCTAGATATAGTTTGTAGAATTTAATAAAAGATTTCATAAAGTTTTAACTATTGGGATCTAGTATTATTACTACAATGGTTTCGTCTACATGCATCTAATTTTTCAAACAAATTGGTGTAATAAAAATTCATTAGAATCATTAATATTTTTTGTATGTTGTATTTTATAGTTTTTGCACAGAAAGCAAAAAGAAAGTAAATATTGGCTCACTGTTTAAATTAATATTATGTGACATTACGTGGTTGGATCATAATGTGAGAAGACAAATTATATTAGTAGATAATCTGAACATCCTCAATCTAATCGAAATTGAGTAAATCGATTGAAAGATTAATATGTCGTCTATCAAATCCAATCGGGGAGATATCTTATCTTATGTATTGGAACAAATGTCTCCTAAAAGATAGAGATATATATGTGACTGACTAGACTAGCAGTACATCATATAGGACTCAAGTAAATAGATTCTAAATCTGTTAATAAATTTATGACATTCATAGTGTGGCATATCTTAGACTTAAGTGGATGATGAACTATTTATGTGTGGCTCGTATACTTTGATGTAAATGAAAGTTTGAGTTCAAATAGATAAGAAACTAAAAATTGATATATTAGGCATACGACTTCTGCATGATGTACCATCATTCCATAATAGTGAAATTCATAGTCTAATAAAGGGCAAATGATATCCTCCTATCGACATTACATGATAGATAAAAAGTAATGTGATCACGGGGCATTTGTCTTAGGGATAAATGATTTAATTAATATTTGTTAGTAATTGACTTTTCATGAAGGAATATGTAATGTTTACTATGAGATAAATAAGACCGTACTGGGAGAACAGATTTATCCCAAAGAAGTTAAAAGATATCCTATGAAGGTAACACAATTATGACAAAGTAATTAGACAAACACTTAATGAGTAGTTTTCATAATGACATATAATAAGGGAGAGTTTAATCATGATACTTTGGTGGAATGACTTCATAGCTAAATAATATTATAATTAATAGGTACAGAGCCGAAGCTTAATTACAAATTATCTGATCACTAATTATATATATCCAATTGGTTATTCCATTAGCTCAAGATAACCAGAAACAAATTGCATGTAGAACCAATATAATATGGAATGAATGAAAATGAAGTAAGAGAAATAGATTGCATGCATCACTATCTCCAATGAATGTGTTTTCTCGTTAAGTATAAAAGATGACTTAGAAATTAATTTAATTTCTTAAATTATTATTTAATTAATTTTAGTTAAATAATTGAAGTTCGAACCAAAAATTAAATTAATTAGTCATCATAGATTTATTGAATAAGATAATTAAATATATTTTCTTATAGATTTTAGTATAGTAAAATTGTCATGATTTTAACAATTTAGAATTGGGTTGAGAAAACAATTTAATTAATTTAATTAAATAAATAAATTGATCAAATAAATAATATTTTCGAAAATAGAAAACAGTATAATAGTTGAATAAATCCTGATAACACATATAACTAGATCTAATATATGGAAGACCCAATCAAGCCTTGTTACATACAAGGGGCGACAAATCCTAATATTTTTCTAAAGGTGTTGTCGCCCCTAACACTTCTACTTAAGGGTAGAAGTTGTGTTTTCTATTAAAATATTATTATTTAATTAGACTTTATTCGAACAGAACTCTTATATTATTTTTCTATAAATAAGAACTATGAGTTAAACCATTTACACAAATCGTTAGCATCGTTATTCTGTTAGAAAAAAGTGAAAATTTATTTTACAAAATAAATTCTATTTTATGTGAAAAACGCATAGTTTCTGGTTATAGAAAGAATCAACTTTCCCACTAAAAGTTAATAAAGTTTCATTCTATACGATTGGTTCGTGTTGTGTGATTTCACTCTTAAAGCAATTCGTGATTTGAGAATAGCGAAAAAAATTGTTTGGCGGAAAGTTGAGATTGACTTAACTGCCTCATACAAAGAACAATGATTTATTGTTATAAATATCATAAAACTCAGTTTTAAAGAAAAAATTAAACTTCCACTATGCCTAAAAACACTATTTTCTAAATAGATTTTTTTAACAATTGATATCAGAGTTGGGTTGTACCATGTTTATAGTATAAAACGATCTCAATTTTTTTCTCTTTCTCTCATTGTTTGATTAAATGAAGATGAGAAGTGACATTCTTAAATTGTATACATGTTTTGGATTATTATGTATGAGGATGAATGTTTGGATTATTTATATTATGTTATAAAATGATTTTATCGAAGATGGTGATTCCTAGAAACTAGATTGGATGTAATATTGGTTTTCGTAAATTTTGGGTTTGTAATTAAATCGTGGACTATCATCTCCACGCATGTTTATTTTAATTTTTATTTCTTGTAAAAATTAGAAAAATTCATGTGAGCCAAAAACGAACTAGGAATTTTTGTAACATAAATTTTCTGGCGGAAATCGAAGAAGTGAGGTGACTGACAACGTGAACAAAACCGAAATCAAAATTGAATGAGACAACACAAACTCGACAGGAACCAACGGTGGTGGTTGGCAATGAGCCGATTGGCGGTGGCCAACAGCGATGACCCAACAGTGGATCCCATTTTAGTTAAATTTAGTTGTCAAGTTTTGGGACTATTTTTTTGGGAGAACATGTTAATTTAAGATTTTTTTTGATATTTTTTAAAAAAACCCACCAGATACTTGATTTTCCCCCAAAAGATCCCAAAAAATGCTTTGGGAAAAATATTATAATTTTTATTATTTTATTTTTTTCTTTAGAATAGAATCATGAAAACTTTTAACTGATCAAAGTTAATTTAATTTTACAATTTTATAGCATGCTATATGAGAATGATATGAGATCAAATTTGCATGTTCATGCGTATATAATATAAGCATACCATATGGTTTTGGAAAGAGAATGTCACTTGTACTTGTCCTTGCATACTTAACCATTCATGATTGAAACTAGAATAAAAACCTTACATGTTCTTAAAACATTGAGTGAAAGAAAATTTCTAAATAAAGACCTATGACCTCTATCAATGGTCTTTGTGTGACTATGTGATAATACTTTGAGCAGATTTTACCCATGTCACACCCCATAATAAGTATTATCAAGTGGACTTCACCAGGGAAGATGACTAGTCCTATATTTTACTCATTAGATTGTCCCAAGATGATTCATATAGAGTACATATTTATGATGAGTGTTGAGTTGATAGTTATACACCTAAGATTATTTTAGTCAAGTAATTTCCTACGAAACTCTACTTAAGTTAGAATAATAGTCAAATGTGAAACGATTATTAATATGTGATCAGGGGTAAAGCCATAACAAATTTTTAGGAGGGCAAACGAAATTTTAATTTTTTATAGTTTATATATTTATAATTTTTTAAGAATTAAATCGAATTTTTATAATTTTAAGGGAAGCGAAAGTATAATTTTACCTTTACTAATTTAAAATTTTAAAAGGTTTAAATGGTAATTTTTCATTTTAGGGGGGGCTGGCAACGAATTCGCCTATGTATGTGATATCTAATGTGTTTGGATTCACATTTTAATTGGATGAGAATTCATATTCCTACTAGTTAGTTAAGATTTATCACACAGTGACTTAATCTAATAGGTGTTGGAATTATTGTTGCAATAGACTTACAAATGTTTTCAATGTTTAATGTAAGACACATGCATCGTCTAAATGCACAATATGTTAAATTTTTTTCGAATATTTGCTTAATTACAAAGATAATTTTCAGTTCAAAAATGATACCAACTCTCTTAATGTATATTCTTACTGAGAACAAATTGATGGGAAAGACTTATAAAGACTAAAACAAAAATCTCAGCATAGTAGAAAATGAAACTTAAATATTATTTTTGATAAATTATGTGGTTTGGACTTATTTAAAAATCTCAGCTTGACCCTGGTTTACTATTTTAATCACATTCGAAATTACAAAACTCCGATTTAGACCTATAATACATCGTTAAAAAAGGGTTAAAATATCTAACCATGCCAATTTAGTTCTTGTTGCCTAAAAATGTTGGAAAGATGCCAAAAATTACCTTGAAATCAGGGATACAAATATATCAAAAAACTAAAAATAATGCTTTAATTAAGGGGGTTTTTTGTTTTTTCAACCTTTAAATAATACACATTATTATGATTAAAATTAGATCTAGTAACATTCAGTATTTTTATATTTTTGTATTTTCTTCTCAACATGGGTTAACTTTTTTCTACTCAAATCAATTTCGAAAATCTGTTTCTTCAAATTTGTGAGATATAATTAATTAATTTTATCTCTTTTTAAGTATAAATATCTAGGTTTGATGAATATATACCTTATATTTGATAACTTAAAATATTTATGTTGTCAATTGAAATTTTAATTTTTTATTTGTTTAATTTTAACACATGCATGAGTATAAGCTACATTTGTGATTCATGTTACGTAGATATACAATTTACTCTAAATAAATCCCGTTTATGCAGATTTATTTATTAGAATTGTGTTTCTCTAAATTATAGAATTATTTGTTAATAATATAAATAATTTCAATGTTATCGAGAAAGTAAGAAAAGATTGTAACTATAATTAATTTATTAAAGAATATTTAATTCATCTTTGCATTAATTAATTAAATTCATTAATCAAAATTGAGGTTTGCTTTTATTTATATTTTCTTAATTTTTTATTTGTGATATTTCTTTCGGAGATTTTAACTTTAATTTCAATTTTTCATTTCAATCTCTTTTTTATTTTCATTGTACTTGCTTTCATTAAAATAAAATAAAATTATTACCAATCACTATAAATTCAATCTTAATCACTGTTATATACCAATTTTATATTTTTAGAAAAATTTTATTTTTGTTATTTTAACACCCACCAGGCGAACATTTGGGCAAGCCTCGGTAGTGGACCTAGACCCGAAGCGGCTTGCTCCTGTTGAGCCACTTAGGTACTTCATTGTGTCTTGCATTTCAAAAAACAAAATTTATATTATTATTATTATTATCAATTTTTGAGAGATAGATGTATTTTTATATCTTTTTAATTTTTTATAATTTCTGTAATAGTTTTAATTATTTTTTATGATAATTTTTAAAAATTTTATTATTATTTCCATCAATCATTATCAATGTTTATTAATAGTTAAATCGATTGATGATAATTTTTATTAACGAAAAAACTTAATTAATTTTATTTTTAACATTCAACACTCAAATTAGGTGCTTTCTTTAAAGGGTTGTCAATTTTTTTTATATATTAAGAGCTTTCTAAACCCTTTTGCTTTTATATAAACATTAGATTTTCTTTTTGATATTGGGAAAATATTTATTACGATATTATATAGAGGATGTAAACTGTCATGGGGTTATTATTTGTTTTTAATTTAATAAAAATAATATATTAAATGTAAAAAATATTAAAATAATAATTAAGTAGTTTTCAGAAGCTGATTTTGTTCTCCTTACTTTGATTGCCCAACCTTCATAAACCTAAATTTAAAGAAAGAGTTACTATGTAATAACGGTGATTCAGTGGCAACTATGGAAAACATGGCAATATTTAATAACGGTGCCGATGATGCAGTTTATAATGCTTTGAAAGAGTTACTCTATTGGAAGCCAAGTTCTTCCTTATCTCTTTACTCCAAATTGGTGATTTACTTTTGCCGTAGATTAGAGCTTCGAGCAAGGTAGTTCCCACACACAGAAAGGCTAAAATATAGCTACAACCATTGAAGAACTTATGAAGTGGAAAAATATTATGGAAAATGAAGGTGAAATGATTGATGAGATGTAAATCATCCAAGTCAACTTTCTAATAAAAAACTGTTTTTAAATATATTGGATTAAATCCCCATTATTGTTGCAGTTGAAATTTGTTTTCTAAAGATGTTTTAGAAAAAAATACTTTTTAAAATTTCGGTTAAAAATATTGTGGAAAAGTGTGATTGTGCATTTTTAATGTTATTCATTGTTATCCAAAATTGTAATTGAAAATTAAAATATCCTTTTTAGACATGATAGTGAAAAGTTAAAAATAATTTAAATTACCAATTGAGTCTTAACTCGATTAGCATGAATATTATTGTTAATGCAAATAATGTGGATTCGAATGTGTTGAAGCGTATTATCCTCCTATTTATGGGTTGAGGAAGAACTATAGATAGTTTTAGATATTATCTCAAAAACAAAACATATATAATCAGAACCTATAATAAAATTATTAAAAAAATATTTAAATTATATAATATTTAAATAATTTTAATATAATGGCCCATGAAGTATAAATTTAAATACCTTTTAATTAATTAATATAAATTATTTATAAAATTAATAATACTTAAAATATTTTAAAATTTTAAATATAATAATAAATTATATTTAAATAATTTAATAAAACAATACATGAAATATTTAAATAATTTAATATAATAGTACATAAAATATAAATTAATCTAATTTTTATATATTTTTTAAATAGTTAATACAAAAAGATTTTTTTTTATATAATTTTCACTTCCAAACACAAAATTAAAAATTATCTAAATCCCCAACTTTTGCTTTGACTTAAAAAATCAGATATTCTTCATTACTTCTGCAATTAAAAAACATTTTTAAAACTCCAAAATGCAATGAAGCACTTGCCATAAGTTCTGTTTTCCACGCTATATAGTAATTTATTAATCTCCATCCTTTATCAAGAAAATCATTGATATTTGAAGAACTTTTTTTCACTACCATAAATGTTTTATATTTGACGTATCAATTCAGCTAGCATGATCATTTATTCATATTTTGTACATACCCAGCTTAAAAGGTCATAGTATATTTCTTCAGTATATATATATATACTGATAGCAATATAATTCTCTATTCCAAAATTACCAATAAGATAAATACATATTTAACGCTAACAATTAACCCGATGAGAAACCAGGCTACCACACTAGTAAATATTCCAAATAAACCGACTTAAATTACAAAAATGAACCTCTGTCCAAGACCCGAGCCGGGTTTTTTCGGCTTTATTTCGTTCCAAACTTTGCTTAAAAATATACAACAAGAATACATAACCTTGACTCCCTTGATCAATCACCTTTGGTTTTCGACCAGATAAAACAACCCAAATTAACCTTTCATTAACACATGAATTTAATTAACTACTCTTTACATGCATAATTTAATGTCTCAGAAAAAATATTACCATCAATATTTGCCTATTTTATTCGAAATTAATGGAATTATAATATAGTATCCAATTATCAGCACTTCAAGATGATGAATCTGGCTTTAATTCAAAAGCTATCTTAGTTCCATTCGGATTTGCAATTATGAGTATATACATCTGATAAACACAATTTAAATATATATATATGCATATATGTGAAGGATCATGCACTATGCTCAGTTCGTGTATATATCAGATTAAAATATCAAATGCGATTACTTTTACGGGGAAAAAATATCCTTGAACTTCCATACTTAAAAGTAAACTCATTATTTAGCAGAAAGTGTTACTCAAGATTACATTAGACATCATTACTCTTTGTATTATAAACAGTGACATTTTGAAGATACACAAACCTCAATTGCACTCAATTTAAGAAACAGGAATCCAGAAACTATTAGATATACATATCAATTTGTTATAAAGACCAAAAAAATCAATTTATGAAAGTGAAACTTTAAGTAGTGATTCCAAGGCTATGTACCTGTTTATTCTATCTTTTCTAGCACTTCCAACCTGGCTTTTCTTTTCCAACCTTTCATTGAAGCAACAAGGTTTATCAATCCCACAATTTGATTCTTGCTGTATTCCTGCAATGTAAAAGTATTTTTCAGGTTTCTAAGTTATACAAATAGCAGATAAAGTGTGAATGAAAATGAAATGTTAGCACAGAAGACTTCTTACAGGATGAGCTCGTGCCCAGTGTACATATTCAGTTTCAGGGAGATAATAAGCCTGACAAGAGCAAACATGGAGAGTGCAATTAATTTTGACTGATCTTGATATAAAGGATAGCAATTTCAGCAGAGGTTTCTGAATCGACCATGTTAGCTATGCAGTTACCTTGATGAAAGTTTCAACGATCTGTAACTTTGGCTTCACATTCAAGGAGACAAAGTGTTGCAAGCCATTGATTAAAACCTGAAAGAAAAAGGTTTCAGTCCCTAAAATTGATGAAGATGAAAAGAAGGCATGGGAACTACATACCAAATTCTTGTCAAAACTTAAATCATCACCTGAAGGTCTAATGACATGAGAGCTCGTCCTTCATCAGTACATCTTTTCACTCGTGATAGACCTTCAATAAGAATTTCTGCAATAATTTCAAGCCCATAGTCCAAGAGAAGGTCGTGAACCTAACTCACAGAAAACAAAGTTAGAGTTTAATGTTAGGTCATTTCACATTTCTGATAATTGCTGTGTATTCTTTCATCAAAAAGCAAAGACATGATAACCAAGTAGATTCATGAAAAATAATAACATTTATTCTATGTTACTCAAACTCCAATGTGAGTGTCAGATATGAGTATGCATCCGATATAGGTGTGTTCATTTTTTTTCCAAGTCTTTTCATGTATTTGGAGGATCTTTAGAAGATCACATTGCCATACCCATACAAAGAATGTGTCAGACATGAATGTTAGTGCAAACAAGAAAAGAAGAGTTAAGACTAATGTAGCCTTTATGTTCCACTATGGCAACCGCAAAGGAAGCAAATTCACATTCTATTATGGTCACCATTATCATTGTCCAATCTGGTTATAATGTTTTCTTCTCTTTCTTCCTCCCTTAACATTTGTAATTTTAGTTCCCAGTCCTGATTATCATATTAGGATGATAACCAAAAACCTAGTACTATTAACTAATTCGCAAACTAGATCATTTCCAACATGAATGGTTCCTTCAAGAGCAGTTAATCAAGTGGCAATGAAAAGCATTAGGCAAACAATTTTATAATTCAATAATTCTGTTATTTTGGTGAATTTAACAGGAAGGTGGATGATGTTACCTCCTTGTGAATTCCCCCATGAGCAAGCCTTGTTTTATAGTGCTTAAATTCTCCTAACAACAAATCCACATACCTATTCATTGAACAACTCATGTCAGAGACCACATCAAATGGTGATCAAGGATCTATTAAAGCAAAGATAATGTCAAGAATCTATGGGAAACTATGAGATAACAAAACTGAAAAAAAAAAAAAAAAAAAAAAAACAAAATGAAAGCAATGACTTGTAATGAAAGAAGATGATCCTGAGAGAACATACCCATTGTGCTCCATCCCAAGGTCTTTCAGTTCCCATTTTGCATTAGCAATTCGATCAACATACCTGCCAGGAAATTCCAGCTCTTTAGGAGAAAAGTCCAGACAAAAGCAATTTTGTACAACTAGCAGCAATGTACTGCGCCAGCCTATAAATATTATTAAATACCTCACTGAAAATGTTGATTCATTCTAGAATATCAGAAGTCCAACAGCTAAAGCAAAGGTTCACTTAATTGGTTACAAAAATCAAAATCATGCGACATAATATTACTTGGGTTGGCATGAGAAACTAAATTCTAGTATATTATCCCACGTCAACCACAGACTGAAATTATAGTCATAAACCTTGATCGATTTTCAGAAAGACTGCAAATTCAGCATTTGTGTTTACCCATTGCATTTGTGTTTACTCTCCTTCCCATTTCTCACAACTCAGCATTTTGGACACAACAGTTTAAGAACATTTCAACTCTATTTATTTATCTTTTTACCTCAGATTATATTCCTCAGAGGTGGCAATCAGACGGATTTAAGTCAAGTTATTTCAGGCTCAAGTTTTTTCAAGTTTTACCGGGTTTGTGTTTTTTGTGTTTGAATTGTTTCAAGTTCAGGTTAAGTTCAAGTTTATTTTATATTAGATGTAATTATTATACATAACTTTAACGTTTACATCTCAATATAAATTATTAGATTATTATTTTTAAGTAAACTTTAGTTGTAATATAATATTTTTAATTATATTTTTATTAAAATCAATATTTGTTATTTTATATTTGTTAGCATCAAAATGATATTAACATTAATTTGTTATATAAAATCAATTGCTTTAAATAATTTTATTATAAAGATATGAATACTAAATTCATTTAAAATATTTGATAAGATAAACTTGATTCCCGAATAATACATTATCTTTTATATTATTATTCATTATGAAATAAGAAACTTTTAGAAAATAAAACAAGTTTTTTATACATTTGTAAAATGCAAAAGGATTATCCTTACGAGAAAAATATAAGTTGGCATTCAACTTTTATTATTAAAAAATGTTACCATGTGAAGTAATCTAAAAGTTTGATATGATATAATACTAAATAATAATATATATATAATAATCATTTAAAAGTATATGATACTTTTAAATTCTAAAAGTAAATGATACTTTCATATATTAATATTTGATTACATAAATTATATGTTTTAAATATAAAACTTTAGAAACAAACTTTTTTAACTTAAAAAAAATTATTTATCTCAACTAATAAAAATTCAAACCCTATTTTTTCATTCGATAACACAAAGGTATATTGATGAAGTAATTACTAAATTAAATTAAATGATATGTGCTAAATTTTTTTAAAATCTAGACATTCATGATAGTTTTTATAGTTTTATTATATAAATGAACAAATCTTAACAATTTACTAGCAATGTTTGGTATTATGTTTTTTTATTAAATTATTCACAACAAATGTTTAACATAAATTTTAAATCATTTTCATTATTGCTTTATTATATGAATCTTAATATATATTTTAGAATAATAAAACCCCCTACATAACTTTTCTATCCCTCTCCCACGGGCAACTATATTTATTTATTAATTTGTTTTTTATACTCCCACCCACTACGTCAACTTCTTAACTTGCTATAAGATGCATGTTTTACCGTTCATCTTTATTGATTTAATCATTGTTTTACATACATGTATGTCCTTACGTTTAATTTAATTTGTGAATCATGAAATTAGAATTCGAGCTTGAGGTTTTTCTTTAGTGTTCTTATTTCTTAGATTGTATTGTTTTATCTTTTCCCTTAAAAAAGTATTTATTGTAATTTTTAGTTTTTATACTATATGTTTTTACCAATACTTAGGGCAGGAGATACAGATACTGCTTTATAATATACAAATATTTCTTATATTTAAATCATTTAAAATAAAAATTAAACGCGGTCCAATGCAAATTTATATTTCAAGAATCAAAAGCTAAAATAATACTGCTGAATGCTAAGACAAGAAGTTAAAGAGAGCAAACTCAAAAATTAGGTACTAAAGGCTTAAAGCTTTTCTGTTTCTAAATGGTAGTGGTAATCCCACTTTCTTAAAAAATTACTATTTCATCATACATAAAATATATTAAAATTTTTATTCAAAAAAATATATATATTAAAATTTAATTTTCAATAATTTATTTAAAATATTAGAATAAAATTAATTATTATTTTTTATAAAAAAAAGTTAATTAAAATTTTGATTATTTTATTTTTAGTATTAAATTCACGTTCAGGGTTTTTGGGTTTAGTGTTTTTGGGCTTGAGCTTTTTTAAGCTTGGACTTTTTTTAGTTCAGTCCGTTTCAATCTCGGGCCATTTTGGGTACCGGTTATTTCGTGTTCGGGTTTTTCTAGGTTTGGCTTTTTAACATTTTGGTCAAATTGAGTTTGGACATGTTGTGGCTCGATTATTTTCGGGTCAGGAATTCAGGCTCAGGTTCGTTTTGCCATCTCTAATCTTCCTTGGTACAATCAATTTGGAATGGACTTCAGTTGCAAAAAAAGACTACTGCAGCAATTTGGACATTACAAGTTTAAATGAAGAAATTAATCCTAAAATCAGTCCTAGCATTCACAAGGCAATACACGTGCATACATGGATATCAACTTCTAAAATCATAAGAAACAAAGGATTATCTCTTTTGCTCCTTGCTTTTTTATTGCATTTTCATTCAAATTTTACCATAGAGCAAAAGCCAAGTCACAGATCAAAATGCGGAAATTTCTAATATTGTCATGTAATCAATCTTAATGATTCATAGAAGTAAGATTATGGTTTTTCTTTTCCATGAAAGTCTATGATCTGTCAGAAGAGATTTTAGCTTTTGTTCATATGCACTCTTTTGGTTGTTTTTTGGCTTCTACAAGAGAAACCAATCGTGGTTGTCCATCAAAAGAGATATTTAATGATCTTACCCGTTAATGTGGAGCAGTACTCTTGCGGTTGTCCTATGTATGTGTTCTGTAAGATCTGGAACAGAATCCACCTGACAATAGAAAGTAACTTAATGGAAGAATATCAGAATACATAAAATTCAACATATACATATAATTAGATGCAGTTGATTAGACAACTAAACTAACTTGGAAAACCAATAATGAATTTCACTAATGTATTAAACAAAGGGAAACTTATTTGATACGATCATCATAGGTATCTAGCGGAAGATGGTGTCAAAACCCTTCAAGAGCCTATATTTTCATAATTTACAGATTCCCACAACTAATTGTTCAAAGAATCTGGCTTGGTTGGTTGGAGTTACTATTCACATATTTTTATCATACATTGCACCGAAGAATGATTTCACTGAATTCAATATGTATGAAGTACAAAACAAATGCTTGAATATATTACAATGTGTTCAATATGTTCAATAAAGTTCAATCAAACTAATATAAGCCAGCAAAATGGGAAATTAAATTTCTTTTATCAAGCTTTGCATCCTTTAGCTCTTTCAGTGGCATTTACTTTTGCATTCTACTTGGATCAGTTATATGGGTAAGCTTGTACCTGTTTGTATGTTAATTCTTCTATTAGGTCTTTACCCTTTAATTATTTCCATTTCACTCTTGGTTGACCGACTATGACCAGCATTTTGACTTTTTGGGCAGAACACAATGTATGAATAAAGAGAAATGATTAAACTTTGCACTTTTTGATAACTTATAGTACTCCAGGTCACCAATACTCCATTACTGACCTCACAAAGTCACTTAGAAGATTCAGTAAAGTGATCCCCATTCTTGTCTAGACGTACAAAGTACTTGCTTTTTTATGGAAGGCATAACTAAAATCTTGATCGCTTACAGCATTGACCATTTATTTAATAAAACTCATCTTTTTTGAAATACCTCATTACACAAATCAGAACAGTCTTGAAATACCTTTTCTTATTGCTAGTATTTTTCAGTTCCAGTTAATGTGGATTCACAGTGGCCCTATATTGTCAATTAATAACTATTCTGGTCTTATTCAGACAAAAACCATAATGTACGTCAACATAAATCACTCGAGTTTTGAATTTCCTTAACCCACATGATTGAAAATGAGAAACATACCACGTGTTCAAAGAAATCTTCAACTATAGCTGTATTACTCTTAAGCAGCAATGATTGGAGATGAGTTCTAGATCTATGCAATATACGAGAAACAAGGGCTAAAGTATCAGCACCAGCACATCTTTCCTGCAACATACAGGTCATGTTATTTACAGGGACATATATTTCTAAATGCTTCATTCCAGTATCAAGAACAAAATACAAAGAAAGGAACCTTAGTTTGAAGTAATCTATGAATTGGAAACAGTATGTATTTTTATGCATTCAATGTATTCTTTTTGTAGAGTCAGTGCATAGCATTTTTATGAAAATTATTGCATCAATAAACGAAATTCTTTTCTAGTTCTTAGTTAATATCACATTAATACATCTACCCAAATAATACAGAAGGTGAAAAAAGAACAAGAGAATCAGCTAACCATAAGCAGTTCTGCCCATCCAATCCAGGGAAGAACAGGAATTTCAGGAAGATGCATATCAATATCATCCTATCAATCAGTAGATACCTTATACAAAGAAATTTACTTTATACCTTTAGACCAAATGACATGCCTGCCGCATGACCAAAATTTGAACTTTGAGGAGCAGTACGTGTCACATCTGCATGTGCAGATGTAGATGATAAGGATCCTGATGGACTTTTGATCCACTGATCACAATCCACTGTTATTCTTGATAAGGCTCTCTTTAACCGATCTAGGATTACGCACAAAAGAATAAATGTATAAATGAGTAATGAACACATAACTGAAAGAGATATTAATAGACAAATGCATTTCTATCATGTATTCACAAAAATTTAACTTACAAGTAAGAGAGTCGGCCTTTCCACTTGAACCCGTGTTTTGCTGACCAAAGGCTTCAAATAAATAATAGAAAAACATCTCAAATATCTGGCATATGCCCTGCAATATTATATTGAATCAGGAAGACTAATTTAAAGGGGAAAAGAAAAATCAGTATTCGGATCGAATTCAGCAGTTAAAGAAGTAAAGCTTAGGAAAAGAAAGGTTAACCAGAATCAGACCTTAAAAAACTCAACATTTACTATTTCAAGTTTCTGCATCAACCTTGCATATTTATCCATTGACCTAATGTTTAAAAATTAGAAAACAGCTCAATTGTATTCACATAAAGAACATAATCAGCATTCAGCAATTAATAGCAAGATTCATACTTTTTTTTATCTGTATAGCACTAACCTTAGAAGACAAACAGATGATCCAGTTTGTGCTGTAAACTCATCATTACTGAAATGCAAAGAGCGACTTCTTGGAAAGTTGGGTTTTGATATTCGACTAGGGAGTTGGCTATCTTCATCAATAAAGTCAGCAAGTAAATCCTCATTTTCCTCTTCTGATATAGAATTGGAGCAGTTGATATGATCTACATCACCATTGCAGGAAGAGACAATATCAACATGAAGATTATGAACATTTCCCTCGTATCCACCAGAGGTTGCTCCACTAAGCGGGGTGCAATCATTAGCTTCTTTGGCACTACCACTTAGTTTTAGCAAAAATGGATTTCCATTTCTAACCCAAGGAGAAAATCCACTCTTCTTGGCAACTCTGTCAATTTTTTTTGCTGATTTGTCAGTGTGAAGCACCCTAGGCTTAGAAGAGTTACCATCAGATGCAGCAATAAAAGGTACCCCGTCACCTACTAGACCAGCAAAATTAATTATTTGCATCATCTCCGGTGGCAATATAAGCCAAGTTTCCTTCTCTAAAACCATTTTAAGTGCCTGAAAAGGAAACAAGAAATAAGCTCCTGCCTGTTTCAACTGTTAGGATAATATGACAGATGGAAATAAATTGATTGCAGAAATAAATTAGCAACAATTCCCAATATTGTTGGTGCCATAAATGGAAGTGTCAGCATTCTGCAACAGCAAGATATGCCTACAGACAAAACAGTGTTATAACATGCTATATGCAAGAATAAACATGCAAGCACTGACATCAGCCCCACAATACCAGTGCTCCATGTTTCACTTTTTATTCAAAGTTTAATATAAATTGGTGCAAATGATTCCCAAATCAATAGTTACTACAAGCAATATTGCCCGTAAGAAGAGGCCTGAAAATCTGTCAATATTATCTGTGTAATACTAACAATGCAAACAAGAATTTATGATTTCTAAGTGCTGGTTTGTGCTTTCTGGTCTTTCGACTTTGCTTTGGATTTCTCTGGTGGCATGTTGTTACTGTGTAGAGTGCTTCCTATTTCTGTAGTTTTGATTTTACTGTTTTTATTCCCAATTTTCGTCTTCAGAGCATGAGTCTCTTGTTTTGACATCAAATCTTGTAATGCTGTAATATCGGGCTGTGCTTCTACCATGAATAAAGTGAGTTGCTCTACTTTTCAAGAAGAAAAATAATGAAGCC
The DNA here is from genome assembly GCF_007990345.1 of Gossypium hirsutum. Lineage (NCBI taxonomy): Eukaryota > Viridiplantae > Streptophyta > Magnoliopsida > Malvales > Malvaceae > Gossypium > Gossypium hirsutum. The sequence goes on from NC_053430.1 coordinate 19,417,889, forward strand.
CATGATTAGAAACAACTTAACGATAGCCACACCCTGCCTCCGAAGAAAGCCTGAACTTTAAATCCCTCCACACCTAAAACCAATAACAAAAAGAACAATAACCATGAAGAAGAATAAGTGTAAAGTCCGACTTACAGATATATTTTGCTGATGAAATGCTGAAAAATAGTTTTCACAAACACCCTTCAATTTCTTCCTGAATTCAACTACCTCAACTCCACAGAAGGCTTCCCCAGCCAAGATGAATGTGTTAAGATCTTCATAATTTTTCAAAATTGATGTATGCTTGTAGAAGCAGCAGAAGAAGAAAGCAGTACTAGTACCCGGCTAGTTGTAAGTTGCCAAAGATTCTTCCGTCCCCTCAGCAGGGTTTGTGATACAACAGCTATGGCTTCTTTCCTTAGATGATACCATGGAGATCCACAGCTTGATGTCGCACCATCACCATTTCTACCCTCAGAAACTGGTTGATGGGATTCTACATTTCCATAATAAGTCCCTTCAGAGATATCAGCTGAGGAAGTGAATCTTGTAGACTCCTCTAAGGAAGATGAACCTGGTGTCCTGTCTACAGATTCAGAGGGGGAAAGAGCAGTTAACCCATTGGAATTGCAGGGGTTTTCAGAAACTGAATCACTGTGATCAACCTCTATAGCATTTACAAAAAGATGCTACCTTCCATCAATTTGGCATTTGTTGATGGGCACTCTAAAGCCTGCAACAAAAATAAAAAAAAAAAAAAAAAATCAAAATGGAAGAAATCAAAAGATAGAACCCCCACAAACAGGAAAGAAAGCAGGAACAAACAAAAGGCCCTAGAATTACCACAGAAGATTTCATATAAGTCCACATAGATTCACACACTTATATACCATATATTATAATAGATTTATACTGATGTCTCAACAGAAACTATACAAAAAGAGAAAACCATGTAAGCCAAAGCAGGGAACTCCATAACTCCCACACTAACTTAGCTCTTCCATATAAATTAATATAAAGCAGCTAGATTTCCAGGTCTTAGATACTCTATAATGTCCACTAAAATTCTTTTTCCATATTTCCCAAAGCTAACTAAGGGGAAAAGAAAATTCCATAAATTTCACAAGAAGAAATAGTTGGATGCAACAGGAGTTTTTAAGCAGAAATAGTCACTAGCACTAAAACAACAACAAATATTCTACATAAACAAATGCAAAAGAGGAAGGATTCAAGTTGACCTCATTCTCCAGCTGAAAGCTCGTGATTTCATGATAAGAACAAATCAATTTGAACAAGACAGCTAGTGTTTTTAATAAACACTGCCTAAACTTAGATTCAGGTATCTGAAGGCATAGATCACTGTAGGTGAGTCTGGAGTCAAATCAAAACGTAAGTTAGAAATCATGGCAAAATATCAAGACATAATTGATACAAAATTATCATAATTGATACAAAATTACTTAAGTTTAGAAAGCATACCTACTATTTTGCAAATGTGCATCTTGATCCTGAAAAAGTTAATAAATCAATCAAGTTCTTCTATCATAAGACAGTGAAAAAAATAAGTATCATAAGGTGAAAAAGGCAAAGAGGACACAAAGAAGACCAAGGAGAATTTTCCAAGAAAACGACCTATGCAAAAGTGAGAAGCAGAGGAAAACTCAAACAAGAAATTTATGATTAGTTCTCTCTTTTATTAATGGTTTCCTGTCCATAATGATCAGCCAGTGAATCGAGATTCCTTCTCCTTGGAAAAGACTGCTAGTTTATGCATGGAACTCTACACGTTATCATCCAAATCACTAAATTTGAATTTGTATCAATATAATTACCTAGAGAAGGCACTATGTAACCTCAGCATCCTTTCTCAAGTAGTGCATCATGTACATTAATAGATTGTAAGGGAGAAGGCCTCAAATCTAGAATTTCACATCACATACTTATCACCATGTACGTTAAAATAATTTTCTAGAGTATGGTTGTAAACAAAACTGAGGTACCATATGTATTTTCCCAGAATCTACTATCTGTATTGCCAAAACATTAATATGACATCATACCTCATGAACAATACTCTTCAAAACAGAGTGAGTTTCTGAGATAACTTCTTGCATGAAAAAACTTTGCATCTTTTCAGCAAGACCAGAGACATCTCCTAGCAAAGCATATGCGTCAACCACCTGAAGCAAAACAGACACACTAACCTCAATTTTGAAAGAATAAATAATGAAAACACTATAATATGCAGTTTCCCTCAAAAGAGTGAGAAAAATGTAAATAAACTTGACAAGGCCTAACATGTAGACTACAGGAATGAGAAGATTTATGCTAATTGCAAAACAACCCAAAAAGCCAATCCAGATGAGAAAGAAGGAGAGTTGAATATTTTGGCGAAGAAAAAAATATAATACTATATAACAATTTAACAATTTCTAAAATTGATTAACCCAAGCATGTGTCATAGGCAAAGAATGACTAGCTCAGCAACTACAATAAAAACTTCTATTATCAATAAAAATAATGCAATTATCTATCAGTGAAAACTAAATATCCTTGATCTGAGTTCCAGCAATGACTATAGAGCAAAGGAGTTTCTAATGCGCATACAAACTAAATAGAAAACTTGGATTAGTCTCCATGTAAGTAAGAGAAAACACAAAAGCACTAGACCAGCAGAAAATCAAAAAGGGAGCAGGTCGCAGCAGTATCTTCACTGGTAAAAAAATATCCAAACAAAGTTGTGATAGTTCTCATGCTCAAAGTATCAAGCATCAGTAGCCGATCTTCTAATCTGCGTCATTAGCATTCCATGCATACAAACAAAATATAGTCGTACAAAGGTGCAAAAATGATGCATCATCCATTTTATCAAGCATATTGACCATAAATTGAACTTGTCATGAGGCAGCCACTTCATGTTTAAAAACGCTTGAGACAAATAAAATAATTTGGCGGCAGGGAATAAAAACTGACAGTTAAATAGCCTTCTTCTTTAAACTCCTGGCACACTCCTAACAAGAGTGAATCCAGCTTTTGAAGAGCTCTTCCTAGCCAAAACTGCATTAATAATTAAAATAGTTAAAAAGCTTACTTAAGGTTTTAATCCATAATTGGGTATGAGCAAGGAATAAGAACGAACAAGAATTTGGTCCACAACAATAAGATGCAGCATCACAACTTAACAAATAGCTTTCATATACTCTTAATATATATAGAAACAGAAACTAAGAGAGGGAGACAGAAAGATAAATACCTTTTGATAAAAATTATGTAAGAACTACATAACAAAAAGTTAATACTGACCTCAACACCATTGCTCATCTCTTGTATAACTGAGAGCTCTGAGAAACTATCAAGTACTTGTAGATACTCGGATAGTACTTGAAATGCCTGTGCAGTAACTTATACTAAGTGAATTCTTTTAGAGTGATAGAAAATAATTAAGATAAAGTACATTGAAGGGAAAAACTGAAGAATCAAAGGCAATGAAACTTATGTTACCGCTTACTGGCACAAACTACCTTGCAGTAATTATTTTCCTGAACAAGGGATTCAAGAGATACTTGCATGTCCCGTGCATGAAGAAGTTCAGCCAATACTAGAAGCAAGTCCTGTAATGAGAACCATGAAGAATATTAAAACATTATTCTTTTTTCCCAGAGAGCCAAAAAGGAAGGAATACATAGTCACAGTCAAAGAGAGGCATTGGTAAGGCGTGTATAAGAGAGGTTCACCATAAGAGCTTGCTTCTTCTTAGAATCAGTATTCACAACAAGGTCCCTTGAAACCTCATTCATCGATGAGGTTAGATGCCTCCTTCCATTCTACAAACACCATAATGCAAACTCTAATTAGCTACAGATCCAGTAGCAGCATAACAGCTGTACTGGTAATATCAACTGTAGTTATCAGAAACACCAGGAACAGGGAAACAAACAGAAAAAATAAGCAGACATTTCTCCAGAAGTGGTTCTTTAACAACCATACATAGGGGTGTTCGGGGTTCAGTTAAAACCGAATTAACTGACTGAACCGATCTAATCTAGTTAATTGGTCAGTGGCCGAATTTAGTTCAGTTGGAAGTTGGTTAATGATTTTTTGAAATTTCAGTTATCAGTTAATTTGGTTCGAAATCGGGTAATTAACCGAATTAAATAATATATTATATATAATATATTTTTTATATTAGCAATGTATTTTTTGAACTATTATTTTTTATATTAATCGAAATAAATAATATATATTATATATATTATATTTTTTTTAACTATTAAAGAAAAAGAAAATGACCATTAGCAATGTATTTTTTTTATATGTTTTATACTTATTTTAACCAAAATACAAAAACATATAAATTTCGGTTAATTTGGTTAACCGACCGAATTAACCGAAACATTTCGGTTTGGTTAATGTATTTGAAAAAAATTTTGGTTCGGTTAACAGTTAAAGATTTTTACATTTCAGATAATTCGGTTAATAGTAATTCGGTTTGGTTAATAACTGAACCAATCGTTTGAACACCCCTAACCGTACATGAATACTACAATGCATATGCTTACCATGCAGATGATATTTGCAACCTTCAAGTCTCTCTCCAATTCCCTGACCAAATTCATACCCTTCACTGGCCAAAAGCAAGTATCAAAACCTCACTTAAAGAAAGACAAAATGAATTCTGAACTTCTGATAAACCACCAACATAGGACACACAATAACTAAAATTTAAGATAGAATAAAAAATCTTAAACACTTCCAGCCCCTCCTCCAAAGCAATAGTTAAATTAAAAAATTGCCCCCTTAACTAAAGAAAGAACCAAAAGACAACCAAATCAACCACTCTGTATAACCCCACAGATATCAGATATGTATAAATTATATATCGTAATACAAACATCAATGAAACCAAAACTGTAATGCATCATGCCAAGTTAAACTTACAAATAAGCACACTAATGTTTCAATCTTTACTGAGTAATTAGCAACATGGGGCCAACATTAGTGACTCCTAATTTGGCATTGTTGTTGCAGTTGAAAAAAGTATGGGTTGGGAAAAGTGAGTTTAAAAATATCAATTGACAACTTCATTCAAAGATGCAAAAATACATGCCTTTTATTTTAACCATTGATAGGCGAGCAAGAATTTCTATAATAGAGTTTACATCCTTGCAATTGCAGTGCAAATGTGAGAAATCTCATTAGAAAACTTACCCATTACTTCATGATGCTCCATGACACGATGGGATAACTGTTCTGCTACTATGTCCAGTTGTGCTAATCTAAGAGTGGCCTACAAAAGAGATGGAGATGCAAGACCAAATAGATCAACTTAATGAAAATTCCAGAGAGGAAGCTGTCTCATAGCAATCCATTATGAACTCCCAGAAACAGTAACATTCAACAGAATACATAACCTCCCTCTCCAACCTTTTGCCAAATCCTCATTTAACAACTAATTACCTATTTTTTCAAAAAAAAAAAACACTAGTCAGCTAATGCTCAAACAGGTGAAATTAATCAGCCATATTTAACATAAGTAGAAGTTTATAAATTTAGTAATAAAAAAGAAAAAAAATTATCAAACGGCTAACAAGGTATACATTAAAGCTCCATGGATAGCTACTTTCATCTGGAGCCTTCCTTTTTTTTTTTTATGGTTTCAATCTGAACTCTCATTAGTGAAGTTTGATGAAACCTTGATGATGGAGAAAGGGCCTGGTACTGGATTGATTTGTGCAAAAGACCATATCAACTAGCAGCACATAATCATTGAATTCATGGAAAGGGCATAATTCAAGAAAATAAAAGTAACTATGGAAACACAAATGTCACCAAAGCCATGATGAACACTATACATCTCCATTGTTATAGCCTTCAGAGAATCAAACAAGTTTCTCTTGAAATGCTTGAAAAGTAAAATTAGGGATAGGAAAGAAAAGGTTATGCACAGATTACAAGGAATAAATCGTAAACATGTTTAGCTTACTGGAATACTGTCCACCCCAGGATCTTTGCTCCTCACTGCTTAGTCAAACTCAGGCAATACCAAAAAAGAAGCCCAGTGATAACTCAGGCAACACCTTTTGTCATTATCACAAGACCTCATGATCAAATGCCCAAATACTAATCAGTTATTAGCGTGTTCACACACGTAACAATGAGCAAAGAACTGTTTATGGACAACGAAACAAGTTACAGAAAGCAATGGGATTATGACTCATAAAGGTTAACTATTCATGAAGAGAGTAAGCACACTAATTTCATATGCATAACTTATAATATGCACTATAAATCAATATAAAAAATGAAAAAAAAAAAAAAAACATTTGCTCGAGGCAAAACAAAAAATTTAGGTGATCTGAACATTCACAGCAGTTGACCAATATTCATTGGATCAAAATCACCAAGAAAGGAACACATAAAGCATTGAAACTCTTGACATTCACACAACATAAATAGTTGAAGTGCCAAACGGACAAACGCTATTTAAGTCATTCTTTTCACCTTTTTTAACACTCTGATCAGTGAATCCAGAGAATATTAGTAGAATAGGAAATAGTCTAATTCAAAAAGAAAATTAAAAGAAAATAAATAAATCAAAATAATACCTGTTTCTCAAAATGTTCTAGATCAATTTCTTCAGAAGGAATATTCTCCAGGATGTGTTTTATTGGATCAAACTCCTGCCATAGATAGACTTTTTTAATACAATTTGACCATATTTAAAATCAAATTTAAAAAAATAGAGGGAAACAAATTGAAGAAACATAAAAAAAAAATTCACCATGCTTGAGTAGAAAAGAAATAAATAAATTAAACAGAAACTAGTTGTTCCATTTTTTATTCCTTTCAAACTATCTCTTATATGCTTCCAATGAACTATGGTTGCAGTTGCTCCTTCCCTTCACCCCTACCCCCTTCCTCTCTGTATTCAAAATCTCTTATCCAACAAGAAATGGAAAAGCAAGAACACACCAGCAATATCATAACAGTATCTTTCATGTCCTTTCCCGCTATGCATTCAAAGCATATACTTTCAGCATATGACTACTATGGAGAGAAGAAATAGAGCAATAAAGAAATACTAAAAAAATAAAACTTGAAACAACAAAAATTGCAACCATAATAACTCCTTAGTATTCAGCTAATAAAACTAACAGAAGCTGAAATTATAAACATACAGCTTCACTGGTTTTGCATTGCACTATCAAGGATCAACAGTGGTTCTGAAATGAAAATTAATGCCTATGTAACTATTCATAAATATCCAAGAAATACCTCTTCATAGAAGTCTTCCTCCAGCTCCTCAACTACTTGACTTTGAGGTCTGCTTCCATATATTGACCTCAGTTCTTCGGAAGCCGAGGGAAAACTATATCTCTGATGAGGTGGCAATCCTGCAAGGGCACGAGCAATAGCAGCTGCTGCTGCAGCTCGGGCTGGAACCTACATAAGATAATATAGAACTTATGAAATTACAACTCATTTGAGTTAAGATTGCTTGTGAGCATGACAATAAGAACTATTAACTAACATCTAAAAACCGTGACTAACATATAAATCACAAAACCAGCAAGTTTATTAAACATAAAAGAAGCATAACTAGTTCTATCACTGTTTGTTTGTTTGTTTTCCTTGGAGACCGTTCAGAAATTACTTTTGCTACTTATATTTTGCCTCAAAAATAAATAAAAAAATTGTATGCGCAGAGATATAAAAAGTAAATAATGCCTTTGAAGATTTTTTTTTTTAAATTTCTTTTAAACAAAACGCATGATTTTACTTTTATAGTGGACAATTATATTAGAGTTCAAGGTTGCATTTTAGTCATTTGTTCAGTTTACATGCATTATTTTTTGCTTCGTGGCATTTGATGTTACCCTTAATAGCAAAATTCTAAGAAAAAAGGGAAGTAGTAAAAGTAACAACCAAACAAAGCCTGAGTCGTTTAGAATGCAGCACTTATAGCAAGTCCAGCAACTAAACTAACTTTCACTTCAGTCAAATTAATTTAATTTCAGAAAAATAACACTAATTTATGACAGCTATGAAACTTCTTAAAACTAATCAAAATGCAGCGGAATAAACCTCAACAAAGACTTGATAATCAAACTCAAGAATCAAAATATCAAAAGATTCAATAAACCTTGAGCTACATTGCTTACCTCGGGGCGGTCAGAAGAAGAAACGGAAGGCAAGAGACCAAGCGATCGGGCGGAACGTACGGAGCTGAGGAATTTTTCCCCCACATTGGATAAATCCATTCCACCGCCTTGAAATAATAAAAACGGGACCAAGAAGAAAAACCTAGAGCTCTCAAATCCAGCGTCACTTAAATCGCCAACGCCGGCATTCAACAGAATAGGATTGCCGAAAACGCTGCCGAAGGGGAACAGATTCGGCTGCGGCTGCGGCTGCTGCATTTCATTTCAACTCCAGATCGAGAACAAACATCACCGCCTCGCAATGACTTTTCTTTTCTTCTATAAAGATCTGCTTTCTTTTTTGGGATCGGATGGGAAGTGAAGGAGGTTTCAGGAACCGAGTAAGATTAGATTTGATTTTGGTTTTGGTTTTGGTTTTGGTTTTGGTTTACTTTTTGGGGGGTTAGGGACTGTTTGGTTGAAATTTCGCGGTGAAAAATAGTGAGCAGATGAGTTTTGAAGCTCCAACGGAAGGAACGGTCAGAGAGTTATTGGAGTTTTATGCAATAAGCCAATGAGAAGTGTCACAGGGTTTGACTTCCAGGACAAACGTCCTTATTTTCCTTGCACCTTGTTTGCCTCCTACTTTTACAATTCTCCCATTTCTATTTTTGAGTTTTATTTCTACGTAACATATTCATCGTGTATTTTTAACTCTATTTCAAATCTCTACTTTTAAATTTATTATTTGGATGATCAAATTTGTCACATAATTTGTTTTTTTTCAATTGATTTGTTTCAAAAAATAATTATAATAATTAAAATATATATTAAAAAATAGAGATAACTAATTCAACTATCTTTCACTAATTTTTTTAATTCGATCTGTGTATCAATTCATGAGTCAATTAATATAATCCTTATTCTAAATCGATGCTTTAACTAATTCTCAACTTAATCAATCTAGTTCAGTTTTAAAATATGATTTCATAAGCTAAAATATATATTATTCTAATAGTCTTATTTAGAAAGTATTATAATTTCATATTTGTTTTCAAGAAATAGATGTGATTTTTATTTTAATTTTTCTTGATAAAATAAAAAATCTAAAGGAAAATGTGTTTGGTTGAATTTTTTTAAATAAAAAATATGTGAAAATTAACTAATAATATGTTTTCATTTTTTTTACTTAATATGTTTTGTAAAATTGAAAAAAAAATGGAAAGTTTTCTTTAACTTTAAATTTAATAAAGTTTTCTTTAACTTTAAATTTAATTAATAAAAATATTTTTTTCAAACAAATTTTAATTATCAAATCTTGAACACTGGTTCATGGCTTCAAGCCCGTGTAAGAATTTATTTTATTTTATTTCAGGTAAACTACGTAGGTAGTCACTCGACCTTCAAAAGTTTTCATTTTAGGTACCAAAAAAATAGGTTTGTGAAATGCACACTCACGTTCAAAGTTTGTTCATTTTGATCACTCCAGTTAAAATTGCAAATAAGAATATTACATGGCATTCAAGCTATTTTTAAATTTTTCACCTAAGATATTAATATCCACCTTATTATTTTGCATTCAAATTATTTATTTTTATTTTAGTCACTAAAGTATTCCCTTTTTTAACCAAACAAATTGTAGCTTTTTGGTTTTTTCAAAAAAAAAATTGTAGCTTTTTGGTAGTCTTCAGTTGCAAATATAAACTAGTAAAACACCCCTTAAAACCTTTATTAGAGATATTAAGTTGGGATTTCATCCTAATCTCTCTAATTTTGAAAATATGGTGTCAAAAATCTTTCAAAATTATTGTTTGGAAGCTTAAACAGGGGCCTAGTGATGTTGATGCCTTCACATGTTCACCATAGTGGTCTTTCCCTCTTACTTCAAACCCAAAATCGCAAGTTAAAGCCCTTTATCATTTTAACACTCCCCTCTACAACCTTGCAAGAAAGATAGAGCTAAATGAATCTCTATGTGTTTTCCCTTATTGATTTTAATATGGGAGGCAACAGTTAATAGCCAATAACAGTCAACTACATTTGAATTTATGTTAATGTATGTTTGTTTCATTTTATTTTCCTATTAAAATGTTGTTTTTTGGTTAGCTTAGAATGTAACACCTTATACCCATTCCGTTCATCAGACTTAAGCTATAAGATATTACTACAGTTAACGACATTTAACACTTATGAATTCATCTTAAATATCCAATTAAACAACAAGCAATCAATAACATAAGTACCATATGAATTACAACCAAAATTGAGCCTCAGTCGAGTTAACAAAGCTCTCAAACCAACTTAGAACCAATTCAGGACTAATTTGAAACTTTTACAAAAAGATAGGTAAAAAAGCAAAACAGGGGTCACACGACCATGTGACAGGCTAATGTTGTGCGAAGTTAGATGACATGGTCGTGTACCTAGCCTGTGCAACAAACTAAATTCGTGTATAACAGGGTCACACGGTCATATTGCCAGGCCATGTAACAGACTAAAGTCGTGTGGACCTAAATGCAAAGTTTCTAACAAAAGTCACACGGCTGTGTCCTAAACGGTGTAACAAGTTGAGGCCATGTAAGCTGGAGGCACACCTTGTATCCAAGCCATGTAACTCACTCAGACCATGTTCAACAATAACTTCCCAAAATCTAATAACCACCACGAATGTGCCATATGCCTATGTGTGACACACGGCCATGTGTCAAACCATGTGAACTAATCCTTTTATGGGGGATTAACAAGTGGAGGTATGATTAATTAATTGTTTTGTAAGGTTCATTTAACGAATCAACTGTTCGGGAGAGGAAGAACATAAACTTTAGGATTGACAACCCTAAGAAGTCATTTAGGTGGGAATTAACCTAAAATTGGTATGGCCTATCCATGAACACCTTAACCACGAACTGGTTTGGACTCTAAGGTCAAGAGATAAGTAGTTCTTGCCGACTTGTTATTTTAGTGGAAGATCAATAAATTCTACTAGGGTATTGATACGATCATGGTCCAAAACCCTTCCAAAGCTGCCGAAGAACCCATAGAGCTATCAACGGGCCTGACTATCCGAGCTCGAGCTAAGTGGTTCAAGAAACCTATTGTAGGCCTTATTGATCAAATTTAGGGTGAAGCTGTTGCGGGGTTTATTGATCAATCATGGACAAGCAAATCATATGTGCCATGCAACCTGCTTCGAGCTCAATTTTAGCTCTTTTAGTTTGTAGATTTATTTGCTTTTGGAAAGACCATGGCAGTTCGATCGAAGAGTGATCCATGATGGTTAAACCAATCGATATACATTCAAGCACCTTAGAAAGAATGTAACGCTGGTGCCATTGACTCCTAAGCAAGTGTACAAGGATCAATTGAAATTGAAAGATTCTATTGAAAAATTAAAAGCAAAAGAATAAAAAAGAAAAGAGTGAAAAAGAAAAAGAAAAAAAAACTGAAAGAAAAGAAAAGAAAAGTAAGAGGTAAAAATGAGAGAAAATAATAAAGAGAGTGAAATAAAAATAAGAGAAGAAAAAGAAAGAAAAGACGAAAAAGAGATTGAAATATTAATTGTCTATGCAAAAGAGAGGGAGATTCGGAAGTTCTTATTGTTGAAACAGCCAATGCTTGTTCTTATGTACAAGGAAAGTTTATTCAATACTAACAATTTGGATGACAAACTTCCTTCTACGATTGTGACTTTGTTGCAGGATTTCGAAGATGTATTTCCGGAGGATGTTCCTAGTGGGTTACCACCTATTCGAGGGATTGAGCATCAAATTGATTTCATACCCAAAGCTACAATTCCAAACTGTCCAATCTACCGAAGTAAACCCGAAGAAACTAAAGAACTTCAAAGGCAAGTCACCCAATTGATGGAGAATGGGGTACATTCGAGAGAGCTTAAGTCCTTGTACCGTGCCTGTGCTTTTGGTGCCCAAAAAGGATAGAAGTTGGCGTATGTGTGTGGACTGTCGAGCCATCAACAAAATCATAATCAAGTATAGAAACCCAATCCCGCACCTTGACAACATGTTGGACGAACTAAGTGGCTCACAAATCTTCTCTAAAATTGATATTAAAAGCGGATATCATCAAATCCAAATGTGAGAAGGAGATGAGTGGAAAACAACATTTAAAACAAAGCACAATTTGTATGAGTGGTTGGTTATGCCTCTCGGCTTAACTAACGCACCAAACACTTTTATGCGTCTGATGGATTATGTGTTGCATGCTTTCATTGGTAAATTTTGCGTAGTTTATTTTGATGACATACTAATTTATAGTAAGTCTTTGGAAGACCATGTACATCACTTGAAATATGTTTTGGAAGTATTGCGTAAAGAAACTTTGTATGCAAACATTAAGAAATGCTCATTTCGTACTAACAAGGTTGTTTTCTTAGAATTTGTGGTTAGCTCTGAAGGACTCGAAGTTGTTCAAGATAAAATAAAGGCGATTCAAGAATGGCCATGACCTATGAGTATAAGCCAAGTAAGAAGCTTTCATGGCTTGGCAAGCTTCTATAGACAATTTGTTCCTAACTTCAGCACTTTGGTTGCTTCATTAACGGGTATCATCAAGAAAAAATTTAATTTTCATTGGAGTGAAGAACAAGAAAAGTCATTTAATTTAATTAAAGATTGTTTGACAAATGCTCCTTTACTTTCTTTTCCTGATTTTAATAAAACGTTCGAGATTAAGTGTGATGCCTCAGGTATAAGTATTGGAGCCGTGCTAACTCAAGATGGGCGTCCCATAGCTTATTTTAGCGAGAAGCTGAATGATACCACCCTCAATTACCCAACCTACGACAAGGAAATGTATACGCTGATTCTGGTATTGGAAACGTGGCAGCATTACTTGTGGCCTAAAGAATTTGTTATCCATACTGATCACGAGGCGCTAAAACACCTCAAGGGCCAAAACAAGTTAAACAAGAGACACGCCAAGTGGGTGGAATTCCTTGAGTCATTTCCGTATGTAATCAAATATAAAAAAGGTAAAGAAAATGTCGTAGCAGATGCGTTGTCAATGAGGTATGCCTTCTTAACCACTTAAATTTGAAACTACTTGGTTTCGTCTATTTGAAAGAACTTTATGAAAATGATTTTGATTTTGCTGAATTATATAAGGCTTATGAACACGGAGCTTTTGAAATATTTTATAAGCATGATGGTTACCTTTTCTGAAAAGGTAAGCTTTGTACTCCTCAAGGGTCTATTCGGGAGATTCTCTTAAATGAGGCACATAACGGAGGCCTCATGAGGCATTTTGGAATTATGAAGACATTGGCTATGCTCCACGAGCATTTCTTTTGGCCAAAGATGAAACCTGACTTGGAAAGAGTGTGCAATCAACGCATAACTTGTAAAAAGGCTAAATCGCGAATCAAACCACATGGATTGTACACGCCATTGCCTATCCCTGAAGAGCTTTGGGTTGATATCTCGATGGATTTCTCCTAGGTCTTTCTAGAACTAAGAGTGGAAATGACTCATTTTTTTGTAGTGGTTGACCGATTTTCTAAAATGGCACATTTTATTGCTTGCAATAAAACTGACGATGCTTTACATGTTGCAAATTTATTTTTCAAAGAAGTCGTGCGTTTGCATGGAGTTCTAAGGACTATAGTGTCTGATCGAGATGCGAAGTTTCTCAGCCACTTTTGGATAACATTATGGGGAAAGCTTGACACAAAACTGTTGTTTTCTATGACGTGCCACCCGTAAACGAATGGACAAATCGAAGTGGTGAACCGAGTCTTGTCAACATTGTTGAGGGTAATTATAATGAAGAATCTCAAGACATGGAAGTAGTGCATACCGCACATTGAGTTTGCTTATAATCGATCTGTTCATTTGGCAACTAAGCATTCTTCATTTGAAGTCGTTTATGGTTTTAATCCTTTAACACCTCTTGATTTGATTCTTTTACCTAATGATCAACTTGTGAATGTAGATGCCAAACAGAAGGCTGAGTACGCGAAGCAACTATATCAAAAGGTGAGAAAGAATATAGAAGCAAGAACCGAACAATATGCACACAAAGCCAATAAGGGAAGAAACCGTGTTGTTTTTCAACCCAGAGATTGGGTTTGAGTGCATATGAGAAAAAAAAGGTTTTTAGCCCAATGAAGGTCCAAATTACTACCAAAAGACGATGGTCCTTTCCAAGTTTTGGAAAGTATCAACGATAATTCATACAAATTCAACCTTCCAGGTGAGTACAATGTAAGTGCAAGTTTTAATGTATCTGACCTATCTTCTTATGATGTAAGCGACGATTTGAGAACAAGTTGATTCGAAGAGGGGGAGGATGATACGATCATGATCCAAGACCCTTCCAAAACTGTCGAAAAACCTATGGAGCTATCAACAGGACCAATTACCTAAGCTCAAGCTAAGAGGTTCAAGGAAGCTATTGTGGGCCTTATTGACCGAATTTAGGGTGAAGTTGTTTCGGGGTTTATTAATCAATCATGGACAAGCAAATCATGCGTTCCATGCAACCTGCTTATAGCTCAATTTTAGCTCTTTTAATTTGTGGATTTATTTACTGGAAGAAAGAAATTAATTCAGTTTTAGTTATTTAGTTAAACTAGTTTGAGTCTTAATTATGTCATAATTTGAACATCATTAATATGATTTTTAATTATGTCATAATCTGAACATTTCTAATAAGGGTTTTTTTAGGACATCTTAAATATATGTTTTAAATATGTCCTAGTTTAGACGAGTATAATAGATATCTTTTGTTCAGACTAATTAAATTGTGTTTAAGCTATTTTTAATGTGTTTTGTAGGGTGTTAATAGATTTCATTTAAGAGGAGAACATGCATTTGGATGTGCATGCACGGGGGAGCTATTGGTTGCTCTCTTTCAAGCAACCTTTCGTGGAATACAATGGACACAAGAGCTTTCACATTAGTCTAATCGGCTGGTTGCTATGTGATCGCGTGATTTCGTGATAGGTTTTAAATATTTATAATTGCTCGTTCTTGAACTAACTATTATCGCGATGTAGGCAAGTGTACCTATCGAACAGTAGTATAGTTTTAGCAAGACTGGATTGTCGAATCCAAAGGAACTAAAAGTACTAGTAATGACTATCTTTTTATTATCTAGCCTAAGAATAAAGAGGTTTTTGTTTTAACTAACTAATTATCAAAACTAAGAACGCACAGAGAATGGAATTGGGGAATTGCTTTTGGAAAAATCGATTGAATGAAGAAAATACCTAAGGAAAAATCCACCTAGACTATACTTGTTATTCTGGCTCCGAATCGGACGATTTATTCATTTAACTTGTTCCGTAGAGATCTCTAAGTTATGTTATTATCCCTATTTAATACTAATAACGTCGAACCCCTAGATTGAATAACCGAGACTTTTCTCTAATTAACACTCTAGGGTTGCATTAACTCGATCTATGGATCCCCTTATTAGGTTTCACACTAATCCGGTAAAATCTTGTCACCCTATGTCTAGGCGTGCAATCAACTCCGCTTAATTATGAAAAATGTACTCTTAAATAGGGTCTATTCCTCCTCTGAATAAGAGCTTATCTTGAATTAGTATCCTGGGATATCAAAACAAGAATTAAGAACACATAATTAAGAACAGGTCAAATATTTATCATACAATTCAGAAAATAATAATAATAACAAGATTCGTCTTAGGTTTCATTCCTCTTAGGTATTTAGGGGATTTAGTTCATAACTAAATAAAAAAAACATCTCAAAATAATAAAGAATACAAAACATAAAGAAAACCCAAAACTCCTGAAGGGGAATTGAGGAGAGATCTTCAGTCTTGATGATGAATTTGGCTTCTGAGATGAATCAATCGGCTTTCTTAGAGTAATTCCTTACCCCCTACTCTGTGTGTCTTTTCTTCCTCCTCTAGGGTGTATTTCTAGGCTTTGGAATGCCCAAAAGCCCTCAAAATTAGCCTTTTTTCCGAATTGGACTCAACTTGGGCTCGGTAAGGACACGCCCGTGTAACAGGCCCGTGTGCGATTACTTTAGCCCGTACTCGAGCCTGCCAAATTGATATGACCGTGTGGTCTGCCCGTGTGAGGAGGTCCAGGCTGTGTTGATTTCGTACTTTGGCTCATTTTCTCCGTTTTTGGCCCATTTCTCTTTCTTTTCGCTCTTCTATGCTCTCCTAAGTGTAAAATATGAAATTAAAGCAGCAGGAGCATCAAATTTACCAATTCTAATGGAAAATCATCCATAAAATATGTTAAACATGGGGTAAAAATATGTATAAATTACGGTTTATCACTATGTTTACACCAAGTGACCATCCAATTTTGAGTTTTCACACCTTGAAGGTTGTTCATGTGCCCTATGCACATTTAAAAAGGAGATTACTTATTCGACTTCCCCATGTTCACACCCACCAAAAACTGATCATCTATTTGAACCATCAGCTCACATTAAAGGCTACACGTTTTTAGCTATTTGGAGAGTGCAAATGTCATGGATGTTGGCATCACCGATGCATGGGAGTCTTCAAGAGTCTTGTGGGATAGCTCAATGGTTATTCAGCTCAATTAAGCTGAATTAATTAAGTCTATTTGGCTAGACCTTGGTAGAGCTATAAATACTAAACTCAAACTTTGTATTTCAGACTTTTTGAACCTTTTATGTTATATATCAATTTGTGAGTTATTCAACTCTCTTTGTTCTTTTAGAGACTCAAATTGACTTATCTAGCTAAACTTAGTGGCGTCAATCTGATTTCCTTGGCGAACTTATCACTTAACAAGTGTGGCATTCCAATTATACCGTTTGGCTCCTATCTCCAATAAATAGTAGGTCGCAGTGCAATCTAACAGCTATTTCTACCTTAAGAGCATCATAAGATTCGATTCAATATTCCTTTTTAATATTGGTTCATTCTTCAGCTTTTAAGCTTATCTTTCATCTGTCCAATTCCTAAACAACCAAATAAGCCCTTGTTAAACCTATCGTTGTCCAAATTCAGCCCTTTGACGAAATTAGACCGGATACTACCTCATTTTACAATCAGGAACACAAGCAACTCGAATTCCCCAACGAGTACAAAATCACATCAGGTATCAACTAGTTGATTGAATAAGAAACCTAATGCTACAGTTAGTTATGATTACCGAAGTGAGCTAATCACCCATGCTCGTATCTGATTAAGTTTCCATAGCAAATCTTCTAAGTTTTTCCATTTATTATTTTATTTCTTAGTTTTTAAATAAAAACTCTTTTTATGTTTAGAAATAATATAATTTAAAGTACTAATTAGTTTTATTTGTGCTTAGGTTAGGATTAATTTAGTGCTCACCTCCCTTG
The DNA here is from genome assembly GCF_007990345.1 of Gossypium hirsutum. Classification (NCBI taxonomy): domain Eukaryota; kingdom Viridiplantae; phylum Streptophyta; class Magnoliopsida; order Malvales; family Malvaceae; genus Gossypium; species Gossypium hirsutum. Next base: position 19,435,332 of record NC_053430.1, read on the forward strand.
GGTACAATCCTCGAAGTACTCACTTTGTAACATCCCGAAATATGGCCTAAATGGAACAGTGGTTGTGAAACCACAAATCTGAGGTAGAAAAATTTATTTTATTATTATTTTTAGGTTCATGATATGATTGCATGATTGTGTGAAAATTTCGTGATGAAATTCTATGCATAAAGTGCTTAAGTTGATATTAGGGACTAAATCGAATAATTTGCAAAACTAGCATTCTAGAAGTTTTTAGTATGAAATTGCTTTGGAATATTAATTAGGAGGGTTTAAATAAAATTTGACCAATTTCTAAGTTCATGGAAAAAATAGGACATGGATGGAATTTTTGAAAGTTTAATAAGGAAGGGCATTTTGGTCATTTGGATATTAAATGAAATAAAAAGGGAAAAATAACACAAAATTCATCATCTTCTTCATTAGCACGAAATTTCAAGGGTTCTCCATAGCTAGGGTTTGTTTCAAGCTTTCAAGCTCCATAGTAAGTGATTCCAAGCCCCGTTTTTAATGTTCTTTACGTTTTCGGAGTCCTGGTAGCTCGATAAAGCTTATGCTAGCAATAATTTAAGTTTGGGTTCATATTTAGAAAAATACCCATAGGTGAAAAGTGTTTATTTTGATGTTTTATGATAGAATATGAGGTTTTAAATTATGTTAGACAACTTGTGCTACTCGGTTTTAAGTGAAAACGAGTAAAAGAGCTTAATCGATAAAAATACCTAATAGACATAAGTACATGTTAGAGTGTGAATTTGATGTTGTCATAGAAGGGAAAAATGATCAGCATGTCATAAAACATAAGAAAATAGGATGAAGTTTAAATTACGAGCCTTAGGGAAAAAGTGCAAATATGTGAAAGTTTAGGGGCAAAAATGTAATTTTTCCAAAGTTTGGGTTAAGGAATTTTTTGATAAATGTGAATATTAAATAAGTTAAAATTGCTATTATAGATCAAGAAGAGCAAAATTCGGAAGTAGATCGGGGAAAAGAAAAAGTAAAGGACTAAATTGTAAAGTTTAGTCACATTTTGTATCGAGGTAAGTTTACAGTAAATAAATGCAATATTCTTTTATTTTACATTATTATTGTCAATTTCCAGCATTTATATACTTACTTTCTTTGAATATTTAAAGTTGAATTAAAGGCAAAGTGACAGAGAAAAAACATTAGGAAGCCCCGTTTGAACCTTAAGAATGTTAGGATATTAGGGTTGACAGGACAGGACAGGACAAAAATGAGCCATGTAAGTCCATATCAGTTATATGGCTTTGGAGACAGGAATGAGCCATGTAAGCCCATATTATATATATATGGCATTGGAGACAGGAATAATTCATGTAAGTCCATGTCTTCGACATGGCATTGGCAGGATATTGATAGACAGGAATGACCCTAGTATCCTTAGTATTCCGAGTGGTTCAACAGGTCATTGTACACGTTAAATTACAGTAAATTATCAGCAAAAGGGAAGGTAGATTATATTTATGAATAGTGAAAGGTCAGGTAAGAAAGAAGGTAAGTGAGTAAATAAGAAGGTAGAAAATGAGAAGTAAAGAAAGTTTATGAGGCTAGGTGACATTATGTATAATTATTCATTATGTTGAATGTTGTAATTTATTTTCTTGTAAGCTTACTAAGCCTAGTGCTTACTCTCTTTATTTTCTTTTTCTTATAGTTTTTATCAAGTCACTCGGGGATCGAAGGAAACGTCGGAGACCCGATCACACTATCGAAGAAATCACATTGGTATAGTTAGACGTTTCGTTTTATGTATGGCATGTATAGGAACTTGGTTTCTTTTGATATGATATGATCAATGAATGATGTGTAAATACTTGCTAGTGATTAGCTAATAGAGTGGCTGATGATATACATGTTTAATAGTATGTATGATTAAGTAGTAACTATCACATGAAAACTAAGAAAAATGTGAAAGTAACTTAAAAACAGATTCAAGTATCAGAAATAACGGGATTTTGAAAAATCACAAGAAATTGTAGAGACATGGGTTGATGGTGAATAATATATGAAATTAAAGCTCATTGTGTCTATTTTCATATGGAATAAGCAAAACAGGTAAAGGTTTTGTATTTTATAGGGTATCTGAGTTTTGGTGAAATAGGGCCAGAGCGATTTCTGAATCCCCTATTCCAACTTTAGAAATTCACCATAAATTTTACAAAAATAATTAGGTGGTGCACTTTATATGGTTAGAATCCTTATTGAATCTAGTTTTAATAGAAACAAACGGTATAGTCATATTATTTTTTTACAGAGAGAAAAGTGGTTCGTAGTAAGTAAAGGCCAGTGCAGTCGAATTCTAAAACAGGGGTAACTTTAACTAATAAACTGTACTAATTGGCTAAGTCAAAAATTCTATAAAAAAAATTAGTAGATAGATATATGAGTCTACTTTCAGGAAAAATTTACGGATCTTAATTTTTAGTTTTGAAACTCAAGAAATGAATTTCTAAGCAACCATGACGCAGAAAAACAATTTATTCTGAAAATTAAAATAAGTGGTTTAGAGTTGTTTAAAAGGTAAGATAAGTTTAGTAACACCTCAAGCTTGACTCCGGTGACGGTTTTGGGCGTGAGGGTGTTACACACTTACTTCATTGTAACTATATTACAACCTGACTCGTATACTTGTGGAAACCGCTTATTTGATGTATTTTGTGCAGGATTTCTACTCTGGACGTTGGTACGTCTAGAGTCGGTCAAATTATAGAGAGTGACGTCGAGACGAACATGGACTAATATAAGAACCTTCCTAAGTCCGTGTAAGTTTCGAAATTAGTTATATATTGCATCATATGCCTCTTGTGCTTGTATCTATGTGTGTAATATTATAAATTGAATGTTATTTGATGTTTGATGCTCTGGTAACTAGAGTAGTATTCTATAGCTCAGACTCGACGATCTGATCGTGTAAGGGGTGTTACAGGTATATTTGATACTGGCATATAATCTTTATCAAGGTGAATTTCGTTTTTTTTATTGATAGATAATTACACTAGATTATATATTTTTGAATAAGTGAAATAGTTGGTTAGATAATGATGCATTGATGGTTATGATTTGATGATGTTTGGTTGTGTTTGTATGTGATAAATTGATGATCTTACATTAAGGTAAGTTTTAGGTATGTTTAAGTACATTTTGGTATGGTTTGAACTTGAAAATGTGCGTTTAGGGTCATTTTGCCATTGAGTGTTAATATAGCATGAATTTGTCTCAAGACCATAAGAACAAAATTTACCTTTTTTGTCTATTTATATTTTTAATGTCTCGAGACTTTGTCTAAATAGGCTCGAGACACTTCCATTTAGGTCTCAGTACAAAGTGGTCATTATCTCGAAGCAAGGAAACATCAAAGTCAATTAAGTTTTTTCGTATTCCAGGTGTCGAGACAAGAACCCTTTGTCTCAAGACATTTAAACATTAAAGCTAAAATATTGAAGCTAAAATAAGAAAACAGGGAAGGTTAGTGTTCAGAGATAAGGGACTATGCCTTGAGACATAATTTTTAGTATCTCGAGATAGATTAACTTCGAACCAAAAATTCCTAAATTAAAATAAGGCCTATTTTGAGATAAGAATTCCCCTGTCTCGAGACACAACATTGAAATTTGATAATTGAGTTTGGATTTGAGTCCTAACTCTAAATTTGACCTTTCATAACTTCGTAAAATGATGAATCTGAAACTTAGACATCATGAATGTAAAATTTTGAATATGATTTAAGATGAAATTGGTTTGAATGATAATTATGAACTTAATTTTATAATTATGTAATGAGATAGCCTAAGTTGCTTCGGCAATATGATGTGGCATCATACATTCGGATCTAACGACTAGGACGGGTGTAAGGTGTTGCATATAATGTTATTAAGGTTGAATTTTATCTTTTAATTATTAGTTATTTATGCTTGTTTATATAGTTGTGAATGTGCTAATTAATATTTTAAGAGCTGATGTATTGATAATTGCGATTTGGTAGTAATAGGATGTGTTTAAATATGTCGACATGGTGATTTTATATTGAGGTAAGTTTTAGGTACAAAAAGAGATAAGTTTAAACACTTTGAAATGTGCAATTTTGGTCATTTAACCATTAAGCTTTGAGATAGAATGAACATGTCTTAAGACCATTAGAACAAAACTCATTTTAATGTGTATTTAAGAGTTTCGTGTCTCGGGACACATCTATTTGGACTCGAGACAATTGCTTCTAAGTCTTGAGACACATGACCTTTGTCTCGAGGCAGAAGTACATCGAAGTTAAATAAATTATCTTGTTCCAAGTCTTGAGGCAAGAATCCCTTGTCTCGAGACAACCAAACATCGAAGTTAAAATAGAAAAATAGGGGAGATCTATCTGAAGAAATAGGAATCTTACATTGAGACACATCCTTTAGTGTCATAAGATATGTTGTCATTGAAATAAAAACTCCCAAAATAAAAATATAGTTTGCCTCAAGACATGGAATCCTTTGTCACGAGACAAAATCTTGAACTTTGACAAATGAGTTTTGATTCGTGTCTTAACTCTAATTTTGACTTAGTATAACTCGTAATTATGTGAAATAAGATTTTAGACATTACGAATACATGTGGATGATTTTATTAAGTGATTTATTTGTTATGTTATTGATAAATATGAATTAAACCTTGTGGAATTATGTCAAATTAGTCTGAATTACTTCGGCAACGTAATGTGATGTCACACAATTGGATTTGACGATTAGGTCTGGTGTGGGGTATCACAATATTTATGCAAGTAATATATTTAGAATATTACAAATCATATATATTTTACAAGTTTTTAGATCCCAGGTGACATGATTGCTTAATTTATTGACATGTGTCATACTTATTGTGATGACATATGGCAATTATCTTATTTACCTTCATTTTTTGATATTTTAAATTTAAAATTTAAAATTTAAAATTAGAATATAACATATTTGAATGATATGAATAATTTATAAATTTAAATATTTAAAATACTATTCTGCTATAGATGTGTTTTATAAAATGAATAGAATTTTGACAATTAAAAACATCATCATATTATACAATTTAGTTAATTTAAAAACACAATTAATGGAAAGAGTCAGCTACCCTAGCACATTTTCCGTCTGCCGCCTCTGGTATGAGTCTTTAGGTTTTCTTCTGGTTCTTTATTGTTTTTTTGCCTAGTTCTGTCCGGTGTTCTCAATGCAACATTATCCTACTGTAAGCTGGGAGTTTATAATTACGTTGGGCTTCATGACTTGCAGAGATGGAGAATGAATTAGCGATTTTGTCTCTTAACGATGAGGAAGATGAAATTATGCAGATTCATAAGGATCCACTAGCAGTTAGAAAAGAAGAGTTCCAACTGGTAGGTTGTTTTTTAACAGCCAGCTTAATTCACTTCCCAGCTATGAAGAGTACGGTGGCTAATCTGTGGCACCTTGTACGGGGGGGTCAAATTAGGGAGTTGGGAGAAAAAGAGTATTTATTCCAGTTTTTTCACATCATGGATTTGGAAAGTGTTTTAAAAGGCTCACCATGGACTTTCAATAATCACTTGTTGATTTTGCCTCACTTACAAAAAGGGGAGGATTCGTTAATAGTTCCATTAATTTATGCTCTATTCTGGATTCAAATTCACGATGTTCTTACTCGCTTGTTCTTTGAAAATTTAGCGGTGCAGTTGGGGAATTTTCTAAGAGACTTCCTAAAATATGATGGATCAGGTATAGGGAAAGAAAACCGTAATTACATGAGAGTTAGAGCTAAATTGGACATCAAACGCCTGTTGAAAAGGAAAAAGCAGGTTATGTTTAATGGAAGATATTCCTATGTCATGTTCAAATATGAACGTCTATCTTTTTTCTGTTTTTATTGTGGTCGATTGGGGCATAGTGATTCTTTTTGTGATGCTAAAATGTTGCTGGGTGTAGAGGTTGCTGAGTTGGGTTAGGGTTTATCATTGCAAGCCCAATTCTGTAGAGCGTTATTAATGATTAGCTTCTGGCTTAGGGAGGAAGGCAAGGGGAAAAGTGGAAATCAATGGAATGAAAGTCGAGTACTGAGGCACCGACTATGGGAAGAGGGAATTGTTGAAGGAGGTGGGTTAAACATTGATCCAATTCTGGGTTTTAGTTTATAACGGAGGCTGTCCCCGTTCGATAAATCTAGGAGGAATATTGGGATGAATCATTCGCAAACTACCATAGAGCATGATCTTGAGGAGGGCGTTATCATCGGAGAGGAATGGAAGAAGAGAAGAGCCATCTAGTAAAGAAGGGTATGATGTTCTTACAACAAGGACCAGGAGAGGGATGGGTTTCGACCATGTATTATCAGCGGCTGCCAAAATGCAAGCCGACCGGTCACAATAAAAATCTTGAGTTGGAATGTTCGAGGTTTGGGGAGGCCACGAACGATTCGAAGGCTTCGGTATACGCTTGTAACAGCCTAATTTTGAGTGGTATCGGGAATAGAGATTTGAGATCACTAAATCTGACAGGTGAGTTGAAAATTTAATAAATTAATTCCTATGAGTCAAATGTAAATATAAAAGCATTTTTGAATTAGTGAATTTGGTGATTTAAAAGAATTAATTAGGTAAATTGGGTCGAGAATGAGGTATCGAGACCTCGACTTCATAAATCGAGCCATAAATATTTTTAAAAATATTTATGGAGTGTTGGTGAGGTAGTAATAAAATTTAGTCAGAAAATTTTGACGTTTGGGTGGTTAATTAAATAAAAAGAACTAAATTGAAAAGGGTGTAAAAGTTGCTAAAAGGATTAAATAGCTCAATTGTCAAATGAGGAAGGACCTAAAGTGCAAATAAGCCCAAAGGAGATATTTTGGGCGGCAATAGCTGAAAAAAATCAGGAAATGGGTGAAATAAGGGCAAAATTGGAAAATTGACAAAATTGGCTAAATAAAAATGGGACTAAATTGGAATATCTAGAATTCTCTTCATTTCTCTTCATATTCATCAGCTGAAAAATATCCATGGAGGAGGGTTCAAGCTGGTTTTCATACTCTAGCTTCATGTAAGTTTAATTCTTGCTTTCTCCTTGACATTTTTATGTTTTTAGACTTTTACAATTGGGTCCAACTTACTATTTCATTAGTTTTGATTCCATGTCTAATTTTTGAAGTTATTATGGATGAGTACTGGAAGTATATGATGATTTGGCATGGAATTAGAGCTTTAAATTGTTTATATTCTGATTTTATTGAAAGAATTGAATAGAAAGTGAATGTTTGAGACCTAATTGTAAAAGAGTTTGAAGTTAGAGTTTTATGTGAAAATTATGAATTTCAATAGTTATGAAATAACTTATAATGTCTATAAAAAGTATTAATTGATAAAATTATCTTAATTGAGGGGTTAATTGAGTAAAGACTGAATTGTATGAATTGTGAAATTTGGGGTAAAATGAAAATCAACATTTTGCACTAAAACTGTTTTGGGCAGCAGCAGTAGTTTAACTTTGAAAAATCACCAAAAATTTTATAAATCGAATTAGAGGATGAATAAAATATGAAATTAAATCTTATTAAGTGTAGTTTCTTATAAAAGAAATTATGTAAGCAATGGAATTGTAAATCATGAGATACAATAACTTTTGTGAGACAAGGTTAGAATGATTTCGGGTTTCCCTGTTCTGAATTTGGAAAATCATAAAAAATTGGATAAAAATAATTAAAGGCTTAAATTTATATGTTTAGAATCCTGAATGAGTATATTTTCAAGAGAAACAAACAAGGATATCATTCGAATCTTGTACGAGAAGATAATTAATTTTTAGTGAAGAAGGGTTGGAACTGTCAGACAGCAGAACAGGGGAGACTTCAATGAATAAGACCCAACCAAAAATCATGAAATTTTTATGGTAAGAAGACATATGAGTCTAGTTTCTGGGAAAATTTATGGATCTTAATTTGGAGTTCTATAGCTCAAGATAAAAATAATTTAGTGACTATGACACAGATGGACAGCTTGAATATTCACATAAGTAGATAGTGAAAATTATGGATAATGTTACCTACAAGTGTGTTGTTTATACTAAGGATGTGGATGGAGAGTAGGAGGAGGAAAATATACAAAAATATATGAATGACTCGTGTATAAATTGATCACATGCCCGATTATAATCGATAAGTGTTGGATTAGAAATAATATAATTTTTTACTTGGTATATTTATTATGAAATTATGATTATCGTTATAATACAAAAATTGAACTTGTGAGTTTATATGGCTAAATTTTAGTAATTATTTGTTAATTTTATGAATTTTATGATGTGTTATTTCATATGTATTGATGATAAAATCGTGACTAATGTAAAAGCATGAAAATTGAATAAATGATCAAATTGAGCATTTCAGTTCAGTGACAAGATGAATTGAAGGAAAAGACCATGGTTGGACCATGGCAACAAGTGATAAGTGATAGCTTCGGCTACACTTATCTGATCAAAGAAAAGTCAAAGTGATAAATGATAACTTCGGCTACACTTATCTGATCAATGACAAATGACAAGTGAAAAGTGGTAGCTTCAGTTACCTGATCAGTGAAAAGTGGTAGCTTCTGTACCTGATCAGTAAAAAGTGGTAGTTCCAGCTACTTGATCAGTGAAAAGTGGTAGCTCCGACTACCTGATCAGTGAAAAATGGTAGCTCTAGCTACCTGATCAGTGAATTGTGGTAGCTTCGGCTACAAATGACAAGTGATTTCCGTATAAGATCATATCTGGGATATGTCATCGGTGTGATATATGCTACAGTATAAGACCATATCTGGGATATGGCATAAATGAGATATATGATTCGTGTAAGACCATAGCTAGGCTATGGCATCGATATATGAATGTGTAAGACCATAGCTGGGCTACGGCATCATTATGTGAAGATGTGTAAAACCATAGTTGAACTATGGCATCGAGAAAACGAAGTACACAATTTCGTAAGACGTTCACTAATTTGACAAAGTTCGGTAAGTGATATATGGAATTATGTGATACAAGAAAGTACGAGTTAATAAGATCCGAGTATAGAACTTGGTTGATAAATGAATTCATTTATGATTATATAATTGTTCATCTTGAATGTACTGTCCGTATGTATTGATAATTCAAATGTTTTAATGAATAAAATTCCGATATGGAATAAATTGAACATGAGACAAATAATTATAAAATTGAACTCGGAATTCATGAAAATGACGGTTATTGATATATGGAGACATGAGGCATTGATATATGAATATGAAAAATGTTTGATAAATGTATTTATTCATAATTATAGAATTATATACCTCATGTGTACTATTTGCATAAAGATGATATTTCAAATACTTTGGTTATTTAAGCTTAAATATGAAATAGTCTGAAATCAAGATAAGTTGTTATGAAAATATGTTTAGATTATAGAGATATGGCTGATATATGTTGTATGATTACATAACATGAAATTGTGTATATATATGAGAAATTGAATGAGAATTAAGCCCATACACGTTTCTTGTTATTTATATGAAGTGTACGACTAACAAGGGTGATGAAGTTATAAACAGAGAGTTACACGGGTTGAAAATACGAGCGTGTGACTTTCTAAAGTGTAAAAATTTTCCAAGTGTTGCAAAAGTTTCATATGTTTATGGTTTGGTCCCGAACCACTCTGAATGTATGTTTTGAGCCCGTAAGCCCATATAAAGGACGTTAAACATATGTATGAAATCTTTTAATTTAGAAAAAAATTTTATGGCTGATTTTTTTTTACATGATTGATCATATTAAGTTTGGTAATGCCTCGTACCATATTCTAGACTCGGAATACGATAGGGGGTGTTACAACGCTGAAGTTACATAATCCCTAAATAGTCTTTTTTATGGAGACAAAGCTATATGGAAAACAAATGGAACGAGTACGACGAAGTTATGGTTTTCAAAATGGTATTGAGGTCGACGCTAAATGTACTAGAGAAGGGTTATGTTTGGCTTGGAAAGCGGATGTTAACATAACACTTTGAACGTTTTCCAAGCAGCACATTGATGTTTTTGTCAAGGACAATGATACTAAGGTGAAATAGAGATATACGGGTTTTTATGGCTCTCCATATGCACGAGACAAGAGCGAAGCTTGGGGGTGTTGAAAAGTTTGATTAATATGGAGGATGTCTCTTGGTTTGTATATGAGGACTTTAATGAGATTATGTATGGGTTTGAAAAAAAAAAGATGATTACTGAGAGATGAGGAAAGAATGGAGTCATTCCGAAGAACATTAGAAGTCTGTCAATTGATTGATATAGGGTATTCTGGTACTTGGTTTACGTGGAAAAGAGGCAATCTGCCGAAGACAAATATTCAAGAAAGGTTGGACAGAGGAGTTGCCATAGCTGATTGGATCTCCATGTTTTCGGAGGTCAAGGTCCAACATCTAGTGCATACTTTTTCAGATCATTGTCCTATTTTGATCAATACGAAGAAAGACGATGAACGACCAATGAGTATTTCTTTCAAATTTGAAGCTTGGTGGTTACTAGAAGATACTTTCTTTGAAAAAGTCAAACATTTATGGGAGTCTTCTTTCGGAACACTACTTTTGAATTTAGAAAATCTGAAGAAAGATTTGAGTCTTTGGGCAGGGAATATTCGAATGAGTTGAAGGAGAAAGAGACAGATTCTTACCGATAAGTTGACTGACGTGTTGAGTAACAACAAAGATGAGGGAAATCTGATGGAATTGATTGACATAAAGATACAACTGAATTTTGAAATAGAAAAAGATGAACGCTATTGGGAGTAGAGGCTAGGCTTAATTGGCTAAAATTTGAGGATAGAAATACAGCCTTTTTCCATAATTCAGCAACCCAACGACGACGGAAAAGTTGGATTCATTAGTTGCAGAGTGATGTAGGTGGAGAAACAGATGACTTGCATGAACTGAAGACTATTGCTAGATCTTATTTCAATAATTTATTTACAACTGGAGATAGTGGTAATTATGATCATGTGTTATCTAGTATTGACCATTGTGTGTCTAAGGAAGATAATGTAAAATTTACAGCAGTGTATACCAATGAAGAAATTCGAGCAGTGGTATTCGAGATGGGGGCAACAAAAGCGCCAAAGGAAGACGGGCTTCTAACTTTATTTTACCAAAAATACTGGCACATTATTGGAGATGAGGTCACTTCTTTTTGCTTACAGATACTAAATGGCGATATGGAGGTTAGTTCGTTGAATTCAACTAATATTGTGCTTATTCCAACAAAAACTCTAACCCCATCAATATGTCTCATTTTCGTCCAATAAGTCTATGCAATGTTTTATACAAAATATTGATGAAGGTGATTGCAAATAATTTTTGAGGAGTAATTGGAAAATGTATTAATGAAGCGCAAAGCGCCTTTGTGCCAAGAAGATTAATCTCAGACAATGTGTTGATAGCTTGTGAAATCCTTAATACGCTTAAACATAAAAGACAGGGAAATAAATGATTAATAGTAGTGGAGTTGGATATGAGTAAAGCGTATGACCGGGTTGAATGAAGCTTCTTGAAGGAGATGATGATTCGGATGAGGTTCGCTACTAAATGGGTAGAAGGGGTTATAAATTGTATTTCATCTATTTCTTATTCAGTTGTCATTAATGGATCCACTGTGGAGGGGTTTTGACCATCCAAAGGTCTTAGACAAGGTGATCCTTTAAGCCCATTTTTGTGGAGAGGGTCTATCGAGTTTGATAAGACTAGCGATGCAGGAAGGACGTTTAAAAGGAGTGAAGGCTAGCAGAAACGGACCAGCGGTATCGCATTTGTTATTTGCAGACAATTGTATTTTATTTGGGAAGGCCACAGTTTAGGGTGTAAATCTATTTAAAGCAATTTTAAACGAATACAGAACTGTTTTCTTCAGCAAAAATACTTCACCAGTGGATAAACAATTAGTTGCTAGCCTACTGGCAGTTCAATGCTCAGAGGAAACGGAACGATACTTAGGATTGCCAAATATAGTGGGTAGGAGGAAGAAAGAGTCTTTCCAAATTTTGAAAGATTGTATTAAAATGCATATTGACAATTGGAATACTAAATATCTATCACAGGGCGGGAAAAAAATCTTTATAAAAGTCATCCTTCAAGCGATTCCAACTTACACGATAGCCTGTTTCCTATTGTTGAGAACTCTGTGTGATGATATTGAGAATATTATTGCGAAATTTTAGTGGCAGAAGGGCAGAGGAAAAAAAGGTATTCATTGGTGCATTTGGCAAAATCTTTGCAGTTTGAAGGAAAATAGGGGTTTATGGTTTCGAAAGTTAAGCCAATTTAATGTTGCATTGTTAGCTAAGCAAGGTTGGTGATTGATTAATTACCCTAACTTATTATTAGTGAAAGTTTTGAAGGCAAAATATTATCCGCAATCAAATTTTCTAGAGGCTCGGTTAGGAAATCTACCTTCCCTCACCTGGAAGAGCATCTGCGCTTCGAAAGGACTTCTTCAAAGTGGGCTATACTGGAGAGTGGGAACTGGGAAGGAGATATCCATTTGGAATGATTGTTGGATTCCCAGGATTGACACAATTGATAGGCAGAGTAGGATAGAAAACGAGAAGCTAGAGTTAGTCTCGAATCTTATTGAAAGTTCGAATATGAAAAGAAAAACAAAGCTAATATGCAATACCTTTCAAGACGAGGTTGCTCAAAGAATATTGCAGATCCCCCTTGCAGAAACAAGCCATGCTAATTTTCAAGTTTGGAAGGGAGAACAATCTGGGGAATTCTCTATACGGAGTACCTATAAACTATTACAAGATTCTTTACTAGATCCTAGTAGTATTATATTACAGACTGAATCAAAAAAATTTTACAGCAAACTCTGGAGCCTACAACTTCATACAAAAATCGCAATTACAGTTTGGCGTATCTCCTGGAATTATCTGCCCACGCTTATAAACCTTAGGAGTAAAAGGGTGCTCACGAACGTTCGTTGCCTTTGTTGTTGTTCGAGGGATGAAGACTGCTCTCACATATTCAGACAATGCCCTACAAGTTTAGAAGTTCGGAAGATTTTAGATCTTTCTTGGGTCACTAACAACTTAATCTCTGAGTTTTGGGAATAGCTTACCTCGGTATTCCTGCAAGGGTCCGAAGAGTAAAGTCGACTCTTTTGCTATGCCTTATGGCTAATATGGTACTCAAGAAACCAACTAGTACACGAACGGATATCCATAACAGGAAGACAACTTGCACAAAACATTCTAAGTTTCAAGGCTGAACAATATGGGGCAAGAACAAAGCAGAAATCACCAGATCTGGCTCGAAGGCACAGAAGTATGGAAATCTTACCAATGGTTAATATACACTTTGAAGTTGCGTTCAACAAGAGAATTTTCAGATCTGTCTCTGGGGTGGTGGTTTGGGGTCGTAGAAATGAAATTCTGGCATTGAAGACGGTCCTTCACAATAGTATTCCATCTTCGTTCGCGGTAGAAACATATGCAGGGTTGGAAGCAATTAAGTTAGGGATCTTAATGGGTTTTTGAGAAGCACAGATTAAAGGGGATTCACGAACAGTAATCAGGAAGTGTCAAACAACAGAAACAGACAAATCAGCCATAGGAGCAATCATTTGAGATATTCAAAACATGTATTTCCTTTATCTAACAATAGAATTCAAGCATATTCCTAGAATAGAAAACATGCGTGCCCATCAGATTGCAAAAGATGCCTTAGAGAGCGGAGTAACCTCTTACCTGGTACAAAGAGACCCGAATCTGCTAGACTTGCTTTTGGAAGGGCGCTGGGCAAGAAGTCCAGACTAGAATACGCTGGAGAGGAAATGGGTTTTGATGATAGCAATGAATGTTTAATTTTTTGGGCAGAGCTATTGACTGAACGGTTGGGTAAGTTTGAAATGACGACTCGTATAATATTATGAAGTACAGCCGGCGTTGAAATGACTGGGGTTGATTAGGTTACTCTTTTTTTTCTAGATTCATTTATTATTGCTGTCGATTTCTATTTCTTTATTTTTTTTTAATTTTTGCTTTTAGGAAACTTAATCTGTTCGATTTTTGCCCTGATTAGGGCCTTTATTCTTCTCTGGTTGTTGGGCAGGTTTGAGGCCCACTTTTAGAAGTATTTATTTTCATTATATATAAAAGCCCAGTTGTTTATATTTCAAAAAAAAAAACATCATCATATTATCGGAATAAATTTAATTTTATAAAACTATTAAATATTTTAATTTTAAAAATAATATTATTTCTAAGATATATTATCTAAAAATTTAAAATAATTAATTTTATTATTAATTAAATTTATGTTGGTGAAGATATAATAACAAAAATTATTATTTAAGTATAAAATTAAAACCAAATTTTAAATAATGATAATTAAAATCAAATCTTAATTAACGTGTATTTTCATGAATTATTTTTTAAAATTAATGGTTATATATAAATTATTTATTTAATCACACTTATTTAAATGAATAAATTTGCTTCTAATTTTTTTGTCAAATTAAAATAAAAATTTTAAAAATAGATTTATAACTTTTAGAATGGGTAAATTCCTTTTTAAACCATCCATATTTTGTTAAATTATTTAAAAGTTCTCATCATTCTTAAATCACACTTTAAGTTCTCATTGTTTCTAACCTTTTAAAAATTAAGAAATTTCCTTATTAAAATTACAAAATTAGACCTCATCATTTTTTATTTGTTCTAAAAAATAATCTTTCAGTCAAAAATTAAATAAATTATTTAATTAATTATAAATTTTATTTTGTTAAAAATAATTATAAATAATTTTTTATATATTACAATTTTAAAAAAAAAATAAACAATACACACAATAAGCCTATGCATCACACATATAAAAAACCTAGTATTCAAATATAAATTTAAAAAAAAAACTGTCCAGATAAAAATTTACAAATACAGATAATTAGTAGAATAATTATTCAATATTGATGATATAATTATTAGTAAAAAGAATGGATTTTTTTTTTGAAATTAAGAATGGATAATTTTTAAAATTTAAAATTTAAAATAGTGAAAAGGATTTAAATGTTTTGTAAAAATTCTAAAAAGATATATAGAACAATTTTTTAAGTTGTTTTCCAAATTCCAAGCTCAAAATGATATTTGCCATGGATTCTTTAGTTGAATGGCTCCTGTTCCTCGTTGTTTTTCTTTCAATTTCAATAAGTAGCAGCAGTGCTGGCCGGATTGGTATTCCGAGGGGAGCAGCCGTCTTGAAGAAGCATCATCTTCCGTTGAAGAGAGCATTTTCTGGTGATCTTCACACTTATTTCTACACTCAAACACTGGATCACTTCAACTACAAGCCTGAAAGCTATGCTACTTTTCAGCAAAGGTATGTGATCAATTACAAGTATTGGGGCGGAGGCGCTGTTAGTGCTCCCATTTTTGTCTGTCTTGGAGCTGAGCAGGCTTTGGAAACTGATCTTCAAACCATTGGTTTCCTCGATGATAATGCTGCCCGCTTCAATGCTCTCATTGTATACATTGAGGTATGAATTTTTGAATTAAACACTCCAGTCTCTTCAATTAAGAAATGTGATTTTGATAAAAAGTTTCGGTTTGAATATTTGTAAATGGAAAAAATAAAATTACAATATATTGAATCTAATTAAATTTAGATTTGAGTTGAATTAAATTTTAAAAACAGATAAATATCTCCCATTTATAAGTATCTAACTCTTTACTACTCTGATACAACGTAAGTGGATTTAAGAAACATCAAATATTAACCTCTCTCTATATAAATTGCATCAGCATCGTTACTATGGAAAATCAGTACCATTCGGATCAAGGGAAGAAGCCTTTAGAAACGCATACAGAATGGGTTATTTAAACTCAGCCCAAGCTTTAGCAGATTACGCAGAAATCATCGCAGATATCAAGAACAATCTTCAAGCTTCACATTCTCCGGTGATCGTCATCGGAGCATCCTACGGGGGAAGTAAGTCTGATTTCCATACAAATTTTAAATCACAAATTCAATCCAAATTAAAAGCTACTCTCTCACAAATCTGAATCTTAAAAACAGTGCTGGCTTCATGGTTTCGGCTAAAGTACCCTCATCTGGCATTGGGAGCTTTGGCCTCATCCGCACCTGTTCTTTACTTTGATAATATTACACCAAGTGACGCTTTCTATTCAATCATCACTAAGTCCTTTAGAGTACTTACCACTCAACTCTCATTTTTTTTTCCTGGATTGTATGACTTGATAATTTCATGTAACTAACTAATCGGAATTAATAATGTACAGGAAACGAGCGAGAGCTGCTACCAAACTATACGAAGATCATGGTCTGTAATAGATTCATATGCTTCCCAACCCTGGGGTCTTTCTGTCCTCAGCTCCAAATTCAGAACTTGCTAGTATGGTTTTATTTTTCATTAATTCAGTAACAATATATGTAATTATACACGATCTGTATTTAAATTTATTTTTTTTGGGCCGGGGGGGTGTTATATTAGTCCATTGAACAGTGCTTCAGAGCTCAAAAAGGAGTTAGAGTCGATTTACGTGGTAGCAAGTCAATTTAATCAGCCAGCGTATCTAGTCAACCGGGTATGTGCAGCCATCGACGAAACTCAAACTGACGATATTCTTTTCAAGATCTTTGCCGCCGTTGTCGCTTTTAATGGGAATAACCGTTGCTATATTAATCCACCAAATCCTGAATCCCAAACAGTTACCGGATGGAAATGGCAGGTAATTCTTAACAATTGTTTATATTAAAAATAATTATAGTTTTAAATATAAACCTGAACTGTAATATTGGTATTATTTTTTAGACATGCAGTGAAATGGTGATGCCCATCGGCGTGGGCGAAAACACTATGTTCCAACCTAACCCCTTTGATTTGAACACATTTATAAATGATTGCATTCGAACGTATGGCGTTGCTCCTCGCCCTCATTGGATCACTTCTTATTATGGTGGCAATGTATCTATCTTTTTTCTCTATTTCTTCACAATTATTTTCTTTCATATTATTTATAAAATAAAGCCTCAACTCATACCTGCTTTATTTTGGTAAAAATAATTAATATATAAATGCCTATTTTACTTTATCAATTTTAGAGATAAATTTTGCAGGATTTTAACTTCATTCTCCAGAAGTTTGGTAGCAACATCATTTTTTCAAATGGGCTGCGAGATCCTTTCAGCGCGGGCGGGTAAATATATTTTTACCAAACAATATCTTAAAATGTAAAAAATTATGTTAATTATTTAACCTTTTTTATTAAATATTGTAGGGTGTTGGAACATATTTCAAAAAGTATTCGAGCCGTAACTACAACTTATGGTACGTGGAATTTTCTTTCCTTTTTTTTTTTAAATAAAGAAATAATTGAGATTGCTCATTGGATTGACATTTTTTTTTAATCTCGATGGATAATTTAAAACTAAAAAGATGGGTATATTTGTGTTGCAGGATCTCACTGCTTAGATTTATTTCCAAAAAGTGATAATGATCCAGAGTGGTTAACCAAGCAACGGAACATAGAACTGCGTATTATCAAGGGATGGTTGGTAACGTACTATGCTGACCTTAAAGCATTCCAAAAAGGATAATATTTACTTCCAGATGAATTTTGAAAATAATATAATTTACTTAATCAACTCCATTTGATTTAGTCCAGCTTTTCTTTTTATATATATCGTTCTTATATTATATATCAGTCTATTGTTTGATTAGTTTACACATATCAATTTTGTTCGAAATGTGACCGGTGCTCCATCATCTCTCCATAACAAGTGTTTTTCCTATTCAATCAATATTATTTTTATATGTTAACTTATTTTTAATTTAATCAATCCGATTTAAATATAATCTCAATCACTCAAAATAACAGCTAAATCTTTTTACTAAAACAGATTTTGTGACAAAGTCCACCTTTTTTATTTAAAATAACTGTATAATATATAATATTGGCCAAACATTTGTAGATGGTTCAGCTTGATTTTCTCACGCTTACGAATATAAAATTCAATGATGAAGGTTTAGTCATTCTATTTAGGTAAAATTCTATTATTAATCCCTATATTATATGTAAGTGTTCAATTCAATCTTTACATCTCAAACTTTCTTAAAATTTCTACACAAATTTGTGGGTGGGTGTTCGTAAGGTTAAATTATAGTTAATTTAATATCTTAAATAAGCAAATGACTGAATACCCAAATCCTATTGTCACCCATAAATCAAACTTTTTTTTTGAATGTATCACCCATGAATCGAAATTATTTACTTTGTTTTGTTGTCTTCAAAGCAAGCCTTCTCAATTCAAAATTCAACAATATAATTAAATTAAATGGAAAAAAATAGCTATCAAGGAATATAGTAAACCAAATAGGTTAATCACTAAACAACAAAATTACTAAAAACTAAACAATTTGAAGTAAAAAAGGAACATGCAAAAGTAATCTAAATATATATATAAGAAAAATACTCACCAAAAGGAAAAAGATAGAAGCAACCTTCCACACTTGTAAAAGATCTTCCACTAAAAGGTTAAAAAAAACGCAAAAAGTTAAATGCTCAATCAAAAAAAAAAAAGTTGAGGGCGTCTTTTAAATAGATGATACATTTATCTTTAATAAAATTAAAAATAACGAGAATTTTATGTGATAGCATGATGGTTAAGAGTGTTCACTGCCTCAAGTGTAATTTAAATTTAAGTCGCGCTAATTACGCTCGTTATTTGGGCTATACCCTATTAATGTAATTCACCAAAAAAAACTAAAAACTAAAAATAATGATATCAGTAAAATTAATTATTATAATTATAAAGTAAACTGTATTATAATTATTGTCCATTCAAAAACAAATTGAGACGTGAAAAAGAAAAACCCCAAAGTGAAAAGGAAAACAGTAAAAGAAAAAAAAAAGTAAAGTGAATATTTAAAATTAGAGTAAAAGACAAATTGACCAAAATTTTCCAATCGCCACGTGCTACCTCTTTTGCTTACACGTTGGAACCCCTGCAAAACACAACAAACATAATTTTGACTAAAAGTCAACATAAAGCCAACCAATTTAAATGACCGAATCACCCTTCAAAAACCTATTAATACCTTCACTTGGCTTAAAATTAGATCATCTAAATTTCAAAATTAAGGCCTCTCAATGTATAGGGATAACTTTAAAGGAGTTATATAGATTCTATTTTGCCAGCAAAAAGTAAATACAAAGTATTTCACTCAATTATGAAAATTTATAAAACAATATTTAATTATTATATTTTTTTGTCAAATTATTAAGTGA
This sequence comes from Gossypium hirsutum, assembly GCF_007990345.1. Taxonomy (NCBI): domain Eukaryota; kingdom Viridiplantae; phylum Streptophyta; class Magnoliopsida; order Malvales; family Malvaceae; genus Gossypium; species Gossypium hirsutum. The sequence continues at coordinate 19,454,661 of NC_053430.1, forward strand.
TAATAGAAAGTAAACATAGTAATTTTTTAAAATTGACATAATAACTTTAACTCTTAACATTTTATATATTTGTGTCAATTTAATATTGATTCTAAAAAAAAAAACTTTAATACTTACACAATATATAATTTGATTATTTTATGGTTTTTTTTGTGATTTTTTTGACATTATCTTTATATTTGATTCAATGAACAAAAAAAACAAAAATAAGAAACAAACACCAAGTTTTTTTTAAACAAAATCAATTGCTTGAAAAAAAAAACTGCTTTCATTAATTCAATCTAATTAAGTTTAGCAGCTTGAAAAAATAATAATTTTCGCTTTAATTTACTTCGTCAATGATAGTTAATACAAACTAACAAAAATAAATTAATTATCATCAAGAATTATCAAGTTCTTAGTCATTTGAAGTATAAAGAAAGTTATGTATTTGAAAGTTGTCTAGATTAATAATAACGGAATTTTTAAATATATATTTTTGCTTTTATTTATGATTTACATTGTATAAAATTATATTTTCATGTCACGATAGGATAAAATTAAGTAATGTATAAAAAGTGAGAGCGAAATTCTTTAACATTGAGATTAAATTGACACAAGATGTGAATGTTGAGGGTTAAATTTGTTATTATGCCAATTTTAAAAGTTACTACATCATCTTTCTCTAAATTATTTAATATCGGATGACTAAAAATATAATAAGTTGAATAATTGAATGGTTATTTTGTAACTTTTCATAATTGAGTAAAAAATAAACTTAATAATAATTGACTATCATGTAGTCAATTGTCAAGTAGTTTAAGTTCTATTTTAATCAAAATTTTAATATTATATTATAAGATTTTAATGATTTTATCTTAATCAATTTTTTTAGTTTTCACAATTACATTTAAAAATAAAATAAATTCATTTAATTAATAATTTTATATTTTATATTTATATAAATATATTTATCTACATTTGAGGTACATTTGTATATATAATATTATAAATATATTTAATAAATTTGAAACGATATATTGATACATTAATGCTAGAATAAAATATTAAAATATTTTTATAATATTATAATTAATTTAAATGAAAATAATAATCCAAAAATGTTTATTGGACCTTCTTAAAGGAATAGGAAGAAGCAAAGCCTAACTGCACATTACGTGACCCAAACAACGCAAGTTATTGTTCAGGTTTTGGGCATTAAGCGGCAGCCCATTACTTATTTCCAACTACAAAGACAAAATTGGCAAAAACGAAGAACCTCTAAAAATTTCTTCCAGTGGTTTAGGGTTCTTAGAGGGGGAATTGAAATCTAAACCGAAAACAGAAAATGTTGAGGGTTAACCGAGTAGTGATAAACCGGGCACAAGCTTCGATTTCAAATTGTCAATATCTCGTAAGTCATGACCCAAAGATTTCCCGTTCACCTCCTCAACATTTCGCTTCAAAATCATCCATTCGCTTCTTCGATATTTACAAGGCAATTCCTCCATCTCCCCCTTTTTAACTCTAAAATATTTGATTTTTTAAGTTATTGTTCTTTTTAACTTTTTGTCTTGTGTGTGCAGCTTGCAAGCAAGGAAAAATCGAGAAAGAACGAGCAAGACTGTAAGTTTAAGCTTTGTTTGTTTATTGAAATTTTGTTACGTGCTCTTTTTTCCATGAAATTTAATATAAATAATTGTTTTAATTTGATTTAGGGCAGTGCTGATGAATTGAATAGAGGATATTTTGATGATATGTCTGAGCTAAAACAACACGGTGGTCAGGTATTAACTGATTTGTTCTTTTTATATACATATAGGCTATATCATTTGTAAATCTGTTCAAATTAGTTGAATTGCAACTGATTTCTGAGTAAAATTAATGTTACTTTCTGTAAACATTTTAATTGTTAGTTTTTTTTTTCTGGCAGATTGCACTGGCAAATAAGATTCTAATTCCCGGAATTGCAGCAAGGAAGTTTCCTGCCGTGGATGTGATATATTCTGATGGTAGAAAATCAAAGCTGCCGATTGTTTTTGATGCAAGTGGCGTTGATGCTAGCAAGTTGGCTGTCCCTGGAGCATCTTTAGTCTGTCTATCATTTAGAGCAAACTCTCAGGTATGGTTTCCTTTTTCTATGTTTGTTTTGGATTAAATTTATGTATTTCTTAATGATGTTATAAATCTTCCATTTTTATCATGATAAGAGAATGTTGAATGGACAGTGCATTGCTTTAAAATTGTGATAAGAGGCATATCAGCGGCTCCATGGCAATGGAGGGGTTAGCACTAAATTGCAATCATGAAAACAACAAAAACATGAGAAACAAAAGATGTTGTTAGTTGCTAACTTTTCTTTTCTCTTGTTTCTGGTTATTGTTGTTGATGATGCATTTTAACTCCTTTTCCTTGTCAGGCTATGGTCGATTCTTGGAGCAAGCCTTTTTATGACACCTTTAGTGAGTCCAAGAGCGTGCAGCTATATGAGGTTCTATATTTTTGCTATTTAACCCTTCATTCCTTTTTGGCATGTGTGGTGAATCAACTATTCTCAGTTTTCTGTTACTAGAAAGAACTTATAGTTACATGCATCTGTAGTCAATAATAATAACAAACAAATAAAACAACAAACAAGAATAGAAGATAACCATGCTGGTATGACTTATGAGTTATATGACCGTCCTAGTTGAGCTTATAGCTCATCAGATCAGCCTATAATTAATAATGCAGTTGTCCTTTTATTTACTGTATTTGAATGGAAATTCTTGGCAGCTGATTTTATGTTTTATATAAGTTATTTGTTAAAATACTCGTGTTTGGAAATTATTATGTGTTGTTAAATGATAATATATTTGCTGTTATCAGGTATCTTTTATAGACTCTTGGCTCTTATGCTTGAATCCCATTAAACAACTGCTTCTTCGATTTATGAGGAAATCTAGTGATGGAGCGAAGGATGCTCTTCAGAGGCATATTGTTTATTCATTTGGTGATCATTATTACTTCCGAAAGGAACTTAAGATACTGAACCTTCTAACTGGGTAATCAAAAGTTTCTTATATCCTAATCAATAACATAACTAATGTTCATACAGTTCTGTTTTGTTAGTCTGAGAAGATGCTTTTTCACTTGTTTGAAGGTATATTTTCCTGCTTGACAAATTTGGTAGAATAAGATGGCAAGGCTTTGGTTTGGCAAAGCAAGAAGAGTTGTCATCGCTTATTTATTGCACGAAAGTTCTTCTGGAGGAACAATAGGTAGCCCGACTAGGTACCGTATTATCTTAATGGGTTAATCTCCATTTTTGCATTCAAGGGATACTAGTATCAAATGAAAATAATGATGTGCTTTGTTGGAAACATGGTCCAGTTTGCTGTTTTCTTTTCCATTTTTGCATTCAAGGGATACTTTTCAAAATAATTTCTAAAAGTCAAGAAACCATATAGAAAAGATTTCTGCAACCAAGCAAAGCCTTAGGTTTTCCATTTTGGGAGAGCGAGTGAAAAGTAAAGAAGTATCCTTATGCTAGTGTCAGTATCCTTATGCTAGTGTCAGTTTTATTTCAACTTCACTTTCTTATATTCTGGCTTTGTGTCAGACTTAAGTTATAAGCCTATCAATATCCCATTGATATTCCTTGCAGATACTTTTGGCTTGCCTGGAGTAGCTTAGTTCTTACACTAAAAGCCTGTTGGGTCAACAGGATGAACAAGTTCACAGTTTTGAGAGACCTCAATTTTGTTGCAGAAAACCTTGGTGTTGAGTTTTTCAAAGGTACTGTTGTGGTATAATGATGTTCCCATTACTGATGATGTGTAGAGTTGAATGAATTTTGTTTTATTTTCTTCGACAATTAGAATAAATTGTATTTATCTCTTTAATATCGAACCGGATGGCAAAGCTGTTGAGGGAGTATTGTTATGGAGCATTGGGATTTGGTGGACAAAGTAACTAAGCAGATAAATTGGCAATTCCAGGGAAAACTTAAATTGGAAGCAAAGCTTTTTTATTTTGAGTACATTGATGAAGTCAATTTTTAATCAAATAAATGAAGCTTCATCCGAAAGAGAAGTATTTGCCTTGTAACACCAAAAAAAATGGTGAGAAATGATGCACCTGCAACGAGAGAAAAGCCCCAACAATTAAAAAAGGCAGGAAAAATGGCAACCCATGTCATCACTGTCCCTGTTTTTAATCGGTGGCCAACAAAAGATTGCATTGGTCACCAAATTGAGATGAGCATTGATATCGGCAATGAAACTATGGTGACACGCCGCACTGTAAGCAGTGAGCAAAGCAAAGGAAATGTTGGTGTCATTTTTGAAGGTGTGGACCTTGCATTTCAGCATATGAATTTGTTTCGGCAACCATCAAGCTGCACCCCAAGTGGCTTGTTCAGTTAATAAGGGGACGGACTCGTCAACTTGGCCTTCGATCTTGTTCAGTTAATAAGGGGACGGACTCGTCAACTTGGCCTTCGATTTCATATACTTTTTAAACTATATTGGCACTATAATCTTAAATACATTAAAATTAAATATGGACCAGTGTGTTCCTTTGGAAGAGATTATGAATTCATAGGACTTAGGATAATATTAAAAAAAAAAAAAAACATGATTGTGTCTGTATATAACTAGTTTATATGAGCAACTTCATTTGCTTCTGGGTAGGATAGTGGATAGGCTGTGAGGCCAAGTCTTTTAATATTTAGTTTTGGCAATTTGTGGTGTGTATTTTATTTGTCGATCGATCAATGTTAAAAGGAGAGGATTAAGCTTAAGCCTTAAGGTTTTCATGGCGCGCACTGAATGTACCAACAAACAGAGAGAGAGAGAGGGAAGGCAGCCATAAGCTTTGAAAGGAGGCCCACAAAAGCAGATAATGTTTTTTCAGCAGGACAAAGTGCCCCACCACCCATTCATTCACTCACACCTCCATTATTCTATATTCTATTCCTTCAGTGTTTTTCTTTTAAATTTAAAAAAAAAAGCAAAAAAGAATAACAAAATAACGTCCAAACAAGTTCTCATTATTGAAATTATAGGTAAATATAATTGCCCAGAAAGTTTTTAAAAACACGAACTTTTCATATAATTCCTATGACACTTTGGAATTGAATTATTGAGATAAAATTTTTTTTATTGAATATTCTAATTAATTTATTAATATTTTGGTATAAAAGGATTAGATGTCGTTTTATCTTGCAAGGAAAGTTGAGCATAAGTCAGAGAATGAGACAGAAGGGAGCAGGGTATATCTGATTTCACAAGTCATTTATATTTTAATTATATCACCTTTACTCAAAGTACCCAACACTTGAACTCTTTGGATATTCATTCTTTCTTCCATTATTTATTTCTCTTTCAAATATCTGGGTTATATTTTATGAAAAGAAGAAAATGGGTCAATTTTCATTGGAAGGTTGACACATTAACATCTTCACGGTCAAATGTGTAAACAAAAAACACCAAGGAAACCCAATGCTTTCATAAAATCAAGATTCCTTTTCTCAACACAAATGTTAAATTCTCATTTTCGGATAAAAGTTAAAACACTTATATTTGATCACAACACCTATAATTTAATAAATGTTAATTCATATTTAACTATTAAATACACAATGAATTAATAAAGAGAATACGAATCAGTTAGTATAATTAATAATAATAATAATTATTATTATTATTATGAATTGATGTTAAGATGTATATTTTTTTATGGTCATACAATCAAAGGAAACGACATTGAAAAGAAATTAAAAAAAACATATAAAAGAAAAATGTGTTTAAGTCAAACCTAAAATAGAATGCACCCACCACAAATACAGAAACACATTGTAAAGTGTTCAACTACCAGCATAGATGAGACGATCCATAATGTTTGTCTTTCTTAAAAACCTATAAAAACTTCATGTTATGAAATTAGAAGAGTTTATTGAAGGTACCTTTTTTGGGCAATTTTTTTAATGTCAAACAGTGAAATATAAATATAGGTACTAAGAAAAGAAAGCCTCACGTACAACACCTAATGACATAATTTATTGGTAGGCAGTGTCCGTAATGGAGCCGTACTTTGATGCCCTGTTTGGTTGGCGGCCTTCGGTCAAAGCCACAACCCCCCATTGCTTTGCTTTGGAAAACCAACTCAACTATTCCCTCCACATAGCCTCAACTTTTTACGTTATTTCTCAAAAATGTCCTTCACATTCTTCATCCCATAACCACACTTCATTGCTACAACTTAGAAGTAAAGGCCACTTGGGGATATATTAGTCATTTTCCGAAAGCAGCCCATTGCATTTGCACCTTTGTCCTTAAGGATTGTTTAGTGGAAACATGACCTATATGTATTTTTTTTATTTCTTTTTTGCTTTCAAAACCGACCAAAGTAAAGTGAAAAACATGCAAAAATAAAATCAATAATTGTGCATTGGGTTTTGATAAAGTAGTAGTGACTGTGTATTGGGCTAAGAAAAAATTTAAATATAAAAAAGATTGATTTAATTTATTGTGTTTGATGAGTTTTTTTTAATTCAAATATTGTTGATTGAAATTATTCTTAAGGATAGTTCCGATATTTATGGCTGTCAAGATTTGTGTGCTTTTAATTTTTGACAAAATCAATATCTTAAAAGAGAAGGAATTATATGAAATTATATCTCCAAGTCATTTTTATTTTTTTTAAAGAATGACAATGATAAATTAATTTTTTTTGTCCTAATTTTCAACTTTTTTCTTCTAAAAAAATTTAAATTCAACTAAAAATACTGAAAATTTATCATTCTCCTATGAAAATGGATAAAGATGAGGTGGAATCACAGTTTCATACAATCCTTTCTCATCCTTAAAATTAGGGATAAATCTCAAAATTATACACAAACTTTGATTTAATGTGCAATTGTATATTTGAACTTTAATTTGGTGCAATTATATACGTAAAACTCTAATTAGGGTTCAAATGTATACTTTAAACTTTAATTTTGATTTAATCATATAAGTTTAAAGAAACAAATCCATCAATTTATTTTTATATGGGATAAATATAATTATTTACGTATGCAATATATAAGCATAAAATTATGTTGTATCAATAATTGTGTTAATAATTTACAAGGATTGAATCAAATCAAAATTTCATGTATAAAATTGCACAAAATCAAAGTTCATATATACAATTATACATTAAATCATAGTTTATGTATAATTTAATATTTATCCCTTAAAAATATGAACAAATAAATTTTGACTACATCTCAATATTGCAAGGTTTGACTTGAGATTATTTAGGCTTTTCAACAACTCAAATCAATGTCTTTGACTTAACCTCGACATACAAGTCTCACTCGATAAATAAGTATAACCCTTCTTTTCTTTTGTTTTCCACACTAAAACTTAAACTTTAAATTCTATCCTTTCTTATATAATTTAAATCCTTAACCTCTTTAACCTAAATTTCTATCAATGGTAAAATGATTTTATTGAGACAACAAAATTACATAATTATAGTTTACACCAGCCCGATTAATTTAGTCACTCCATTATTAAAATTTGTTATTGTTAAAATCTATAATTATTAGATTAGATCTTTTTTAGAATTATTAAAGTGAGGAAGATAGAAAACTTTGAGAAAGTCATAATATGATAGTTAACACTTCGAATGATTAAATTGCTGATTACTTACACAATATCTCAAATGAGGCACTTCCATTATATCGAATTTGCTTACTGCCTTAGTATGAAGATGGAGGCCAAAGACTCATACTTTCCATTTTCACACAGTAGAACAACAACTTTGGAAGATATAGCTATACTAACAAGCTTTTCGATCAATGGTGATGTGCTAATTGGAGAAACTCCATTTGAGATATTGCCACTACTTATTTCATTTTTGGGTGAAGTTTGTGAGAAAAAAAAGATCAACTACTTATTTCATTTTTGGGTGAAGATTGTGAGAAAAAAAAGATCTCGATAGGTGCCAAATGAAAATGACATGGTTGGAAACCCTAATCAACCAACTATCACTTGCTAATGTAACTGCCAAAGAGATTGATCGATGTGCTAAAATTTACACACTCTTTATGATTGAAGGAGTGTCAACGTCGGACAAGTTTAACATATGGTGCATTATATGTATTTTCAAGTAGTGATAAACTTTTATTTGTCCAAGACACTTAGCTAAGGGTTAGCAATTTTGGCATTCCTCAATAAGGCGCTTTGTTGGTTGAACCAAATTGAGATTGATGAAATAGATGGTTTTTGCCTACTTCTACTAACATGGGTGTAGTTGTGGTTACCATGGTTAACACCTATCATTTCTCGGCCATACATTTTCCCTTTCAATATAAGGTAAAAATAAATATTATAATTACATTATGAATATTTATAATGTGGCTTACCTTTAATATTTGAATAGATTCATGGTCACTTAGATTATACCAATTATAGAGAGGACTTTACTTAGATCCAACAACAAATTGATTAATATGCATACGAGCACACTCATTTGAGGAAGAGCAGGCACTGCTTATACTCTTCCACATCATTGAGTGGCAACATCCTGACTAGGTGAAATGATAGTTCAACCTGGTCTAAGATTCCACGGGAGCTGAGGAACCTCAACCAACTTCTTACTATTTGAGAGAGATCAAGAGAAGTGTTGGCCTAATATTGACCATGACTAAATTAACCTTAGTGGCACTATTGATCAACATGTTGTTGTTGATGAATTTATCTAGAATAATATTTTTGAATCATCAACAATATATATTGAATAACTTATCAATTGTGTTTATATGCGAAAGGATAATATCCTCTAATTAGGGAATAATGGGTACCAACTAGTTGAAGATAGGTGTATTAGAGCATACGTGTTCAATCTCTCAAACTTGTTTAACCTGACTCACTTGTCAAACCGGTTGGAGTTGTCCCACTTGTGTACTATTCGAGTGTGTTCTCATATTAGTTTGGCGATGGCGTTGGTCATTCAAACTTAGCTCATCCTTGATTAGGGCGCCAATGATAGATATGCCAAGTATGGGGCTCAAGTTAAAGTAGTTCTTCAAGTTAAACTATCTGGCCCAATGACTCCAAACACATGTTATCCCTTCCATCCATTGCAACATTATTCACTAGCATCTTCCTCTTGGTAGTAAGTTTTATTTTTAATACTAACATCTAAAAGGGATCAACATTGAAATAGTGATGAAAATCATGTCCAACATCTACTATACTAGAATCTTGGACATATCCTACACCTAATGGGGTGTGGAACGCATTAATGACTGTATAGATTTTTTTTATTTATTTAAAAAATATATAACATTTTAATTATATTTTATTTATTTTTGTTTAATTCAATTAACTTTTATTTTATTTCATACATTTTATTTAAATGTTAAAAGCGACTAATCATATTTAAATGATATCATTATATTAAGAAAATTTTAAAAAAATGATAATAAATTAAATTAAAACCCTAAAGTTGAATAATTAAAATAAAAAGCACGTAGATCATTTTTGTTGGTAAAATAGTTTTATGCAGTAAGATCATCCCTACCTTCATGTTTTGAGCTTATCTCAAATTAAGTGTCTTTAAGCTAATTAAGCACTCTGAAATCTTAATGAAAATGGTCATTTATCTGGTCTTTTACAAACAAATAATAGGCCTCCATAATAGCCATTTCCAGGAACATTGACTAGAAGTTCGTCCTCAAGTATCTCCTTGATTATCTTTGAGGGTTTGCATCATTGAAAATCCCTAACTCATTTTCCCGAATCTTAAAGACTAAACCTTGAACCCGAACCCCAAAGGTTAGTAGGTTGTGGAAAAGGGTTAGGGCTCAACCTGAATTTAAAGGCCAAGTGTATTAGGACCTCTATACTTATGGGCATTGAAGTCCTCTTAATTTGTACAAGATATCGTTAGGAATCTTCGAAAAGAAGCTTGGCATGAGAAATAAAAGCCTAAGCCCTAAGTTTAAAATTGTAAAGTCTTATAAGCTAGACCTCGACATCTATAGGTGATAAGATTAGGGTGTTTTTTAAAATTACTTGATGAAATCTCGTATGAATTAATAAAACATTGACATTCACTGATGTCAAGGTCATGATTTGTTTGGCCTATAAATGTATGTTGAATGAAGTCCTTTCCCACAACCCACTACCCCTAAAACTATCATATTTCTGTCAACTCTAAACCTTAAATTAAATCATTTGATAAATGATTGTTGAATTGTTTTCGTCTAACCTATCAAGATAAATCCATTTCTAGGTCAAGGATTTTGATCCAACTCCAACTTTAACTAGAGGAAATTTGGATTCACCTGATTCTATTATTTTTTATGACCACTGTCTTCCATAAGTGTTGAAGCATTATTCAACTATGGAAACATCATCCAAACTAATTGTAAACAAGGTCTATCATAAACCATAAATCCCCTTTAGGGTTAGTCATTAAAGATGTTTTTGTACTTGATTAATGCTATAAAACTTGAGGAGGTTCATGTTTATGAAAACACATTCTCGTTTAGAGAGTTGAGTTGTCTTCGTTTGAAGTTAGAGCTCGATAGAAATTCTTGAGTTAATAAGTCATTTAAGCTTGAATATGACGCCAGAAAACAAATTGGTGTAACATTTATCAAATGTTTCAAGTTAAGGTTTATGGTTCATGTTTGGGTTAGGAATCATAATTTTAAGTTTAGGAAAATGAATTATGGTTTGTTAGCGGCACAAACAAGTTTCCTTGTTATTTAAGAGAACTCTCTAGATGAATAATGTTGGCAATGCAAAATCAATAACATTTTTTAAAAATATTTTCTAGATGAGGAAAATCCTCTACTATTTTTTGAAATTGATATTACTATTTTACCATTTTGCCCTTTTTGAAAACAATATAAATAATAGATTATTCTACTCATTTTTCATAATACAAAAAAATAGGAAAACTCAGTTTTCTCTTTTCTCTCCCATTCTTGCTCTCTAAAATTTTCAGTGTTTTACTAAATTATATTAGTGCGATATTCTGTCTAGGAGATTGGGTTTTAAGCGGGATCGTCTGTGACCCCTCCAATCTTTCCTAGGAATTAAACCTAGTGTGATTTACCCGAGTTTCTTTCAGTTATCTCCGAAATTTTACGAGATGAGTAATCCTTTTAAGTTTCATCTTCCTTATTCAGGTGTACGAATTTAGAAATACTGTGTTAACCTGGGGGGTGACGTCCATTTTCAATTACACTGATCAGGGCGAAATTAATAAAAAGAAATGGTTCTTCCATGACACAATGATTGCTTTATTTATTTATTCTTAATTTGATTTCCTATCTGTGCTAATGGTTTGTTTGCAATAGTATATTTCCAACAATTAAAAACCACCCAAATTGCGGTTCAAGGTGAGCCTAGAAGACGTGGTTAGTTAATACAGGACCCAAAGGTTTAAAGCTTAAGGAAATGGGTTAGGGTTAATTGGTGACATGAGCAAGATTATTGGTGGTTATATTCAAGTGCAGATACTAGCAAAAATCGCCTGGTTACTTAATGTTAGAGTTTATGGAAAAAGGATAGAGTTATGAGATGACGCAAGTAAAATTTTTGGTGGTTATGTTTGCTACAACAATCAATAAAAGTTGCTCAAATTGATGTAAGCTAATATATTGCGGGATGAATGATGTTGGTGCAACAAAATGGTTTCAGTAATTTGTTTTTGCTATTTGGATGAAGAAAAAAAAAAGGTCACTTGGGGTTTGTCATTTCTTTGTAAGCAATTTGAATTCTTAATCGTGCATTTCACAATAACATTTCACGAACTTCACAATATCTTAGGGTTTTAATTGTGAGAAATAATCCCAAAACAAACAATATTTAAAGAAAAATGATGGTATTTGAATAAAAAACTATGTTTGATTCGATTTTGATATTTCTTTCATAAATTTTTTTTTAAAATAAATTTCAATGCTATACATAACCTTTGATCCAAGGTTTAATGTGATATATGAAATTTAATTTTGTTTAAATTTATATCTAAAATTTTGATTTTATTCAATTATTACAAATAAAAAAAATTAAGTTAAAATATGCTCTGAGTCCATGTACTCTTTATACATTTGAGATATAATCCCTTTATTTTTACTCTATTTTACTGATTTACAATTTCAAGTCTAATTATTAACACCATTAAAATTCTTTTGTTAAATTTGTATGTGTAACATTCTCAAATAAAAAAAAATACATGATTGGTAGCATGTAGTGAAAAAAATGTTGTAAAGAACTTGAATTTAATAGAAAATTTTTAACATTGTTAGCAAATGGACTTACATTTTTTAGATAAAAAAATAGAGGGATCAATCCTTGAAATAAAAGTAGAGTGACTAAATTGCAAATGTATGAAAAGTACAAAGATTTTGAGCATATTTTAACCCAAATGATATTATTACCATACCACCATTTTACAATTTCTATGTTGCATATATAAATAAGAATATTTATCTAATATGAAAATAAATTAAAGTATTCATTTCTTTTAACTATCTAAAATTACATCAAAATTAAAATTAAAGTTTCATGTATACATTTAAACCACAATCAAAATTTTATGTGTATAATTGCACTAAATCACACACTAGATTGAAAATCATATTTAAATTTGAGATTTATCCCAAATTTATTCTTTGGTTTAATGGAAAAGATTTTGGAGTTTTAAGTAATTTTATAAAAGTTACTAAATTATGAGACATCCATGATGTGGGCGAAAAACTTAATCTAACAAATTAACAAAAAATTGATTTAAAAAATAAATCTGGTTTTGATTGAAATGATAGTATTAAGATAATGAAGATTTTAGTATTTTGAGTTTAAATCTTATTATATATATATTTATTTAAATTTTATATAAAAATATAAAATAGAAAGATATCCTCAAAAAATAATATTTATTCAGATTATAAATATCATATTTATGGTTATAATTTAAAATGTTAGCCTGTTCTTTTTATTAAATTTGATATGTATGATTCTATCCTATTTTATTAATATTTCCATATTTTAAATAAATGGTAAGTTTTGTAAACTTGTTCTATTAAGGAAAATTGTCCCCACAAATTTGTGAGTAAAGAAAAATCTGCCAATAATTTGCTTTTATGGTTATAATTTAAAGTTTTTTTTTTTGGGTCAACTAGGTAAAGAAACGATCAAATATATAATGCTTTCGGAAATGACTGTATCATACAATAAGTAATCATTATTATTTCAAAAAGAATTATCATTATCATTATATAAACAAAATAAAATAACCATTAATTTTAATATGATTATAAAAATATTATAAATTTGTAATATTTTATAAACACAATAGAAAACAGCGTAAGACATTAAATATGCCAATAATACATATATTAAATATTGATAATTTAATTTTAATTCGATTGATATATTATTATCAATATAAAAAATATAAATTTGAGTGAGTGGAATTTATGGAGTTTTAATTGATTGGGCAACTCACTTACTTATGATTGCTGTATTTGGGAGTCATAATCTTGAGCTGCATCTCAACTCTTTCTAGAACTTTTTCTTTATATAAGCTTTAAAGTTAATTCAAGGAAAAAAGTTGGCAGACATATGAAATAATTAATGTTTTAAACCTAATTATAAAGTATTCTTTTTTATATCAGTAATGGACTCTACAAGATCTTTAGCCTTTAAACCTTTCGTTAAAGTAAATCATATTGGTAAATTAAATTATTTTTTTAATAAATAAAGTAGAATTATAAATATGCAACTCTATAAACGTAACGTAATCCACGTCTTGTTCAAAGCTTCTGCTTTTATCGTCTCTGCTGTTTGATGTATTGCTCTTGTCTCTCAGACTTTCCCATGTATATATATCTTCTTTGACCCAAATTCATTGCCCCTAAATCTTTGTCTTAAAATCATGTTTCTTCTTGTTTTCTAGTTTTCCGCAAAAAAGATAACACACACCCAGTTTTGTCGTTGTTTTTGTTGTTAATTTCCCATCTTTGATTTGTTTGAGGGAGAGAATTACTTTCGTTGAAAAAAAAAAAGACCAAGGAGATGGTGTCACGAAGTTTTTGTAAGAGAAGGGAAATGGCGGCGGTTTTTCCCGCCTGGATCATGGTAACGATTTTGGTTTTGGAGGCTAGCCTGGTTATGGGTGGTTTTCAAGCGAGTTTGAAACTGGAGAGAAGGATTCCACTGGTGAGTCATGAAGTGGAGCTGGGTCGACTCAGAGAATTCGATAGACTCAGGCATGGAAGGTTGTTGCAGTCTTCTGGCGGTGTCGTGGATTTTCCTGTTCGAGGCACCTATGATCCATTTCTTGTTGGGTAAATAAGTTGTTTACTTTTTCTTTTCAATTTGGGCTTCGTTTTTGGATCACCAGTTTCTAATTTTGGATTGAGTTTAAATTTTTCATCGGGTTTCCATTTCTTTCTTTCTTTTTTATAGATTATATTATACAAAATTACAAATAGGTTCTCCTCCAAAGGAATACTATGTACAAATTGATACTGGAAGTGATGTTCTATGGATAGGTTGCAATTCCTGCAATGGTTGCCCTGAATCTAGTGGACTTCAAGTAATTTTCTTCTTTTACTTTTCCTTTGTTTTTATTGTTCAATTTGGTATTTTGATTGAAACATAAAGAACTTAGAGCTATTATGTCGGGTTTGTTTTTTTACCCTGCCAGATTGAACTTAATTTGTATGATCCTGGAAGCTCATCAACATCTTCATTGGTCTCATGTTCAGACCAAAGATGTAATGCGGGCGTTCAATCATCCGATTCGGGTTGTTCCGGACAGGGAAATCAATGCAGTTACACATTTCAGTATGGAGATGGAAGTGGAACATCAGGGTATTATGTAGCTGATTTGTTGCATTTCAGTACTATTCTTGAGGGATCCATGAGTGCAAACTCTACAGCTCCCATTATGTTTGGGTGAGCCAAATAGTTTTTCGATGTGGCTATACTAGTTGTGTGTGTTTTGATTTGTTGGCTTATTACGTTATGGATTGTGTAACAGGTGCAGTGTGTTACAGACCGGAGACTTGACAAAGTCTGATCGAGCAGTTGATGGAATCTTCGGGTTTGGACAGCAGAGTTTGTCCGTAATCTCACAACTTTCATCACAGGGAATGGCACCTAGAGTGTTTTCTCATTGCTTAAGAGGGAAAAATGGTGGTGGGGGTATACTTGTTTTCGGAGAGATTTTGGAACCCAATATGGTTTATACTCCGCTCGTCCCATCACAGTACGTTCTTTTATCGTTTGGTTGGAATTGTTATGTTTTCTTTCTTGTTTTATCTTATTGTAGAAGCTCCCGTTTTTTGTTATTAATCATTTGTGTTAATGGTCCCTGCATTGTAAGTTTCTTTACTGTTTCTGTTCCTTCCGATTTTTTATGTTATGCAATAGCGGTTATATGATACATAATCATACACAGGTTTCTTAGTAGTTGAGATCAAACCGAGCATGCAAAAAAGCCTGATCATTCTGTTGTTTCAGTTTACTAATTAGTACTCAGACATCTATTTTCTCTGGCTCAGGTCGTACTAGCTTACAAACCGCATAGGAGCAATGGGTTTGCTAGGCTGCTATATCCAAGAGTGTTAAGAAAAAAGACACTACTGGAGGTTTTCATTCTTACGGTGTAGTTTCTGAGTGAATAAACCCTAGTCCTTGTATTTAGCAGTTGGCTCTAAACTAGGGTTGAGTGGTGTTTGAACATGATTAGTTTAATCATTGTACTAGCTGAGATACCCCTTGCAGAGACTAATCATGTGAGAAGGATATAAAAGATCATCGTTCAGCTTGTTTGATAATATATTATTTATGATTGGATTATAAAAGGGCTTGTGACAATTTGCTTAATCAATCTTGCACCACTAAATCTCAGGCCTCACTACAATCTTGATCTGCGGAGCATTTCCGTTGGTGGACAAGTTTTATCAATTGACCCATCTGTGTTTTCAACATCAAGTAGCCAAGGAACAATAGTTGATTCCGGGACAACTTTGGCATACCTAGCTGATGAAGCTTATGATGCTTTTGTAGATGCTGTAAGTATACTGCTCGGTTTTACTCATACTCGGATTCAGTTAAAATTATGCTCTTCATCTGTGATGCTTCTCTTTCTGGTTAATGAAACAAGTAGTGTGTGATTGCGGAGCATGAGCTTAATTGATTTACATTTGATTCTCTTGTCCAGATCACGAAAACTGTTTCGCAAACTGTGCGCCCTGTTCTTTCCAAAGGAAATCAATGTTATCTAATAACCTCCAGGTCAAATTCCAACTTATTATTTCATTTTGTTTCAGCTGTTAATTATTCTAACACGGTTATAACTGACATCATGTTAACATTCGATTCAGTGTCACCGACATATTCCCTCAAGTTAGTCTGAACTTTGCTGGTGGTGCCTCCTTGATTTTAAATCCGCCCGACTATCTCGTGCAGCAGAGCTCTATTGTGAGTTCAACCTTAATTTATTTCCAGATACCGAGAACTT
This sequence comes from Gossypium hirsutum, assembly GCF_007990345.1. NCBI lineage: Eukaryota > Viridiplantae > Streptophyta > Magnoliopsida > Malvales > Malvaceae > Gossypium > Gossypium hirsutum. The sequence continues at coordinate 19,471,161 of NC_053430.1, forward strand.
TCAGTTTACGCTTATATGCTGCTTTAGTCTAATCTTTAGCCAAATTTTCAGTCGCAAAGTTGAAGTTATTGGAACAAGCTTTGAATTTAACTGTAGGCTGATGAACTTCCTTGTTTCTGCATCAAGGCGTTTTTTTTTTCTTTTTTTCATATCCCAAATTTCTGAATGGAATAGGTGGCTTTGAGTTTTACAGGGTGGTGCTGCAGTTTGGTGCATCGGTTTTCAGAAAATTCAGGGTCAGGGAATAACAATTTTAGGAGGTATTTTCATCGAACAGAATGTTTTGATTGTTTGGAATTTATGTAGTTTGGAGACTTAATGAATTTTGGACCTTCAGGAAAGCGTTCAATTTTCATTAAGTTCCGAATATGATTACCTTGTGCAAGAAACTTAAGTGCTTCCGACCATTGAACTGGATAGGTTTGTCCTTGATCTTTGTTGGCAGATCTTGTTCTGAAAGACAAAATCATTGTTTATGATCTGGCAAATCAACGGATCGGATGGACTGACTATGACTGTAAGTTGGATCTTATGATTCCAAATGACAATATGTTCTGTTGATAATCTATGGTGCAACAAACTTCTTAGTCTGGTAAACCGGCAGTTTCACCATATCGGTGTTGCAGATTAACAATAATGAAACTTTAGGCAGAAAATTTTAGAAGATCAAGTTTATATCATTGCTGATTCTGTTCTCTTCTGTATGTGATTAGGTTCAATGTCCGTCAATGTGTCTGCAAATCTTAACTCCGGAAGAACAGAATTTGTGAATGCAGGGCAGATGAGCAACGATGGTTCGTCACCATATCAACTTCAGAGCATCATAGCTTCGCTTCTAAATATGATCATGCTTGCTGCTCTACTGTTTTCCTAGCATATACTGCAAGGATTCAGGAATTAACAAACTTGGTTTCGTCATGTATTTTCTCACCCGGTTAGACCTAGTGACCGGCAGAAGTCGAATGCCGATAGCTTGTGGTCGAAATGTAGGTTATTTTTCCATGGGAGTGTGGCTTCAGGTAAATGCTGTAAATTACATTCATAGGTGATCAGGTTAACAGTCAATTCAATTTATACTAACCGAAGTTTTTCCTTTTAATTTATGTTAAAAAGGAAAATTAATAAAAAATTGTGGCATTAGGTTGATCATTTCTAAGTGTTATATTCCTTTTATCCGTCTCTTTTCCCCAACTTCTCAAAAACCACATTATTCCAACATACAATCTCTCTCCTCTCATTTTTAGTTTTTGTATCAATGAGTAATCCCACATTGTGAATGCCAACATCATTTTATGATGAATCTCTTATACAAACATTCCATTTCATTTAAATAATGCATTTTAATGAGTTAAATCCAAAATCACTTATTTAAACTATTTCCCACAAATTATTGGTTAATATAAAATAGATATTCCGGATTCTAAAATATATATAATATTTAATTTTATCTTGGATGTGTACAGTATTTTTTTTATTTATCAATGTGGTCTTTATTCTTTTTTTTTTATAACTAAATTTAGTCATTGACATTTCAAAAAGAAACATAATAGTTTTTTTTTATTAACATAAATATTGAGTAAAACATTGATTTTTGTTAAGGATGTTGGTGTGACAATTTGCATGGTAGTTCACATGCAATTCATGCTAATATGATATTGTTTTATATCTCATGTCAATAAATAATTTAAAATTTATAAAACATTCAAAATTCAAAAAAGAAGTATGAAGTAAGTAAGAATTGTCATGCTGGCTATCATATTTAAAAATCTAAGGTTTTACTTGGTATCTCTATTAAAAGAATATCAATTCAACCATTTTTGAAAGTTTGATGGTCGATTTTTTACTCTCTTTAAACGATTAGGGACCAAATTTAACTCAAAAAAAAATCATATTAACAAAAGATATAAATGTTATTCCACCTTAAAAAAAAACCATCAATTACACTGATAAAATAAGCATCTCTTTAAAAATAAAATAAAAATTTAAATAAAAACTATTATTTTTATAAAAAATATTATTGATTTAAATAATATATTTTTACATAATTTTTCAACAGCTACCTTTTTTAAAAAATATTATTTATAAATATTATTTGAAAAACACTATTTATATAATTTATATATTTTTTACATTTATATCTATAATACATATATAAAAACATGAGTTTAGAAAACTTTATGAATTAACGAGAAAACTTTTTATTTTCCTTCATAAAATTAAATTGATATTTAAAAATAATTATAAGTTAATAAAAGTTGAGATAATTATACATTCAGTGTAAGTGAAAAATATTTTGTGAATTTGATCTGCAAAGTAATTCAAATTTCAACAATTAATTTTTTGATACAATAATAATTTTTTAACCATTATCATTAAATGTGATTATTAGTATAAATATATTTTGTATTTATTTATTTACATAGTTCCCAATTTGTATATTATTTTAATAGTTTTTTTTAATACTATGCTTTGCATTTATCAACCTCTCATTCTTAAGTTAAGCTTAAAAATAACATGAGGCTATGAAATGTCAATATTATTTTTATTAGAATATATATATTTTTTTAATTTCAAAATGTTGCACATGTAAATTTAATAGAATAATTTTAACGATGAAAACAATTGGACCTGAATTTTGAAATTTAAAAAATAAAGAGGATAAATTCCTAAAAATAAAAGTAGGGGACTAAATTCCAAATGTACAAAGTGTGTAGAGACTAAGGTCCATTTTTTTCACAGAAAATGGTTTACGGAAAATATTTTCTATATTGTTTTTATATTTGTTTCGTGGAAAAAAATTTAGTTAACAAAAAAAAGAAGAAGCTCATTTTCCTGTAAATTGACTTGCACTTTTTGAAAAGTGTAAGTAATTTTTCGGAAAAGAACTATTTTATTAATAATATTATTTTTATATAAAAATTAACTTGAATAAAATTTAATATTATTATATTATTAATAATTTTTATTTTAATTTTTAAAATACTGAAATATTAATATAAATTATTATAATATTTGATATTATTAAAAATGCATATTTAATTATTTATATTTTTGATAAAATTTAATTATTTATATTTAATAATATAATAAATTATTAATAAAATTGAAAAAACTATTATTTTAATAAATATTTAATATTGCAATTTTGTTTTAATGATAGATTTTAACAATAATAATTTTAAAATTTAAATAATATTCTTAAAATATTATTGAAAAATATTTATATTAATATTTTAATAATATATATTACAATTTATAAATATTTTATAGTATAAAATATGAATATTTTAATTAAATAAATACTAATATTTATTTAAGTCATGATTATCTTCACTTCCAACTTTACTATATCACTATTCACTATTCACTCTCGTATCCTATATTCTAGTAGATACCCTATATTTACGTCAAGTGGTTTTCATTTAATTATGAAACATATGACTGTTATTGTTGTTGGAAAAAATGAAAGAAAGTAAGCATGCTTAACCTGCATATAATATCGAAAGCAAACACATACTACTATTTATTATAAAACTGATATGTATTTCATATATTTTACACTATAACCAAACCACATTTAAGTTAACCATAACATGCGCAAAAAAACGCATTTGATTCAAAACACCTTTTAATTTTTTTTGTTGGTTGAATGTATTACTAAATCTTCATCATACGTTTTCTTCTAAATTTGATTTTTTTTTTGTCAAATCATTCTCCTAATCATCAAGTTATGCAATTATGTATTTTCCTCCTAAAATACACAACTGATCGTACATTCAAGGAAAATCATTTACCTTTTTTTTTTGAAATAAATAATTTAGCATTATATATTGAAAAGTAAAAGGCAAATTTGCTATTAAGGACTTCTATATTTTTGCTTTTCTTTTTAGGGCTTATGCGATTTGAAATTACAAGCTAGGTGTTTTATATTTTCAAAAAAGTAATAAATTTTTAAAAGGATATCTCTGTGTTTTACGGGGGCTTCGCCCAAGTTTTAAAACAAAATCAATTTAAATACATATAAATTTTATATGTACCATCATACTTACTTGCATCATTAATCACTGGGATTGGAGAGCAGGTGCTAATATTGCGGATTGAGGCATTTTTTTCAAAAGACCCGAAGTGGCAAAGCTTTGGGTAAAAATAATATTTGGTGCAGTTATTGCACTTAAATTATTTTTACGCTTTTTAAATTTTAAATAGGAAACCATATGAATAAAGGAGAAACCCCATGAAAGAAAAATTAATGATTCATATAAATCACTTAATGGGAAATGTCCTGAATAAATCCAACGAGTGACTTATAATCCTGTTGTACAAAAAAAGGTTACTATCATGCCCTTTTGTGATGAATCATATAGTCTTACGACTTCATCTACTAATAAGAATAAGGTTAAAAAATGAATTGTGATTACAATTGAAAGTTTAAAACAACTGAAAAAGGTATATGAGTTAATATATGCTCTAAAGTTGAAAAAATCATAAAAATATGAAAAAAGGCTGGGTTTCTAGATTTTATTGGATGGAAATCAAGAATGAAATTCATTTTCATTATAAGACTTATTCTATCTCTTTTAGAAGATACTATGCCGCCACTCGGATTCGAACCGAGGTGCTCTAGCATATAACAAACTGTTATTATTATTTGAATAACATAAATAATAATATTTTTAATAAGTTCATAATTTCAACACTAAAATACTTTATTTCAACACCACTTTTTAAATTATTCTTTAGTAATTTTTTTAAAATAACATTGCTAAATTTCTAGTTTTCTTTTTTTTCTTTTTCCAACTACATATCACTCCTAGGCTCATTATGTGTGTTTAAATTTAAATTTTAAAATATATTCTACTAATAAAATTTTAGTTCAAAAAATTTCCTAAATAAAATTGTCATTTATCTTACATCACATAACACAAATATTTAAAGTAAGAATAAAATTAATTAATCTTAGCAATTTAATTTCACAATATTGAAGAATATAATATATATATATTATAAAACTAAAAAGAATACAAATATTAAGAAAGAACAAAAGACAAAGGAATAAAAGATGATTAAATTCTCATTTTAAGATGTATATAATCTTGTACATGCCCTCTATTTATAGGGCTTTAAGAACTATAAGTTACAAGGCATTAAGACCAATATTTAAGGTACCCTATAAATGATTTAGGGGTTACAACATAGTAAATTTATAGGGTTATGAACATTCATTCTTTAGGGGTTACAATAGGATGGAATTTGGGGTTATGAACATTCATTTTATCAAATGATTTACAACAATATATTTAATATTACAAATATTTGATGTTCTAAAAAAATTATACATATAATTAACTCGTGCGCCGCCCGAGATAAAAGAAACTAGCATGTATATGCAATTTAAATGAAATTTTAATTATGCTTTGTTTATTATTAAATTTATATATGATATTTATTATTATTATTATAAAATATTATCAAATTAGATATTCTTTATTATGTTTATATATGATTTTTATTATTATAAAATATTATCTTACTATAAAATAAATTTCAATTGTTAAAAGAGAATGCTACTATAATATTTTGTAATAAATATATTTATATTGTACTTGTTTCACTAATAACAACATTTAGAAAATGATTTTAGGAAAATTGGTTAAATAATCGAAAAATTTTAAGTAAATCATCCAAAGCACCAGAAAATATTAATTTTTTTAAACACAATCATAGAGCATATTTTAACCTTCTTATTTTTAATATGTAATTTGATATAAACAATTAATCAATTCAGAGTGAGGCGTGGTTGTAACCATAAAAATTGCTTGCAAAATAAGGGGTGAAATTGAGCAAAATGTATAAAACAGGGCATAATTAGAAAAGAATGAAAAATTACGGGTTTAAGAATATAAAATGCAGTCTATTTTTTCACAAAAAGGGGGGAGACTTCAATAACCAATAAATGACAAAAGAGAGGGAAACAAATACCGTAAACATTTGTCTATTAAAAAAAAAACTGTAAATATTTGTGGTTTCTCTAAGGAACCCAACAAATGGCGGCATCGGAATCAACTCCTACAAGAGAAGAAGAAGAAGGAGAGCAACTGGAAGAAGACCGTTTTGTCTCTTCGCATCACCCTTCCGCACCGCCCGATGAGGTTGCTAATCAACACCTAAGCCATGTTTTCTCTTTGCTCATCGTTTTTGTGTTCTCCAATCTAAGATTCTACAAGTTAGGGTTTTAGTTAACTTTGAATTAGCTTAAATTTGCTTTTTTTAATTTAGTTTTGAAAATATGCCTGCAATTTTGAATTTATTTTGTTAACGACTCTTTTTTTCCTTCTTTCTTTTGATGTAGTTATTTGATATTTCCACAACTGTTGATCCGAGTTATGTAATTTCATTGATAAGGAAACTTCTTCCAGTTGAACCAAAGAACGTTGATAATACTGAAATTCGGGGATCAAATTGTAATAATGAAGTTGTAAATTCATCAAATGATAGTTGTAAAAGCATGGGTATTGTTGATGATCCTACTAAATCTCATTTTCGAGGGGAAGGTGATGAAGATTCGCATAAGGAGGAAAATGCTCGTTTATCAGCTGGGGAAGAGGTCTGGGAGGAGTGTGGTTGTGTTCTGTGGGATCTTGCTGCAAACCAAACTCATGCTGAGCTCATGGTACTTGAACTTGCTCCTTGTCTTTATGGCATTTTAAGTGAAAATAATAGTACAATTTGTTTAAGTGTTAAAGATTACTGGAGATTAGGTATATAAAACTGAAATATAAAGAAGATAGATGGTTGTTCTATATACTGTTGGTCTCTGTCACCCACTTCTTTAGCTATTTAGGTGCTGAAAATCATAGATTAGGAACAAACGATTTATTAAAAATAATAGGGGAATGTACTGTTGTTTGATTGTAATTCAAGAGTTTCTAGTTTTACTTGTTGTATTGTATGCCCTGGGCTCACTCAATTATATCTATGCAGGTGCAAAATTTTGTACTTGAAGTTCTTTTAGCAAACCTTATGGTTACCCAATCCGTTCGTGTAACTGTAGGTTACAAATTTTCCCCTGTTTTAATTTCCTATCTTGATTATTTAGTTGGTCACTAGGTGGTTCTTAGGGACTTTGATGCATCACGCATGAGAGTTTTTATGTCCTTTCTTTGTCTCAGGAGATTTGTCTCGGAATTATGGGAAATTTAGCTTGCCATGAAGTTCCCTTGAAGCATATAGTCTCTTCAAACGGACTAATTGCTGTGATAGTAGATCAGTTGTTTTTAGATGACACCCAATGTCTATGTGAAGCTTTCCGGTAATTTAGAGTTAATCATATATTATGTTTTATGTTTACTTGCTTATAACCGAACATTATAATTTCTCCCTTTTCTTTTTCACTCTAAATATTGTTATTTTGTTTGCTATGCTGTCCTGATCTCTATGTTGATCTTCTTTATGGTTCTTTTAGGCCATGGTTATTCTAACACGATTGTTATGATACTCGTTGTTTTATTTAACCATATGCATAGTCACAACAATTTTCTTGGAAGACATTAAAATCTAGTCTTCAACCTATTGGAATTTCCTTTTTTCTTTTGTCATTTTACTCTGCAAGTAATTAGCATATTAGATGCCTAGAGAAGGGGATGAGAACATTTGCTCTTTGTTCTGAAATGAAAGTACCGCATCCTGCAAGCAGTGTTGTCAAGGTCGTAAGGCACACTCTAGGCACTAGAATCTGGATATTGCTTGCAAGATGTGGAAAAAGCATTTGCCTGATTGAAGTAAGGCACAATATGTGAATGTGTTTGTGTATACATGTAAAATAAGTTTAAAATATATAGTTATTATAATAAACTCTAAATATTGGTGTAGTTTATCCACAGAACATGCAAAAACTTTAATTTTCATTTGTTGGCCAATATACATGATTTCCTTATGGCCCATATTTGTTGATGAGTACACATATTGAGGATTAAGAGTCTGATTTTATCTATTTCTACTAGTAAAGGTACAACTAATGAAAAAAGTTAAAAAAAAAAAAGAAACCAAGGAGAATTTTTATTGAATTAAATTTTTTATATCTATTGTCTAAAAAAGAATACAACCTAGTTGTGTGCACGATCAAATTCACCTATCTCAAAAGGGTTTGAGGCACTTATGTTGTCTGGCACTAAGGCCCAACCCCTAGGTGCATGCCTTGACAACAGGAACAGATTTCCTCTGCCCCTAAGTGTGCCCCCTAAATTTCATTGGTCCAAATGTTAATTTTTTCCTTAAAACACAAAAGTTATTCAGTTTCCCTTATGTACAATAGTGGTGGTTTCATCTTTTGTGTTCAACCTAAAAGCTTCTTTTTTCTATCAAACTTCATTTCTTCTTTGCATTTTTTTCAGATGCAAATATGGGAGATATTTTATTGAAGCGAAAGTAATCTATAAGTTTTTACCATATCTATAATTTTTATTAAAAAATTGCTACTTCAGTTGCTAAACCACTTGAAGAAGATTATTCTAAGAATAAGTCATCAAGACCACTAAAATTAAAATCCGAAAACTCAAAATTAATTCATCAGTTTATAAATTGCATGAATTCAATTTACGACTTCATAGACCAGAAAGAACCAATAAAGAAACATATGGATTTGGATAGATTACTGAGGGAAAAGTCCGGTGATTGGAGGATTTTCGCGCCAAAGAGAAGAATACTAGCACAAGAGAGAACCACCATGGCTTTTTGTAAGAGAAATTGAACAACTTTTATGTTCTAAGAAAATAACACATGAACCAATGAATTTAGGGGCGCATTTAGGGGCAGGGAAAAGGGGCAAAGGAAATCTGTTCTGACAACAGTGACATCATGTAATATGTTCTTCAGTTGCCTATCATAGTTACATGCATGTATTTAGCTCTAACTGTTTTGGTTCTGCACCACTCTTATAGATCATACTCTGTGACAGGCTGTTAAGTTCTGGTCTTCAAGGTGGTGAATGCATAAAATGGGCAGAAGCATTGCAGTTTGAACACATTTTAAGCCGCATTTTATGGGTCATGGAAAACACGTTAAATCCACAGCTTATTGAAAAGGTTATACCAACATCTACTATTCATTTCTTCTGTAAAATTCCAGTAAATCTTTCTAACTTGTACATGCACAGGGTCATATTCATACCATTAACGGTATAGGCTGGTTTCAAAAAAATGATCTTAGAATTGAAAAATTCTTTGCTGTAGCAACCATGAGTGACCGATCTATACATTTTATAGTTTTTATTTAGTAAAGGGTGATTATCTGAGGATGTTAAGTACAAATTTGATAGAGAATTGTTGGGTTTCCTGTATGTTCAAGAGACCATTGAATTTTTGGATATTTTGGATTCTATTACTGCGTGGTGCTTAAGTTAGTACCTAATAGAGTCATGAATAATGCTCTTATGTTTGAAAATGAAGAGGGTTAAGTTTGCTAAGCATATACTAATTCAAGTTCATATGTCATTTTGGAATTTTGTTACTTTTTTCTTTGTAAATTCCTGTATTTTTTGTGATGGAATCTAAAGAAAGTTTTTCTAACAGAGTGTTGGACTTCTATTGTCCATGATAGAAAGTCAGAAGGAAGTTGAGCATATTCTTCTCTCGCCTTTGATGAAACTTGGTTTAGCAAGCGTACTGGTTAATCTTTTAACTTTTGAGATGAGCAAACTTACAAATGACAGAATACCTGAAAGGTACTATTCTATCTTATCTGCATCGAAAGAGTTGAAAGTTTAGTTTGAAATGAAATGAGTTCTGGACTGTTAACAAGCTTATTTCTCTTGTCCCACATGCTTTTATGTTTGAACCTTTTAAAATTACACACCTTATCCAATTGAAAAATTTTGGGGAAACTGATTTGATGAGCATCTGCTTTCCAACAAGCTCATTTTGCACTGGTTCGGGTTCCACTTTGACAGAAGCCTCATCAAAGAGCAATTTTAACACACTCACAGTCAAAGACATGTCTATGCTGTTCTGGCTAGTAGTTGTGTTATACACAACTGTATAAACAAACACAGTTACAACATGGCTGAGATTCACAAAAGTTATATTCTGTGCTTGGAGTCTTCTTTCTTTCAGTAATGTGATAAAGCCGTGGAAATCATTCTTCCTTTTGCTTGAAATTCTGGTCTGCAGTCTGCTTGTGGCTTTATTATGCTATATAAACTGTCCATGAATGTAAACATTGGATCTGGATTTAGCTGGTACCTGGTAGCATACTTTCATGCTTGACAGCTACAAATGCTTGTGTGAATTAAAATGGGATAACCAATAAGTTCTTCTTCTGATGATAATGGTTATATTGAATAAAAAACTGTCTTTTTTCTGTTAGATAACGGAATGCTAAACGCCTTGATGTTTGATTTACATCCAATATCAGGTACCCTGTTCTTGATGTTATTCTTCGTGCACTTGAAGCCCTCTGTGTTATAGATGTATGTTCTCAGGAAATCTGCTCAAATAAAGAAATTTTCCAACTAGTCTGTGACTTGATCAAATTTCCTGATAAAGTTGAGGTAATTTGCAACTCTTTCGTTACTGTAAAAACTGATATATGTTATAGACTCTTGAGTTTGTCAATTATTGGTTGTCTTGTTCATTCTCTGTTTCTGAGTGCTTGGAGATTCCTTTACTTGAATTGCATGTTGAAATTAGAATCTATACTCCTTTCGTATTCATTTCCACTAAATACAATAAAGGCTACTTTGCTTTGGCATCATGAAATAAATTGTGATAGAAAGCCTGCATTAGGTGAATTCTTCCTTATTATTGACTTTGACATTCTTACCTTTTCCATGTTTAAGGAATATTTGTCTTTCTTCCCGGTAAAAGATTGGGATCATGTAATAAACATCATTTGTTGGCTGGAGTTCTACACATTAAACAGTCTTGGATGATAATGCTCGCTGTTAATGTTTATTTTTCAGGTCTCTACCTCCTGTGTGACTGCTGGACTTTTAATTGCAAATATTCTGTCTGATGTTCCTGATCTAGCTTCAAGCATATCACAAGGTATATTGTTTATATTTTCTATCTATACAACTTCTCTCTGCGTTATGAGTTTTTGCATAAATCTGGACTGTTATCAAATTTTACGAGTATTGACACCTCAGGGCTACCCAGATTTGCCTTTCTTGCAGGGACTGTTTGATATTTTCCCATTTACTTCAGATGATTCTGAAGCACGATGTGCACTATGGAATGTTATTGCAAGGTTCCTAGTTCGAGTGCGAGAAGATGAGATGAGTGCTTCTAATCTACGCCAATATGTGTTTATTCTATTGAGCAAATCTGATGTGATAGAAGATGATCTTTTTGATCACCAATTTGATGAGAAAAAGGAAAATGAGAGCTTGGCCACCTCTGGCAGAAAATCAGATGCCCGAATTCTTGCTGTATCCTTTTGGTTTGACTTTCATTTGACATTGCCAATAGTTAAGCGAAGATATATTAGAGAACTGCCAATTTATTGCACTCATATATTATATTTCTACTCTTGCAATATCTGTGTTTCCCCTGACCTTTGAAACAGCTTAGAAGGATAACCAGCATATTGAACAAGTGGAATGCTTTAAAGGATTTTTGTGAGAAGGATATGATGGAGGATTACGCAACTAATGAAAAAATTGGTAGATTGTTGGATATCTGTCATGGACACAACATGTAAGCTCCTCATCCTATCTGTAATTGTTACTTCTAGCAATGTTCCAAACGATGGCCCTAGATTTTGTCATAATTTTGCAAAATTTTGGTATCCTGAGTTATCATGCTCAAGTAAAAGTTTAGCTACAATTTTATTTATCAGTGTAAATTTCGTAATCAGTTAGTTATGCCTGGACACAAGCCTGATTTAGCACATTGTTATTGCTGCTTGCTCTTTCCTTTGGTTTTGCAAGCTTGGATACGGCATGTTACCAAACATGCATTTGATAATTTCATGTTGCAGATCTGGTACTTCTGAATAATCTTTCTTGGGGCAACATTACTGAACATACAAGTCCATGAATCATTCATTCAACTTGCTCATATAGAGGTGAATAGAAACTTTAATGGGATCCTTTCTTATCTTTTGAAGCTTTGGACATAATTCATCATCCAATTAAGAGATGCTTTATGAGGTAAATATCTATTAAACCTAAATATATTCCTACAATTAATAGTTGCGAATAAGAAAGCCTAATAATTGAGTGTCATAATTGGCCAATAAAAGGAAGAAGATATAATTTTTTTTATTGTATATCTGGATTGGGTCATTACAGATACTTGTGAAACAAATGGAAAATCACAGGTTCTAAGCAGAACCAGTTCTTTTTCCATTCATAATTCAAGTGATAAATAGAAATGAAAATCACAACATGGAAACAAAGAGTACAACCAAATTCATTATGACATAAGCGAGTATTGTTTTCCTTTTTGGGCCTTAGGAAATAAGAGAAATTCCACTGCTCAACAGATCATCTGCTAAAATCTTGTTTGCAGCTTCTGATGGGTGGAATCCATCCCAGAAAACATATTCAGATGCATTTGCGCATGTCCCAATGGATTTGGGATTGCACAATATTGATGTTTCCAACAATCCGGTTCCACAACAAGCTTTTCTTGCTTCTGCAAAACCTGTTCAAACATTGCTTCAACTATCAGTGCCTTGCCTGCAAATTGAACTATTAGTTTCTATAAATACTAAAGAAATGATGATGTACCGTTGTCAGCAGGTTTAGTGACAAGATTATAGAGAGATTGGTAGATGTCAAAGACCACCAATTTAAGGTTGGGGAGCTTTGTCTGTAACCTTTGAGATGTTGCATTGAGCTTGTTGTTGAATGAAACTGCTTCCGTATTTAACTTAGCCACACACTCGTTGCTATCTGACCCGAAAACTGTTATGGCTGCTGGTAAGCATCCCAACGGTGGCAATGTCGTCACTCCAATTTTCCTTGCTCCGAGCTTGTACAAATTCTGTCACACAACTTTTCAACTTTAACCAAGTTGTAATCACATGTTTGAAGACCCCTTATTTTGAGCTTTTTGAGGGCTTGATTTAGTCATCTCTGAATTCATTGTGCTTTTAAACATATGTGCAACAATGGGAGTCTTTCTTTAGGGTTAGATTATTTTAGATTTCTATGTTTTGAAGATTTTTGGACGTAACAGAGAGAAACCTGAATGAAGTTAGCATATGATTCAATGAGAACATCCGAGAATTGATCAGGTGTATAGGACTTGTATAAAAGAGGATTAATGTAATAGTTTTGAAGAAAATCACTGCTCCCAGAACTGATAAGGTAGATTCCATCCGATATTATTGAAGAAGCATTGGATTTCCCTACAATGGCCACCAATTTATTTTGATACTGCTTGTAGTTCTCCAATTGCTTACTCAATGACAGTGTATGCTGCAAAAACAAACAACACGTATCAAAATCCTTAAGTACAAATAATGCTAAATCTTTTGTTTTCTTTTTACTTTTTTGCTTACATATAACTTTGCCGTAGTCTCATAATAACCAGAAGAAGCTGATGCAAAATTGGCTCCAATTAACAGGTTATTTCCTTTGGCCTTTTTGCTAAGATAAGCTGGTGGGTAATCAGTGAAGCCAATGTTCTCAGCTAACAAAACAAAACCAAATTGTAAGATGAAACAATATAAAAATGAACAAGCAAATTCAAGATGGTGTTGAAAAGGGTTTTATCGGATTAAGAACCAGTGAAGTCCGAGGCTAATTTTCCATTACAGAATCTCCCGGTTGGTTTGTGATTCAAAAAATCCCTCCCATAAGGAGGGAAGTCTGCTTTTATGATAGTGTAGAGGTTATTGTTGTTTCCTACATCAACAACCGAGTCCCCGAATATGAACATGGCAGGAACAAGGGGTTGTCCATTAGCCATTGTGAGCACAAATGCAAAGAGCACAAATACAACTATGAAATTGCTTGAAAACTTCATTTTCTTGTGTCTGTTGGATGCACTTAAGAGAAGTGATTGAAAAATGAGAAGAGGTTGGAAATGGCAACTATGTATATGAATTGGTATGAAGTTCTGTATATATACAGTTTGTTGATGAAGTATTTCATGATTGAAATTTCTATTAAAAAAGTCCGTTCAGTTGCTATAATTCCAAATCCCAAATATTTAATTAATTTTTTGTATTATAGGTGTGATTAACATGTGCAAGTCTTGGGGTAATTTGAGTCAGGACTTACTGAGATGATTCATGTTCAATGTAAGCTGCCATTGATGTTGCTGTATAAAAAGTTTCTTTGGGAAATATGGGTAAAGCCAGTCTGGAATGTATATTTGACGATAGATGTTGCACCGGAAGCCAATTTTTTTTAGGTAATCATGCCCAAAATTAGAAGAAGAGAAGTTGAGTGTTAGGATAAAAGTATATTAAAAGTTTTTAAGTTTTTTTTTTCGTATTTGGAGGTAATCTAAAAAATAATTAATTACAATAGACATCCTTAAATTATGATTTAAAATTATTTTAAAATTTTTTAGAATGGTTTCTAAATTTTAAAATGTTCTAATTGAATCTTCAAAGTGTCAGTATTATATCAATCAAGTCTTTTTATCAGTCTAATCGCTAGTTTAGGTGTTAAATTTTATCTTGAATTTGACACGGTACGTAGACCATATTTTTAACATATATATATTTCATAGATAACTTAGATCTAACGTGTTACAAAGCAAACAATGTTATTGAAATATAGGAGGGCTTTTTCTATAACACTTCGTATCCAAGTAATATGTGATGTAGCTATATACACATGTAAAATTTAATTAAGTTATATTTCACGTCAAATTTGAGTTAGTATTTAATTTCTTAACCAATGATGAGGTTAATGAAAGACTTATTTGATGTTGGTATTTTGATAACTCAATCAAAATGTTGTAATAAATACGATTAACCAATTAAATTAATGGTTTCTTTAGCTAGTAAAGTATGGGTTATAAAATTGGGATGTGGTGGTAGTGAAAGGGAGAAATTGCATAGTTAAATGGGCATTAGTTCCAACTAACTAAACCCTAGTGGCGTGTCTTGATGAGCTTTCACTTTAGGCTGTCCTAACTTCTGCTACACCCTTTTTTTTTCCATCTGTTTTTGCCCAATTTCAGAACAAAGGTCAACAAAAATAATGGGACCTTGCATTTACATTACAAACAAGATCTTCACTCACTCACTCACCCTTTGGTTTCTTTTATATATTTTGTATTGCGTGCCCTCTCATTTACTACCACTTCCCCAATCACTTTCACATACTGTAAATTTCAACCATGGTTCGACAGATAAAAGAGATTGGACACCCTTTCTTACATACAAAACTATTTATACCCAAACCCTTCCTATTAGGGGGTTTGCAGGAATTGCAGAAAATGGCCTCCACCCATATTCACAATGCTCATCTTTCCCTTCAAACAGTTTAAGTATGTTAAGAGGCAATCATAGATTATAGTGGTTTCTTGCTTCTTCCATCTTTTTAACTCAATTGGGTTTTCATTTTTCCGGTACAAAATAGATTGTAACATGAACATCAAGATTAAATTAAAAATATTAGTAAGGTTTAAATTCCCAACCTGTTACATGTGCAACACTTTCGTTAAATCTGGGTTGTCAACTGGATTCTTTTGCCTATAAGTTTAGTTATATAAAACTAAAAATCCTGCCCAAACTGAGGCAACACGGGGATGTAGCTCAAATGGTAGAGCGCTCGCTTTGCATGCGAGAGGTACAGGGTTCGATCCCCTGCATCTCCATTTTATATCCATTTAACTGGCTACTCTATAAATACTATATTGGGTATGATTAACCCATAATAATAAAAATATCTTTAATTTACAAAATAAATTATATATTATTTTTGTTATTTATATATTTTATGAAAATAATAAGATTTTAGGTGAAACAATTATAATTTTTAACATTTGTATTTTATCATTAAAGTATTTATATCAAATTTGTTATTTAATTTTGTTTTTTACCCACAATCTACACTATTATTTAAAAGTTTTTGATTGAATTTGTCTCCTGCAATCGAATCCCAGCTAAGTTATGAAATTATCAAAAGCTCAACATTTTAATAAAGCAATAAATATAATTTTGACTGGCTACTCTATAAATACTATATTGGGTATGATTAACCCATAATAATAAAAATATCTTTAATTTACAAAATAAATTATATATTATTTTTGTTATTTATATATTTTATGAAAATAATAAGATTTTAGGTGAAACAATTATAATTTTTAACATTTGTATTTTATCATTAAAGTATTTATATCAAATTTGTTATTTAATTTTGTTTTTTACCCACAATCTACACTATTATTTAAAAGTTTTTGATTGAATTTGTCTCCTGCAATCGAATCCCAGCTAAGTTATGAAATTATCAAAAGCTCAACATTTTAATAAAGCAATAAATATAATTTTGAGAGTACTTTTATTTTTTTTACATACAAATTAAAAAAAATATACATACACATGATGATATTTGAACCCAAATCCTTAAATTCTTCCTTCCAACTCTACCATTTCAACCAAAACCACGTTTAATTTTTATGTCAATTTTTTATAGATTGAGTTGATGTTACTTGTTAACTAGGTTCTAATTTGATTGTAAAATTACCAAAAACTTGTTCATTTTACAAAATAACAAATATTATTTTAAGAGTATTTATGTTTTCTTTTTCATATTTTGAGAAATCTAAAAATATATACATAATAGGAATCATAGAATTCAAACACCATAATTTTCACAAACTCAACTTTATCAAAACCACATTTCATTTTTATAATAAAATTTGGAGGAAACTACATTCAAAATCATTAATCTATTAGTAAGTTTATGTTTTAATTACTTAATTTCAAAAAAGTTACAAAATGGTCACTAAATTATTAGGATGTTTTCATTTAAGTTATCTAGCTGTTAAAATAGCTACTGTATGACTTTCCATGTTCTCACTGTCTGCACCAATTAAAAACTCTTATTTCCCTTCTCTTTTATAGTTCAATTTTTTTTTTCATGAAACAACTTTGGATATTACGAATTTGTAAACTAAAATCCAAACAGTTTTCTTCTTCGATCTTCAAGATTGACCGTCATATGAACTTTGATCTAAGGTATGCTCTTCTCCTCATTGATTGGTATTGATCTACCGTATCAACCGTCGAATCGTCGCTTGAAACTCTCTAATCAGACTTTTTTTTAAAAAAAAGAAAAAAAAAGTTTAATACCCTAATAACTTAAATAAAATTTTTTAAATAGTTTAATTACTTAAATAAAAATATTTAAATAATTAAATAATATTTTTTAAAATTAAGCCTTAAAGTTTGATAACTTTTGTTACATAAGATTCTTTGTGCGCAATATTACTGATATCATTGACTGTTGAGTAAACATTTGGATTCAACTGGAGCTCCAGTCCAGTGCAATTAAGCACCTTTTTAGTGCAAACGCACCATTTTGAAGCATTTGGATTGCTTCAGTTCAGCGTGTTTAATCACATCAACTGCACTGCACTGATCGTCTACATTTTCACTGGAGCTTCAAGCTCCAGTCCTTCCACTGGCATCAAAGTTTCCAACAAGGAAAAACATTATTCTTTATTCAACTTCATTTTTTATTATATTTTATTTAAAAACAAAATAAATTTAATTAATAGAATTGGTAATTTTATTATTATATAATAAATCATTAAACATATGTCTTATTATTATGATTAATATGATCAATTAATTATATGAATAAAAAATAATATAATATAATATTTTATTAATTTATAATTTAATATAATAAATCCAACTCCAATAGATGACAAGGAAGTCTAAAGCTCCTCCATTTTCACAAGAGCTGCTGAATTAGGCATCTCTCAAGATGATTCTCCTCTTAAATCATTAGAAAGAAAATCAATGCCCAATGCTAAGTAGAATATTTATTATTTGATTACAGGGGAAAAAAGTCGGAAAATTACAACATTACAAGAAAATTGAATACCCCATTTTATGCACCTTTCTCTCAAAGTCACCACCATACGTTATGAATTTCTCTACCTCATCAACCCACCCTTTCTGGGTTGCCTTTTTCAGCTCATCCTTTATTTCCCCATGTTAGTTTTACTCCATTTTGTTGGTTACTACTTGTTAGGCACTCCTCATTTTTTCTTACTCTCATCATAGCCCAAGGTTAATTCTTTCCGACATCTTTATGATGTCGGAGTGAATCTGATCGCCTCCTATCTCGTCCCCGGTGGCACCAGATGCAACACGCATTATGTCTTCGATCAGAGCGAAATTTCCCATGATGTCGACGTGTGACCCACTCTCGATCCCCCTCCCTTCCATCAGACTAGTTGGCGGCTTGTGCCGGTACTCCCTGATGTATGTGGCAATACCAGATGGATTGAACCGGGTTCGTCCTCTCCAACCTTTCGCACACATGAAGCCGGCACTTAGAACCGGTACACTCTCGTCCCCGTCTGCAAAATAGACTCCACCTTTCAAGCAGCTACCATCTTCTCCGTGGACTGAGTTATCAATCTGGTATGGAATGCTTTTGCACCTACTGTTAGGTGATAGCTTGTACACGTATGATCGTTCAGTCGGAATTCCGACACCATACATGCAATATATCTCCATGTCCGGAGCATCAGATAATCTGAAAAGCAATGTGCTTAGAATCTATATATCCATTACATATACATACAACTCAAGTGTAATTATGTGTACTTACTTCGTTTCAAGTGGATTAGACCAGTATTTGTAATGGTTGTATTTAGGGTCATCAAGATTTTCAGCTATTCCATGTGAAAAATGAGCTTCGGCTCGTCTCATCATTTTCGGTGCCACAAACCGAAGCAGATCAAGAAGAGTTGTAGTTGTGTAAGCTTTATCTGCTGCAACATTTTGGATGCTTTGCCTGCTCATCTCATCATATTCAGTCCATGCCTCTCCACACGAAAAGTTATTGAAATTTTCGGAAGTACTCGTTCGCGAAAATACCTAATAATGAAACATAATTATTGATTGCCACTACGGAAGCGGCTTTTCTTCTATATTTTCCTGGGTACATTTCAAAAGAGATAAAGGTTAAATATAATACCTTTGAATCAGAAGTGGGAAGCTTTGAGGAATGTAAAATTGAGGCTGGCTTGCCGAAAGAGATTATTCTTCCATAGTTAGCAAGATCTTTGACTAGGAAGCCTCTCTTAACGTCACTGTTGTTGACATTATTAGTGGTTAGAGAGGTCTTAGAATGACTTTTCTTGGAGAAGTCACAAACATGACCTTCTTCAGGAGACCGGTCCATGTTTCCCCAAATGACCTCTCCACCTTTAGGCAGCAATGACACGATGGAGTCCCATGTCCGAGCCATCCGCATAACACGTTCAAATGTTTGAAGGCCCAAAATCTCGGAATCGAAAACTCCCGGAGCCATAGCTCTACAACAAATATGGTATATGTTTCATGCACAAAACATCAAGTAAACTATGTTTCATCCACTCAACTACTACTACAAGGAAGAGATGGAAAAGCTAACCTGATGTAAGAAACATCTTTGCCCTCAGCAGAGAACAAATTACTAACAGCCTTTGGAACACCGAGAAACGCAGGGCCAATGTTCATGACGGCCTTGATGTGCTTGGCACACCAACCTGGACCACCACCGCCCCCCATAGGAGGAGGTGTTTCAACCCATTTAAGGAAGTGAAGAAAATAGATGACCCCCATGGAATGGGGCACCGCTACCACTTTCTTATACCCATTGCTTATATACATTAGCTCAATTTTACTTTTCAGCCTAGTAAGAGCATGGTCCCGAATCTGCTTTTCCCCAATAAAAAATACATTTATTAGTAATCGCTCGATTTAATATCTTATAATTAAGGGGTTGTTTTCATCCAAATTCTTATTTCTGCCAACTGCTAAGCCTAAAGGAGCAGTGTTTTGTTGAGATGGACATGAAAATAACACAATGCAAGAAGCAGAGGGTTAGCCGTTATATTTATACCTCTGTATTCTGGAAAGATAGCCTCCAATCATAAGCAGCCATATGCAAATTCTTGCCCTCATAGCCGATTTTCGCCAAATTTTCAATGAGAACAGCCCACACGAAATATCCAGGAGCAAAATAGTCGGCTCCAACCAGCCCCGGAACGGCACGAACTCGGATTCCTTGTGGGTCAAGGCCAGTTTCATAGTGCAAAGATAAGTGCTCCAACAAACACAAAGGCCTAAACATCAATCAATTTCAATCTCAAGAAAGTCATTAAATGAGCAAATGATGAAACTGTTAGTAGTATTTTTTTTAAGTACCTTTTGAAGATCTGAGTGAAGCTACCACCACCCCAAAGGCGTTTACGAAACAGACCATCGGCACAAGGCCTGCCTTCCCAAAGCTCTAGGCCACCGGTGACAATGCCAGGGACTAAAACGACAGGGTGAAGGGCCGTCAAGCCTTCACGCTTAAGCCTCACTCCGGGGCCTGGTAATTCAGGAACCCGAAGCAATGTAACCGGAAAGCAGTGGTAGAAGAACAAAAGGAGCCACCAAGTGGTGCAAAGGTAACCAATAATCCAACAGCAAGAATCTAAGCACCTCCATTCTTTTGGTTGCCTCTTAGGTTGTTTTCTCTTCTTGTTGATTTCCAAGGCAAAGTTGTTAGCAGAAAGGACATCCTCTTCCTTCTTGTCGAGTTTTTCATCAATCTCAAAAGATTCATACCCCACTGAAGTACACTTAACCGCTGACTCTACATAGCATAGTTTCCTAAACCTAAGAACAGAGGCCATTTCCGACAGACAATAAAAATCGTAGAATTCACTGAAAAGCACAACAACAACAAAAGCTACCCATCAAAGGGGAAAACACAAAAAACATGAAAACATTACAAACAATGTAAGAACAAGAACTTCTCACTAATATAAAAATACAAGCGTAGACAAACAAGTGAATTATTATAAAGGTGAGAGAATTGTGGAGAGCATTTAATTAAAGATTGTGCGTTACTGAAAGGGGAAAAGAACACTTGTTGAAGAAGAAGAAGATATGGGTGAGCCTGAAAGGCGGGTAAGAAACAAACAGGGACTCACAGAGATAAGAAACAAAAGATAAGATGGGATTCTTCTATCATAGGTTTTTAGAGAATGTAAGTATGGGTAGTGAAAGAGAAGGAAGGTGGGTGTGGAGGCGGAGGGAGGGACTGTATATACATAGATAGGTGGAAGATGGAAAAGGGTATAACAAAATTTGTTTAGTGATATTGAATGACACTTGTCTTGGTCCTTTACATGCATGAGCTGAGCTGATCACCCTTTATCATCACCTGTCACCTTTTCTGTACAGTCGAAGTCTCTCTTAGCTTACGCTTTCATTTCTTAGGTATTCACAATGTAAATGCAAATGTATTCCTATGTGTATGACTTCAACATCATTCATTAATTATGTTCTGGGATTACTCATTTATGGTTACTCCTATTTTACTGACTTAATTTTTTTTTAATTTTATCATTTTAAAAAATAAATAAATTAAATTAATTACTTTACCATTAAAATAAGAATAAGTCCTATTTCGAGTGATTAACATATAATTTATCTTAATTTTAGAATTATTAACCTTACCATTTAACACTAGAATCACCAATTTAATTAGTTTAGAATGACCAAATTAATAAAAAGAAAATTAGGCGACGAAAATAAAAATAATCTTATTTACGTAATTAACCGATACCTTTTATTTTAAATTTTGACATATAATTATAGTTTATATTATTTAATTAAAAAATTTTAAAAACTATTTTTAGATATAAACAATCTTATAATAAAATTAATTACTCTATTGTTTTAATTTAGTTGGTGTTTGGTTAGTTAATTACATCAACTTGCCAACATGAATAATGAATTAAGTCTTGTCATCCTCCATCAGACCATAAATGTTAAATTTATCATGTGTAGGTGAAACAAATAAAATTTATTTAAGTAATATTTGTTTTGAAATAAAAATAAATTGATTGATTATAATTATAATTTTAGAAGCGTGATTTTTCAAATATGAAATTCTTATAATCCTACTACTACTTTTTAATTGTTATAAATTAGTGGAGAGGAGATGTGACTTGAATCATATTTTTGGGTTAATATCTAACAATTTTATCACTTTAATTGTCACTCCGTAATTATATGTTAATAAATTTAATTGATATTTAAACATTTTAATTATTTATATTTATTCTTAATATTTGAAAAATTTATGCATAAATTATATAAATGAATATTTGTTTCTTAAAAAGAATGGTAATTTTACTTTAAAACAAAAGCAGTTTTACTATGTTTCATATTCAAAACTGTAATTGCGAATGTGTTCGGATTTATATTATATCACTTATTAATAAATATTTGACAAAAAATAAAAAATTATAAATAAATGGATTAATACTTATTTTTAAAGGTTCTAAGCTGTGGTTCTGTATAGAATACAAATCAGGGAGGGATTCAAGATTTTACTTCAAAGGGAATGGAATTTTTAAATTCGAATGATCTATTTTTTTAACATAAAAAACTGTTAGTTTTTCTCGAATATTTTTTTCCTTATCAAACAAACTAATTTAATGTTTTTTAAAAAGTATGAACGATTTAACTGTAAAAAATTTAAAAGGAAAAAAAATCACATTATATAAAATTAAATATTTCTTTCCAATATGCAAAAAAGAATAACTAATACTATACTAAAAATTTCATAAATATCATTATAATTCCAAAAATTAAATTAAAACGAACTTGGCCTTAGTCCCGTTTCTCAATACTAGGCATCCTAAATTACACCATTTGCTTTTTCATAAGATCGAGCTCATCAATTATAAAATCTATTGAAAATTCTTGAGCTATCTTTTTTCTGATGTATGCCACCAAGTAGATTGGAAGAAAATCATCTTCCATACTGTTGTGAAGCCTTGTCTTCACAATTTTCATGGCTGAAAATGTTCGTTCGATTGTTGCAGTAGACATGAGAAGAGTTAGCACAAGACAAATAGTTATATAAAGAAGAGGATAAATACTTGACTTTTTTGTCTTAGCTAGCACTTGACATAACTCGACAACTATAGAAGCTTTCTACAACTCCATGCTTTGATGATCATCAAGTTGAAAATGCTCCAATTGAATCTTCATGTGTAGCTTTTATTGCTCCGTAAAATCATTCAAATAAAAATCATTTATAAGCTTGCAGATATCTTCCACTCGAAAAGCTTTATAATTATCGCTTGGATCCAAAGCGGAGCTAAGAACAAGTTACTCCACTACCTCATCATTAAAGCGAGAATTCATTTCTGTTAGCAATGAATCGATACCAGTAATGAATATATCAAACCGATAATGATGCTCAATAGTGAGGTTATCTCTTTGGATGCAAGACCGACCTCGCCTATATTTGGATGAAGCACTTAAATTGGGGACTTTTATCTCATGATCTTTACAAAATGACTTCATTTTCTCAAACGAAGGATCCCACCCATGTTCTCTGGATTTCTAGAGAAGCATTTTAGTTGATGACACCAACTACATCGCTTTTAGTATATCTTGCGATTTATACTGCAATGCTTGACAAATATCATCAGTGATTCCAAGCATCTCAATCAAGAAATGTAAGATGAAAACAAATTCAACGAATGCCATTGCATCATATATTCCATTAGCTTCACTCTTTTGAGTAAGGTTGCCGAACTTGATGGTATCTTGTAATACAACATAGACGGAATCGAACATCCTCATCAAGCTATGGAGAGAAACTAAATGAGATCCCCATTGGGTATCGCCTGGACATTGGAGAGTACTAACTTGATTTTTCCCTTTTCTAGTTTTAAGCTCACCACTGTCAATCAACCCCGCGATATAAGATGCCCCAATGTCTCTTAATTGATCATGACGTTTGCTTGAAAAAGAAACCAAATTGATTATACCAGTTGATTATACCAGTAAAGTATGAAAAATATTGAAAAATAGGAATAACCTCCTTGGATGCAGCTACTAAAGTTAATTGGAGACGATGAGTAAGACAATGAACATAGTATGTAAATCAACACTTTTTAGCAAATAACACTTGCAAGCCATTCCATTCGCCATTCATATCACTTGCACCATCATATCATTGACCATGAATATCATCCACATTAAGGAAATGACATAAAAGAACTTCACATGTAACCTTCCCGACTCGATTTAGACGTTAGACCCGAATTTGAAAGATTACATCTGCCACTGAAATGACCTAGTACAGTAAGAGTTTATAAAACAATCAATTTAAAATATTTATTTATCTTAGAAGAAAACTTAGCTTACTTTTAGGAAAACTAACGAGAGTTAACAAAATCCAATTAATTTTAAACTTGTCCTCGTAACGGTGACTATTTTTGAAAACTTAGTTAAACTTATTTATTCTTCCAAATTTTATTTATAATCTAGTAGCGGAAAAGTGATTTTTAACTTAGTTTTATTAAAACTATATTTCATGCTTAATTAATCAAAAACCATATCTTAAATTAAGTTAAATGTCATGCATGCTAAATAAAACTAAAACCTAAGTCTCATGCCACAGTTAAAAAATAAATTCATACAATCTTTGAATAATAAACCATCAAACAATAAATCTAAAATATTTATATAGAAAAACATATCTGAGCTGAGACTCTCAGAATTTCATGTTTGCATCCTAACCTGGTGGGTTATCTGAAAAGATGAAAATTAAAAAGGGAGTGTGCTATGAAGCTCAGTATGAGTTTCATCACAAGAAAAACCAGTGCAAACAGTCGATAAGTCATTCTAAATAATAACACATATAATAATCGCTGGGAACTAGTGAATTAGAGTGCTAATTTTTCATATTATCAAAGTATCTCAAAATTCATAATATCAATTTTAGAATGTCGGTATTTCAGTTCACTTAACAATTTATACATAAATATAAATATGTCATCACAAAAAATATATTTTGAATGCACATGCTTTATGAATGCCATATAGTTTCAATTTAATAGAATAGATCCTACCCCTCTACTACACACCACACTTTGAGAACTCATCCAACCTTATAACTCTGGGTTGTTGATAAACCATTGTTGTTTTATTGTTACTCCCACTTGTTGTGAGTGCACAACATATTTGTAGATTAAAAAAAACTACAACTTGGTTTTTAATCGAACCACATTGTTTGCAAATTAAATTGTCACTCTTTCTCGGTACATATCATCCCACCCCATGCAATGCAATATGTCACACTTTATAATAGAATAAATCAACACTAGCAGTACTTATTAGGCCCGGCCCGAAGGTCTGCCCGAAATATGGGAGGGTTTGGGCAAAAATATAGGCCCGAAAAATGTACTTGGGCCAAAAAATAAAGCCCGTTTAAAAAATAGGCCGGGCCTTTGGTAAGGCATTTTTGGCCCCGGGCCGGGCCCGGCCCAGCCTGAATTCACTAAATGACAAAAAAATCTATTTTTTAATATTATTTTCTTATTATTTTCTCCCTATTTTACTATTATGTTGCTACTATTTTGTTGTTATTGTTTGGATATTGTATAAAACTTATTTTATTGTTAATTTTTATTATTATTTTAAAGACATTTGCTAATTTTGTTATTATTTTAGAGGCATTTGCTTGTTAAGTTGCATCTATTTTAGATTTATTTAAGTATACATATTTTTTAAAATTTATTTTTAATTTGTTGAGAAATATTTATTTTGATGTTTTTAATATTTTTGATGGTTTATATATATTTTAAAATTATATAAATAATATAAAAATTAATATGGCCGGGCTGGGTCGGGCTTGGGTTTTAACATTTTTATTCGGGCCGGGCTTGGTCAAAATTTTAAGCCCATTTTCAGATCGGGTCGAGCCTGGGCCTAGCAAACGGGTCTAAATTTTTAGTTGGGCCTGGCCCGGCCCATGCACATCTCTAGTACTTATGCTTAACATGTATTTGATTCATTCACTAGCAATTAACATACTTTAACAAGTATTTCAATAGAGTGGTGTTAATATTAACACTAATAGGGTATCTGTTTCACAATTGCAGCAGTATGTATATACACTTCATATACAATATAGCCATAACACTTTGGTCTTTAAATCACATATTCCAGAATATCACAAAGTCAGGGACTAAATTGTACAAATAAAACTCTAAAACTATTATGGGCATATATAGAGACTAAATTGAACATATCATACATATACATAATATTAATAATTTAGCCAGTTAGATCATGAATTTTAGCATTAATCATATTATCTAGAGCTTAATTGAATAAAATAAAACACTAAAAATAGTTTGGGAACTAATCAGGGACTAAAATAAACATATTATGAAATTCTGGGTCAAAATTGTAAAATTTGATAATCAGGGGACACAAGGTCGTGTGACCAGATTGTGTGGGAAGCCTTGGGCTGTATGGAAGGGGTACATGGCCGTGTGGCTAGACCGTGTAACAAACTGAAGGCATGTGGAAATTGAAAAATCAAGGTGCAGAGGAGACATAGTCGTGTGGCAAGCCGTGTGAGAATAAAAAAACCTAGGATTTCAGGGGGACATGACTACATGAGAGGCTGTGTAGTCCAAATGGATGGCCCACATGCCCGCGTGGTTGGCTGTGTAGCCTTATTCTAGGGTTGATTTTGCCTCGTTCACTTATAAAATAACACACACCTATCACCAAAGTTTCAAGCGACAATCCTCACGTTTAAATCTAATCTAGGGTATTTAAAATGGGTCATTCAAATTGGATTTCTGCAATAATTAGATATTGTTTTCAAGATTTATCAAGATTACCGGGAAATATCGATAAGATTTGTAAAACATCATTTAATTGATCTTAAAATTAACGCGAAAAGGAATTCTACAGGAATTTAATGTCTAAACATCTGGATTGGACAGTTCTTACGAATTCTTGGCAAGGTTTAAAGGATGTTTCTATTTGCTATCATGAATCCAATTGAAAAACGAGTTAATATTGGGAATAAATTTTGATTCAGGAACAAAAATAATTTTAGTAGTGGAATGACAAATTTGATGAAAAGAAAAAGAGGAAGAAAAAAAAAGATTGAAAAGAGAAAAGAGGGAGAATTCAAATTGAATTAGAAAAGAAATCAAAATCCTAGGGTAATTAGGATAAGAATGACTAAATAGTTAGCTTTCAAACTTTTAAGGGGTTGCATGGTAAATTACCCTTATTATCAAAATTAAAAGGAAAATAAGGGAGGTTGGCGTGACATGAATTTGGGAAAGCAAGGGAGAAGTGCAAACGTTTAACCATTAGGGCTGTTGCCTACACTTGTTCAATTTCTACTTCATTTAATATATATTTTAGATTGTATTTCATCCTAACTTATTAAAAAATAAAGAAAAGGATTGGTAGAAGTATGACTTGAACCTAAGACCTCTAGGGAGTACACTAAACACTAAACACTTAACCATCAAGCCTAATCATTTACTTGGTCATTCTTTACAATTAACACTCTATAATTTGGGGTGTTACGTTACAGATTGTCTTCTCCAAAGCTAACGATGTGGTGTCCTTCACATGAACCAAATCAAAGAATTGTCTACGTATAAAACCTTCTTTATCAACAAACTACAATACAATTGCATTTGTTCTTTCTTTGACACATCACGAGCTTCATCTACTATAATGCAAAATTTTGAATCTTTAATCTCTTCCCCAATGAATCACTGGATTTTACTCGCCTAAATAGAAAGAATGTCCTTTTGAAAAGTCGGATTGACATACTATGCATTTTGAGGGGAATTTTCTAAGAGAATTACCCCCATATCTTCATTATAAGAATTCAAAAGTTTTATTAGTTCAAGAAAGTTACCTCGATTTCTTAAATCTTATTCTTTATCGCGTCTCCTAAAGGAACAACCTTGAAATAAAAACCACTTGACAACATCTATTGTCACCTTGAGTTGTAGCCGATTTCTTGCAACTTGTTCAGAATTTTGTTTCTCAATAATCTTCCCAATATTTTGCAAGGAATTCTAAAGATCAAGATAATTTTTCATTGCATTCTTATGTAAAGAATTTGCATCCTTACCCGCATAAGTAACCAAAGGACATTTAGATCCTTCATTGATCTTCTTTCATGATCGAAATCCTTAGCTTGTAAAAGTATTTCAATGATGCCCAAATGGATTGTTGAAGAGAAAACAAGGAAGACAATATGCGACATTCTTACGTGGTGAAAGCTTGAGCCAATTCGAGAATAACTTGTACCAAGATAAGAGAAATTGACATCCATTCTTTTCAATTTACTGATGAGATTTTGAAGCCTCACTTGGAGGAATCGGTTGATATGGCCCAAACTTAATGTAAGCTTGACGGACTTTGTCCTTTTGATTTGGAGGGTAATCTCAAATAGACTTTCGAAGTCCCAGATCACGCTCTAAAGAAGAAGTATCAAACTCCTTTGTTTCTACTCTCTACACCTTACGAGGACGTTCTGGAACTTGAGCAGACCCGATATCTCATTCAAGAGCTTGGGATGACTCGATATCACGTTCAGGAGCTTGGGATTAAGAAGACTTGATATCTCGCTAAGGAGATTGGGAAGATTCAATATTTTATTTTTCTCCACTAATAACAGAAGGATGAGGAATCAACAGATCATTATTTTTTTTACACATTTTTCTTGAAAAAAAAAGATTCGATCTTTTTGTTGACCATAATTTAATCGAAAAACCTAAAGTTTGTAATAATATATTAAACAATGTATTAGGAAAAAGAAAAAAAATAAAGTCAAATAAATAAAAAACATAATTTATGAAAAAATATTTATCGAGATGTCTTTTGCGTAAGGAGCCGAGAGGAAGATAATTTGTATTTTTCACTATGTGCTCTCAGTCTCGGCATCAAACTCCTTTCTTTTTCTCTCGACAGTGTCGGCACCTTACCAGAGGAAGATAATTTCTTAGCAAGACATACAAATCAAAATATAATAAAGTCACTAACCTCATATGTATGAGTATGAGCCAAATCAATTTATTTTGGAATTTGGCTTTAAAGTCTATATTGGGCCTCTAAGTTTAGTCTTTCAAGGCTCATCATGCATTAATATTTTATTATTATTATTAAATTTAATAATTAAAAGTTGAAAATTAATTTGTTAATATAAAGTATAACCTTATGGCTTAAGGGGGTGAATTATATGAAATATAATTTTACTAAATGGGCGAATGTTATACCATGTGGACACCAAATCTGAAATATATGATAATTTATATAAAAAAATCAAAAATTTAAAAATTTCAAGGGGGCGACTGTTGGAAAAATTCTGTTTGAAAACGATTTTCTTGCATAGCGAAAAATTAAAATTTTGAAAATCGACCCGGTTTGTAATATTTATAGTAATTAACCTTAACTAATTGAATCAAAACACAGAACTAGGAAAATTTTTCCTTTTAAAGTAAAAACGAAAATTCTCTCTTCTATAATAGAAACTGGTAAAATTGTTATTCTGAAAAATATAATTATAAGTTGAGAATAAATTCTCTTTATTTTTTGACAGAATAACAATCTCTCAAAAGTTTTATCAATAGCTCTACTAATGCCATCTATTTGTAGGAAGAGAATGTAGAACCCTTGTAGAGTTGTAGAGGTTTATTTTAAATGGAAAAATGTCCTACTACTTAGAGTAGGAGAAGGGTGAACGACTCACCCTTGTATTTCTACTAGGGTTGTCGCCCTTTCATATTTCTACTAGGGTTGTTACCCCCTTCATGTTATATGAGGGGTTTTGGGCCTCTCTCACATCAAGTCCGATTACGAGTACTTATTGGACCTTTTTTGACCCAGTACTCTGCAATGTGATCTAACCTGATTCAGTTTTTCTATTTCCCAAAAATAAACTTTAATATTTATATATTAAATAATTTTCTCATCCCAATTTTACTCCAGTAAAATTTTGATGATTTTAGCTCCGGTAAAATTTTGAGAAAATTCGTTTAATATATCACAACTCAACATGTTCACTATGACTGAATGAATTATTTTCATTTTTGGGCTTCAAAATAGTCCAAAAAGATAAACTCATTCTTCCATCATTTTTTAAGTAATCTTATATAGGATTGTAAATTTCCATTTTCATTTTTGGAAACCTACATTCATTTCCAAATGATTCCAGTTCTCCATTTCGGAGAAAGCCATAATCAATCCTAAATGTTTCCCTTTTCTCTTTTTCTATTCATTCTGTTAATTTTTATTCAAACATGTAATTCATTTATGGTTTTAACGAGCTAGAGAAGTAGCCGATTAGACATATGTAGTTGAGACTCAAATGATTTATAATTAAATTTCAAAATTTGCCTATTAATTATAAACTCATTTAGCACGAAGTCATTCCACTACAGTATCGTGACTGAGCTCTCCCCAACGACATACTATTATGAAAACAACTACTCAGTGCTCGTCCAATGACCTTGTCATTAGTGTGTTACCCTCATAAGATATCCTTGATCTCTTTAGAATAATATTCGCTCTCCCAATATGATCCTATTTTGTCTCATGATAACTATTACATCTTCCTTTATGAAAATCAATCACTATTAGATAGTGATCAAGTCATCCATCATAAAGACGGACGACCCGTGGTTGCATTTACTTTTCATCAACCATGCAATACTAGTGAGAGGATATCATTTATCCATGTTTTGGACTATGGATTCCATTGTTGTGAATGACACTACATACTACAGAAGTCTCACACCCAACACATTAGCTTTCGGTTCCTTATCTATTTGAACTTAGACTTTTACTTACATCAAATTATACGAGTCACGCATACATAGTCACGCATATAAGTGAATAAATCCATAAACGGATTTAGGATCTATTTTGCTTGGGTCCTATCCGATGCACTACCAATCCAATCAGTCACAGCTATGTCTCTATATTCTAAGAGTCATCTTCTCCGATGCCTAAGACAATATATCTCCCTAATTGGACTTCATGGACGACATATTAGTCTTTTAATTGGTTTGCACATTTTTTATTAGACTAAGTAAATGTTTAGGTTCGTCTACTAATACAAGCTGTCTTTCTGTACTACGATTCGACCATGTAATACCGCTTAGTATTAGTTAAACATTTAGACAACCAACAACTAACATTTACTTTCATTTTGTTTTGCGTGCAAAAACCATGTGAAGGTAATATACAAAGTATTAATGTAATTCATGAATCATTTTATTAACCAATCTGTTTGAAAAAATTACAAGTGTACTTAGAAGAAAATACTACACTCAAGGCTCCAGATCCAATAGCGACTGCCCCCTGGATCCATCCCTGATACAAACCCTTATTATTGTATTGAATTAGTATAGTTTTAACCATGTTTCACATTTGGTTAATTATTTATTTCTTGACTAAATTATAGTATAAAAATTTAAAAGTTACAATTTGCTCAAAGTATTTGTACTATTTGTATATTGGAATTTAATATCTATACTTTTATTTTCATAAATTTAGTCTCTCTACTCTTCGAACTTAAAAATTTAGGGTTACTTGTTAACACTGTTAAATTCATTTTGTGTTAGTGTAACATTTTGAAAAAAAAAAGTAAAATAAATTTGGTACCCATATAACAAAAAATAACATTATAATAGATCTGAATTTAATAAAAATTTAACAGTGCTAATGATTCTTAAAAATTCATATAATCATTTTAATTAGAATAAAATATTTAGACCAACTAATGGCATTGTAAAAGTTGATGTATTAAATTATGTCAAAATTAACCAAGTTAAAAAAACTATTTTTTTTTATTTTTTAAATATTTTTTAATAATTTATTTAATCGAATCATACGAATCAATGACTTAACCAATTCGACTACTGATTTGATTCTAAAAGTCTTACCTTCAATATATTTTAATTTTTAAAATTTTATTGATATAAAAAAAATCATCCTAACACCAAACATGGATTCACAATACTACTGTGTTATCAATGGAAATAGTTGTTTTCATAATTTGGCTCCAATTATTAGTGTTTGTGGGACTAATTTATTATCACCGCTCTATCTTTCATACGTTTCTCATGATATCTTTTTGGGTTGTCAATAAATTATCGAGAGTCTCTCATATACTCCTATTGTATTTTTCATGAATTTTCTGTTTAACTCATGAAGAATTTCTTTGATACCTATTATTCATGTGAGATGGGTAATTTCTACTCTTCCTAATCCTAAAGGTTTAATTTCACTTTTTACTCTTAAAATATTACTTTTTATCCTTTTTGATTATATGTATTAAATAAATTTATTTTTATTTCTTTCTTAAACTTTTTAAAAAATTATAGCATTTAATAAATTATATTATTACAAAAATTAAAATACAATAATATATATGTAAAATAGTGATAGTAGATATTAAAATGATTTTCATTTTATGGGAATTTAAATTTTTTAATAGAAATAACAAAATACAAATGAAAAAAAATGGTACACTAATTTTTACGTATATTACTAAACTAATTTTCTTACCCAATATACGAATTGATTGTGTGTATAAAATTTTAAAATATAATATATTTATAATATTACAAACATAATTTATGCTTTAATTATGAGGCAGAAAATTTAAAATATAAAACTGTTATAATATTTAGATATACAATTAATGATTTAGAATCTTAATGTGTATATATATATATAGAATATATATGATATATGATATAAATTCTTTACCCGTTAATAATTAAATATCATTAAATCATTTTGTAAGTTTGTTAATTTTTATGAATAATGTAAAAAATAATTTAAAGCATATTATTCTATAAAAATTTTGAAATTAATAAATCTTATTATTATGAAAGATGCAAAATAAATACTTGAATATAATATAATTACTTGAATAAGTGATATAATACTATTCAATAATTTTGCACTGCTCTTAGTATAGTTCTTTTTTGTAAAAAGATTAACTATTCAAATAAATATTCAATTATTTAATGTAGCAAATTGCAACTGTTAGGAAAAATATTAAAAATATGTAATTAGTAAATTATAATATTTTTCAAATTTGTAACATGAGTATAATTTTTAAAATATATTACTGTTAAAGACACTTAAACTTTATATAAAATTTCAAATATATTTTTATTGATTTTTTAGAGAAAAATTATTTCTATTGATTGTTTTAGGATTTAGGATTTTTTAAATTTCATTTTTTTACTTTTTAATAATGTTTTTAAATAGTATTTAATTTTATTTTAAACATTTTTAATAGTATTTAAAAAAATTAAAATGCATTTAAATATTTTAAAAATGACTAATTAATAATATTTAATTTTGTTTCCAAAAGTTTGTTTTAGTAATATTTATTTATTGTTTAAAATTTTAAACATTGTCATGTTTTGTTTTCTGGAACTATGAAATCTTATAAAATTTAACATTTCATTATCATTTTTTTTGTGAATTCATTATCATATTCTTTAAACACTATTGATTTTTTTAATTAACTAATTAAAAAAGATTTATTTTTAAAAATTTCTTTTTTACGTACTATATTCTCTTGTTAAATTTTTTTAGCAGTATTTGAAAAAAATTAAAATTTTGTATAATTTAATGATATATCTATAACAATAATTTTAAATTTTAGAAAAGAAAAGCCTTTGTGGCAAAATCCATAAGGAATGCCTTCGTGACGCATTCTTAAGAATCACCCTTGTGGCGAACAATGAATCAATAGTATGTGTGACAAACATGGATTGTGGAACGATGGCTTAAAGTTACATACACAAGAGTAAGGGTGACTCGGTCATATGGACCTCTATAAAGGAAACGGGTAAAGACTTATGAAAGATTAGATTAAAAAAGGCAAGTGGCGTATCGAAGATATTGATGGGTAAGGAATGAGCTTTAAGCAAGGTAAGATATTTGACGTGTAAATGAAAATAGAACTTGAGGGAGTATTCGTTGATGGATAAGTTAAAAGTTCAAAACGATATGATCATCTAAATTAGTTACCAGTTGAGACGTGCAGAAATGACACAGGTAAATGATGTTTTCCTCACTAAGTTCTTACGAACTTATATGGGTGTGTGTTTTGTTACAGGCGAATTGATATGAGTCTGCACCAGGAGGGACGATGCCAAGACTATGCCTAATAAGTGGTGTATTAGGCTATTATGCATATAGAGCAAGTTTGATAGCTTGTTCAAAGACCAAAATACTACTTAGAAATCCATGCTTTGGAGAATCTGTAATAGATTAAAATTTTGAATAAGATATTGTTGCAATTTAATTATCTCGAGTTGAAGTTGTAATTACTTATGTATTTTAATTTGAAATTTGTAGTTAAGTAAATTTTCATTATCTGTAAATGTTAAAAGTAGTTAAGTATGTGTCTGTAATTGCATGGTAATGCCCAATATCCGAATTTGATTAATCGGATAAGGTTGAGGGTGTTACATTGACCATAAACTTGTTCTTGCAATATTAATTTTAGTTTGGATTTTAATATTTGTTTTAAAATAGTTTTATTCATTTATTCAAAACTAAGGATATTAATAAAAAAAAATCATGTATATTAACGATACAACAATGATTCTTTCTTAATAGTATTGAGGGAAGAAGGAACGTGGAATATTAAAAATACCTCTTTAAAATGGTTCTAAATTAATAGGGACTAATGATGTAGAAAATAGGATCACTTGGTAATTTAAACTGATAATCAAAAGAAACTTTACAGTTGTTTCTTAATAGGAGAAGGAAAATGAAATGTAATTATTATTATTATTGGTTGAAGAAGAATATGAGGATTGTAATGAATAAAAAATTAAAATGTCATTTCTTCGATAAAATGAAGTACACAATATATATACAAACTTACCTATGGACAGTAGTGGTTAAAAGGAAATAATGTCTACAAAAATTGAGATTAATATAATAATTATAAGTTCTATTTTGGTAAAAAAAAAATAGCAAGTGGTTTATCAATTAAATTGATTCCATTTTAATTAGAGCACTTTCCATAAATTAGATTAATAGTTATGATATTAATAGCATGATTGATAAAAATAAATATTTGTTATTACCATCAAATCAAGATATTAGTATAAAGGAAATGGAATAAATTTAAGAGAGTAACTATATTATTTAGGTTTAAAAGTAAATTAGATGACATGCTTTTATTTAGAATAGAAATTATTGCAATTTTACAAAAAAAAAAGTTTGATTTTTTTAATAAAATGTAGCTTAATTCATGTCACTTTAAAAATATTTTATATTTTTTAAAATTAAATTAAATTTTTGAAAGTTTAAAAAAAATTAATTTTTTTTTAGAAATCTTAATAATTTTTTAAACAAATTTAACAAAAAAAATATCAGATTTTGTCACATGACATAACCTTGACATGCCATGTGGCGAAGTTAACAATGTTAAAGGACGAAGATTTAATTAGATGTTTGATTAAAGGCTTAAAAATATCAAGGCAATTTAAAAACAATAAAACAAATTGATAATGATGAAATAATAAGTTAGAATAATTAATTCCCCCTAATATGCAACTATTAGTAGCAATGTTGCAATAAGCTATGGCAATATCATAGTTTATTAATCCAGAATTCAACCGTTCATAGGCTTCTCTCAAAGTTACTATGTTTCAATTATTGAATTTAACTAACATAAGTCTATGTTAATTTAACGTCAAGCATAAATTTTCAAGCACTATTCCTATAAAATTATGCAATGTAGTAATATATGTTTATATCATTACAAAATTAAAATTAAAAAAAAAACTAAAAATGCACCATTCAAATTTGAAGTTTATCAATTACAACCTAGGGGGTTTATCAAACAGTATAATATTACTATTATTACTACAAGCCAATTTTGCTAGGTAGTTTGCAACTTTGTTTTCTTCTGTCGAAATGTGTTGGATTTGCCATTGTTGTGCCTTAGTCAACAGCTGTTGAATGCTTCTAATCAGAGCAAAATTTGAGTCTCTTGAATATATAAATTACAACTTTTTTAAAATTAGTAATTAACTCAGTTATCCACTAATGTTGATAAGGCAATAGCGAGCATTAAACATGAAGAACATTTGAATGAATAAACTTAATATTGCGTTAAACATCCCTAACAAATTACCAATAATCCCTTATTAGGGTTCCATAATTATTCTAGTTAATAAACGTTTAGCCCATAAATACCAAATTAAAAACAATTAAAATAAATCCAACTATAGTCCAAGAAACAAATAAGAAAAGAAGAGAAGAGTGAGAGAATTCAAGCCAAATAAGGTGATTCTCCCCAATTGGTTCGTTTCTTTTTTTCTCTTCTTATCTTCTTCTTTTTCAACTTCTATTCTTTTAAAAATGGGTGTTCTCAAATTGTACAAGGATGCACTCTTTTTTATTATGAAAAATGGGATATTTATATCCCCAAAATGAGGTATTTATTCGTTTGTTTTCTTCTCTTATGAGTACTTGGACGATTTAAATTTTGCAGAGCCTAATTCCTTTTGACTATTAGTCATCATCAACTATTGACTAAGAAATGAGTTAAGTCCAAGAGTTGATGTGGCGTTCTTTAAATGTGAGGGTTTCAA
This sequence comes from Gossypium hirsutum, assembly GCF_007990345.1. Taxonomy (NCBI): domain Eukaryota; kingdom Viridiplantae; phylum Streptophyta; class Magnoliopsida; order Malvales; family Malvaceae; genus Gossypium; species Gossypium hirsutum. The sequence goes on from NC_053430.1 coordinate 19,507,784, forward strand.
TCTACTCTCGTTAAACTTGATACCACGATTTTGCTACAACATTAGGGTTTCATATGTTAAAATTTAACATATTCTTTTCTCCACATTTCCAATGTTCTACTGGCCACCTTCAAGGACAAAAATTCACAATTTCAGTATCTCACTTGACAAAAATGCATTATTAAAATAAAAGTTTCAAAAATAACTACTTAACATAAACATAATTAAAGTAACTATAGAAACACTATAAATCATTCTTATCTTGATTGAAATATAAGCTTATAAGTAATAAAATAACTTTGTATCTTAAAGTTATTGGTTGGATTGTTAAAATTTTAATTGTATAGATAGATATAAAGAGTAAAACTACTTTAGTTTTACATAGTGGTAAGTGAATTCCTCCCAAATAAATTTTAGAGTAAACTATCAAAATGATAATTTTTGTTTGTCTCAAATTACATTTTAATTACTTATGTTTGCAATGTTACATTTTAGCCACTTACGTTATCGTGTTGTAACATTTTAGTCACTAAGACATGAATTGCAGTTAACAATGTAAAAGTAATCTGACATGACACATTAAATCATCATTTTAAAAGAAATTTTTAGGTTAAATTTTACAATTGATCCCTAAATTTTTTTCATTTTAAGCAATTTAATTTTTTTCTTTTACATTCTTTGAACTTTCTTTCTTTTTTTTTTCCATTCTTTTCTGCTTCTCTATTTGTTTTCCTCTCTTCTTCATTTCTTTTAACGTAGTTTTTTTTTCTATATTTTCCATTTGTTAAAACTAGTCCACAAGCTCGTCTCACTCGAAAAAATTAAATTGTTTAAAAAAGAGTATAGGGACTAGTTTTAACAAATAGAAAATATAGAAAAACTACATTAAAAAAAATAGAGAAGCGAGGAAAACAGGGAGAAGCGGAAGATAATGGAAAATAAAGAAAGACAAAAGAAAGTTAAAAAACATAAAAGAAAAAATTAAATTGTTCAAAACAAAAAAAAATATGGGGACGGATTGTATAAAGTAACCTAAATTTTTTATTTGAAATGATGATTTAATGTGCCATATCAGCTTACTGTTAACAGAAATTAAAGGCTCAATTACTAAAATGTCACAACGCGATAACGTAAGTGACTAAAACGTAACATTTTAAATATAAGTGACTAAAATATAATTTAAAGTAAATAAAAGTGACAATTTTAATAGTTTACGCTAAGAATTACAGTATTATGTAATAAAATATTAGAATTGTATAAAAGTGTTTAATATAAATATGGTTAACAATTTATTAAAGTTAGGAACAAATAAAGTATCTAGAATAATAATTTTTTATTCCAATAATAAAAAGATTATTCCATTACTAAAATTGATAATTAAATATGGGAGATCTAAGCTTTGATTTATTACACATGATGCACCTTCCATTTCTATACAATAAAAAGATTTGTTAATTGTAAAAAGGTGGGTGGTGTTTGTAAAATCATCGGTTTATTTACAACTGACCAAAATAATGTTCTAACCAGTTAGTTCGTGCATCAAGAATTCTGAAAATATATTTGAAAGTCAAGTTATTTATTGTATAATTGGTGAAATTATATTTGTAACAAAATTCTGAAATTACCATTCCAATTAATTAAAAATTCAGTTGGCAAAAAGTCAGATTAATACTGAATAAAAAAATAAATTATAATAACGTAAGTAAATATGGCAAAAACACGTAGTTATAGAAGAAAAGGGGGTGACGGCAGAAGAGATTAGAGAAAAGCGAATGGTTGGCAGTGGCAGTTGGCAGCAGCTGCAACAGCGAGAGAGCATCCAAAGGCCCTCAATCATAGGAAGAAAATATAATAGCACACGCTTCGAAAAACACAGAAACCCAAAATGTTATGCCCAGGTGGGGCTGGTGATGCTATCTGCTCCTCCCGCTGGGTCTTAATTTTCATTTCCTTTTTTGTCCCAAGAGAAAAAGACATCTCTGCACCCATTACAAAATCTATTTTCTTTTTTAATTTTAATATTTTATATTTCTTTGTTACTAATGTACCGTAAGTACAAATCTTTCTAATGTGAGTGAGATTGAGGAAAAGGAAAGAGTGAAGACACAATGTTTAAGAAGCTGAGTGGGTTGAGGTTGTTATTTTTTTTTATTATTAAATAAATTAATTTGATTGATCTAATATTAAAAAGAATAAAATTAAATTAAATTATAATAGAGTTAATATTTATTGATTAAAAAAATTATGTATTGTTTAATAAAAGTTATTTTAAAGTTTTTATATTTTTACAAATGAAATCTTTTGTTTAAAATTAAAATACAATGAAAAAAATTAAATAACTCATTACAATTTAGATTTTCTTTTTGATGGTAAAAGGAATCAAATAGATTAATCAACAATTATTTTATAAGTGCTCGTACCATTAAGATCATCTTCAACTACGCGACGAACTACATCTAGAGCCTAAACAAATCTATGAACACCAAATGCTTGTGAAAATCCCATTGCTGCTAGTGCGTCGGCAACTTTATTCCCTTCCTGATAAACTAGTGCAACTTCAACCTCCCAATGCAACTACAGTCTCCTTATAGCTCACACCAAACCATTAGCACCATGACTAGCTGCTTGCTCTTTTATCATAGAGATTGCAAGTAAGCTGTCCAACTCAAGAGTCACGTTTCTTATTCCCATTGCCAAGTTCGTAAAATGTCAGGAACATGTAGTAATTAAATTAATCCCAAACCATACAAATACAAACCAAAAGTTTGCCTCTAAGGAATGCACTAGCTACTTGACCATCAAGCCTAATCAGTACTTGGTTTATTATTTTAATTAACCCCTATATTTTGAGGCGTGATAGTTTAAGATAAAATTAGAATTTTTATATTAACCTCAAATTATACTGTTAACTCTATTAGGTAGAATTTTTAATAAGAATTTCATTGAAGTTTCTTTGGCAATGAATATAACATCTTACTGCTTGACTCGATATTCTGGTCGGGTATGAGGGTGTTACAATGTGGGTGGCCCATTGCCTATAAGTATGCCCTACTATATGTGCGTGTGCTGTAGGGGCAGAAATATTAGCTTCAATTTTTTTTAGTGTGTGTCGGCAAAATAAAAAAAGAAAGGAGAAAAACTGAGTTTTCACAACTTTTTCTACCCAAACTAGTTTAATATTTTCTTCAATCAAAGGTCTATTTGGTGTCCATTGAAGATCTTTAATGTGTATGGTCGGATTTTTCATTGGGGCATTTTAGCTTTGAGTTTTTAGGTTTCAAAGTCAGCCACTGTTTGAGTGATATTCTCAACTTATCTCTTTAGTTTGCTTGAGATTACTTGTTGATAACCTTTGTTAGAGGTATATGCTGTTGTGATGGCTTGTGTTGTAATATTGTAACAAGACTTTTGGTTATAATGGAGCTTTGAGTAGACTTTCAAGTATCATAGTTTTTATCATTTGCTTTAAAGTTTGTTTTTGATGTAAAAAGTTATGTCTTGATTTTTTTTTCTTGTAGTATTGTGATTGATTTTTTTATTATTATCATATTATATTACCAAATCTATTTTTCGATGGTAAAAAAGTACCGATTAGTATTTTATAGGGTTTGATTTCGTCCCATCAATATCAAATTTAATTTACTATGTTCATAAAAATTATAAAATATATTTAAAATTTTAATTCATTAATCAATTTGGAAGGAATACAAAAATGCAATGTGGATATAAATATACTTCTTCAAAGATCAAATTCAACAATATCTCAAATTTATACTTTTCTTGGAGCCCCGCAGTGGCAGAGTCGGGGACTGATAAGACCCAACTCTCTCTAAAATAGAATTTTTTTTTATTTAGATTTTTTTATAATTTATAAAATTTTAAATTAATAATACTAAAATTACACTTTGGCCCCTAAAATGATAAAATTTTGATTTCATCCTTTAAAAATTATAACAATATAGACTATTGAAATGATGAAATTACATTTGTACTATTGTAAAAATGTACAATTTAGTTTCACCCCCCAAAAAAAATTTCTTGCTCCGTCATTGGAGCCCTGTGTTTTACTTAGTCCATGAGCTCGGATTGTTGTTCCAAAAAAAAAGAACAAATAAATTCAATCTATGCATAAATGGTAGGTTTACTCTTTAAATTTTAGTTTGATCATTTTTAATATTTTGATTTTCGAATTTTAAAATTTTAATTTTAATTTAAATAATAGTTATTAAATTTGTTAAGTTAAATTCTATTGTTTTTAAAATTTTATACAGTAAGCATTGTCGAAACTGTTTTTTTAAGTTTGAAAAAAACGGGGATTAACTTTAAAAATGAATTATGGAGTCGCCATCGATCTTTTTTTTGAGGTGTAATCGGATCACCTTGAGATTGATCATTTTAATAAAGCATTTGATTTATTAAAACAATAATTTTAGGTCTACCAAAATTGAGAAAAAGGGTTCAGGAGTCGGTTACGCAAGAGAAAGGGTTAGCACTCTCGTAACGCCAAAAATTGGTACCAATTGATTATTTAATATCCTATCGTAGAAAATTTGAAAAAAATGTTAAAATACGATTCCTTTAAAAATGTGTGAACAACTTGAATTGGATTTTAAGATTCACTCGTTCCAAAGAAATAAAATACCACATCCAGCACGTTTGGACACGATACTTTAAGCCTCCAAAAACTGAGATCATCTCATGATTTCCAAAACACGCAACGAAATCTTAAAAGGGTATTCCGTTATTTGGCCAAACGAAAAATCGAAACCTAGCACATCAGGGCACGATTTTCGAATTTCCAAACACGAAACATTGCCTTGTTTTGAAGAGTTTCCAAATAAGCAATTATGAAACCGACTCACAATATATATTCGTTTGGTTTACTTTAGGGTAAAAATCAATTGATGTTGGGCGAAAAGTTGGAATTTAAAAATCATGATGCAATAACGAGCATACAAGCTTAGTATTGAGCAAGAAAAAAAATCGGGGCAATAATATTACACGAATAAATAATGAGAAACACAAAGGAATGAGTTAGGGTACATGCAATGGCAACATATTATATGTTATATAAATACAAACATTAATAATCGAAAGCTAATAAATTAGAAGCTGATTTAGAGGAAATTCCATGCAAATTACACTAAAGAAATATCAAGTTTCAAAATAAAATCAAATGAACAATTGGGCAGAAAGAAAAAAATTTAAAAACATTACTATACAAACAACACAAAGATTTTAAACAAGTCATATATACAAGAATTTTTAAAAAAAATAAAAAAAAATAAAAAAATATATTATTTAACAATATACAAATGAATTTAAGATAAATAATATAAAGTAAATAATATACAAAACAATACATATATCAATTTACATAAAAACTTAATATATGGTATATAAGAATATAAATATATAAAAAGTATTTGAAATAATAAAAATGAAAAAATAAAGTTTATATAAAAAAAAGATTTGTAAGGGGGGAAATATATTTATATAAAATAATATAATGCCAATAATATATATATAAAACTAAATTACGTGTAAATAAAAAAATGTATGAGGATATTTAAATTAAGCATGTTGAAATAAAAGAAACACATATTGAAATGGTAGAAAAATTCAAATGAAATAAACCAAACTTAAAGGGATAATTAATAAATAAATAGAACATCAAATTAAAACTAAGGACCACAATTCAATGCAAACGAATTTACAAGGACTGAAAACGCAAATGATCCAAATCTCCAAAACGCAGCACCTAGGCCCAGGCTAAATTGCAATAACACAGAAATTTCAGGGATAATTAAAAAAAACAAATAATATGCAAATAGGGCCAATTGAAAGCTAGTGCGAAAGTGGGGGACTAATTGCGCAAATCACCCATTTAAGGGGAAATGCGTGTGGACCAAGTCAAACACGCAGGCTATCTCTTCCTCCTCCCCCCTCACATGCTGTTTCATTTTTAACATTTAAACCATTTTTTTTGTTTAAAGAGAGATTTTAACCTTTTTTTTTTAAAAAACCCTAAAAGCTTTATAACATTTTTTCAACTCTTTCATTTTCCCCTTATTTCCCAGCCGAAAGGCTAGTGTTCAGGTCCTCCGTTCGCGACTAGCGAAGGCACTCCGACGGTGTGAGCACGATGTGACTCCGGTGAGCGCTCTCCTTTTTATTATCTCAGGTTTCTTGATTTTAGAAAGAAACAAGGAAAAACACAGAGGAAAAAAATCACCACTTCGAAACTGCTTGACTCCCTTTTCTGCGTACTTTTGATTACTATTGGATTTTGTTTGTATTCTGTATGTATATTCGTATTTTCATAAAAAAAAGGATCATTTTACATTCGTTTTCGAAGGCTTTTATAGCCCTTTTTTTACAACTGATTCTTGCTTGTTTGCAGGTGCGTGATCGAGCACGTCTCTAACGTGGCGTGGTGGAGTGGCGCACGTTGCGGGGTGGTGGCGTCCAGCGCGCGAGGCACTCGCTGATAATGGCGCAAAAGGGGTGGTGTTAGGGTTTCGCCAAAAATGCTTTAGGTTTTGTGCTAAAATTTTGGGCTAGGGTTTAGGTGTTTGGTTTGGGCTTTAATTTTGGGCCTATTGTAATTGGGCTGCTGTATTTTGGACTATTTGGACTTTATTCAATATGTTTTTGTTTTATTTTTGGTATTGGTGTAGGCCTCAGGCTAAAATTGGGCCCTACAGCTGCCCCTCTTTGCTTATTGTCGTGTAACGAGGATGAAGCAAAGAATTTTGAAGGGCCAATTTTGCCCGATCTTGCTGAGTTCTGATTTCTTGATGCCTCTTTTCTTCAGGTAGCCTTGCTTTAACCCACTGCATCTCTAGAGGTATAGGAGTTTCGTTTCAATCTGCTCCGCTACTGCTTATGATTTGTAATCTTCAGTCTGTTTCCCTACTGCTTAGGGGGATAAGGCTCACCGTCTTCAATCCGCTCCACTACTGTTTAGGGAGATAAGATCTGTAATTTTCAACCCGTTCCCTACTGCTTAGAGAGATAAGGTGGTCTGTCATTTTCAACCTGTTTCCCTACTGCTTAGGGGGATAAGGCTCACCGTCTTCGATCTGCTCCACTACTGCTTAGGGAGATAAGATCTGTAATTTTCAGCCTGTTTCCCTACTGCTTATGGGGTTATTGCTCACCGTCTTCGATCCGCTCCACTACTGTTTAGGGAGATCGGATCTGTAATTTTTAGCCTGTTTTCCTCTGCTTAGGGGGTTAAGGCTCACCGTCTTCGATCCACTCCACTACTGTTTAGGGAGATAAGATCTGTAATTTCCAGCCTGTTTCCTACTGCTTAGGGGGTTAAGACTCACCGTCTTGATCCACTCCACTACTGTTTAGGGAGATAAGATTTGTAATTTCCAGCCTGTTTTCCTATTACTTAGGGGGTTAAGGCTCACTGTCTTCGACCCACTCCACTACTACTTAGGGAGATAAGATCTGTACAATCAATTTCATAGGCCTATGTTTATGCCTAATGATGATGACTAGGATGCTATGGTAGGAATGAGTCAAATGCTACTAGCTAGATGTGCTATGAATAATATATGTATGAATGTAGAATGTCATGAGAATACCCTTTTTTAATGTTTGAGCTATTATTGCGTGCTACTTGTCTAGATTGTATCACTGACGTATGTCTTCTTGTTCAACTGGCAAAAAATCTAGAGTTTCATTCTCAAGTATTTTCAATCCTTAGGCTTGGTGAGTTCTAGATAATTGTCCCGTTTCAAGTTGTCGCATATTTTTAGAAACTTCCAGAGTAATGTACAAAACTCCTTTTTTGAAAGTATTATTAGTCCATTAATCATTATTTCAATACGAAATGCTTGAAAAGATGATAAAAATGGATAAAATTGTAATTTATTAGTGACGAAATCTGAAAAGAACAAATTAACCCAAGAAAGTAAAATTTTCGAGATACAAAAAATAAGTAATTGGGAAAACAAATAAGTGCCCCAAATACCGTGGTCTAAATTTCTCCGTACAGACTCTCTGAGGACCACTTTGAGCTTAACATGTGCCTAGGAAATCCAGAGTACTTTGTTGATGCCCTAAGACGTAGCATACCTCCTCTTTGTTAATTCAAGCATAGCAGATTATCACATGTCTCATCTTCAATCGAAATTTGAATTGCCCTTTCCGAGTATTCAATCCAAAACCCCTTTGGTCTCAAGGCGCCTTTTGCGGGTTTTCACCTCAGCCTCTCCCTTTGTGGGGACATCACTCTCTTATAATTGTTTATTGGGGAGGCCCTAGATTCACTCGGCGGGAGCAGTGCCATCATCATTGCAGCAAAAGCTGAAATTGGTGATGGAGGGTCGGCTGATAACCATAAATGTAGATGAGGACATTATAAGAGGAGAACCCTCTTATAAATGGTAGGTTTACTCTTTAAATTTTAATTTGATTATTTTTAATATTTTTATTTTCTAATTTTAACATTTTAATCTTGATTTAAATAATAGTTATTAAATTTGTTAAGTTAAATTCTATTGTTTTTAAAATTTTATACAGTAAGCATTGTCAAAACCATTTTTTTAAGTTTGAAAAAAATGGGGATCGACTTTAAAAACAAATTATGGAGTCACCACCGATCTTTTTTTGAGGTGTAATCGGATCACCTTGAGATTGATCATTTTAATAAAACATTTGATTTATTAAAATAATAATTTTAGGTCTACGAAAATTGAGAAAAATTGTTCAGGAGTAGGTTACGCACGAGGAAGGGTTAGCACCCTCGTAACACCAAAAATTGGTACCAATTGATTATTTAATGTCCTATCGTTGAAAATTTGAAAGAAATGTTAAAATACGATTCCTTTAAAAATATGTGAACAACTTGAATTGGATTTTAAAATCACTTGTTCCAAAGAAATAAAATACCACATCCAGCACGTTTGGACACGATACTTTAAGCCTCCAAAAACTGAGATCATCTCATGATTTCCAAAACACGCAACGAAATCTTAAAAGGGTATTCCATTATTTGGCCAAACGAAAAATCGAAACCTAGCACATTAGGGCATGATTTTCAAATTTTCAAACACGAAATATTGCCTTGTTTTGAAGAGTTTCCAAATAAGCAATTATGAAACTGACTCACAATATATATTCGTTTGGTTTACTTTAGGGTAAAAATCAATTGATGTTGGGCGAAAAGTTGGAATTTAAAAATCATGATGCAATAACGAGCATACAAGCTTAGTATTGAGCAAGAAAAAAAATCAGGGCAATAACGAGCATACAAGGCAAGACCTCGTTAAACTACTGCAAGAGTTCAAAGATGTCTTTGCATGGTCGTAGCAAGACATTCCTGGTTTAAGCGCTGATATTGTAGTACACCGCGTCCCCATAAAGAAGGAATGCTAACCAGTTGAACAGAAGCTCCGAAGGATGAGACCCGATGTCATAGTAAAAATAAAGGAAGAGATCAAGAAGCAATTTGGTTTCTTACAAGTGGTGAATTACTCGAAATGGGTAGCCAATGTCGTCCTCGTCCCTAAGAAAGATGGAAAAATATAGATGTGTGTAGATTACAGAGACCTAAACAAGGCCAGCCCAAAGGACAACTTCTCACTGCCTCATATCAACACTCTGGTGGATAATACGGCAAGTAACTCACTATTCTCTTTCATGGATGGCTTCTCTGGATACAATCAGATAAAGATACATCCTGCAGACATGGAAAAGACCACCTTCATAACCTTGTGGGGAACATTCTGTTATAGGGTGATGCCATTCGAGTTAAAAAATACGGGAGCAACGTATCAAAGAGCCATGGTAACCTTGTTTCACGACATGATGCATAAGAAAATTGAGGTTTAAGTTGATGATATGATCGTAAAATCTTGAACTGAAAAAGAGCACATACAGGTTTTGAAGAAATTATTCTTGAGGCTGAAAAAATTCCAACTAAAGCTCAATCCAACAAGATATACTTTCGGGGCTAGATCAGGAAAGCTGCTCGGTTTTATCGTCAGTGAAAAAAGAATCAAGGTCGACCCCGACAAAATCAAGGCTATACAACAATTGCCTTCACTACGCATTCAGAAAGAAGTTCGAGGTTTTCTAGGAAGACTAAATTACATCACTCGGTTTATTTCCCAACTAACTAAGAAATGTGATCCCATATTTCGTCTTCTCAAGAAACACAACCCAAGTGTATGGGATGATGAGTGCCAGGAGACCTTTGACAAGGTTAAACAATATTTGTCCAATCCCCCAGTGTTAACGTAACCTAGTCCGGGTAGACCATTGATACTATATTTGACAGTATTTAACAATTCAATGGGATGTGTGCTTGGCCAACACGACGAGACAGGAAGGAAATAAAAGGCGATATATTACCTCAGTAAGAAATTCATTAAGTGCGAGATGAGATACTTGCCAATTGAGAAACTATGTTATGCTTTGGTTTGGACAACTCGGAGATTGAGGCAGTACATGTTGTATCACACGACTTGGTTAATCTCGAAATTAGACCCTCTTAAGTACATGTTGGAGTCAGCCGCTCTGAATGGAAGGAGGACCCGATGGCAAGTTCTGCTCTCCGAATTCGACATGATCTATGTGAACGAGAAGGCTGTGAAGGGGAGCACAATAGCAGACTTTCTAGCCAATAGAGCTTCAGAAGATTACGAGCCTTTAAAATTTGATTTTTCTAATGAAGATATAATGTATGTGGCAACTACCGAAGAGGACACTCCGGAGGATCTTCCTTGGAAATTAAATTTTGACGGAGCATCAAACGTCTTTGGTAATGGAATTGGGTCAGTCTTGATATCCCTAAGTGGAGATCATTTTCCATTCACTTGCAAATTGGATTTTGATTGTACAAATAATATGGCAGAATACGAAGCATGTATCATGAAAATCTGTGCAGCCATAGAGCGTAAAATCAATGTGTTGGAGGTATATGGGGATTCCGCACTAATAATCTACCAGCTCAAAGGTGAATGGGAAACAAGAGACCCAAAGTTGATCAACTATTGAGAGCTAGTTCTGGATTTAATCAAGGTGTTTGATGATATCACTTTCTGTTACCTTCTGCGAGATGAAAATCAGATGGCTGACGTCTTAGCTACGCTAGCCTCTATGATCAGAGTAAATAAACGAGAGGATATGGAGCCAATACTGATGAGTATCTATAAGGTTCTTACTCATTGCTACAATATCGACGAAGATAAGGAGAGAGATGATTATCCTTGGTATCATGATATTTTGCAATATATGAAGAACCGTGAATACCCTGATCAGACAACTAAAAATGATAGGAAAACATTGAGGAGGCTGGCTAGTGAGTGTGTCTTAGATGGAGAGATCCCGTATAAAAGGAGGAAGGATCAAGTGCCTTTAAGATGTGTTGATGCTATTGAAGCTAAGGAAATCCTAAAGGAAGTTCACGAAGGTGTTTGCAGGACGCATGCTAATGGGTTCACAATGGCTAGACAAATCATAAGATTAGGGTATTACTGGTCTAGGATGGAAAGAGATTACATCAATTACGCCAAGAAATGCCATAAGTGTCAAATTTATGGAGACAAGATCCAAGTGCCTCATTCACCTCTTCATGTTATTTTCGATGTGGGGCATGGACGTCATTTGGCCAATTTCTCCGAAGGTTTCTAACGGATATTGATTCATCTTTGTGGTCATTGATTACTTCACCAAGTGGGTAGAGGCTGCTTCATACGCCAACGTCACAAAATCGGCAGTCAGCAAGTTCTTGAATAAAGAAATCATATATCGATATGACATGCCAGAAAGGGTCGTATCTGAAAATGCGTTAAATTTAAATAACAACGTGATAGTGGAGGTTTGCGGTCAGTTCAAAATTTAGCATCACAACTCATCACCATATCGCCCGAAAATGAATGGGGCAGTTGAGGCGGTTAATAAAAATATAAAGAAGATCGTGGGGAAGATGACTGAGACTTACAAGGATTGGTATGAAAAGTTACCATTTGCTCTCTTTGCCTATCGAACATCTATTAGAACCTCTACCGGGGCAACACCTTGCTCATTGGTTTATGGGATGGAGGCAGTTTTGCCCATCGAAGCCGAAATTCCTTCTCTTTGGGTTTTATCAGAGTTGAGGCTAGACGAAGCAAAATGGATCCAGTCTCGGTATGATCAGCTGAACTTGATTGAGGAAAAGAGGTTAAAGGCTATCCGTTATGGTCAAATGTACCAGAAGCGAATGACGCGAGCTTACAAAAAAAAGGTTCGCCCCAGGGTATTCCATGGGGGGGACTTGGTATTGAAGCAGATTCTCCCTATGCAAAAAGATTTCAGGGAGAAATGAATGCCAAACTGGGAAGGACCCTATGTGGTAAAAAAGGCTTTTTTTGGAGGGTATTGATATTAGCGGAAATGGACGATAAAAGCCTTCCCTACCCAGTAAATTCGAATTCGGTCAAGAAGTACTTCCCTTGAAAAGGGAGAGGCCAAGGTGAAAACTCGCAAAGTGTGCTTTTAAAAAAAAGGGAGAGGCCGAGGTGAAAACCCAGAAAGGGCAATTCAAACTTCGATTGAAGATGAGACATGTGATAATCTGCTATGCTTGAATTAAGAAAGAGGAGGTATGCTACGTCTTGGGGCATCAACAAAATACTCTGGATTTCTTAGGCACATGTTAAGCTCAAAGTGGTCCTCAGAGAGTCTGTACGGAGAAATTCAGACTGCGATATTTGGGGCACTTATTTGTTTTCCCCATTACTTATTTTTTGTATCCCTGCAATTTTGCTTTCTTGGGTTAATTTGTTTTTTTCAGATTTCGTCACTAATAAATTGCAGTTTTATCCATTTTTATCATCTTTTTCAAGCATTTCGTATTGAAATAATGATTAATGGACTAATAATACTTTCACAAAAGGAGTTCTGTACATTACTCTGGAAGTTTCTAAAAATATGCGAGAACCTGAAGCGGGACAATTATCTAGAACTCACCAAGCCTAAGGATTGAAAATACTTGAGAAGAAAACTCCAGATTATTTACCAGTTGAACAAGTAGACATACGTCAGTGATACAATCTAGACAAGTAGCACGCAATAATAGCTCAAACGTTAAAAAAATGGCATTCTCATGACATTCTACATTTATACATATATCATTCATAGAACATCTAGCTAAGAGAATTTGACTCATTCTGATCATAGCAACCTAGTCATCATCATTAGGCATAAACATAAACCTATAAAATCGATTCTACAGATCTTATCTCCTTAAGCAGTAGTGGAGTGGATCGAAGACAGTGAGCCTTAACCCCCTGAGCAGTAGGGAAACAGGCTGAAGATTACAGATCTTATCTCCCTAAATAGTAGTGGAGTGGATCGAAGACGGTGAGCCTTAACCCCTTAAGCAGTAGGAACACAAGCTGGAAATTACAGATCCTATCTCCCTAAACAGTAGTGTAGTGGATAGAAGACGGTAAGCCTTAACCCCCCCTAAACAGTAGGGAAACAGGCTGAAAATTACAGATCTGATCTCCCTAAACAGTAGTGGAGTGGATCGAAGAAGGTGAGTCTTAACCCCCTAAGCAGTAGGGAAACAGGCTGGAAATTACAAATCTTATTTCCCTAAACAGTAGTGGAGTGGATCAAAAATGGTGAGCCTTAACCGCCTAAGCAGTAGGGAAACAGGCTGGAAATTACAGATCTTATTTCCTTAAGCAATAGTGGAGCAGATCGAAGACGGTGAGCCTTATCCCCCTAAGCAGTAGGGAAACATGCTGAAAATGATAGACCACCTTATCCCCTTAAACGGTAGGGAACGGGTTGAAAATTACAGATCTTATCTCCCTCAGCAGTAGTGGAGCGAATTAAAGACGGTGAGCCTTATCCCCTTAAGCAGTAAGGAAACAGGCTGAAGATTACAAATCATATGCAGTAGCGGAGCAGATTGAAATGAAACGCCTATACCCCTGAAGATACAGTGGGTTAAAGCGACGCTACCTGAAGAAATGAGGCATTAAGAAATCAGGACTCAGCAAGATCGGGCAAAATTGGCCTTTTAAAAGTCTTTGCTTCATCCTCGTTACACGACAATAAGCAAAGATGGGCAGCTGTAGAGCCTAATTTTAACCCGGAGCCCACACCAATACCAAAAATAAAACAAAAACATATTGAATAAAGTCCAAATAGTCTAAAATACAACAGTAAAATTACAATAGGCCCAAAATTAAAGCCCAAACCAAACACCTAAACCTTAGCCCAAATTTTTAGCACAAAACCTAAAGCATTTTTGGCGAAACCCTAACACCACCCCTTTTGCGCCTTTATCAACAAGTGCCTCGCGCACCGGACGCCACCACCCTGCAACATGTGCCACTATTCCACGCCACGTCAGAGACGTTCTCAATCACGCACTTGCAAACAAGCAAGAATCAGTTGTAAAAAAGGGCTATAAAAGCCTTCGAAAATAAAAGTAAAATGATCTTTTTTTTACGAAAATACGAATATACATACAGAATACAAACAAAATCCAATAGTAATCAAAAGTGCGCAGAAAAGGGAGTCAAGCAGTTTCGAAGAGGTGATTTTTTTTTCCTCTGTGTTTTTCCTTGTTTTTTTCTAAAATCAAGAAACCTGAGATAATAAAAAGAAGAGTGCTCACCGGAGTCGCATCGTGCTCGCACCGTTGGAAGGCCTTCACTGGTCGTGAACTGAGGGCTTGAACACTAACCTTTCGGCTGGGAAATAAGGGGAAAGAGGAGGAGTTGAAAAAATGTTATAAAGCTTTTAGGGTTTTTTTTTGCAAAAAAAGGTTAAAATGTTTCTTTAAACAAAAAAATGGTTTAAATGTTAAAAATGAAACAGCATGTGGGGGGGAGGGGGGAAGAGATAGCCCACGTGTTTGACCTGGTCCACGCGCATTTCCCCTTAAATGGGTAATTTGCGCAATTAGTCCCCCACTTTCGCACTAGCTTTCAATTGGCCCTATTTGCATATTATTATTTTTTAAAATTTCCCTGAAATTTCTGTGTTATTGCAATTTAGCCTGTGCCTAGGTACTGCGTTTTGGAGATTTAGATCATTTGCGTTTTCAGTCCTTGTGAATTCGTGTGCATTGAATTGTGGTCCTTAGTTTTAATTTGATGTTCTATTTATTTATTAATTATCCCTTTCAGTTTGATTTATTTTAATTGAGTTTTTCTACCATTTCAATATGTGTTTCTTTTATTTCAACATGCTTAATTTAAATATCCTCATACATTTTTTTTTATTTACATGTAATTTAATTATATATATATTATTGGCATTATATTATTTTATATAAATATATTCCCCCCTTGCAAATTTTTTTATATAAACTTTATTTTGTAATTTTTATTATTTCAAATACTTTTTATATATTTATATTCTTATATACCATATATTAAGTTTTTATGTAAATTGATATATGTATTGTTTTGTATATTATTTACTTTATATTATTTATCTTAAATTCATTTGTATATTGTTAAATAATATATTATTTATTTATATTTATTTATTTTTTTAAAAAAATTCTTGTATATATGACTTGTTTTAAAATTTGTGTTGTTTGTATAGTAATGTTTTTAAATTTTTTCTTTTTGCCCAATTGTTCATTTGATTTTATTTTGAAACTTGATATTTCTTTAGTGTAATTTGCATGGAATTTCCTCTAAATTGGCTTCTAATTTATTAGCTTTCGATTATTAATGTTTGTATTTATATAGCATATAATATGTTGCCATTGCATGTACCCTAACTCATTCCTTTGTGTTTCTCATTATTTATTCGTGTAATATTATTGCCCCGATTTTTTTTCATGCTCAATACTGAGCTTGTATGCTCGTTATTGCATCATGATTTTTAAATTCCAACTTTTCGCCCAACATCAATTGATTTTTACCCTAAAGTAAACCAAACGAATTTATATTGTGAGTCGGTTTTATAATTGCTTATTTGGAAACTCTTCAAAACAAGACAATGTTTTGTGTTTGAAAATTCAGAAATCGTGCCCTAACGTGCTGGATTTCGATTTTTCGTTTGGCCAAATAACGGAATACCCTTTTAAGATTTCGTTGCGTGTTTTGGAAATCATGATATGATCTCAGTTTTTGGAGGCTTAAAGTATCGTGTCCAAACATGCTGGATGTGGTATTTTATTTCTTTGGAACGAGTGAATCTTAAAATCCAATTCAAGTTGTTCACACATTTTTAAAGGAACCATATTTTAACATTTTTTTTTCAAATTTTCAACGATAGGACATTGAATAATCAATTGGTACCAATTTTGAGCGTTACGAGGGTACTAACCCTTCCTCGTGCGTAACCGACTCCCAAACCATTTTTTTCAATTTTCGTAAACCTAAAATTATTGTTTTAATAAATCAAATGTTTTATTAAAATGATCAATCTCAAGGTGATCCGATTACACCTCAAAAAAAAGATCGTTGGCGACTCCATAATGCGTTTTTAAAGTCGATCCCTGTTTTTTTTCAAACTTAAAAGAAATGGTTTCGACAAGCATATTATCACATATGTAATACCATGTCAGTTTACTATTTTCACATAATATTCTCACACACACAAAAAAAAAGATGAATAAAAAAGCCATGTTATTCTAGTTAATGAATGTAATGACATTTTTTGAGTAGTAATGAATGAAATTTTAAAATTAAAAAATTGAAGGGATTTAAAATAATCAAATTGAATAATAAAAATTAAATTTATAATTTACACATAGTACGAGAGAATAGTAGAATTTGACAAAAAAAAAAGAATTAAAAACTTGAATTCAATAAAACTTACACTTGAAAAAATTTGAACAAAAAAAAGTCCAAACTTAGACTCGAAAAACCCAAACTTGAGACTAACCCGCACCTTAATTCAGTAATAAAAATAAAATAATAAAAATTAAATATTTTATAAAAGCTTTAATTATTAGTTTTATTCAAATATTGATCTTATTAAATTAATTAATTAATTTATATATAATGAAATAGTAATTTTTGAGAAAATGAGATTACTACTCTTACACAAACACCAAAAAATCAATGATATTAGTTCTTAATTTTCAAGTTCTTTTATTTAGTTGTTTTCATTGTATTTAGCTTCTAGTTTTTGGAATATTAATTTATATTGGATAATTTAATTTTTAATTTAGATGATTTAGATCTAAGAATACTTATATATTATCAAGTAACTATTGATAAAACAATTAGAGAAACTATAAAATAAAATAAAAAAAGTTACATTATGGTTTAAACTTTTATAATTATATTATGTAAGTTTATTTTATGATCCATATTCGGGATTTATGATTTCCCTCTTAAAAATATTATCTCTAAAATTCGAACCTCTAATCTCTCTTATAAATATATTTTCTTTTTTATAATTAATAAAAGTTTAATTTTAAAGTTTTATATTTATTTGGCAAGTCAACAAGCGCAAAATAACAAAAGAAAATTAAACAGTAGATTAACTAAAAATGAAAACTATGCTTTTGCTGAACGTGCAGTCCATCTTTGAACATGGAACCACTGTCATGGGATTGCACAGTAGCAATGAACTGAGTAAGTATCAAACATTAATAAATGAAAGTATCATGTATTTTAGAATTTAAAGTAATGTATATTTTTTAAATAATTATTATATTCTATTATTTAGTATTGCAATTCTTTTTTTAAAAAAATTATATTTTTAATAATAATAATAGGATATCAAATTATAATTTTTGTAAGCATAAAATATTTTTATTATGCAAATACATAGAAGAAACTCTTTTTTATTTTTTAAAAGTTTTTTTTATTTCATAGTAAATAATAATATAAAGTATAAATGTATTATTTAGTAATCAGGTTCATATAATCAATTTTTAGAATTCAATATAATTAACTTGTTATATATCATATTTTTATAATAAAATTATTTAACACAGTTAATTTTATATAATTTTTACCCTAAAAGTAACAATGATAAATTTTAATTAAAATATAATTTAAAATATTATATTATAATAAAATTTAACTTAAAATATAATAAACTCAAAAAAAAAACCGAAAAAACCCAATTCAAGCAGGCGGCTACAGCCTTTAGGTTCACATAATTTGACACACATTATTGAAATAGAAGAAAGATAGGAAATGAAACCCACATGATTCAATGGATTTGGAAAATTAAAATAAAATTAAAGGCCTATTTGTCGCCTCTTTAGAAGCATATGGAACATGGGGTGGTTTATTCATTGTGCCTTTAATTTACTGTTTATGTGTTGTTTCCCGTAGCCAAAATACTTCCCTGTACAGCCTTTCCCCAAACTTTGACCAACTCTTATTTCTTTTTATGTAGTATGAAAATACAATTATAATAGGAAAATAATAAGGGCAAGTTAGAATTGATGGCATTTAATATATAAATTTATTTTCTTTTAAGGACAAATTTTAAAATTATACGTGTAGTTATATACATAAAATTTTTATTGTGGTTCAAATATATACTCTAAACTTTAATTTTAATTTAATCATACACATTTAAAGAAATAAATAAATTAATTTATTTTTATATTGGATAAATATAATTATTTACATATGCAATATATAAACATAAGATGATGTTATATCAATAATTATATTGATAATTACTGAAATTAAATCAAATCAAAATTTTATATATAAAATTACATAAAGTCCAAAATTCATGTATACAATTACATATTAAACTAAAATTAATCTGTATTTTTAGAATTTATCCATTTTGTTTACAATCTAATCTCATATTAGTTGAGAACATTTAACATTTTTCTATTGTATTACCATTATCGATTATATTATCTTAATTCTTAATTAATTGATTAATATTATAATAAAATTATTTCTTACTTGAAAAAAAATTAATATATTGTATATTATTATTGTTTTAGTTTTTCTTCATATTTTTATACTTAACTTTCACTTTTAATATAGTTTAATAACTTTTTTTCATCTTTATTTATAATGAAGGTAAACTACACCCATGGTCACTTTTGTTTTCCTCAAATTACATTTTAGTAATTTATGTTTAAAATGTTATGTTTTAGTTACTTATATTATTATGTTGTAACATTTTAGTCAGTGAGCCATTAATTGACGTTAATGGTGTAACATTAAGCTAACATGGTACGTTAAATCATCATTTCAGATAAAAATTTTAGATTAAATTATACAATTGGTCCCCATATTTTTTCATTTTGAGAAATTTTTTCTTTTATGTTCTTTTAAACTTTTTTTTTGTTTTTGTTTTCCATTCTCTTCTGCTTCTCCCTCTATTTCCCTACCTTCTCCATTTTTTTAACGTATTAGGAAGTCGAATTGATAGTGAAGAAATAAGCAAGAAGTCGAAAACTATCATTGCCTATAACCAAAACCCATAAACTCATACCATCTACTAATTATCAAAACCCTCCACTACTACCAATCATTTTCATTTCATCCACATACCTTCACCACTACAACGACCTCCTTTTGAAAACATCTCAAAAATCCCCAACTTTTGGACTACCCAAGATCGAAAGCAAAAGAGAATGAAAAAAAAAAGTTAAAAGTTCATAAAAGAAAAAAATTAAATTGCTCAAAACGAAAAAAATACGAGGACCAATTGTATAAATTAACCTAAAATTTTTGCTTGCAATGATGATTTAACGTGCCACATCAGCTTACCATTACACTGTTAACGGTTATTAACGGCTTAGTGACTAAAATATTACAACACGATAACGTTAGTGACTACAATGTAACATTTTAAACATAAGTGACTAAAATATAACTTGAGGTAAATAAAAGTGACCATGGGTGCAATTTACCTTTATAATTAAAGATAATTTAGTCAAATAAACTTTAAATAATATTTTTAACAGCTTTTTAAACTACCTTAGTTTCAGTCCAAATAAATGTAAAAAAAAAATCAATCTTTCTATTATGTACCAAAAAAGTTTTAATGTTTTCATTATTGAAAACATTTTTATTTATTTATGAAACGTGTTTTTCAAATTTTCAAAAATAAAAAATGAAAATTGTTTTCTAAAAATAAAAATATATTCTTTTTTTTAGAAATTGTAAAGAGATTTTCAATTTTAGATATTGAATACTATTTGAACCAAATTTATTATATAACTTGTATGGTTCATCCACGTCGCGTTGGGTTAATTCTTTGTTTGTCTCAAATTATAAAATAAAATTTTCAAGATTAAAATATACTCTAAGTCTATATACACTTTATATGTTTAGAATTTAATCTTCCACTTTTACTTTTAAAAATTTAACCCTTCTATTTTTCGAATTTAAAAATTCATCTTTCGAATTATATATAATTATGTAACATTTTAATAAAAAAAGTTAATGAAATTAACTATTTGGACTAATCAATAATATTATAAAAATATAGAGACCAAATTATATTAGAATTTAAAGTATAAAGATTAAATTTCAAATTTAAGTATAATATAAAAGGACTAAAATTAAAATTAACCATCTTTATAATGCAAAAAAAAAAAAGAGAGAAAGAAACACCATCGTGAAGGAAGGTCAAAACATTTCATTATAGCAAATATAATTTATTTTAGTCCAAGTACAGTAACAAAATAAATAAATCAATTAATTAGAGATATGGACTTAATTGAACGTTCTAAATCTTTCAAATAAGGACCTAATCATTTAAATGACAAAATGTAAGGGACCAGATTTAGAATTTTCAATTATTCATTTCTGCCAAATGCTTAAGGCATTTCACTCTAACGTTCTAAATCTTTCAAATAAGGACCTAATCATTTAAATGACAAAATGTAAGGGACCAGATTTAGAATTTTCAATTATTCATTTCTGCCAAATGCTTAAGGCATTTCACTCTGTAACACCCCAAATTTCTTAGATTTAAATTACTAAATTGTGTCAAGTAATTTAATTTAGATCAATGGTTAAGTACCTTGGAGGTGTACTTGAGGTCTTATGTTTAAATCTCTCTCTTTGAAAATTTTGTGTCATTTTTATTATTACTTCTCTTGACTTTTTTCGTGTAAATTATATTTTAATTTTTTTAACAAGAATGAGTGTAACACCCCCTAACCCCAGGCCATCACTGGAATAGAGCTACGAGGCATTACCAAACTTATACACTAACATTTATACAAAACCGAGTCATAAACTTTACATTTCAGATCAATTCTTATCAAATTTTATCTTAAAGTCCTTAATATGGGCCTACGGACCCTGTATATGTTTTAGAAGTGATTCAGAACTAAACTGACAACTTTAGAAATTTTTCCTTGAGGATAGGGGCACATGCTCGTGTGGCCTGGGACACACCCGTATGGCCTGGAACATGCCAGTGTGGCCTGCCCATGTGCAGATTCTGACTTTCTACACGGCCTGGGCACACGCCCATGTGACTTGGCCGTGTGAAAACCCCATTTTTCACTATTTTTAAGCTATTTTCACCTATCAAACACACTTAATTTATATCCAAAACATTGATTTATAAATCTTGATCAAATAACATTCTTTTATCCATTTTCTTGTACCTAAACACAACTATACACTAATAGAATCCATCTAATCATTTGTTTCAGACCAAAACATGTATTATTCATTTTCAAACATAAAACATCACTTTCAACATGCTTTGCATATTTAATCATTCATACAATTACATTGTAAAATCAACTCCTATACATGCCATATAAACCAAAAAGTCGTTTAACAAAATCTACCGGAATAAATTTGGATATGTGATCCTTGTTGTAGATCCGATCCTCCGTATGTATATAAGTCAATCTACAAAATAAATAACATACACAAGTAAGCTTATAGAAGCTTAGTAAGCTCATAGGCATAATTACACAAATCTTACCAAATATTGTACACAATCATATATCTATTAGCTTATCTAATTCATCCTGCAAATCACAATTTCATTAATAAACTCATTTGGATAATTTCCAAGTTGCTATTCACAAATTTAACTCCCTTGGGCCCATTTCTCACTTACTTCCGTTGTCAAATTAAGGAACAATAAAGGAATTGAGTGCTTCATTATCACATTGCCATAGTAAACTATGGACTTTCACATTGTCACACATCACACACTGAAGCCATAGCCCTGCCGTGGTCTTACAGGGATCACATAACATACGATGTCATATCCCAGATATGGTCTTATACGGAATCATATTATCACATTCACACCGATGCCATAGCCCAGCTATGGTCTTATACGGGAACTAAAATCATATTGTACCGATGCCATAGCCCAGCTATGGTCTTATACGGAAATACATATCAAATCTTTTCTGTCAATTCATTATGGTCACAGAATAGAAGCACTCAAATCCATTGTTCCAAATATTATGTATTTTTACTTAAATACTATTTCATACTTTTTACAATTTAATAGTATTCATCTATAATAATACACTTAAAAAACATAATATTTTCATAACAAATCATTAAATTTGCCATATGAACTTACCTGGGCTAATTTGCAAAAATCGTAGAAAGTCAGGGACTATTCTTGAATTTTTTCCTTTCCACGATTCACTTCGTTTTCTTGATCTATAATTATAAAATCATTCATTCATTAGCATCTATTTCAATTCCATTCTATTTCACAATTTATGCCCTTAATTTTCAAAATTACACAATTACCCCAAACTTTTCAATTTTTACAATTTAGTCCCTGCTTAATTCATTCATAAATTAAACTAATTCCTTTCAAATATCATTTTATCTAAACTGTAAAAACAATTTCACAGCCTTTGACATTCCAAGATTCAACACAAAACCCTAATTCCAACAATTTTCACAATTAGGTCCTAAAATAAATTTCTATGCAAATCTCTTCATAAAATCATCATAAAATGAAATTAAAACCTTAATTTCATGATAAATCATCATAAAATTTCAGAACTTATTCATGGAAACTTTCAAAATTACTCATGAATTCAAAAACTAATGAATTAAACAAGTGGACCTAGTTGTAAAAGTCTCGAAAACACAAAATTTACAAGAAATAATCAAGAATTGAGCTTCCATGTAGTAAAAATATGAGAGACCAGCTTAAAAGAACCCTTAAATGGTGTTTTTGCTAGAGAGGATGAAGAAAAATGAAGAAAACTCTAGATTTTACCTAATATATTATATTTTACAATTTAATTTTTTACCCTTTTTACAATTTTGCCCCTTGTTCACACTTGATTGTTATTTTTCCTGCACACTCATACGTCCAGCCCAATAATAGGTGTTTAATTGCCTATTTAGTTCTCCTTTAATTATTACTAGAGCTATTTAATCATATTTAATAATTTTGCACTTAATTCAATTTAGTCCTTTTTACCCAATTGACTACTGAAACCTTAAAATTTCTTAACAAAACTCTAATACTAACTTACTAACACTCCATAAATATTTATCAAAATATTTATGGCTCATTTTATGAATTCGAGGTCTCGATACCTCGTTTCTATCTTATTTAATCTACAAATTTCTTTTAATTCATAATTTCACTAATTCGAAATCATTTCTAAAACCACACTTAACTTTTACTTACTAATATCTAAACTCACATGTCGGATTTAGTGATCTCAAATCACTATTCCGATATCACTGAAATTTGGACCGTTACAATGAGCCTATTGATTTAGTAATAAAGCCTTACCTTACTCAGAGATCTCGTGTTAAAATCCTATTTATGTAAAATGAAATAAATTTTTACTTTATTTCTGCTTTGCCGCCCATGAAGTGGGTTAGACCAAACTTCTAGCAACCTAGTTAAGTGGATAACTAATCTATTGGATATGGTAGGATATTATCCTTTTATTTTTTGAAATAGTAAAAATAAAGATTTTTCCCCCAAAATTCTTCCATGTGCCCGTTGTTTCTCCCATCTTTCCCACATCCCTGTTTCTTTCCAATTTCTTTTGTTTTGTTGACTAAAATTTTACTCTGCCATTTTTTCTTATTTTGATCATCTTCTTATTTTGTTTTGGTTTTACTCTTTCGTTAACAATATTTCGATTTTTCTTCTACTTGGTTCTTTTCTCTTTTGCTTTATTGTCGTCTAAGCCTCAAGTTTTTGAGCGTTTGATCTCTTTTGGCCCACTGTTGGTTGTGTGTGCTTTGGAATGTTATTATGGTTGTATAATTTTTGTTATGGTAATTTGCAATTATAATTTGTTTGTTATTGAAGGTTGTTTTAATTTTGGAAGAATTTTGGTTTTGTTAGGTGATAATTGCGAGATTCGTAATCCTTTGGTAGTCTAGTTGCTGTTTAACCGCTGATTTTTCGGGGTAAAGGATCATCTGTTAGGTTTAGGGACTGTTTTTATTAAGGGATC
This sequence comes from Gossypium hirsutum, assembly GCF_007990345.1. NCBI lineage: Eukaryota > Viridiplantae > Streptophyta > Magnoliopsida > Malvales > Malvaceae > Gossypium > Gossypium hirsutum. The sequence goes on from NC_053430.1 coordinate 19,532,121, forward strand.
AGGGAATTCAACTTTTGGTTTCAATAATTGGTTGTTAATAGATTCACTTTGGATATCCCAGGTAGATTCTGAATTTGCTGGACTGTTTAGGAAGTGTTCAGGTGTGTGACTTAACCCAGTACGATTTGTTTGTGTGAGTTAACTAAAAAAATTTGGAAAATAGTGAAAATATCAAAACTGTTGACGTCACAGGCCGTGTGGAGCACAGAGGCATGTACGATTAAACGATCTAATCAGGCAGGGCGAGTGGGCCACACGATCTAGCTTGGTAGGCCATGTGGGCCCATTTTGGTAGGTTTGTTGGGCTTAGTTTGGGCCATAAATGAGATTATGAAATTGGATTATTATTGTAATGAAAGCATGGAAGACCATGTAATTCATAAATTAGAGCTTTTGTATGTTAGTAAAGCATGATTCTGATTAATAAAACTCTGTGTAAGCTATGTAACATAATTTGTATTGTGACACTTATGTAAGCATGTCATAAATTTGTTTCGCCATGAGTACATGTAGCATGAGATATTAGTATGTTTTTGCATGTATATTAGGGTGGGATATGGTTATTTATTGGAGGAAGTGTGCTTCTGGCAATTTTACTACAAAATATATATTATGACAGCACAACTGTATATTATAAATAATTCTAAAAGTTTTCGCTACATTTAATCTGGATCCACGCGTTTTTACAAAACAAATATTTGAGGTCAATAGCATAATGTTACTAATAAAATTTGAGTTTTATAAAATAATAATTTATGATGCTCTCATATGTTTTTGTTGACAAATATTCTTACCAAATGTATAAGGCAAATTTTATAATTTCAAATTTTCGATTTCTAAAATAAGATATGTTTTGAGAACAATTGGTAAATTTTTTTTCTTCAATATAACATTCATAATCCAACTATAACATAAAAATTAATAGAGTAATCAAAATTTCAAAAGAGAGATTAAATGCGTCATGTATATAAACACTTTCAAGAAATTTTAAATATTAGATTATTCTACTTAAAGAATATTATTCTATTTTTATTTGATAAACTATTCTCATCAAATTCATATAAGCATAAAATGTAAATTAGTTTAAAATTTCAAAATATTTTATTTTAATATTAAAATCAATGACTTTCATGGGTAAAATTTATAGATCAAGGGCTTATTTAATTACAAAAATAGTATAAGAACTTATCTAAATAAGGTACAATAATCTAAGGGCTTTTTTTTTTGTCTATTGGACTTTCTTTATTTGCATTCATTTATTATTCTTACAAGTTAACTCTTAAAAGTTTTGTTTTTAAAAGTTACGATAGTTACAATACATTCAATAATTACAAACACTGAATTAAATAATTTACTCAACCACTAAAGTGAATGTCGATTGAGTCTTAACTCGATTGACATGGACATTATTATCAATGCAGAAGGACATGAGTTTAAGTGCGTTGAAGTATAACGGGCTATAGGTAATTCTAGGTATTGTGTAAAATAAAGCAAATATAAATAAAACCTATAATGAGATTGTTAAAAAAAAATTGCTAAAGTGAATAACTAACTAATTAACAAATTGACTATTAACTAACTAAAAGAACCCACACATTAAGTTATTCAAAATAATACCTTTAAAAATATTAATTCACATATTTTAACGAGTTAATTGCATCAGATATCCCCAAATTATGATTCTCATTTTAAATTTGTCTTTAAACTTCAAAACATTCTAATTACATCCTTCAACTATTGATGTTAAATTAATTAGGTCATTTCGTTGTTAAAATTGTTATGACAGCTTAAATTTTATGTAGTTAAATTTAAAATGATAGATTTAAAAAAAAATAGAATGTTGTCACATAACTTTTAAAAGTAAAAACTAAAAAAAAAAATAGTATTCGATAAAGCTTCTGTAAAAGTTTCGAAAACCTCAAAACTAAGATTTTTAAAAACATCTATTTTTAGGTAAAAAGACTTCTCTAGTCCCTTTCAATTTCAAAATTGAGCAAATTGGTCCTCTAAAAAATTAAAGCAATTTTATGTCAATTTGTTTCTTCTTCTTTTCTTTTCTTTTATTTTTTTATTTGTTGAAAACATCCTTATTAATTTCGAAAGTGAGCAACTAAGGAAAAATAATCAAGACGTTAATATTTTTGTCAGTTGTACATCATTTTGATTGGTATAATAACAAATTTAGCCTTCGATGTTTACATATTTTGTCATTTTGACCTTAATTCTGAAAAAATAAACAAATTTAGCATCACCATTAACACATTTACACAAAGTTGTTCGATAAATTTGTTATTAGAACCAAATTGATAGAATATGTAAACTTGGAGGGGTAAATTTGTTATTATACCAGTTAAAATCTTGTACAATTGATGGAAAACATTAGCAATGTAAACAATTACCCTTAATTGCTCACTTTTGAAATTGAGAGAGAGTGGAGAGGTATTTTTTACCTAATTTTTACAAAATTTGTTTTTCTTAATTTCTAAATTATATCATGTAAGATCTAACGTGTCGTTTAACACTTAAATTAACGATTTTAGTAAGAGAATGACGTAATTGATGTAATATCGATAGAATTATTTGAGATTTAAGGAGGAATTCAAAATGAGAGTTATAGTTAGTGCAATTAGCTCTATTTTAAACCATTTTACTTAGATATATTAATATTCTCATAGAATTAATAATCTTTTAAAGCAAACTATTTTTGCGGTATTTATATATTCGAATTGCCCGCCACAAACTCTGCTTAATTCCAATTCTCTCACTAATCAATCATTTAAGTGTGATTAATCCTTCTTAAATGAAGAGCATAATTTTTTAGTTCTCCCACGCGCTAGAAGAACTCGTGAAATCTTTGTGTCGGTGATACCATCTAAATCATTTCTTCACTTAAGATTCTCGTGTACAATATTATATTACAGACTGTTTCGTGTGTGTGTGTGCTTGGGCAAAAGTGTCAACATCAATTGAGATTTTTGTTAAATGTGTTGATATGAGAAATGAAAACGTTGACACGGCACACCGATAATATGCTGACACGGAGTACTAAAAGTTTAATTGATTTTCTCCCAAAAAAAATTTTAATTGATTTTTTATTTTTGAGGATTTTTAGATTTTTTTTTCTAAAAAAATTATAAAAGATCGCAAACAATTTATAAAAATGTAAAAATCACAATAAATTATAAAAAAGATTAAATATAAAATTGATACTCGAACTTATCTACTTTTCTTAGATTAGTATTTATGATTTTTTTTTTCAAATTGATACCTGAAATTTTTTTCGTCAACTAAATTTGTACTTGAAACTTAACACCGTTAAGTTTAAGACAAGAGGCGGAATAAGATTATGACACGTGACATAAATGACATCATGATAATGTCATAATTTTAAAAATTAAAAACAATTTTTTTCTTTTTTAATTTTCTCCCTCAAAATTTTTTTGTTTGTGTAATTAATTTTCTTTTCTTTTCTTTTTTTGTCGTTTCTTTTCTTCTTCTTTCTTCTTCCTCAACCCAAGTTGCTCTTTTTCTTCTTTCTTTTTTTTTGTAAGATTTTCGTAAAAAATTCTTGAGCCAATTTGTCCAGTTCAGTTCACTCATATCTTCCTCCTTAAGGTCTTTAACAATGATGGACGACCCTGTAAAAATAGTGGACACAACATCGTTACGCCACGGTAAATACTAATATGTTGATATTCTCTTTGGATTTATTGTAAGGTGAGAGGAAGCAGTGATTAACTGTGTAAACCCTAATGGTCGACTAAGGCACACGAAAAGCATACTTATACATAGTTTTAAGGTATAACAAATGAACTAGGCGTTAACTCGGAAAAAGTCTCAAATTAACTCAAAAAAGTCTCAAAAGCACAAGTCACTAACTGGTATACGCCATAATGTACACGCAAATGAGTTTAAAACTTTCAGCTGAAATCTTTCCTTTGAAAATACAGTATTATTGGCAGTGGTCATAACATATAAAACTGTAACACCCCTAACCCGTACCCATCACTGGAACAGAGTTTCATAGCATTATCAGAACATACAGAACATTTTTCAATTAATTCATGCAAGTCACTATTCATTAACTGAGATTATTCATAATGTCCCTTAATTGGACCCTCGAGGTCTAAAACGAACATTAGAATAGAATCGGGACTTAATTGAGAATTCTAAGAATTTTTTGCAAAATTACAAAAAGTTTTTCCAATGTGCAGGGCTCACACTCCCGTGTGGTCCAAGGAACACGCCCAAGTGACCCTGGGACACGCATGTGTTAGAGGCCATGTTTGACCCCGTGTAACTTTCTGACTTGCACACACTGCCTTGCCACACACCCGTGTGCTAAGCCGTGTAGTTAATTAATTTAATTCGAATTAGGTGCAGGCTTCACACGGTCAAGACACACACCCATATTCCAGACCGTGTGGGACACACGCCCGTGTTCCAGATCGTGTAGCACACATGGCTGAGACATAGGTATCTGCCCGTATGCCCAATTCTGAGCATTCTGTTTCTCAAAATTTAGGTGTAGGGGACACACGACCTAACCACTTGCCCGTGTTAACAGGCCGTGTGTCACATACGGTCTAGACACACGCCCGTTTGTCTGCTCGTGTGGACAAAATGAATCAATTTTCTAGCTTCATTTCTCACCCAAAATCACCCAAATACCTGCACAATAAACACTCAACCAATTCTGTAACACCCCAAACCCGGCCTAGACGTTATGACCGGATCCGGTGCACCACATTGATGCGTACAAAACATTCCGTATTACTTAGTTTGGAAAACCTTATTGGTGATGTAAAAGATACTTTTAAAGGTAGGTTAAAGTGAATGGGAGCTGTGCACCAGGTAGGAAACCAGAAAAAAAGGAGGTGAGTCTGTCGGACTGCTTAAGTACTAAGCTCCCTTCGGATCCAATCCTAGACATGCACACCGCCATTGCCACACTCTAACATCTCGTATAATTGTGAGAAAACCATTTGGTTAAGTCCATCTTAATAACGTGATTAAGTTTGAAAACGTTTGCTTAGCGGAAGTCTTACTTGTAATCGTGTTATTTTGAAATCACTTAATGTTTTTGGAAACGCGTCCTAAAGCTAACCCATTTTCCTTAGTTATCATAGTTCTTTTCATCATAATAAAATAAAATAATAAAAGTAAAACAAAACCATAAAAATAATTAAGCGGCCTTATTACACTTAAAACCCAAAACCATAAATGAAATTAAAAGGACGTCCAGTTCACCAGAAAGAAACCAGGTTCGTAGAAACATGTGGCCAGTCCGAATCCCTCACAGCTCCAAGCCCACTATGGATGAGGATTACCTACGAGGATGAAAATAAATGGGTGAGTTTTGGGAAACTCAGTGTGTAATTCAACCCAACCATAGCCTAAATCAGTTCAAACCACAGAGACAGAATAAGTTGGCCTCAGCCCAGAACAGATATCAGAATAAAGCCCATAGGCCCAGAACAGACCAAAACAGATATATCATGCTTATGCAGAAACCCAACCATATCCAACCACATACACCCCCATACCATCCTTTCGCCATGTGGGGAGACTACTCGACCCACCCAACCGCTACACGCTACAGAAATATGCAGCATGGCTGCCAGGTACAGAAAATGTGACAGAGTCACCAGATACAGATATTTTGTGGCAGTGCCACCAGAACAGATATACGTGGCAGGGCCACCAGAACAGATAATTTGTGGCATAGCCACCAGGACGCTTCCTCCATAATATAACCCATGTCCCCATGCAACAGATATACATTCATGGCATACATCATACAGATTTAATTCATCATGCTTTTCAGACAAAATTAACACTAGGGATATAAAGGTCATTTTGCATACATAGGGGTATAATGGTAATTTTGCATACATAGGGGTATTCTAGTACATCTAACTATTTCTAAGGTTTTCATGCATATCGTAGCCATTACGTTTAGCCAGAAACTCTTACCGAGTGTTCTTACCGAATTGGGCCCGTTGGCCCATTGACCCAGTTTTGGCCCATTAAGCCCAAAATATCAAAACGCACGAAATCGCGCATACTGCAGTTTTATCAATTTTGATTACCAGTAATAATTACCCATACGTCTTACGAGCATTCGCACACTCGCAAGTGCCTAAAATACCGGCTTTTCGGCATTTCGGCTTTTCGACTTTTGCCGATCTAGCCTATGAGAGGGTGTCAGTTACACACCTGTTTTTTTGGGATTTCCTCGACGAGATCTACACACGAACTGCCTACAATTGAATCACTTAATATTACTCCAAATATCGAAATAAAATTGAGTATATAGTCCCTTACCACATTCGGCCAAACATGCCTAAACCCCTTATTGCTCTTACCTTACTGCCGAAATATGGTTAACTCCAAAGATTCGATCGTTCCACCTGTCCAAGCCCTTGATCAACCACCTCTAAATCACGCTATTACCAAAACAAAATAGTTATTACGACCCCTCAGGGTTACAAGTCCAAATCGACCACCTCCCTAACTTTTAGGGATTTCGGCTTTTCCTAAAATATGTAAGAAGACTAAGTTTTGGAGAAGACTTACCACCGATTCCTTAGTGAATGATTCCAATGAGTTTCCCACTCGATCCAGATGTAGATCTAAGCCCTCAGATGATAACAAAAGTCGAGTTTTCAGTGACTTTAGTATTCGGCCAAGTCCCTTTTAATGTGGGGTTTTCGGCTTTTTGCAACTTGTTTTTAGAAAGGTAAAACGAGAGGGTTTTGCTATGGTCTTGTCGTCAAAACTTGAAGTTTTAGAGGGCTGGTGAATCGGCCACAAATGATGAAGAGAAGAGATGTAGTTTTGGTTATAAGAAATCGGCACAAAAGGAATCAAGCTTTCGGGATTTCAGCTTTTGTGTATAAGGCTTAAGAACAATAATAAGAACGTGGAGATGAATAGAATAATGGAAGGATTCGACTATGGGGGAAAGAAGAAGGAAGATAGATGGAGAGAAGAAGAAAAGAAAAGAAAGGAAGAGAAGGAAGAATGGTCAGAAAAGAAAAAAACGACACAACACTCCCAAATACCGAATTTATACCTAGCCTTTGACCTAGCTGAAATTTACCCCCTAAAGAAACCCTTGGCCGGCCAACTCTTGCTCCTCAAGAGTCCACTATTCGGCCAACACCATCCTCCTTGATCAGCTCCTAAATCCTCTCCCTTATTCCCTCCTTACTCAATCTCCTGAGCAACTCAAACTCCTCCTGACAGACTTTTACTTCAGTTCCACTACTTACCTTTTCTGTTCATAAAAATTAATCCCTTGATTTGCTGTCATTGTGACTTGAACCTGGGTCCTCCCTAGCTTCCACACGCCACTTATAGCCTTCCCTGTGGCGTCACATGCCACTTCACCACTTGCTTCCTTGTGATCTATTTTACACAATTAATTCCTCAAAGCCCAATTTACCAGAACCCCTTTCTCTTATGGAATTAAAATTAATTAAAACTATCGGGTTATCCTAAGCTTGGGCCTTCTAGAGGCCCACTATCACAATTAAACCTACACTTAACAAGCAGAACACAAAATTTTTAATTTTATAGATTTTTTTCAGAATTCCCAAAAAATTTGGGGCGTTACAACTCTACCCTCCTTAAAGAAATTTCGTCCTCGAAATTTACCTGACCCGAACAGATGAGGGTATTGTTGTTGCATTGCCTCCTCCGGTTCCCAAGTAGCTTCTTCTCTGCCATGGTTACGCCAAAACACTTTCACTAATGGTACAGATTTCCTCCTCAGAACCTTAACGTCTCGATCCAATATTTGTACAGGCTCCTCCTCAAAGGTCAAATCAGCTCGTACCTCAATTTCTGCAACCGGCACGACATGAGTAGGGTCAGAACGATAGTGCCTTAACATGAAGACGTGAAAAACATCGTGAATCCTGTCTAACTTTGAAGGCAATTCCAACTGATGAGCCACTGGGCCTACTCGCTTCAAAATCCGATAAGGCCCAATGAACCGCGGACTCAACTTGCCCTTCTTACCAAACCTTAGTATCTTCTTCCAAGGTGAAACCTTCAAGAAGACCATATCGCCCACTGAGTATTCAATCTCCTTACGCTTCAGATCTGCATACGACTTTTTCCTATCAGACGCTTCCTTTAATCGATCTCTAATTAGCTTGACCTTATCCTCAGTATCTGCCACCAACTCAGGTCTAAGAACTTGTCGCTCCCCCAGTTCAGCCCAACAACTAGGTGTTCGACACCTTCGCCCATACAGTGCTTCATAAGGTGCCATTCGAATACTCGACTGATAACTATTGTTGTATGCAAACTCTACCAAAGGCAAGTAATCCTCCCAACTACCTCGGAAATCAATAACACATCCCCTCAGCATGTCTTCCAGAATCTGAATACTCTTTCTGACTGACCATCAGTTTGAGGATGGAAAGCCGTACTAAAGTTTAATCCTGTTCCCAATGCCTCATGCAAATTTTGCCAAAACTGAGATGTGAATCTAGGATCCCGATCAGAGATAATCGAAACCGAAACTCCATGCAGTCGCACAATCTCCGCCACATACAACTTGGCTAACTTCTGAAGAGAAAAGTCTGTACGAACAGGTATAAAATGAGCCGACTTGGTCAACTTATCCATAATCACCCATATCGAGTCTTTCTTCGATGGTGTCAAGGGTAGCCCACTCACAAAGTCCATGGTTACCCTCTCCCATTTCCAAAGTGGTATTTTTACTGGCTGCAATGATCCAGAAGGTAACTGATGCTCAGCTTTCACTTGCTGGCATGTCAGACATTTCCCCAAAAATTTTGTTACCTCTCGCTTAAGTCCAGGCCACCAATACAGTTCTCGCAAGTCATGGTACAACTTATTCCCTCCAGGATGCATGGCACAAAGTCCCCCATGAGCTTCCTTCAAAATTGACTGTCTCAAGTCAGAGTCCTTCGGAACACAAATTCTACCTCGAAAACACAGAACCCCATCATCGTTTAACCCAAACTCAGAAGTTTCCCCTTCCTTAACTTGTTGAAAACGAGGGACCAAAGACTCATCTTTCAACTGCTTTTCCTTAATCTGATCCACCCAGGTTGGCCTTACTTGCAATTCAGCCAACAGACTTCCATCATCATATAGACTTAGACGAGCAAACATTGGTCTCAGATCAGATACAGCTCTACGACTTAGAGCATCGGCTACCACATTAGCCTTGCCTGGGTGATATCCGATTGAACAATCATAATCCTTAAGCAACTCGATCCATCTCCTTTGCCTAAGGTTCAGTTCCTTCTGAGTCAACAAATACTTGAGACTCTTATGATCTGTGTATATAATACACCTTTCTCCGTACAAGTAATGTCTCCAGATTTTAAGTGCAAAGATCACTGCTGCTAACTCCAAATCATGAGTGGGATAGTTCCCTTCGTGAAGCTTAAGTTGTCGAGACGCATAAGCAACCACCTTACCCTCTTGCATCAACACACAACCCAAACCTACGTGTGATGCATCACTGTACACAGTAAAATCTTTCCCAGACTCTGGTTGAATTAACATAGGTGCTTTAGTCAGAACTTTCTTCAACCTCTCAAAAGCTTCTTGCTGCTTCTCCGTCTATACAAACGGTACTCCTTTCCTTATGAGTTTTGTGAGAGGTGCTGCCATCACAGAAAAACCTTCCACAAACCTTCTGTAGTATCCTGCCAACCCTAGGAAACTTCGAATTTCTGAAACCGACCTAGGTGGCTTCCATTCCAAAATTGCTTCAATCTTTCGAGGATCCACTCTAATCCCCTCTACAGAGACCACATGCCCCAAAAAGGTTACCTCCCTCAACCAGAACTCACACTTGCTGAACTTCGCATAAAGTTCCTTCTCCCTTAACACTTGCAACATAGTGCGGAGATGCTCATCATATTTTGCTTCGGTCTCAGAATATACCAGAATATCGTCAATAAAGACGACCACGAACCGATCCAAAAATGGTTGGAACATACGATTTATCAGATCCATAAACGCTGCAGGAGCGTTTGTTAGTCCAAATGGCATAACCAGAAACTCATAATGACCATAACGAGTCCTGAATGCTGTCTTATGAATATCTGCCTCCTTGACCCTTAACTGATGATATCCAGATCGAAGATCGATCTTGGAAAATACAGAAGCTCCCTTAAGCTGGTCGAACAGATCGTCAATCCTTGGTAGAGGGTACTTATTATTAATCGTCAGTTTATTCAACTGGCGATAATCAATGCACAGGCGCATCGTCCCATCCTTCTTCTTCACGAATAGCACCGGTGCTCCCCATGGAGACACACTTGGCCTAATAAAGCCCTTATCCAACAATTCTTGAATTTGCGCCTTTAACTCCACTAACTCCTTCGGTGCCATCCTATATGGTGCAATGGACACTGGCGCTGTCCCAGGCAACAGGTCGATTCCAAATTCGACTTCTCGATTTGGAGGCAATCCCGGAATCTCCTCCGGGAAGACATCTTGGAACTCTTTTACAGTCCTAACCTTATCCACTATCAGCCCCTCTACATCTGTTTGACTTACAAATGCCAAATAGGCCTCACAACCTTTCCGAATCCACTTTTCAACCCTCAATCCCGATATCACATTAGACAAATAGTCCCTTTGTTCACCTATCACCATAACCTCATCCCCTTCCGTGGTCCTTAGCACCATTCGCTTAGCAGCACAGTCCAGAGTCGCCTTATGCTTAACAAGCCAGTCCATTCCCAGAATGAGATTAAACTCTCTAAACGGCAACTCCATTAGATCACCAGGAAAGATCCTACCTTGAGCTTCTAAGGGTACATCCTTATACAGCTTGTCTACCCTAACCGAGTGACCCAAGGGACTTAACACAGATACCCCACTCACTATCTTCTCAGAATGCACTCTCAAAGACCCAGATATGGCACACGTAACATAAGAATGAGTAGATCCAATATCCACCAAGGCAGTATACGGCATATTAGAAACTAAAAACGTACCAGTTATGACATCAGGTGCGTCGCCCTCCTCTCGCTGACGAGCTGCATACACCAACGCTGGCTGTCGAGCCTCAGCATTTCCAGCTCCCCTGCCAGGCGCCCCTCGACCTCGACCATTTCCATTCCCATTTCCGCCCCTACCTTGTCCACGTCCTCTCGGTGGTTGTGGTCCACCTCTCATGGGTTGAACAAACCTCTGTACAGTAACCTGAGCCTGATCAGCTCTTTGTGGACAGTCCTTAACTCTGTGCTCCATAGATCCGCATCGAAAACAAGCACCAGAACGTTTCCTACACTCACCCACATGTACCTTACCACAGTCCCCACAGATTGGCGGTCTAACCACATTTATCGGAACGGCTCGAACTGGCTCCTCCACTCTCGCCCTTTTGACATTCTTGTTTGCTCCATCCGAAGGTCCAGAATCCCTCCGGAAACAGTTTCGATCTTTCTTACGGTTCTGCCTCTTAGTACGCTTTACCTCCTCAGCAATCTTAGCTTTTTCCACCAGAACCGCGAAGTCACGCTCCCTCTGCGGAGCACTTAGCACCTTAAGGTCATCTTTGAGTCCATCCTCAAAGCGAACGCTACGCTCATACTCCGTAGCAACTATTCCCACAGCATACCTACTCAGCCTCAGAAATTCAGCCTCGTACTCAGCAACAGTTTTGCCTCTTTAGACCAGATTCAGGAATTCTTTCCTACGGGCGTCCACATAACTTGCCCCGACGTACTTTCCTTTAAAGGCTGTCTTAAACAGCTCCCAAGTAACCCTATCAGCTGGGGTTCCATCCCTCACGGTGAGCCACCACTGATAAGCCTCATCTCGCAGCAACGATACGGCCCCCTTCAGCTTCTGCTCCACAGAACAGTCCAAGTCATCCATAATTCGTTCCGTGGCCTCCAACCAATATTCTGCCACATTCGGGGCTACACCAGATACACCCCTAAAGATCTCCGCTCCGTTAGCCCGGAGTCGTTCAGAAATCGATCCTCAAATTCCGTTGCCCGGACTTGCCCCGGCAACCCTTTCCAGAACTCGAAGCATAGCCTGCGACAGGGCGTCATCCCCGGCACAACGATCATGAGACTCCACTTCTGTTGCCGATAGTACCGGTGCATCTGCCGCCGGTATATGTCCCGCAGATGAAGATCCCGCTCGAGCTCTTCCTCGGCCCCGTCCACGGCCTCTTCCACGAGTGGCTCTTGTACTCATATCGTATTATCTGATTATGAATTTTATGCATTAATATCATTCCAATGTTTATTACAGATGTTTTATGATTCAGACAGTAATTCAGAGTTGGTTTTCGCAGATTCGATGTCTAGCTACAGTCTCAGTCTTTTAGCAAGTTTTTCTAGGATTTCAGTAGCATCCTATCTAGAGTATTCTAGTAAAGTTTCAGTACAGACAGATAATTCAGAATATATTCAGAAAAATTCAGAATACTTATAGGCTTGGGCCGGAGATTCGGAATGCCACCTTCAGGAGTCTAGATTTTTTTTTTAAAAAACCGATTTTTTTTTTGAAATCTTCGTTTTTGTAAACCCATTCCACAGCCGATTTGTTGAAACCTAGGCTCTGATACCACTAAATGTAACACCCCAAACCCGGCCTATTCGTTATGATCGGATCCGGTGTGCCACATTGATGCGTACAAAACATTCCGTATTACTTAGTTTGGAAAACCTTATTGGTGATGTAAAAGATACTTTTAAAAGTAGGTTAAAGTGAATGGGAGCTTTGCACCAGGTAGGAAACCAGAAAAAAAGGAGGTGAGTCTGTCGGACTGCTTAAGTACCAAGCTCCCTTCGGATCCAATCCTAGACATGCACACCGCCATTGCCACACTCTAACATCTCGTATAATTGTGAGAAAACCATTTGGTTAAGTCCATCTTAATAACATGATTAAGTTTGAAAACGTTTGCTTAGCGGAAGTCTTACTTGTAATCGTGTTATTTTGAAATCACTTAATGTTTTTGGAAACGTGTCCTAAAGCTAACCCATTTTCCTTAGTTATCATAGTTTTTTTCATCATAATAAAATAAAATAATAAAAGTAAAACAAAACCATAAAAATAATTAAGCGGCCTTATTACACTTAAAACCCAAAACCATAAATGAAATTAAAAGGACGTCCAGTTCACCAGAAAGAAACCAGGTTCGTAGAAACATGTGGCCAGTCCGAATCCTTCACAGCTCCAAGCCCACTATGGATGAGGATTACCTGCGAGGATGAAAATAAGGGGTGAGTTTTGGGAAACTCAGTGTGTAATTCAACCCAACCATAGCCTAAATCAGTTCAAACCACAGAGACAGAATAAGTTGGCCTCAGCCCAGAACAGATATCAGAATAAAGCCCATAGGCCCAGAACAGACCAAAACAGATATATCATGCTTATGCAGAAACCCAACCATATCCAACTACATACACCCCCATACCATCCTTTCGCCATGTGGAGAGACTACTCGACCCACCCAACCGCTACACGCCACAGAAATATGCAGCATGGCTGCCAGATACAGAAAATGTGACAGGGTCACCAGATACAGATATTTTGTGGCAGTGCCATCAGAACAGATATACGTGGCAGGGCCACCAGAACAGATAATTTGTGGCATAGCCACCAGGACGCTTCCTCCATAATATAACCCATGTCCCCATGTAACATATATACATTCATGGCATACATCATACAGATTTAATTCATCATGCTTTTCAGACAAAATTAACCCTAGGGGTATAAAGGTCATTTTGCATACATAGGGGTATAATGGTAATTTTGCATACATAGGGGTATTCTAGTACATCTAACTATTTCTAAGGTTTTCATGCATATCGTAGCCATTACGTTTAGCCAGAAACTCTTATCGAGTGTTCTTACCGAATTGGGCCCGTTGGCCCATTGACCCAGTTTTGGCCCATTAAGCCCAAAATATCAAAACACACGAAATCGCGCATACTGCAGTTTTATCACTTTCGATTACCAGTAATAATTACCCATACGTCTTACGAGCATTCGCACACTCGCAAGTGCCCAAAATACCGGCTTTTCGGCATTTCAGCTTTTCGGCTTTTGCCGATCTAGCCTATGAGAGGGTGTCAGTTACACACCTATTTTTTTGGGATTTCCTCGACGAGATCTACACACGAACTGCCTACAATTGAATCACTTAATATTACTCCAAATATCGAAATAAAATTGAGTATATAGTCCCTTACCACATTCGGCCAAACATGCCTAAACCCCTTATTGCTCTTACCTTACTGTCGAAATATGGTTAACTCCAAAGATTCGATCGTTCCATCTGTCCAAGCCCTTGATCAACCACCTCTAAATCACGCTATTACCAAAACAAAATAGTTATTACGACCCCTCAGGGTTACAAGTCCAAATCGACTACCTCCCTAACTTTTAGGGATTTCGGCTTTTCCTAAAATATGTAAGAAGACTAAGTTTTGGAGAAGACTTACCACCGATTCCTTAGTGAATGATTCCAATGAGTTTCCCACTCGATCCCGATGTAGATCTAAGCCCTCAGATGATAACAAAAGTCGAGTTTTCAGTGACTTTAGTATTCGGCCAAGTCCCTTTTAATGTGGGGTTTTCGGCTTTTTACAACTTGTTTTTGGAAAGGTAAAACGAGAGGGTTTTGCTATGGTCTTGTCGTCAAAACTTGAAGTTTTAGAGGGCTGGTGAATCAGCCACAAATGATGAAGAGAAGAGATGTGGTTTTGGTTATAAGAAATCGGCACAAAAAGAATCAAGCTTTCGGGATTTCAGCTTTTGTGTATAAGGCTTAAGAACAATGATAAGAACGTGGAGATGAATAGAATAATGGAAGGATTCGGCTATGGGGGAAAGAAGAAGGAAGATAGATGGAGAGAAGAAGAAAAGAAAAGAAAAGAAGAGAAGGAAGAATGGTCAGAAAAGAAAAAAAAGGGCACAACACTCCCAAATGCCGAATTTATACCTAGCCTTTGACCTAGCCGAAATTTACCCCCTAAAGAAACCCTTGGCCGGCCAACTCTTGCTTCTCAAGAGTCCACTATTCGGCCAACACCATCCTCCTTGATCAGCTCCTAAATCCTCTCCCTTATCCCCTCCTTACTCAATCTCCTGAGCAACTCAAACTTCTCCTGACAGACTTTTACTTCAGTTCCACTACTTACCTTTTCTGTTCATAAAAATTAATCCCTTGATTTGCTGTCATTGTGACTTGAACCTGGGTCCTCCCTAGCTTCCACACGCCACTTATAGCCTTCCTTGTGGCGTCACATGCCACTTCACCACTTGCTTCCTTGTGATCTATTTTACACAATTAATTCCTCAAAGCCCAATTTACCAGAACCCCTTTCTCTTATGGAATTAAAATTAATTAAAACTATCGGGTTATCCTAAGCTTGGGCCTTCTAGAGGCCCACTATCACAATTAAACCTACACTTATCAAGCAGAACACAAAATTTTTAATTTTACAGATTTTTTTCAGAATTCCCAAAAAATTTGGGGCGTTACAAATTCCAATCAATTCAAGCATTCCAATTGAACAAATTTATCATTCATCAAGGTATACCATTTCATGCATTCATGGTTACTGACTCACCTTAACTTAACTTAGACATTCACATCATTAGGTCACATAAACTTAGCATAACACATGTGGATATATATATCATAATAGTTTACTAAATCATATCCCAAAATGAGCCATCACTAGCCATTCCACTGACTAGGTTACAAAATGACACTTCAAGCCACTATTGGCCAAGTTTCCCTATACATGCCTTACACCAAAATGATTTCACTAAATATACCCAAAATGCTAGGTTGATAGTACAACGATGCTCCAACAATCTTCCAACCTTCACGAGCTTCCGAGCATTATAAAACAGGGGAAAAATAAAAGGAGTAAGCATTACATGCTTAGTAAGTTCATATAACATAAACTAAACTTACCAATCTTGTTTAATAAATCTAAGCATGCATAACATGGTTTCCATCCATTTGGCTAAATTTGCCTAAACACATACAATCATTCAAACATGTTAGTCACCAAAATATTCATATAAATCAAGTAACATAGATAAGCTTATCAAGCAATGTTATTCAAGTCATTATCATTTTTATCTCAAGATTTTCATGCCAAGTCAAGAGTTATATGTCCATTGAATCATTGAAATCCCGATGGAGGCTCAAGTAGTACACTCAAGGTGTACGATTCATTAATCCATCAATTTTTATCGAGGGTACCCCTTAGGGTACTTAATCAAGGAACACATTCAAGAGCCACATGTCGTATAACAGGATTACCAATCCAGGCTAAATCCTTATTATAACGTATGCTTATAAGAGTTCGATTAAGGTTACCAGTCTAGGCTAAACCCTAATCATAACGTGTGCTTGAGAGGTATTATATCAGGATTACCCGTCCAGGCTAAATCCTTTACATAAAAAGGTCATTGGGATTACTCATCCGAGCTAAATCCCATCCGCAACAAATGCAGGACCTTATTAGTTTCGAGAAAGCATATGCATTCATCGGAATTCAATATCCAATCGGGACTAACCCTTTTTAATCCATTTCAAGCATGCATTATTTTCCATCATAACATACAAGTAAGGCACATTAACATAAATCACATTACATACAATACAACATTCAATTTACATAATTACGTATCCGATTAAGTTACACGAACTTACCTCGACACTTGTTCGCGTACTAATCTACTAATCTGAAACCTTTTCCTTTCCTCGATCTAACTTCGAATTAGTGTTGTCCGGATTTATATAAATGAATTTGATCATTAATTTCATATATTTCATACTTAGATGGACTTAATTTACTTCTTAGGCAAAATTACCATTTTGCCTCGAACTTTTCCAAAAATTTTAATTTTGTCCCTAGGCCCGGAAAATGAAACTTATGCAAATTACTCCCTATTCCACTAACCAAAACCCCATTACAATTTTCCAGCACATGTTTAAATAAAATTTTATAATTTTTCATCAAATTTTACAAGTTTACATTTTAGTCCCTAAATCAAGTTTTTATCAAAATCACCTTGCAAAAGTTGTTTATCTATCAATAATCTTTCATTTTCTACCATAAATTTCTAGTTTCCAACATAATACATCCATGAACCATTTTCATACCTTGATAAATTTTCAAATTAAACCCTCAAATAGAGAGATTAAGCTATCCCGGTTTCAAAAATACCAAAATTACTAAAAACGGGACAAGGAAACTTACCCAATTAGACCTTAAAAGCTTCTTTTCTCTTTCCTAGGGTTTCCATGTGTTTTTAAGGTTGAAGATGACAAAAATAAGATGATATAATTCTATTCATATTTTTAATTAATCATGTATTTTAGTATTTCCAATTTAGTCCCTTGTCTTTTTCTATAATTCCATGGATAAGTCACCATAAAAATCTACATACATTTATTAATGGTCTAATTCCATATAAGGACCTTAAGTTTTTGAATTCCATAGCTATTTGGTCCTCATAGCTGCTAGAATTCAACTTTCGCATTTTATGCGATTTAGTCATTCTCGTAATTAGGCACTAAATCGATAAAATTTTCGTATCAAATTTTTCACACGTCTTTTATAACATATTACGGGCCATATGGTAAAATAAAAATAAAAATAAAAATAAAATATATTTTGGATCAGATTTTTGGTTCCGAAACTACTGTTCTGATTTTACTGAAAAATGGGTTGTTACAAAAGCAGTTTGGCACATACGAGCAAAAAACACTTCACAAAACATAATTCATAAAATTTATCGAATCCTTTAATGGTAATATTAAAATAAAATTGTAGTTAAATAAAAGGTACTTTATTACAGATTCATATTCAAAGAGTTACACACCACTATTATAGAACATATGCATGTTACAAAACAACACATGTGAAACTCACTGAAGAGGTCGCTTTTTTTGGCTGAGTCCCTTCTACAATCTTACGAAGAAGTATCACCTGGAAACAGGGGAAGGAAAAAAGGGGTAAGTTCAAAAGAACTTAGTGAGCTCTAGAAAAGAAAAGACTCAACCCTTTTGATGAAATACATAAGCAAGAATGATATTACAACTGTAAACTCATGCACATAGACTAATACGCCAACTTTACATGCCGAGACATTCGAACGGACACTCCCATATCACCGGTGAATACTTAACCATGGTGGATAGCATTTCCAAGCGCATTCTAACATCGGGCAAACTCTAATATTGGGTGTATACTTTCTTCCTTAACATCAAACGGATACTTTTATCCTTACACCAAATAGAACTTTAACCTTAACAAAGCTAACAGTTCCCAACCAAATACAATCTTTTCTAATTTATATCTTTTTATTTTAGACATCTCATCAGGCTAAATCATACACACCTTCATTAGGCGAATTATATACGCCAAATACTAATATTTAACGAATACACTATGCTTTCAACACAGCAAACAGGGAACAAAACTTACCACTTACCACTTAACATTCAACTTTTTCTTTTTGTCAACAATTATACATAACATTTAACACATATAGAGTCATATTAACTTACTCTTTTCAATACATAACATATATCACATACAGAGTTATATTAACTTACTTTTTGCAATGCATAACATATATCACATACAAAGTCATATTAACTTACTCTTTTCAAATATTTCTTTGGGTGAAACATTGGATCCCACAATTATATGTCAGAACTAATATCACATTTCTTATCATTTCGAAATCATGAGTGTTCCCGTGAGTTTAGGGCTCTTTTCCATGGTTAACAATTAACATGTCTTACCGAAGACAACACCCATATCGCTAGGATGGTTAGCAACTAACATACCCTAATAATCCTAGCATTCACGCCAACTGTTTAGTAACTAACATACCTTACCAGTGGCTTCCAGCCTGGTTAACAAATAACATGTCCTACTAGTGGCCCAACATACATGCCAATCTGGTTAGTAACTAACATACCCTATCAGTGGCCCATCATATTCTCCTACCTAGTTAGCAACTAGCATCCCTACCAGTGGTTTAGTACATCTGCCATTTTGGTTTGCAACTAACATGCCCCAATAGTAGCTCTTCATATCTGGATACCGAGTTTATACCCCAAAGAAGTTGTATCTATTTTACGGGACAAACATACACACATACATAGAGAATATTACATACAATAGATTTAAAAAGTTCTATGCCGATAAGTTCACTTAAACACTAGGCTATAATATTCACAATTAATAGTATACATAAGATAGAAGGAAACTCAGAAAAGAGAAAAACAAACTAGATACTCTCTAATGATCTCAACGAGGTTTGTTATACTCTCTGTAGCTACACGCACAACCCTTTCTTACTAATATTGATCACTTGTTGAGTCATCTCCAATGAAAAACTCTTCCTTAGGCAGGATACCAAAGTATAACGAAGCAAGATAAAAGGCAAAAGTCCCACAGATATTTATAACTCACAACTCTTTTTCTTGGAACTAACACGTGGCTAACATGCAAAGCTAACTCATACTTTATTATGGCCAACATAATCATTCCTTGGTTAATCATAAAAATGAAACAATCATTACAATTTAGTTAATTCCTAACTGGGTCTTTGTAGGGACTCAACTAAAATGGAACATTAATCACACATTTTCAAACAGGAAGCAATTGGGTCCACAATCCCACAATCCCACAATCCACAACTGGCATATACTAACAGAAGGATTTATCACACATCTTACCAAGAGAAGACACTAGTTAGTGGGTGCCCACTATGACCACGTCAAAATACAAAACCAAAAATCTAACACTTCGCCCAAAAGATAAACCCTACAGCCAAAATAATTACAAACATACTAGATTAATTAGACAGTTTGTCACTCATGGCGTAATAAACATTACAAAATACAACATTGGTGGATAGAACACAACTCAGTCTTTCCTTAGGTTAATATTAGCTAACTATTAGCCCACACAAACCATCAACAAGACTACGCCGTGCGAAGTGTTACAAATTGATTTTAAGTTTTAGATTGATAGGTGAAAGTTTTATCTTTGGGTTTCATTTTATTTTTGAGGTTTAATAATATGATGAGATGATTAACATTATAATAATTAATTTTCCCTCTAAAAACTCTTTTATTAGATTTCTTATTTGCTTGTGTTTGCCCAGATTCGGGTAATACCCAATAAAAGTTCTTCAACAATACCAGAAAATAAGGGGGAAAATACTTTTGTGGAAAAGAAGACATTTTCAACTTCAAAAATGGCTACTAATGAAATTGATAAAATATTAAAAGAAAAAAATTGAGAAACCTAAGCCGATGAAGAAGGATACGAAAATAAAAAGAAGCTTACGAAATTTCAAACATAAATTTAGAAAATATTTCAAGCAATCATTTTTCAAAAAAATTCTTTTGGCTCCAAGTGGCAGACAAGGCGTCATGAAAAATGCTCTCATTGTTGAAAGGAAATTAATTACACAGACAAAAAAAATTAAAGGAGAGCCAGTCTTTGTGGGTTAGTTTGAATATGGGAGGGGAAGTGGTGGGGGTTGATAGATGGTGGTTGGAAAATGAGAAGGAAAATGAAAGGGGTTTAAGAGATTTTATTTTAGTGGTGATTGGATAGTGAGAAAGTGAGGGAAAATTTTGGGGGTTTTTGACAAAAGAAAGAAAGAAGAAAGATGAAAAAGTGTAGAAGTAGGGCTAGAAAAAGAACAAGAAAATTAGAAAGGAAAAGAAAAAAAGAATAAAATGAGGGAAAATAAAAAAAGAGAAAGAGGTATAAGAAGATGCCACGTGGCGGCGCACAATTAGCCAACGTAGCCACGTCAACAAAAAATTAACGACGTTAGACTCATGTACCAATTTAGTTAACGGAAAAAAGTTTGGGTACCAATCTGAGACAAAAAAAAACCATAAGAACCAATCTTGGAGAAGTGTATAATTTCGGGTATCAATTTTATATTTAACCCTAAAAAAAATACCACTACAAGAATCATAGTATGTTTCTTCTTTATTTTTTCCTTTCTTTTAGTTTCTCTTCACTAACTCTCCTCTATTTTTTGTGGAAATTTGATATATATATGTCATTTTAGAAAATATTTAGGGTTTCAGGTGAGAAATAGGTCGATTTTGGAGAGACAAATAAAAAACTCAAGACCACATAACCAACGTCAATTAGGCTATCAAGTTATACACCAACCCATGACTGCATAACTATCATCAACCGGGAGCCCTAGTTATACTTCAACCCGTGATCATAGAACCATCGTGAACTGGAAGCCCGAGTTGCAATGCGATGGGCTTCTAAAGTGATGGTTCGATCCCCACACTGCAGATGAAATATGAAGGTCTCTGAATGCCACTGCATCACCATGAACTCAAACACACCTTAAAACTATTACACTGTCTCCTTCAAACACAAATACAAATAAATCTTTCTGTTCAAAAGTTTCAATACTAAAAAAAAATTAGAAGAGAATTTCTTATTTTGTAAGGGGACGGTGGCCGAGAGAGTTGATGGAGTAAAGGAAGGAAAAACCCAATTTAAATAGGCAACCGGGAGGGAAAATATAAAAAAAAAATGTGGAAGCCCATAATTAGGATTTTCGGGATAAGATGTTTGAAAATTATCTCGAGATTCTTGGGTTATGATTTGTTTTGGAGATAGGGTTGAAATTGGGAGAGATTAAAACGCGCCCTGTAGGACGTGTTTTTATTTGAAAGGGTAGAAGGGACTCTTGTAGGGTGCGCTTTCAACCTACATGAAAGCCAACTTAGTTGAAAACGCATCTTATCGGAGCACTTTCAGAGTCGTTTCTGCCATTTTAGCTAAAAACGCGTCCTACAAGGCGTGTTTTCTTCCCTCCCATTTTCAACCCTAACTTGTTAAAATATTTAGTACTGTAACCCTAAACCTAAACCAAAGATTCTCGGGCTAGAGAATCCCGAATAAAATTCAAACATCATATTTACAATTTTTTTAAAAAAATGCTTCTAAAAATACGGTTTTTTTAAAAATTATTCAAAATTTTCAAAAAAATGCTAAGAAGCGTTTTTCAGACTTTTCATGTCCAATATTTTCTAACATTTTGAAGTTATGTTTAATATCCAGAGATAATATTTTGAGTATATTATTTTTATAAGGAGATTTGCATAAGAAGATTATTTATGTTAAAGACCTGAATTTTAAAAATTGACTTAATAAAATAAATTAGTTCAAGTAAGTTTCGTTGTTATTGTTTTTGGATAATTCGTGCTCTTTTTTCTACATAATGATTTCATTTTAAACATGCGAAATAGGTTCTTTGGTTGAAGATTAGTACATGAATTAGAGTTGTTATTATTATGACGGTCAAATTTGTGACACCAAAATTAAGATCGTTTTTGCTTCAACTCAATCTACAGAATTGACTTTCAATCGGAGCATAAGATTGCATGAGCTTTGGTAAAAAATTATGAGGAAAGTGGCGAGTTTAAGCGAGAGAAGAATTTTGAGCTTGAAATATAGATATCTAACGTCAATAAACCCCATTTGATATTATATATTTGAGCTTATAGGTGACATGAAGTTCGAGGCACTACTTTATTTGTAGTGGATTAGCTATACTAGAGTTATATACCCATTTTGTCGACGGTGATGAATGTGCTCTGAGTTCGACAATAGTTCTAGTTAATGCTAGAATGTAACAAGAAGCATAAATTCCAACTGCACGATTGTGTGGTGGGTTCACAACATTGTTACAAAACTCCTACCATGAAATGTTGGAATTATCAATATGAAGACATTCATCGGTTTCAGCTTTCAATTTCAACTTTGGCGTGTAGTCCGTCCAACTATTGAGGTTAGTTGGTAACCCGAACTTCAATACCCTGACATGACATCCTGTAAGTGTTTTTGATTTCAACTTTCGAACATCGATGTTTTATGATGGAAACACTTATACGGGTATGCCATCAAGTTACACAGGTGTGCAATCTACAAGTGATTTTGGTTTTAACATAGGGTTTACAAGAACAGATGATGTACTCCCTGCTACCTATATGGGTGAAGGGATATCCAACCTGGACATCCAATTGGGTTGATAACAAATAGGGAGATGAGAGAGAGATTTGAAACTGATACTGATTAAATCTGGGAGTCCAAGCCAAATCGTTCAAAAATTTCATTATTTTTTGAACCATAGTCGGTTCCTACTGAACCAAAAGAAAGTGGTTCTGACGGTGAAGGTTCGGAAAGTGCTGGAGGAACCTATTCATATTTCACACCATATGCACCTTCACCCCACATGCATAATGTCGATCTTCATGCTAAAGATGGGTTAGAATTTCCAGAACGTCTTCATAGAAGATTGAGCCATGCAAGTTCTTCATTAAATGTTTGTGATTTACAAGTTGGTATGGAGTTTTCCTTAAAAGATACTTTTGTTGCTATAGTGAAGCAGTATGGCATAAAACATGAGGTTAATTTTCATGTTATATAATCCTGATCAGAAAAATATGAGGCAAAGTGTGCAATGCATGATAGTAAATGTCCACAGATAATCATGACATCTATGAGAAAAAAATAAGGGTCTAGACAACTAAAAAATATAATGTTCCACATACTTGTGTTGTCCCAGGTACATCACATGATTATTCGAGATTGGATTCTGACCTGATATCTGACATTATCTTACTCATTTTGAAATACTCGTGTTGTTGTAAGTATGTCATAGGATCATCCCAAATTGGATTTTGACATGATCTCTAACGTTATCTTACCTATGGTGAAAGCGAGTCCTAGAATTCCCATTCTGGTTTTGATTACCAATATCTGTAGTTTGTATGATTACATCTTGTCGTACTACAAGGCATAGGTTGCAAAATAGAAAAGTATGCAAAATATGCAAAAATTTAGGTCCATTTTCTAGGCCCAGGCTTGGCCCGAAAAATAGGTATAAAATTTTGCCCCAAGCTCGACCCATATTAAAAATGCTAAACCTGAACCTGACCCGCTTGTATTAAATTTTTTAGATTATTTTTATATAAAAACAAATTTAAAAAATATAATACATTAAATACACTAAAAATATTAAAATAAATGTTTTCCAACAAATAAAAAATGCATTAATAAAATAGAAATAACATTAACAAGCAAATACCTCTAAAATAGTAGTAAAATTAATAATAAAACAAGAGTTATACAATATCCAAGCAATAACAACACAATAATAGCAATATATTAGCGAAATGACAGCAAAATAACAATAAAAAAAAAGAGAAAGTTTAGGCTAGTTCGGATCGGGTTAGAGCAAAAAATCCTACCTGAGGCTCGACCCGTTTAGAAAGTAGGTCTTATTTTTTATCCAAGCTCATTTTCAGACCTATATTTTTTTTCCCAAACCCTTCTACTTTTTGGAAAGACCTTAGGCCTGGATGAATGACCCGACCCATGATCAAAACTAGTATGAAAAGAAAGAATGATAAATGATCACTTCCCCACCTTTTTTTTTGGTGAAAGAAATAAAGATACAAAAAAATAAAGTAGATCCTTAAAGAAGGATCTTCAAATAGTCTTAGGCCTAATCTCCTATGACGAACTGTCTTAGCATGCATATTGGCAATTGAGATCTCTTCTATGGGAATATGCTCAATTTCCCACTACTTTACCTTTTTCAAAGTATGATGAATTCTTTTGACTAGGGAAAAATTAGAGTTTCCCAAAGAACAGTCCATGATGGTGTTAATAGCTTTAATACTATCTGTTTGAATGAGGATCCTCTCTAAGTGTTTATCCAAAATAAGGTTCAACCTGTCTAAGATCCCCCAAAGTTCCATCTCCATCACTGTACAATTTCCCAAATATCTGGAGAACCCAATGATCCACTCACCATTATGATCTTGCACAAGGCCTCCATTAGCTGCAAAACCCTCGTCATTCTTAACCGAACCATCTGTCTTTAAACACACCCAGCTGCTAGCTATAGATCGACTATGGGGATAACTTCGTGATTTATGAAATGAGAGAATTAAACCTGAGGAATATTGTTTTGCCCAGTTATATGATATTTTAATGATTTCATCAAAGATTCACGAAATGCCTTGAAAAATAAACAAGTTGCGATTCTTCCAAATACGCCACACGATGATCCCAAAAAGACAATGCCAATCAACTTTCCCATCTTTTTCCTTTTTAACTCATGTAATTATTATATATAGATATTAATTAAACCTTTAACATCCAAGGGTCATGATTATAGATGATAATTGTTAGTGGGATCTAATAGCCTATATCAAGCCCTCTTACTAACCAAATTTTTGCTATGACAGAATTATTTTTAAGGCCTTGACATAAATACCACTTAGGTTCCTCACCAATTGTTTCTTCATTTCAACAATTTAGTCCCTGTGCTATTTAAATATTTTTATGATAATTCATTTAATAATATACTTAATAATTTTTATTTTCCAACACTAATCTCATCTTTGAAAATTTTTTATTTAAGAGATTCAAAATTGAACTTGAATTTTTTGTTTCCATTGAAAACCTATTATCACAACATTTGATTTGATTTTTTTAAGATTTTTTAAAAATTATTTAGTGATCTATGATGGAGTTTATCTTTTAACTCTAAAACTTATTATTCATACAAGTTTAAGTTATAAAAAATATATTATAAGCACGAGCACGTGTAAGTGTTGAGATAGTTATGGCAAAAAAAATTTAAAATTATATTATAAAAAATAATTTATGTGTTATAAAAGTATTATAATGTACTTACTTATAAAAAAGTTAATGCTAAAAATATTGACATAACTTATTTGCGTGTTGATAACTCTTGAAAAGAGTTATATTTCAGGCATCTAGATTAAATTAATTATTTGTAATTAAGTAAATATGTTTGCATTTTTAGGATATTTTTAGAACATTGCATAACAAAACTTGGATTGTGCTATAAATGTCATTATTTGTTTCTGGGGAAGAAAGGTGTTAGTTATTGTTGGCAATAGGTGCAGGATGAAGAAGAGAATAGAGAAAGGAGAAAGAAAATGAAGGAAGTGAAATATTGTCATGGCAAAATATTGGTTAAATTACCAGCAAGAATGTCATGAAAATTCTAGGAAGATGACGCAACATTCAGTCCACGTCACTCTCAGCCAACTGTACTTATACCAGATAAACCACCTGGAAAAAGAAGAAGTAAAAGGGAGTGCTGAGAGGGAGAGACCTACCCTATAAAAGAGGAAAGAGAAAAGAAAAGAAGGGAAGAGGATTTTGGGGAGAGAGGAATTGGAGAACAGTTTTCTCTGCACTGAATTCTCGTGGAAAATTTTAGAGAAAAGAGAGGAAAGGGTAGTAGCTTATAGAGCAAAAATCATAGACGCAAGAAAGGGCAAGAGAAATCTGCCCTAGGTTTTGCATCAAATTTCAGCATTAAAATGAAAGCTGGAGTAGCGCGAGCTTCCTGTAGTTCTGCCTTTATTTTCTGATTTGAACTTTGTGATTCATAAACTTGAATGATAATGTTGAATGGTTTTATTTTGGATTTGAATGTCCAATCCATGAGCTAAATCTCATTGGGTTTGAATTATTTAGGTGAATTTTTACTATCTTTAATACCTATGGTTTGATTTTGAGTATATTACTGTTTCATTCGATTTGTTATTGTTTTAAATGCATATATGCAAGCTCTAGACATAGATGATTGTATGGTATGTTGTTAGATCTGATTTAATTTTGAAAAGATTAAATAAATTGGATTCTTATTTGTTGATACAGGTGAGTATTCAAAAGAAAATTTGCAGCACTCTAGAAGTAGAAGTTGCGATCTGTATAGAAAAAAAGAAGAACAGTCTAGATATCATTCTTGAGTTCTGTAGACATACAAAAACTCAGAATGATAGCACTCCAGCTCTCGAAAGAAACAGACTGCAGTAGTGAATCCCTAAGCAGTAGAATGGTCAAGATTTTACCATGGCATTATTATGATATAAAAATAAAACCTGAGTAATTCCAACCTTTATTATTCAACAATACAAATCATCCCCACTTATTTTCTTTGAGAATTGCCATAGCATTTTTTCATTCATAATTGATTTTATTAATCCATTCATTAATTCTCTTCATCAATTTGTCATCTGTTTATTTTGCATAGTTTAATGATTCAAATTCATAGTAATAGCATAGCCATCTTTAAATTATTTCCGATCCTTGTGGAGATGATACTCCCCCATCACTTTATTACTTGATTCAACGTGTATACTTACACATTCGCATTACACATCCACACGCGACACATGTCCAGTTATATTATAAAAATAATAAACATATTTATAAAAATAAATATAATTTTTTGTCATAACTTATTTATAGAAAAAAAATAACTTTTTAAAATTGTGACAAATTATATTATTTATAAAAGAATGTTACCTTATAAAACTTTTTTTTATAAATGTTATATATTATAAATTTTATATTATTTTTAACATTATTTGTCATACATAAAATTTTTTAATAAAAAACTTGGCCATATTGGATTGTCGACCTTGAGTTTTTTTATATGTTTTAATTAGATCCTACAACATCTTGTGTGTATTAAATTATAAAATTTGGTGGATGAATTGGGAATTAATGATGATTTTCAATTTCTTGATAAGCCTGTTGAGAAATAATGGATTGTTTTCAATATTTTATTTTAATCTCGAGATAGTGCTTACATGGAAAGGGTTAAACGATCAAGAAGAGAATGACTATTTAATGAAGGAAAGAAACAGTGTGAACACATTTTTGATTTCCTTCTCATAACTTCTTTTTAATTATCATATTCTCTCTGGATGTTTTTGGAACAAGAGACAGATGAATGAAGGGATCAAGTTGCATGTTGGAAAAAATATATGTATTCATAGCAAAGTAGTTAAATCAAATGCGAAATTTGTGAACTGGTAACGTTCCTATACTTTTCTATGTCTTGTGATTTTGAAAGAAAGAAATAGACTACGGCATCCGACTAAATGTTGGTTGTGGATTGTAAGGAAAGAAGCATGTTAAGTAAAAAAATTTACTTTAGATGTTGTTAGAATTCGATTGCCTTACTCGTAAATGTCTCATGATTGGTCCTATATGATTGCTACTGTTTAGTCAGGGAAGACAGAGAATGACCAAATGACAAAAGGAATGTCAAGCTAGTAGGTGATGAGTCCTTAAGGTGTTTTGCCGGTGAGTTCTTGAACTTAAATCTTTAGTGTTTGTTTTATATATCTTTTTAGTGTGTCGTTCTGGTTATGCGTTATGCTTATAAGGAAGTGATACCTTGTCGTGGTAAAGTTACCAAAATTGTGAATGTATGTTACAAGATAAGGTGCATGTTGTTGTAAGCTCAAGTTTCAATGTATGATAGTATCTAATTTGTTTGCCAGTTATCTTCCATATCTATGGTTTTGATAAGTTTTCTATTGATGCATGCTTAATTGGTGTTCAAATGCATGCCCTGTTATAAGCATAAGTTTGTTGTATTGATAAGTAGTTTCTGGGTAAATTACTATTTAGGATATATTGCTGAATGCTTGATATATGTTATTTTGATTAAAATAAATGATATGTGGAGTACAAATGGATGTAATGATGGATGAATGAATAAGAAGATGTCATGTTGTGCACATTCTACCACATATTATTTGGCTTTGTATAGGTTCAGATGGACTGTATGAGGATTTAGACGCACATGTACGTGATGACCTTACGAGGGTTTTTCTCATGTATGAGACTTTGCAGAGTCTAAAGCGCTAAGCCTAATGTATGTATGCAAGTCCCATGGCCATGGGCATACTCAAGCTATGACAACCCACTAGACTTATCCTCATGTTCCATTTTATGATAGTCCATATGGACTATCTTTCAAGCAATAGTAGTGCATGGACTATCATTCAAGCAAGAGTCCGCAGGGACTATATTTCAAGCAAGAGTCTGCATGGACCAACTTTCAAGAAAGAGTCCACATGGACCAACTTTCAAGCAAGAGTCCATATGGAGCAAGACTCTGCATGGACTAACTTTTAAGCAAGAGTTCGCATAGACTACCTTTCAAGCAAGAGTTTGCATGGACTATCTTTCAAGCAAGAATCTACAGGAACTAACTGATGAGTACGGATTCTCAATTCTAAGTTCGTCAAGGTATAATTCCACGAATCTAAGTCCTCCAAGAATGAGTTTGCATGCACAATTCCACATCTATTAACTTGCATGTATGAATCCATATCTACGAACTCGCATGTATGAAATCAATACATATTGCATAAGTAGACTCATCCCACAAGATACATTAGTGCACGAATGATGAAAGGGAAGAACCGAGTCATGGTGTAAAATGAGCCAATTTTCAAGTTGTGCCAAAGCGAATGGTGACAAGTATGCACCTAGAAGATATGTGATTTACCCTCGTGCAAGGGATGTCAAACATGTGACCAGGCCATTGAAGTCATATCACATAATAATATCATGATTGGGTGTGTTATATTAAAAACTCACTAAGTTAATTTTAATCATGATTGAGTGTGTTATAGTAAAAACTCACTAAGTTAATTTTAACTTAGATTCTTCTTATACTTTTCAGGTAAAACGGGCTTTATAAGATGCTGGTTAGGGAATAAGCCATAATTTGTCAAGCCTGTGTGAGCTTGTTCTTCCCATACGTAACATGCATTTAATGGGGGCAACTTGTAGACTAAGCCTCAGGATTAGAAATTCTTGTAACTGACTTTGAACAACATTATATTTATTCCAACGTAGGTTGATTCATACAATTTAACAAAGTTATTATTGTTAATCACCATTAATAAACTGGTTAATGTCTCAATAAAAAAATTTGTATGATTGAAGCAATTTTGGTTGATCAGCTGAACGGTTGGGATGCTACATTATTTATGAATTATAAAAAATGGGTTATAACCTAGCATAAGTCTTTTTCTAAATTAAGTTTATGTATTTTTTATAACCTAGTTATAGACTATTTGCATGGTGAACCCAAACATTATGCAGTAGATACTAGTTATTCGAATACAAATGATTTTCTTACACCATATCGTGGGTACAAATACTATTTGAGAGAATGAAATCAAACACAAACACTAGAAACGGTTCACAAAATTTTTAATTTGAGATTATTTAAAGCTTCGAAACGTGGTTGTAAAGACATTTGTTAAAAAATATTTTCCATATTAACATCATTTCAGTCTCAGTATAGCATAAAAAAGAGAGAGGATGGATTGTATTAACATATTGCATACTTCATAACTTCATTCGTAGGTGGAATTGAGGTGATTCATACATTGAAGAGTACATGGGAGAAGGGGATGACAATAAGAAGTTTATGTTAAATGTTAGAAAGTGAATAACCTAACAAATATGGAATATTAGAGCAATTAGATAAAATTGCATATGATGTTTATTTTTCATATTATTTTATTGGTAATCATATTATCAACTATTTTCTTGGACTAATATATTACATATGATGATTTGATTTTAATTTTTGTTACTCGTTTAAAAAAATATTGTACTAATGTTTTTTTAGCAATTAATATTTTCAATTATGTAACTGTATAATTACAATTTGTACTACCAAACATAACATAGAGAATTACAATGTAATTACACTTTGTCAACCAAACACATGTTGAGAATTCTTTGTAATTACAAGAAAGTGTAATTACTAGAAAAATTTCATCCAATTACTTTATGTTATCCAATCAGGCACTATAATAAATTTCCCTTTTAATATTATTTTAAAATATATATGTCTGTTTTTTTATTTTCAAACAGAAAGTGATATATCTATACTATTATTTAAGTTTGTGATCGAGTTGGTGTTACGAGTCAACTTAACACCAACTCAATCAAGGAAGTTATTAAAATAATCTTACATATTTTAAATAAAT
This sequence comes from Gossypium hirsutum, assembly GCF_007990345.1. Classification (NCBI taxonomy): domain Eukaryota; kingdom Viridiplantae; phylum Streptophyta; class Magnoliopsida; order Malvales; family Malvaceae; genus Gossypium; species Gossypium hirsutum. The sequence continues at coordinate 19,563,052 of NC_053430.1, forward strand.
TACATTATTATGAGAGTATTTTTTTAATTTTATTTTAAAAAATCAATAAAAATTTACAAATGCTGAGATTTAAACTCATGCCACTAGCATCTACAAAAACTTTTCTTCACCAGTTCGATCAAAGTTTTATTTTGATACTTTTATACATTTCAATGGTATTACACAAATTATTTCATTCACATTGTTTCTATGTATATACTATTATTTATGTATGTAATTGAGTTGGTGTCACAAGTCAACTTGATATCAATTTAAGAAAAATGATAATATTATGAGAAACAATTGAAGTGTATTTAAAATTATTAATCTAATGCATTTACATATTTAAATTCTTCTTAATCACAATTTAAACTATTTTTTAATTCTAATTTCGTACATATAGTGTTACTAATATTAATTTCAAATCATATGATTCATTATTATTAAAAGTTACATTCATACATGCAAATATATAGTTCCACGTGTACATACGTATAATAAAATTTCTTAAATTTCAAAACATAAATGAGCCATTATAATATTAGCACTATATCAATAAATTTCTTTTGTCAGCCTAATCATTAGCTTAGGACCTTGGGCATTAAAATGCTTGCTTAAGTCTAGAGCATAAATAAACACATGGATTAGGCGTATGCTCACTATATGAACAATCTGGATTGGACATATTAAAAAAAAAAATTCCTAAACTTTATGGACAATTTTTTGACAAGGTGGATTTAAGTTGTTGATGCATTAAATATACTCGAATTTACAATTTGATTTACATTTTAAATATATTCCATGTTAGATTCGAATTAGTATTAGCACTTAAATTAATAGTTAATGGTGTATTTGATAAATTGAAAAAAATAATTACTTAATTTTTAGTACTAAATTTTATAAGCAACGGATTTATATTATAAAACCATTTGATATATATATATAATAAGTACGAGATATAATTGTTTTGTTTGATAATAATAAATTTAGATTTTTTTTAAAAAAATTAAAATAAAAGTTAAAAGATAAAATTTGAATATTATTATTTTTAATAAAATGAAGAAATAACTTATTTTGAAAATAAGATTTGAAAAATAAAACGAATTTAATATTTTTCATATTAAGTGATAAGTAGCTATTTACTAATTATATCTAATATTTTTTGTTGAAAATTTTATGTTAAGTAAAAAGCTAATAAGGTTATCAAACACAAATAATAATAAAAGAAGTAGTAACTGTTGAAAAATTTTATTTTCAATGAAATAAAAATTTATTTTGAATGGCTTATCAAAACAACCTAAGTTAACAAAAAATGTGATTAATGTGATACTAATACTTTGAGAGCTCAATTATAATATTTTAAAGTTTATAGACAAATTCAAAACATAGGTGATAGTTTGGGGATGTTTGATGAAATTAACCTAAAAGATTCCCAAAACTTTTTACTAAGTAACTAATATAATTTATGAAATTTCCCACATGCTCCCTTCTCAATCGAGTACATGCAGTGGCTATACTCGCGAGAGTAGGCTTTAATACGGTCCCTCATTTAATGTAGCACTGTAAAGGGGTCTTTCTCTGCTTCACATTTCCCTCCATTCCCCATATATACAAGAGGCCTGGCCATTTCTCCCCTCTCCTCTCCATCTTCAAATTTCTCTCTCTCTTTCTATTTTTTTCTTTCTGCTAATAATTACTTTTTTCACCACCGGCGTCGGAAGAAGGAAAACACCGGTGTCGTTTGAAATGGCAGCTTCGAGAATGGATCTGGACGGGAGACCAATAAAGCCAATTACGATATGCATGATTGGAGCGGGAGGCTTCATTGGCTCTCACCTCTGCGAGAAATTAATGTCGGAAACGCCGCACAAGGTTCTCGCCTTGGACGTTTACAATGACAAGATTAAGCACCTCCTCGAGCCTGACTCTCTCCCTTGGGCTGGCCGTATCCAGTTTCACCGACTTAACATCAAGCACGATTCTAGGCTTGAAGGCCTCATCAAGATGACAGATCTCGTAATTTCTTCCATTTCTTGCTATTTTCTTACTTTCTCAAAAACAATTGCTGGAGATCAAGGATTTTTTTTTCTCTTTATTTCTGTCTAAAATGCTTTCTTGTTTTTTTTTGGTTTTGTTTCTTTAGTGTTTTCTTTGGATTTAATTTCTTAGATCTGGTTAAATTCTGTGTAACTTTAATTTTTTTTGTTGAGCTAATTTATCTCATTGTGTTCTCCAGGATTTAGTTTTTATTTTTACCTGATTTGTTAGTTTTTTTTATATTAAAAGAACTTTTTTACTTGATTTATGTTGACTAATTTAGTTGTTATTGTTTTTGCGACAATACAGACGATAAATCTTGCGGCGATCTGTACTCCGGCAGATTATAATACACGCCCGCTCGATACGATTTACAGCAATTTTATTGATGCACTTCCTGTGGTAAGCAGTTCTTTTATGACGGTTTTATTCTTTCTGCTTCTTCTTCTTCTTCTTCTTTTTTCCATTTTAGTTGCTTGTTGTTGATGAGCCGAGAGATTTGATAAGCGTCTCTTTTTATAACGGTTTTTTTTAATATATTGATACGAGTGAGGAGGGATTTGATAGTTGCTGATGTTTTCGAGATCGAAGTTGAACTTAATGTTGTCTTTTTATGTGGGTTTATGGTTTGGTAGGTGAAATACTGTTCAGAGAACAACAAGCGTCTCATTCATTTCTCGACTTGTGAAGTGTATGGTAAAACCATCCAAAGCTTTCTGCCTAAAGATTCTCCTCTCCGTCAGGTAACCTTTCGCTGTCTCTTTTCTTCATCACTTATATTGAGTATTTTCAAAAGGAAGAAGCTACATCTATAATTTGTTTTTTAACCGGGTGACATGTATGGTATAGTGATCTGTTGGTGGTATACGTATATTTGAGCTTTTAATATTTTCTGGAAGTTTTTTCTCATATAGTCAACAAACATCACAAAGGCTTGGAGTCGGAAGGGTGAGGGCGAGGTTATGTTGTTGATGTAATAACAATTTATTGTAGTAGTAAAATGAGTGGTTCATAGCAAGATATGCGGTTTTTATAAAATTAGATTTCATTTGAAGTTTTTAGAAAGTTGTCTATCCTTGCTGGTGGACCTGTTAAATGCTGAATAATAGGCTAGAAGAGCCTCAAGCCTTGCGAATTATTTATCCCATTCCAATTGTTGATATGCTTGTTTTAGGCTACTAATTTTTGTTGAATATAAATTGTGTTTTCATTTTTTTTTTGTTAGTCGTGTTTACTGTACAACTTTAGCTCTAGGAAGATATCTTGCATCGGTTTTAGTTGTAATTGTAGTATATATGCATGCGTTGTATAAGCTCTTTTGTTTATCCAGTTGCTTCATGTGGGAAATGTTAAAACTAGGTTGTTTACTATTTGAATTTTGTTCTTAAGCAAGCTGTATTCCTTTGTGCACAGATTTTATGCTTCTCTTAATTCACAGAGATGCTGAAATTGGTTTGATAATGTTTCTCATTTTGTTTCTTTGTGTTCTTGGTCCTTTTCCCTTTTGTATTTTGAGTTGACACTATTGTGTTCTTTGTTTATGAAGTTTAGAATCTTTGACACTGTCTGCAATTCATGTTATAGGATCCTGCCTACTATGTTCTTAAGGAAGATGTCTCACCCTGCATTTTTGGCTCTATTGAGAAGCAGAGGTGGTCGTATGCATGTGCGAAGCAGTTGATTGAGAGGCTCATTTATGGTTAGCATCATTTTTAATGATCTGGCCCTGTTGAGATGCTTTGAACAGGATTTACTGACTTCTCTTCTTATTTATCCCAGCTGAGGGAGCAGAGAATGGCCTCGAGTTCACCATTGTGAGGCCTTTTAACTGGATTGGACCAAGGATGGACTTCATTCCCGGCATTGATGGTCCAAGTGAGGGAGTTCCAAGAGTTCTAGCGTGCTTTAGTAATGTATGTCGAACTTGTTTCACAGTTGTAGAGAATATCCTAGGGGCCATCTGGAATCTCTTTTTGATGTTATGATAATCTTAGCTCTAATGGTTTTTTTTTTTTTTGGGGGGGGGGTGGGGGTGCAGAATCTCCTTCGCCGTGAGCCACTTAAGCTTGTTGATGGTGGCCAATCTCAGAGAACTTTTGTTTACATAAAGGATGCTATTGAAGCTGTTCTGTTGATGATTGTCTGTATTAACTCTACTCTATCCCTTTTCCTCATCCCCATATCGGCTCAACTACAGAAAGTAACTAAACTAAGTGGTATCTTCTTTACAGGAAAACCCGGGCAGGGCCAATGGTCACATTTTCAATGTGGGTAACCCAAACAATGAAGTTACAGTTAGGCAACTTGCTGAAATGATGACTAAGGTGAAGGACATGATTGATGCTATATAGTTTATTTAATTCATATCTTCATTAATATGTTTATGGTGATTGATCATCATACACGATTTGTAACTGTATATGCTATCGGATTCTTCAGGTCTATACCAAGGTTAGTGGAGAATCTGCACTGGAGACTCCAACAATTGACGTCAGCTCCAAGGAATTTTATGGCGAGGGATACGATGATAGTGACAAGAGAATTCCAGACATGACCATAATAAATAAACAACTTGGTATTCTCTTGCTTCCTTGCTTATATTCTCACTATCTTTAATTTCAAATGTTGGAGCATCTGATTTAAAGTAATAACGTCGCATTAGGTTGGAACCCCAAGACATCGCTTTGGGACTTGCTTGAATCTACACTGACCTACCAACACAGGACTTATGCTGAAGCTATTAAGAAGTCGATGGCAAAACCTACTTCATCCTAAGTAAGCAAACGAACAAACAAAAATTTTAAAGATATGCCTAAGCAAGGACTCGCATAAAATGTGCTTTATTCGCAAATGTTTCAATTTCTTTTATATTTTCCTTTAGGAAGTCTTAAATATATATATCCAGTTGTATTTTTTTGTTATATGCCAAATATTCTTTTTGTTGTCTTTCCTTGTGTTGATAGCTCAGCGTTAGCTATGTTCTCAATATGGAATTATGTGGAGACATTATTAGATTTCTATTAGGGAACGATATTGTTTTATTACATTATATTTATTCCAATAGTGTCTTGGGATTTGGCACGTTGAGAGAAGGGGGGGGGGTTAGGGGCTTATCCTACATGTTGTCTCTTGGCTCTCGTGGGTTGTTTTACACTATTATTATTTTTATATAACGTAATATTATTGTTAAACTGTTTTGCCTTATCCATTTAATCACGTTACCTGTTTATTTTAAATAATTGGTTTGCTTTTATATATTTTAAAAAAGGGTAAGTTAAGGAACATGAAATTTTGGGTTTTATTTTTTTTTCTATTTAACTGGAAGAACGAAATACATATTATGATTAATTAGTTGGATTTTTCGAAGTAAAAAAAAATTATTAACTTGGGCCAATGAGGCTTTGGTTTGTTCGTTAAGGTGGAAGGCCTGAGTCTGTGAGACTGCGCATTTGCAAACTTCACTTTGTGTGGGTTTTCTCATATTTTTTATTGGTGCCTTGTGCTGAGTTAATTTTACATGTATTATTCTAATTGGTCGGATATGTTTTTGTATTTGTACTTTGCACAGCACATTGTGCACGAAATTACGCCGTCTAAAAAAAATGTGAACTTGTGGGTTATTTTCGTATATATGAAATGTAAAATTTTATTGAAATAGTTTTTGAGTGTGAAATTATTTATTAAAACGTACGGAATTTAACAGTGCTTAGGGTGAATTGACTTTCATGGAAGTTAGTTACTGAAATTATCGACTTTGAATTGGGTTTCTATAGATGTCAATTTCACTATTTTTTTTCCTTTTCAATTTTCATGCACTTCCGCGTGAAGCTTGTATTTTGTTGATCGGTCAACACACAGGTTCTTTGTAGAGTGATATTTGAAATTTTATACAGAGATTCTTGAATTGATTAGAAGCATTAACTGAAATAAAAATCATTCAGAATTGAAAAGGAAATTCTCTTTTGTTTCTTAAAATAATAAGAGCTATTATATAACTGCATTACAAACTAGAAACTGCGTCATCTTCTTACAGTACCTTATAGTTTATTGGAGTTCGTTGTGTTGGTTGCCAAGTTAATTTTTACGGGAACTCTTTGAGTTGCGTGGGTTCATAGTAACAGTCTTATTTTGATAAACAGTCACTCTTTGTAAGTAATTTATTATTCTCTAATTTTTGGGTAAAAATATCATGGAGAAAAACCGTTAATTGCTTCGAGAAATGGTAAGTGCCAAGAAATCGGTTTTTCAAATCGATTTTTCGTAGAAAGAGGTTGTTGGAATATTGTTTAGTTTAGCCTAGATATAAAATCTCAAATTTCTTTATGTTTGACATTGAAGGAAAAATGAAGAAAGCTTTACTTAGTTTTTTTTTTTAAATTTTTTGGGACTCGATGTTTATTACTAAGCTCGTTCAAAATTTGTCTTTTTATCTTCGTTTTTTTTTCTTTATTTCAAAAACTAGGGTATTTTTGGGAAAAGATTCGTTTTCTTGGTTTCCCGGTTTCTATTTGTTTTATGGTAATAGATTGCTGGGATTAGATGTCTGAGTTTTTTTAATTTCAAAAAGGAAAGTGGATGTAGAAGTGGGGCAAGCTGGATCTTTTCTTTTTGACAGGGTATAGATCTATTATGGTTATTGTTTGTCCCGTTCCATCCTACTACATAAATTTATCATTTATCTTTGTATATAGATAAATATTAAAAGGGCAAAAATGTAGTAATGTGAAAAAAAAATTATATATTTTATGTTTACTTTTTTTTTAAAAAAATTTATGTTTAAATATTTATTTGATTTAAAAAAATTAAAAAAATAAGTAGTAAAAATTAAATTGAAGCAAAGTGAGATAGAATGGGGTAAGGATGGATGCATTCAAAACCTATGGAGGTAATAGGGCGGTGAAGCATTACCATTCTTAAGGATAAGAATAGATAAGTAAGAGAAAATAAGAAAAGAAAAGAAAAAGAAAGAGAAAGAAAAAAAAATTAAAGAAGATGAGAAAATATAAAAGAAAAAAGAATTGGATTAATTGTATTTTTAGAATAAAATCTGTGAGTTTATATTTGTATTTTATCATTTTTATTCAATTTTTTAAAAAATTAAAAGGAATAAAAGAAAAAATAAATGGAAAAGAAAAAAAAAAGGAGAGCCTAATAAGTGTTGTTCATTTTCTAGCCATGAAAAGTACATTGGTAAATTGATGGCATCCTGTGAAAGGAGTTCATAAGGCACATTGGACTTTTAATAATCATCTTTTGGTGTTTTATAGGCAACAGGTAGGGGAAGATTCGGTTAAGGTACCATTACGGTTCTCTGCTTGTTGGGTGCAAGTACATGATGCAATGTTGGGTTTGTTCTTAGAATACGTTGCTAAGCAATTGAATGATTTTGTTGGAGAATTTTTAGAGTATGATTCTAAAAGTTTGAGTAAGGGCTTACGAAGTGATGATCACTAAACTAACTATAAATATGATAAAGGCAAGTGCACCTATCGAACAATAGTATAGCTATGGTGAGTAGAGAATATCGTATCCACGAGGACTAAAAGTATTAGTAATTACCATTTTTCTATTATTTAGCCGACAATTTGGAGTGATATGTTTTAATCTAAATTTACTAATCTAAGAACGCAATAGAGAATGAATCAAGAGATAGACAATATCTAGGAAAGAATCCACCTAAACTTCACATATTGTTATGAATCTGAATTAAACAATTTATTCACTTATGTCTTGATCCGTAGAAATATCTAAATTATGTTAATATCTTTTTCGAGAGTAAGAACAACTGACTTTAGGTTGATTAATTGAAATATCTTTCTGATTAAAACCCCTATCGTCACATTAACTCGATCTGTGGATTCCTCTATTAGATTTGACTCTATCCGGTAGATTTATATCGTCCTATTTTTAGGATTACATGTAACTCCACTCAATTATGCTAGATCTACTCTTCAATAGGGCCTTTTGCTCCACTGAATTAAGCATATCAAACATGAATTAATATCCAGAAAATATTAAAACAAGAAATAATGATACATAATTGAGAACAAGAATCAAATATTTATCGCATAAAAACAGAAATTAAATGAAATGATTCAACATAGGTTTCATCCTCCCTAGGTATCTAGGGAATTAGTTCATAATCCTGAATAGAAACATCTCAAAGTTAGAATAACAACAAGACATAAAGAAACTTAATAAAACTTCGAAAGAAATTAAAAGGAGATATTTGATCTTGATGGGGATTCGCTTCTAAGTTGATTCTGATGGTGTTCTTCGAGTGTTTTCTTCGATCTTCTCTGATGGCCCTTTTATGTTTTCTTCTAATAGGTATTTATAGACTTTAGAATGCTCAGAAAGTTTAAAAATTGGGTTTTTCTGCGTATTTGGGAAGCAGGGTGCGAAATTGACACGGGCTGGCACATGGACGTATGTCCAGCCCGTGTGGCTCCAGAAAATAGCTCTATTTGTCCGATTTTAGCTCGTTTTTCACTCCATTCGCTTCTAAATGCTCTCCTAAGTATAGAAACATGAATTTAAAGGATTAAGAGCATCAAATTCACTAATTTTCATAATTAATCATCCAAAAATGCATAAGAATAAGATTAAAATATGTTACTTTTATAGTTTATCACGAAGTTTTATGCAAATTCGAGTTTTGTTAGATGTGAGAAGGCCTTTGAAACAAAGAAAAAAGATCATGTGTGTATCGGGTTCTTGTACTTTTATGTCTTTTAAGTATGAACAGTTAACTTTGTTTTGTTTTTATTGTGGGCGGTTAGGGCATAGTGATTCTTTTTTCCAAATTAAAATGTCAAGAGAAAAAGAAAATGTGGAAATAGGATGGCACCTGTCGATACGAGTACAATCGAAGAGAGAGGTGGCGATGAGTAGCTTTGGGTTAAGAGAAGATGGTTAAGAGGGGCCCCAAGGATGTAATGTAGAAAAAAGAAATAGGAAGAGTGGGAGAGTGAAAGGTAGGGATTAGGTTTGAAAATAGACCCTATTTTAGGGGTTAATCTAGACGGGGATGGTAGTGATAATTTTGGTATGGTTGGTAACATGGTTAAGATTGGGGATGGGTTAATATTGATCATGATAGTGAAGAGAACCCAATTGAGGGAGGGGAGGGGAAGAAACGCCCAAGGAATGATACTGAGAGTCACAATATTCCTAAAGTGATAGATTCATTGGTACCTAGGGAGGGTTGTCCAGTGGGAATGACTCTTTTTATATCGATCACTGCCAAGGGGCAAGCCGACTAGTCATAATGAAAATATTTTGTTGGAATGTCTGTGGTTTGAGGAGGCCACGGGCTGTACGGAGACTTCTGCATTTTTTGAAGATGTATAATCCTCAAATTATCTTCTTTATGAAGTCTAAATTAAGTTCAAGAAGAATGGAGAATGTTTGCTGAAGATTTATTTTTGAATGGGTTTGATGTCAAAGTTGAAGGATCTAAATGGGATTTGAGTTTAGCTTGGAGAGGTGATTGTACGATTACTTTGAGGAGTTTTTCGAAACATCATATTGATACTGAAGTTAGGGAGGATGGTGAGGGGAAAATTTAGATATTTACGAGATTTTATGGGGTCCCAGATTCGCTGTATAGAAAGGAGACTTGGAATTTTCTAAGGCTTTTAGGTCAATCACATAATCTTTCTTGGATTATGGAGGGTGATTTCAATGAAATTTTTTACTCATTTGAAAGAAAAAATGGTGTCAAGGGAGGAAAGGAGATTGGAGGCTTTTAGAGAGATTCTTTCTGATTGTCAACTTGTAGATGTGGGATATTTGGGGTAGTGGCATACTTGGGGTAAGGGTAACCTTCTAGAAACAAATATCAGAGAAAGGTTAGATACAGGGTAGCGAATGAAAGATGGATGACTATGTTTCCTAATACGGTGGTACATCATCTTCCACATTCTTTTTCTTATCATTATCCTCTTTATCTAAATCTTTTCGGTTTGAAGCTTGGTGGGTGATGGAGGAGTCATTTGAGGAGGAGGTGAAATGCCTTTGGGAGGGGGAAGATGATTATATTCTATCTAAGTTAGAATGCGTTCGGATTGGCTTGGAGAGGTGGGCAGTAATGGGTACGAAGGAGGAAGGTGGGTATTAAAAAAATTTGACAAGAAAGCTTAAAGATTTAATGGTAGGGGAAACAAATGACAACAATCTTTTGGAACTAATTGACACCAAGGTTCAACTGAATTTAGAGATCGATAAGGATCAACGGTTTTGGGAGCTGAGAGCTAGGGCGAATTGGTTGCGGTTATGGGATAAAAACAAGACTTTTTTTTCCATAATTTTGCGTACAGAGAAAAAGTGTAACAACATGTTTTTAATGAAATCGGAACAATGGCTTTGGGACCACAAATCCGAGTCAGAAAGAAAATTTTTTTAATATTAGTGCATGGTCTGCATTGTGATAGGAATAATGTATGAAAATTTTATTAAGAAAATTTTACCGATTACATGTCTAATTTAATAAAAGACCAAATTGCATAAAATGCAAAAGTTGAATTCTAGTAGCTGTAAGTATCAAATAGCTATGGAATTCCAAATTTGAGGTCCTTATATGGCAATTAGACCATTAAGTGGAGTTAGTAGATAAGTGTGATGATTCATCCATGGAAATTTAATCAAAGAAAAATATGAAAATGGAAAGTAAAAGATGAAAAGATGAAAAGATGATAAATTAATAAAATAAGAAAATATCATCATTTTCATCATCTTTCCTAAATAGAAAAACATGGAAAGCCTTGCTAAGAGAAAAGAGCTCAAGCAAGCTTGCTTAGCTTAATTAGGTAAGTATTTTTTGTCCTGTTTTTAGTAATTTTTATATTTTCGAGATTGTAATAGCTTAATCTAGCTATCTAAGGGATTAATTTTTAAAGATATCAAAGTACTAGGGTTTTTTCATGGATGAGTATGTATGAATTATAAAGTTTTATGGTAGAAAACGAAGGTCGTTGATAGGTAAACAACTTTTGTAAAGGAAATTTTGATGAAATTGTGGTTTAGGGACTAAATTAAAAAATATAAAATTCATGGGAAAATTTTGAATTTTGTGAATTACATGGGCTGTAAATGTTATATGTAAAAATTGGCTAGGCTTGGAATAATGATTAAATTGCATTAATTTTATTTTTCGAGCCTAGGAACAAAATCATAATTAATGAAAAGTATAGGGGTAAAATGGTAATTTTGTATAAAATGTGAATTGGATGGAATTGTGAATTTTATTAAATTTACTCATATAGATCTAGATAAACCTAGTTCGGAATTGGATCGGAGAAACCAAAAAGTATCGAAATAATAGTCTATAAACACGAATATTGTCGAGCTAAGTTCGTGTAACTAAATTGTGTATATTTATATGTTTGAATTTAATGTTATATATGTGAATTGTGTAATTGTTATTTATATGAAATTGATTTCATATCCGACAAAGACTGATAAATGTCAAGTCCCGTTTAATAAATGAAATTCGATGGATATAGGATTTTCCGTATTGGTTGTAGTTCTGCATATGTTGCAGACACACCATAGCTCGAAAGAGCGTCCCGTTATAAGCCCTCTCAAGTTTCTTGTTATATGGTTCTTGCGAGTTTCCCGTTAATAGCTCTTCGAAGCATCCCGATCGATTGTATAATGCATGTGTTGTGGACACACCACAGCTCTTATGAGCTTCCCGATTAAAGGCTCTTTGTGAGCTTCTCGATTAAAGGCTCTTTGTAAGATTCTCGATATGGCTCGATTGAACTTCTTGATATATGGCTATCTGAAGCTTTTTGATTAATGGCTCTTCGGAGCTACCTGTTATTAGCTCACACAAGCTTCCCGATTATGGCTCTTATGAGTTTTCCATTATACAGCTTGGATAAACTTCCCGTTACATGGCTCATATGAGCCTCCCGTTATATGGCTTGAGAGAGTGCTTTACCTTTATGTGCTCTTATAAGCATTCCCGAATATGAATTGACTTAATGTGTACTATCTGTGTTTCCATCGATATTTTAAATAATTCGACGGGCAAAAATCCTGACATGAGAACCTATGAATCCAATTTAAATCATTACATGTATATATATATAATACATGGAACTTGACTTTTGATGAGGTTATCCTTATTCTTGATATTCCCAAGAAATAAATAACTAACATGATTGGTGAGATTATGTGCTTAGGCTTTTGGCCAAGTTGTTTGGAATGTATTTGTATGCTTACCGTAAATGTAAATGAATGTTAAGATAATTTTCATCATACAAACTTACTAAGCATTAATTGCTTACTCTGTTTTATTTCTTCTATTTTATAGTACTCGGGGGCTCGTAAAGATTGGAAGTTGGTCAGAGCTACATCACACTATCCTATAGCTTGTTTCAGTTTAAATAACAAAAAAATTTCTTTTGAGTATAATGACATGTATAGGCTAAAGTGCTCAAGGATGGCATATATGTGTTTGATTGGGATTAGCCATTGGTATGGCTTGTAAATGGTATGTTTTGATATAAAAAAATGGTCCTAATATGCTTAATGTGTGTTTGAAATAAATGATTAATGAAAATCATATAGACATATTGATTATGGTAGTAAAATTGATAGAACATGCCTATATGTACATATGGTATTTTGGTAAGTATAGATACTTGAACATATGTGTTGATATATCTTACATAAAAATTATTTTAGCTTGATTTGAATGATTTATATTGGGTTGGGAATGTGTTTAAATGTTAATGTAGGTGAAAGACAAGTTTGCATGAGAAATAAGGTTTGTAAATGGCCTTATTTTTTCCATATGGGTAGAGACACGGGTGTATATCTTAGCCGTGTGTGACACACGGCCATATGCACAGACATGTGGTTCAGTCGTGTGTCCCTTGAATCTTTAAAATTGCAAAATAGAATGTTCAGTTATTTTCACACGGGCATGTGTTTCAGTTGTGTGTGGCACACGGCCTCGTACACGGGCGTGTGACTCTGTCGTGTGGCCCTTGGATCTAATTAATGTAAATTAAAATATTCACACGGCCTAGCAAATGGGCGTATGGCTTGGCCGTTTGACTCAAGTCAGTAACCACCCTAATTTGGACATGGGTTGGGACACGGTCATGTGTTCCTAATTCGAATGTCCACACGGCCTGAGACACGGGCGTGTCTCTTGACCATGTGAGACACACGATTTGGTCATACGGGTGTGTATCCCTTGCACCTTGAAAATTTTTTGAGGTTTTGCGAAAAATTCTCTGAGTTCCTGGTTTAGTCCCGACTTGTTTTAAATGCATATTTTGGGCCTCGAAAGCCCATTTAAGGGACAATATGATTGATTTTGGATATGAATAGTAAATGATATGAATTAACTGTATTTGTTCTGTAAACTTCAGTAATGCTCCGTAACCCTGTTCTGGCGACGGATATGGGTTAGGGGTGTTACATTTATTAGTATTAGAGTTAGGTTTAGTCGATTTGTAACAACCCCTTTTTAGGTCAAATCGGAACAGTGGTTTCGGGACCACAAATCTGAAGTCAAAATATTTATTTTATTATTTTAATAAGGTTTACAGCATGATAGATTGATTATGTGAAATTTTTGTTAAGAAATTTTACTGTTTAAATGCTTAATTCTGTAAAAAGGACTAAATCTTGTAAAGCGTAAAACTTGTGTTCTATTAGCTAAAAGTGTTAAATAGCTATAGAACATTAAAGTAAAGGTCCTTAAGTGATAAATAGTCTATTTTTGGTTAGTGGATGATGATAGCATGGAAAATGGTGTAATTTTGAATTATTTTAAGGTTAAAATGGTAAATGGTTAATAAATGTTATGATAATTAAAACAAAAACATAATTTTTTGTTATCATCCAAACTTAACCGATTATACAAGAAGAAAAAGAAGAAATTTTTCTCTCCTAGGGTTCGGTCACTTGAACATCAAATTGGTAAGTGATTTGAACTCGGTTTTTGATGATTTTTATGTTTTTGAGATCGTTGCTTCGTATATTAGCTAGGTTGTACCGTAATTTTTGAATTTGTTCATGATTTTGAAATATGTTATTATTGAATACTTGAGTTCTTTGATGTTTATTAATGATAGATTATGGAAGCTTGATGATAGTTGAACTAGTTTTGTAAAGTGATTTTTGACAAAAATGTAAAATAGGGATTAAATTATGAAATTGTAAAATTTTGTGGTTAAAATTGTGAAATAATGAAAGTAATGGGCTGCTAGTATTATATAGGAAATTCGGCTAGACATGGGTTGGTATTAAATTGCATAAATTTGTCATTTTGTGTAAAAAGGACTAAATTGCATAGTAGTCAAAAGTAAAGGGTAAATGTGTAATTTACCCAGTATATGTGTGAATTGTATTAAATGGTTTCTGAAAATATTGAATTTGATCATATATTTAGATCAAGATAAACAATTACTGGAATTAGATACGAAAGGTTGATGAGTAGACGACGATTATACGAGTTAATACAAGGCAAGTTCGTATAATTAGAATCGAACTTTTCTATACTTGTAATTTTTGAATTGAATGTATATAATTGAAATACTTGAAATATAAATGTCTTAATGATATATTGTATTCGTTACCGAGCCTCGGTTGAACTATGTGAATTCATTGGATGCGAGTGACGTGTTACTGAGATTATCGTATTAGTTAAGCTCTTACATTTGTTGCGGACTCACCACATCTCGTAAGAGCTTAGTGTTTCAGCTCACTGGAGTTATTGATTTAGCTCAAAAAAGCTTACTGTTCAGCTCAATAGAGCTTACTGTTTTCAGCTTAATAGAGCTTACTATTTATCAGCTCAGGAGGAGCTTATCGACTATGACTTGAAAGAGCATGCATGATGATGAATTGACAGATTACTCACATTGTTCACTCAACTACCCTTTGAATTTCTAATAGGTTCAACGGGTCTAAATAATGTTATATTGACAAGTTACGGTTTATAAATGTTATTAATGTTATACATTATATATGAATCTAGAATGATGAGAAGCATTGTATTAATGGATGATTTCATGTATGTTTACAATGACTAACATTTGATGAATACTTGTAATTAAGTGTTGATTAATTGAATTGGTTGCATATTTGTATTGCTTTGATTACTGAGCTATAAGCTTACTCTGTTTCTTTTTCTATGTTTTATAGAGGTTCGTTAGCTGACTCGTTCTGGACAGGTCGGGGTTGCACATCACACTATCCGAATTCCAATTGGTATTTGAACTTGTAAATATATGTAAATATGGCATGTATTGGCTAGTTTGAAAGAAGTAGTCATGTTTTGGTATCATGATTTGAGAATGATTTTGTATATAAGTTAAGCCATTTGATTTGGCTTATTTTAGTATCATGTTTTGATTGCATATATGTGCTTAAAGATGGTATGTTTTGGTTGGTAATGTTTGGATAAAATATGCAAGTGAGGTATTGATATGAATTTGATAGATGAATGGAATATACATGATGATGAATAGGTGCTTGGGTATGAATTTGTTACGTTTCGATATGGAAAATATTGTGTAATGAAATGGTTATTTTGGTTGTCAATTAGGTTGCATAAATATGGTCAATTATGCTTGTAAATGCTTGTAAATGCTTGTATTTTTAGGGTGGAAAAATAGCTTTGCAAATGACCTATTTTTGTCCACACGGGCGTGTGTCTCAGCCGTGTGCGACACACGGTTAAGTTACACGGCCGTGCGTCCCTTGGGGTACCCTACAAATTAAGTCAGTATACCCTACAGGTTTAACACGGCTTAGACACACGGGTGTGTGATTGACCGTGTGACATAAGTCAATATACCCCCCTAAATGGCACAATGCCTAGTACACGGGCGTGTGAGGCCATTTTGAAGGGCACACGGGCTAGACACATGGGCGTGTGGTTGGCCGTGTGACACAAGTCAGTATGTATGCCATGTTCCACACGGCCTAAGACATGGGCGTGTCTATTAGCCGTGTGAGGCACGACTTGTTCACACAGGCATGTGATATTAGAAATGTTGAAAATTTTATAAGTTTTTGAAATTTTTATATGTTATCAATTTAGTCCCGAATGCATGATTAAGGCTTTGTATACTTGATTTAAGTATATAATGAATGTGAATGAGTGATATTTACTGAAACGGAAAGAATTTTTAGAGCTTAAACAGGGCCATATGACAGATCTGAATATAAAAGAGAATTTGTTCGACTGAATAAGTATGCTAGAGAATGTATCTCGACTGAAATCACCATGTGCAAGCGATTTGAAGAAGGTTTAAATGAAGACATAAAGTTGTTAGTTGGGATTCTTGAATTAAAAGAATTTGTAGTACTAGTTGACCGAGCACATAAAGCCGAAGAGCTGAGTAAAGAAAAGAAAAAGGCTGAAATGGAAACCAGAACTTCGAGTAAAAGATTTATGGAAAAATCACAACAGCTGGCTTCAAAGAAATCGAAGAAATATCATGACTGTTTTACCACTTCTATGGGGTATTCTGGGAAAGACAGAAGTATTCAACGCTCTAATCCAAGATCTCAGGCTATGTCTGTAGCGAGTGCAAGTAGTGTTGGAAATTCCAAACCTTGGTGCAAGCATTGTAATAAATTTCATTTTGGAGACTGCCGCATGAAAAGCGGAGCTTGCTTTAGATGTGGTTCCTTTGACCACTAACTCAGAGATTACATTGAAAAGCCTGAGAAAGATACTATACAGACTTCAAGGCTAAGCAACCCCGCTACTAGAGGTAGACCACCTTGTAACCCCAGTAATATGAGTGATAGCTGAGGTACAAGAAAGGATTCAACTGCCAAATTCGAAGCACGAGCACCAAGAAGGACATATGCTATTTGTGCACGAGAGGATGCCTCTACACCAGACGTTATTACTGGTACTTTTTCTCTAATTGATACTAATATAACTACTTTGATTGATCCTGGTTCAACACATTCATATATTTGCACAAATCTAGTGAATAATAAAAATTTGTTTGTCGAGTCCACTGAATTCGTGGTTAAAATATCAAACCCCTTAGGCCAATATGTGATGGTGGATAAAATCTGCAAGAATTGCCCGTTAATGATACGGGGTTATTATTTTTTGGCTGATTTGATGTTATTACCATTTGATGAATTTGACGTGATTTTGGGCATGGATTGGTTAACTCAACATGATACAGTGGTAATTTGTAAACAAAAGTATATTGTGTTGAAATGCCAGAATGGTGAAATGATCTGTATTAAATTTGATAATTTGAATGTGTTTTCTAATGTGATATCAGCCATGTCAAAAAGGGTTATGATGCTTATCTTTCCTATGTATTGGATACTAAAGTGTCTAATGTGAGTATCCTGATGTGTTTCCGGAAGAATTACCCGAATCACCACCGGTCAGAGAAGTGGAATTTTCTATAGATCTTATTCCGGGAACAACACTGATATTTATAGCACTATACAAAATGACCCTTACAGAATTAAAGGAGTTAAAAGCACAGCTACAATAATTTACTAACAGAGGCTTTGCTCGACCTGGTTTCCACTTTGGGGTGCACCGGTCTTGTTTGTTAAGAAAAAGGACGGATCATTGTGATTGTGTATCGATTATCGAAAGCTTAACAAAGTTAAAATTAAAAATAAGTATCCACTACCTTGTATTGATAACTTATTTGACCAATTGAAAGGTGCTACAGTATTTTCAAAGATAGATCTCCGTTCTGGTTACTATCAGTTACGAGTGAAAGACTCGGATGTGTCAAAAACAGCTTTCAAAACCAAGTACGGGCATTATGAATTCCTTGTGATGCCGTTTGACTTGACAAATGCACCTGCAATATTTTATGGATATGATAAACAGAATTTTTAGACCATACTTGGATATATTTGTGATGGTATTCATTGATGATATTTGGGTATATTCCTGAGATGAAAATGAACATTCTGATCATTTAAGAATTGTTTTGCAAACTTTGTGTGAGAAACAGTTATACTCTAAATTCAGTAAATGTGAATTCTAGCTTCGGGAAGTTGGATTTATAGGGCATATAGTGTCTGCTGAACGTATCAGAATAGATCTGAATAAAATTTCAGCAATTGTTAACTGGAAACGACTGAAAAATGTTTCAGAAGTTAGAAGTTTTCTAGGATTAGCTGGATATTATTGGAGATTTATACAAGGGTTTTCTATGGTAGCTTCGCCAATGACACGATTATTACAAAAGGATGTGAAATTTGAATGGATCGATAAATGTTAGAAAAGCTTTGATCAGTTGAAAGCCCTGTTGACTGAAGCACCACTTCTCGTTCAGCCTAAATCAGGTAAGGAAGTTGTAATTTATAGTGATGCATCATTGAACAGTTTAGGCTGTGTTTTGATGCAATAAGGTAAAATAATAGCCTATGCTTCTAGAAAACTTAAGCCACATGAAAGAAATTATCCTATACATGATCTTGAATTAGCAGCTATTTTATTTGTACTAAAAATTTAGTGACACTATTTGTTCGGTGAAAAGTGTTATATATTCACTGATCATAAAAGCTTAAAGTATTTGATGTCACAAAAAGATTTGAATTGAGACAATGCAGGTGGCTTGAATTATTGAAAAATTATGATATGGTCATTGATTATCATCCGGGAAAAGTCAATCTGGTTGTAGATGCTCTGAGCAGAAAGTCTCTGTTTGTGTTGCGAGCAGTGAATACTCGATTGTCATTGGCAGATGATGGCTCAATTTTAGATGAGCTAAAAGTTAAACGGACATTTTTGCAGCATATCTGTGAAGCTTAGAAAAATGATACTGAATTACAAGCTAAACGAGTACAATGTGAGTTAATTTCCGACTCAGAATTTCAAATTGGATCTGATGATTGTCTGTTGTACAGAAGTAGAGTATGTGTACCGAGGAATTCAAAGTTTGTACAGAAGATTTTACACGAAGCCCATAATGGTATTATGTCTGTTCATCTGGGAAGTAATAAAATGTACAATGATCTGAAAAAGATGTACTGGTGGCCAAGAATGAAATGTGACATTTCTGAATTTGAATCTAAATGTTTGATATGTCAGCAAGTTAAAGCAGAACATCAGGTACCCTCAGGACTGTTACAACTAGTCATGATACCGGAATGGAAATGGGGAAGAATTACAATGAATTTTGTGTCAGGATTACCCCTATCTCCGAGAAAAAAAGATATTATTCGGGTAATCGTTGACCGTTTGACAAAGTCTGCACACTTTATTCCAGTACGTACGGATTTTTCCTTGGATAGATTGGCTGAGTTGTATGTTTTTGAGATTGTCAAATTACATGGTATGCCAGTTTCTATTATTTCTGATAGAGATCTACTGTTTACATCCCTTATCTGGAATAAGTTACAAGAAGCTTTTGGTACTCAATTACATTTCAATACTGCATTCCATCCACAGATTGATGGTCAATCCAAGCGTGTGATTTAGATTCTAGAAGATATGTTTCGATGTTGTATTTTAGAATTTGAAGGCAGTTGGGAGAAATATCTGCCGTTAGTCAAATTTGCATATAACAATAGTTATCAGTCAAGAATAAAGATAGCACCGTGTGAGGCTCTGTATGGTCATAAATGTAGAACTCTATTGTTTTGGACCGATCTTAGTGAGAAAAAGATACATGGAGTTGATTTGATCCGTGAAACTGAAGAGAAAGTGAAAAATAATATGAGATAGCCTAAAAGCAACTTCCGATCGTCAAAAATCCTATGTGCATCTTAAATAGAAAGAAATAGAATTTTAAGTTGGCGACAAGGTATTCTTGAAAGAATTGCCTTGGAAGAAAGTTTTTCAGTTTAGCCGTAAAGGCAAATTGAGTCCACAATTTATTGGCCCGTATAAAGTTATTAAAAGAATTGGACCTGTTGCATAACGATTGACACTACTACCAGAACTTGACAAGATTCACAATATCTTTCACGTGTCTATGATACGATGATATAGGTTGGATCCTTCACATATTATCTTCACGACAGAGGTTGAGATTCACCCTGACATGACTTACAGTGAGGAATTGATCAGAATTTTGGCATGTGAGATGAAAGAATTGAGAAATAAAAAGGTAGAAAGTTCTTTGGCAACGACATGGATTAGAATAAGCTACATGGGAATCAAAGGAAACAATGAGGAAGCGATATCCAAACCTCTTTACTGATAAGATTTTCGAGGACGAAAATTCTTAAAAGGGGGAGAGATGTAACAGTCCGTTTTCAGTAAAATCGAAACAGTGGTTTCGAGATCCGTTTTCAGTAAAATCGAAACAGTGGTTTCGAGACCACAAATCAGAGTCAAAAAGAATTTTTTTTAATAGTAGTGCATGGTCTGCATTATAATAGGAATAATGTATGAAAATTTCATTAAGAAAATTTTACCGATTAAATTTCTAATTTAATAAATGACCAAATTGCATAAAATGCAAAAGTTGAGGGGACAAATCCACTGTGAGACCCTTACACCAAAAGCACTTCGCAAACTCAGCATACCCCGAGTGTAAGATTAGAGACTTTGACATTGATATGTCAACTCCCAACTCCGCTAGAGTCTGTTTATAAATCTTGGCGATCTCGATGCCGCATATAACAACATCATCCCCCAGGATCGCATACTTATAAAACTTCTGTTCTAGTAGCTATAAGTATCAAATAGCTATGGAATTCAAAATTTGAGGTCCTTATATGACAATTAGACCATTAAATAAAGTTAGTAGATAAGTATGATGATTCATCAATGGAAATTTAATTAAAGAAAAGGATGAAATTGGAAAGTAAAAGATGAAAAGATCATAAATTAATAAAATAAGAAAATATCATCATTTTCATCATCTTTTCTAAATAGGAAAACATGGAAACCGTAGCTAAGAGAAAAGAGCTCAAGCAAGCTTACTTAACTTAATTAGGTAAGTATTCTTGTCCAGTTTTTAGTAATTTTTATATTTCCTAGATCATAATAGCTTAATCTAGCTATCTTGGGGATTAATTTGTAAAGATAGCAAAGTATTAGAATTTTCCCATAGATGAGTATGTATGAATTATGAAGTTTTATGGTAGAAAATGAAAGGTTGTTGATAGGTAAACAACTTTTGTAAAATGAATTTTGATAAAATTGTGGTTTAGGGACTAAATTGAAAAGATGTAAAATTTATTGGAAAATTTTAAATTTTGTGAATTACATGGGCTGAAAATGTTATATGTAAAAATTAACTAGGTTTAGAATAAGGATTAAATTGCATGAATTTTATTTTTCGAGCCTAGGGACGAAATCATAATTAATCAAAAGTATAAGGGAAAAATGATAATTTTGTATAAAATGTGAATTGGATGGAATTGAATGTGAATTTTATTAAATTGAGTTAAATTTACTCGTATAGATCTGGATAAACCTAGTTCAGAATTGGATTAGGGAAAACAAAATTATCGAAATAATAGTCTACGAATACGAATATTATCGAGCTAAGTTTGTGTAACTAAATTGTTTATATTTATATTTTTGAATTGAATGTTATTTATGTGAATTGTGTAATTGTTATTTATATGAAATTGATTTCATATCCGACAAAGATTGATAAATATCAAGTCCCGTTTGAATAAATGAAATTCGATGGATACAGGATTTTCCGTATTGGTTGTAGTTCTACATATGTTGTGACACACCATAGCTAGAAAGAACGTCCCGTTATAAGCCCTCTCAAGCTTCCCGTTATATGGTTCTTGCGAGTTTCCTGTTAATAAATCTTCGGAGCATCCCGATCGGTTGTGATCCTGCATGTGTTGTGGACACACCACAGCTCTTATGAGCTTCCCGATTAAAGGCTTTTTGTGAGCTTCTAGATATGGTTCAATTGAACTTCCAAATATATGGCTATCCAGAGCTTTCCGATTAATGGCTCTTCGGAGCTAGCCGTTAGTGGTTCATACAAGCTTCCAGATTATAGTTCTTATAAGCTTCCCGTTATACAGCATGGACAAACTTCCCGTTACATTACTCATATGAGCTTCCCGTTATATGGCTTGAGATAGTGCTTTCCATTTATGTGCTCTTATGAGTATTCTCGAATATGAATCTACGGATTATAGTTTTGTACACTTAGTGTGTACTACCTGTGTATCTATTGATATTTTAAATAATTCGACAAGTAAAAATCCTGACATGAGAACCTATGAATCCAAATTAAATCATTATTTGTATATATATAATACATAGAACTTGACTTTTGATGAGCTTATCTTTATTCTTGATATTCACAAGAAATAAATAACTAACATGTTTGGTGAGATTTTGTGCTTAGATTTTTGGCCAAGTGGTTTGGAATGTATTTGTATGCTTACCATAAATGTAAATGAATGGTAAGATAATTTCCATTATACGAACTTACTAAGCATTAATTGCTTACTCTGTTTTATTTCTTCTGTTTTATAGTACTTGGAGGCTCGTAAAGATTGGAAGTTGGTCGGAGCTACATCACGCTATCCTACAGCTCGTTTTAGTATAAATAGCAAAAAAATTCTTTTGAGTATAATGGCATGTATGGGTTAAAATGCTCAAGGATGACATATATGTGTTTGATTGGGATTAGCCATTGGTTTGGCTTGTAAATGGTATGTTTTGTTATTAAAAAATGGTCTTAATATGCTTAATGTGTGTTTGAAATGGATGATTAATGAAAATCATATAGACATATTGATTATGATAATAAAATTGATAGAACATGCCTATATGTACATATGGTATTTTGGTAAGTATAGATATTTGAACATATGTATTGATATGTCTTACATAATAATTATTTTGGTTTGATTTGAATGATTTATATTGGATTAGGAACGTGTTTAAATGTTAATGTAGGTGAAAGACAAGTTTGGGTGAGAAATAAGACTTGGAAATCACCTTATTTTTTCCATACGGGTAGAGACACAGGTGTGTGTCTCAGTTGTGTGTGACACACAACCATGTGCATGGGCGTGTGGTTCGACTGTGTGTCCCCTGCATCTTTAAAATTGAAAAATAAAATGCTCAGGTATTTTCACATCAAACAAAGACACAGGCGTGTGTTTCAGTTGTGTCTGGCACACGAGCGTGTGACTTGGTCGTATGGCCCTGGATCTAATTAATGTAAATTAAAATGTTCACATGGCCTAGCACATGGGCGTATGGCTTGGCCGTGTGACCCAAGTCAGTAACCACCCTAATTTAGACACAATCGTATGTCCCTAATTCAAATGTCCACACGGCCTGAAACACGGGCATGTCTCTTGACCGTGTGAGACACATGGTTTGGTTACACAGGCATGTGTCCCTTGTACCTTGAAAAATTTTGAGATTTTGCAAAAAATTCTCTGAGTTCCCAGTTTAGTCCCGACTTGTTTTAAATGCATATTTTGGGCCTCGAGGGCCCATTTAAGGGACAATATGATTGATTTCGAATATGAATTAACTATATTTGTTCTGTAAACTTCGGTAATGCTCTGTAACCCTATTCCGAAGACGGATATGGGTTAGGGGTGTTTCAAGAAGATTGAACAAGATTGTCATTCTACAAGATGGGGAAGGTTGTATTACGAAAGATGAGGTTGAGATGGAGGGTATTACTCGTAATTATTTCTAATCCCTTTTTAAGTCAAAGTGGATTGGAGATATAAATCATATTTTATCTAGGATAAGAATGTATTTCTAATGAGGGAAATGGTTTTTTTTGATAGAATAGTACTCAACGAAAGAAGTATTGGAGGCGTTGAATCGTTTGGGTCCAACAAAGGCGTCGGGGGATGATGGTTTTCCTACTATTTTCTATCAAAGGTGTTGGCATATTGTTAGGAAGGACATTACGTCTTTCTGCTTGGAGGTTCTTAATGAAGGTAAATCTCTAATTCCATTAAATGTTACAAATATTATTCTCATTCCAAAAATTTCTTGCCCGATGAATCTAACGAATTTTAGGCCAATAAGTTTATGCACGATTTTTTATAAGGTGGTTACTAATATGGTAGCTAACCAATTCCAAAGGGTGTTTGGGGATTGCATTGATAGGGCCTAAAGTGTCTTTATGCTAGGTAGATTTATATTAGGTAATGTTTTATTGGCTTATGAGATTTTACATTCTTTTCGATAAAAAAGGATGGGGAATAAGGGATTTATGACACTCAAACTTGACATAAGCAAAGCTTATGATCAAGTGGAATGGGGTTTTTTGAAAATTATGATGGAACGAATGTGTTTTGCCTGTAGATGGGTGGAAACAATTATGAGATGTATTTCATCTGTTTCATATTCGATGGTTTTAAATGGGAAAGTAAAGGGAAAGTTTGAGCCGAGTAAGGGACTTCGACAAGGTGACCCTTTAAGCCCGTTTATTTTTTTTATTTGCAGCGAAGGATTATCTATGCTTATGAGACTGGCTTTAGACTAATGAGTAATTAAGAGAGGCAAGTTTAGTAGGAGGGGTCCATAGATAATACACCTTTTATTTGTGGATGATTGTGTGCTTTTTGGGTAAGCTACTGATAGAAAGGCAAATTCACTGAAATGAATTTTGTAGGAGTATGAAGTATGTTCAGGGCAATACATTAATTATGATAAATTTGTCGTGTTATAGCCTGAACACTTAAGAAGAGTATCGGACTTGGGTTTCTAATTATTTGAGAGTTCAAAAATCAAATGAAATTAAAAGGTATTTGGGGCTTCCAAATATGGTGGGGCAAAAAAAGAGAGTTGCATTTCAAGCTTTAAAGCATCACGTCAAAAAAAAATTGATAATTGGAGTACATGACTTTTGTCGCAAGGTGGTAAGGAGGTTTACATTAAAGCGATATTAAAAGCTATCCTAGCGTATTCAATGTCTTGTTTTTTGTTATTGGAAGGTATAATAGCAAGGTTTTGGTGGCAAAAAAATCATGGCAGGAAAGGTATTCATTGGTGCCAATGGTCTAGTTTGTGTGAGCTTAAAGAGAATGGCGGTTTGGGATTTCGGGATTTCAATGTCTTGACTTCTTTTAATATTGCTTTGCTTGCTAAGCAGGGTTGGCGTATTTTTACTAATCTAAACTTGTTATTAAGCCACGTCCTAAAAGCTAAATACTTTTCGTGTTATGACTTTTTGCAAGAACGATTAGGTAATTTACCTTCTTTTACCTAACAAAGGATTTGGTCAACAAAGGGTCTGTTGCAAGATGGTCTTGGTTGTAGGGTTGGTATAGTAGACCGAATCTCTATTCGTGAGGATGCTTGGTTGGCATAGGCTGAAATTTTCAAAATATATGGTAAATTAGCAACAATAATATTGAAAATGTTTATGATTTGATTGACCATTCTCAAAGGAAATGAAAGGTGGGTTTGATAAGGGATACTTTTAAGGATAATGTTGCGAACAAAATTCTAAGAATCCCTTTAGCCAAGTCAGAGCATGAGGATATGGTTGTATGGAGAGGCGAACCTTCAGGTGTTTTCTCGGTGAGAAGTGATTATAAGTTGCTCCTTGATGGTGGTTGTGATAATCAACTTACAGAATTACAAAATACCATGAAAGGATTTTACAAGAAGTTATGGGGATTAAATTTAAATTCAAAACAACAAATCATAACTTGTAAAATTTCCTGGAATTTTTAACCTACACTAGCTAATCTCTATAACAAACAAATTGGAGTCAACACAGCTTGTCCAAAATGCGGAAGGGGTCCTGAAACTGTTGACCATATTTTTAGGAGTTGTCCTGTCACAGTGGAAATGTGGAATGAGTTGAATCTTGGTTGGTTACTATCTCAACCACTGCTAAATATAAGGGAGTGTCTAACCTGGGTTTTTCAGAGTGGTTCAGTTGATAATTGTAGGAGGATTTGTTGTGCGATGTGGGTAACCTGGAATGAGAAAAACAAAACATTACATGAGGGTTCAAGAAATTCTGGTCAATGGGCAGCAAAAAGCATTGGAAAAATATATTAAAGATGTAGCACCCCAAACCTGGCCCAGACGTTATGACCGGATCCGACATGCCACATCGAAGCATTCAAAACATTTTATATTGTTGATCCAGAAAAACTTAGTTAGTGTTTTAAAAGATAATTTCATTATAGGTTAAAGTGAATGGAAGCTGTGCACCAGGTAGGAAACCGGAAAAGAGGTGGCGAGTCCATCGGACTGCTTAAGTACCAAGCTCCCTTCGGATCCAATCCTAGACATGCATACTGCCATTGCCACACCTTAACGTCATGGATATTTCTAGGAAACCGATTTGATTAAGTCATTTTTAGGAAAAGTGATTAATCTTGTAAAATACTTTTCTTGCGGAAGCTTTGCTTGTTGTCGTGTTATTTTGAAATCAATTGTTGTTTTTGAAAACGCGCTCTAAAGCTATCCAATTTCAACAGTTAAATATAAGTAATACCTATCTTAGTAATACATATTAAAACCATCAAAAATAATTAAGCAGCCTTATTACATTTAAAAACCCAAACCTTAACGTAAATAATAGGATGTCCAGTTCACCAGAAGAAAACCAAACTTTCAGAACGGGTGACCACTCCGAATTCCCTCACAGCTCCAAGCCCACTATGGTTGGGGATTTCCTGCATGGATAAAAATAAAAGGGGTGAGTTTGGGGAAACTCAGTGTGTAAGGAAAACCCATTCAAAGCCCAAGTCAGCTCAAGCCTATTGGGCCTAAGCCCATTCAGGTAACAGTGGTACTGGACCGGAGCCCTTATCAGATTACAATAAACTGGGCCTTAGCCCCTTATTCAGATAACAGTATGGCCCATAGGCCCATTTCAAAATACATGCAACATCAATAAACATATACAAGCCCATTTGGGGAGACTACTCAACCCACCAACCACTACACTCCACCTGTACCAACCATACACTCCATGTGGGGAATAGCTCAACCCACCCAGCCCAACACTCCACAGTTGCAGCCTTGCTGCTCAGTTAACAGTAAATTGAGGCAAAGCCTCCAGTACGTGGACAAGCTACTTTCAGTACTTCCTCCGTCAATATCCCAATCCCATGCATCAGATAATAACAACATGACATGCAGTAAATAACAACAGTCAAACATGCATTTAGGTCAATTTAACCCTAGGGGTATTTCGGTAATTTTACACCTAGGGGTATAACAGTAATTTTCCATACATAGGGGGTATTATAGTAATTTAGCTGCTTTTAGGGTTTTTCATGCATATTCCTACTTTTCACGTACTAACAGAATCACGTACCGAGGATTCTTACCGAATTGGGCCTGTTGGCCCATCATTCCAATTTTGGCCCATTAAGCCCAAAAATATCGAGGGCACAGAAATCATGCACTTTGCAGTCCAAATTTTGTAGCTTACCAAAAATATTAATCGATTTACCTCACGAACATTTGCACACTCGCAAATCTACAAAATACCGGTTTTCGGCATTTCGGCTTTTCGACTTTTACTGATCTAGACTAAGAAAGAGGGTGTTAGTTACACACCTGTTTGCGACGATATGCTGACGAGATCCACACACGAACTGCCTACAATTGGATTACTAACACGTTAATCTAACTATTCAAATACGAACTACGTATTAACCCCTTACAATATTCGGCCAACCACACCTACAGATCATAGTAAGCTTATAAGAAATCAATAAGCAACTCATTAACAATTTTTTGTCAATGTTTACCACATAATCATAATTTCACTGCAAGCTGTCTTCCTGAGCAACAGTCACTAAATCATTTATAACTGGAGCTACGAAACTCCAAATCAAGTTCCGTTAATTTTCCCTGAAAATAGACTCATATATATTCTATCCATAAAATTTTCAGAATTTTTGGTTTGGCCAATCAATACCAGATTTTTCTTAACGTTTCCCATGTTTCACTGTTTGATTAATCTGACGACTTTTCATTACAAATCAAATTTCTCATTGTACAGAATTCAAAATATGTTCTCGTTTATTTCATTTGAAACTAGACTCATTAAGCTTTAATTACATAATTTATTCACCTTCTAAATCATCTCTCACAATTTATGGCGATTTTCCAAAGTCACGTTACTGCTGCTGTCCCAAGCAGATTTATTACCAAATTCACTCTTTCACACATAACTTGCATGCATGTTATTTAAACATGTATATCACCAATAAATCATCACATATCTATGATTTTACTTAAGTATAATCTCCATTTAATCATTTTAAAGCACAACATGTTAGCTGATTTTTCCCTTTAGCATCTAAGGTACATCCATGTTCATTTGTTTGGCTCAACTTCACCTAACTTCCATTTTTCATCAAAAGAACATGAAACAACAACCATTTCCTTCATTTTAATTCATGACCAAATGCTCACAACACAACCAAAAACCAAAATATTCTTCAATAGTTAAGGTAGAATCAAGAAGAACTCATGAACATCAAGATAGAAGCAAACTACCATGAACTTACCTTCAATTTTCTTCCCCAAGTGACCGAACATTCAAGAGCTTTCTCCTCTCCTTTCTCTTCTCTAACTTTAGGCTATGATGAACAAAGATGGACAAAACTTTGTTCTTTTCACCCCTTTTTCTTTTAATAAAATTTCATATTTCATCCATTTAATTCTTTAATACAAAAGACATGAAATGCCCATCATGGAACATTTACCTAAACCATTATCATGGAACATTTACCTAACCCATTATCATGGAATATTTACCTAATCCATTATCATGGAACATTTACCTAACCCATTATCAATTTGTACCATGAATTATGGATATCAAGTGCTCATATTGTCTACAACAACATGATGGCTGGCCACTTCATGTAAAATGGGAGGTTTGTCATGCAAATCCTCCTATTTTGCACTCCTATTTATTTGGCCACTTCAATTTAGCCTATAGCATTTTTAAACATTTTCACATAGGTCCTATTTCATAATTTCACCCCCTTTTTCTTATGGAACAAAAATTAACTAAAATTGTCGGGTTCTATCTTAAGCTTGGGCCTTCTAGAGGCCCACTAACATAATTAAACCTATGCCAACATTCACAGAATTCCCGAAAATTGGGGCGTTACAAAGGAACTAGACAAAGTGGGAGAACGAATGCTTACCAGGAATCGCATGGGTCCAGAGTGGGTTCCTCCGAGAGACCCATTTGTTTGTATTAATTTTAATGTCGCTTACGATCCAAAAGAGTTCACATCGGGGTCAGAACTGGTTGCTAGAAACATTAGAGGGGAGATTTTGGTCACCAAATCTACGCTGCTTGGGGGAGTAGTGTCTCCGTTTGCAGCAGAAGCTCTCGAGTGCGATCAAGCAGTGGCTTTGGACAGAAGTATGGGCATTGACATGGTTGAAATAGAAGGGGATTTATTATCAGTTATCAAAAAAAGTAAAGCAAAAGAGTAAGTATAGATCTAAGATTGAGGCTTTAATTAGAGATATCCAGCAAATCAAAGGAGGGTTCAAAGAAATACATTTAAGATATCTACCCAGAACAGCAAACTGAATGGCTCATGCAATCGCAACTAAGGCCTTCTTTGGTTTACCAGTGAAGGCCAGTGTGGTGCAGTGAGGGATAGTAAACTTAAATTTTTGGTTCAATAGCACAGTGCAGTGAAAACTTATTTCAGCCACACTGATATGCTGAAAACAGGCTGGAGGGTTCAGCTGTAGTGAAGGCCAGTACAATTGTAGGTATTTTTTTGAGACAAACATACCCATACTTTTATTTATTATTTTACCATTTTAGCCTTGAAACTTAAATTAATTTCTTCCCCAACAACAGTTGTTTTCAGATTTGGGAACGAAACAACCATTTTCTTTTTTGCTTTGTTCTTGGTTGTGGCTACTTTTTGAAGGTATTTTCATTAATTTCTTGTTATCTCTAGTTCTGGCTTCTTCTACTCTTCTTTGTCACAGTTGTTATTATTATTACTATTATTTTTGAGAACGAAACAACTATTTTCTTTTGCTTTGTTCTTGGTTTAGCAGTGTTTTAACACTGATTTCTCCCCTCTTTTTTGCTTTGTTCTTGGTTGTGGCTGAGGTATTTTCATTAATTTCTTATTATCTCTAGTTCTGGCTTCTTCTACTCTTCTTTGTCGTAGTTGTTAGTCCTTTTGACTATTGATGTTAAAGTAGTAGATTAATGATCTAATGTTTTAGAAGTGCATTTGGTTAATTCTTTGTCTGTTTGCTGAGAAATGTGAGGTTAAAAAAAAACTTTTACCATTTCTGTTTTGTTATTATTGCACTCAAATTTAAAACCCTGAATAGCAAAAAATAAGCTTAGTTGAATTTGGAGAATTGAAAAGAAAATAGACTTTGGCCTTGATGGGGTTGAGTTTTTGGAAGTATATACAAATAATTCTTTGTTTGTTTGCTAATAAATATGAGGAAAAGCAAGATGAACTTTTCCCATTTTTGTTTTCTTCATATGAGCCTATTTTGATTTTCTTTGGCACTCAAATTTGAAGTCCTGAACACCAAAACTAAACTTAGTTGAATTTGGTTAATTGAAAAAATATATGGGAACTGAAAAAAAAAAACAAGTCCTTGTTGTGTTGATGGGATTGAGTTTTTAGAAGTACATTGGGATAAATTCTTTGTTTGTTTGCTATGAAAAGTGAGAAGAAAATGAACCTTACAATTATATAAATTCTTTGTTTGTTTGTTATGAAATGTGAGAAAAAAAAGTGAGCTTAGTTCAACATTCAATATTCTGTTCTTATGATTTGTGTCTTGCAGGTTGGAGGCTCTGAGGTGCCTACTTCATTTGTTAGTGTAGAAGCAGGCAAGGTATGTATTTGAAATAGTGAAACTTGTTTAAAATCGTGTAACTGTGAGGAAAAATGTAAAATCTTACCTACAAGTTTGATGTCTGTGTTATCACCAACCATTGTGCCCCATCTTTCTTAAATCCTGTGAAGTCTGAAGTAAACTCTGTTTTATGCTTATCAGCCTCCTGAAAATGAAAACATATCAACAATTTTAAGTCATTTCTGTAGAACAAAACAAAAGTCAATCCTATCAAGTAGTATCACCATTATTAAAGACATCTGATATTGCCATGCTTCAAAAATACTCTTGATAGGAGCCCACTCAACTATATTCGCTTCATGCATATGTAAATGCAGACAAATGAAAGTCATTACTCCAAAACAAAAGTCATTTCACATGCATAGTTCATGCTTTTCTAAGTTGATCATGCTAACTTTCATAAGCCGAAACACTAGTAAAAGTCATTACTCCAGCACTTTCAATTCACATTTATAATCAGTAATCCAAATATACCACATCTAGAACAATTTATCAATTTAAATTATATTCAACAAGTACTATTAAAATTTTAAATCTGAAACTAAGAAGGAACAAAGATTTTTATTACAGAGAGATAAAAAAAACCAAAAGAAAAAAGAGAAGAGAGTGGAAGGTCAAACTTTATCAATGGCATGGGTTCTTAAAAAATTATTTGATAACAAAGTAGCTTCTTTTTATTGGGAAATCTGGGTATTCTTTCTTAAGTTTGCTGAGAGAGAAAGAAATGGCAGTAAGTTTTTTTTTTCTTTTAACTTTATTGTGTTTTGGTTTAGTTTACAGTACTTTTATGTTTGTTTCCCGAGAAAATTTCAAATAAGCTGAGAATTATGGAATTCATTTTATCAAAAACTCTTGTTCTTATTATTTATATCTAAATTTCTATCATAAAAACTCAAATTCCATAGCTTTCTAAACCATAGCAGATTATCAATTAGTCACTATAACAAAAATTATCAAGTGGGTTTTGAAGAGAATTAAGCAAGGAGTTCAAAACTACTAAAATGTAACAAAATTAACTAGAAATTCACCTTGAATTTTGATCTCAAATTGCCGAAATTTCAAAGCTTTTCTTCTCCAACATTCGGCTCCCCAAAAGATGAATATGCAAGCACTAACATTTTTGTGTTTTGTTTTACCAATATTTGAGTTATTACTAATTTACTATATTTGCCTTTCTAATTGATTTTAAACCGGCACATATAGCATGGACATATACGGCACTCATCAAATTAAAAGGGTTATTTACCAATTAAGTACTTAAAATCAGTCTTCACTAATAATTTCATCTTAACAATCTCCAAATTACCGTCTATGCTTTTGTCTAAGGTTAATTTACAACATAAGCACTCAAACTTATAAAACCAATCCAATTCGGCACTAAAATGAATGAATGCATGGCTTTCTAATTTTTATGCTTTATAATACTTACAATAATAATTATCTTACCAAAATAACCTTAAATAACATATAAAAAAAATCATGCATAATGCCATTTAAATTATTATTCTACCGTCCATTACAACTAAATGGTTTAATAACCATGCAAACACTTTAATTAATAAAACCAAATACAATTCGATCCTATTAAAACTGCCCTCAATATTTTCATAATTTGCAATCATATCCATTTTAATTAATTAAGCACACAAACCTTAAAATTTAAACACGAGTTACCTGTCAGTGTTAAGTGTTTTAAAAAGCACTCGATGTACTCCTCTGGTAATTTCTTAGAATTATTGAGTTCTGACCTCTAAGGGCATTGCAGGTTCTGTCACTATATGATACCTGAAGATGAAATGAAATGTTATGATTTTATTAAAAAATATGAAAATTTAAATCTAATAATATTTGCAATTAATTTTTATCAAATTAACCCTAAAACTTGAATTACATACTAAAAAGTTGGTACTGCTACATTAAAAAAAGTCAAACTTAGGTACCAAATGATATATTAAGTCTAAAATTTATTTCCAAAACAAGTTATGTAGTACAATTAGTCTTTGTTTAATTTTATGAAGCATATGATAATCAATTATGCTTTCTATATCCTCATAATTGTTTACCATGGATCTTTGAGAATTTTTCTTTACTGTTCATCTTATGGATTTCATCTTTTTGTGATATGTTATTCTTATTTTTTTTATAAAAATATATTATTATATCTAATTATATATTTATGGTTTTATGTCGGTTGACATTTAAAATCAAAATAATAATAGATGATAAAGACACGAAAATTTGTGGAGGGAGATAGTACCTTAGCAAAAAAAGTTGTTTGGGATGATGAGCTGACGTTGATATTTTGTGAGCTTTGCGTGAATGAAGTCAATGCTGGTAATAGACCAACAACTCATCTAAACTCAAAAGGATGGGAAAATGTCGTTGCTCTTTTTCAAGCAAAAACACAAAAAAATTATGGAAAACCTCAATTGAAAAACAAGTAGGATACATTAAAAAAGGAATGGAGGTTATGGAGGGAGTTGCTTAAGGAATCTACAGGTATTGGATGGTGTCCATCTAAAAAGACAGTCGATGCTACCGAAGAATGGTGGGCTGAAAAAATATAGGTTAGTGTTAACTTTATCATTATTTTAATGCATAAAGTTTAGTGAAATTAATAATTTACAAATATAAATATCTGAGTATAACATTTAAACTTTTATGTAGGAAAATCCTGATTTTAAAGGATTTAAGAAGAAAGGAATTGAACCACGATTGAATGATTTAATGTGGCAAATGTTTGGTGGCATTGTAGCCACTGGAGAGAATGCATGGGCACCTTCGTCTGGTGTTCTTCCAAGTGGGGTTCCTATGGGAGATGATACACCTAATGAGGGATTTGGTGATTCAGATGAAAATAGTAATGAGAATGAAAGTATCCTTCCTAATGAGGTACCATCAAACCCTCCTCGTGAAACTCCTAATCGAAGAAAGGAAACACTTGGGGTTGTACACGGTAAAGGAAAAAAATCAAGTTCAAGTAGAAAATCATCAAGAGATTCATTGGCTACTCATATTGAGAAATTGTGTGAGAGTATGGCTAGTCCAAGGAAATCAGTGAATGAAATTGTTTTTCCTCACTCTGAATATACTATTTCAAATGCAATGGATGCTTTGCGTGATTTGGGAGATGAAATTCCAAAAAAAGATGAATTGTACTATTTTGCCATCAAAATGTTCCAAATACCGGTGAAACGAGAAGTGTTTTTGAACTTAGATCCAGATGTTAGGGTTTGGTGGCTTCGACGTGAGTATGCTGAAAAAAATCCAATTGCATCATTTTCATCCTTGGTAGCAACATCCTCCTTTCCCTTCCAACCATACCATCCATCACCTCCACCATAAGCTCCTTAGAATTATTATTGTAATATAACTATGCTACTTTTTTATATGTAAAACTAATATATGATCTACTTTTTCATATGCAAAACTAATGTATGATCTACTTTTTTATATGTGAACCTAATGTATGATATACTTTTTATATGCAAAACTAATGTATAATCTACTTTTTTATAGGTAAACCTAATGTATGATATTTTTTATGTTTGGTATTTTTAGCTATACTTTTATTCAATTTTTTATGTTGTATAAAATGTCACAAGTTATTAATTTATTTTCATTTGATTACTTTTTCAGGTTATGGATGAATTTAACAATATGTATAATAGTTTTTATATGAATTATGATACCCCTGAATTAAGTGAAGAAGCTCAACGAAGAATAGCCACAATTGTTACACAAGTTGAGCACAACAATTATCATGAAGAGGAAGAACAAGTGTTAAGCAGTGTATTGCTACACCATGAAACTTATTTCACTAAGCAACCGTGTATGGATTCAAATTATACAGGTCAAATGTGGGTGGACGAAATATTAAATGGGCATGATGATCGTTGCATGAATAGTTTTAGGATGCCAAAAAATATATTTCACATCTTGTTGCATGATTTGCAAACCAATTATGGCTTAAAGCATGGGAATGTATCTGCGATGGAGAAGTTAGCATTATCATTGTATATTCTTGGAAATAGAGAATCAAATTCAAATGCAGCAGAGCGATTTCAACGATCTGGGGAAACTGTTAGTCGAATTTTTACTGATATGTTACATATATTTGCTCGAATGGGAATAGACACGATTAAACCCACTGAAGGTCAATTCGAGGAAGTACCGAACCATATTCGACATGATACAAGATATTGGCCTCACTTTAAGGTAAAATTTACACAATCTTTATATTTTTAAATATAAATTATTTCTAACTTTTATCTCATTACTTGTATTTATTTTAAAGGATTGTATAGGGGCCATAGATGGAACACACATAAAAGCATGCATTTCGCCTTCTTGTCAAATACCTTATATCGGACGGAAATGTGAACCAACTCAAAATATTATGGCAGTTTGTGACTTCAACATGTGCTTTATTTTTGCATTTCCTGGTTGGGAAGGAACAGCACATGACAGTAGAATTTTTTTGCAAGCACTTAGAAAACAAGAGTTAAAGTTTCCACACCCTCCACTAGGTTAAACTTTAATTTTTTTTAATTAATCTTTACATAAAAAACAATATTAAAATTTTTAATTTTTTTTTAAACTTGGTATTATGTTTTACTTTTTTGTAGGAAAATATTATCTTGTGGATTCAGGATATCCACAAATGGCAGGTTTTCTAGGTCCATATAGGGGGAACGATATCATTTACCTGACTTTCATCGACGTAATCATCGAGCATCTGGAAAAAAAGAAATTTTTAATCATGCCCATTCTTTGTTACGCTCTGTGATTGAACGAATATTTGGAGTGTGGAAAAAAATGGCCAATATTAAGAGATATTCCAAGCTATTCATTCGACAAGCAAGTTTTAATAGTTATTGCAACAATGGTTTTGCATAATTATATTCGAAGACATGCTTGGTCAAATGATGAGGATTTTCGACAATTTGAGAATATAACCGACATGCCAATCTCTTCAGGCCATTTTAATAGAGGTGAATCGAGTTCTTCTAACAGTGAAAGTGACCTTGAAATTGCAATGTTAAGGGAAACCATTGCAAATAGTTTAATGAATCAATATTTGTAAAAATAATTTTGTATCATAACCTAATTTCTAGTAATAATGAAACTTGTTATGTCTTATGTTACTATATATATATTAAAAATCATTCGTTTAGATACTTCAAAATTTGATCCAAGTATAATATTACTATTTGCGAAAATAATATTTATCATTGTTATAAAAGAATATTTAACTATAAAAAATTAAAAATTATTATCATTTTATCTAATAAATAATTTAAATTAATTATATAATTCATTAAAATATTTATAATAAAATATTGGAAGATAAATTTTAATATTTTATTAAATGAATTTATAAATTTACATATTTTAATAATTTTATATAAGTAAAATAATTTAAAAACTTCTATTATATATCAATTCTAATCTGATGTCCTTAATAATTATTTTTTATTTTCACCTCACCGCTACAGCTGCGTTTGAATCCAAACACACACTCCACCGCTGCTTCTAATCTCACCGCTACAGTATCCAATCTCACCACTACAGTAACCAATCTCACCGCCACTGCTGTTTTTAACCTCACTGGAGGTAAACACACCGCCCATCCAAACTAAGCCTAAGAGTTTGGAAAGGGGAGTTGAATTGTACCTGGTTGGAAGTGTTCAGGAGTTCGTAAGAAGGTTGCTGGGCTCGGTGACTCAACGAGAATGAGAACTAGATTGAGTTGAGGCGTTTTTGTTTCTTGAATCGATGAGGAGTGCATAAATGATGTTCGAAAGGTAGGGTGAATTGTACTCCGTTGGAACTGGAATCGTTAAGGTAGAAAATGAGCATCCTAGAAGGAGACGATTTGATGGTTTCAAATCAGGTTGGATGGATTCAATGCTTTTGGTTTTTCAAGATTTTTCTTTCTTTTGGTTTCCTTTATTACACTTTTGTTTATGGTTTTTCATGGTTTGGACCAAACTGCTGTCTATGAGCAAATTCTGTTTTGTTTTTCTTTGTGTTATATGTTAATAAAATGTCCAGCCCGATAATCTTAAAAAAAAAAGCCTAAAAAATACATCACTATTTAATTGGTAAATGTGTCACGTAATCATCTTTTTTAACGGTGTTAAATTTAAGCACTATTATGAGTAAAGGAATAAAATTTCAAGTATTAAATTTGACATTTTAAAAATAGAAGTATCATATTAGAACAAACTTTAAAGTACAGGGGGTCATTTGTGCCAATATTCTTATATGAAGTGTTTAAGATTTAATAACAAGTGTTAAGTACAATAGTAATGCACATTGAATTCTTAAAGAGAGATGTATATTTGAACCTTGAAAATAATATTGTTAAGAGGGACAGTCACGAACCTCAAACATAAACAATGAAATAGACATAGAGAATATAAAAAAATGCTGAAAATTTAAAAATCCTTGGATGAAATACACCATGGACCTCGGGTATATAATCCATATTGATTCTCAAATAACCTTTTGTTCCCTGTTTGGGAACTTGGATTTAAAATTTTAGATTTGAATTTCAATTATTATGTAAATGGTAAGAATGAAGTGGATAAACTAGTGAAGATTCAAATCCAAAAATATTTTAAGGAATTCAAACCCATGAATTTAAAAAATGATCATAATTGTTATATTTCTAAATTATTTACCACTCGATAAATACTATTCTTGAAATTCAAATTTAAATTTTGAAATATTAGTTCACAAACACTACCTTAACAATTTCAGTTCCACTATATTATTTGCATTAATTTTATAATAATAAATTGATTAAAAAATTATTTAAATTATTTTAAATGAAAAAAAAGTTTATTGAAGTTACACGTTATTTATTTTAAAAAGGCTTTATCATTTGTACCAAAAAAAGAAAAAAGGTTTATCATTACCTAGGTCAAATCTCAACTTATTTAAAAAGAAAAAAGAAGGTAGCTGTGGGTTAAGCTAAGGTAAAGTGTGAGTTTTGAATAACGTTTAATAGAAGGAAGAGGTCGAAGATGAGTGACACCAGCAATGGTTCATGGGTGTCTGTCTGTTGCTTACTTACATTACTACATTTTCACGTTTTCTGCTGGGACCTTCCCTACTCTTTCATCTCCTTTATTAATATCCTTCTAAATCTAAACCAAACATTTTCAAATGGAATTTCTTGATTAAATACAAAGGATACAATCAATATAAATAAATTTAAACTTATCTTCATTAGTGTTGATTGAAAATCTCACACACAAATATATGTATCATTTCAAGTAGTATAAAATATCGACATCACAGAGCGAAATATCAATCATTAAATGTTACTCTAAAAGTTATCCAAATTAATCGATAATAAATTTTTGTACCTAATTTAAAAGTAAATAGAAATAAGCCATGCAAATTAAATAAAATAACCAATCAATAGTAAAATCTTAAGATTACAATTTCATCATATGTGTTAGCTAATTGATCTGTCTCCGCCCAATTTATCCTAATAGAGTTGATTATTTATATGGGGAATTAAAATTCTCTTAATTCTCTTCCATGCAATTAAAGAAGTAATTTAACCCAACTATTGAGCTATATTCCTATGCCAATAATGTAGACCAAATTTATTAAAAACTATCCCATTTATGGCTACCCAAGATATTAGGTATTCCTATCCTAATTACAAATCATGAATTGACCCATCTAATTAAAACTAATAGTTATTCATTCTAGACCTAAAACAAAAAGTCATCTTCTGATTTCTTTAGGTTTTGTCTAACTAATAGTTGGTTGAACTATTCTCAAAGAAGAACAAAATTGAATAAATAATCTAAACTCTATCAACAATAAAAAGATATGAAGATAGATACATTCAATTAACTAAGCATGAAATCCATTATAACCCTAGAAAAGATATTTAGTTCATAGAGAATTTGGAAACATCTTAAAAGTAAAACAATAACTAGACATAATAAAAGGAAACAAGAAGGAAAAAAAATTGAGAAACTTCATCTTCTCATTGAAATATGTCGATTCTTGATGCTTGAAAGCTTGGGTGGCTTTTTCTCTTTTTTCTCTTCTCTCCTCCTTTTTTATTTCCCCCTTTTATAACATTTAAAAAATATGAAGTACATGCGCTACTTCAACGAAAAATCTTCGCATTGGAGTTCCGTGAAGCAGAGTATGCTTCCTTTCATTAGGGTAGAGACATTTTCCGTTGGAATGAAAATCTGCTTTTGTCAAGCTATTCTTTCTCATGCTTTGTTGGACCTACCTTGGATAAGAACAAATATATAATTAACACACCAAAAATTAATTTGATTTAACATTATAATATATAATTAACTTAAAACAACAATGAAATAAAATTTCTAAAATCTAACAAAATTAACTTATAAAAATAACTAAAAATCTTAAGATTCTACTAAAATAAAATAAAAACAAATAACTTTAAATATTAGAATTATCAACTAACTTGAAACCTTGTCTAATATTTGATAGGACTTGGGCAAAAATATTATTCCTAAAAAATAGGAAGAAGTCATGTTTGAAATACTAATAAAGTTCAAGCTCTCACATTTAAGATTCGAAATTTTCTAACTATATAATTTATTAACATAAAAATTAAATCAATAATTATATATAACAATACTTTTTTGGAATAATAATATAACTTTATAATGTAAAACATAAAAAAAATTGTCTATGTTTGAAATTTTTATATAATAAAAACATATTAATTATTAAATTTATTTATTTTTATTTACTTTCTTTTGTATGAGTGTAGCATCACGATTCCTAGTTATTGTTTTTTGATACAATGCCTACAACTACCTATAACCCCTTCTCAACCATTAAATAAGATGATAATACGCTTCGGTGCACTCGAACCCACATTCTCTTATATTGGCAACAATGGTGATACCAAATAAGCTAAGACTCAATTAGCAATTATTAAGTATTGAATTAAAAATAACAGTTTTTTTTTTAAATATAAAAGAATTTAAAACTAGCTTAAATTAATTATGAGTGAGGCTATGATATAATTTGAGACATAT
The DNA here is from genome assembly GCF_007990345.1 of Gossypium hirsutum. Classification (NCBI taxonomy): domain Eukaryota; kingdom Viridiplantae; phylum Streptophyta; class Magnoliopsida; order Malvales; family Malvaceae; genus Gossypium; species Gossypium hirsutum. The sequence continues at coordinate 19,602,919 of NC_053430.1, forward strand.
ATTCTAAGTGGAATCAAATTATGTATAAAATATATTAATACTATATATAAACTGAACTCAACTTATAAACCTATCTAATTCAGTGATAGAACAACATCAAAGTCTGGGATAATATTAGGTTAGGAGACAACCCCTCAATTATATGTTAAGGTGGAAAATGACTGGGACCATGTTTTTTTCTACTTAGAAAGCGATTTCTTCTCCATGGGACATTCGGTCACTCTCATAATCTATTTTGGCCTCTTTTTTCTAATTTAATAAAATAAAATATTATGAAATAATAACTTATTTAATTATAAATAATATTTTTTTAACAATAACATGAACTTTCAAGCCGACTAAAACTTTGACCTAAGAGAAGAATAAAAAAGGGTAATAGGGGTTGGTGGGTTAGTGGGATTTGTTTAAACTTTGGTTCTCACTAATCCAAAAAGGAGAAATAAAGGTTGAAAAAAGCGGTAATTTAGTTGGTTGACTCAAAAGATTCCTTTTTCTCCCCCAGTGTCTTTTAACTTTATTTAATTAATATTTTGGTTAATTCTTCCCCTCAATCCCTATACTTCTCATACATTTTAAATTTAGTCTCTCTACTTTTAATTTCAATGTTAACTATGATTTTAGGTGTTTATTTTTTAATTCATTAAATCATGTAAAATAATATTATTCAACCTAATTAAAATATGTTAACTATTTTTATTATTAAAAATGTTATAACAATAAAAAAGACTTATGAATGAAAGTAATAATGAAATTCTTTTTTTTTCTTTTTTTTTTTTGCTCTTCTAGCTGTTGTTTCAATGAAAGAATGTTTACACATCTATATAGTTTTATATCATTACAATATCAGTAAGAGTGTAACTCAAAATTGAATACTTTAAATAATAGCAAAAAAGTTAAATTAATATGAATACAAATTGTTTAATAAATATTTTTAATATTCGATCCATATTTTAATAAAATGTAATCACTTTTTTTTCATTATTTTTAAGGATATATAGTAGCAAACATATACATTTATATATTACTTATTATTAATATGCAAACTTAAGCTATTATGAGATAGAAAATGATATATAAATAATTTTAAATATATATTCAAAATTAAAATAATATCCACATACATAAACACACTACCATACAGGCGTTTTGCAAGTCACCACCCAGATTCCTAGCCTACTCATATATTAATATACCATAAAAAATTTCGTCTTTTCATGTTGAAAAAACAAAGTTGCTGATTCTGTGTCTTTTTATGAACATCTCACCTGTTCTGTAATGATTTTTAAGCTAATTCCAAAAACTCTGCAAATTTGTATTTGAGGAGTGATAGAGTTGTTGTAAAGCCAAATTTTTGGGGTCAACAAAGTTACAAACGGCAATAAATTTATGACCTTTGAGTTTTGCCCTATGTCACATAGTTTAAAACAGGACCACTGCTCCCCATAGAATGTTGTGTTTGAAGACAATTTGATACATACATGTTTACCAAAAATTTTCTGTAAGAATATAATTTATTTAGCGGCTAATCAAAGTGCTTTATTATAGTAATATCAACCGCATATTTAATTGCATTTGTTCTGACCATGCGCACGGCCTTGACTCTTTCAAATAGGGGAAATTTTCTTTAGTCCCTTTACGATTGCAAAATTTACAGTTTAATCACAACTAGAAAAGAATTCTACAAGGTCCATCTCTATGAATGATTTGATGAAAGATGCAACAATAAAGGGACAGTTGCATGTTATATAAATATTATTATACTGTTTTTTTTTCTTAGAAATTAGGTAATAATATTTCAGTTGAGCCATCTTTTCTTTGCCCCACTGACAAAAATAATAATGGAACCTGCAATTTCAAGAAATTAAGGCTTTTAAATGCTAAAAGAAAACACATTAGATAAAAAGGACTTTTAATCATGTGTCAAATGGCTCTTTCTTTACATTTATTTATTTATCTATATTAAGGTGTGGGAGGTTGAGACATTTAAATAATTGCTTGTTTCAAACAGAGCATGTGAGTTATGATTAAAATTTATTAGCAAAAACAACCCGTCTTTGTCTCTTATAATTTTGGACCACCACACTTGCAATCACAACACAACCATCGCATTTGTTATGAAGAAGATAAATACACTGATTTCTCATATTTGAGTTTACTTGGATCATATTATTGTAATTTAATAGTTTTTTTTAAATCATTATTATTAGGATTGACCCGATTAAGCAACGAACAAGTAAAAATAGCAGAAGAAATTGAGAAATTGAACACACAAATTTAACGTGAAAAAACTCCTCTAAAGAGGATAAAAAACTATGGGCAAAGATAATTTTACTATAATGGCAAAAGAACGAACAATACAACGGATGGAGATAAAAAACTAAACTCCAAAAACCCGAAAATAAATAACCCTCAAAACGTAAACACAAAATTCTCTAAATGTATTATGAGTTTTAATATCTAATGGGTGTCTATTCTAAGGTTGTAAAAGAGTCTATTTATAGGCTAAATTCATAGGTCAAATAATAATAAAATAATCTAAACTAATCAGTGTTTGATTAAAACAAGTAAACATAGTTTAACTGAAAGATTATTTCTCAAATTTGACTGAAAATAGGAGTCATATTTAACAAATCTCCACCTTGACTCATATTTCCACAACGCCAACTTTGCAAAAGCCCGCCACGAGCCTATCTTGGACTATGCAGGGAATTAATTGAGTCGAATTTGTGCTTAGAAATTGGAAGACTTCTAGCCTTCGACTTGTACATTGCCAAATCAAAACTAACCTGGGTTTGACTTTCACAAACACAGTGCCCTAACTTTTCAAAACCTGCATCCAAAAGAAAACTTCTCTTCAACGAAACAGTCATACATTTTCCCTCCTATGACCAAGTTGCCTCCGCTCCAAACGAGTTGACTTCGACTCTTAACGGACGAGGGACATTCGGTTTCACCGGTCACTGTAGAACCTTCCAAAATATAAAGACTGCCAATTTTTTTACATTTTAACAAAACGAGTGCTCCACGAGATACTTTAATGCCGCTCGACTCGATGTTGATTATGCATCCTTTCAAGTCTAAAATACTCAATGAGATGAGATTCTTTCGTAAATTAAGTACATACCTGACATCTGAGAGTGTCCTAATCGTCCCATCGTGCATCTTAATTTTAACAGTACCAATACCAATTATCTTACTAGATGAATCGTTTCCCATGCGTACAACTCCACCTTCAACCAAACTGTATGTGGAGAACCATTCTCTATTGGGAAACATGTGGAAAGAACATCCTGAATCTAGGATCCACTCGGACGTAAACTTAGAGTTATCGCTCGCAGACACTAACAAGAAATCATTACAGTTTTCATTGGCCAAATTAGCACCAGCTACATCTTCCTCGTTACTCTCAGCAGCTCTTTTATTTCGCAGTTTATAACAATCTGCTTTGACGTGACCTAACTTTTTACAATAACGACACCTTTTGTCACATTTCTTTGATGCTATCAAAATGGAAGCTTTCTTATCTGCCTTGCTATCCAAACCAAAATCATTGTCGAGTTTGTCTCTACTCAACAAATGACCCTTCACATCTTCGAACGAGAGTTTGTCTCTGCCATAAATCAGGGTCTCCCTGAAGGACTTGTATGTAGGGGGTAAAGAGCACAATAATAGCATAGCTTGATCTTCATCATCAATATGAACCTTAACGTTCTTTAAATCATTTAAAAGAGTAATGAATTGACTGATGTGATCTCTAAGAAGCTCACCTTCGTTCATACGAAACGTAAATAGACGTTGTTTCAACACTAAACGGTTAGCCAGAGACTTAGTCGCATAAAGAGTTTCTAACCTTTTCCACAAGCCAGATGAGGTCTTCTCCATCAATACCTCCTGCAATATCGTATTCGCGAGGCACAACTGGATTGCAGAAAAAGCCTTTTCATCAAGCTCTTCCCATTCTGTTTTATTTAGATTCTCATGCTTTTTCCCGGTAAAATCTTTTTTCAAACTGGATTGAACTAGAATTGCCATCATCCGAACTTGGCACAGATTGAAATTTGTCTCACTATCGAACTTCTCAATTTCAAACCCTATTGCTGCTATATCTGAACTGGCTGATCTATGAAAATTAAACTAGCTTTGATACCACTTATTAGGATCAACCCGATTAAGCAATGAACAAGTAAAAATAGTAGAAGAAATTGAGAAATTGAACACACAAAGTTAACGTGGAAAAACTCCTCTAAAGAGGATAAAAAACCACAGGCAAAGATAATTTTACTATAATGGAAAAAGAACGAATAGTACAATTTTACTATAATGGCAAAAGAACGAATAGTACAAAAGATGGAGATAAAAAACTAAATAAAAAACCCGAAAATAAATAACCTTCAATACGTAAATACAAAATTCTGTAAATGTGTTATGAGTTCTAATATCTAATGGGTGTCTATTCTAAGATTGTAAAAGAGCCTATTTATAGGCTAAATTTATAGGTCAAATAATAATAAAATAATCTAAACTAATCAGTGTTTGATTGAAACAAGTAAACAAAGTTTAATTGAAAGATTATTTCTCAAATTTGACTAAAAATAGAAATCACATTTAACAATTATAAATATTGATATAATAGACAAGCAAAATAAAAATAATTGAAATAGCTTCTCAACCTAAATATATATAAATATATTAGTAAATAAAGTTTTTTTTTTAAATGAAGCACCTAAATTGAACTGGGTTGAAATGATATATACCAAGATCTTTTAGATCCCTTTGGATGGGCTGTGCATTTATTTGTGATTAATATAAAAACAGTGGTGGGATGAGATTAGGTAATGTAATGATACTATAACACTAGCAAAAAACAAAACAAAACTCGTCGCATTGAAAATAAACACCCATTCAAAAATCCTTTAACTATTTCTTTTACAATCAATGCAGATACAATTGATTAATACATTGTTCATAAAACATAAAGAAAGAAATATGGGTTAAAAAGCAATTTTGACTGCCTTTTTTAATGGTAGGTCATTCAAATTAATCATTTGGGAGGTTACATAAGTAGCATACTTTATGAATTTATGAGAGATGTTGGATGAATTTGTAAAATATTGAAAATTCGATGCTTAAATTAATAAATTATTCAAATAATAAGCTTGTCCGGAAATAGCATCTACCTACTTTTTTTGTTTTTAATTGGGTTCAGCACTATAATTGGTCATAATTTATTTAAGTCGACCTTTCTAATACATTATTAATGTATGAAGTCATTAAATGGGATTAATTTGCAATATTATGTCATTTATTCTCAAGTTGTTGGAGAAAAAGGACATTGCTGCCTTTGAGTTTGCCTAAATGCCTTTACAAATTATTTTATAATCAATCGATTGTTTTTTAGGAGGTTAATTTTTTTAATAATTGATTGTGATTTAATAGTTTTTGTAAGTGTAATTTAGGTTCGAGTCGCGCTAATGGTGTTATTTTTAAGATTTTGTTCTCTTCTTATAATTCATAAAAAATATATATATATCTAATTTTTTTAGTAAACTATATCCATGGTAACTTAAATATAAAAAAATTTACATTCTAGTCACCCAATTATGTAAAGTTATAATTTGATCATTTAAATCACCCCTCCGTTAACTTGCTAACAAACGTTAACGTGGGTCATCAATTTACCATTCCTTAATGTATTTGGGCAAGTTACTCCTTAATGTATTTGGGCAAGTTATACCTCTAATCACCCTACTATTAGCCAATTATCTTTTTGGTCATCGATGTATAAAAACTTGCAAAATAATCACTAACAAATTGATGACATAACACATTAACTTATAGGTTTAATAGTTAATTTGGTCATTGAGTTATAACTAAAATATCAAATTGGTACTAAAATATCAACATGATAAGAACACAATTTTTGTTTTTTGCTAGATGGATAATCTAATTTATGTCATATCTTTGTAGTTTTTCATTATGCTATTATTACTATCATGCTTACAACATTTGAAAACTTACCTAGATCGAGAAGAATGCCTTTTAATGAGAAAGGTATAATGATAGAATGTGTTGAATCACGTTAGAGAAATGATTTGATCAATTAGCTTAGAAACTTGTTATTTTCACAAAAAGAATAATTTATGCTATATATGCCTATTTTGATGATATTTATTTATCTCTAATGAATTTTTAGAATTTATGTTTGTTTATTAATGAAGTGATTTTTTTATTATTTATTTATCATATGTAAAGCATCAAATATATGTTTTTGCTAAATTAATAATGCAAATCACATCAAAAGGAAAACGATGATGCCAATGGTTTAGGTTTAGATTATGAAATGATATTTGCAAACAATTCTCAAGCATGGATAAATTGTGAATTGTAGCAGTTAATAGAAAAATACCATTTTTTTTGAAATTCTATGAATATTTTAATTTTCAAGGATTTTTAATATAATTATTGTTTTAGGAAAAAGAATTATGAAATTTCATATATTTTAAGAATTTTTTGGATTTGATTTGATTTTTCTGTTAAAAGATCTAGAAGTATTAAAATGATATTTAAATTATAATCTAGGGACCAAATTAACTATTAAGCTTATGAATTAATGTGTCACCTCATTAGTGCATTATTGAGATAACATACGAGTGATTAAAATGTTTCAAATTTATAATATTAATGATTGTTTTGTAATTTTTTATAATCAAGTGATCAAAACAAAAATTTACTAATAATAAGGTGATTAAATTTGAGGAACACTGACTTAATGGCCATGTTGATGTTCTTTGGAAAGTTATTTAAACAATCAAAATCGAATAATTAAATGATCGAATTATAACTTTTGATAATTGGTGGATCAAAGTGTAAATTTAAGAATAATGAAGTGACCATGGCTATAATTTACCCTAAAATGTTAAGAGTTCCGACATAGGACGCTGTGTCACGTCCTTTCCGGTTATTTACAGTAAACTTCAACTAGATCTTAAATACATCCAGCTTCATAAATCATGAAATAAAATAAAAACTCACAAAGAAAACCACCATTCTCATCACCACGCGTTTTATATGATGATGATGATGATGATGATGATGATTTGAAGTTCGCAAGCAATGTTTTAGACCCCAAAATGAAGAAAGTCTGACAGACATAAAACCCGTAGTATCTTTTTTTAATTTAAACTTTTCTCACTTATCATTTGCCTTGTTTCTTGGCCGGCTAAAGCCACACCCACACCCACACCCCCTTCCCATCTCCCAATCACTTGCCTTTTGTTTCCCTCTCCTTGTTTTACCCTTTTTCGCATTGACCCACCTTTTATTTCCCATTATAAAATATCATATATAGAAAGAGAGGGGTATTCCATATGCCCCCCCGCTGCTTGGTTGTTTTCCTGTCGTGATCTGTGCATGCTTTTTTTCTGAAACATTAAATACATTTCTCTATTTATTCTCCTTTCTTTTCGACTGACGATAACTTGGGTATTTTTTTTAAACTGTGTTTTTCATTGTTGTTTTTATAATGCTTCTTTTTTAAGAGTTTAGTAGTAAATTAGTAATATATATGGTCCATGGAAATGGAGTTGCGGCTTTTGTTGGAGGAAGACAAGGCACTTGCAGTTTTATTTTCTTAGCTGTAAAGTTCCACTGTTGCCCACACGCCACCATTTAGCCTTTGTCCCCTCGGCTCTTCTCTCTGCTTCTTTTTTAATGTTTAAGAAGAATTATACTGATTTACTTTTGATTTTAAAATTTTGATATTTGGGTTTTTTGTTTTCCCTTTTTGGGGGGGAAGGCATTTATTATAAGATCCCAATTCAAAGTTGGGCGTGTTTCCCTTTCTCTCTTAGTCATGGCACCTGCCAAGGTTTCTGGGTTTTACAAACATGGAAATGACTGGTAAGCTCCAACACTTAAAACTCTGCTACACTTGTATGTCTCTAATCCATATCGTAATTGAAGTATGTTGACAGTTCTTTGCTCTATTTTCCTTTCTGGGTTGTCTTCTTTTTGTTCAATTTTGAGACTAAATTGGAAATATTACTGCCTTTTTCTTTTCCCCTCCAATTTCGTTATTGAATAATATATATAACCTCTGTATCTTTAGATCGAATTATGCTCTTCTTTTTCCCTTTGTTTTGGATTCATAGAAGAGAGACAACAGGTTGAGGTATCTAATGGAGTTAAAGAATTATGCTCATAGTGTAGTTTCTATTGGTTTTGCAGGTTTTTTAATGCGGGGTTGCCAAGTGATTTAACGATTATAGTGGATGGTGTGAACTTCCATCTTCATAAGGTAAGTCAATTTTCAGTTTCCACTCTCATCTGAGGTGTTTTTTGGTGTTTGGTCTTGAGACTATTTTTGTTACCTTGATATTTGAATTGCAATGATCAACATAATGTATAAATTTGTTGTTAACTGATTATTGATTCCTGGACTTTTTGGTGAAAAGATTATAATTTTTCTATAGTTTCTGTGATCATGTAGAGGCATTTTATTGTTGTTTTCGTCCTTTAAATAATTGAACTACATGATAGTTAAAGACTGTATGCAGATAGAGGAGTTTAGATTTCTATTGAATGAAAAAGAAGAAACAGACAGACTGTAAACTAGAATTGAATTTAGATGTACACTTTATCAGATGATTTAACCCTGCAGTTTAGGCAACTTCCTTGCATTGTAAATAGTGTAATGTGGCTTCATCATGTTACTGATTAACCATGTTATGCTTTATGATCATGTATGACTGCAGTTTCCTCTCATGTCGAAATGTGGGAAGATTGCTTCCATCTTTGAAGAACTAAAGAGTATCCACGATAAGATTTTTACCACAAAGCTTGAAGAATTCCCTGGTGGCCCAGACGCTTTTTTGTTTGCAGCAAAATTTTGCTATGGCATTAGAGTGGAATTTACAGCAAGAAATATAATAATGGTCTACTGTGCCGCTGACTTCCTTGAGATGACGGATGAGTATGGGGAAGATAATTTACTTTTGAAGTCTGAGAACTTCCTCCACAAAAATGTACTTCGCAACTGGAAGGATTGTATATTGGCTTTACAAAGTTGCGAGTCATGCATGCCGAGGGCAGAAAAGCTCCACATATTAAAGAAATGTTTGAATGCTGTATCCATGATGGTTTGTACGGATCCTAGTTTGTTTGGTTGGCCTATGATGATGTACGGTAGCCTACAGAGCCCTGGTGGAAGCATTCTATGGAATGGAATAAACACTGGGGCGAGAATAAGAAGTGCAGAATCTGATTGGTGGTTCGAAGACATCTCATATTTCAGTGTAGGTTTATTTGAAAGACTCATTAAAACAATGGAAGAAAGGGGTATAAGATGTGAACTTCTAGCAGGTGCCATAATGTACTATGCAAGAAAGTATCTACCAGGTCTGGGCCGATGGCAGAGCACGCAGGGTGGCAAAGCCAGAACATTTGCAAGTTTTAGCCTGACTCCTGCCACTGTTGATCAGAAAGTTTTATTGGAAAGCATTGAAACACTTCTTCCAAAAAAGAAGGGCAAGTCCTTCTGCCGGTTTTTACTTGGACTTCTTCGTGTTGCATCGATATTAGGTGTCAATCAAACATGCCAGGATTCTTTGGAGAGGAGAATTGGAATGCAGCTGGAACTGGCTAGCCTCGATGGTCTTTTGATTCCTTCATACTCAGATTCTGATACCCTATATAATACTGATTGTGTTGAACGGATCGTCCGTCATTTTGTGTCCTTGGAATCAGGGTTAACATTATTTTCACCACCATCATTAGACCTAGAGTCATCACCATCATCTGAACCCTCAAGAAAAGTTGCCAGGTTAATGGATAGTTATCTTGCAGAAGTTGCTTCTGATGTAAATTTGAAACCCGGAAAGTTACGTACTCTTGCAGAGGACCTTCCAGAATCTTCAAGACCTTTGCATGATGGTCTATACAGAGCACTGGACATTTATTTCAAGGTTTAAATCTACTAAACCTGCTTTTATTTAGATGGAGTATATTGGTTTCAAGGTTTGTAATTATTACTATCGTTTTGCAGGCACATCCTTGGCTTTCTGATGGAGAAAAGGAAGAACTTTGCAATATCATCGACTACCGGAAACTTTCCGTTGATGCTTGTGCCCATGCTTCCCAAAATGAAAGACTGCCACTCAGAGTCATTCTGCAAGTCTTGTTCTTTGCGCAAATGCATTTAAGAATGGCTTTAGCCGGCTGTCTCAATGTCTTGGAAGCTGAAAGTGCCCCTACAGGTCAAGGGGAGATAGCTGGTAATGCGACAGCCGGCCAGATCGTGCAAAGAGATGGATGGGTGACAGTTGTACGTGAAAACCGAGTCTTAAAGGTGGATATGGAAAAAATGAGGTCTAGAGTAGGAGAGCTTGAAGAGGAATTCAGTAAAATAAAGCAAGAGATGAAAAGGGTGACAAAATCACATAGCTCACTCAGTTCACCCCGTCTAGTTGCCCGGAAATTCGGATGCAAGCTCCTTGCGAAATCCTCAGATGCTCAAACAGATGTTGCTGGAAGCACGGGACCAACTCCAAGACCATCAGTTGAGCAGGCTTGTTCTTCCCGAAATTCCAGGCATCGGAAAAGTTTCTCCCTGTTTTGATAGTTAACACACGTGGAAACTAACATCAATGTTTCGACATAGAAACAGCAGTCCAAAGAAACAAAAAAGAAAAGAAAAGAAAAGAAAGCTTGTGTTTTGTTGTTGTATAGGAAATATAGTTCTTGTGAAAAGAAAAAGAGATTCATATCACCTACAGTTTTGGTGTCACACATTTTTCTAATTATGAAATCTTTACCATTCATGATTTTGGGCATATAAATTTCATGAATGGTTAAGATCTCATGTGAAGTGGTAGGAGTGTAGGTAAGAAGATTGTTGGTGACATGAACCTTAAGCATCACTTGTTGAAATAAATGTTAATAGAGAGAGAGTAGGGTTGGTGGAATCATATTTGTTTCTGGTTGTAGAGGGTATCCATCATATCGTTGTTTGTAATCTTCATCTTTACTTATGTTTGGATTTACTTACACACTACACTTCTGTAAATCAAGTTGTAAGTTTGTTTAAACATTTATTATTAAATAAATGTCAAGTTATTTTTGTCCTAAACTTCGCATCATTTGATTTCTATGTCCATGTTTGTTGAAAATATTACTCTTATGTTAAATGTTAATTTGATTTATAGGTCAAGCTTTTCTAGACATTTAAAACTGTTTCCCAATATCAATTGTCGCTTTGGCCGAGTGGTTAAGGCGTGTGCCTGCTAAGTACATGGGTTTCACCCGCGAGAGTTCGAATCTCTCAGGCGACGTTTTAGTTTTTGCTAATATTTGTTTCCTTGTTGAATTTGAGGGAAATTATTTGAGTGGAGTTTTTTTTGGGTGTTTAATTTATTAAATTTTTTTGGAAATATTTTTTTTGAGTGTTTATGAGTTTTTTTTTATACAAGTATAGTAAAACTTTTAAAAAAATATTTTAAAAAAATGAGATATATGACAATATTTTAAGATTATTTGTGAAATTAAAAAAAATATTACCAATATACCAAATACTAACTCTTCAACCTATTGGTGTAAAATTATTTTTATATTTAAAAATCAAATTATTATATTTATATTTAAATTTATACTATTCTTTAAATGCCTCATTTAATTGGTGCTATCCATAAATTAAGCTTGAATTTATTTGAGAAATGACTAAAAAATAATAATTTTTACAAATTTTATTATTATGAGGATGTTTATAACTTTTCTATATTTTATGTAAAATTAATAAAAATGCACAATAAGATTTAAATTTAACAATATAATTTCTAAACTTTAATTTTACTATTTCAATCAAAATTATTTACATAAAATTTTATTAAATATATTTTTTACTTTTTTTTTGGCCCATGAGTATGCCTTCATCTAACGCTTGTTAAATGTTTCAAAGAAAATTAAGCCTAAAAAAAATATGGATAAAGATTTTTCAATTTTTAGGTAAATTATACCCATGGTTACATTAACGGTTCGAAATACGAATATCTATATGAAGTCACTCATTTTTTAACTTGCTAACGATGTCAACGTAAGTTGTTAATTAACTATTTCTCAAAAATTCTTTGGTAAGCTATATAGTAAGTCACTCAATTATTGATAACTTTTTATTTTGATCACCCAACTATGAAAAATTATTAAATGATACTAATGAACTAATGACATAGTAAACTAACTCATAGGCTTAATAACTAATTTGTTCCCTAAAATATAATTAAAAAATTAATTTTAGAATTTTTTTAATGACAAATCCAAAAAAATCTAAAATTATTAGAAAATTTTAAAAAAGCTTTAAGTTTTATAATTTGTTTTTCTAAAATTATGAAAAAGAATCTTTAAAATTATAATTAATAAAAAATTATTAAAAATTTAAAAAATTCATAAAATTCTAAAAAGTTGTAAAATTAAAAACAAAAAAAACCTAAAATTCAATTGTTCGACTGTAAGACTCTCCTCTGCATGATCTTTTGCTTTGCTTCGCTAGACGACAAACAAAGCAAATCTAGGTTCTTTCTTTTTGCTGTCTTTTTTGTTGAGGGTGCTCATTCCGAAAGCAAGTTAAAGATGGTGAACATGATAAGGCCACCGTTTCTATCTTTTGCTTGATGGATTATATAATTTATGTTATATCTTTGTAGTTTTCCATCGTCTTATTATTACTATCATGTTAAGAATGTTTGAGAACTCACTTATTCTGAGAAGAATGCCATTGAAGGAGGAAGGCACAATGTTAGAATGTCTTGAATCATGCCAAAGAAACTTTTTGGATAATTGACTCAAACGCGCTTGTTATCTTCACAAGTATTAAGAGAAAGGAGGGAAAATGAAAAAAAATATTATGCTATATATGCTTATTTTGATGATATTTATTTATCGATAATTATTTTTAAAAACTTGTGTTTGTTTATTAATTAAGTGATTTCATATGATTCATTTATCACATATAAATTGGTAGTAAAATATCAAATATGTGTTTTTGCTAAATTAATCATGTAAAGCACATAGCTAACAACCTCGGACAAGTTTTTTTATTATATATTTTGTTGAAAATTTAGGTAATTTTAAAGAGTTGTTAATTTTTTTTAGATTTTTTGGGATTTGTTTTGGATTTTCAATTAAGAATATTTAACTGTATCAAATTATTATTTTAGTTTAGTTTAGGTAAAAGTGTCGTGGTAGTCCTTATGATATGCATTGGATTGCATTTTAGTCTTTTTATTGAAAATTCAACAAACTAGTGTGACGGGACTAGACTTTCAATCTCGCAATCCATGTAGCCTTAGGCGATTTCTTTGACTCAAATATGCCTAGTCAATCTAACTCCCACAAAGTGAGGATTCTCGCAGAATTTCTCCAAAGCACCAATTTATATAGAAGAAGCAACTCAAGCCAAAAGAATGTAAAAAAACAAAATAGCCATAGAAAAATAACGCATGAGAGGTGTTTGAGTAAATGCTCTCAAAGAATAATACGACTCAAGGAATTCAGTATACAATGGGTGATTTACAACTAAGGGGGAGGCTCTCTATTTCTAGTTGAGCTCCCTCAAATCAAATAGTTTACCTAAATTTACATTTGCAGATGAGATGAAGCCTATCCCTACAATTAAGTGATTTAAAAGATTTACATAATCAAATCAAATCTAATCTTACTATCATAGGGCTAGAATTTTAGTCTCACAATCCGTGCGGCCTTAGGTGATTCCTTCGACTCAAATATGCCTAAGTCAGCCTAACTCCCCCAAAGTAAGGGTTCTTGTAGAATTCCTCCAAGGCACCGATCTATATAGTGAAAACAATTCAAGTCAAAAGATTGCTCAAAAGAACAAAATAGCCATAGAAAAATAATGCACGGGAAGTGTTTAAGTAAATGCTCTCAAAAAATTCTATTACTCTAAGAATTCATGATACAATGGATGATTTACAACTGAAAGAAAGGCTCTCTATTTATAGTTGAGCTCTCCTGAAGCCAATAGTCTAGCTAAGTTTACATCGATGAACGAGATGAAACTTATCCCTACAATTAAAGGGATTTATAAGATTTACACAATCAAATCAAATCAAATCATATTAGATTTTATTCTCCTTAATCTTCTAAGATTAGTTTCCCTATTTACCAAGGTAGCTTAATTTCCCATATTTGTCTCACTGGGCACCAAGGCTTCAAGTATACAGGCTTCGTCATTTGTTCTTTGAATCGGGCTAGCTCTCGTAGGTCAAGTGATCCCCATCTAATCAATAAACCTATGGTATGCATTTTGTGTAATGGTCATAGCTTTGCACCTTGGCCTGTGACATTCTACCCCACTCATTCTCGCAACGCCCTCGTTGTGCCTTCGAAATGGCACTGACTTAATTCACCTTGGAATTTTCTCATCGCCTTAAATATTTCCCAACTAGTTTCACTAACAGGTAGTCTTGCCCCTTGGAACATTTACCTCGACTTTTGTCACCTTTTAACTCAAACTGTTTCACTCATCCATACATCTCGTTTGCAAGAATACGTCATTCTCACATGTCTAAATTGTGACTTGCCTTGATCAGAATCCACTTGATCCACACAATTGGGCTTTTGCATGCCCACGTTGAACATTGTGTTGACCTTGAGTTTTCCCAACAATTCCAGTCTGTACGCCCTTTGACTTACCTGCTTCAGAACTCTGAAAGAGTCCCTATGTTCTCTTCAAGCCAACAAGTCAAAATGTAAAACACTATCAAAGAGTTCAAAATGTACCTTACTCGCAGCATTTACTCGTCTCAACTGTCCAATTTGCATCACCATTTTATTCATCATGTTTGATGCACAACCCACATTTCTCCTAGGTGGTAGCTCCAATGATAGCTCAATAGGCTTCATATCAATTTCATGCCTCACTAGCATTTCTAAAGGGACTTCCTTAGCAGTTTGATCTACGGAGTCAATGTTCTTCCCATATGAAACATCCTCGACTAGTTGGATTACCGACAACACCTTGGTCCCAATCTTCATATCTCGATTCACTTGCATAACAATTCGTGACAACGGACCATCAATGATATGAACGCAATCGGCAAAAAGAAAAAAAACCGCCTTAATCCTGTCAAGGAAGTTTAAGCCAAGCACAGAATCGTAATCATCTAACTAGATAACCTTAAAATCTTCCTTGTAACAGCCCAATTTAGACCTTATTCAGAATAGTGGTTTCGGGACCACGAATCCGAGTTAGAAAAATATTGCAAAATTATTTTCTGTGTTTATTATGTGTAAATTTATATCTGTGAAATTTTCGTGCTTTAATTTTATCGTTTGAGTGCCGATTTAATAAAAAAGGCTTAATCACATAAAATGAAAATTTGATGTTAAATAGGAAAGGGCCGAATTGTTGTTGCCTTTATAGATGGAGGTATTTATGTTGCAATTTGCCCATGATAACATGAAATGGACGGTAGTGGCCTTATTATATCATGGTTTCATATTTAATTACAAAGGTTGTTTATGTCAAATGGTTAATAATATAAGTTATAATAAAACATAAAAATAAAAAATATGCTTTCATAATACATTATTTTTGCCGAAACATAAAAGAAAAGAAAAGAGGCAAGGGTTCAAGGGTTCGGCAAATTGTTAAGCTCAATTAAAGTATGTAACTAGCTTGGTTTTTTATAATTTTTATGTTTTTGAGATCGTTGCTATGTTATCTTCAAAGTCCATACTTGAATTTTTTATTTTGATGAATATTTTGAGTTATTCCATTGATGAATATTTGAGCTATGTGATGTTAGTTGATGAAATATGAAAGATATGTTTTGGATTAACATGTTTTGTATTGGAATTTTTTATGATTTTGAGTAATTAGGACTAATTTGCAAAAATAATAAATTGAGGGACTAAAATGTGAAATAAATGAAATATATGGACTTGTATGAACACAAGGAATATTTGACCTAAGCGTGATATATTGAAATTTTTCATATTTTGTGTTTTGTACAATAGGGACTAAATTGTAAAAAGTGTAAAATGTCGGGGGTAAAATGGTAATTTGGCCATTTATGTGTTTTTGGATTAAATTGAATAAAAATATGTTTTAATGAGTTTAATTTGAATATGTTTAGATCAAGAACCAAAGAAATCAGATTTGGAATCGGGGGAAAGCTAAAGTTGTTGACTAGCCGTCCCGTTCCGGTTTTCATTGTCTGAGGTAAGTTTACAAGCAAGAAAATGCTGTTAATTTTGAACAAATGTAAACTTAAAATGTTGAATTGAATTTTATGAATATTTATATATCATGACCGAATGTGTATATGCTTGGGAATTAAGTTTATGAGTTTGATTCGACTAAGTTATGATGTCTGAAAGCTCCGTACGAATCGTAGGATTCTAATATGTGTTTTCGTGTAAGACCATGTCTGGGACGTTGCATCAATATATGTGTTTTCGTGTAAGACCACGTCTGGGACGTTGGCATCGATATATGTGGTTAAGTGTAAGACCATGTCGGGGACATTGGCATCGTATTTGATTCGTGTAAGACCCTGTCTGGGACAGTGGCATCGATATGAGATGACATGTAAGACCGCGTCTGGGATGTTGGCATTGTTCGATATATGTAATTATCCGAGTATCCTATTCAATTTCGAATGGTTCAATGGGCAATGACAAGTTGTGTTCGAAGGTGTAAAATGAGCTAAAACGATCAGGTATGAGTTAGTTGATTACCTATTTGAAAAATAAGGTAAGTTGACCATTATGTATGTAATGTAAATTACATAATTCACTAATGTGAATATATGTGCCTTGTGAAGTATATTCGGCCATTGCTATGTATATGCATATGATATTATATTTTGGTTCATGAGTATATGTATATGGGTATAAATGTACTTGGTCACATAATGATATTTAGCTTTGAAGTCGAAAGATATTTTGTTAATATATATATGTATTCAACCATAAATTAGTTTATATGTGAAAGTATATGATATACGTGAAATCATAAGATTGAGGTTTAATATGATTATGATAGTATAATTTGATTTAGTTTAAATGAATTGATTATGTCATTGAATTGTTTATTTGCTTATGACTTACTAAGCTATGATAGCTTAATGTGTGTGTTTATGTTTGCCTCTGTTTTATAGATTTTGGAAATTAGTTACGAGCTCGAGGATCGTCAGCAAAGTCCATCACACTATCGACTGTCTTCGGTATTTTATAAGCTGAATTTTTGAAACTATGGCATGTATAGGTTGGATTATATCTTTTAAATGTTGAATTTTGGTTTATGTATAATTTAAGCTATGCGAAAATGGCTTAACTTCTATACTTGAATATGGTTTAAGTTTATTTTGGTTATAATGCTACATATTATGGATGAATGGTATTTATGATAGGTGTTATATGCTTTGGAAATGGCTTGATAATGATGTTAGTTATGATGTGTAATTGGTCATGTATTTAGCTCATTTTGGAAATTAAGTTCATGGTATTTGTGCATGGTGTGCTTGGCTATATGAATCGGCTTGAGTAATGATTTAGTTGATTGATGTATTTTTGCCATAATATATATGTCTTTATAAGCTATGTTATGTATATGTAAATGAATATGAGTTGAAGTGTGGATATTCGGTTATGGAATGGAATAGATAAAGATATAAGATTATTACCTTTGTTCATTGTTTATAAATGAAATGTTAAGCATAATGAATAGTTTGTAAAATGACTATGTTTAAATTTGGCAAACAAGGTGAATTAACTTTCGGTGGATGTTAAATAATTCAAGTGTTATTTATTTGATGATAAAATTTGATTGCTTTGGCTATAGGGATTTATATAAATATATTTAGCCGAATATGTAAAATTTTAAATTAGTATTGAATATGACTTTTGTTAATGTACTTGATAAGTGATAATAGCATGTTAAAACTTGGTATTGGTTTGCTAAAAATTATTGGATGAATAACTATTATGTATTGTACCTATACATATATAAATGATGTGATATTGTGATTGGTAAAATAATATGTTTGATTATTCAGATTGGTTCATGGATATGTTTCATGCTTGTAAAGTGTTTGAGCATATTGGAAGTTGACATTAAATAAGACATACGTGGTTAGCATGTTATATATGTTTGGCTAAAGTTAAGAAAAATGACCATATGAATAGTAACTTAGGTTCTATTATTATAAATAAGTTGGTTTAGATAAATTTGTAATAAGGTGGCATATATGTTCAGTCTTATGTAATGAATTACGAGATGTTTTAGTTCATATGTTTATATCCGGTCATTTGATAACGATTATATTTGAATGTTAATTAATTTATGTGTAACTTCAAAATATTTGGTTTGGTTTAGAATATGTTTAAATATGGTAAGTTAGAATGATTAAATCCTAGTTGTATCCATGAATGTCTGAAAGTTGTGCTTCGTTTGGTAATACCTCGTAACCACTTTCCGGCGATGGATACGGGTCAGGGTGTTACATTCCTTGCCTTCTATTCATCAATTTGTAGCTCCACTCCTTGAGCTACTCCCACAGTTGGGGCCTCTTTGAAATTTATTGTCTTGATCTTCTTATTTGATTTCCTAATTAAGAGACCAAGTTTGTTTGCAACTTCTTCTTGACACAAATAAGTCTGATGCTCTCGTATCAATAAAAGGACTCCTTTTCTGGCTTGCGATGTTTATGTCCACAAACATCAACCCTACCTACTTATTACTCTTTTTGTAGGCACGAGTACCATTGAATTAAGCTTTGATGCCTTCTTCTCATCGAGTTTTTCTTTTTTTCCCTCACTGATCGTGGATAGATTGGATTGCTCTGGATAGTTCCGCAACTTATGTGGCCCACAACACAAGAAACACTTCACTGGCTTCTTCTAGCTCTCATTAGCCCTATTGGCTTCGACTTTACTCGCAATTGAACTAAGCTTCATGGACATTTCTTTCAGCTTATCATCCCTCCTGATAGCCGAAAACACTAATTTTTTTTAAAAAATTCTACACCATATGTGGTCCTTGACAAAGGAAGCATTTTATCTTGTTCTCTTTTTCCTTTAGTTGTTGGGTTTTCGCCTCCCATTTTTGTGGTTTCCCATTGACACTATTATCGTCGTTATGCCTCTCTTCATCTTCTTTATGGTCTCCTCTACCATTACCCTTCCCATTGGGCTTGGAAGACTCGAACTTATCTTTCCTTGGACTAAGCTCTATAAATGACTCTGCCTCAGCCATGGCTACAATAAGCTTGGTGCCCACGACTTTAACCCATCTTCGAACCAATAAAATGTTTCTTTTTTACTCAAGTTAAAGATTTGAAGCATCAGCTCACTGAATGTCCGCACATACTCCTGAACAGTATTTTATTGAGTAAGACAGTACAACTTGGCTCGAGCCTCATTCCTTGCATACTATAGGTAAAATTGTTTCTTCAACTTTATTTGGAACTACACTTAAGTCTCAATTGTGTTCCCACCATGCTTCTCATTCGTGGACCTACGACTTCACCACAAGAGAGTAACATTAGTAAAATAAATTGATGTAGTGTTTACCTTAACGACATCATCCTCGATGGTCATTGCTTGAAAGCATTGTTCCATTTCTCACAAGAAGTTGTCCATTTCCCTTACGGACCTTACACCCTTGAACTTCTCTAGTTTGGGAACATCTATTGCTCGTTGCTTCGGCTTTAAAGCCAACATCCCATTACTCAAAACAGCCTTACAAATAGTAAACTCCCTCTTAAGCTTCGCGATCTCCTCTTTCAAGTTTGACACCATAGCCTCAAGAGCGTCATCCCTCTAATAAACCGTAATATATACATATTTTTACCCCATGCTTGACATATTTATGGATGATTTTTCCTTGGTTTTATTGAATTCGATGTTCCTAATCCTATAAAGTTATATTTTATACTCAGAAAAGGTTAGGATGGCAAAAAGAGCAAGAATCGGGCCAAAAACAAACAAATTGAGCCTAAATTAGTGTTTCACACGGCCTAGGCACTTCCACAAGAGTGATCTACATGCACGTGTGTGACACACGGGTAGACCACACGCCCATGTGTCATGGCTGTGTCGACATTAATCAAAGTTAGGATTGCACACGGCCTGAGCACCTTCACACGGGCATGGCACATGGCCGTGTCCCTGTCGAGCCCAAGTCTAGTTCTACACGAAAAATGTCACTTTTGAGGGTTTTGAAGTATTCTAAAGCCTATATAAACACCTTAGAAGAGGATTAAAGAGGATACACAGAGTAGAAGGAATGGAAGTACTCAAGAACAGCCATCGGAATCACCTCGGAGACAGTATCTACATTAAGACTGAAGATTTCCATTCAATTTCCTAGAAGTTTTTTGGGTTTCTTTATGTTCTGTTGTTTTCCATGCTTTGAGATTTTTTCCATTATTATTATGAACTAAACTCCCTAAATACCTAAGGGAGATGAAACCTAAGACGAATTTTATTAATTTTTGATTTATATGATAAATATTTGTTCTTATTCTTAATTGTGAGTTTTAATCCTTGCTTTAATATTCCAAGATATTAATTCAGGTTTTTGATGTGCTTATTCAGTGGAGGAAAAGTCCCTGTTTAATAGTAGATCATTCATAATTAAGCAGAGTTGCATGTAATCCTAGAGATAGGACGACATAAATCTGCCGGATTAGAGTCAAATCTAATAAGAGAATCCATAGATCGAGTTAATGTAACTATAGAAGTTTTAATTAGAAAGAGATTTCAATTAATAGACCTAGAGTTAGTTGTTTTTAGTCTCGAAAGGGATATTAATATAAATCAGGGATTTCTATAGAATAAGTCAAGTGAATAAATCGTCTAATTCAAAGATAATAAGTGAAGTCTAGGTGGATTCTTTCTTGGATATTGTCTTCTAAATCGATTTTTCAAAAGTATTTTCCAACCTTAATCTCTGTCGTAATCTTAGCTAATTAGATAATTAGTTTTAGGTAAACATTCTCTTAATTTTTGGGCTAGATAATAAAATATAGTAATTATTAGTACTTTTAGTCCTCGTGGATATGATATTTCTGGTCTCACTATAACTATACTATTGTTCGATAGGTGAGCTTGCCTTAAGTCAAATTTTCAGTTAATTTAGCGACCATCAAGTTTTTGGCGCCATTGCCAGGGACTAAGATATTAGGAACGCTTAATTTTTATTACTTTAGCCATTTTTTATTTTTATTGCAATTTTATTTTTAATTTTTCTTAAATTACTAAATTTTCTTTTATTTACTTCTGGCAAGTTTTTATAGTTTATGACTAGAAAAAACCCGTTAGGACGTATACTTTTTGATAGTGAGATCAAAAGCACAGCTCGTAAAAACCGAAGAGAAATAAGGCATAGCCTACGATACATAGAGGAAGGGCAACAGGACGATATTCAAACCACAACCAAGGAGATGGCTGATAATTAAAATAATCCGTTACCTCCTGTGGTTGTTACAAACCCAGTAGATCAGAATTCTGCTCCTCGTACTATTTATGATTATGCTAAACCTCCTTTAACAGGAACTGAATCGAGTATAGTTAGGCCTGTTGTTGCTGCAAATAATTTTGAACTGAAACCTAACATAATTCAGATGATACAACAGTTTGTTCAGTTTGATGGTTTGCAGGACGAGGATCCAAACACTCATTTAGCAAACTTTCTGGAATTCTGCGACACTTTTAAGATCAATGGTGTTTCTGACGATGCATTTGCCTTCGGCTGTTTCTATTTTCATTGAGGAATAAAGCTAAACAGTGGTTAAACTCGTTACCATGAGGGTCAATTACAACTTGGGAACAAATGACTAAAAAATTTTTACTAAAATATTTTATGCAGGCTAAAACAGCTAAACTAAGGAATGATATTTCTTCTTTTGTGCAGATGGATTTAGAAACACTTTATGATGCATGGGAGTGATATAAGGATCTATTGAGAAGGTGCCCTCACCATGGGTTACCCTTTTGGCTACAAGTTCAAACTTTCCACAACGGTTTGAATCCCTCAACTAGACAGATGATTGACGTAGCTGTTGGTGGGACTATTAATAACAAGACACCTGAAGAGGCTTATGAGTTTATAGAAGAGATGTCACTGAATAATTATCAGTGGAAAGCCATGAGGACAAAGCCAACAAAAGCAGCCGCCATTTTTAACGTTGATTCGGTTACTATGCTCTCCAATCAGGTAGAACTTTTGAATAGAAAAATTGATGGTTTACTTGGCTCTTCACAGGTTCATCCAGTAATACAGTGCGATGCAAGTGGAGGAGGAACGAGCAATTTAGACTATCCATCCTACGGCCCTAACATAGAGAATGAGCAAATGAACTATATAGGTAATAATCCTCGACCCCAAAATAATCCTTATAGTAACACTTATAATGCAGGTTGGAGGAACCACCCAAATTTCTCATGGGGAGGCCAAGGAAATCAAAGGCCACCACCCCCTCCAGGCTTCCAACAATAACCATACCAGCCAGAGAAAAAGCCGAACCTTGAAGAGATGATGACAAAATTTATCTCAGTAGCGGAGACTCATTTTTAGAATACTGAAACTGCACTTAAAAATCAGCAAGCATCAATTCAAGGGCTCGAGAATCAAATAGGACAATTGGCTAAGATGATTTCAGAGAGACCACCAAGGAGCCTACCCAGCAATACCAAACCCAATCCAAAAGAGCATGTGAAAGCAGTTACATTAAGGAGTGGGAAGGTGTTAGCTGAATCTGAAAAGAAGCTGCAACCAGAAGTTGACAGAAAAGAATGTGAGGAGGAAAAACCCGAAGACAATGAAAAACTGATGTTGAGGGAATATAAACCACCAGTCTCATACCAAGTGAAGTTGAAGAAAGACTGCATGGATGCACAATTTGGTAAATTTCTCGAACTTTTTAAACAATTATATATTAATTTACCTTTTGTTGAAGCTATCTCGTAGATGCCTACATATGCAAAATTTTTAAAAGAGCTTCTAACAAATAAAAGAAAGTTTGAAGATTTGTCTATAGTGGAACTCAACGAGGAATACTAGGCTATACTCCAAAATAAACTGCCAACCAAACTGAAAGATCCAGGAAGTTTTACTATTCCCTACTTAATTGGTAGTTTGAATGTTGAGAAGGTACTAGATGATTTAGGCGCTAGCATTAGTTTGATGCCATATAAAATGTTCAAACAACTTGGTCTTGGGGAACCTAAACCCGCTAGGATGAGTATTTAACTAGCTGATAGATCTGTTAAATATCCTAGGGGTATTATAGAGGACGTACTTGTAAAAGTAGATAAAATTATATTCCCTGTTGATTTTTTTGTGCTTGACATTGATGAGGATGTTGAGATGCCTTTAATTTTAGGTCATTCATTTTTAGCCACTGCTAGCGCTGTTATTGATGTAGGTAATGGTAAACTTGTACTTAGAGTAGGTGACGAAGAGATCATTTTTAAAATTTATGATGCTATGAGATTTTCTAGGGAACATGATGACTCATGTTATTTTATTGACTCTATTGATCATGCTACTCAAGACTCTTTACAGGAAATCGTACATAAGGACACGTTGGAAATGTGTCTTGCCCAAGGAGAGGAGGTAAATGATTATGATTCTGAGATAGGTAAAATAAAAGATGAACAAAATTCCAATGAACCTTCATTGAGACAGAAGAGCTACGAGGGTATTGAGGTAAACAATGAATTAAAATTAAAACCCTCTGTTGAAGAACCGCCTAAATTGGAATTAAAGCAATCAACAAATCACTTGGAATATGTGTTTCTTAGAGATAATTCTACATTACCAGTAATTATTACTTCAGATTTACAGCCAACTGAAAAAGACGAGTTACTCAAAGTTTTAAAGGAGCATAAAAGAGCCATTTCCTGGAAGATTTCTGACATAAAAGAGATTAACCCTTCTTTTTGCACACATAAAATTTTAATAGAAGATGGATTCAAACCCTGTATGCAAGCGCAAAGATGGTTTGAATCTTAACATGAAAGACGTTGTAAAAGTTGAGGTAATTAAACTTCTAGATGATGAAATTATTTATCCTATCTCTGACAGTTCCTGGGTGAATCCTGTGCAGGTTGTTCTTAAGAAAGGAGGCATGACTGTCGTGGCCAATGAGAAGAACAAATTAATTCCAACACGAACTGTCACGGGATGGAGAGTCTGCATTTACTATAGGAAATTGAACGATGCCACAAGAAAATATCACTTTCCCCTACCATTCATTGATCAGATGTTGGAAAGATTATCTGGACATATATTACTTCCTAGATGGACTCTTTGGTTATTTCCAAATCCCAATAGCTTCTAAGGACCAAGAGAAAACGACATTTACATGTCCATACAGTACGTTTTCTTATCGAAGAATGCCTTTTGGATTATGTAATGCTCTTGCTACTTTTCAGCGATGCATGCTGGCTATTTTTGATGAACTCGTGAAAGACATTATGGAGGTATTCATGGATGACTTTTCAGTATTTAGTAACTCTTTCCATCTCTTCCTTAAAAATTTAAAACGAGTTTTGATTAGATATGAGGAAACAAATATTGTACTGAATTGGGAAAAATGTCACTTCATGGTTCGTGAAGGGATTGTGTTAGGCCACAAAATTTCTAGCAAGGGAATCGAGGTTGATAAAGAAAAGGTTGAAACTATTGTGAAACTACCTCCCCCTAATTCAGTTAAGGCTATTCGTAGTTTTTTAGGTAATGCTAGATTTTATAGATGATTTATTAAAGACTTTTCTAAAATAGCCAAGCTTTTAACGAATTTGCTAGAGAAAGATATACCTTTCAATTTCAATCAGAATTGTTTAGAAGCGTTCAATACTCTTAAGGATAAATTAATTAACGCTCCAATTGTAGTTGCACCTGATTGGAATTTACCTTTTGAACTAATGTGTGATGCGAGTGATTTTGCAGTAGGAGCAGTTCTTGGACAGCGAAAAGACAAGCACTTTCAACCAATTTATTATGCTAGTAAAACATTGACAGCTGCACAAGAAAATTATACGACGACCGAGAAAGAATTATTGGCTGTGGTTTTTGCATTCAATAAATTTAGACCATATTTAATATTATCTAAAGTTGTCGTTTACACTGACCACTCAGCTCTTCGATACCTTCTTACTAAAACAGATGCAAAACCTCGACTAATAAGATGGATTTTATTGTTGCAGGAATTCAATTTAGAAATTCAAGATAAGAAAGGAGCAAAAAATCTTGCAGCAGATCATCTATCCAAATTAGAAAACCCACATCTCAATGAACTGAATGAACAGGAGATAAATGACTCATTCCTTGAAGAACAACTTTTTGCTATCTCTGACTCTGAAGAACCTTGGTTTGCAAACATTGCGAATTATTTAGCCGCTAAAATTATACCAAAAAGGTTGACACATCAGTAAAAGAAGCGATTCTTTACTGATGTGAAAAACTTTTTTTGGGAAGAACCTTTTCTTTTTCGTATATGTGCAGATCAAGTAATTCAAAGATGTGTTATAGAGACAGAAGTGATTAAAATTTTGGAGCATTGCCACTCAGGACCGATTGGAGGACATTACAGTGGAGTTAGGACCGCACATAAAACACTCAAATCAAGTTTTTATTGGCCCACACTATTCAAAGACGCCAACAGGTATGTTGCTACTTGCGATAAATACCAACTAACAGGTAATATCTCTAAAAGTGACGAAATGCCTCAAACGTACATGCTCTCATGTGAAATCTTTGATGTATGGGGTATTGATTTCATGGGTCCATTCCCTAGCTCATTTGGGAATAAATACATATTAGTAGCCGTTGATTATATGTCTAAATGGGTGGAAGCCCAAGTCTTACCTACTAATGATGCTAGAGTAGTGGTGAAGTTCCTTAAGAAACTTTTCTCTCGATTTGGAATACCTAGAGTAATCATCAGTGATAAGGGCACTCATTTCTGTAATACTCAATTTGATAAAACCTTAAGAAATATGAAGTTTAACACAGAACAGCTACCCTTTACCATCCTCAAACTAGTGGACAAGTCAAAATCGCTAACCGAGAACTTAAACACATTCTAGAAAAAAACTATAGAGTCAAATAGGAAGGATTAGGCAAAGAAAATAGATGATGCTTTATGG
This sequence comes from Gossypium hirsutum, assembly GCF_007990345.1. Lineage (NCBI taxonomy): Eukaryota > Viridiplantae > Streptophyta > Magnoliopsida > Malvales > Malvaceae > Gossypium > Gossypium hirsutum. Next base: position 19,629,088 of record NC_053430.1, read on the forward strand.
GCCTATAGAACTGCTTTTAAGACACCCATAGGAACATCCCCTTACAGACTTCTTTATGGAAAGAGTTGTCATTTACCGTTTGAATTGGAACATAAAGCATTCTGGGCTATAAAATTTCTAAACTTTGATCCCAAACTCGTAGGTGAAAGGAGATTGATGCAGCTGAACGAGTTAGATGAATGGCGAGCTAATGCCTATGAGAATTCAAGAATATACAAGGAAGCAACAAAACGCCGCCATGATGCTCGTTTAAAGCAAAACAAGCAATTTAAAGTTGGAGATCGTGTCTTGTTATACAACTCAAGGCTCAAATTGCTCCCTGGGAAGCTTAAATCACGATGGTCAGGTCATTTCGTAGTCCAAACCGTCTTTTTATATGGGACAGTAGAGGTAAGTCACCCAACTCAAGGCACTTTCAAGGTAAATGGACATCGACTTAAACTTTATAACGGTGAAGACTTCAAAGACAAAAGAGATAAGCTACGGCTCCGCGAACCTGAATAAACATACCTACCAGATAAAGTCGAGCTTAGACTCTAAATAAGCGCTTCTCAGACGGCAACCCGAGCACTAACCCCACTAAATAACTTAGTTTGTTTTTCCTTTTTGTTTTATAATCTGACTGCAAGTATTTTCAGCACACACGGCCTAGCAAACGGGTGTGCTTTCGGCCGTGGGCTCCCCACGGTCAAATGACACGGGCGTGGCCATAGTTGTGCTAAAACAGGACAAACATTTTTCTCAATACAAGATGACACACGGGCTGCGATAAATAGCTACAGCTGTGTGACACGGCCGTGTGCACGATACCGCTAAAGGACACGGGCGTGTCCCAGACCGTGGTAAAACTGCGCATTAATTTCCAAAAAAGATTAGCAGGAACACAGCCTACGATAAATCACTACGGTCGTGGGAGACACACGGCCTATACCACGAGCGTGCTTGAGGTCGTGTGAAAACTTGCCCAAAATTTGAAATGATAAACGAAGTCAGAATAGAACACGAATGTCAACCACGGCCGTGTTCAAGAGCCGTGCACAATCCTGACGTGTTCAAGTCAGAATAGAACACGAAGCGAGCACTACATGGCCGTGCGATGTGGCCGTGTGGGTCACATGACATAAACACACGGGCATGTCCGCAGGCCGTGTGTGATACTGACTTGAAACATCAAACCATAAGCATAAGCCGTGAATACGAGCGTGGTGAACCTAACACGGGCGTGGGAGAAGCAAACGATCGTACACACGGCTGTACGACGCGACCGTGTGCACCACAAGGCCTGGGGACACCGGCGTGTCGAAACAACCGTGTGCGATCTTGACTACGAATTTCACAAAAAACACGGGTTGAGAGCGTACCACACGGGCGTGGGCCATGGCCGTGTGGCTTAAAACGGGGCTTACACGACTGTGGCCCCCTTTTTTAATCCCCACTAACCCTAATTTCTCCCTTTACCCTTCACTATTCATCATCTTCTTCAATAAGCTCCCTATTCTCCTTCTCTATTTTTCCCTCTTTTCTCCCTCCCCCTCTGACCACCACGTACCGTCGCTAGCCACCTCCTCTTCTGCTTTCCCCTTCTCCCTCACCTCTTCCACTTCTAATCACACACCACCTCGCGCGCACACCGAACACCACTAAGCACCACTTCGTTTGTCCATCCTTTTCTCTCCATTATCTTCATTTCTTTTACTATCTTTATTTTATTTCTTGTTTCATTTGACTATTTTTGGTTATTCTTTACACTGCTAATGATATTCATGCTTGTGATTCTTATTTTTGTTTAGTGATTTTCCATTTTACTACTAATAGTGCTTGACCTATGCATAATACTACATTCACTCATTCTTGGTCTTTTGTGTTTCCATGAATTTCATTTCTTCCTACTCTACCACACCATATTTCGTATTATCATCTCATTTGCATCTCTGTTTCATTGTTTCTTCATCTATTTACTGCTTTCATGTCTAAATAAGTTGTCTATGTCAGTTCTTAGGTATTTTTTATCACTATTTCTTGTATTTCTATTGATAATAACTTGATTTGTCTTTTAGTTGAGATTTGTTTATTTTTCAGTACTATTTTCTCAGTAAGATTTATCATTATTCCTTTGGTCCTTTGATTCCTATGTAGTGTCACTATTTAGTTTTGGCATGCTCGAGTATTTGTTCATGCTATTTTTTGACCAATTTATTATTTTGGACTACTCAGATTTTTGGCTTGCAGGTGTGGTGAATATTTTATTGATAACTTAGTCTTTTATTTGTAGACATCATGGCGAACCCAAAAGGCAAGAAAGCCGCGGTTCTCGCCTCGAAAAAATTAAAATGAGCAATATCTTCCTCGGGTCCCACCACCGAGATACGACACCCATTCCTCCAATTCCCACTAGGGCCCCAATAAGAATTATTTCAGATTCTAAGTGCCCAGCCCCTTGGTGTGGGGCGTTGCATCGATTGGGCCACACTAGAGAAGGTCCATCTAGCCGTTTCGGTACGGGCCCTCCTCGCCACAGCTCCGTGGGACCGATTCTTTGATATCATCGAACCGACATATTTGGAATTCACCTTGAAACTCGGCTCGACTTTCTAGTTACAGACAGTGATGGCAGAATACGACGACCCAGAAACAGTTCAATTCTACCTCGACAGTCTAATACGATAGTTGAGTGTCCCTGAATTTGGAGCTGCCTTGGGACTCTATACCGACGAGTTTATGGAGACCGACCATTTTCCCCACCTCTACCGCCACATTAACGGGGATGCAAGAGAGTACTGGCGTTTTTAACACTCACGACGCATACTTCTTGTGGAGCAGGAGCCATGGGCATATTTTTTATCTCACTTACTTTGTTGCCCTTGCCTTTCGCCACCAGACAGAAAGACACCGAAAGGGAGTCATCAGCATCGGCCCATATGTGACTTGTCTAGCGCGATATTTTGAGCTCCTAAATACAATGGTGTAGTCTTCATCGCTCACTCTCATTGGCCAGATGTCCCCATAGGGCATCCAAAGTATGCTCCATATGCGAATGATTAAGCGTCGTTGTGGGTTCAACCCTCCTCAGTACCGACTTGCAAGAGCTACCGATGAGGATGACACCGAGGATATTCTTGATGATATCCCTACAGTTCAAGAGGAACCAACTTCATAGCCATCACCGAGTCACCGACCAGTTCATGCGGCTGCTTCATTGTCGAAAGTTTCTGACCACCTTCATTGCTTTGAACAGTATTACACTCGGCGATTCGACAGCATCGAGGTGACGTTACAACAAATTTGCCAACATTTTCACATATCGCCTCCAGCACCACCACCTCACGATCCAACTGTCGACGAGGACTATTAAGTCCATCTAATTTTCAAATTACTTTTCTTTTCATTTTATCTTTATTTTGGTATTTCTTTTGCACTTTTGTTATCAATTACTTACAAGACTTTTATTACTATAATTTGAATATTATTTTATCTAGTTCTTTCATTATTACTAACCATAATAACCATATACATATAAATCCCTTAAATATTATTGATGGCATCGCAGTTTCAAAAGGTTCAGTCGATGGGTACTACTAAGGCATAAATAAACAATCATCCACGACTGCCATGTCCTGCTCAACCACGACCATAGCCACCACGACACCGACCACCACGATAACCTCTTCGCTGGGCACTGTGATTATGGAACCCAACCTCTACCACCACCTTCACCTCTATCTACATGTCACATACACACTACTTTCAATGCTTCTAAACCTATTTCCGCTCTTTTAAAGATTACATCCAAATTCAGGGCAGTTTTAATTCTCTCACTCTCTTCTAATATTATGCTTAGATTGCTATTATCTATCTCTGTACATTGAGGACAATGTACATCTTAAGTGTGGGGAGGTTATTTATGTGATTATTAGAAAAATCCCTGAATTTTTATCTTGTTCTAAAAAAAGTTCCTCATATTACTATTAGAATGAATCTTGATTGACTTATGATTTTTTATTGATATGTTTTGAATTAAATCATAGGTAACTATGCAGTGATTGTTTAAACTGAAAGACATTAGAGAATCAAGCATGATAAGTTGACTTTTGAGAAGTAAAATTGCTAGGTTTTTTCCCTGAATTGAGGTATTATCTTGAAGTTTTGAATTCACAGGATTGACATCAAATGCCCATAATTTCCGTGAGACTTTGAGCCTTTTAGAGCATATATCTTTCTTGCTCACTGATTTTATTGGTTATGAGTGTGTCAGCATTGATTTGTTATTCTAGAACTTGCTTCGATTATGCATGTCAAGACCACACCTTTGATTTGATATACGAAAATGATAAAGGCACTTAGGTTTCAACCCATTTACCCCATAAAAAAGCCTACCCACACAATTGACCCCTAGTGAACCCCTTTGGGTGTTAACTATTATTTCTTGATTTTCCCCTTTATATTAACCTACAACTTAACCCTTTTTGATTCGTTAAGAATTTCTCCCTTTTTATTGAATCCCTTTTTATCGAGATTTAATTTGATTAGTTACCTAATTATATTCGTTCATTTCAGTTGCTGAATTATTTCTTATTATGTATTTTCTATTATTGTACTTGTTCTATTTCTTAAAAAAAACTGTATATTCATTCAAATTACATATTGTTCTAAAAGAGCTTGGATAAGTTATCATATTGAGAAAAAAGCTCCCTTCATAAGTTTTGGTTAGTGTTAATTCTGACACTTGTTTGTAATTTAGTGATCAGCTTTGTTTTTCTAAGTTTTGTAATCTATTAAATTAATCTGGATTCTAACCCTCTTTTGCAGCCTTTATCCATACCTTTAACCCACGCCCCATTACAACCCTGTTAAAGACCTTTTGATTTGTGTTTCATTTCATTATAGTGGTGGAAATTTGATTTTCATGCAAGCCTATGGTAATAACTTTCCATGTTTGACTATTGAGTGCTTAATTATTGAACCCTAAACGCTTTGAGTGATTTGAGTGAATCATTAGTGCGGATGTCAACCTTTTCAATTTGGAATTAAAGGTGATTACTTAGATAAAGGGGGATACCTATGATTTTATGATTGAAATGCTCAATTTGGATTGTTTGAAACTTTAATGTTCTTATAGTTAAGCTCTTAACATATGATTACTTGTGGATTATTTTGAACAATATTGATGAGAATTATAAGTTGAGAAGGATTTATTTTAATTGTAAGTTGAGGATTTTGCTTGAGGACAAGCAAATGCTTAAGTGTGGGGATATTTGATAAACCGTAATATATACATATTTTTACCCCATGTTGACATATTTATAGATAATTTTTCCTTGGTTTTATTGAATTCGATGCTCCTAATCCTTTAAATTCATATTTTATACTCAGAAGAGCTTAATATGGCGAAACGAGCAAGAAACGGGCCAAAAACAGACAAATTGGGCCTAAATCAGTGTTTCACACGGCCTAGGCACTTCCACACGGGTGATCCACACTCCCGTATGTGACACACGAGTAGACCATATTCCTGCGTGTTATGGCCGTTTCGACATTAATCGAAGTAGGATTGCACACGGCCTGAGTACCTTCACACAGACGTGGCGCACGGTCGTGTCCCTGTCGAGCCTAAGTCTAGTTCTACTCGGAAAAGGTCACTTTTGAGGGTTTTGAAGCATTCTAAAACCTATATAAACACCCTAGAAGAGGATTAAAGAGGATACGCAGAGTAGAAGGTAGGGAAGTACTCAAGAACAGCCATCGGAATCACCTCGGAGACAAGATCTACATCAAGACCGAAGATTTCCATCAATTTCCTAGAAGTTCTTTGGGTTTCTTTATGTTTTGTTGTTTTCCATACTTCGAGATTTTTTCCATTATTATCATGAACTAAACTCCCTAAATACCTAAGGAAGATGAAACCTAAGACGAATCTTATTACTTTTTGATTTATATGATAAATATTTGTTATTATTCTTAATTGTGAGTTTTAATCCTTGCTTTAATATTCCAGGATATTAATTCAGGTTTTTGATGTGCTTATTCAGTGGAGGAAAAGTCCCTATTTAAGAGTAGATCTTTAATAATTAAGCGGAGTTGCATGCAATCATAGAGATAGAACGACATAAATCTGCCGGATTAGAGTCAAATCTAATAAGGGAATCCATAGATCTAGTTAATGGGACTATAGGAGTTTTAATTAGAAAGAGATTTCAATTAATCAACCTGGAGTCAGTTGTTTTTAGTCTTGAAAAGGATATTAACATAAATCAGGGATTTCTACGGAATAAGTCAAGTGAATAAATTGTCTAATTCAAAGGTAATAAGTGAAGTCTAGGTGGATTCTTTCTTGGGTATTATCTTCTCAATCAGTTTTCAAAAGTATTTTCCAACCTTAATCTCTGTCGTAATCTTAGCTAATTAGATAATTAGTTTTAGGTAAACATTCTCTTAATTTTTAGGCTAGATAATAAAAGATAGTAATTACTAGTACTTTTAGTCCTCGTGGATACAATATTTCCGGTCTCACCATAACTATACTACTGTTCGATAGGTGCGCTTGCCTTAAGTCGAATTTTTAGTTAGTTTAGCGACCACCACCCTCCTCGTCAGCTTACTTGTAATGAAATTGAGCACTCTTTTCATTTTTTCCACATTGGAACCAAAAAACTCCAACACAAAATCTTTGAACTGCTCTTCCATTGAGTCAAACTCACCTGTGCGTCCCTTGACCAACTTGAATGTCACCCTCATGTCCCCCACAAACTCCTCGAGATTAACCACTCGTCTCTAGATTGACCACTCGTCCTTCTAGAGTTGACAATATGTCCCTCTAACAACTTACTTTTTTTTTGCCTTCTCACATATCTCTATTGCCTCATTCTAATCGACAACTTCTTTCGACATCTCAAACGATACCTTCACAACCTTAGCCCTGATACCAACTATTACGAGGCTAGAACTTTAGTCTTGCTATCCATGCAGCCTTAGGCGATTCCTTCGACTCAAATATGTCTAAGTCAGCCTAACTCCCACAAAATGAAGATTCCAGCAGAATTCCTCCAAGTCACCAATTTATATAGCGGAAGCAACTCGAGTCAAAAGATTGCTTAAAAGAACAAAATAGCCACAAAAAAGTAATGCATGAGAGGTGTTTGAGTAAATGCTCTCAAAGAATTCTATTACTTTAAAAATTTAGGATACAATGGATGATTTACAACCGAGGGGGAGGCTCTCTATTTATAGTTGTGCTCCCCTAAATCCAACAGTCTAGCTAAATTTACATTGACAGACGAGATGAAGCCTATCACTACAATTAAGTGATTTACAAGATTTACACAATCAAATCAAATCTAATCTTATCAAATTTTATTCTCCTCCATTTTCTATGATTAGTTTCCCTATTTACCAAGGCAGCTTAGTTTCCCATGTTTGTCTCACTAGGCCACGAAGGCTTCAAGTAGACAGGTTTTATCACTTGTTCTTCGAATCGGACCAACTCTCGTGGGTCAAATGATCCTTATCTAATCGATAGACCTCTATGAGACGCATTTTGTGCAATGGTCACGAGCTTTGCACCTTGGCCTGTGGCACTAGTCTCTACACGTTGGATGAATGAGCAAAATAGTTTATTATATGTTAAAGATGTGTTGCTAAATGCTTATTTTAGAGTTTTATATAAAGCATAATAATAAAATTAACCCTCGATATTTACACATTTATTTAAATTAGCTGATATTCTTTTATTTGGAATAAATTGATCCTGAACCTTTTATTGTTGATGTCACATTATTTTATTATATATGTCAAGTCAATAAATAATTTAATTTTTTTTGAAATTTCAAATTTTCAAAAATTATAATTTCAAAAATTTTGAAAAAGAGTATTCAAAAATTTAAAAATAAAACCTAAAAATAAAATAAACTTACAAAAATTACAAGAGTTGAAACAATAATACAAGAAAAATTATATTTATTAAGGGTAAACTACACATGTAGTCATCCAACTCTTGGTAAGTTTCTTTTTTGGTCACCCAACTATGAAAAATTACAAAACAATCACCTAACTTTTCAATTTTTTCTTTTTTTTGGTCATAAGTGATGGAAAGATGACGTGGTAGCTTTTAAAATTGACATAATAACCCTTAACATTTATAGATTGTGTTAGTTTAGTATTGATTCTAAAAGAAATTAACCCTTAACATTTACACATTGTGCAATTTGGTCTTTTTTTTTCAATTTTACTTTTTTATGACCCTTCGACCTAGAAAGCTAAAAAAACAAATCTATAAACTAAGTTTGATCGAAAATATACCAAAAATGAAAACACTCAAGATAATATTTTTCATATTTTCTCATTCTTTTAAAATCAACCCTCAATGTCACAAATAAAAGCAAAATTGCAAAAAATGACCAAATTGCACAATGTGTAAATGTTGAGGGTTAATTTTTTTGGAATCAAGACTAAATTGATACAATAAATAAATATTGAGGGTTACAGTTGCTATTATGTCAAATTTGAAAGTTGTCATGTTATCTTTCTGTTAGTAATTTCATGGTTGGTGACCAAAAAAGGAAAAAATTCAAATAACTAGGTGACCAAAAATGAAAAAATTGAATAATTGAGTGATCATTTTATAAATTTTCATAATTGAGTGATAAAAAAATATAATAATAATTAGATAACTTTAAATGCAATTTATTTTTTAAATACACGACAAGTTGGCACCTCTCAATGTTGGTTTTATCATTCCATTTTCTTACCTTTTGTGATCTTACCACTAGGAGTGAGCAAAATCCGATTAGATTCGAAAAAACTCGATATAAATTTTAAATTTTGAATTAAATAGTTCGAGTTATTTGAGTTAATCAAGTTATTTGGATCAACTTGAATAAAAAATTAAGTTTTTCAGTTTAACTTGAATATGAATTATACAATTCGAGTTATTCGAAAATCCGAATAAGAAAAGACAAAACTACACCGTTTTGATAAATGTTTACTTTTTTAAAAGTTAAAATTTAAATTCATTAAGTTAAGAGACAAAATTACGTCATTTTGATAAATTTTACCCATTAAGTTAAAAGACAAAATCATTATATTGTTTATGTAGTTAAATAATCTTGTAATTCGTCTACTAGTTAAATAATCGGTCTATGTAAACGCAACATTGAGTATAAATAATATGATTCATTAACTCGACTTGACTCGAAATTTTTTTATTCAATTTAATTTAATTTAAAAAAAATTTAAATTAAATTCGATTGATAAAATAAAATTCATCGATTCAACTGAACTTTGCTTAATTAAATATTCACCGTAATGCCACTGTAAACAAGATGAAAGAGTGTTTCCCTCTAAATGTGCAGAAAAATCCAAATCCAATAGGCGCATCCAATCGCATCAATGTTCGACCTCTCTCTCTCTCTCTCTCTCTCTCAGATAAGAACGTAACAATTAGCTAATATAATATTTGATATATGAATTTAATTCTTTTTCTTAATTTAATATTTAAATTTTTTTATTTAATTTGGTATATAAATTTGATTTTTTTAATTTAATATTTAAATTTTTTTATCTAATGTAGCACTTATATTCGACAAATATTATACAAATTACTCAAATACTAATAATATTATTTTTTATGAGATAATAAAAATAATCAATATATGATCAACGTGTAATATATGACATTGTTTTTTTGTATTTTAAATGTTTAATTTCTTTTTGTTTAATTTGATTTAATTTAATTTTTAATTTAGCATAACAAATTTCTTTTATTTAAGGCTTTAAAACTCTTATTTTTTTCTTCAATATCCATTCACTAAGCATAGCTCAAAGCATAATTTTTGAACACAAATTTTCTCTAATACTGATGATATTTTTGTAAAATTAAGAGCTTTGTGACGCCAAGCCATACTTTAGGTATGTGTTCCTTCTTGAACCATTCCTACCATTAACAATGAAAGTAATCTCAATCCCAATGAAAGGTAAAATTCGAGCATATTGTTTAGTGAAACAAAAAAAAAAAAACTCCAAATGAATACAATCATTTTGCCATTGAAGTCCATGTTACCTGTCACATGTCGGTCTTACATTAGTTATTTTTGTCCCCTCATAAAAAACTTACACTGTCCATATTGTGTTTCGAGTAATTTGAATAATATTTGACAAGTTTAGATACCAAATTAGGTTAAAAAATTAGATACCAAATTAGGAAAAAAATGTTAAATCATGTACCAAATTAGATAAAAAAAAGCTTAGTTACCAAATTTATGTATTAAGAAAAAATATGTCATGTTAACAATGAAAGTTTGACGGCCAATTTACTTCAAATAAAAGAGTAGAGACCAAATTAAAAAAAGTGTAAAAATTGAGGCTAAATTTATTATTATGTCATATATATAAAATGATAAAATAAGTATTTAATGATATAATTTTAACTATTTTACTCTTCTATCTAACGTGCAACTCCATTTTATTTATTTTTAATAGAGAGATTAAAATACAATCCGAGGTATAGTAGAAGTACTATCATAGTAATTTTACCGATAGTTCAAGAATCAATTTAGCTGTTAAGTTTAAAAATTAATGTGCCACATCATCATCAGTTTATTACGAAGTTAATAAATGAGTGACCAAAACATTACAAGTCTATATAATAGTGATTAGTTTTTAACTTTTCATAGTCGGAGGATAAAAAAATTTTTTAGTCAGGAATAATGCTGAGGTGTATTAACAAGTTAATGGAGCAGTGCCTTAAATCATCAACTTTGAATAATTAAATGTTTAAATTATAATAATTATAATTAAATGACGAAAGTGTATATTTACTAATAATGGAGTTACTTTATCTTCCTTTGAAAATTTTAATTTCTTTTTTGTTTCCATATGTCAAAACATGCTTTCAATTGATTTTGTGTCAGCTTTGTTGTTCATGTTGAAGGTTGTTTTCTTCCTTCATTAATGCTTGGTCCTACCAACTTTTTTGAAAAAAATATCTTTTAAAAGTAAACCCAAAAGATAAAAAGGAAAAGGTTATTTTTAGGCAAGCATTTCAGAATGGGTTGAAATGGAAGCACAAAGTTGCTCATTTTCTTCCATCCATTTGAATCAATTGGTTGAATTCAACTTAATTAATGCGAATATCCCATCTCTTCATTTCAACAAAAGGAAATATATATTTTTGGATAAATTAAAATATTAAAAAATTAATATGTTTGTTGAGGGATAAATTCTTTCGAGAAAAGTTTCAAAATATCATCCGTCGAATAGTTGATTGAGCCCCAACAATGTTAAAATATATCTCCCAATATGGGTTTTGCCCTCATACTCTGTCGAGGGCTAACATGCCTTAAGAGGTTGCCTGAAGAGGCTTGATTTACAAAGCTGAGAACACCTTAATTGGTGGAGATAAGACTTGTAAGGCTCAAAGGAAACATGTCAATATAACACATATATTTGCAAGTATTGTCCCTCGGTGGGGGTTTACAATGTTGCTTGAAGAGGCCTAGTTAGGGGTGTTCAAACTTCGGTTAAAACTGAATTAACTAACTGAACCGATCTAATTTGGTTAATCGATTGGTGGTCGAACTTAGTTCTGTCAGAGGTCGGTTAATGGTTTATTGGAATTTCGGTTATTAGTTAATTCCATTTGAAAGCAGGTAATTAATCGAATTAAATAATTAATATTATGTGTTAATTATGTGTTAATTTCAAGACTTATGTAGTGTTTCAAGACATAAAATTTCGATTAATTCTATTAACTTTCAAGATAAAAACATATATTTCGGTTAATTCAATGTGTTTTTTTATATGTTTTATACTTGTTTTAACCAAAAGATAAAAATATATAAATTTCGGTTAATTCAGTTAACCGATTGAATTAACCAAAATATTTTCGATTAACGGTTAAAGGATTATACAGTTTGGTTAATTTAGTTAATGCTAGTTCAATTCGGTTATTAATCGAACAGACCGTTTGAACATCCCTAGGTCTAGTTCATAAATCAAAAGCACCTTAATTGATGGAGATACGATTTGTAAGGCTCAAGAGAAATGTGTCAATATAGTGCGTAACAACAATTATGGAAGTCACTTGTGTACAGGGAGGCTAAAACTGCCAAACCTAAGGCATATAATTAATATACTTGCAATTATAATACCACTTGAGTTACATCTTCATGCAACCTCTCAAGGAACTTTGACTCTCGACAGAATACGAGGGATAAAATCTTACCATAAGGACAATACTTTAACATTGTTAAGTGTTTGATTAACTGCTTAACGGACGATAATTTAAAATTTTCTATTCTTTATTTTTTAAAAAAAAACCTAAATAAGCATCTACTCTTTTATTTTCATCCTTGAAAGTATTAATTTTAACTACCAGTAAAAATACTTTTAAATATTCAAATTCCTCGGTTACAAACAACATTTTGAAATATTAAACTAATAATATTCATCTATTTATTTATATATGTATTATTATATTATTTTAAAGATATTTTCATATTAATATCTATCCTATTTTTATTTCACTTTACGACTCCAAAATTTTGAAGTAGAATAAAAATGAAACTACCATTATGGGATCTCAATTGCTGATTACGGCCCAAAAAGTAAAACATATACTATATAACATATAATGAAACAATTGTAAAATACATTGAGATTGAAAAAAAATCGCAAAATATTATTTTATATACAATATTGAGGTGAAGATAATGCTATTTAACAATCACTCCATATAAATTAATATAAATCTTTTTTAAAGATATATATTGAGTATATTTGATTTTTGTGAATAAAATATCTTATTAATTAAAAAATAAATATAAGGTTTATTTGAAATGAATGTACTGATTTAGAGATATTTTAAGTTTTTTACTTGAAAATAGTAATTTTTATTATTTATTAAATTATCTTTTTATAAAATGTATTTTGTAAAAAAAGAAAAAAGTTTTTAAAGGTTATATGGACACTTATGAGTGTTAAATTTTTGCAACCTAAGTTTTTTTTGCTCGCAATGGAATCAAGGGAATGATTATTGAAATATTTTAAGTATTTCGATACCTATGAGTGATGATTTTCCAGTAAATTACTTAAAATTTGAACTGTAACAATAAAATTTAATCTTATAATAGGTTTGAATAAACTGTATATTTGAAGATTGAGAGGGTTATTTAAATGAAGTGAGTGTTGAGTTTTATGAGATCCTGGTTAGGTAATTTAATTGATTGGATAATTGATTTAGTATAGGGATTACATCGTAAAGGTAGTAAAAGTTTATTCTTATAGATTTCTATTTACTAATGATAATAAATTATCGATTAGGGCCTACAATGATAATTTAGCCATTTCCTTTATAGATAGTGGCCGATTAACTGTTGGCATTATTTAGAATATTTTTAATTTTATATAATAGTTAGATTATATATATACTGGGGCATAGTGGACGGAGTAGGGAAAAATTCATTTTCTTTCATCTTCTCCATCATTGTCTTTCTTTCTTGTTGAGATAGGGAAATTAGCCAAGTTTGTGCTATTGCATAGTGAGATTCGAGCCTATTTTACATGAATTTTTTTTTTTGTTTTTGGGATCGTTGTACTTCAATCTAGCTAACAGTTGTGTCCGTTTCTAAAATTGTTAAGGATTCATGAGAATGTCATTGTTGAATGCTTGAAATTGTGGTGTTAAATGATTAGGCTAGAGGAGAGGTTATAAAAAAGGACCACTTTGTAAAATGAAAATTTGTTAGTTTTGAATATCAAGACTTAAGTGTAAACATTTTGAAACCAGTTTGAGATTTCTATAAATGTTGCTATAATAGGGCTCGACTATATAATGTGTGAGGTTTAAAGGAATTGCGAGTGACTGAATTGAATTGACTCATATGCATGCTAAGCTGAGGAATGATATTTGGTTGATTGCAAATTTAATTAAATTATATTATAGATTAAGATTTGAATCAACCGAGAGAAGATCAAAGGAAAAGGAAAGCCGTTGAGTAGATTCTACTGTAGTGTGTTACCATTCTACTAGGTAAGTTCATACAACATGAATCCATTTTAGTTTTGTTTTTTTAAGTATAAATATGTGCATGAATTGATCATGAAGTAAATTTAGTAAGTAAGAGTTGGGTTGTTTGGATAAAAAGGACATTAAGTTGCAATAAAAAGGAGAATTATGTTATGAAGTGAGTTTGTCTCGATGAACTTAATAAATGACTCAAGCACAGGGTCACATGTTTATTTCCTGATGATTCTGAGATTTCAACATTTTTTGTGGACTCGAAGATAATGTGACACAAATTAGGCCTGGGCTGGTAATATGAGGTCGTTTCAAAGGTCTAGCTATTGGAAAAAAAATCCGATTTGAAAACAATTTTCGTGTACAGCAAAAAAATTAAATTTTAAAAATCGACCCTATTTGTGATATTTATAGCAGTAAACCTTAGGCTGAAATCATACATGTGTTTTCGGATAAGCGGATCCTTGATATTTTCTGGCTTTCAACTAAACGATCTTCTCCACTATTCTTGTACCACAAATTGGTTCGAGAATTGCTTCGAATGTAGACTCAAACCAATTGAATCAAAACACAAAACTAGAAAAAGTTTTTTTTGGTGAAAATGAAAATTTTCTCTTCTTTAATAGAAATCAATAGAATAGCTATTCTGGAAAAATATATTTAATAGTTAAGAATAAATTCTCTCTATTTTTTGGCAGAGTAACAATCTCTCAAAGTTGTGTTAATAACTCTATTGATGTCATCTATTTATAGGAAGAGAAAGTAGAACCCTTGTTGAATTGTAGAAGCTTATTTCAACTAGAAAAACAATTTACTACTTAAAGTAAGAGTAGGTTGGACGACATCCCCTAGTATTCCTACTAGGGTTGTTGCCCCTTTATATTCCATAAGTGGATTTTGGGCCTCTCTCACACCGGGTCCAATTACGAGTACTTCCTAAAGTTTTTGACTCATTACTTTGTAATTTTACCCTTGGTAAAATTATGACAATTTTATCCCTAGTGAAATTTTTGAGAAAATATGTTTAATATTTCACCACTCAACATGTTCACTATGACCGAATGATTTATTTCCATTTTTGGGTTTTAAAATAGCTCAAAAACATAAACTCATTCTCTCGATCATTTTTAACTAATTCATCTACATTTGCAAATAAATCATTTCTCATTTTAATTTTCATTTTCATTTCCATTTTGAGAAACCTAAATTCATTTTCAAATGATTCTATTTCTCCATTTCGGAGAAAACCATAATCATTCCTGAATGTTTCTCATTTCTCTATTTCTATTCATTATGTTCATTTTGATTCAAAACACACAATTCATTTTTGGTTTCAACTAGCTAGACGAGGGATCAATTGGACATATGTAATTAGGACTCAAATGATTTATAATTTACTTCTAGCTTTTTGCCTATTAATTATAAACTCATTTAGTCACGAAGTCATTCCACTATAGTATTGTGACTGAGCTTTCCCTAATGACATACCCTTACGAAAGCAACTACTCACTGCTCGTCTAATGACCTTATCATAAGTGTGTTACCCTTATAGGATATCCTTAACCTCTTTGGGATAATATCTGCTTTCCCAATATGATCATATTTTATCTCATAGTAACCATTACATCTGCCCTCATGAAAAGTCAATTACTATCAAATAGTAATTAAGTCATTCATTACAAAGACGAATGACCCGTAACCATGTTTACTTTTGATCAACCATGTAATGCCAATAAGAGGATATCGTTTACCCACATCTCGATCTATAAATCCCACTATTGTAAATGACGCTACATACTGCAGAAGTCGTACACCTAACACACTAAGTTTTGGTTCCTTATCTATTCGAACTCAGGCTTTTACTTACATCAAAGTGTATGAGTCATACATACAAAGTCTGTCATCTACTTAGGATTCAGGTATATCACACTATGAACGTCACAAGTGTATAAATCCATAAATAGATTTAGGATCTATTCTTCTTGGGTCTTGTTCGATGTACTGCTAGTCCAGTCAGTCACATCTATGTCTCTATCTTCTGGGAGTCATCCGTTCAGATGCCCAAGGTAAAGCATCTCTTCAATTAGACTTGATAGACAACATATTAGTCTTTCAATCGGTTTGCTAATTTTCGATTAGAGTAAGGACATGTTTAGGTTCGTCTACTAATACAAGTTGTCTTTTCGTATTACGATTCGACAGCAAAATGTCGCTTAATATTCGTTAAATATTAGACAACCAGTGAGCAACATTTTCTTCCATTTTACTTTGCATATAAAAACCATGTGAGGACAATATACAAATTAATATAATTCATGAATAATTTTATTAACTGATCTGTTCAAAAAATTACAAGTGTACTTAAACGAAAATACTACACTTAGGGCACTAGATCTAACATTAGCTTGGACTGGTAACTTTACATGTATGTATTGCCCTGATCAAACTATTATTGTATCAATAAAGGTTTAGATCAGATGGGTAACCTGACACCTTTGTACATGATTAGCTTGGATGAGCCTCTAATGATAAGCGTACCTGTGTTTTGAGTTCTTTTACAATGTTTCATTAGGTATCATAAAACATATGAGGTATGAAAGTATTAACATACCATGTTGCGTACTTGTTATTCTGTGTGAGCGATAATGTGTCTGCATTTATTATGTTGAAAATGAATGAGAATGAGTCATGTATGAAAGTATTAACATACCATGTTGCGTACTTGTTATTCTGTGTGATCGATAAAGTGTTCGCATTTATTATTTTGAAAATTAATGAGAATGAATCAGGTATGAAAGAATTAACATACCATGTTGCGTACTTTTTATTCTCTGTGATTGATAAAGTCTCCGTATTTATATACAGAAAATGAATGAGAATGAATCAGGTATGAAAGTATTAACATACCATGTTGTGTACTTGTTATTCTGTGTGATTGATAAAGTGTCCACATTTATACTTTTGAAAATGAATGGGAATGAATCAGTTATGAAAGTGTTAACATATCATTTAGCGTACTTGATATACAATATGTTGATAAAGTGATTGCTCATTATGTTGAAAATGGTGTTAGTTTGTTTGGTAAACCATAAATGCATATCAAATTAACTTTTAAATTATGCACAAGGTAAGCTGATGTTTGATCTTGTATGAGCTTACTAAGTACTCATAATACTTACTCCTGCATTGTTACATTTCATGTAGATCTTGGATGTTCAAGTCACATTGATTGGATCCGCAAGAAGCTCACACTATTCGCCCAGTGATTTGGTAGACTTGATTAATTTAGTTTGGGTTGTGGCATGTATATAGGTGGCTATGAGTATGTGAACTTGTTAAGTATCGAAGTCATTTTTGTTCGTCTTCTGATGTTGTAAATGAAGGGGTCACCAGCCCATTTCAAGATACTTATGCATGTAATAGCTTTGTATCTGCATAGATGATTTTGAATAAGGTATAGGATTAAATGCATTTTAGTTTAACATTTCACAATATAGGAGTCCGTTGGACATTCTGTCCGCAATGTATTTTTAAGCCTGTTGTAGGTTATGCATATAGTTTTATGTGCGTATTATTTATTATGTGAGCATTATGTCTGCAAACTGATTAAAAAGAAAAGAAAATAACCGTTCAAGTAATCGGCGGTAACATTCTGTAGTTTGGGTTCAGCAATGAGATAGGGTGAGGGGTGTTACAATACCATCCAATATATAAGTGTTTTTAATTCTAGTTCTCGATTTTTCTCCATAATGGCTATCCCTTTATTGAAATTCGAAGAAGGCCCTTAGGCCATAATGCAACAACGATGGAATGTTCTCTAGTAGCATTAATTAAAAGTAATACGGAAATTAATCCGCTTAACAACATAATCATTCCTCACTTAAGATACACTCGTTTCTATCATGCTAGCTAATTAGGAAATTTATTTTTGTTTCATCCTTCATCTTTTCTCTAGTTAAATGATGGAGATTAGAGACCCATAATTTTCATCTTCCATTCAAAAAAGGGATAAATAACGCTAGAAGATGTAGCATTACTAACAAGCCTTTTAATGGATGGGCATCTAGTACTGGTAAATTCTAAGTTTAATCTAGCACAAATCATTGTTGCATCATTTGAAACAAGTACCAACTATGTTAGACTAGTTGAACTAACAATTCAAGTGTCTCTTACAAAATGCCACACTTGAAGATATTCAACATAATGTTAGAGTTTATATACTTTGGTTGATTGGAGGTATCCTGATGCCAAAAAAGTTTAAGAACTTAGTTCATACAATGTATCTCCCATTATTAAATAAGTTTGAAATTGATGGAACATACAATGAGAGGTTTTCAATTTTAGCATGTCTATATTGGGCATCATGTAAGACATGTAGAATAGGGGAAATCGAAATAAATGGTTACTTTATTATTTTGCAATTGTGGGGGGGGGGTGATATCAACTTCCATGGATAGCACATTTACCTTCTCAAGATCATACCCTCTTGCTAGAAGGTAAAATTGGTGGTATATTTTATAAATGCATTGCATTATAAATGTTTGATATCAATATTAATATTGTATATTTAAAAGTGGTCCCAGCATCACAACAGTAGAACTCAAAGGAGGGAGAAATCTACGACCTCATGGTAGAGGTCGAGGCGTAGTCAAATATGTTGAATTTGAGCAATAAGGTCAAGGTCAAGGAAGATGTGGTGGTTAAGCCAAAGATGGAGGTCAAGGTAGAGTCATTCCTATTGAAGACGCCATAGATCTTATACTTGGCGAACCTAAGGAAGGTCCTAACTTTGCATATGTGAGGTTGATCTTGGATTTGCCTAAATCATGGATAAATCTGATGCACCAACTAGATAAGCAATGAATTTTTTTTCTTATACTTCAAGTAAATAATTATCACATGTATAGATATTAGGGTTTAGGATGCAATAATTAAGGTTAATGCAATGGATATTAAATTTTATATTTTAATTAGATAAATATAAACATTTTTTTTTGAAAAGAGATGCACCAATTGATTTGATTCAAATTCATCCTTTTTTTGGTACAATTCTATTAAATTATTTGATTCACTTTTACCATTATATTACAAGTCCAATTTAATTTAATTTGTACAATTCATTTTCATTCATTTGATTTCAGTTTGTGTTTATGTTGCTAAAACATTAGAGAAATAATGAGTCACAAAGTGGATTTAATATCGTATGTATATAAAATATCCAATTGGAGAAAATTTATTTAAAATTTTACATCACATTGCATGTCAACAAATTTAATTAGTTAGAAAACATAACATTATGCAATGAAAAAAAGTTAAAACAACCCGTTCCCTTATTAAACAGAAATTATCTACCTATCGATTGATTCGGGCGACTAATATACATACAACCATTGATGTCAAGGGTCATCCATACCACCACAGTTGCAAAACTCTAAAGTGTATGTGCACAAAAAACTTTAACTCATTTCTCTCATCCTTTAACATTTGATTGCTCAGTGACTTTTGATGGTCCCAGAAACAATGTGCAGCCACCAAAAGTTGTAATCCTAAATGTTTACAAGTTAGATTGTTCATCTATCCCAATTGTCCAATATTTAAAAATATTTAAAGGCACATTTGAAAAGCGACCTAGCGATTGGATTTGAGCGTAATTGTTTGTAATTACACACTTGCAACATGTTTGAGTAACTACTGTTATTAGTGGGTCATATTGAATTAGGTGTAATTGGAGCATCCAATTACACATTTCAATTCTTAAGGGAAGGGTGAGAATTAGAGTAGTTACACAAATAATTGCTAATAACTACACTCAAATCCAATTACCATATGTCTTCCCAAACATGTTTGTACATTATTTGAGTTTAAAATGTTATTTTTATACAATAGTAATAGTATTTTATTTTTACATATATTTTTAAAAAATATAATTATATGTTATTTTTCCAAATTTTTTAAATAATTTAAAACTTATATTGATGATAGATAAATTCTTATATGTTTTGACCTATTAAATAATTAACTACATTACATAGTATTTATTATATATTATTTATGCTAAATTTAACTAAATTAGACAATATTTACTATTAATTATGTTTACTTGATTAATGATGAATCGGTGATAACAATAGGTAAATGTTTAATATTAGAGAGAGAATAACTCAACAATATAAAATGCTAGAGTAATTAGATAAAATTGCTTATGATGTTTATCTTTCTTGTTAATTTTGTTAGTAAATGCATTATCAAATACAATTTTGAGACTATCGTATTTTATACGATGTTTTGATTTTAGGCTTTGTAATGACAAGAGTGTGTAATGATTACCTTAATAATTATAATTTTATTCGTTTATTCTTTGGTGTCTAAATTATGGATGGCAAAATCTGAATCACTCAATGATTTTGAACTGATCTACTTCAAATGGAATAGATTTTTTTTTGAAAAGTGAATGTGGGATACAATTATATTATTTGCTTACCTCACTATATAAAACTATCATTTTATCCTTATATATATAACTATTAAAGAGTAAAAATATAATAATGTATTATAAAAAAAAGTCATCAATTTTACGTTTAAATGTATTTCTAAGATTTATATTTAAATATTTACTTAACTTTAAAAATATTAAATATATTAAAAATAAACAACAAAAATTAAATTGGAGCGAAGTAAGGTGGGATGGGGCCAAGACGGGTGCACCTAATATTCATGAAAGTGATAATAATTTTTAAAATTATACATCGGGGGTAAAGTGAATGGTAGAACAGAAGCGGTGATTTATTTAAACCACGTTTGATTGGGGGACTAGGGATTTGGTCCAGGGCTTATTCAAATTTAAACAATATTTGCTTTGTTTGGTTCAATTTTTATAGTCGAATCATCTTTTCACGCGGGCCTCTATTACGGGTGAGCATTGAATACCCATTCAATAGATAGGGTTCTAAATTGGCTATTCTTTGTCGTCCATAATTGTCTTCTACTTTTGAAGGCCAAAATCTCCTTTCATTTGCCTTTTTCATTTTCTTTGGATGCTCATGTTACAGTGAGTAACAAAGTTGGAGACAAAATCTATCGCCCTTATTGGGTAATTTACTCTTCATTTTCTTTGTATTTCATATTTTTTGTTTGAATCTTAGGCCACCTTACTTCTGTCGCCGATGCTTGTTTTCATCCTTCTATACCCATTTTATTCACTGGGTAAATTCCCAAATTCACTTCTTTAATTTCTTCTTTTTTATTCATCAACACAAAAAATAAATGAAGACTATTCTTTTCTTTTCAGTTTCTTGTCTTCAAACTTTCATAGCTCATTTATGGGTTTCTTTTCCTTTTTCTGGGTACTATTTTTTAAATGTAATTTTCACTTCAAGAATCAAGACTCATTGGTATAAAACTGCAAAGGATTTCATTAGTTTCACATTCATTTTATAGTTAGATTTAATATGAAAAAATGGTTTTTTTTTTGCAGTGAATGATCAGTAAAATGTCTTAGCTATATACTCTTTTACTTTAGGGTATTCTTTAATATTTTTCTAATCATTTCCTATTAGGATTTTTTTCTAGAAATTTCATTTTTACTTTTATTAATTTTGTTTTTTGTTTTTCGAGTTTTAGTTTCGTTTTTATTTTCTCATTTGTTGTCTTCTTTTTTCTGCTCCTATTGTTTTCCACCAAGAAAGGAATCAGATTCCTCTGTTGTTTCTATAAATCATTTCTCAATTTATTTTATTTTATTTTCTTTTCTTTTATTGTCAGATTCTGGATTTGGAAAAATAATCTTCTTTGTCTTCAGATTTTCTCACGTTATTTTAAATCATCAATCGACGCCGACCTTAAACAAGAATAAAACGAGGAACAAACAACCTCCGATTGTCGAATTAACGAGGTATGTATGTCTTAACAGGTTTTTGTGTTTCAATTTTGATTTTGATTTTTTGGGTTTCATGTTCATCAATTGAAGAAATGTTGATTGACTTTGATTTTTTAATTGGAATTTATTTGATTATTGCTCAGTTAATCTATCATTCTTTCAATTCTTTAATTCGATCACACAACTTGATTGACTTTAGGAATTTGGTTACTAATGTTGCCAATATGTTTAATTCTTGTTGAACAAAAAAAAAAGAAAAAAAGAAATGTTTGATTCTTGTTGGGGGTTTTATCTTTCTTTTGGTTCTTGGAGTGTTATACTGAATTTGATTAATTTGGGTTTTTTGGTATGGTTTCCACTACAACTGAAAATCGGTTTGCTTTTGTGATCCTTAAGCAAAACTTTTGGTTTGCAATACAATAGCCTACCTTGATTGGTTATCATTGGCACAATTACAACACCAATGGATAGTTCATGTCTCTCTATAGGCCTTCTCCATGGACTATATTATTGTTCCAATTGCTTTTGAATTCATTAAAAATGGATATAGAAGTTGCAAATGAGATAGGCTCCCCAAAATAAGTGTTTGCTTATAAGGAAATAATAAATTGAAAATGATGGACTCATTTATCAACAATGGCTCCAAAAAATCTGTAAAAATCAATGTTAAAAATGATGGACTTACTTATCAACAATAGATACATATTGTGGTTTCTAACAGTTGCAAGAGAATATAGAATAAGAAAGGACTTGCTTTAGTTGATTGAATTCTCTACCTTTTCTACTTTTTATATTCTATTGTAGAAATTTTCCATGAAATTCACACCTTAAAGGCTCAATCGGAAGGTGAAAAATATGATTTCAAAATTACTGTATTGGTGCACTTGTTTCCATATTTGTTTTTGTTCTTGTTATAGTTTGTATATTGAAGTAAACGTATATTGATGTAATTTTTATAGGATCTATATTGTTCTGGTGGTGATACTCATAAATTTAACTTGGATACCTAAGATATACTTTAACAATTGCTTGCGATATTGTCCTAGCTACTCTGCAAGGTTTATACTGATTCTTTATTGAAAATAATGGTATGTTTATTTCTTCTCTTATAGGTATATTTTGCTTTTATGGCAATAATCCAATTAAGAACATAAGCTTGAATTTTGTGCACTACTAAATAGCAGGGCCATAGTATCTCTAATTTCCATGAACATCATATTGTAAGTTTTATGTATTTATGATTTAAATTTATACATCACATTCTGTTTTGAGATTAATTTATACTATGATTTAAATATATGTAACACTTTAATATCTTGCAGTAATGACTCGTTTGGCTATAATAGTACAAAGTGAAAGGCAAAAAAGAATTGGTCTTACATTGACAGTATGGTTGCAGATGTTTACAGTTGCGAGTTGGTTCTTAGTTATGTTGGGTGGTGTCTCTAGCCTATATACTTATAAAGCAATGATTAGATCCTATATTTTAGATTTTTATGCACAATGAGATTATGTGAAAAAACTTGTACATGCTAGTGACAAGACCTGTATTGAACAAGTTAAGATGAATAGAGTTACTTTTTTAAAATTATGTGAGATGTAACACCCCAAACCCGGCCTAGACGTTATGGCTGGATCAGACGTTGTCACATGGTAATGTGTTTGAAAATCGAAACTTTGCTTAAAACAATTTCCGTTTAGAAACTTTTCATTATTACTTATTAATTCTCAAATCGTGTTATTTAATCAGTCGAAAGTTTTCAAAACGATTATTCAATTCGGAAGCTTTTAAAACAATTTGCGTATTTGTGAGTATTTTGTTAAAATGTTTTTCCTTTGAAAACCCGAGTTTTCCTAATACTAGCAATTATAAACCATAATCAATAAAAATCCCAAACTAAAATAAAAATCAATATAGGTCATATTTATAATAAAATACCCAAATAAAATCTAAAATCATAAATAAGTACAAAACAGTGTCAAAGAGGTCGTGTGGCCACCGTTGAGTTCTTCGCCACACCAATCTGCTAAGTCTAAGGATTACTTGTACAGATTAAACCGAAGGGGTGAGTTTACGTAAACTCAGTGTGTAATCCCCATATAAATAAACAGACAATATGTATATGATCACAGTTTGGGCCTAGGCCTTTTCCAATAACAGTATCGATTTCAATTTGGCCTTAGCCCATTTCAGTACAGAATTAGTCATGTAGTTGGGCCTTAGCCCATCAACGTATCAATAGCAGTAACAGATATACAGTCATAAAATCCTACCCAGCTAGCTTCTACACACCATCTCCGTCCAACTCTACACTCTATGTGGGGATATAATCAACCCACCCATCCCTACACTCCAAAAAGTGCCGAATGCGACACTAAATAGTAGTTTGCAGCTGAGCTACCAATAAATTAGGCCGAGGCCTTTCAGTACACTTCCTCCGAACAATATCAATCCCCTATCCCAATACAATGCAACATACAGTAATGACATGCTATATCATGGCAACAGTGCATACAATATCAATTCACTAAATATCATCATGCTCGATAACATGCAAATATATATACATAATAGTCATACAGTCATTTCAGTCAAATAGGGGCCTATGTAGTGCTTACCGACCCTATAGTAGGTTCACAGTCAACTTAGGCGACCCGTGCAACCTTAGCAAATATTTCAGTAAAATGGGCTCACACGTTCATGTGGCTTGCCCGTGTGGGCCCACACACTTGTGTGGCCCATATGGCCTAACTTAGCCTTGGCAGTGTGGATCACACGGCCTGGCCCAGATTCCCACACGCTCGTGTGGGCTCACACACCTGTGTGGCCTACACGGCCCAAACTGGTTGAGCCACTGTGTTGCATACGGCCCACCTGGTCATCATACGACAGTGTCTAATGCTCACGGCCTAGCTTGTCAATCACACACCCGTGTTCGATCACACGGCCTACCACATGGGTGACCACACACCTGTGTGGCGTCGATAGTGAGGTTTTCGGCTTTCGTTAAAACCTCATTTTCTGTACAATCAAGTATACACCTAGTTTCGATTGATGCTAAATTGGTCCCCGAGCACTCTAGAACCTTTTATCGAAGACTAAAAATTCCACGCCCTTAGAATGCCGATGAATGATAATCAGCCCTTTGATTAACACCAAATGACCATGATTATGCACAGCACAACAAAAGAGGTGAACTTGAGTAAAACCATAAAAACAAAAAGGAGAGAGAGATGAAATTTTGGCAAATAGAGGGGGAGAAGAGAACAAAAACCACAACTACCTCGCTATCATCCTCAGTTCTCAATACAACCCTTTTTGTGGCACAATCCAAGCTCACTCGGTGTTTAAACAACCAGTCCATTCCCAGTATCAGATCAAACTCTCCAAAAGGCAGTTCCATCAGATCAGCCAGAAAAATAGCCCTTTGGACCTCTAAAGGAACGTCTCTAAACAACTTATTTACCCTTACTAATTGTCTCAATGGACTCAGTACAGTCATCTCACTTGCAGTGCTCTCAATCAAGATACCCAAGTTCTCGGACACAATACAGGCTATATAGGAGTAAGTGGATCCTATATCTGTCAGTGCAGTATAAGGTACATTATAAATAAAGAACGTACCCGTAATGACATCCAAACCTCTCAGTGACGTGCAGCATAAACTAAAGTCGGTTGCCTCGCCTCAGTATAATCAGGACCTCTACCTAGTGCTTTTTGAACACTGCCCAAACCATTCCCACCTCTAGCCTGACCATAGCCTCTTGGTGTCTGCTGAACTACCCTCGGTAGTGGTGCAATACCCATGCCAGAAGCTCGCATCTGATCAGACCTCCGCAGACACTCTCTAATACGGTGCTCTAATGAGCCGCACCTCAAACAAGCCTTAGTTCTTCTCCAACACTCATCCTGATGGCGTCTACCACAGCCAGTACACGACGGCTGTCTAGTAGCAGCAATAGGAGCCCCAAATCTGATCGACTCATCAACTCTAGCCTTTTTCTTAGGCCTCTGAACTGAACTCGAGGGCTCCGAATCACTTTTGCTTATACCTCTTTCTCGGTTCTACCGCTCAGCGCGTTTCACTTTCTCGGCGATCTTCGCCTTATCAACCAGTGCAGCAAAGTTTTGCTCCCTCTGCGGAGCTATCAAAACCCTTAGATTATCCCTGAGGCCATCCTTAAAGCGAACACATCGCTCATACTTAGTCGCCATTATACTTCACACATAGCGGCTCAGTCTCAAAAATTCAGCCTCATACTCGGCCACCGATTTATCTTTCTGAGTCAGATTTAAAAACTTCCTCTTATGGGCATCCACATAACTAGCCCCATATACTTCCCTTGGAAAGCGGTCTTAAAAAACTCCTAAGTCAATTGATCGGGCTGAGTGCCCTCCTTAACAGTAAACCACTACTGATATACCTCATCACGTAGCAGCAATATAGCACCATTTAATTTCTTCTCGGGGGTGCAGTCCAGATCATCTATAATCCTCTCTGTCACCTCTATCTAGTACTCAGCCATATTAGGGGCAACTCCAGCAATGCCCCTGAAAACCTCAGCTCCATTAGAACGGAGTCTTTTCATAATCGACTCTCGACCTCCAGCTCCAGTATTGGGCCCAGCAACCCTCTCTAAAATCCTCAACATGGCATGAGACAAAGCGTCGTCCTCAGCCACTCAATCATGAGATCCAGTTTCAGTTATAGGTGAAACCGGTGTCTCACTAGTATCCAAATTAGACAGATTGCCAGATGACGAAGACCCAGCTCGAGTACCCCTACGGCCTCTACCATGGCCTCTTGTACCCCGTCCATGAGTACCTCTGATGCTCATTGTCTATTTGTGTTTTATCTATATTAATAGTATTAATTAGTTTATAGTTCCAGTGTTTATTAACAGATATTTTATGAAAACAGTATCAGAAGTGTAAAGTCTGTTTCGTACATCGCAGTGTCAATTAATGTCTATCAGTTTTACTATAGTCTCAGTATATACTACTTATAGCAGTTTCCAAGATATACTATAAAAAAAATAGTTTCAGAAAATTTACTGGATCGGCGCCGGAGACTCAATGGACCACACTTTCAGTAAAAACATTTAAAAATCAGTTCTCAGAAAATCATGTTTTAAAACCTACATCCACAGTCGAGTTTTGTAGCCTGGCTCTGATACCACTAAACGTAACACCCTAAACCCGGCCTGAACGTTATGGCTGAATCAGGCGATGTCACATGATAATGTATTTGAATATCGTAACTTTGCTTAAAACAATTTCTGTTTAGAAACTTTTCATTATTACTTATTAATTTTAAAATCGTGTTATTTAATCAGTCAAAAGTTTTCAAAACGTTTATTCAATGCGGAAGCTTTTAAAACGGTTTGTGTATTTGTGAGTATTTTGTTAAAATGTTTGTTTCCTTTGAAAACCCGAGTTTTCCTAATACTGGCAGTTATAAACCATAACTAATAAAAATCCCAAACTAAAATAAAAATCCATAGAGGCCATATTTACAATAAAATACCCAAATAAAATCTAAAATCATAAATAAGTACGAAACAGTGTCAAAGAGGTCGTGTGGCCACCGTTGAGTCTTCCGCCACACCAATTCGCTAAGTTTGGGGATTACCTATACAGATTAAATCGAAGGGGTAAGTTTACATAAACTCAGTGTATAATCCCCATATATATAAACAAACAGTATGCATATGATCACAATTTGGGCCTAAGCCCTTTCCAGTAATAGTATCGGTTTTAGTTTGGCCTTAGCCCATCTCAGTACAGAATCAGTCATGCAGTTGGGCCTTAGACCATCAACGTATCAATAGCAGTAACAGATATGCAGTCATAAAATCCTACCCAACTAGCCTCTACACACTATCTCCGTCCAACCTTACACTCTATGTGGGGATATAATCAACCCACCCATTCCTACACTCCAAAAAGTGACGAATGCGGCACTAGATAGTAGTTTACAACTGAGTTGCCAGTAAATTAGGCCGAGGCCTTTCAGTACACTTCCTCCGAACAATATCAATCCCCCATCCCAATACAATGCAACATACAGTAATAACATGCTATATCATGGCAATAGTGCATACAATATCAATTCACTAAATAGCATCATGCTCGATAACATGCAAATATATATACACAATAGTCATACGGTTATTTCAGTCAAATAGGGGTTTAGGTAGTACTTATCGACCCTATAGTAGGTTCACAGTCGACTTGGGCGACCCATGCAACCTTAGCAAACATTTTAGTAAAATGGGCTCATACGCCGATATGGCTTGCCTGTGTGTGCCCACACGCCCGTGTGGCTCATATGGCCCAAGTTAGCCTTGGCCTTGTGGATTACACGGCCTGGCCTAGATTTTCATACGCTCGTGTAGTTTACCCATATGGGCTCATACGCCCGTGTGGCCTACACGTTCCAAATTGGTTGAGCTCGTGTATTGCACACGACCCACCTGGCCATCACACATTCGTGTCTGGTGCGTACGGCCTGGCTCGTCAATTACACGCCCCTGTTCGATCACACAACCTAACACCCGTGTGGCATCGATAGTGAGGTTTTCGGCTTTTGCTGAAACATCATATTCTGTGCAATCGAGTATACACCTGGTTTTGATTGATGCTAAACCGGTTCTCGAGCATTCCAAAGCCTTCTATCGAAGAACGAAAATTCTACACCTTTAGAACACCGATGAATGATAATCAACCCTTCGATTAACACCGAACAAACAGGATTACGCGCAACACAACAAAAGAGGTGAACTTGAGTAAAACCACAAAAAAAAGGGAGGGAGAGAGAATTTCGGAAAATAGAGGAGGAGAAAATAGAGTTTGCAAAAAGAGAAAACTGACAGAATAATTCTGATAACCCCCTGTTCCAACTCCCCTTACTTTTCTCCATCCAACACCCCACTACTCAGAGTCCAACCACAGTACAACTCTAGCAGAGAACTGGTAAAAAAAATACTATCTTTTACCAACACAAAGAATCAAACATAGGATCTCCAACACTCCAACACTCCACTTAACCACTAGACCAGCAGACCTATTCTGATATAAAATTACCAGTAATTTAATATAAGCCTGTCAACTAGTAGTTAAGGCTTAATTCAAGAAAAAGCCAACATTTGCCATAACTAGGCCTTGAGCTAAGAATCTCTCACACACACCCAGAACACTTAACCACTGAAGTAGATACACTGTTGTGTTAATTATTCGTAAAAACAGAAACGTAAAATTTAGGGCGTTACATGAGATGTTACAAACTTTAGGAGGATTGAACTCGTAAAAAAAATGCTTGTTGATGAGCAAGTGGCAATGTTCTTGTATATCATTTCTCATCACCTTAAAACCGAGTTATCAAACATCACTTTAATAGGTTAAGAAGATGTTTTAAATGTTGTCATACACTTACAAGATGTGTTATTTAAGAAGGCAGAGCCAATTAGATCTAATTCTACAAATCCAATATGGAAATCGTTCAAGGTATTAGAGTGGGTTTCAGATATAACTTGTACATAATTCACTTGATTATGATTTAAATATAGTATCCTAACTCGAGATTTTTAAACTATTTTTGTATAATTACTTAGGTGCCTTGGATGGAACTCACATCAAGATTAGAGTTCCAAAAGTTGATAAACCCAGGTGTCGTATGTGAAAAGGTGACATAGCAACAAATATGTTAGGTTTTGTACACCTGATATGCAATTTGTTTATGTTCTTCCTGGTTGGGATGATTCCATTGCTGATGAAGGAGTTTTTTGAGATGCCATTAGTAGGAGACATGAATTAAAAGTTTCTCATGATAAAGTGTATAATTGGAGGAATTTGAATTAATTTTTAAGATCATATTTTTTGGGAAAAGTTATTGAAGATAAATAGTTTTCTTTATAGGTTGTTATTATCTAGTTGATGCTGGTTATACAAATTGTGAGAACTTTCTTACTCCTTTTAGGGGACAAAGATATTATTTGAATTAATGGCACCAGGGTCACCAACCAAATACTCCAGAAGAATTTTTCAATATGAAACATGCTTCAATGTGCAATGTTATTGAAAGATGCTTTGGGTTATTAAAATTTAGATGGGGAATACTTAGGAGCTCATCATTTTATCCTATGAGGGTGCACAATAAAATCTTTATTACATGTTGTTTGCTCCATAATTTTATTCGAACCTATATGAGCCTTGATCCTATTGAAATGAAGTTGGGAAAAGGATTACCTAGTAATGTGATATAGGACGATGAACCGAATATCATAAATATTTATCCATTGGATGCATGTGCAACTTGGAGGATGAAAGTAGCTAATCAAATGTTCTATGAATGACAAGCATCTAGAAATTAGTTAGGTTTATTAAAACATAGTAAAAGATTAATTTGTTTATGTTATTTCATGTATCTAGTTTATGAAACTTTGGTGTTGCTTGTATTGTCTTTATATATTGTACTGGACATGTTGAATTACAGCTTTAATTAAATTGATGTATGAACATTATGTTTAGATGTAAAATATAATTCTCAAGTTATTTATTACTTCTAATATTTTTTTTAGTTTAGAGGATAATTAAATTATTTGTTTCGCTAATGATATTCTAGCACATTAAATATACATTACAGTTTAAAAATTATAAAGTAGACTATATATTAATTTTCTAATATTATTTATTATTATTTTTATTAATTCATATTTTAATAATAATTATATTAAGAATATTATTAAATTATATTTAATAATAATCTTATTAAAATTTAATAAAAATAAAAATAACAATAATCATCTACTTCAAATTTTTTTGCTAAGAGTACTATAGTCATTTCGACTTTTTTCATATGTTAGTATAACCTCTATTCCATTCAACTAAATACAATAATATTATTACAATTCTATTTCATTTCATTTGGCTAAATAATTGAATTATTTATTATAACTCTATTTTATTTCAATAAACCGGTAATATTCATGGTTACGCTCCATTTCTTTCCTAATTCAAACACACCCACCATTTTCAGGGTGTTTAAAAAGGAAATTAAAAAAAGAAAAGCAACCTAAAAAATTTGAAGCATTTATTTCAGCATTTAAGGCTTGATTTGGTCTGACATTAACTTTTTTTTCTTTTTATTGTATACATTTGATCATATGATTTTAGAAAAGAGAAATGATGATAATAGAATTCATGTTATTTATGTAATAGCTGAGTGTCTAAACTATTATTTCAATTAAGTCTTAACATATAATATATATTATTTTATAATGTATATCATATATATATATATTATATCATAGTGTGAACATAAAAATATTTTAATTTCTTTTAAAAACATAATATTAATAGTTTTAATAAATTGGAATTATCCATTTACAAACAATAAATGGATTGTCTGTATCTTACGAAATAAATCCATATCTTAAATTTTGTAATTACCATAAATGTAACAAATTACTTTTTAAATCTTGGGAAGAAACAAATTTAAAATAAAAATTCTAAAAACAACTAACACCGACTATTAATAAATAAATTTCCAATATTCAATTAATATATTTGGAAATGATATCACAAAATTACAAAAGAAAAATCTAATAAAATCATAAAAATTAAGATGTTTTTAAATTTATTCATAAATAAAAAAGATAACCTTCCATTAATTAGTACATAAAATTAATTATATTATAACAATTTTATTTTCTTATAACAATTTTATTTTCTTTCTCACACTTAAAAAAAATCTAATAAATAATAAAAACCTACCAAATATAAATATGTATAAGCTTATTACATTCTCCCCATCTTTTTCTCCCTTGTTCTTTTTGATGATATAAAAATTACTGCAAACACTGCACAAAAATCTCTCCTCCGTCATCTTTTGTAAGTTGGTTTTTTCAGTAAAACCCTTTGTAAATTTTCATATCTTTACGTTCTTTTCAATGTTATTTTCTTTCTTTTTGTGCTTTAAATTTTTTGTTTTTTTCCTTTTCTCCAGCTTTTGCATTGAAAACAGTTCATGGAAGAGAAAACAGTGGCTCTCTCTCCCGACTCTGCTGCTAATGCTAATCACCAAACCCAAAACAAGTCATCAATGGATCCACCGGAAGTTCAAGCTAATGTTTTAGGGTCCGGGGAAGGGTCGGGTTGGACTGCAACCAGTAAAGAAATCGTTAACAAGAGAGGAAGGGGGAGGCCAAGGAAGTACGAGCATGGTATTCCAATCATTAATGGCTCATTGGAAGCTTTCCCACTACCAACAGCGGCCTATTGTTCGACAAAAAGACCTCGGGGACGGCCTAAGGGTACTGGCAAGTTTCAGGGTTTGGCTTCTTTTGGTGAGTTGTTGTTGGTATAAGAATGATATAGTTAAGTTTTAGTTAATGCAAGACTTTGTAATTACGTATCTTTTTATCATTATTTTGCTTTTATAGCTTTTTGTTTTTGTAACGTTAGATTCATGTTTGGCATGTTATAAAAGCTTATGATTTTACAATATTGCTGTATTTTTTTCATGGATACTTGAACTTGTTTCATTAAGGTGAATATATGGACACTGCTGGAGGAAGCTTTACACCTCATGTACTGCCAGTGTACAAAGGAGAGGTAGTTGTTATATAGAATAAAGGAAGTTAGTTTCTGAGTTTTTAGTTAATATGCCCTTCAAGAAGTTGTTCTAAATTCTCTGTTGCTGAAGCAGGATCTTGTTAATACAATAGTATCATTTTGTGGAAGGGCTTCTCGTTCAGTTTGTGTTCTTACTGCTAGTGGTGCTGTCTCTAGTGTCACCCTATGTGCGCCTGGTTCTTCTGTTGGTACTTTGACATATGAGGTGTAGTCGATTTGATCTTTCACAAATTTTATTACATTTCATGCTATATGCATTCATGCATATATTTATACATAATCCAAAGCAAGAATTTGCTGTTTCTGAACTGGCATTCAACAAGAAGGGCTGAAACAGAACACTAAATTTTACTTACTAATGCAGGGACGCTTTGAAATTCTTACTCTCAGTGGTTCCTCTGTTGTGTCCGGTGAACCGGGGACTCGTCAGAGAACCGGTCTTTTGAGTGTTTCATTGGCTAATCCTCATGGACGAGTTTTTGGTGGAAGTGTTGAAGGTCCACTGATTGCAGCTGGCCCTGGACCTATCCAAGTATGACCCTTTAGTTCTCTCAACCTCAATGTTTACCCGAGTCTTATCGATATATAGATATAGATATTCGTGACAGCACTGTTCTTCATTCACTTGATCATGAATTATCACGTAATTAGATTTACTTCATTAAGTTTACTTGTAGGTTGAGTTTGTTGGTTTAGCTTAAAAATGGTGATTGCAGCACTATATCGATCTTCTGGTTGTACTCATTTGGTGTTCTCTTTGTGTTTATCAGCTAATTGTTGCCAGTTTCAAGCAGAACATCGGTCGGGAAATCCGAAGGAAGTATTGTGGAGGAACTTCAGCATCAGCCAACATTTTTGCCAGTTCAGAAATGGTGAATGCTCCCATTAATCAAGTTTCTGCAACGGCAGAAGACCATGAGAAGTGTACTTCACCACCCCCAGTAGCAGTTATTATGAAAGCAGATTGCCTGAAATCCAATACCATTGTAGCTGAAATCAATAACATCAACCCCACTTCACTACAAAGTATTGATCCAAACAACTTACAGAAAACAGAGAATTTGATAGCTGAAAACCATGACTTTAGCTCTGAAAAAATGGCAGGTTCAAACAACTTGCAGACCTCACCAGTCCAACAGCCCTTATCTGATGAAATGATGATTGATAACTCCGGACACTAAAGATGTCTGTGAGATGCGTGCAAAGGAGTATGATTAGTGACATACACAGGCCTTTTTTCCATGGACTATGGTTCTTAATAAACTAAATTTGGGAAGTATATTGTTGTTGTTTAAGTAGCATGTAGTTTTATTTAGATTAACCCACAGGCTGAGGCTTATTTAGTAATGAGCTGAGATTAAACATCTGGTTCCTTATCATCCCAACTTTCATCGACTGTCTCATGTTGTATCTCTTATGTTCATTGGATAAAAGAAGGGATAATTTTGTGTTGTTGAATATTTGATCTACTAGCAATTTCTCATTTCATCATCAATATATAACGTGATGTTTACAGTTGTTACGGCCCTACTTGATGGGCAACAGTTTTAGCTGTCATTGGAGGATCTGTAGGTGGTAACCTTATGCCATTGACAATAGCAAATGGAAAGCTTGCGGAATTGGGGTATGGAGGTGGGTTTATTTATTTATTTGCTTTGAAAATCCAGTGATTGCTTTTTCGTTAATTTTGTATGACTAAACTATGAGATTTATCTGTCCTTTATGAATACAATAGTCTATTATTTCTTATCAAATGAAAACGATAAGGAAATAAATGAAAGTAAATTCTTCTTTCTTATCAAACATAAACAAGGTGCTAGTCGTTGATTAGTTTAGTCTTTTCATTTTATTAAAATCAAATTTTGTTTGTCCATTAAATCCCTTTGATATTTTCTGAAATAATACGTAATTTTCATTGGCTAATCCTCATGGACGAGTTTTTGGTGGACGAGTTTGAAGCATGGTGGGTGCTCAGCCTCGAAGACATACAAGGCGCTGGATTACCAGTTGGGGAGTGGAGGACCGATGTTGGAACATAATATGGAAATTTTCAGTGCTACGAGTGAGGCAATTCCTTCGGCTTGCTTTTCAGGATAGTATTTTGACTAACTTAGAGCGAGTTTGTGGCACTTGCACACTAGTGACCGTTGTCCAAGGTGTGGTCTTGAAGTTGTTTGAATTTGTTGAGTGATGTTATGAGTATTTCATAAACAGTATTGCTGTTAAAGTCTGCTATGAATACTAGAGTTGTTAGCTTTGTCAGTTAGTTGTTAAGAAACAATTATGGGCTGCATGTATTAAATATGTTAGTGAACCTCTCTCTTATTCAATGAAGAAAGAAAGAAGTTGTTTCTGCTAAGTTCATTCTATACTTCAACATGGTATCAAGAGCTAAGGAGTTTTTAGTGTAATTTTTTTCTCTCCTTCGTTGGTTTCATGGCTACTGATCCTGTGCCTGGGGTTGATACGTCTTGCCACTCTGTTGATTCTAGGGAAGTCGTTCCTTCACAAGGTTCAGGCAGTATTGCGTTGCACACGATCCACTCTTTCTCCAAGCATGACACTATCAAACTTACTGAGACTAATTTTCTCCTTTGGAAAAATCAACTTTTACTCATTCTTGAAGGTTATGACCTTGAAGGTTTTGTACAAGGTACTATTCCGGTTCCTTCTCCTCTTATTACTGGAGTCGATGGTCACTTAGTCGATAATCCGCTATTTTTTTCTCATAAGAAACAAGACAAATTTCTTGCTTCCTGGCTACTGTCCACAATTTCAGATGATGTTCTAGTTCATCTTACAACAGCCAAAACTAGTTTTGATATTTGGTCAACCATTGAAAAGCGTTTTGGAGTAAAGTTTAGGGTCTGTTTGATTGTCAGTAAAATGTTTTCCGTAAAATGATTTCTGGAAAATGTTTTACTTTTTTGTAAAATGATTTACTGGAAAATATTTTCTGGTGTTTGATTGAATCTGTGTAAAATATTTTCTGCTGGCAGATTTCCTGAAAATATTTTTCGGAAAAGTTGTTTTTACATATATTAATATATATTAATAATTTTTTATATTTTAAATTGTTTTTACATATATTGCAATGATTTATTTATAATAATACTCAATTATTAAGCTACAATATTAATCGTTATAAATTGAAAAAAACTAATATCAAATAAATTATTTGTAATTGTGTTAAAAAAACAAGTTACTGGAAAATCGATAAACAGAAGCAGTTTTCTATCGAAAATGAAGGAAGGAATGAAGGAGGCGATAGAGAGGAGAGCACGGAAAATGTCTTACGGAAATTGAAAGGGTAAGACATTTTCCCTAAAATGTAACACATTTTCCCTTGTTTTGGAGTTCATTTTCCAAATGAAAAATGTTTTCTGCCAATCAAACGCTGGAAAAGTTGGAAATGATTTTCCGGAAAATCAATTCCGTCAATCAAACAGACCCTTAGTATCAAGATTTTAAGAATGCGACATGATTTGTATTCTCTCAAGAAAGCAAATCTCACAGTTAAAGAATATCTGTCAAAGGTAAAACGACTGAGTGACAATCTCGTTACTGCTGGGAGTACAGTTACTGAGCAAGAGCAAGTCAGCATTATCATGGCTGGACTCTCGTTAAAGTTTGAGTCTATTCGCGTGATCGCTTTAACCACTCCTATGTCTCTAGATCTATTGTCTGAAATGCTTCTTGATTGTGAGGCGCAACAGTTGGACTTGTTAACTAAGGTTCCTATGCAGGCTAATGTGACTTCCTACTCCAAGAATCCTCATCATTCGAAGAACACTAATGATTCCAATAGTTATTCTCAAGAGTTCAGACAGGGACACAGAGGACATGGTAGAAGCTGGTCTCGTGGTAGATATAGTGGCAATGGTAGGGGGTGGTCGCGTTCCAGACCACAGTGTCAACTATGTGGAAAACTTGGACATGTGGTTCAATCCTGTTATCACCGATTTGATGAAAACTTTTCTGGTGTAGATTCCAACGACTCAAAAACGGTCAACTATCATCATTATGAACAGAAGTCCTCGTGTCACTTTTGCAGCTCACATTCACAACTCTCTACTTTCTCTGTTTCATAGCCTTCTCGATCTCCTTCTTTAGGTTCCTTAGTTCAAGCTTGGTATCCTGATTCTAGAGCCACAAATCACATCATTCCTGATATGACTAATCTCTTAACTGCCTCTCCTTACATAGGTACGGATCAGGTTTCTATGGGAAATGGTGAGTATGTTTCTATAGCACATGTAGGCTCTTCTTCTATGTTGTCTGCCTCTACCGATTTAATGTCTTTCAAGCTAGTTCTTCCAAGTTCACTGCTGCTCTGCGACTTAACCCCGTGTCTATGTGCCATGCTCAGCTCTTTTTAGACCCCTTGCTGTGGTATAACAGGCTCGGTCATTTGTGTAACAACATCCTTGCACGAGTATTGAGTACTTGTAATGTTTCTTTCAAGCATAATTGTTTGCCTAATGTATGTTCAGCTTGTCAGTTACGCAAATCTCATAAACTTCCTTTCAGTACCTCAAAAATAGTGTATTATTTGCCATTTGAACTTGTTGTATCTAACGTTTGGGGATTAGCCCATGTTAAATCCAATGGATTCTCTTACTATGTGTCTTTTGTAGATATGCAAAGCTGATATACTTGGTTGTACTTTATAAAGGCTAAATCTGAAGTGTTAAATTGCTTTCTTCCTTTTCAACAAATGATTCGAGTGTAATTTAGGTTCTCTATAAAAATGTTTCAGACCGATTGGGGGTGAATATCGTTTACTGTCCACTAACCTGTTCAAACTTGGCATTCAATGTAATACCCCCTACCCGTATTCATTGCCGGAATAGGGTACAAGGTATTACCGGAGTTTACAAATAAATAATTTTTTTTCTTTTTTTTTAGGAAAACTCAATATAATCCCTTTACAGATATCTAACCTTCCCTGCAATATTATATCGAGACCAATCCAAATCAACCAATCCAATTCAACATATTTTCAAGATAGATTCATGCATTTTTATAAGATAACCTCATCACATAACTAAACCATGATTTGTTAGCCATACCATTGGCTGACCTTACATTCATTTCATAGAATCATTTACTTTATTAGCTTATACATGCCATTGATTTCCAAAATAAAGTTTCTTTATATACCGAAGTCCTGAGGTTGATAGTGTGATGTGTTTCCAACCAAATCCAACCTCCGAGCTCTTAACATTACAAAACAGGAAGGAAATGGGGTAAGCACTTTGTGCTTAGTAAGCTCGTGTAACAAGAATTATACTTACCTAATATTTTCAATACAATACAATAAACATTCCTATATCCATTCAATGCATCATTACCCTAATATGCACAAACTCAACATTCAAGTTAGTACAATAATTTCCATGTACCAATAATATATACCATGATTGATGATTGATGTGTTCATCCAATACCATGATTTCCATTTCCTTGTTATTTTTCCATATTTATCCCGTTGAATTTATCAGAATTTTGATGGATTTTTAGAGGTACACTTTTAGTGTACAATTCCGGATCCGTAAATTCATATTCATGTGCGCACATATCCATTTCAGAGAGCACACTCCCGCGAACCTCAACCTTGCAGCGGGATTACCAGTCCAGGCTAAATCCCCTGCAATATAAACTCATAGAGTATTGTCGGGATTACCAGTCCAGGCTAAATCCCCTGCAACGACAATTACTCTAATGAGCTTGCATCTGAATTACCAGTCCAGGCTAAATTCAGACCCTAATTCGGATTACCCGTCCGGGCTAAATCCATTTTACACATATTCTTCGGGAGGGCTATATCAGGATAGGATTACCCGTCCGGGCTAGATCCTTTTTACCGTCAATTCCTTTTCAGAGATCCATCGAATTTTTCTTTCATTCAACTGGGATTTCTTCCCATTTTATCAAATATATCAATGTTTCATCAATTTTCATATAATGAACATTCAAATCATATTCATACAAAAAAATGCATTTCAAGCATTTAAGAATATAATTCAAGTTACATGAACTTACCTTGATACTTGTTTGTAAACAAAAAATCTACTAATCCCGAACTTTTTCCTTTCCTTGATCTAGCTTCGTATTTGAATATTCTGGATCTAAATAAATAAATTTAATTATCAATTTAATACATTTCATGTTCATATGCAACATTCTCTATAATTCAACTATTATTTATAGTTCATTCAAAGTTGTCTACTTAAGTCATAGTCACTAAATTATTTTTATCTTGAGCTACAGAACTCCAAATTAGGATCTGATAATTTTCCATGAAACTAGACTCACATATATTCTTACCATAAAATTTTTATAATTTTTGGTTTAGCCAATCAGTACAGTTTATTCTTTAAAGTCACCCCTATTCTGCTGTTGACAGTTCTAACCCTTCTTCACTAAAAATTAATTATATCTTCATACAGAATTCAAATGATGTTCTCGTTTGTTTCTCTTAAAAATAGACTCATTAAGGATTATAGACATATAAATTTAAGCCCCTAATTGTTTTTATTCAATTTTTTTTATGATTTTACAAAGTCAGAACAGGGGAACCCTAATTCATTCTGACCTTGTCTCACAAAATTAATTATATCTCAAAATTTACAAATCCACTGCTTACACTATTTTTTCTATGAAAAACTAGACTTAATAAGCTTTAATTTCATATTTTTTAATCTTCTAATTAAATTTCTACAATTTATGGTGATTTTTCAAAGTTAGTCTACTGCTGTTGTCCAAACTATTTTTGTGCAAGCTGTTTATTACCATTTTCCCCTAAGCTTTTAATAAATGATAATTTCGTCCCTACTCAATTAGCCTCTCAATTGAACTGATTTTTCTCAATTAATATTTTATTCTATCACCTTAAACTATTTTACAACCTTTAGGAATCAGAATTTCAGCAATAGACTTGAATTCCAAGCATTTTCACAATTAGGTCCTAAAAATCAATTTCTATTGAAATTACCTAATAAAATCATCTCATAAACAAATTAAAGCTTTAATTTCATTCTATTTCATCATAAACTTACAGAACTCAATCATGGTGACTTTCAATTTCATCCATGAAATCAAAAACTAATGAATTTAATAGTAGGACCTAGTTGCAAAAGTCTTAGAAACACAAAAATTACAAGAAAAAGGCAAGGATTAACTCACTTGGTGCAAAAATTATGAAATACCAGCTTAGAGAACCCTCCTATGGTGTTTTTAGCTGCTGGAATTGAAGAGAAATGAAGAGAAATCTAGATATTTCCTATTTAGTCCTAGCTTTATTTAGTTAATTTTGCAATATTCCAATTTTACCCTTAATTTATCAATTTTTCTGCTGATTTCATACCCTTGCCGTCCAGACCAAATAACTTTTGGGTCTAATTCCTTTTAAATCCTTTCTCATTAGACTCTTAAACTATTTAATCATTCTAGCAACTTTTACACCTATTACAATTTAGTCCTTTTCATTTAATTGACTACCTAAACATTAAAATTTCCTAACGAAATTTTACTACCACATTAATAACATTTCATAAATATTTATATAATTATTTTCGACTCGGTTTTAAGAGATAGAAGTCTCGATACCTTGTTTTTACCCACTTTCTTCAATAATTTCTTTTTCTAACTAACCACTAAATCGGTAAAATTTTTCTATCAATATTTTCATACGATTTTCCTATCATATCAATTTTCATGCAAAAATATTGAAATAAATTTCTCTTTAAATCGGATTTGTGGTTACGAAACCACTGTTCCGATAACCTTGAATTTAGGCCATTACAACTCTCCCCCCTTTTAGGATTTTCGTCCTCGAAAATCTTACCAGTAAAGAGGTCTGGATATTGTTTCCTCATTGCCTCCTCCGGTTCCCATGTCGCTTCCTTAATCCCGTGCTTTTGCCACAATACTTTCACCAAATTTATCTTTTTATTTCTAAGCTCTTTTGTTTCCCGTGCCAATATCTTGACCGGTTCTTCACTGTAAGTCATATCCGGCTGAATCTCTACTTCTGTCGGAGAAATAACATGTGAAGGATCTGATCGATATCGTCGTAACATAGATACATGAAAAACATTATGGATTCTATCAAGTTCCGGTGGTAATGCCAATCGGTAGGCGACCGGTCCAATTATTTCTATGATTTCATATGGCTCGATAAATCTTGGACTCAGTTTACCCTTTCGACCAAATCGGAGGACTTTCTTCCAATGAGACACTTTCAGGAATACCTTGTCACCGACTTGAAATTCAATCTCTTTTCGTTTAAGGTCGGCATATGATTTTTGACGATCGGAAGCTGCTTTTAGACTATCTCGAATAACCTTTATTTTTTCTTCTGTTTCCCAGATCAAATCAACCCCATGCATCTTCCTTTCACTAAGCTCTGTCCAATATAACGGTGTTCTACATTTTCTACCATACAAAGCTTCATACGGAGCCATTTTAATACTCGACTGATAACTATTGTTGTAAGCAAATTCAATCAAAGGTAAATACCTCTCCCAATTACCTTCAAACTCTAGTATACAACATCGGAGCATATCTTCCAATACTTGAATTACACGCTCAAATTGACCATCTGTCTGAGGATGAAATGCAGTGTTGAAATACAACTGAGTACCCAAGGCTTCTTGCAAATTGTCCCAGAAACGAGACGTAAATCAAGGATCTCTCTCTGATATAATGGAGACAGGCACTCTATGTAGCCTGACAATCTCAGATATGTACAGTTCAGCTAGTTTATCTAAAGAATAATCCATACGTACCGGAATAAAGTGACCTGACTTTGTTAATCGGTCAACAATCACCCAAATAGCATCTTTTTTCCTCGGAGACAAAGATAACTCTGATGCAAAATCCATAGTGATTCTTTCCCATTTCCATTCTGGTATAGTAATTGGCTGAAGTAACCCCGAAGGTATCTGATGTTCAGCTTTAACTTGATGACATATTAAACACCTTGATACAAACTCAGAGATATCACGTTTCATTCCCGACTACCAGTACATCTTTTTCAGATCATTATACATTTTATTACTCCCCGTATGTACAGACATAATACCGCTGTGAGCCTCGCGTAGAATCTTCTGTATGAGCTCTGAATTCTGAGGTACACATACCCTACCTCTGAATAATAAACAACCATCAGAACCAATCTGAAATTCAGAATCATTACCTGACTCACACTGTGCCCGTTTAACTTGTAACTTATCATCATTCTTCTAAGCTTCACATATTTGCTGTAAAAATATTGATTTAGCTCTTAATTCTGCTAGGATTGAACCATCATTAGTCAATGATAACCGGGTATTCATAGCTCGTAAAGCAAACAGAGATTTTCGGCTCAAAGCATCAGCTACAACATTAGCTTTACCCAGATGGTAATCAATAATCAAATCATAGTCTTTTATCAGTTCAAGCCACCTGCTCTGTCTCAAATTCAAATCTTTCTGTGTCATCAAATATTTCAAGCTTTTATGATCAGTATAAATATGGCATTTCTCACCGTACAAGTCATGCGGCCATATTTTCAGTGCAAATACAATAGCAGCTAATTCAAGATCATGTACTGGGTAATTTCTTTCATGTGGTTTAAGTTGTCTTGAAGCATAGGCTATTACTTTATCATCTTACATCAAAACACAACCTAAACCATTTAATGAGGCATCACTATAAATAAAAAATTCCTTACCCGGTTCAGGCTGCACTAATACAGGTGCTTTCGTTAATAGGTCTTTCAATCGGTTGAAACTTTGTTGACATTCATCAGTCCACTTAAACTTTACATCTTTCTGCAATAATCAAGTCATTGGAGAAGCTATCATAGAGAATCCCTGTACAAATCTCCGATAATAACCAGCTAAACCCAAGAAACTTCTAACTTCAGATACATTCTTTGGTGGATTCCAATTAACAATAGCTGAGATTTTATTTGGATCTACCCTGATACCTTCGGCAGATACAATATGTCCTAGAAAACTCACTTCTCGAAGCCAAAATTTACATTTACTGAATTTAGCATATAACTGCTTCTCTCGCAGAATTTGCAACACAATTCTTAAATGTTCTGCATGTTCTTCTTCATCTCGAGAATAAACCAAAATATCATCAATGAATACTACCACAAATCTGTCTAAATACGGCCTGAATATCTGATTCATTAAATCCATGAATACTGCAGGTGCATTAGTTAGCTTAAACGGCATAACTAGAAACTCATAATGCCTGTACCTAGTTCTAAAGGCTATTTTTGGTACATCTAACTCTTTTACCTGTAACTGATAATAACCTGATCGAAGATCAATCTTTGAAAACACAGTAGCACCTTTCAGCTAATCAAATAAATCATCAATACGGGGTAACGGGTACTTATTCTTTATGGTTACTTTATTAAGTTGCCGATAGTCGATACACAATCTCAAAGACCCATCTTCCTTTTTCACAAATAGAACCAGAGCACCCCAAGGTGAATGACTGGGTCGAATAAAACCTCTATCAACAAGCTCTTGCAACTGTGTCTTTAACTCTTTTAATTTTGTAGGAGCCATCCGATACGGAGCTATAGAAATCGGAGTAGTTCCTGGAATCAAATCTATAGAAAATTCCACTTCTCTTTCTGGTGGCAATCCTGGTAATTCCTCTGGAAACACATCGGAAAATTCACATACCACTAGAACCGCCTGTATTTTTGACTTAGATACTTTGGTGTCAAGTACATAAGCCAAGTAAGCATCATACCCTTTTTTGACATACCTCTGTGCTGCCATTACTGAAATCATATCAGATAACCCCTCTGTCTGATCAGATTTAACCCAGAGCAACTCACCATTCTGACATTTTAACACAATATATTTTTTTCTACAATTTACTACCGCATCATGCTGGGTTAACCAATCTATGCCCAATATCACGTCAAATTCATCAAATGGCAGTAACATCAAATCAGCCGGGAAACAATAACCTCTTACCATTAGTGGACAATTTTTATAAATTTTATCCACCAACACAGACTGGCTTAGGAGGTTCGAGACTTTAACCACAAATTCAGTAGGTTCAACAGATAAATTTTTAATAATTGCAAGTTTAATACATATATATGAATGCGTAGAACCCGGATCAATCAATGCAGTAATATCAGTATCAAGTAAAGAAAATGTACCAGTAATAACATCGGGTGCTGAGGCATCTTCTCTGGCACAATGGCATATGTCCTAGCAGGTGCTCGTGCCTCAGGCCTACCTGCAGTATCTTTTGTTTCTCCTCGACTACCATTGACATTACTGAATGGTCGAGGTGGTCTACCTCTCGAAACTGGATTACTCAGCTTTGATATCTGTTCAGCTTCTTTTTCACCCCTTTCTGGACAATCTCTGAGGAAATGGTCAAAAGAACCACATCGGTAACAAGCCCCACTCTTTAATTGACATTCACTAAAATGAGCTTTATTACAGTACTGGCATCTCGGTTTAGGAGTGCCAACACTGCCAACACTGGTCACTGATGGAGTAGAAGGCCTTGGATTAGTGCGTTGAGAACCTCGCTCTCTGCCCGAATACCCAATGGCTGAAGTAGAACGATCCTGATACTTCTTCAATTTCTTTGAAGCAGAAAACTGGGATTTTCCCATCGGTCTTTTACTAAAAATTCGAGCTTCCATCTCATTCTGTTTCTTTTCTTTGCTCAATTCTTCTGCTTTATAAGCTCTCTCTGCCAATGTAGCAAACTCTCGAATTTCAAGAATTCTGATCAGTAGCTTAATGTCTTCATTCAACCCTTCTTCAAATCGTTTGCACATTTTAGCTTCTGACTGTACCCATTCTCGAGCATATTTACTCAATCGAACAAATTCTCTTTCATACTCAGATACAGATCTGTTACCCTGTTTCAGCTCAAGAAATTCTTTTCTCTTCTGATTGAGAAACCTCTGGCTAATATATTTCTTTCTGAACTCGGTCTGAAAGAATTCCCATGTAATTTCTTCTTTCGGAACAACTGAAGCTTTAGTATTCCACCAATGGTAAGTTGTGTCTTTTAGCAGTGAGACGGTACATTT
Source organism: Gossypium hirsutum (assembly GCF_007990345.1). Lineage (NCBI taxonomy): Eukaryota > Viridiplantae > Streptophyta > Magnoliopsida > Malvales > Malvaceae > Gossypium > Gossypium hirsutum. The sequence goes on from NC_053430.1 coordinate 19,673,687, forward strand.
CAGACATTCTTCTGGTGCACAAGATAATTCCTCCAAAACCCGGGTAGTGTTTTCTAACCAGAATTCAGCCCGTTCGGAATCATCATCAACTGCTACTCGAAATTCTTCGGCCTCATATTTTCGAATTTTATCTACTGGAGCTTTCCCTTTTCTAACAGATTCAGTACCTGTACCCTGTGGGATCTTAGGAACAGGTAGAGGAGTAGGAGGGGGAGCTTGAACTTGCTGCACTACAGGGTTAGTTCTTAAGTATTGATTGAACCATTCATTCATCATTTGAAAGAAGGCTATTTTTGCCTCATCCCCTCGACCTTCTGTCTCGGGCCTTCTACTGCTAGTTTCTTCTCTTTGTACTGAAGCCGGAGCATGACTCCCAGCTTCCTCAGATTGAGCTCGGTCGGATGACATTACTATAAGAAAAATATATTTTAAATGGTCAGGAGATATCACACTATCAATAATAATTTAAATGGTATGTATAGCTAATCCTGTATCTGCTACATCGGTCCTAGAACCGGCTAAACCGTAGCTCTGATACCAATAAATGTAATACCCCCTACCCGTATTCATTGCCGGAATAGGGTACGAGGTATTACCGGAGTTTACAAATAAATAAATTTTTTTTTTTAGGAAAACTCAATATAATCCATTTACAGATATCTAACCTTCCCTGCAATACTATATCGAGACCAATCCAAATCAACCAAACCAATTCAACATATTTTCAAGATAGATTCATGCATTTTTATAAGATAACCTCATCACATAACTAAACCAAGATTTGTTAGCCATACCATTGGCTGACCTTACATTCATTTTATAGAATCATTTACTTTATTAGCTTATACATGCCATTGATTTCCAAAATAAAGTTTCTTTATATACCCAAGTCCTTAGGTTGATAGTGTGACGTGTCTCCGACCAAATCCAACCTCCGAGCTCTTAACATTACAAAACAGGAAGGAAACGGGGTAAGCACTTTGTGCTTAGTAAGCTCGTGTAACAAGAATTATACTTACCTAATATTTTCAATACAATACAATAAACATTCCTATATCCATTCAATGCATCATTACCCTAATATGCACAAACTCAATGTAATATCCCGAATTAGGGCCTAATCGGAATAATGGTTTCGTGACCACAAATCCGAGATAGAAATAATTATTTTATAATTATTTTGATGATTATGATATGATTGCATGATTGTGTGAAAATTTCGTGATGAAATTCTATGCCTAAAGTGCTTAAATTGAAAGTAGGGACTAAATCGAATAAGTTGCAAAACTTGCATTCTAGAAGTTTTTAGTATGAAATTGTTTTGGAATATTAATGAGGAGGTCTTAAATAGAAATTTGACCAATTTTAAGTTCATGGACAAAATTAGGACATGGAAGGAGTTTTTGGAAAGTTTAGTAGTAAGGGTATTTTGGTCATTTAGTTATTAAAATGAATTAAAAACAAAATTAAAAGCCAATTTTTGTCCATCTTCTTCATTAGGCCGAAATTTCAAGGGTTCTCCATAGCTAGGGTTTGTTTCAAGCTTCCAAGCTCCATAATCAAGAAAGACGTGGAATCGACCTCAATCGAGGAAAAGAAAAGATTGTGGACTAAATTGCAAAATCTTTGTATTTTGGTACCAAGGTAAGTTCATGTGTAAATAATGTAGCATAATTGTTATTTTTAAGTTATTGATATTAATTATGTGTTATGCTGAATTTCATTATGAAATGTATGCTTTGTGGTTAATTTCAAATAATATGTAAATTATGTGAGCTACTTGTTAAATATAATTGTTACCGAGTATTGGTTTCGGCATTCTACGGAAGACGGCAAGGATAAGTGTTCGAGAAAAATCTCGTTTGAACCTTAGGAATAGATTAGGATACAAGTGACATGTCACTAGGATGGTTGAGCATCCGAACTCGTTGAGTTGAGTCCGAGTTCACTTATGGATGCGAATGTCCGAACTCGTTGAGTTGAGTCCGAATTCGTGAGATGTAACTAGGCATCCGAACTCGTTGAGTTGAGTCCGAGTTCACTTATGGATGCGAACGCCCGAGCTCGTTGAGTTGAGTCCGAGCTCGCTTATGGGCGGGTTACATGATTGCTTGATTGAATATGTGGCACTTATATGCAAATTATCCATGTATCCGAATTATATTCCGATGTGTTCAACGGGTAAAGTTTTACTCAAATGGAGGAATACTCGAGATGAAAAGAGACGTATTGGTAAGTGATGAGAATTGGATATTTTGGACAGGTATGTATTTAACCCTCGGGTTGAGTGTTGATTACAACCACGATAAGGTAATAAGATGATGAAAAATGATTAAAAAATGTGATAAGTGTGTTGATGATATATGCTAATGTTGATTAGTTTGATTGTTTGTTATGTTATTTATTATTTACATATGAACTTACTAAGCATTTATGCTTACTCCCTCCTTCTTACTCATTGCAGTTTTGGACAAGCCAGTTCAGGAGTCGGGATAGGTCGAAGGCTCAGTCACACTATCAGGAAGATTTTTGGTAAATGGCTTGTAAATTTAAGTATGGCATGCATAGCAATATACTTATTTTGTGTAAATGATCTTATGATATGGTGACAGAATGGTTGAGAAAATATTTGATAATGATAAATTATGAAAATGGTAAGTTTAGATTATGTTTGATGTTAAGGAAAATTATTAAGATACTTGGTGCATAAAAACTCATAAGAGGGATGAAATTTGCCATAAACAGAATACTGCAGCAACACTGACGCGAGTTTGAAAATTTACTAAAAATTATAGAAATTGAATTTGGTGATGGAATACATATCAAATTGAAGCTTATTATGTCTTGTTTCACATGAAACAAATGAAACAGGTAAAGGAATTATATGTTAGAAGATATTTGAATTTTAGTGAAACAGGTTCATAGCAGTTTCTGAATCCCCTGTTCCTACTTTAGAAATTCACCATAAATTGTAAAGATATAATTAGGTGGTTTATTTTATATCCTAAGAATCCTTATTGAGTCTAGTTTTAGTATAAATAAACCTCATAGTAATATGAATTTTTTACGGAGAGAAATGTGGTTCGTAGTAAACAGAGGTCAGACCAGTCAAGTCCTAAAACAGGGGTAACTTTAACTAATAAACTGTACTAATTGGCCCAACCAAAAATTTTATAAAAAAATTAGTAGATAGGTATATGAGTCTAGATTCAGGGAAAATTTACAGATCTTGATTTCTAGTTTCGTAACTCGAGATATGATTTTTCTTGTGACTGTGACGCAAGTAGCTTAAAAGCTGTGAATGTAGAAACAAATAATCCAAAGTTCTAAAAATGTTAAATTAAGCTTAGTAACACCTCATACTCGACTCCGACGACAGTCTCAGGCGTGGGGGCGTTACATTTAGTTGTATCAGAGTAGGTTTAGTCGGTTCTCGGACTACGTGTTGTATGTACGGATTTTGCTATACATGCCATATGTATAAATTGTGATAGTGTGACGACTTTAGACCTTTTTAAATGATTTTTTTATAGTAAATGGATCCCGATCCAGCTGTGGCAGATGAAGTAGAGAGTAATGCGCCAGCTCCGGCTGAAGGAGCAACGCCGACTGAAAATCCACCTCCTATTGTTGGTCAGGGAGGAGGAGAAAGGGGTCGGGAAGCCTTTCTCCAAATGATGAGTGCATGGTACACTGAGTTCGTTCGTACGAACCCAAATGTACAACCTCCCCCACCTCCCCCAATTCCTCAACCTGTAACCCCGATGCCTCAAGGTATGGATCTGATGAAATTTCACAGAACTCTAGTTGATAGAATTCGCAAGCAAGGGGCCGAAGAATTTAAAGTAAATATTGATGATGATACCGAGAGAGCAGAGTTCTGGCTTGAAAATTCAATTCGGGTATTTGACGAATTATCTTGTACACCTGAAGAATGTTTGAAATGCGCTATATCTTTGTTGAGGGATTCAGCTTATAATTGGTGGAAGACTTTGATTTCGGTGGTACCGAAAGAGAAAATAACTTGGGAATTCTTTCAAGAAGAGTTTCGGAAGAAATATATTAGTGAAAGATTTATTGATCAGAAGCGTAAAGAATTTCTTGAGCTGAAGCAAGGTAATATGACGGTTACAGAATATGAAAGAGAGTTTGTTCGATTAAGTAAGTATGCCAGAGAGTATGTTCCTACAAAGGCCAAGATGTGCCGACGATTTGAAAACGGGCTCAACGAAGACATCAAGGTATTTGTTGGAATTCTTGAATTAAAAGAAATGGTAGTATTGGTTGATCGAGCTTGTAAGGCCGAAGAATTACTTAAAGAAAAGAAAAAGGTAGAGGCTGAGACTAGAAATTGGAAGAAAAGACCGATGAGTGGTTCATTTTCACAGCAACCTGGAAAGTCAAGGAATATGAATCCTTGTTCCCAAGCTTCAGCTGGGCAATCATATGGGAATTATAAGAAGCAAAATGTGGGTCCTAAATCCCAGACTACTTCGGCAGCCAGTGTAGGGAACTCGAGATTTGTTAAACCTGAGTGCCAGTGGTGTGGTAGAAATCATTTTGGTCCATGTAGAGCAAATGAATGTTTTCGATGTGGTTCTTCGGATCATTTTATTAGAGACTGCCCAGAGAGAGCTGAAAAAGAAAAATTTCAGAATACAAAAACAAGTGGGGCGGATTCAAGAGGAAGATATCCAAGAAAAGCTGGGAGCGAAGCAAGCAGTAAGAATGAAGCTAGGGATGCACCAGTTAGACCTGAAGGAAGGGCTCCAGCTAGAACTTATGCTATTAAAGCGCGTGAAGATGCTTCCTCACCTGATGTGATTACCGGTGCATTTTCCCTCTATAATGTTAAGTTATTGCTTTGATTGATCCCGGTTCTACTCATTCATATGTGTGCATGAAATTGGTGTCTAGTATGAATATACCTGTTGAGAACACAGAATTTATGATTAGAGTGTCGAATCCGTTAGGCAAATGTGTGACTGTCGATAAAGTATGTAAGAAATGTCCTTTAATGATTCGGGATCATTACTTTCCGGCAGTTGTTGCCGTTTGATGAGTTTGATGTTATTTTGGGTATGGATTGGTTGACATTGCATGATGCTAAAATAAATTGCAAAGAAAAGATTATAGAATTAAAGTGTGGAAATGGTGAAACTCTGCGGGTTGAATCAGATAAATCAGAGGCATTGCCTAGTGTGATTTCTTCAATGTCGGCTCAAAGATATCTGAGAAAGGGTTATGAAGCTTATTTGGCGTATGTAATTAATACAAAATAAGTTGAAAAGAAAGTTGAATCAGTGCCGGTTGTGTGTGAATTTGCGGACGTATTTCCAAAAGAATTGCCGGGTTTGCCTTCAGTCAGGGAAGTAGAATTTGGTATTGATTTGATACCGGGAACAGCTCCGATTTCGATTGCTCCGTATAGAATGGCACCAGCAAAGTTGAAGGAATTAAAGTCGCAGTTGCAAGAGTTGATTGATAAAGGTTTTGTGAGACCGAGTTTTTCACCTTGGGGTGCTCCCGTGTTATTTGTGAAAAAGAAGGATGGTTCTATGAGGTTGTGTGTTGATTATCGGCAGTTAAACAAGATGACAATCAAAAACAAGTATCCGTTGCCAAGAATTGATGATTTGTTTGATCAGCTAAAAGGAGCGACATGGTTTTCAAAGATTGACTTGAGATCTGGGTATTACTAACTGCGGGTAAAAGAGTCGGATGTACCTAAAACTGCTTTTAGAATAAGGTATGGTCATTATGAATTTTTAGTTATGCCATTCGGATTGACAAATGCTCCTGCTGTGTTTATGGATTTAATGAATCGCATATTTCGGCCATACTTGGACAAATTTGTTGTGGTGTTTATAGATGATATTTTAATTTATTCAAAAGATGATACAAAGCATGCTGAGCATTTGAGGATAGTTTTGCAAACTTTGAGAAATAAGCAGTTGTATGCTAAGTTTAGTAAAAGTGAATTTTGGCTTCGAGAAGTTGGATTTTTGGGTCATATTGTTTCAGGTGATGGTATACGGGTTGATCCTAGTAAAATTTCAGCCATTGTTGATTGGAAACCATCGAAAAACGTGACCGAAGTTAGAAGTTTCTTGGGGCTAGCTGGGTATTATCGGCGGTTTGTAAATGGATTTTCTATAATTGCTGCTCCTATAACTAGATTACTCCGAAAGGATGTTAAATTTGAATGGACGGAAGAATGTTAACAGAGTTTTGAAGAATTGAAAAAGTTATTAACAGAGGCACCAGTGTTAGTACAGCCCGAATCAGGTAAAGAATTTGTGGTGTACAGTGATGCTTCTCTAAATGGTTTGGGGTGTGTGCTCATGCAAGAAGGAAAAGTGGTGGCATATGCTTCGAGGCAGTTAAAACCTCATGAGAGGAATTATCCTACTCACGATTTGGAATTGGCTGCGGTGGTGTTTGCTTTGAAAATTTGGCGACATTATTTGTATGGTGAAAAGTGCCGGGTATATACCGACCATAAAAGTCTTAAGTACTTGATGTCACAAAAAGACTTGAATTTAAGACAGCGAAGATGGTTGGAATTATTGAAAGATTATGAGCTTGTTATTGATTATCATCCGGGAAAAGCGAATGTGGTTGCTGATGCTTTGAGCAGAAAGTTGTTGTTTGCTTTGAGAGTTATGAACATTCAGTTGAAAGTGTCAGATGATGGTTCGATTCTAGCAGAGTTAAGAGCAAAACTAATGTTTTTGAAAGAGATTTCTGAAGCTCAGAAAGATTATCAAGATTTGCAAGCCAAGAGAAAACAGTGTGAAGTTGATACAGAGTCAGATTTCAAAATTGGTTCTGATGGGTGCTTAATGTTTAAAGATCGGATTTGTGTACCGAAGAATGAGGAATTGATTCAAAAGATCCTACAGGAAGCACATAGTGGTTACTTCTCGATTCATCCGGGTAGTACGAAAATGTATAATGACTTGAAGAAAATGTATTGGTGGAATGGAATGAAAAGAGATATATCAGAGTTTGTGTCCAAATGCTTAATTTGTCAACAGGTGAAAGCTGAACACCAAGTGCCTTCGGGATTACTTCAGCCTATTATGGTTCCTGAATGGAAATGGGATCAGATTACTATGGATTTTGTTTCAGGATTGCCATTGACTCCAGGAAAGAAAGATGCCATCTGGGTAATAGTTGACAAATTAACTAAGTCGGCTCATTTTATCCCGGTACGTACGGATTATTCTCTTAACAAGTTGGCTGAACTGTATATTAGAGAAATTGTTAGATTACACGGAATACCATTGTCAATTATTTCAGATAGAGATCCAAGGTTTACCTTGCGGTTTTGGCAAAAGTTGCAAGACGCGTTAGGTACAAAGTTAAATTTCAGTACTGCTTTTCATCCACAAACTGATGGACAATCAGAGAAAGTAATTCAGATTCTTGAAGATATGCTTAGATGTTGTGTATTGGAATTTCAAGGAAGTTGGGAAAGATATTTGCCGCTGGTAGAATTTGCTTACAACAATAGTTATCAGACGAGCTTGAAAATTGCACCTATGAAGCATTATATGGTCGTAAGTGTCGAACGCCATTGTATTGGACTGAACTCAAGGAAAATCAGATTTATGGAGTTGATCTAATAAAAGAAACTGAAGAAAAAGTGAAAGTAATTCGAGATTGTTTGAAAGCTGCTTCAGATAGACAGAAATCTTATGCAGATCTAAAACGAAAGGACATTGAATTTCAAGTTGGTGATAAAGTATTTTTAAAGGTGTCTCCGTGGAAGAAAGTCCTTAGATTTGGACGGAAGGGCAAATTAAGTCCGCGTTTTATTGGGCCGTATGAAGTAATTGAAAAAGTTGGACCGGTAGCATATCGGCTAGCATTACCACCTGAATTAGAGAAGATTCATGATGTGTTCCACGTATCTATGTTACGTCGGTATCGTTCGGATCCTTCACATGTAGTTTCACCGACAGAAATTGAACTACAACCAGATATGACCTACGAAGAAGAACCGATTAAGATTTTAGCTCGAGAGGTCAAACAACTAAGGAATAAAAATGTTGCACTTGTGAAGGTGTTGTGGGAAAGGCATGGAGTAGAAGAAGCTACATGGGAATCCGAAGAAACTATGAGAAATCAATACCCACATCTGTTTATAGGTAAGATTTTCGAGGACGAAAATCCTTAAAGGGGGGAGAGTTGTAATATCCCGAATTAGGGCCTAATCAGAATAGTGGTTTCGTGACCACAAATCCGAGATAGAAATAATTATTTTATAATTATTTTGATGATTATGATATGATTGCATGATTGTGTGAAAATTTCGTGATGAAATTCTATGCCTAAAGTGCTTAAATTGAAAGTAGGGACTAAATCGAATAAGTTGCAAAACTTGCATTCTAGAAGTTTTTAGTATGAAATTATTTTGGAATATTAATGAGGAGGTCTTAAATAGCAATTTGACCAATTTTAAGTTCATGGACAAAATTAGGACATGGAAGGAACTTTTGGAAAGTTTAGTAGTAAGGGTATTTTGGTCATTTAGTTATTAAAATGAATTAAAAACAAAATTAAAAGCCAATTTTTGTCCATCTTCTTCATTAGGCCGAAATTTCAAGGGTTCTCCATAGCTAGGGTTTGTTTCAAGCTTCCAAGCTCCATAATCAAGAAAGACGTGGAATCGACCTCAATCGAGGAAAAGAAAAGATTGTGGACTAAATTGCAAAATCTTTGTATTTTGGTACCAAGGTAAGTTCATGTGTAAATAATGTAGCATAATTGTTATTTTTAAGTTATTGATATTAATTATGTGTTATGCTAAATTTCATTATGAAATGTATGCTTTGTGGTTAATTTCAAATAATATGTAAATTATGTGAGCTACTTGTTAAATATAATTGTTACCGAGTATTGATTTCGGCATTCTACGGAAGACGGCAAGGATAAGTGTTCGAGAAAAATCCCATTTGAACCTTAGGAATAGATTAGGATACAAGTGACATGTCACTAGGATGGTTGAGCATCCGAACTCGTTGAGTTGAGTCCGAGTTCACTTATGGATGCGAATGTCCGAACTCGTTGAGTTGAGTCCGAATTCGTGAGATGTAACTAGGCATCCGAACTCGTTGAGTTGAGTCCGAGTTCACTTATGGATGCGAACGCCCGAGCTCGTTGAGTTGAGTCCGAGCTCGCTTATGGGCGGGTTACATGATTGCTTGATTGAATATGTGGCACTTATATGCAAATTATCCATGTATCCGAATTATATTCCGATGTGTTCAACGGGTAAAGTTTTACTCAAATGGAGGAATACTCGAGATGAAAAGAGACGTATTGGTAAGTGATGAGAATTGGATATTTTGGACAGGTATGTATTTAACCCTCGGGTTGAGTGTTGATTACAACCACGATAAGGTAATAAGATGATGAAAAATGATTAAAAAATGTGATAAGTGTGTTGATGATATATGCTAATGTTGATTAGTTTGATTGTTTGTTATGTTATTTATTATTTACATATGAACTTACTAAGCATTTATGCTTACTCCCTCCTTCTTACTCATTGCAGTTTTGGACAAGCCAGTTCAGGAGTCGGGATAGGTCGAAGGCTCAGTCACACTATCAGGAAGATTTTTGGTAAATGGCTTGTAAATTTAAGTATGGCATGTATAGCAATATACTTATTTTGTGTAAATGATCTTATGATATGGTGACAGAATGGTTGAGAAAATATTTGATAATGATAAATTATGAAAATGGTAAGTTTAGATTATGTTTGATGTTAAGGAAAATTATTAAGATACTTGGTGCATAAAAACTCATAAGAGGGATGAAATTTGCCATAAACAGAATACTGCAGCAACATTGACGTGAGTTTGAAAATTTACTAAAAATCATAGAAATTGAATTTGGTGCTGGACTACATATAAAATTGAAGCTTATTATGTCTTGTTTCACATGAAACAAATGAAACAGGTAAAGGAATTATATGTTAGAAGATATTTGAATTTTAGTGAAACAGGTTCATAGCAGTTTCTGAATCCCCTGTTCCTACTTTAGAAATTAACCATAAATTGTAAAGATATAATTAGGTGGTGTATTATATATCCTCAGAATCCTTATTTAGTCTAGTTTTGGGAGAAACAAACCTCATAGTCATATGAATTTTTTACAGAGAGAAATGTGGTTCGTAGTAAACAGAGGTCAGATCAGTCAAGTCCTGAAACAGGGGTAACTTTAACTAATAAACTGTACTAATTAGCCCAACCAAAAATTTTATAAAAAAATTAGTAGATAGGTATATGAGTCTAGATTCAGGGAAAATTTACGGATCTTGATTTTGAGTTTCGTAACTCGAGATATGATTTTTCTTGTGACTGTGATGCAAGTAGCTTAAAAGTTGTGAATGTAGAAACAAATAATCCAAAGTTCTAAAAATGTTAAATTAAGCTTAGTAACACCTCATACTCGATTCCGGCGACGGTCTCGGGCGTGGGGGCGTTACACTCAACATTCAAGTTAGTACAATAATTTCCATGTACCAATAATATATACCATGATTGATGATTGATGTGTTCATCCAATACCATGATTTCCATTTTCTTGTTATTTTTCCATATTTATCCCGTTGAATTTATCGGAATTTCGATGGATTTTTAGAGGTACACTTTTAGTGTACAATTCCGGATCCGTAAATTCATATTCATGTGCGCACATATCCATTTCAGAGAGCGCACTCCCGCGAACCTCAACCTTGCAGCGGGATTACCAGTCCAGGCTAAATCCCCTGCAATATAAACTCATAGAGTATTGTCGGGATTACCAGTCCAGGCTAAATCCCCTGCAACGACAATTACTCTAATGAGCTTGGATCTGAATTACCAGTCCAGGCTAAATTCAGACCCTAATTCGGATTACCCGTCCAGGCTAAATCCATTTTACACATATTCTTCGGGAGGGCTATATCAGGATAGGATTACCCGTCCGGGCTAAATCCTTTTTAGCGTCAATTCCTTTTCAAAGATCCATCGAATTTTCCTTTCATTCAATCGGGATTTCTTCCCATTTTATCAAATATATCAATGTTTCATCAATTTTCATATAATGAACATTCAAATCATATTCATACAAAAAAACATGCATTTCAAGCATTTAAGAATATAATTCAAGTTACATGAACTTACCTTGATACTTGTTTGTAAACAAAAAATCTACTAATCCCGAACTTTTTCCTTTCCTTGATCTAGCTTCGTATTTGAATCTTCTAGATCTAAATAAATAAATTTAATTATCAATTTAATACATTTCATGTTCATATGCAACATTCTTTATAATTCAACTATTATTTATAGTTCATTCAAAGCTGTCTACTTGAGTCATAGTCACTAAATTATTTTTATCTTGAGCTACAGAACTCCAAATTAGTATCTGATAATTTTACATGAAACTAGACTCACATATATTCTTACCATAAAATTTTTATAAGTTTTGGTTTTGCCAATTAGTACAGTTTATTCTTTAAAGTCACCCCTGTTCTGCTGTTGACAGTTCTAACCCTTCTTCACTAAAAATTAATTATCTCTTCATACAGAATTCAAATATGCAACATTCTCTATAATTCAACTATTATTTATAGTTCATTCAAAGCTGTCTACTTGAGTCATAGTCACTAAATTATTTTTATCTTGAGCTACAGAACTCCAAATTAGTATATGATAATTTTACATGAAACTAGACTCACATATCTTCTTACCATAAAATTTTTATAAGTTTTGGTTTAGCCAATCAGTACAGTTTATTCTTTAAAGTCACCCCTGTTCTGCTGTTGACAGTTCTAACCCTTCTTCACTAAAAATTAATTATCTCTTCATACAGAATTCAAATATGCAACATTCTCTATAATTCAACTATTATTTATAGTTCATTCAAAGCTGTCTACTTGATTCATAGTCACTAAACTATTTTTATCTTGAGCTAAAGAACTCCAAATTAGTATCTGATAATTTTACATGAAACTAGACTCACATATCTTCTTACCATAAAATTTTTGTAAGTTTTGGTTTAGCCAATCAGTACAGTTTATTCTTTAAAGTCACCCCTGTTCTGCTGTTGACAGTTCTAACTCTTCTTCACTAAAAATTAATTATCTCTTCATACAGAATTCAAATGATGTTCTCGTTTATTTCTCTTAAAAATAGACTCATTAAGGATTATAGACATATAAATTTAAGCCCCTAATTGTTTTTCTTAAATTTTTTATGATTTTTCAAAGTCAGAACAGGGGAACCCTAATTCATTCTGACCTTGTCTCACAAAATTAATTATATCTCAAAATTTACAAATCCATTGCTTACACTATTTTTTCTATGAGAAACTAGACTCAATAAGCTTTAATTTCATAATTTTTTAATCTTCTAATTAGATTTATACAATTTATGGTGATTTTTCAAAGTTAGTCTACTGCTGCTGTCCAAACTGTTTTTGTGCAAGCTGTTTATTACCATTTTTCCCCTAAGCTTTTAATAAATGATAATTTCATCCCTACTCAATTAGCCTCTCAATTGAACTGATTTTTCTCAATTAATATTTTATTCTATCACCTTAAACTATTTTACAACCTTTAGGAATCATAATTTCAGAAATAGACTTGAATTCCAAGCATTTTCACAATTAGGTCCTAAAAATCAATTTCTATTGAAATTACCTAATAAAATCATCTCATAAACAAATTAAAGCTTTAATATCATTCTATTTCATCATAAACTTACAGAACTCAATCATGGTGACTTTCAATTTCATCCATGAAATCAAAAACTAATGAATTTAATAGTAGGACCTAGTTGCAAAAGTCTTAGAAACACAAAAATTACAAGAAAAAGGCAAGGATTAACTCACTTGGTGCAAAAATTATGAAATACCAGCTTAGATAACCCTCATATGGCGTTTTTAGCTGCTGGAATTGAAGAGAAATGAAGAGAAATCTAGATATTTCCTATTTAGTCCTAGCTTTATTTAGTTAATTTTGCAATATTCCAATTTTACCCTTAATTTATCAATTTTTCTGCTGATTTCATACCCTTTCCGTCCAGCCCAAATAACTTTTGGGTCTAATTCCTTTTAAATCCTTTCCCATTAGACTCTTAAACTATTTGATCATTCTAGCAACTTTTACACCTATTACAATTTAGTTCTTTTCATTTAATTGACAACCCAAACATTAAAATTTCCTAACGAAATTTTAATACCACATTAATAACATTTCATAAATATTTATAAAATTATTTTCGACTCGGTTTTACAAGATAGAAGTCTCGATACCTTGTTTTTACCCAATTTCTTCAATAATTTCTTTTTCTAACTAACCACTAAATCGGTAAAATTTTTCTATCAATATTTTCATACGATTTTCCTATCATATCAATTTTCATGCAAAAATATTGAAATAAATTTCTCTTTAAATCAGATTTGTGGTTACGAAACCACTGTTCCGATAACCTTGAATTTAGGCCATTACATTCAACACAGAATTACATGTCTTTATACCTCAGAACAAAACGGTGTGGCTGAACGGAGGCACCGATAGGTTGTTGACATGGGATTAACCCTTCTGGCTCAAGCATCTATACCTCTGGAATACTGGTCTTCCGCATTCTCTCATGCTGTCCATGTGATCAACAGGCTCTCTACACCTGTTCTCCAAGACGTCAGTCCCTATGAGATACTGTATAAAGTCATGCCTGACTAGTCTCATTTGCGAGTCTTTGGCTGTGCATGCTTTCCTTACTTACGGTCATATAATCAACACAAGCTTCAATTTAGGTCCAAGTGTTGTTCTTTTCTTGGTTTTGGGTCGAATCACAAAGGCTATAAGTGCCTTGATGACACTGGTCGCATGTTTGTGTCTCGACATATTGTCTTTGATGAGACTCAGTTCCCATTTCATCAAGGTTGTTCTTCAAGAAATCCAATTGACCTCATAAAGCAACCTCATCAGCAGTCTCATATTCCTCTCGTTACAGAGCCAATTCCTTTACACTCCTATGTTGATCTCTCAGTATGCCCTACCAGCTCGTCTTCTATGGCAACCCTTAGATTAGTTCACTTTACTAGAAATTCTCCTGTTGGTTATTTGGCTTCCTTCCATCCATCATTCAAATCCTCTGGTGGACATTGTGTGCCTTCTTTTCCTCCCATCAGGACCACTGTGAATACTCATCCCATGTAGACCAAATCTAAATGTGGCATCTATAAACCAAAAATGTTCTCATCTGTCGTGACTGAGACGGAACCAGTTTCCATACAAGAAGCTTTTCAGAGTCTTGAATGGATAGTTGCTGCACAAGCTGAATACCAAGCTTTGCTTGCGAATCACACTTGGGACCTTATGACCTTACCTGCAGGCAGAAGGGCAGTAGGGTGCAAATGGATATTCAAGGTAAAAAGGAATGTTGATGGCTCGGTAGCATGATATAAAGGTCAATTAGTGGTGAAAGGCCATCTTCAAGAAGCTGGCATAGATTTTCATGAGACTTTTAGCCCTATGGTGAAGCCTACAACAATTAGGGTGGTCTTGGCAATAGTAGTGTCCTTGGGTTGGTCTCTAAGGTAGGTAGATGTCAATAGCGCGTTCTTAAATGGTGATTTAAGTGAGGAAATATACATGGTGCAACCATTAGGTTTTGAACGACAAGGGGATAATGGCCAGTAGCTGGTATGCAGGTTAAGGAAAGCTCTGTATGGCCTAAAACAAGCTCCTCGAGCTTGGTTTCACAAATTAAGAGAGTTTCTTCTCACTAGTAAGTTTGAAATATCGAAGGCAAACAATTCTCTTTTTATACAAGGGTCTGCAAATCAATTATTGTACATTCTAGTGTCTGTAGATGACATCATAGTCACTGGTTCTAATTCGAATGCTATAAACCACTTTGTTAAGTATCTTAATCATCAGTTCTCTCTAAAGGATTTAGGGAAGTTAAACTATTTTCTAGGCATTCAAGTCAACTATACCTCAAATGGGCTATTTTTCAATCAAAAGAAGTATATCCTGGATCTACTTAAGAAAGCTTCTATGGAAAAATCAAGCAGCTCTCCCACACCAATGGTATCTACTTATCGGTTGTCAGATCATGAGGGAAGTTTAGTTGAAGATGAGAGGTTCTTTAGGAGTATAGTGGGGGCTCTCCAGTATGTGGTAATCAGTAGACCGGACGTTGTATTCTCAGTCAGCAAAGTCTGCCAGTTTATGCACAGACCTTTAGATACACAATTTAAAGTTGTTAAGAGAATTTTGAAGTATTTGCAAGGCACATTAGATCATGGCCTACATTTTCATCGAACATCTAAGTTTGTCCTTAAAGGTTACTCAGATTCGAGCTGGGGGTCTGATATTAATGATCGAAGGTCAACATCAGGCTATTGTATTTTTCTTGGAAGAAATTCAATCTCCTAGAGCTCTCGAAAGTAACAGGTTGTATCCCGTTCTACAGCAGAAGCTGAATACAAGAGTCTGGCGAATGTCACTGCAGAAATGGTCTGGCTTCAATATTTGTTAGCTGAGTTAAGTGTCCCGGTTTAGAAGAAATCGTTGGTTTGATGTGATAGTTTAATTGCAGTTGCTGTAGCAAGCAATCCAGTCATGCATTAGAAGTTTAAGCATGTAGAATTGGACATATTCTTTGTAAGGGAGAAAGTAGCAGCGGGTGTGCTTCAAGTTGGTCATGTGTCCAGTGTAGATCAAGTTGCTGATGTTTTGACAAAATCGTTATCTGCAATGCTATTCAACAAGTTCAGGAGGCAGCTTCAGGTTGCTCCATATGAAACTTAAGTTCAGGGAGAAAGAAAGTCAGAAGAGCACGGGGAATGTTATGAGTATTTCATAAACAATATTGATGTTAAAGTCTGCTATGAATACTAGAGTTGTTAGTTTTGTCAGTTAGTTGTTAAGAAACAGTTATAGGCTACTTGTGTTAAATAAGTTAGTGAACCTCTCTCTTATTCAATGAAGAAAGAAAGAAGTCATTTCTGCTAAGTTCATTCTATACTTCAACAAGTGATTGTGGTTTCGTTAAGAATGTTTAGAATGTTGTGGTACCACTTCGGTTACTAGTGGTCTTCTTTACTTTGCCCCTACAACAATGGTTGTTGCACAACTTAGAAAATGAGAATAATTATGTGATTGATGATGCAAGCTAATGCTCGCTTTTGCTATTATGTGTTAGAAGGTATCGAAGAATAGGAATGATCCAGTCTTTAATGAGGGTCATAACAGTAGTAGGGACGTAATAGTGACCAGCCTAGCACGGGATCCCAGCTTGTCGAATCACAAAGTGCAACAACTGCATGTATTTGTGGATTATGAGCTCTCTGCTACCTGGTGCCCTCTACAGGATGGGTGGGTCAAGCAAAATTGGAATGTTTCTATGAGTGTTGTGACTGCTGAATCGCCCATAGGTGGTGTGATAAGAGGAAATGAAGTTGTTTGGATTTTTGGATATAGTAAAGGGCTAAATGTTGCTAGAATTTTTCGGTCAGAGGCGAAGGCACTTCTAGAGGGCTTGGTACTAGCATAGAATAGAGGCTTCAGACAGGTAGAAGTTGAGTCTGATAATTCGTTATTTATTAACTTGATATGCACCGGCCGGGATGCATCAACGTCCATTTTTTAGGTGCAGCAAATTAGAGATTTATGCCATAGGTCCATTTTTCTAAGTTTTGTCTTTATCCTTATTTATTTTATTTATTTTTTATTATTAATTTTAAAAATTTCGAAATATATATTTGAAATGTTTTATAATATATATTTTTTTAAAATTTTAAATATATATTTTTGAAATTATTTTTTTTAAATTTTAAATATTATTTTTTAAATATTAAATATATTTTTAATAATATAAAACATTTAAATATTTTAAAGATATGACCTTTCAAATTTATTATTAGTTTTATAATATTTTAAATGTATATTTTAAATTTTAAATATTTTTAATTTGTTTTATAATATTTTAAATTATGGTTTTTAAATTATTTAAAATATATTATTTTTAAAGATATGACCTTTCAAATTTATTTTTTTATAATATTTTAAATTTTTTTAAATTTTAAATATAATTTTTATAAATTATTAATTTTAAAATTAATTTTAAAGATATTCAAACATTTTTAAATTAAATTTAAAATTTCAAAAATTAATATTTTATTTGGTGGAGCTATTTAGAATGGCTCCATCACTTTATATTGTACTTTTTTATATTTTTTTAATATAAAATTTTAATATTTAATATTTTATTTTGGTGGAGCCATAAAGAACGGCTCCACCTCTTGGTCCTCTACCATATATAGAATGGTGAAATTGTTGTGTTCACTAGGAGAGTTCAAAAAATCTATTCAAGATGAATAATAAGGTGTTTTTGGTGTATGTTCTTTTTTATGGTGAAATTATAGAAGGTGATATTGGTTGTGTATTTCAAGATCGGCAAAAAGTAGGTTTGCGATTCAAAAAAAATGTGAAGCTAGCAGAAATGAAAAGGAAGATCAGTGCAAAAATAGCTATCCGTTGTGAAAGGACGATGTCCAAATTATTTTACAAGTTTCCAGTCTCTACAAATCCGTTCAAATTTTGTAAGATGCAGCTGTTAGATGATGATGTCTTGGGCACTATGATGGAAATATGGTGGTCGACTGGGAGTGAGAACCCCCAACCAGTTGAATTATTTGTCGAGTTAGCAGACTTAAACCCTGTTGAGAATGTTAGTCCAATAAGTCAACATCGTGAATTTGACTTTGATCTTAATGTTGGATGGACAGACCAATTAGAATGTGAAGGGACATCGCAGATACCCAAAAATCTTAATTATGGAGGGAGTTCGTATAACAACCCTATCCCCGGTCCCCGTCTACAAATACATCCAAAAGAGATAATAAGCATAGAGGCAAATGTCAGAGAAATGACAAATAATGGTGAAAATTCTGATCAAGATGTTGAATATTTTAGTGACCCCGATGTTGATGAGGTTCCAGAAGGTATCGATAATGAAGGCCCGCAGGAGGTTAAAGATGTTCACGGCCTTTCATTTAGTAACCCGAGTCGTAGCATTATTTTACAAAATAAACCTAGGGGCGACATGTTGAACATAGATCCAGATGCAACGTATGCATCTGAGTTTCTTGAGCACGCCGATATAGTACTTGCTCATAGATTGGCGGTAAATTCACAGTTCGAGGAGTTGTTCGTTGGGCAAAAGTTCGAGAACAAGGCGGACTGTATGTTTGCCATCAAACAATATAACATGAAGTTGTCGATTGATTACAAGGTTGTCAAATCTACACTGACATTATATGTTAGGGAATCTTAGAAAGCCGGCGATGGGTATGGTTGGCAAGTTTGAACTGCATTTATATAGAGGACTCAACAGTGGCAAATACGAAAATTAGAAGGGCGTTATACATGTATTGTCGCACGTATGTCTACTGAAAATTGAATGCCAAAAGTATTTGCAACTACATCATGCCACTCGTGAAAGATAGCCCAATCATTCCTGTGTCAACATTGATTGCAGACATGCAAGCTTGATTTTAGTACAGAGTGTCGTACAAGAAAGCGTGGTCGGCGAAACAAATGGCTATGCAACAATTGTACGGCGACTGGGATGAGTCATACAATGAACTTCAGGGTTGGATATCAACAATGGTGGAGTACATCCCAGGCACTGTCATGGACTTGCAAATGTAGCCTTATAGAGGCCTTAATGGACAATTGGAACTAGAGAGAAGAGTTTTCCATCAACTATTTTGAACTTTCGATCTATATGTTAAGGCCTTCCCCCACTGCAAACTGCTAGTGCAAGTTGATGGAACATGGCTTTATGGAAAATACACGCAGATACTTCTGATTACGGTTGCACAAGACAGTAACGGAAATATACTACCGATCGCTTTTTCCATCGTGGAGTCTGAGAACTCCGAATCGTGGACGTATTTCATTCGAACCTTGCAGAGACATGTTGTCAGGCAAGACAACATTTTTATTATCTCTGATAGATCGAAGGGTCTTGTTGCTGCGATTCGACAATCCGAGGTTCCGTGGAGGTCCGTCTATTGTATTTGTCGAAACCACCCCTTTTTCAAATATTTTTAAATTTTTAAATTTAACGAAAATACGGGGGAATCGACTTTTGAAAAACAAATGCATGGAGTCGCCACCGATCCTTTTGTTTTGGTGTGATCGGATCACCTAAGAATTTGGTTATTTTAATAAAACATTTTTGGTTTAGTAAAACAACGATTCTGGTCTACGAAAATATGAGAAAACGGGTTCGGGAGTCAGTTACGCATGAGGAAGGATTAGCACCCTCACTACGCCCAAAATTGGTACCAAATCGATTAAATACTGTCCTTATGTCTAAAATTAAAAATGTTTTTGAAATGGGGGGTTTTTTTTAATAACATTTGAATAACCCGAGTCAGTTACTAAAAATCTTCTTGTTTCGACGTCCGAAAACTTTTAATTTGAAAATCACAAAAGGATGCTCACTATTTAGTCCAACGGAAAACCAAAACCCAGCACAGTAGGGCACGATTCCTCGAATTTCCAAACATTGATCATTGCCTCATCTTAGAAAATACGAGTGAAATTTCGAAAAGACATTCAATTATTTTGAACAAACTGGGGATTGCAACCCAGCACGATAGGGCACTATTCCCCGAATTGCCAAACATTGAACATTTCTTCCGTTTTCAAGAGTTTTTAGAAAACGTGAGTGAAATTCCAAAGGGATCTTCGATCATTTTGAACAAATGAAAAAGCGCAACCCAGCACGATAGGGCACGATTCTCGAATTGCCAAACATCGAACATCGCATTTGTTTTAAAGGTTTTTCTTAAAAAAAACATGAGTGAAAACTTAAAGGAACGTTCGATTATTTTGAACAAATGAGAAATCACAACCCAGCACGATAGGGCATGATTCCCAAATTGTCAAACACCGAGTATTGCCTTCGTTTTAAAGGATTTTTAGAAGACCTAGTGAAATTTCAAAGGGATATTTGATTATTTTGAGCAAACGAGAAATTGCAACCCAACACGTTAGGGTGCGATTCCGCGAATTGCCAAATATCAAACTTTGCCTTCGTTTTAAAGAATTTTTAAAAGGCACAAGTGAAATTTTGAAGGGATATTCGATTATTTTGAACAAACGCGAAATTGCAACCCAACACGTTAGGACACTATTCCGCGAATTGCCAAATATCGAATCTCGTCTTCGTTTTAAAGAATTTTTAAATGAATACTTATAAAACTAGCTTAAAACGTACTAATGCATTCTTTGAAATGAGACGAAATTAATCATAAAGATTTGAACTTTATAAAAAAACCACATTTCGAAAACAAGGTTGAAAACGATGATATGAGGTAATAGGCGCATATTAGATACCATACTTGATGAATGAGAATATTAATTGACTAAGAAAATAAGCGATTAAATATAATTAATCTAAAAATCATAACCAAATCTCAATCACGTAAGAAGAATAATTAACAAATCATTAAGACGAATACCATGCAATGATTATATATATTCATGCCATAAGATATTAAAAAAAAACAACAAGATACGCGCGAAGCAAATGAAATGTAGAAATCAAAATGGTATAAGATTAATAAGCTAGAGATATATATAGGTTGACAAGCTTGAATAAAAAATAGGGATATATATATTTTTGAAATGGATATTAAAGAATGAAAATTTGAATCAAGTTGCATGTAAAATTTTTTTAAACACAAATATATTTCAAAGTTGACAAACTACATGACGATTTAAATAATATGTCTAATATAAAAAAAGAATAATGAAGACATATGGCAAAACATAATACACAAAATACGTTCATAAAACACATGTACATATAGATAGCTTTGAAAATAATCATTAGATTAATAAAAAGCTTTAAGTTAGTCTAAAAAGTATATACATGCCTTTATATCAAAACGTTTAAATAAGGGACTATATAAAACACTAAGTAATTTAATTCAAAGGAGCATCCAAAAATAACAATTTTGTAATTACAAAAAAAGAGGTTTCTAAAATTATTCCATATACATGCATAAAGAAAATATTTGATAACTCATGTAGCAAAAAAAAGAGTGTCGTAAGTAGGAAAACCTATTCAAGTAATAGTATATTAATATACACATATATATACACATAATTTTTCTTAAAAAATACATGTAAAATTACATAGAAATGATAATATGCATAGGGCTAGATTAATTTTATTATAAATTACACAATAGTTTTAAAAAAAACATGCTTAATTGTAAGGAGGACTACATGTATAAAATACATGAATTTAGTAATATATATAAAAATTAAAAATGAGTATCAATAAATATGTACATATGTATGATAAAAATTTAAGAGATATATTACGTTGAACTACATAATAAAATATAAGAATAAACTTAAAAAAAGAAGCCATATGTATAAATAATATAAGGTTAATATATATATATATGAAATAAAGAAAAATAACTTTAATATAAAGTATATATGTATATACAGTAGTGTATGTAAAAAAAATGAAATCAAATCATTAAAATATATAAAGAAAAATAAGTAAACAAGGATAAAAAAAATATTGAATGCATCTTAAAAAAAATGATAATAAGCCATAAAATGAATAAATAAAGAGGAGGGACTCAATTAAAAGAGAATTAAAACAAGAGGGACAAAGTATAAATGGAAACAACTGCCAAAATGACAAAGGGGTCAGCATGTAACAAGTGCGAATGTGCAGGGACTAAATGAAAATAATCCAGACCCCCCGAAACGCAACACCTTGGAGCGAACTAAAATGAAATAGTGTACAAATTTTTGGGGAAAAATTAAAATAAAACACATGGATGCCAATGGGGTCTGCTGAAATTTGGTGCAAAAAGCAAGGAATTAATCGTGGAAATTTCCCATTTGACATACAAATGCACAAATTGAGTCATGGCATAGGTCAACACGTGGTCCCCACCCTTAAACACCACCGTCTCAATTTATTTCAAAATGGCAAGAAATTGAATGGTAATTGGCCATTTCTTCAAGCCACAATTAAGGCAGAAAACCTAATACCCCATACTTTCCCCTCATTTGGCTGATTCTCTCCCCCCCTCAAACACTAAGCTACACATTCAAGAATGGGGAATGATCTTTCACCCTTCAAATATCTTCTTGGCTTCGATTCAAACAAAGCAAAAAGGAGATTTATGGCATATTTTCCAGGTAAGAACTTCTTTCTTCTCTTTTTATTTGCTTTCAAACATTAAAACTATGAACCCAAAAGAATGAAAAACAAAAAAAGTACACAGAGATTTAAATCGAAAATCACCTTCGCAAAAAAAATTGCTTTTGAACTCTCTATTCAATATGAGTATGTAGTATCTCCCCCCCTCTTACAATGAAAATAAGGCTTTTATATAGCCGAAAATAAAAAGAAAAATACAAAGAATTTCATTTTTCGTTCTTTTTCTTTGCTGCTGTTTTTTTTTGCTTTGTTTTTGCCTGTTCTTGCTGTTGTGTTTGTCTGTTTCTTTGCAGGTGTGGAGGTACAGGGCCAGCTGTGGCGTACGGATCGTTGTCGTGGAGGCGTTGACGTGGCCGTGCTGGAGGGTTGCGGCTACTAGGGAAACCCTAGGTTTCTGTTTAGCTGAAGTTGTTTTAGCTTTGGGCTATTTGGGCCACGGGTATTTTGGGCTAGGGTTTTAGCTAATGGATTTTAATTGGGTCTTGAGTTATGTATTTAATTGGGTTCGGGTAGCTTTGATTTTTGGGCCTGTAAAAACTGGACTCTAAATATTTAAGGGACTGTTATATTTTTTTTTGTAATTTTGGTTTGGTTGTTGGGCCCGGGCAGATTTGACCCATTACAGCTGCCCCTCTTTACTCATTGTCGTGGAATGGGAATGGAGCAAAGACTTTAAAATGGGCCAAATCTGTCTGGTCTCACGGAATCATGATTTCTTTGGTGCTTCTTTTCTTCGAGTGGCTTTGACCTGCTCCACTGAAGACGAGATCTACAATCTTTGGCCTACTCCACCACAATTTTAGGGAGCTAGGATGGTGGCTTAAATCTGCTTCGCTGCAATATCAGGAAGCCTAGATTCACCATCTTCGATCTACTCTCTGTCAACACAGAGATGCCAAATCTGCTATCTTCGATCTGCCCTCTAACAATACAGAGACGTCAAATCTACTTGGATTTGCTTCAACGTAAACACGTGAAAGCCAAATCAGCTATGTCTTTGATCTGCTCCCTGCCTAATATAGAGATGCCAAATCATGCTATCTTCGATCTACTCTCCGCTGCTACAGAGATGCCAAATCATGCTTCTTCGATCTACTCTCCGCCGCTACAGAGACGCCAAATCTGTTATCTTCGACCTGCTTTCTGCCGCTACAGAAACACCAAATCTGTTGTCTTCGATCTGCTTTTCGTCGCTACGGAAACGCCAAATCTGTTATCTTCGATCTGCTCTCTGCCGCTACAGAGACGCCAAATCTGCTATCTTCGATCTGCTCTCCGCCACTACAGAGACGCCAAATCTATTATCTTCAATCTGCTCTCTGCCACTACAGAGACGCCAAATCTGCTATCTTCGATCTACTCTCTGCCACTATAGAGACGCCAAATCTATTATCTTCGATCTACTCTCCGCCACTACAGAGACGCCAAATCTATTATCTTCGATCTGCTCTCCGCCACTACAGAGACGCCAAATTTGTTATTTTCGATCTGCTCTCTGCCACTACAGAGACGCCAAATCTACTATCTTCGATCTGCTCTCCGCCACTATGGAGACGCCAAATCTATTATCTTTGATCTGCTCTCTGCCACTACAGAGACGTCTGCTCTCTGCCACTACAGATACGCCAAATTTGCTATCTTCGACTTGCTCTCCGCCACTATAGAGACACCAAATCTATTATCTTCGATTTGCTCTCCTCCACTACAGAGACGCCAAATCTACTATCTTCGATCTGCTCTCCGCCACTACAGAGACGCCAAATCTGTTATCTTCGATCTGCTCTCCGCCACTACAGAGACGCCAAATCTGTTATCTTCGATCTGCTCTCCACCGCTAAATCTGTTATCTTCGATCTGCTCTCCACCGCTACAGAGACGCAAAATCTGTTATCTTCGATCTACTCTCCGCCGCTACAGAGACGCCAAATCTGTTATCTACTTAAAGGAATGTCAGATCTGCTATGCTTTAGCCTGTTACCCTACTGTTTAGGGGATTAAGGCATACTGATCTTCATTGTCCCTTGAAGGACTTAACCTGTATAATGCGTATGAGTTCATGCCTAATGATTAGGATGCCATGACTCGAATGAGCCAAATGCTCCTAGGTAGATGTGTATGAATGACGTTTGTATGAATGCAAAATGTTATTTTTAATGCTTGATTTGATATTACTCGTCGTTCACCGAGGTTTTATTGCCGACGTATTATTCTGTCATTTTGTTTAGCTAGAAAACTCAAAGAAACAATCTCATCTGCTCGACAACCTTGCCCCACTCAAATTTTATGGAGTTTTTTGCTTATCCAACCCACTGCAACTCAGGGTATAGGATTTTTTTCATCTTCAATCAATTTGATCTTGTTACACCATTCCCTTGGTGTACTGACCCATTGTATATGCTCGATATTTGCATGAAGGCAGAGTGTCATTTCTTCTTTTCTCGAGAATGACCCCCTTTTACATTTAGGTTGACATTGCACGTCGTTTGTCGAGGTTGTGTCACTGACGAAGTATCTTGCCTTTTCATTCAACTGATATATTTGACAGAAAATTCAAAGAGATAGTCGTAATTTAGAACAATTTTCAAACCTTAGGCTTGGTCAGTTCTAAATGATGGTCTTGTTTCGGGTTCCTATACTATTTAGAAGCTTCTAGAGTAATATGCAGAACCCCTTTTACGAAGGTATTATTAGTCCATTAATCGTTATTTCAATGCAAAATGCTTGAAAATGATCAAAACAATGGTCAAGAAGGGAATTGATTAGGGGGTAGCTCGAAATAAATAGATTAATAAAAAATTGCAAATGCAATAAAAGGCAATTAACTCAACATGAATAAGTTAATCAAAGATAACGATGCAATAAGAAGGAAGTTTATTGGGACCTATCTTAAAAAGAATAAGGCAATCAAAGATAACAAATTCAAAATGAGCAAAATGGAAACTAGGTGTCTCAGATATCGCTGCTTGAGCTTCTCTATACCAACTCCTTGAGGACCTTTCTGAGCTCAATATGTGTTTAGGGATCCGGGGTACTTTGTCAATGCCCCAAGATGTAGCATACCTCTTCATTGTTAATTCAGACATAGCAAGACTACTGTGTGCCCCACCTTAATTTAAATTTGAGCCGCCTTTTTCGGGTTTTCAACTCAAAATCCCCTTTGGTCTCAAGGCACCCTTTGCAGGTTTTCGCCTTGGCCTCTCCTTTTCTTTTCTTTTCTTCTTTTTCTTTTTCTTCTTTATTTCTTTCTTTTCTTTTCTTTTCTCTTTTTTTTTGTTGATCTCAAAGCATCATTTGAGGGTTTTCGCCGTGGCCTCTCACTTTCCTTGGAAGTTCTTTTGTGTAAAAGGAACTTTTCAATGCTAGGTATCCCTCATGGAATCCTCTAGGAAGAATTTTTCTGATGTAAGCTTGCGTCATTCATTTCTGGTACATTGAGCTGTGTCATATGGCTTTCAACCTCCTTTCTTCAAATTCAACTGATCATATCGGGGTTAGATCTATTCTGCCTAATCCAATTTCAGCTAAGACTTGGCCAAAAGAAATCTTGCTTTCAAAATCGTTTCTATCCCATTAAGCAGACGAACAATGTATTACCCCGATGAAGGTTCTGGCCGACGTTCGAAAAATATAGAGGGTAAATGATAACTTCTTTATGCCAATATTTACAAGACTCAGTCATTTTTCACTATGACTTTTGTTCTATTGTTTGATTTTCCTTTTTTGCTTTTCAATTTTTGAACTTTTGTCTTTCTTTTTGGATATCTTTACTGCACTGTGATATAGTGTCTGATCTTTGAACAAGCTGCAAACTTTGACATTGTGCACTTGTATTTGAAAGTGATCCTTTCTGACATTACTTGTCAGCAACCCCCTCCTTTTTTTTTTGAAATCTAACGACTATTGATCTTGTAATTATTGACATAAGAAGTGACCCTCACCCCCCCTTCGTGAAGTAATCAATGACTACTGAGATGAATTGATGAGAATGGCCTAATAACATCCTTGCCTCATATAGAGAAAATCTGTGAAGAAATGAATATGGCTTTAACCAATGCAATCCCCTTACATGGTGGATCAACAATACCCAAACCTCATGATTAGCGTGGCTACCATGAAACCTTTAACATGTGTCCTTCTAGCACTGTATAGACATTTTGTATCATCCTCAGATATTAACATCTCAAATATATCTCGACATGATCAAGTGAAAACATCTTTGAATTTCTTGAAGTAACTCAAAGACAATTCATTTTGTCCCTGTGGTGACTCAGGTTTCAATCTTTGCCCCTTGTTCACAATGTCCATTGACCCTTCGTAAAGTAGGATCAGTTTTTTCATCTTGTTCTACCATCCTTAACAAATCAGGAAATAAGTCACAATCTCTGTCATCTTCAAGGTCCTGAGATCCCTCTAGACACATATCTTGCTCAAAAAGAGACTCAAAATTAGTAACAGCGTCGCTCACGTCATCGATTTCTGGAGACCTGTTATAGGTACGAAGGCATATTTCAAAGAATAAATGATTCTATGAATGATTATTTGTATGGTATGATCACGAATGAAAGAATCTAAGAATAGTCATTTGTACAGTATAAAATGGAAAGAATAAAAGAATATTTACTCAAACATGTATTTCATTGAAATAAAGATTTTGGATATAAGCCTATTTCACAAAAGGATTCTTGTTGCTTCTAGGCTTAAAGCAACAAGCTTGTTTTGAACATTACTCTAGATTAGCTCTAAAAATAAAAGATCCTTTTTCACAGTCCCATTGTTTAAAACACCCTAAGTACGTAAGGGCAGAAGCTTGGAAAAGTCTACTCCCAAGTTCCCTCTTCTGATACGTCGTTGATGTTCGGGTTCCCCAATACCAGGCCTAGCATTAGAGTTCCGAGCTGGATACACCCTTAAATCTCAGGCCCCAATCCAGCACGGAACTCATAACCTCCACCTCTTTAACAGAAAGGTTGGATAACTGATTTCCTGCTCCAGAGGGACCATCAAATTTCACAATACCCAATTTAATCAATCTTTCGATTAGCTTTTTAAAAGCGGTACAGTTCTCGATGGAATGCCCCGTAATTCCCGCATGGTATTCACATTGGCTGCTTGTGTCATACCATTTAGGGTACGAGGGTTGTATAGGTTTTATGTAAAAAAGGGATATAACATGTGTGTCGAACAGAACATGGTACAACTCTCCGTATGTGATTGGAATGGGCGTGTATTGGGGTTTTTTTAGTTCGGTCTTCGATTGGGTTCTTGCCTTGAGGAGGCCTGGTGGCTGGTTGTTATTGACCTTGGTCGGCCTGCTATAATCGGCTCCGAATGACCCTTGTTATACCTACTCGCATTACTTGCTCTCTTTTCCTTCTTCTTTGGGGCCTTTAGAGTCCACTCTCCCTTTTTCTTCATGTCTGCCAGAATAACTGGTTTGGCTCGATCATTTTCTGGGTTAAAACCTGAACCCATCGGGGAGTTCAACAGTACTGATGTATCCGTCTGATGTTGGTGTCCGATAACAACGGGTACCCCTTGCGAGTCTGATTGGGTCAGAAAACTTATTGGGGTAAAGCCTGCGGAGTAGATGATTTCTTCAATATCATCCTCACTATTTACCACTGGGCCGCTTCTTTTTTCAAATCCTCCAGCCAGTAACTGGGTTAACTGGCCCATCATATTTCTTTGGAGTTCTAGCATTTCACACATATCTTGTTGAATCTCGATCAACTGCTCTTGCATCTGCATTTGCCTTTGCTCCATTCTTTCCAACCTTTGGTCCATATCTTTTGTCAGTTCTGAAATGATTTTACCTGATTAGGGTCGTTTCGAGAAATTCTAATGCAAATGATGCAATGCAATGCAATGCAAATGCATGGGATGAATTCAAAGGAAAGGAATATGTTGATTTTGAATTCAATTCCCCTAGAACAACTTTTCTATAAAATAAATTCTTTTTCATAAAACGGATTATGTATACGACTTTGCTTTCGTATTCCAGGCGAAGGCACTAATCCCCTTTCTTCGTGAAAGTCAAATCTCGCAAGCTTCCAATGCATGCCTCTACTAGATCCTTTTTGCTTGATCTAACCCACGAATTACTATCCTCGCGATGTTGATTGGCTCCTTTAAGAAATTCGAGATGCGATGGCTTTTGGATAATCTTTATCGGTTTGAATCCTTAGGTAAAGTCTTGTTTTCCTCCACGAACTGTTAGCCTTCTTCTGTCGTGTTCACTTGGACCAAATTCGGACAACCGTACTGTAACCCGCGTTATTAAGAAATTCGTTTTCTTATGACAAATTATTCTATTTAGCAATTTAATACGAATCAACACCTCATTTTTGTGATGATGTAATGCAATGCAGTCATGAACAAACAAAAACAAAACACGTTAGTACAGAAATAAACAAACGACAAAGTACCTAATCGGGTGATCACTAGGGATTCGAAGTGGCTCTACCCAGGGTAAGTTCCTAGGTCTCTCTATATGTGGCTCGGTTCTAGGGATAAGGTACCCGAACCAGCAGATTCCTCAATCCTCACCCATTATAGGCGCATATAGATCGAGTTCGGTTCGGGGGGATACATTTCCCTATGACCATGCGGAGACGAAAATCTCACAAAATCATAGGTACGGATGTACCCCGGAAGCAATCCACTAGCCCATGCGGAGGTGAAAACCTCACGAAAGCGTAGTTTCTTACTCCCACCTAGAAGGCGTGACCATAGTGGTCATGCAGTACTATTCTACAAGACCCGCACCAAAACAATCATACAATCAAATGCAATCGAAAGATACATGATTTTTAAAATACATTTTCGGTTTTTGACAAAAGGACAGTAAATAATCGATTTTTATGGCTCGACTCTCAAGTCCCTAGTGGAGTCGCCAAGCTGTCGAAACCACCCCTTTTTCAAATATTTTAAAATTTTTAAATTTAATGAAAATACAGGGGAATCGACTTTTGAAAAACAAATGCATGGAGTCGCCACCGATCCTTTTGTTTTGGTGCGATCGGATCACCTAAGAATTTGGTTATTTTAATAAAACATTTTTGGTTTACTAAAACAACGATTCTGGTCTACGAAAATATGAGAAAACGGGTTCAGGAGTCAGTTACGCATGAGGAAGGATTAGCACCCTCACTATGCCCAAAATTGGTACCAAATCGATTAAATACTGTCCTTATGTCTAAAATTAAAAATGTTTTTGAAATGGGGTTTTTTTTTAATAACATTTGAATAACCCGAGTCAGTTACTAAAAATCTTCTTGTTTCGACGTCCGAAAATTTATAATTTGAAAATCACAAAAGGATGCTCACTATTTAGTCCAACGGAAAACCGAAACCCAGCACAGTAAGGCACGATTCCTCAAATTTCCAAACATTGATCATTGCCTCATCTTAGAAAATACGAGTGAAATTTCAAAGAGACATTCGATTATTTTGAACAAACTGGGGATTGCAACCCAGCACGATAGGGCACTATTCCCCGAATTGCCAAACATCGAACATTTCTTCCGTTTTCAAGAGTTTTTAGAAACCGTGAGCGAAATTCCAAAGGGATCTTCGATCTTTTTGAATAAATGAAAAAGCGCAACCCAGCACGATAGGGCACGATTCTCGAATTGCCAAACATCGAACATCGCATTTGCTTTAAAGGGTTTTCTTAAAAAAACATGAGTGAAAACTTAAAGGAACGTTCGATTATTTTGAACAAACGAGAAATCACAACCCAGCACGATAGGGCATGATTCCCGAATTGTCAAACAAGATACGCGCGAAGCAAATGAAATGTAGAAATCAAAATGGTATAAGATTAATAAGCTAGAGATATATATAGGTTGACAAGCTTGAATAAAAAATAGGGATATATATATAATTTTGAAATGGATATTAAAGAATGAAAATTTGAATCAAGTTGCATGTAAAATTTTTTTAAACACAAATACATTTCAAAGTTGACAAACTACATGACGATTTAAATAATATGTCTAATATAAAAAAAGAATAATGAAGACATATGGCAAAACATAATACACAAAATACGTTCATAAAACATATGTACATATAGATAGCTTTGAAAATAATCATTAGATTAATAAAAAGCTTTAAGTTAGTCTAAAAGTATATACATGCCTTTATATCAAAACGTTTAAATAAAGGACTATATAAAACACTAAGTAATTTAATACAAAGGAGCATCCAAAAATAACAATTTTGTAATTACAAAAAAAGAGGTTTCTAAAATTATTCCATATACATGCATAAAGAAAATATTTGATAACTCATGTAGCAAAAAAAAAGAGTGTCGTAAGTAGGAAACAATACAGCAAAACAGCTTTTACAAACGCTGCAAAAAACGCCGCTAACATTTTGTGGCGTTTATGAAAAAAACGCCGCTAAAAGTCATGATCTTTAGCGGCGCTTTTCCCACAAACGCCGCTAAAAATCATAACCTTTTAAAAAATTATTTTATTTTAATTAAATAATATTTATTTCTATTTTAAATATTATATTATGTTTAATTCTTGAAATTTGAAATTTAAACTCCATACTTTTAAGGATAAATAAAAAATATTAATTAAATTAAATTTTCCATTAAAATTTAAACTTCAAAACTAAATATAAAAATTAATGAATTTAAATTTAATATATAACATTGATTCAATATGTAATTTAATACATAAAAAATAACACACACAAACACACAAAGTATTACAATTTCTAAAACAAAATTTATCCTCGTGAGAAAATAATGCCAATTCTTCATCACCTCTCATTAATCAAAGGAAAAAGATAAAAAAAAAAAGAAGAAGAAACAATATACAACAGAGGGCTGGTTCAAGCTTATGTGAAGCCAAAGTATTGCAATGCCTGCATATAACTTAGAGAATTCCTTTGATGCTTTCAATTCAACCGCCAGAGAATCCAAAACACCGGAACAGAAAGCCAAAGTATGCACCTGTAAGCCAAAGTCAGGCCAATAAGGAAATCACTTATACGACCCTCAAGGCCACATATGTCAAAGCACATTATCTGATCTCTTTGAATTATGAGATGGAAAGATAAATTTTTAATAATGCCACCATAATGCAAGAATTAGAGTTTGTTTCGACAAAAGTCATTGATCATGTTATTAATCATGTGCCTTTGCATGTACAGGCGTTGCATCTAAAACCTACATAGTTTAAATAAAAAATATCACCAAATCCATGGCCTATCCTCAAACAATCTATTATTTAGATATGTAAACAAGTCAAACAGAACTTTTACCATCTCAATGTCATTTTGATAGGTGTAGTAAAACAAGAAGTAAACACATAGGCAGGAAATTCAGCACTTTGAGGAAGAGTCTCATGTGCTTCACACGCAGCAAGAAGAATGCAGTCTCTTGAAGATCCAGGGTAGTTAGAAGTGCCACAGTCAAGAAGCTATCAATCAAATTCAAATAAAGAAAAAAAGAAAATCAAATAAGGCTAGAGAAGGAAGACAATGATGTCTATTTGAATAGCACCAGCCAGAAAATATACTAGTGACAAATTGAGGATAGAACGTGAGCAAGTACCTCAATGAAGGCATTAACAACCATTCCTGCAGCAGATAAGGCTAGGGAAGGAAGACAAACAACCATTCCTGCAGCAGAGCAATCAAAAACATATATAAAAGGTGTTTTTAGCAAAGAATCAAGATTGCTGATAGGAAAGGGAATATACTGTGTATAACTCTGCACAAGAAATGTTCAGGCTTAGCAAGGAGAAAAATTGGCAAATAGAGCAAAAGAAAAGCAACAAGAATTGATTCCTAACAGTTAAACAAGTGAACACCTTATTAAACAGCCAGATTTCACCATTTGCAATTGGCTTTGGAACACCATGTCCATTGTAATGAAATAAAACTCTCTGACTTGGCATATCTGCAACATGTATTACAAAGTTTCTTCACTTCATCCACTGTAGGATCAACTTCGACCTTACTGTGAGCCAGGCCATGTTTAATAGAAAGAATTAGATTCTAAACTTGATGGAATAGCCTGTAATGAGACGTGGTATAAGATGGTGTTCAAACCTTGGGCTGCCACTTCTCATATTGATCTCTCAAGTTTTTCACAATAGTTTCCACTGCTTTTTATGGTGCCATAGAAAAAGGGTCTGCAACAATGAAAGAAAGAAAAAGTGGAACATACTAATATCAATGAAGAACATTAGATTGAAAAAAAAATTATATATTTTAATCATTTTGCGACCAAAGAATGGATGTTGGATAGAAAATATGATTGAAAACTTATTTTGTGCAAGTGCAGCACTAGGATTCCAACTTTTTCCTCCTTGGCAACCAATAAAGGAAGGCCAGTACAAGGGTTGTATATAGAAACAATAAATAGATAAGCATCCCCGAGACTGCATGCAAAATACAGCAAAAGTTTCAAATTAGTAATTATAATTTTGAGTGTTTAAAAATTTGTATAATCTATCAGATTTCTTAATTCAAAATTTTCAATCATATTCAATATATTGAATCAATAAATTATTTGTGTGATGACTGTAGCCTTTTTAAAGATAATTTATTCTATTTTCACATATTTTAAGAGTCATGAGTATTACCTTATAGTAATTTATTTGGCCACTATTTTTATTTTTTTAATTAAATAGAGAAGTGTTTATTAATTTTACATATGCATATTTTACAATAAAAAGATAATATGTCAGACTCCACACTTGTTATCATTTTAATATTTACTGATTGTTTAACTAAATACATTATGATAATCGATGAGTAAAAAATGATTTTATTAAATTATTATAATTTCATGAAAAATTTAATACTAAAAAAATGTAATATAATAAAATTTGCTATTCAAGTGATGGAAATTAACTAATTAGATCTGCTATTAACTAATTAGATCAAGTGATGGGTGATAAAGTGATTCGACTATATTTTTGTATTGATGAGATATATTACCTAATTAGATCTGCTATTCAAGTGATGGAAATTAACCTCGCGATCAAAACGACCTTGCCTGAGAAGTGCAGGATCTAACAAATCTCTACGATTTGTAGCAGCCGAAAATATAACACCTTGCCAGTATCAAACCCATCAAGCTCTATTAGTAGCTGATTCAAAGTAGTTTCCCGCTCCTGAGTGGCTGCATTATACAGGTGGTCTGTTTTTTCCTTGAAAATCCCCTGACGTCTGATCAGATAGAAAGAAAGAGAGAAAATCATTTACATATGATCTTAAAGACAGCTATGTTTTTCTCCTCTCCACTAAATTCATCTATAGTTATCTTCCTACTCATAATTGCAATGATAATTGGCCTGTAAAAGGCTGGTACAAATTACTAATATCACATGTAATTCCAGCTCATGGCTGTTATAATGGTATTATATAAGTCAAAAAATAACTTTGCTCATGTAATGATGAAAATGCCCCATCCAAGTCTTGTTCAATGTTCAATATAAAAAATCAAGATAGAAAAATAGCAGGCAAAATTTCTTTGATGCATGAACAATATAAGCAAAGATGGGAACATACTGGAGTTTCACTCGTAGCCTTGTGAACCAGATCCTTCAGAATGGAATGAGTCTGAAAAATGTAACAAATGAAATCAATCCAATTTGAAGTATCACTCTATGACCAACATGATCCCTAGTAAACCAAGACCTTAATAGCAATTAAAAATTATCAACATTTTTTATGTAAGGCAACTAAATAGAAGAGGATAGCAAGTATGTAAGACAACTAAATAGAAGAGGATTGCAAGAATCTTGATACTTGAAAGAAAAAAAAATGTTTTTTAAGAATCACAACTGAACTGATGCTGAAAGAAAAAGAAAACCAGATGACCTTGGTATGCAAAATTGAATATGACAGATATACCATTTTTTCTAAAATTTACTTTCATACCGCATCAACAGCAGCCTCAGCTGGACCTCTGATAGTAACTAAAATAGATTCAATCAAACGTTGATATCCTTGTTCAGGAGCTATTAAATGTGGTTGATAGCCATCAGCTTCAGTAATGAGCTTCCTAAATTCTCCATTGATAGTTGTCTGTCAAATCAGCTTCAGTAATGAGCTTCAGTAACAAATCATTGATATGGATAAATAAAAATGAAATACAAAAACTAAAATCATTCCACATCGAATTCTAGCAAAATAGTTATATTTTAGTTAGGAAGAAATATCTCTAATGAAATGGAGATTAGATCGGAAAAGAATAAACCTTAACCCCTAAACCTTAAACCCCAATCCCTTAAAACTTAAACACAACCTTTAACCCATAAACCATAAACCATAATCCCTAAACCCATAATCCATAAACCTTACAATAGTAACTCATAAACATTAAACCCTTAACCATATACCATAAACCCTAAACTATAATGATAATTAATTCAATATTTTAAAATTAATAATATTTTAAAATTAATACTATCTCTTTTACAATTATATAAGAAAATATTTAACATATAAATTAAAAAATAATTAGTTATATACCAAAAATTTTTAAAATTATTTTAAATAATAGTATTTTAATTTTTTTCATATTTGTGGCATTTTTCAAAAAACGCCGCTAAAGATCAGCATTAGCGGCTTTTTTAAAAAGCGCCGCTAAAGGTGTACTTATAGCGGCATTTCTTAAAAAAGCGCCACTAATACTCGATCTTTAGTGGCAATTTTAAAAAGTGCCGCTAAAGCCACTAAATTCTCAATACAAAACGATGGCGTTCTACAAAATTAATTTGCGGTGTTTTCTAAAAAGCGTCGCTAAAGGTGTACATATTGCGGTGTTTTTAAAAAAATGCCGCTAATACTCGATCTTTAGCGGCGTTTTTAAAAAAGCGCCGCTAAAGCCACCAAAGGCTCACAGCATTGTGTTAATTTTTTTGCGGCGTTTTTTAAAAAACACCGCTAAAGATCAAGCATTAGCGGCGTTTTTAAAAAGTGCCGCTAATGCTCGCTCTTTAGTGGCGTTTTTTATTCAAACGCCGCTAAAAACTTGTTTTATTAATTTTATTATAAATTACACAATACTTAAAAAAACATGCTTAATTGTAAGGAGGACTACATGTATAAAATACATGGATTTAGTAATATATATAAAAATTAAAAATGAGTATCTATAAATATGTACATATGTATGATAATAATTTAAGAGATATATTACGTTGAACTACATAATAAAATATAAGAATAAACTTAAAAAAAGAAGCCATATGTATAAATAATATAAGGTTAATATATATATATGAAATAAAGAAAAATAACTTTAATATAAAGTATATATGTATATACAGTAGTGTATGTAAAAAAAACGAAATCAAATCATTAAAATATATAAAGAAAAATAAGTAAACAAGGATAAAAAAATATTGAATGCATCTTAAAAAAATGATAATAAGCCATAAAATGAATAAATAAAGAGGAGGAACTCAATTAAAAGAGAATTAAAACAAGAGGGACAAAGTATAAATGGAAACAACTACCAAAATGACAAAGGGGTCAGCATGTAACAAGTGCGAATGCGCAGGGACTAAATGAAAATAATCCAGACCCCCCGAAACGCAACACCTTGGAGCGAACTAAAATGAAATCGTGTACAAATTTTTGGGGAAAAATTAAAATAAAACACATGGATGCCAATGGGGTCTGCTGAAATTTGGTGCAAAAAGCGAGGGATTAATCGTGGAAATTTCCCATTTGACATACAAATGCACAAATTGAGGCATGGCATAGGTCAACACGTGGTCCCCACCCTTAAACACCACCGTCTCAATTTATTTCAAAATGGCAGGAAATTGAATGGCAATTGGCCATTTCTTCAAGCCACAATTAAGGCAAAAAACCTAATACCCCATACTTTCCCCTCATTTGGCCGATTCTCTCCCCCCCTCAAACACTAAGCTACACATTCAAGCATAGGGAATGATCTTTCAGCCTTCAAATCTCTTCTTGGCTTCGATTCAAACAAAGCAAAAAGGAGATTTATGGCATATTTTCCAGGTAAGAACTTCTTTCTTCTCTTTTTATTTGCTTTCCAACATTAAAACTATGAACCCAAAAGAATGAAAAACAAAAAAAAGTACACAGAGATTTAAATCGAAAATCACCTTCCCAAAAAAAATTGCTTTTGAATTCTCTATTCAATATGAGTATGTAGTATCTCCCCCCTCTTACAATGAAAATAAGGCCTTTATATAGCCGAAAATAAAAAGAAAAATACAAAGAATTTCATTTTTCGTTCTTTTTCTTTGCTGCTATTTTTTTTTGCTTTGTTTTTGCTTGTCCTTGCCGTTGTGTTTGTCTGTTTCTTTGCAGGTGCGAAGGTACAGGGCCAGCTGTGGTGTACGGCTCGTTGTCGTGGAGGCGTGGACGTGGCCGTGCTGGAGGGTTGCGGCTACTAGGGAAACCCTAGGTTTCTGTTTAGCTGAAGTTGTTTTAGCTTTGGGCTGTTTGGGCCAGGGTATTTTGGGCTAGGGTTTTAGCTAATGGATTTTAATTGGGTCTTGAGTTATGTATTTAATTGGGTTTAGGGAGCTTTGATTTTTGGGCCTGTAGAAACTAGACTCTAAATATTTAAGGGACTGTTATAATTTTTTTTGTAATTTTGGTTTGGTTGTTGGGCCCGGGCAGATTTGGCCCATTACAGTATTCGTCACTTCGTTGTCAACTTCCACAATGAGTACAAGAACAAAGACTGGCGCAAACGAATTTTGAACATGGGTGAAAATGTCATATTTAAATTCGTATTTGTAATTATTTCGAGTCTATTTCCTGATTCGGATGGTAACATATTTTATCGGAATACATACGTAGAATACGAGTTGGAAGCACACCATTTCAGACATAATTGGCGAGGTTAGAGACTGATATGGCGGGGTTCAATCCTTCTCTCAGACAGTGGTTGGGTAGTATGGAGCCGTAGCAATGGGCTCAATGTTTTGACGAAGGGTACTGGTATGGTCAAATGACAACTAACCTTGTTGAGGCCATTATCTCCGCCTTGAGGCATACGCGTCACTTACCAATTTCAGCAGTTTTTTTAGCCGCATTTTACAGGCTATCAACCTTAATGCCAAAAATGAGGTTGAAACATGCAAAACAGTTAGAGGCAGGACAAGTGTACGTCGAAAAAATTAGGGATTCCATGAAAGAGAACGTTCAAACGGGTAGGTCGATGAATGCAAAACTATATTCCCAAAATTTGAAAACTTTTCGAGTGACAAAGTATATTGGTCGTCGGTCGGGGATCCCAACACGGTCCTACGGAGTTGATCTCTGAAATAGGAGGTGTGGGTGCAAGATGTTCCAAACACTATGGTATCCATGTGCACATGTGTTTGTAGTGTGTGCTACCTACAGTTTGAATGTCGAACAATATATCGACGATGTGTACACTCTTGAATGTACGTTCTGTATTTGGGGTAACGAGTTCCCCGTATTAAGGGTTGTATTGACATGGGAAGTGCAACCGCCTGCGTTCGAGATGTTGCCAGATCGGTCACTACATAGGAGAGTCAAAGGTAGACCGACAACAATAAGGATTCAGAACGACATGGATATAAGAGAACAAATCGATCCAAAGCGTTGCACCATATGTAGAATAGTTGGCCACAATCGGAGCAAGTGTCCCCATGGAAACTTCTACATTGGTCAATCTTCACGGTCTGAAAGAAATTAAATGTAGTAACTGATGTTTGCATTTTATGATCTTTTAGAAATAAAGTTTGTATTATTTAGTGTTAAGCTTTTATCTAAAATTAGCAGTTTCAACTTTAAATACTTTAAAAGATATTATAAATTATACAAAAAAGACTAATATATAAGTCGTGGAACCCTAAACCAATACAACAAATATTACATAACAATTGAAGTTTATGTAACTCAAAATTGGAAAGAACCGAGAGTGTTATCATTATTCGGGGTATAACAGTTTACGGGCCTTCGTTGACGGGGTGGATGTTGGGGTGTACTGTACACATCTGGAGGATCGACAACTGGATCAAATATGGCCTGAGACGGGGTGGAGTCCATGTTATTACTAAACATATCAAATGATATCAGTGGTTGCTCTGGGTGAAATAAACTCGAACCGCCTATGTCCGAGTGATATGAACTTGAACCGCCTATGTCCGAGTGATATGAATTTGAACCGCCAATGTCCGAGTGATATGAACTGCTCTGCGACTCATCACAAAAAGCATCAACCCATTGGTTCGATGTGTTCAAAGGTTGGTCCTCTGAGTCGAGCTCCGCCATATGTTGATCTTGTAGCTCCCCCATAGGTTGATTTCCATGTCTGTAGCTATGACCCGATACTATCATAAGTTGTCCACCATATAAATAAACGCGTCATCAAGTCATGTACCACTGCATGTATTCAGTTGAGGGACTGAAGTCAAACATGCAGTAGTGCATCTCAGGCCGCCTGTCGTACTGGGCATTCTATAGTGCTACATAAAATTAATGTTCCACACTCCAATATGTTATATGTTTCCCCCTCAGGGTCTTACCGTGGACATCAGCAAATTGTTATGGCTCGACCGGCACAAATTGTCTACACCTAAATTGTCACATAACTCGATCACTGTTGTACCACTCAATAGTTGAGAAGTTGAGCACCGGCGTGTTAATGCACCACATATGGGCTTCAGCGTGAACCCACTGAGAAATAAAGGTTGCAATGTTCAGTGTAGAATGCGACATCCACAAGAACTGCACAATATAACATAATGAGTCAAGTCACATCACATACTGCAAGTGGATAAGTTAAATCAATGTTACTTAAACCATATAAATATATATTACTTTCTCCCCGGTATACGCCTCTATCATTTGGCGGTAAATGATTAAGGTTTGGCTCGCACCAATTCCCGAAGACGTGGCTCATCTAAAACCAAAACAAACACGTTAGCAGTTATACTTTGGAAAATATTATCCACACTTATGGGTCATTAAATGTTAAGTATAATTATATTTTTACCTATTTATAAGTGGCCACGAATATGGTTGGTGCCTAACAGCAGCTAGAAACGACATCCTGTATAAAGCCTAAGACTGTAGCAGACCCATACAACTAGTCATGTTACTAATCCAATGTTTTGTTGCTCGGCAAAGCTCATAGTACAATGCGGCCAACACTGCCGATCCCCAGCTGTAACTACCAGTACGAGAAAAATCCTTTAATAGAGGCAAGTACTTTAAGTGGACCCTATTAGACGTGTTGTTCGGCATAAGTACCCCCCGATCAGCTGCATAACATAGGCTCGAGTAGCACCCATCACCTCGTACTCAGTGGCAGTGCTCGATAACTTCTTAAAACTTGCTCTCAACCATGCCAATGTCAAGCATGTGAAATTCTGTTCCCCATCATTAGGGGACCGTCCAAGCAATCTGTGGTATAGTACTAAGGTTCCAACACTTTGCTTCGACCTGTGACCACAACACTGCCAACTCGTAACCCAAGTTGCAGAGCGACGTCTTCCAATATGATAGTGCACTCCCCATACGGCATAATAAAGGTGTGGGTCTCCGTACACTACCGCTTAACCTAGGCGGTTATTAAGTTCTCTCTCAAGTCAAACCTCCGGATCAATGCGACGTCCCCAAATCCCGCCAACTGTAAGTATGGCATTATCTGCTTATTCGAATCGTACTTGGGAAAATGAAACCGCGACATCAAAACCTGATACCCATCCTATATGGTAATTTTTTTATAAAAATATGATAAATCAATTATCTATATAATTTAAACATAAAATTATATATTGAAGACTAAAATTGAAAGGTTGAGAAAACAAAAACATCACACTTATACTATACCAATATAGTCATTCTAAGTATTTTTTTATTTAAGTTAAATTAATTATTAATATGCTAATAATATATTAATAATAGAATGAAGATTTTTCATAAAATATTAATAATAACACGTAGAAATCAAATGTGATTATTATGTCCTAATCATAGTTAAGCATTAAAACTAAAGGCAATTATATAACTACAAAAAGTAGTTTTTATAAAATTAACCAAAAAAATTTAATATATTTAAATTAAATAAGTAATAATATATTAATATATTTTAATATATTAAGTATATTTTATACTCAACATTTTATTTTAACATATTTAAAATTTTAATATATTTAATTTTTTTAAGTTTTTTAAAATTTTAAATATATTAAAAAATCTTTTTTCTCTTTTCCTATTAAAAATATATTAAATATATTAACATTTTAAAATATATTTTTAAAAAATATATTGAGTATATTAAAATTTTAAAATTGATTATACTTAACTTTTTTTAATATATTTAATTTTTTAAAAATATATTAAAATTTTAAAATTGGTTATACTTAACGTTTTTTAATATATTTAATTTTTTTAAGTTTTTTAAAATTTTAAATATATTAAGAAAACTTTTTTTTTGTCTTTACCTATTAAAAATATATATTAAGTATATAACTTTATGAATGTGTACTAAAATTTAAAAATTATAGCTGACACGTAAAGATTAATTTCATGCAAGAAAATAGTTAAAAAGGAATAATAATAACTAAATAGAGATCAATTTCATGCAATCAAAATACGCTAAACAAAGTAGTGCTTAGCAAGAAAAAAAGAGAAACTAAAACGATTTTTTATTTAATTTAT
Organism: Gossypium hirsutum; assembly: GCF_007990345.1. NCBI lineage: Eukaryota > Viridiplantae > Streptophyta > Magnoliopsida > Malvales > Malvaceae > Gossypium > Gossypium hirsutum. The sequence goes on from NC_053430.1 coordinate 19,714,627, forward strand.
AATTAATTTTACTGTTTCGTTGATCCTCGATAAAGTGTAATCCGTATTTACTCCAGAAGACATTTTGATACCTGCATAATATAAAAAAATAGAAATATAATATAATTCATTATTATATTACAATAACTATAAAATATAAAAAAACAAAATAAAAATTTTATGTAACTTACTCTTTTTTTTCTCTTTTCTTTCTTCTGAATGAGAGACCAAACCCCCTTATATAACATTCATCCCTTCTTTTTTTTCTTATTAATATTTAAGTTTATGACTGGTCACATCGTTGATATGATGTGACCAATTATAATATATATTTTTAATTTTTAATTTAAATTTTTACTTTTTAATATATATTTTTAAATAAATTCATTTTTTAATAAAAAAATATTTTTTAACAAATATTTTTTATTTTTTAATTAATTTAAATTTACTTTTTTAAATAAATATTATTTTTTAACTTTTAAATAGAATTTAGAAAAAGGTTTGAATATCTTTAAAAATAATTTAAAAATCATAATTTAAAATATTATAAAACAAATTAAAAAATATTTAAAATATTATAAAACTAATAATAAATTTGAAAGGTCATATCTTTAAAATATTTAAATGTTTTATATTATTAAAAAATATATTTAATATTTAAAAAATAATATTTAAAATTTTAAAAAATAATTTCAAATATATATTTAAAATTTTAGAAAATATATTATAAAACATTTCAAATGAACATTTCAATTTTTTTTAAATTAATAATAAATAATAAAATAAAATAAATAAGGATAAAGAAAAACTTTAAAAAAAGTTTAAAAAAAAAGTAACAGGGAGTCAGGCGAATTTAGTGGCGCCAAATGAATTGGCTCCACTAGAAAATGGAAAATTTTTTTAAAAGTCCTCCATATTTTCAGAAACTGCAGTATTTTCCTAGTATTTATATAGGTGGTGCCATTCTACATGGCTCCACCAAAAAATTAATTTTTTTTCCTGATTGCTGACGTGGCATGTTGGCAGAGCCAAACTCTTTGGCTCCACCAACTTCTACTGTAGATTTTAGATCATTTTCATATTTAATTAAAAAAATGGGTCATTTTGATTAATTAAATTTTTTAGGTTATTTTTATAAAAAAAAGCCTTCTAATATCAACAAGCAACTTAGTATTAGATTTTGAACTTTAATGTTAATTTTTGCGGGGATTTTATAAGGATTTGTTTGAGTAACACCCTTCACTCGAAATGAACTTATACAAGAGATATCACATTTGGACACTAAGACTGACTTAATTTGAGCATTAATTTCAAGACTTTACTTTAACATAAAGGAAGTCTTTTGAAGTTATTTAATTCATTTTTAGCCTTATTTTAAAGTTTAGTTACAAACAGAAACCGTTCGGGGTTTATTCGGGTCAAAACAGGATAAATAATGTCATGTTGCAACATTGGAAAGTGGTGTCATGACAATGATTGATGTCATGACACTGGAAATCGATTACTTAAATAGGGTCAATGTCACGACGTTGGGAAATGGGAGTCACAACACTGACTGATGTCGCGACATCGAAGGTAGATTACCTTGAACATGTCTGAAACAACTAAAACCAAGTATGAACTATCATCAACCATTCCATAACACATCTAAACAATTTTAGGACTCAAAATATGTCAAATTATCATTTAAAAACTTCATAAACACATGAGTATATCCTTTTAAGGAATATTATCTCAAGATATAAAATGACATTAAGCATACGTGACATAGTTTTGGAACCTCTTAGTTATGTTAAAACAAAAATTCACATGGTTCTAATCCCATGTACATGTCACTCTATTACCAATAATTTAACTTCCATATACTTTAGTCCTTGTTTGATGATGAGATGAGGATGAAGATGGCCACTTCAAATTTTGCCTTCAAAACGAACTTTACCTACTCATTCAAAACAAATGCGTTAAGCTTATGAAAACTTTGTAAGTACTCAAGATTTCATATCTTACCTTTGAATCCAAGAATTAAACCAAAGATAAAGTACATAATAGCAACAAGGATAACTAACACACTTTCACTTACCATACTTCCATCATTCACTTATTATTATTATTTTATACCACTCATGTTTCCCCTTATACACTCGAGTGGACAAGAAGGATATATGGAATATAATCACGAAGTACATGAGCATGTAAGTGCTTGATTATTATGAACACTATTAGTGTTAGAACACAAGCATCGAAATCTAAATTCACAAGCGCACTAAGGAACTCTTAATGGCATGCCATCTATATCCCACAAGTAGATAAGGGTTTTAACATTATTATAAGTCTAATATTCATCACAAGCACAATCAAGTTTCATAATTTCATAATCACACATAACTTTTTAACATTTTACAATTTAGTTCTTTTCTTTACACACTTAATCACATCAACAATAACCACAATCATTTACTACTTTCTTGAATTATTCACACATTCATTAAGTTACAAGTACATAATTCATGACAATAACATGTTCTTTAATTCATCATTTTAATAAAATCTAATTAGGTAAGAAAGAATTCTAAAGTACTTACAAATTTTAACTAGATTATACTTCCGTCAAGCTTTGTCCACTTGTTTCCCTTTGTCTACTCTTCTTTTATCTTCTTCATTGTCTTTCTTTTCATTTTACCTTAATTTCATAAAATATGATAAATCAATACATTTGATTCATATCACTTTCATGCTCAAGTATTTGAAATTAACATGATACTGTTGCTAAACCATGAAAATCTTATCTTAAATATTTAATTTCTCACATAGTTTAGCTTCTCTCTTTAAACATGAACCCATCACTTCTATTCAAAAAGCTAAGCTTGCTATGTTGTGGGTAACTTGATTTAGCTAAGACTTCTATACAAATTTGATGATTTCAAGCTTGGGAAGGCCTTTAATGCTTATAGAGGACTAGATTGTAAAAGAAAGAAAAGTTGCTTTCTCCCCAAAATGGTTGTAACATGTAGGAGAAAAAAAAGATGATGATGGAGAATCTTCTCCATCTTTCTTTTAAAATATCATCATTATTATAATAATAAAATATAATAATATTAATATCAATAATAATATATAAAATTATAACTTATTCATAAAAATTTAGCCATCATCATTATTCATTATATCTTGATAAAATTGCTCTTCGTATCCTAACATATTTAGTCATTAATTTAATTTATTAATGCTTTTTACTTTTAATTTCCCACTTTGACCCCAACACCTTGTAAAACCTTACAATTTAGTCTATATCCTAGATTAATATTTCTCAATACATTAGTCTTTTAAATTTTCTCCATCTCCTACTACCCTCTCCAATAAAACTTATAAATCAAATTTTATTTCTTCTGAGAAGTTTGATTCGTAATTACTCAAAGTAATATTGTTACAACCAAGAGGTTGTCAAGGATGTTATAGGAACTGAGCAAGTATAGTGAAATTGAGAGCCTAAACATATGCGACAACTTAGCTGCTCATATGGTAACATTTTTTTTCCTTTGAAGTTGTGTCCTTTTCATTTTCTTTTCCTTTTTTTTTTTTTTGCAATTTCATATGATTCTTCAATTTTGTTGATAGGAGGTGCAACAAACCATTTTTAGTGAAATGGGAACAGTGGTTTTAGGACCACAAATTTGAGCTGGAAAGAAAATTTATTTTAATATTATTGCATGGTCTACTTTGTGATAGGAATGTCATATGAAAATTCTAATAAGAAAATTTTACCGTTTATATGTTAAATTAAGAAAAAGATCAAGTTGCATAAAATGCAAAAATTGAGTTCTAGTAGCCAAAAGGATCAATTAGCTATGGAATTCAAAATAAGAGGTCCTTATATGGTAATTAGACCATTAAAGAAAAATTAGTAGATATTTTTTATGAATCATCCATGGAAAATTGGAAAAAGCAAAGGACTAAATTGGAAAGTGAAAAAATTTATGGATGACAAATAATTAAATAGAAATAATATCATTTTATATCATCTTTATCCCAAAAATTCCATAGAAACCCTAGGAGAGAGAAAGGAAACTAATCAAGCTTAATTAGGTATATTTTCTTGTCTCGTTTTTAGTCATTTTTATATTTTTATATCGAGATAGTTTATTCTATCTATTTTAGGGATTAATTTGAAGAGTTATCAAAGTATAGAAGTTTTACCATGGATGAATATGCTGAAATTGTGAAATTTATGGTAGAAAATGGAAGGTTGTTGATAGATAAACAACTTTTACAAAGTAAATTTTGATGAAAATATGATTTGGGGATTAAATTGTAAATATGTAAAAGTTATGGAAAAATTCTGAATTCTGTGAAATACATGTGCTGTAAAAGTTATATGAAAATTTTGGTTAGACTCGGAAATAAGGATTAAATTACATGAATTTCATTTTTTGAGCCTAGGGACGAAATCGTCATTTGTGAAAAGTATAGGGGCAAAATTACATGTGAATTGAATTAAATTGAGTATGAAATGAATTAAATTGATGTTAAATTTATTTATATAGATCCCGAAAGACCTAATACTGAGTTGGATCGATGAAAACAAAAAGTTTTGAATTAGTAGATTTCGTGTATGAACAAGTATCGAGGTAAGTTCGTGTAACTAAATTGTATACATTATTATGTTTGAATTGAATGTTATATATGTGAATTATGAATTTGTTATATAAATGAAAATAATTATATACCCGAGAATTTTTTAGTCTCATTTGAATAGGTGAAATCCAATGGATACAAATTTTTCCCAAATTGGTTGTGGTCTTGCATATGTTGCGGACACACCATGGCTCGAAAGAGCATTCTGTTATTAGCCCTCTTGAGCTTCCTGTTACATGGTTTAGCGAGCTTCCTGTTATAGCTTTTCGGAGCATCCCAATAGGTTGTGATCCTACATTTTTTGTGGACACACCTTAGCTCTTATGAGCTTCCCGTTAATTGGCTATTTGTGAGCTTCCCGATAATGCTCGCTTGAACTTCCCGATATTGGCTATTCGGAGCTTCTCGATATGATTCTTTGTGAACTTCCCGACAAGGTTCTTTGTGAACTTCCCGATTATGGCTCTTATGAGCTTCCCGTTATATAGTCCGGATAAGCTTTCTGATAGGCTCTTTATGAGCTTCCCAAAATGGCTCTGTGTGAGCTTCCCGTTACAAGGCTCAAGAGTGTGCTTCCTGATTATGTACCCTAATTAGGTACCCTTGAAAATGAATTGATGAATTATAATAGTGTACACTAAAGTGTACTATATGAGTGTTACCATCGATATTTCTAATAAATTCAATGGGTAAAGTTCTGACACGGCTAAACTAAATTTGAAATGATTTGTCATCAAAGTGTATACGTAATATGGAATAATATTATGAAAAGCATATGAATATGAAAGACATTAAATGATGGGCTCATCTATGTTCTTGGCATTATGTGAATTACTTGACTAACATGATTTGGTGAAATTGTGTTTTAGGCTATAAGCTAAATTGCTTGGATGCATTATTGTATGTTTATTTTAAATGTAAATATATGGTAAGTTAAATTCTTGTTATACAAACTTACTAAGCATTAAATGCTTACTAGGTTTTCTTTTCTCTATTTCATAGTGCTCGGAAGCTCGTAAAGGTTGGAGATCGGTCGGAGTATCATCACACTATCCTCCAGTTTGTTTTGATATGAAAAGTAATCTTATTTTGATATAATGGCATGTATAGGTTAAATTAGCCTATGTTGGCATATAAATAGTAGTTTGTAACTTAGCCATTGGAATGGCTAAAATGGATTGTTTTGATATGATAATATAAGGTTATTTATGTCATGTTTAACATATATGTATGTGGTTGGTTAGATTGAATTAGAGTGAAATATAAATCATCACCAGAAGGTAAGTTTAATCATATGAATATGTGATACTATTTCATATATATTAATGATGTTTGCATGATTCATATTATTTGAATTGGTTGGAAAATATATGCAAATGTTATTGTAGGTTGACGGTTAAATTTGGGTGAGAAATAAGGCTAGGAAATGGCCTTATTTTGTCCACACGGGTAGACACATAAGCATTTCTCTTGATCGCGTGTGATAGACGGCCTGACACATAGGCATGTGGCTTGGCCGTGTGTCCCCTACATCCTAAAATTGAGAAACAAAATGCTCAAAATTGGGTATACGGGCGGAGACACGGGCGTGTGTCTCAGCCGTGTGTGCTATACGACCCAGAACACGGACGTGTGTCTTGGCCGTGTGAAACCTACACCTAATTTATGAAAATTAAATTGACCACACGGCCTAGCACACGGGTGTGTGGCGGGCAGTGTGGCACGAGTCAGGGAGTTACACAGGTAAGGACACGGGCTAAGACACGACCGTGTGCCTCATACCGAATGCCCACACGGCCTGAGACATGGGCATGTCACATAGTCATGTGAGCCACACGGCCTACCCACACAGGTATGTGACCCCTGTATATAAGAAAAATTTTAAAATTTTGCGAAAAATTTTCTAAGTTCCCGATTTAGTCTCATCTTGATTCTAATGTTTAAATTGTGCCTCGATGGTCCATTCAAGGAACAATATGATTAACTTCGGATATGAAAAGTAAATGACATGAATTTTATGAAATTACTCTGTAAACTCTAGTAATGCTCTGTAACCCTGTTTTGACAACGGATACAGGTTAAGGGTGTTATATTTATTAGTATTAGAGCTACGATTTAGTCGATTCTTAGACTAACATATCAAGTATGAGTTTAGCTATACATGCCATTATATAATTTGTGATAGTGTGATATCTCCTGACTATTTGTATTACTATATGTATATATGTTTTGTTGGGCTAGGATATGAATTACAACACATTCTAGTGTGGCTAAGGTAAGGTTGGCAGTTTGTGACAGTTTCAGATGAACACTTAACAAATAAATGGTTTTCTACAGTTAATTAATTGTGTCAATATCATTGTAACAAAAGCATCATGTTTATTACACAAGTTATTGTTAATTCATTTAAATACAGTTAAATATGACACAATTAACTGATTTAAACATGATTTACCTATTTAAATTTTAACACCAATAATAAGTTGTTTTTATATATCAACAATGCAATAAATGAGTTTAAATTGTCTAGATAGCTAACTTGTTAACACAATTCATTAAAAATGTACAAATGAGTTGTATAGTAGTTAGATAGGTCAACCTGTACGAAATATGAATGAGCCTAATAGGTTCAACAAAAAACAAACTTAAACATTGTGCAGTGGTCGGGTTTAGGCTACATTATTACTATTTTGTATTATTTCCTACCTGTTAGTAATTCTTGTATTATAGTAGATGATTTTGTTCTTACATTATCTTTTTGGTAGTTCTAATAATTGGTTGCCTTGTTAATTTGCCCTTTTTCTATTAGGTTCTATTTTTCTAATCATTTCAGAAGTGTATTTCCACACTTGCTTGTATCATTAAATTGTATTGTGCTTTTTGATGCAAGGTAGCCTATCATTGTTCACTTCTCACTTGTGACAGGCTTTTGTAAAGCCATCTGCAGGCAGTATGACGAGAACACTTGTAATTATGGTGGATATTGCAATTTTATGCACCTTTATAGAATCAATCGATAAGATGTTTCTCCAAATCAAAATTAGTTGTATATTCTTATTGTTTAATAGGTCTTATTATTCATAGTATTCATCTTCATTAAGGAGATAATACGCTAGTTTTTTGGGAGGTCTAAAAGGAGGTGAAGTCATAGCCAAAGCAAAAGTAGAAGCTCTAGTAGGTTTTGTACTAGTTGTGAGGAGCACTTTTATGGTGGACATGGTCATAGTAAAAGGTATGATGATAGGGATAATTATCATGAAGGTTGAAGAAAAAGGAATAAAGTACAAGTCCTAGCCATCGGAGAGGACGAAGTAGAAGCCCTATAGGAAAAAGGAATTGTAACCCAATCCGTGAAGGCAAGAAGGAGAAATGTGCTAAGATTGAGCAATTGAACTAGGAAAGAGAACAACAAGAAAATGCTAAAATTATTGATAAAGATGTTACCAATGATAACAATGAGAATCGTAACAATGGATATGTATAGAATAATGATAAGCACTATCAACAACAGTAGGAGTAGCCTTCGCTTGTGGTAGCACTCTAATCTAAATTAAATCACTGTGTTTGGTTTGTCTCTCAAGCTTTTTATTAATAATTTTTATGTTCTTATTGAATATAAAAATAAATATTTCTATCTAGAGTATGCATTCAATAAATAGCTTACAACTAATTTTCCACTATACAAGTGGTGTGCAAGTTCACAATTCTTTTATATGAATTGATTTTTTCCCTTAAGTTCATGCTTGTTGCAACTGTTGTCATGGTGTTTGACTGCATTACTATTTGAAAAGTTTTAAACACAATCTTCTTTTATTCAGTTGTCCTATAAATTATATTGTTTCCTATACTGTTTTAGCAACTAATTTTTCTTTACCATACCATATTTTCCCTCACTATCTATTTCTTCTCCATTGCTTTGGTCTTTTCAAATTTTGTAGAAGATATTTAGGGATGTTGAGAAATGAGGTTTTAACTTAATAAACAAATCAAAATACATTTTACTTTGTTTTACTCCTCCTTGAAGAGCATGTTTAGGCTATCTTCTCCATTACTTTAGTCATTTCAAATTTTGTAGAAGATATTTAAGATTGTTGAGAAGTGAGGTTTTAACTTATTAAGCAAATCAAAATAAGTTTTACTCCCCCCTAAATCTCATGTTTAGGTCTTGATCTCCTGTGTTCTTTGAATTTTTTTACTATTGTTGTTCATTCCATTTTTAGTGGTGAATGCAAGATCATAATGTGTAAATTTAAGTTAAGTCTTTGGAAAGCAATCTTGTGCTATAAATTTTTAGCTTAACCTTCAGGGTTAGACAAATGCATGCATTCATTTAAAGCGTTATCTCTGTGTCTAATAATATTACAGTCAGGTACCTTATGATCATTGCCTATCCAAAATATTGAACTATCAAAATATTCGAATATTGTTTATAGAATCAAAATATTCGAATATTGTTTATAGAAGTAAGGCTTATAGAATAAGTCCTAAATAAATAAGGTGCTAGATATGATTAAGTGCTTAAAGTCTATAGAATGCACGCATGGGCGAAGTCTTTGTTAAGGTGAGCTTGGTAGTCTGGCAGGCTCTCTTGCAGGATACACGCCGCTTTAGCTAATAGACGTTAAAGTTTATTCCTTAGCCTTAAGTCTTTAGCTTGAAAGAACTGTTGGTTATATTAATATTTTATAGTTTTGGTTAAACCTTTTAGTTGGTCTAAAAAGGACTTGTTAGAATAAGATAAGGTTTCTGAAATTGAAAAGATATGCAATTAAGATTGGAGATAAAGTTATGAGTAACAGGCACCGAATGAAGGGTAATGGATAAAATAAAACTCCCCAATAAGTTTTCCTTTTGTGTGCACCTATATAAAGTCAACATATGCTTCCTAAGTAAGTTTATGCTTTCTTTGGCAAACCTTAATTTCTCTCCAAATTTTCTCTGTATTTTTCCCAAGAAAAAAAACTCTAACACTAAGACTTACCTGAAGGATTGGATTTGATGTATTCAGCTAACTCCTCCATCATTAAATACTTACACAAGAAACTCATGAAAGGTCCCGAGATAAAGGAAAGGGTCCTGCTATTTAAACTTTTTTGCATCTTTTTGTGAGTTCCTTCTTACTCTATATGTGTATGTGTATGCTTTTGGTTTATGTATTGTTTAAGGTAAGTAAACCTATCTTGTGAAGATGAAATGCTTGTGCAAGTGAAGTAGAAGGTGTTGTTAATGGTCTATTTTGGGTATGTTTTTGTGAAAGATGTAAAGGCCTTTCTTTGTCTCCCCCCTCCCCCCTGCTTTTGAAATGAACTATATGGTCTGAAAGGGAAAAGAGAATGGAATCATGGAGATGCCTTTAATGAAATGTGCATTGAACTGATAGATCGCAATACATGGAAATGGTTGTATAGCGTCTGGTAGGGAAAGTGTTATTGCAAACCAGATTGGCAAGGCATGACAAATGAAAAGAAAAGAATGAACGATATGAATCTAAATATGGACTAGGATTCTAGCTAACACAAAGAAGGTTGTCTGTATGATTACACGGGCATAGTGTACACGCGAAATGAATAGCGTCTGGCGTATTGTCTGTCTGTATTGGTAGGGGTGAGCAAAATCTGATTCGATTTGAAAAACTAGATAAAATTTTCAAATTTTGAATTAAATAGTTCGAGTTATTTGAGTTATTTGAGTTAATCAAGTTATTTGGATAAACTCGAATAAAAAAATAAGTTTTTTGGTTTAACTCGAATGTAAATTACACAATTCGAGTTATTCGAAAATCCGAATAAGAAAAGGCAAAACTACGTCATTTTGATAAATGTCTACCTTTTCTAAAGTTAAAAGTCAAAACGATTAAGTTAAAAGGTAAAACTATGTTGTTTTGATAAAGTTTACTAATTAAGTTAAAAGACAAAACCATTATATTGTTTATGTTGTTAAATAATTTTATACTTCGTTTACTAGTTAAATAATTGGTTCATATAAGTGCAACATTGAGTATAAATAATAGGATTCGTTAACTCGACTCGATTTGACTCGAAATTTCTTGACTCGATTCGATCCGATTCAAAAAAATTTCAAATTGAGTTTGGTTGCTAAAATAGGATTCATCAACTCGACTAACTCGAAATTTTTTTACTCGATCCGACTCGACTCGGTCGAATACTGTAACAGCCTGATTTTGGGCCTAGTCGGAACAGTGGTTTCGGGACCACTATTTTGAGGCTAGATAAAATTATTTTAATATTATTTTATGTGTTATAATATAATTTTATAAGTGCATGTAAATTTTGGTAAGTTAATTTTAGCAATTTCTAGTCCAATTTCGAAAAAGGACTAAATCACGTAAAAGGTAAAAGTTGTGTTTTAATACCTAAAGGTGTGTTAAATTGCCTTGTATCTTAAATTAGGGGTCTTTAAAGTGAAATTAGGCCATTGAAAGTGTGATGGCCGGCCATGGGAGACAAAATTGTTGAAAAGTCAAAATTAGGTGAAATTTGGTCACCAATTTTGACTAGTTTTATTGTTAACAAATCAAAAAGAAAAAGCTATCATTTTTCTCTTCTCCTTCACCGAAATATGCAGCAAATAAAGGGTTTTGAAGCTGGAAAATTTCAGCAACATATTTCCCTTGCTTGTAAGTGATTTTAATGTCTTTGCTTGATGATTTTTACATTTTTGGAACCCCTAAAGCATGAGCTTTCATAAGAGGGGACTATTTTGCAAAATGATGAAGAGTCTAGGGTTTTGCCATGAGAGTAAATGTGTTGTTTTCTGTGTTTTTATGGAAGATTATGAGTCCTAGTTGTCTAATAAACAACTTTTGTGAAAGAAATTACATGAAAACACCTTAAAAAAGGGCTAGATTGCTAAGTTGTAAAATAAGTTGTAATGTGTAAAATAGTTGAAATTATGAGTTGCTATAGGTATGAAAATGGTTCATCTAGACTCAAGGAGTAAAGAAATGTGATAAAAATTATTTTACGAGCATTGAGGCAAAAGTGCAAATATGCAAAAGTTTAGGGGTCGAAATGAAAATTTGTAAAAATATGATTTTTAGACCCATATGAATATTGTGACTGATTGGTAGGCTAAATGTGATATTATAGATCAAGAAAATCGAGATTTGGACCTAGAACGGAAAGAAATCGATTAAGGGATGATTATGTCCTTTTCACCTTTGTGGTATCGAGGTAAGTTTGTATGTAAACAATACCATGCTATACATGTATTTAAATGTTATCATTACATGAATTGTACAGATATTAAGTGTATGTGATTAATAGAAATATGATAAGACAAAGCCTTAATAGACGAGGAAAAATCCCGTTTGAACCTTAGAAATAGAATAGGATACGAGTGACATGTCACTAGAAATTATGAGTCTAGATGACTAGCTCGAGAGTGAGCATTGAAATATCATGAGATATGAGGTAGCTTTAGCTACAATTGAGGCACATATGTGCAAAGGCTTTTCCGAGTATCCAATTAGTATTCCAAGTGTTCAACGGGTAATCCAAGGAAAGAGTTGATGATGGTCCCAACGAGGTAAGTCATTGGTGAGTATACACTTGAGTTATGTTACGAGTTGTGCAAGTATGTATATTAAACCTATGAGAATGCCTTGATATGTGATGATCTATGATGCATAATATGTGTTCTTACCATGATGGATGAAATGATGTTGTATTAATTTTGTGAACAATGATCATGAATGAGTAACTTAGCCTTGACAGATTTGAGTTACTGTAGTAATGTAACTTTGAAAATACACTAAAAATAGTGGAAAATTAGTTAGAGGCAAAATAAAATATGAGATTAAAGCTTAATGAGTCTATTTTCACATGAAAGAAACAGAGGAAGAAAAATAATTCTATATTGTGTGATATTTGAATTCTTGTAAAACAGGGTCTGAATGAATTCGAGATCCCCTATTCTAACTTTAGAAATTCATCATAAATTGTAAAAAAATTATTAAGAGTCATACCTTACATGCATGGATTCCTTATTGAGTCTATTTTTAAGGGAAAAAATGGCATCGTCGTTGGAATTTTGTACAGGGAGAAATTCGGTTCGTAGTGCACAAGGGTCAGAGTGGTCATACCCTGAAACAGGGGAGACTTTAACTACTAAACTGTACTAAATGGCTTGACCAAAAATTCTAGAAAAAAATTAGTAAGTATACATATGAGTATAATTTCAAGATAAATAGACGAGAACATTATTCGAATCCTGTACTATGAGATAATTGAACTTTAGTGCAGAAGGGTTGAAACTGTCAGACAGTGAATCAGGAGCAAACTTGAGGAGTAAACTGTACTAATTGGCTAAGTCAAAAATTCTGGAAATTTTATGAAAGAAAGATAAATGAGTCTAGTTTCAGGAAAAATTAACGGAACTTAATTTGGAGTTTCGTAGCTCCAGATATAAATAATTTAGTGACTATTGCTCAGGAAGACAGCTTGCAGTGAACTTGAGAATATGTTGTAAACATTGATAAAACAAGTTAATGAGTTGCTTATTGTTTTCATATGAACTTACTAAGCGAAAGCTTACCCCCCTTCTTTCCCATGTTTTCTAGAGTTTCCAGGTTAGCTCGGGTTGAAGGCCGTCAGAGATATTATCACACTGTCGAGTTAATGCTATCGGCGTAAGTAAACTCAAGTGATTCTAGTCTATGGCATGTATAGGGTTTTAATGTGAGTATGTAATATTATGATTTAGCCAAAGGCATTGGCTTGTTATTAAGGTAGTATTAGTCAAGTAAATTGGCCTATGTCGGCTAATATCATTATGGGCCATATGATTATTCTTATGCATGTATGTTATTATCTCTTGTGATGTGGCTTACAACATGTATGCCTAGAGATTGAATTGAGATTCATTGATGAGCTAATAACTAATGCAGGATTAAGTGATTGGTAAATAGTTAATAATGCTTCATGAATGGTTTGTGGATATGATTATTCATGCTTTGTGATGGACATGAGGTTGATGACATGTTGATAGCTATAGCATTAATCTGGTAAAGATGAAAGAAAAACTTATTGTAATGGTTGCATGTGAAATTACCATGGTCATGTCATGTTAGGAAGGTTTAAGTGCCTAATTTTGCCATGTTGTATGCTATTGTATAAGTATGCGTGCATGTGTTGTGAGTGTGACAAAATGGCTTGGAAAATAGCCTTGTATTTGTCCAGGTTTTGGACATGGGTTCGGGACACGGGCGTGTTCTTAGCACCCGAGCGTGTGTTCTATACCTACACGGGCGTGTGGAGCCTTGATACAAGAGATTTCCTAAGTTTTTCATGAGTTCTCGGTTGGGTCCCGAACCATCCCGAATGCATGTATTGGGCCTCGTAAGCTCGCATAAAGGACAGATTGCATGAGAAAAGAAAAGTTTTTAATTATTTGAGATTTCATGGCCCTGTTTAGTATGGAAGTGTTAGTAAAAGTCAGGTAGCACCTCGAACCCCGTCCAGGCGTCGGATGCGGGCGAGGGGTGTTACAAATACTCACCCTTATGTGTTGGTATTTGCCAACTAGTGAATTGTGTGACTATGCTGAAATGGAAAGGCTTATTTGAATTGTATAGGATTTTGAATTGTTTACCTTGAAACTCACTAAGTTCTTCGAACTTACTTAATTATCTTTCCTTCTCAAGCCCGTTGACGAAGCAAAAGAACCTCCAAAGACTACGCCAAAGGATAAATCACCACCATGAGATTTCTAAGTATTTTTTTATTATGTATGGCATGGGGGTGTTGTCATGAAAATGTCTTTTTGAATAATGAACTTCATATATTTGAACTTATGCTTTTGAAACTGTAGATTTAAAAAGAATTCAACAAAGTTATTACATTTCATAATAAGCCTAAATTTATACAACTTCGATTGATCAATGTTTCGTGCCTCTTTTATATATATATATGTTCATGAGTAATGGTGTAATATAATTTGTGGTTTGCGCCCAACATACTTTGAAGAAATAGTAATTTCAAAACAGTGACGCGTCATTTCTGAATCCTCCTTAAGGATCGGGTTTGAAGCATTACAATTTTTATAACATAACTACAAAAAGTATTTAAAGTTGCAAAAGTTTTTTCTTATAAATTTGGTTTGTCGGAATTCTCGAAAGAGTCAAATTATCAAATCTTTTGGGAACATTTTCATAAAGTTCTTCTTGTTCATTTACAATATTTTTTGAGGTTTGGTTAGACTCTTAGGATTGGTTGAAGGTAAAGCTTATAGAATAATTGGTTCTATTAAGGAAATGAAATATCTCTTTGTTTTTGTATTCCCTACAGGGGCTTCTACTATCAGGATTTTTGGAGTATTAAAATTGCCCACAGGGATACTCTATCATTAACATGCCTAACCCATGATTAACTGAATTGTGTATCAATACTTAACAATAATAATAATAGATTAAAAAAAATAGTTAAACTAAAACTTAAAAATATTAAAAAAAAATTTAAAAATTTCCAAAATTTAGAATTACTTATTCCTCCACTCGTATATCAAATGAGTCCCAAAAAAACGAGCCAAAGATTTGTATCAATACTCAAAAAATTAACTGAACATTTGCATAAAAATTTAAGTTTTTAAAACATATAAATATATATTATATACAACAAACTATGGTGTAGTTTATTCAAAAATATTAAATATTTTTTGAAAGACAAAATATTAAATATTTAAAACAACTATAACATGAATAAAAATTATAGTAGAAAGTAGGCTTATTGCTACGATAAGGTTTTAGATTTTTTTCAAAATATTCAATTAAATATCTTTGAATTTTTCATCGAATTGAACCCTTAAACTATTAATCTTAACTAAAAAATCCTATTAATCTCATTAAAAACTAACAACAACATTAATGTGGTTGTTAATAGACATTACATTAACCAACAAATGTTGATGTAGCAATTCACGACGACAAAAATAAAAATTATTTTTAAAATAAGTACACAAAGAACTTAAACAAATAGTTGACCTAGTGTATTTAAACTCGTACATTAATGTGTCCAGATTTATTATGGAATTATAAAGAACATAAAAAAATTATAAAATTATTAGAAATTGATTAAAATCATAAAAAATTAAAAAAAATTATAATAATAAAAAAGTAAAGTATTAGTAAGAAATCTGATTTGGTAATTGTGGTCTAAATTAAAGGCAAAAAAAGGAAAAAGAAAAGACCTCATGTAGTGGTCTAACTAATCTTTAGCTTATGTAAACAAAAAGCAATAATGCAAACAAAATGGGTATCAAAATCATTCCAATCCAAAACACAAGTTAAAAGGATATGTTGCATCATATCATTGTCCTGTTTTCTCTTCTATAGAACACACCTTTTTTTGGTTGAAACAACAAACCTTTCCTTGCTCACCTCCCAAACCACATGGGAATTTTCATTGATTGGTATACCTATAAATGGAGAGTTCCATTACGTTGCCCAACCATGGCTCCCACAACCAAAAGTAAATTCAGTGAATGAAGTTCCCGTAGTTTCTTTAGGGATCACAATTTTGGGGCTGGGAGACTTCTTCAACTTTCTATTTTAGAATCAAACATGTTTCTAGCCACAGATTAGGATTTATGTTTATATTTAATCGCAACATAGAAAGATGTATATATTTTGAATACAAATTAGGAATTCTTGAAATTATTATTTTTGAATATTTATATTATAAGTTGAAATAATAACATTATTGAAATTATATTTATATTAAATATAATATTTATGTTAAATAGTAATTGCAAATTATTAAAATTATATGTTAAAAATAATAAATATATTAATTAATAGAATATTTATATTTATTTTGATTTATGAAATATATTTAAAGAAAATATAATTAATTAATTTATAAAAAAAAATGACACATCAACAAAATTAACAAACATTAACTTTTTCATTCATTTTGGGTGATTTGACAAAAAAATAAATTTAAGGATTAAACAGATAAAAAATTAAATGGAGGACTAAAATAACTTTTTTTTATAAAGTTGAAGGGCCAAAAAAAATTATTATGCCTATAAAAATTGGTCTTCTAGTTATTTTCTAATATAAAAGATTTAAAAGTAAAAAAATTCTTATACAATACAATTTATTAATTTATAAAAAAAATTTAATTATTTTCCAGTTTGAGTTGATATCACTAGGCTCGTGACATCAAACTTAACTAAAGATTTATTTATATTTTTTCTTTGTATAATAAATATTCGAATTCAGGAAACTTTTAAAAATATACCAGACCAACAAGTCATAACTTGTGAATCAGTTTAAGAATTCAATAACACTACAAAATTTCTATTGCACCCACTTTATTAGTGAAAAAATAATAATAATTTAAAATAATAAATTTATTAAATATATTATATTTAAAAAATAATTAAAAAATTAAAAAAATAGATAGATGGTGATTTTCAATGATTATTTATTTGTAAGGATAAAAAGAAAAGTAAACGAGTGAAAATATTCTTTTTATAATAATGAAGATATTTAGAATAAAAAAAAAGTAAAAACTCAATTGGCATAGGTATTATTGCTAATGCAGAAGGACGTGAGTTTGAGTGTGCCGGAGTGCATTATCCTTCTATTTATGGGTCGAGGAGGGACTGTAAGTAGTTATAGGCATTGTATAAAAAAATAATAAAAAAAGTTAAATAGTACTATTAAAAATTAACTTTTAATATCACATGCATTTAATATTTAATTAGTTTTTTAAATATTTTATTTTTAATTATAGTAATTAATGTAAAATAAGAAATTGAACATAATTAAAATAGATTAACTTTTTAATTCAAATATTATAACAGAAAATTTACAAGTAATAGTTAAAGCATTTTTAACATATTCAGCATACAATATAGTTTTACTTTATGTAATTAATGCAACGTAACACTATTCAAAATAATAACAAATTCATATAATTAACACTAATATTATTAAGTGATAATTAAGATATTTAGATTTTTTTTCCAAGTAATAACTCTATTTTACATCAATAAAGTTAACACAACTTTCTAAAAATAAAATTAGAATAACTTTTGTTATATTAAAATTTTTTAAACTAATAATTGTGATTTATAAATATAATTATCACAACTTATTTTATAGTTTATGCTTAAAGTTTTGTTCAAGTAATAACTTTATTTTACAATTAGCACAACATTTTTAACTAATAATTCTAAATTAAATATTATAATTATTTTTATGTCACATCCCAAAAGTAGGGCTAAAAGAAATAGGGATAAAATTTAGAATTTTTTTTAAGCATAGAGTAAGAGAATTAGAGAGCCTTAAAAATTATTTGTAATAAAAAAAATTAATAAGAAAGAGTCTACCAGTTCAATAGTAAAGCCCTAGTTTTCCCTTATGTTCTAAGTTCAAAACCTCTTGTGCACCTTTTAGTCAAAATATTTTATTTTCTTACTTTTTTCCCCATAAAAGTGCCGAATTTCCAGACTAGCCCAGCCCAAAAACTATTTTTTTAATTTAATCCTTAATTTAAATCAATCCCAATCCTAAATGAATTCCTAAAACTATTTCAACTTGGAAAAAATAGTTTTATAAATATAAAATCTTTTCAAACCCTAGATTTTTTATCTAGCAAAATTTTCAAGACAAATTCCCAAAGTTCTTTTTTTTCTCCTCTACTGCCGAATCAATTTTCAACCAAGGATTTCAAAGATTTTCTAAATCATCCCTCTCCTCCCAGTAGATCATCAATCTCCTCATCCAAATTAAGGTTTTAGTGTTTTCAAATCAGGTGTGGGATCTAAACCTAAATCATTATGTATAATTAATTGAATTGTTAGAAAGTAGGAAGTCTATACACGAACCCCTTACATGCGAACATTCTATAGGCGAGCTCTGTATGCAAACCCCTTATAGGTGAACCCTCATGCGAACCCCTATAGGCAAGCCCTTGTATGCGAGCCCTTGTATGCGAACACCCTGTATGCGAACCCCTATATGCGAACCCCCTACATGTGCGAACCTTTATGAAGGAGAACCTTAAGTACGAGCCATTATGTAAATTGTTATATATGTGAGCTCCACTAGGTGAATTGTAGCTAATATGTGCGAACCCTATTGCGAACCCATATGCAAAACCTTATAAGAATCAATATGCAATCCCTTTGTATATTTATGCGAACCCCATATGAATATCTTGCGAACCCTATATGTTAATTATGCAAACCCTACATATGTATATGCGAACACTACATATTGTAATATGCGAACCCTACATATTGTAATATGTGAACCCTATATGTTTATCATGCGAGCCCTATATATGTATTTATGTGAACCCTACAAGTAGTAATATGTGAATCTCGTGTATTTAATTGTGCGAACCCTGTATGTGCAAACCCCAGATGTGTGAACCCTGTATGTGTGAACCCAACATGTGCTGTGAACCTGAATGTATGTGATAGCAGAACTAGGCTTGTTGAATACACATGAAGATACTTTATATGTGAAATTGTTTTAATCCATATAAATTAGTTGTATATGTGAAACTGATGTGAACAAGTGCATGAATACATGCTATTAAATGATAATATGAAATATTGAATGTAGCATCAATTGATGATAAATAGCATAACATGCTAAGTATACATAATACATGAAATTAGGTATGGAGGACAGAGGAGTTTCGTAGGAGAAAGTAGCAAATTAAGTCCACACCGAAAGTCAGTACTGCACGAATTAGGTGGCAATGTCATCAAAATCGAATAAACCACGATGATAGTTTAAAAAGCCATCAAAATAAGGCAACCGAGATGGTAAGTTATTGTAGTAAAAGTTATTGTCATGATAAGTGAACGCCCATCTTCACCGGGAAATCCGAGATGGTTAGTTATTGATATGTGTTTTGGAGTGTCGAGCAATGCTCAAGGGCAAATAGGATGGACGGGAGAGAAATTTAAAATTATAATTACATTGCATCATGAGTATAATCTGTACATGTATGGATTTACCGAATGCTTTTTATGATATGCTTAATTTGTTATTATGCCATAAATTGAATGATTTACTATTTGTATGTTTATATATAATGGTTTAAAAATTAGACTCATGCTAAGCTGTCACAAGCTCACCCCTCTTTTCTTTACCTCTCAGGTAACGCAGAGAATTAGGACCGAAATGGCATTGGAGGAACCACGGATTAGCAACTCATTTTCCTTTATATTTAGAAGTTCCTATTAAATTTTTACTTTATCATTTATTTTCGAGGTGTAATTATTAATTTCTTGGTTTTTAAGGTTTTGGGTTTGTTTAGCTTTTTAATTTTAAAGTATGATACTTAGTTAATACTATGATAATCGCATGCTATTTGGTTTAGAAAACTATCATTCTTAATAATGATTTTCACTTCTTCACAAATACTTTAAGTTTTGAAAAGTTTTTTTTTGTTAACTTTAACCATTTTCAAAATGTTACACTAATAATATTGCAATTGAATTACTAAGTAAGCCGATTTAATTAATGGATGTTTTCCTTTAAAACAGAAGAACGATTTTCATATAATCCATCTTAAAACAAAAGAATGGCTTTACATGATCAATTCGGTCATCAAATGTAACGCCTTTGACTTAGCTGAAACTCTTAGGTCGGGGTCGGGGGTGTTACATTTTAAATGTGAATTTAGTGTTATGACAGAAAATAAAAAGTATTTTCGTCAGTTCAAAAAAAAATTCAAACATGTGCTTTTATATATATTATAGATTGGAGACATAAAAGATATTAGATTATAGTATACACACAATGTGGGTTGAAAAATTAGGTAAAAAAATATATATTAAAAGTTTAGTTAAAATTAAATGAAGATTTGGTTGAGATAGTAAAATTGAAGTACTTAAATGCTATGATGTTAGGTTTAAATTTCATTATAGGTAGATTTGATTGATTTTACATAAAAATATAAAAAAAGAAGAAGTATTTTTATAATAATAAAATTTATTTACGATTTTTTAATTATTTTTCAATTGAGTTGAAATTTAACTGATTGATGACACAAATTCATTGAGATACTTAAAGAATAATATAGATGATTTTTTTTTCATAATAACTTATGATTTTATTTAGTCATTTATTTTTTCTTAATAGTACAGATGACACCTAGTTGAAAGATGGAAGTTAGAACGTAGTTGAAAGGTGGAAGTTGGAACATGAAATAGTTTCCAAGTTTATTTTGAGTAGCCGCCAAAGCCTCCAACCCTTATCGACAATTCATCAACCTTAAGACTCTCACCCACTGCTTTTATTACCTTCTCTACTGCTACCTCGACATGGGTTTAAATTGTATTTCAATAGAGGGGACTCACTCTACTTGTTGGAAGCTGCATACGTCGGCATACTGGTTTACTAAAGTGAACAGAAAAGGAACCATCTCAAAGACAATTAAATTAGGAAATATTGCTTTGAATTCTTCTAGAATTTAAATTTTCTCAATTTAATCCAAAATAATTATGATGCTACATTGTATCAACAAATTAAGGAAATGAGGAATGAAATATTCCAGATCCAGTCTAGAAAAAACTATAAAGATATTCCATTAACTAATTTAAACAAAATAAACATCATTCAACATGCAAATTTACCCCAAATTCGCACGTATATCTTGTTCATATTCTAAATACACAACTATCTTAATTATTATAATTTTACAAAAATCAAATTCGAAAATGATGGAAAGCAACAAAAAAATTACATTTTTATTTTAACTAGAAATTCATGAATTTGAGCCAAGGTATTATTACGCTCTTTGTAACCTTCTCCGCTTCTTTGGAGCACGATGACGTTGGGTTGTCACCGTCCTTCGACGCCGCCTTTTTGGTGCACAAGAAGAAATTTCGCGATCCCAACGCCTTCAGCTTCTCTCCCCTTTCTAAACCTGCGCCCCACCACACAAAAAATATTAGGAATCCATCTCAAATGTACACGAGTACTCAAAAAGATAAACATCACTGATTGAACGGCTAGTTATTCTTTATCAGAAGGTTTTGTCTTACTCTCTAAGCTAAATTGAGAATAATGGAGGTCCAACAGCGAGGCGTCCGTTGACGGTAAGATAGGACGGCGACCTTCCTTCGAATACTGACGAACGGCGGCGGTTATTAAGTCACCGACAGTGTTTTCCGGCGACAGCACTACTTGTACAGCTCCGAGACTCCCTTGAATGGTCACGTTCAACAGCAGCTTCGTCAACTTCGGCCTCGCATCCGGTAAGACGGAAATAGTCCTCTCTGAGAATAGGTCGGGCAGCGTCTTCGGCCGCCTCAGATCCGAGGGAGCCACCGTCGGGATTTTCCCGTGAAACGACGATGCCTTTTCAGATAACTTACCCTTCCGATTCTTCTCCTGCTCCTTACGATTATTTTTGGAATTCGACATCTTCCAAGTGTTGTATTATACAATAATTCAAACGAGAAATATAAAGAAGAAAATAAAAAAGTATTAAATTAATGAACTTCTCTTCTCCGTGTTTTTTTTTTCTTGTTGGGAATACGGGTGGAGCAGAGTCAACTATTACCTCAAGCGCCGGAAACGGAAGAACCTAACGCGAGGGAAACCGAGAGCTGGAGCGGTGCGGTGGCTCTCGGGTTTCCGGTCACTAAAAGCTATCATACCCTGAATGCTATATCCGTAAATAAACAGAGAAGGCAAGGGGGCAAAAAGAGAAGCTAATAAGAAGTGGATAGGACACAAAGTGGCCTCAACCTCTGGTAGCCAATTTATATGGGAAGGAAAGCGAAGAAAAAGAGTGAGAAACGGCTATGAATCTCTGATTTTTGTTGGGTTACCTGCTACGTCCGGTTGATGGGAAATTCCGTCTTCCGCGTAGTAACTGATAAAATCAAGTGGTGACCGGCAATTGCCCGCTGATACGACATTTGTATGGCTCTGCTTGTGCCTTGAGGGTTAAGTGGTAAACTGCATCGTGCTAAAGTGCGCTGGTGTAGGTTCTTTCGGTGACTACAGCGTACACGTGGAGGGATTCTATGGCCTTTGTGGCTCCGAGACTCGCATGGGTGTTTAGGATGTCGGGTAACAATATCGTTTGCTTTAAGGCGGCTGTTGGTTTACTCGTTTGGAAATTGGGACTACTCACAAATGACATGATGTGCACGTGCGAATTATTGAAGGTTATTAGATATTACGTGGAAGTATCATTGGCCTAAACTATTACTGCTTGGAATCGCTTAGCATAGCAGTAAAAAGGTAAGATCCAGTGAGCTTATGGCACATGGCAAAAGATTGTCCGGAACTAGCGATTTTTTATTTTCAAAAAAATAGATATATTGGCGTCTGTTTGCAATTATTTTTTTGTCTTATTTATCTTAAATAAAATTATAGTATTTAAAAAGTAAATTTCATAATATAGAATTCAAATTATATTTATTGAGAATCCTAACATATTAAAAAGTATACAGGTCCAAAAACAATCATTCAAATTATTTAAAATGAATAGTAGAATAATATTAGGGAATTAATTGTCGGCACCACCTTGATTTTGGACTCAATTATTGTCTGATAATTGTGTCAGATTTAAAAAACTTAATTTTTGGGATTGGCGGATTTAATTGCCGACACTTGAGTATTCTTTTTCATGCAATATCACATTGGTATACATTTATACCAATATTTGAAAAAAAAAATTGTTTGGGGGATAAGTGGCCAGCACCACTTTATAATATTAAAAAAATAAATTTTTTGGGTGCTGGCACACTGATAGCTGGCACCCACTTTATCAGATAAAAAAATATTTTGGGTTGGGGGTACTAGATGGCTGGCATTAGTTTTTTTGGAGACTGAAAAAAATTTCGAGCGTTTGGCCACTGATGGCCGGCACCCCAATACTAAATTTGAAAAAAATTTGGCTATTGGAACACTGATGGTTGAAACCCTCCTAAGTCTCTATATATGGAAGCTATTTGGTTGTGGTATTGTAACTAGATGGGAAAAAATTGTTAAGATTATCTTCAAATGGGAGTGTTTGTGTATATACCATCAAATGGGGATACCGTATTTGAGAGTGTATCATCAAATAGGTGTGATGTAGTGGATTGCAGATGGGAGTGTGTGGGAGTGTACAACAGAAATTTCGAGGTTGAATTATATACTGTTATGTTTTAACGGAGTTGAATTTTATGTTGTCACATGAACTGTAAAGGCTATGCCATCAAAGGTTGGATGACTTCCTCCATCCTAGATGGCGAGCTGTGTAAACCGATTACGGTTAAAGAATACTGCGGGCTAACATGGTCGAATTTACTAAATGCAACGTAGACATGATTCAAGCAGAAGACGACTAACTATGGAGAAACTACTATTCAAAATATTTGTATTATTTTGGTATCCATAAATCAATTTTAGTCTGTTTTATTTATTGCTCAAAATTTATATTTTCATATATCAGTTTTGTAAAATGTTTGTATTATTTTTGGATCCGTAAAAATATTTTAGTCTGTATTATTTGCCGGTCAAATTTTATATTTTCGTATATCAAATTTTTAAAATGTTCGTATTAATTTTGTATATGTAAATAAAAATTAGTCAGTATTATTTGTTAGTCAATTATATATTTTTGTATATTAGTTTTCTAGGATATTTGTATTTTTTTGTATATGTAATTTTTTGGGGGTCTTATTATTTTTTCGAAGTATTATTTTTTACTTAATCTTTTGTACTCATTTATGCCTAGAAATAATTAAGTTAAAAATTTAAAAAAAATTCGTATTGGAAGAATAATTACAAAGTTAATATTTACAAAAAAATCAAAATTGTCTAGATCCCAGCGACGTCCCGGTGGCCGGTGTATAACGATCGGGCTACCTCCATTGGCGATGGCGTGTACCTTAAGGAGACATTTGATAATTGCTTAGGGCGGCCTTCAGTGTCCCTCCCGGTGTACTTAAAAAAGTTGCATAATTGTATACCTCATCATCAAGGGTGAAGGGGTGCAAGACTGGAGGTGTCGAGCCAAAAATATCCTCAATGTTAGGTATAGGTGCTTGTCGATGGAGCACCTGGTGGTATGAGGAAGATCCGGAGTGTGCTGAGTGTTAAGGCTCAGGGTCGTCGCCAAATATGTCATCGAACAAAGGAGGATTCAAATGGGGGGTTTTCGAGGTTTCCTCAGATAATTCATATTCAGGCTCAGGATTGGGGTTTGAGATAGATTCTGTGTTCCCGAATGGTGGAATAGATTCTATGTTCCCGAATGGTGGAACTCGATTACGACGTGGTCGTATCTCAGTCCTACGTCATCGAGTAAATTCTAATTTCGCATGCTTTGGGATCATTATGTATCGACCCTGGTATATGTAGGGAAATCCGTTTTCGACATACCATGTTACGTACTCGAGGGAATGAATGAACCTTGTCTCCGAGAAAAACAAAGGAGGTCGCTTCTCATGTCGGGCGTTCTAAAGAATGATGTGCAGAGCATGTTGGTTTACCCAATTTATATGGTCCCTCCCCCTTTTGTCCATCTCGTGTATTTCTTTGAAATCATATGGAGGGTTTGGGATAGGTTGCATGCAACCGAACTGTCTCAAAACCCGATCCGAGGCATGTCACTCGACCATATAAAAAATTAATCAGTGGGACATTTGTCACAAACAGTACTTGCTAGTTGTGAACCCATGATGGTATGAGTGGCGTAAATTTTTTGTCCGAATACGGTATCCATATAAACTGCACAGTATAGAGCATGCATTTTTAACTAAGTTTAATTTTTTTTGAAAATATTGTATTTGGAGAAAAAAACTCAGAAGCGTATTTTACTTAATCCCTAAAGTGAGTCTCTATCATCTGGAAGTACACGGGCACAGTGTATGATCGTCCAATTTTCGATACTATTGCCCATCTGAAATACACATGAATATATTCAATTTTTATTTTGTTTCATGCAAAAAGTACTATACTATAAAATTAATAAACAAAAGGTATAGTCGAATGATAAATCACCTATTTATGAGTGGGCAGGACAACGATTAGTGGTTCACATCTCCCAGAATTGGCATTTGGTATAAGGCCCACAACTGTAGTAGAAGGCAACAACCACTCATGGTCCTAGTAGATGGCTTTGTCACTCGACAAAGCTCGCAGTATAAGTACGCTAGTACTGTTGAGCCCCAACTATAGTTACCAGCTTGGGCTAGGTCTTCTAGTAAGGGGAGGTACATTATGTGGACTTTATTTTGATTTACGTTCGACATCAATATCCCACCTATGAGCTGCAGAATAAACGCTTTAGTAGTGTAGATAATGTCCATCTCCATTAATAGACAGCCTTAGCTGGACTGCTACGTTTTACAGTGTGATTATTGCCTCCCCACATGGGAGATGGAATGTGTATGTCTCCAGGCGCCATCATTCAACTAGTGCTGATATTAAATCAACCCGCAGATCAGTAATCTGAATGTACACGGCTACCCCAAACCCCACAACATCCAAATACGACAAAACCCTTCAATCCCAAAAAAATATCCTAGATCATGGAGTCGTGATTTGACAACTTGATATCATTCCTGTATAAATAGTAAAAACAATAAGTTTTATTTATCGTTAAAAAAAACAAATTATTGTAAGTTATGTTTAAAGGTCAATTAGTGAATAATTTACCATATTGTGAACAAATTTAGTAACGTGGTTGACATGCTTTAGAAGAGATTTAGCAGCCATTTCAATATCTGCGTAAAAGTCGAAGAAATTATCACTAACGATTTTAAAAATTAAAAAATAACTGAAAAATCTTTAATTTTGATGGAAATGTTTTAGTTAGTAACATATAAGTACCCAAAAAAATGGGGGAAAAAATTCGGTGACTGGCGGTAGCTGACAATGTTCGGCAGTAGTCGACGGTGTTAGGCGATAGTGAACGGTGGTCAATGGTAGAACTTGCAATGGTCGGCGGTGGAACTTGCATTGGTGGGACGGTTGGGGTTCAAATGGGGGGTTTTATAGTAGGGGAACCATTGGGATGAGGGAAAAAATTATGAAGAAAAAAAAATACCTGAGAGCACCATGCTCGTTGGGTCACGTCGGTGCATGCTTGAAGCCAGCCACCACAGGACCGAGGCCCTACTGACTAGGCTGACACCGGCCATTAAAAGCACGGCCTAACACAGTAGGCTTGCCTGGACCTGACACTAGCCGTCTTATGGCCACCTTAGACCTGCTTCGAATGGCCAACTTGGGCCTAACGTAACAGGCCTGACACTGGCCATCCCTTTCCTAATTTTTTGTCCTTTTCTTTTTCAATTAATTATTAAGTTTATTTCAATTAATTATCTATACTTTAATCTGGTTTTAATCTTTAAATTGATTTTGTAATTAAAATTAAGAAATTCATTTAATTTTTAATTTAAACTTTAATTATGAAGTTAAACTTTATGTATTTAATTTTTATTTTTAATTGAAATTATCTATACCTTAATTTATACATTAATTGAATCATGAGAAATTAATAAATCACTCGTCATCTTCCAATCTAGCATTAGGAGAATATTGATCGGGAACATAGACATGATATGGGCAAGTGGATCGGTTGTGGTCGGATGTTCGACATACTATGCATTGTTTAGGTTTGCACGTCTCCCTGACATCCATGTCATTTTGAATCCTTGTCGACTGTGGTCGACCTTTAGGATGTCTACAGAGACTATGGTTCGACAGCATCTCGAAAGCAAGCACTGAAACTTCCAAGTTGGAGACATCCAGCATTATTGGAAATTCATTGCCCCAGATATGCAATGTGCGTTGCAGCGTGTAAACCTCATTTATGAGTTGTTTGATTTCTAGATTTGCAAGCGTATACGCTGAATGAGCATGCGCATATGGATATTGAAGAGTCTGGAACAACTCGTACTCATATGTCTATTTCGCAAATCAACTGCATATGACCTAGGCGGAAGACCTGAGCGACGACCAACGTGCTCTTGATCCTGGAAAGTCTCTAAGTCGCACGAATGCAGTTTTGCGTTCATGCTCTGTGCCCTATTTGCATTAAATTTCATTTCTTTTCGGATGCCCTCAACATACACGTGCCTAACCTCTATCTATTTTACTTGTCTCAGCCCCATCATTAACATTAACATGGCAAGCCTATAGAATGCTGTCAAGAAAATAGCATAA
This sequence comes from Gossypium hirsutum, assembly GCF_007990345.1. NCBI lineage: Eukaryota > Viridiplantae > Streptophyta > Magnoliopsida > Malvales > Malvaceae > Gossypium > Gossypium hirsutum. Next base: position 19,742,402 of record NC_053430.1, read on the forward strand.
ATTGGCAAATGACATGTACGCATCAAAATCGAGTTAATGTAGCTTGAACACACCACTTACAGGCACTTGAAGATTTCTAGCATTCTCCGACATATAAAGACTGCATTGACTTCTTGACTTTGTAGTTGACAGACAACTTCAACTTCAAGCTATATTGCTTTATTACATGTAAGCATTTTACTTGTTATCGAATTGTTGTCCTACGAACAACTCTTCAACTTCTGATTCTTCATCCAGTAGGTGAACCGGCACTATATCTGGATATTTGGAGAACTCTGCATCAAGATCTACATCAGTTATAAAGGCCACTGGATTATTACGGATAACTACATCGAATCTCGTGTTTCCGGTCGAATGAGGATATACATCTTCACCCTCTATAGAGCCTTCATCGTCTATGTCTTTAGGGATGTCATCCAAATCAGAGTCACTTAAATATTCACTATCAAACCCTTCATTATCGGAACTTTTATTACCAGACCCTTCATCACCATCTTTTATGATGGCCAACACCTCTAGATGAATCTCTAGACGATGGCTCGGGATTGGTACGTTATAAAAACATCCACCGTAGTTTGGATTTTCGGGAGTTTGCAATGACCTTCCACAACCCGACTGATCTTCCCAGCAGACGTTAAGATCAAAATCAATTCTAGAACATTGACTTACTAGAACTACAACTTGAACAGGTTTAGGTTGGGATTATCCAAATCAAGGGGCAATAAGTTGCTATCATTTTCCCTAGATCATCATCATCTTCAAGCTCCATTTCTGAAAACTTGAGAAGATCTGTTGAAATTGGAAATTTGTAAAACAATCTCAACATTCACTTCCAACAATGGGTAGCTATCTTTGTACTAATCTTCTGTTTCAAATTCGTCAGCAAAACACGTTTGTTGAATCTCATTTCAATTTTCTACCGACTTTGAAAGACACAACCTTCTTCAGCTGTATTTAACATTTCACCATTAAAATAAACATAAACAAATATAATCTGGGAACTCATTTTCAACAATTTCTACTTCCTCGTCAACAAACAAAACTGATATTCTTAGTAATGGCTTTCAATTTATAAAGCAAACAAAAAGTTAAAATGGTAGACAAAACAACTCTAGATATTTAAAGGGTGTTGACCATCAGTGTCCCAGCACCTAAATTTTTTTCGATGCCGGCCATATAGTTCCCCTAACCTAAATTTTTTTTATTTGATAAGGTGGGTGCCGGCCATTATTGTGCTAGCACCCAAAATAATTATTTTTTTAATCTGAAAAAGTTGATGCCGGCCATTTAGTACCCCCAACCCAAATTTTTTTAATCTAATAAAGTAATGACCGACACCCAAAAAAATTATTTTTTTAATATTGTGAAGCGGTGTCGGCCACTTATCCCCCCAACCAAAAGTATTTTTTTCAAATACTAGTATAAATGTATTGCAATATGGTACAATACGAAAAAAATACTCAGGTGTTGGCTATTAAGTCCCCCAACTTCAAAAATTAATTTTTTTTAAGCCTGACACTCATTAGGCAATGATTGGATCCAAAATCAAGGTGGTGTCAGGTATTAAGTTCTCCCAACTCCATTTTAGTATTTATTTCAGGTTATTTAGGTGACTATTTTTTAATTTGAGTCATTTTTATAATTAATAATTTTTTGGGGTTATTTTGGTAAAATAACTAAAATTTTAGTATTTAAAAAGTAAATTTCATAATATAGAATTGGAATTATATTTATTGAGAATCCTAACATTTTAAAATTGATTTTTTATCGATTTAAATCCATTCAATCTAATCTACGTTATCATTTAATGTTAATTTTAATTATAGAATAAACAAATATTTTTATATATTATGGTTTTAAATTATAATTGAATCAACCAAAATTAAATTTGAGAAAGAGCCACAAAATATTTCGTCTTCTTTTTGGGGGGCTAGATGGTTGATTGAGAGGTAGGTCGAGATTCTGATTTGCATAATAAAATATAAATTTCTCAGTAACAGCCAGGGAAAGTGACATATTAAATGGCCTCAGCCTGCAACAGAAGACTGAAAGCACCAGACCACTTGATCATAAAAAGGCTTGACTGGTGCAGGTGCTTCTCACAACTCATCATCATAGATAACCTTATATGTAATGCAAGCAGTGACTCAGCATCAGCCCACCACTCCTTCGGCTTTGTCTTTACTCCTTGCATGCTCCCGTATTTTATTTCACTCTGCCACTTACACCTAGATTTTAAATAGAATACCAATCGACAATATTCACATTATAAAAGAATAATGATTAACCACAGTAAAATATTAAATGAATAAATTAATGTAATATACATAGGAAACGACTGTAAATCTCAGATTTGTTATGCACGGGATAAAAAAAAAATGTAAATATTAAATAAAATATCTATAAATCAATAAACCATATACATTTTGATGAGAAATAGAGTTATGCACATTTCATATTTATGTTTTTGAAGATCTAATCGCTCTTACTTTTCAACCAAAAAAGAGGGTAAAAATACAGACGTGAACAAGTGGAAAAGAACAAATATTATATTAGAAGAGATATCCCGCCTCTATGATTATAAATTGGATGATGGCATGCCACAACATTATCCTCAATCTTGCGGGATTTTCAATGTGTTTTTTCTTTTTGTATTATTTGTTTTTAAATTTCCACTTTTCCGTGTTTTAACCAAATTTTAATTTTTCATGTTTACCTCTTTTTTGTTTTGGTTTACTTTAAATTCAAATAGCAAGGGCTTTCTCATATTAGGTTATGAATATAAAATACATGAGTTTAATTACGAACATAGGACTTAAATCTTTGATATTTAAGTTTAAATTTTATTATGCGTACGTGACAAGTACTTTATATATGTGTTATGTGTGAGTTATTTCAAATTTTTCATTCGCTATATTTTATATTGATTCTAGGATAAACTATAAAAATAATTACTTTTGTTTGTTTTAGATTACATTTTAAATCACTTATGTTTAAAATGTTACGTTTTAGTCACTACATTATCATTTTGTTACGAAGTGGTCACTCTATCATTAAGTTCCGTTACCTCCTTAACATCGGTCCTACGTGGCAGTCCAAATGAGTTTTAAATACCAACTTGGATATCCAAATGATGGGATGAAAATAGGTTTTTAACAGCGGTCCTACATGGCCGTCTAAATGAGTTTTAAATGCCAACTAGGATATCTAGATGCTGGGATGAAAATAGGTTTTTAATTAAATAAAATTAATTTGGATTGCCACGTAGGACATCTAAGTTGACATTTAAAACCCATTTGGACTGCCACGTAGGACCGCTGTTAGGGAGGTAACGGAGCTTAATAGTAAAGTGACAATTTTGTAATAAAACGATAATTTAAGTGACTAAAACGTAACATTTCAGACATAAGTGATTAAAATATAATCTGAGAAAAACAAAAAGTGACTATTTTTATAATTTACCCTTGATTTTATGTATCATTATAGTTAATCGGAAGTTGTACATTATTGTATTAATAATGACACTCAGAAAAACAAACATGAGTTTAATTTGGAAAAAAAAATGCATGAATGAGTCAGGAGATGTAATTAATAAATTATTTTAAGTAAAAACAAGGGAAATAGATAAACAAATTTGGCTTCAAATATTGTCATGAATTTATGAATCGTCTAAATCTTGTTAATATGTTTCATGTGCTCTCGAATTTTGAATATTTAAGTTGAAGTTTTATTATGTGGATTTATAATTTATGGATCTTTAATTCTAACATATATATTTATTGTGAATGAATTTTATTTTATATTATTTAATTATTCGTCTGTTATGTTTTATATTAATTAAATTTTACTTTGAAATTGCTAAAATTTATATTTATATTGTAATATATTTGTAATAGTAAAAACTTTCAATTTTTTTTTTAAATACAAACATATATGATAATTTTGGGACGGAACATTATAAGAAATTTATATGGCACAGCAAAAATAATTAAAATAAGATACAAAATGAACATATAAATATATTAATAATTTATATTTATGTCCAAAAAGAATATTAAAATTTCCGCCAGACAAGTATATAAAATATAAACAAAATATATCAGAGAGAATAAAATTATGTTTAGGCCAGCAAGTTCGTGATTTAACATAAAAGCTATCGAGTACAATCCATTAATCACCTCTAGTTTTCATGTGTTCAACATTTAATTTATAATGATTTCTATCCATCAATAATAAATTTAACTAAATAAATACAAATTTAATTCAAAATTGGATAAATTTGAAAACATTTTTACGTGTAATGAATTTTAAAAATAAAACTAACTTTTAATAAATGAATTTTTTTGTACACGTAAATAATTTTTTTAGTCGTTAAACATATTTTTTTTAGTCGATTGAGTATTAAGGTTAATTTAGTGTTTTTATTCCAAAAGTATTTCTAAGAAACAATGTTAAACTGACCCTTATCTCGGTTGGTATAGACATTATTGCCAGTGCAGAAGGATGTGAGTCCGAGTGCGTTGACGAGCATTACCCCTCTATTCATGAGTTAGGGAGAGAGGAGCTATGAGTAATTCAAGACATTGTATCAATATTAAAAAAAATCAATTTTTGTATCTTTCAAATCCCAAAATTAGCATTAAAAATTAAGATAATAACGATATTAAAAGGAAAGCGCTACGAATCATGAACTTAGTTGGGAAAAGCTTGAAAATCCAATTAAAATTTTAATTTGTTTTTATAATTTTTTGATAATTACGATGTTGACATTATTGAAGTTTTACAATTCAGATTTTTTTTTTGAGAAAAAGGAAACATTAAATTAATTAAAAAATAACGTTTGAGCGAAAGTAACACCCATAGACTTGTCCTTATCAATAAGGTACGAGCCATCACAGAAGGAACGTCAACAACTTGCAAATTGTCTTTCTCGATCAAAGCTTGCTTAGCTAAACAATCCACAACTTGATTTTGGTCCCTCGGAATATACCGCAGAAACCACTGATTTTCTTGAGATAAAAATATTATGAATCCGCCTCATCAAAGCGGAATTTAAAACAGTGGAAGAGCTTCCAAGAATGGATTTAACAACTTCCAAGCTATCAAAATGAATGATAACTTGATCATAGCCCCTTCGTTGAATAACTTTGAGATCGTCAAGAATAACCCAGAGTTCTGCATCAAAAACTGAACATTTACTAAGGAATTGGTGATATCCAACAATCCAATTTCCCTCCTTATTGCGAGCAACACCCCAGCTGCAGCAAGTCCAGAATACAGTTGCACTGCGCTATCAGTATTAAGATAGACTCGTTCCTCAGTGGTATGTGCTTCAAAAGAGCGTTTAAGGTATCTGGAAGGAACTTCTAGAGATGAAGAGAAGAAATGGATCGCTCAACGATAGGATCCTTGAACTATTTCTTTGGAGCTCTAAGGTTTACCTTGAAAAATTTATAAATTTTGATTTTTCCATATACGCCAATTAAGCAGTCCAAAAAAAAGGCCCAACTAACTCCCCCATCGTGAATCAACCTATTATGCTGCATATTAAGAAGAAACCAATCCTGAGAATGAATAGAAAAAAAATTGCAAGGTACTTACCTGGATTAACCTGAGCCCAAACATCCTTAGCAATAGGACAATCTCGTATAATGTGTAAAATATCTTCTGAGTGATGCCCACAAATGAGACAGGAGGAATAATCCAAAAAACCTCTCCTAACTCTTTCCACATTACTAAGAATTCTTCCCTGTAAAGCCGTCCAAATAAAGATACGAATTCGTTGAGGGCCAACAAACTTCCAAACATTTTTCCATTTCTCATCTTTTAGGTTCCAGTCTCCTTTCTTAAGAGCCTTATAAGCAGTTTTAACAGAAAAAGCACCAGACGAAGTGTGACTCCAAGTAATTCTATCGGGACCTGGATGAGGAGGAGGGGTACCCTTAATAGCCTGGATCATATCTTCAGATAACCAAACCTAGAAAAGATCAAAATTCCACAGTCTTTCCTCAGTAGTCATCTCATGCAGAAGGCAGTCAGAGTTGAGATTAACATTAGGAGGAATGTGTCTAACCAGATGCCCAATATTAGGAATCCAATTGTCCTTCCAGCACTGAATTTTGTGACCATCTCCGATAGATCAAAGTAAATTTTCATGAAGTAACACCCAAATTTTGGAGAGAGATTTCTAGAGAAATGAACTCCTATCCCTATCAATGCAAACTAGTAACTCATCATTCATTTGGTACTTCGATCTAAGCACACGAACCCAAAAAGCTTCCTTGTCAGACACCATTTTAAATCCCAACTTTAACAAAAAAGATATATTCTGATCTCGGATTTTCCTCAGTCTAAGTCCACCACACACTTTTGGTTGACAAATAGAATCCCAACCTACTAGGGACATCTTCTTTTTCCTTTCAGAAGACCCTCAGAGAAACTGTTTGACCGAACTTTCAATCTCATCACGAATTTTCCTAGGTATCATTATGGACTACATGAAGTAACTAGGAATAGATAAAAGGACTGATTGAGCTAAAGTGACGCGTCCAACTAAAGAGAGATTTTTGGCTTCCCAGCTTTGTAACTTACCACACACTTTTTCCACCATGAACTGAAGAGTGCTATTAGTGACCCTCTGGTGAAAAAGAACTCCAAGATAATGACCAAGATTATGAACATACTGAAAGCTAAACATAGTGTTGATCGTATCTACGGTAGGTTCATCCACGCCTTTAGAAAAGAAAATTTTGGTCTTCCTAGCATTAATTTTATCCCCAAATAACATACAAAATCTATCCAGAATGTTTTTTAAAACTCCACCATACTTCGAATTTACTTTAATAACCAAATTATCAGCAAAAAAAATGTGAGATAGTAGACCCGTGTCTAGAAAGGTGAATAGGGTTCCGAAATAGCAGACTGAATCAAATAACCAAGCCACTCCATACAGAGCATAAAAGGTTATGGAGAAAGAGGACACGCTTGACGGGTACCTCTAACAGGTCTGAATTTAGATAATGAAGCTCCATTCCACATAACATGCATAGTAAAATTAGAGATAAATGATGTAATAACATTTTTGAGATAATCGGGGATACCTGTCGCTCAAAGAGAAGCGTCAATGAACTCCTAACTAACTCTATCATAAGCCTTTTCCTAGTCAATTTTAATCGCCATCCATTTCCTTTTTTTTTTACTTCTCATAGTATGAATTACCTCTTGTGCCAAGATAATGTTCTCATTAATATTTCTTCTTGCAATAAAGCCAGCCTATTCCTGCGCAATAATTTCAGGGAAGATATGCTTAAAACGATTAACAATTACTTTCATCGTCAACTTGTAGAGAACAGAGTAAAGGCTTATTGGACGGAGTTGACCAAAAACTTCAAGATTCTAAACTTAGGAATAAGAGCGATCAAGGTATTATTCAGATTAAGGTTAATAGAATTTCCATCGAAGACCTTCCTGGCCCAATCACAAACCGTTCCCCCAATAGTGTCCCACTGCTTTTGGAAAAAAAGGGCATGAAAACCATCACTACCCTGTACTTTAAGAGGTGCTATATTAAAAAGAGCCTCCTTAATCTCCGCATTCGACACCGGTTTCCCCAAAAAACTAATATCAACTGGATCAAGCTAAAGAAATCCGCTAGGAGGTAAAATACCCAAATGCTCATAAATATCTCTATACAATCTTTAAAAGAACTCGTTCGCCTCACCTTCAATGGCCTCAGGGTCATAAATCCAATTACCATCAGAATTGTAAATTGCGGTAATACGATTATTTTTCCTCCTTTGTAAAGTACGAGTATGGAAAAACTTGGTGTTCCAGTCACCCAATTTCAACCAGTTACACCTCACTTTTTACTTTCAAAGAAGTTCTTCGTGATGAAGTAAACTCTCAAGTTCTTGGCGAAGAGATAAATCCATCTGATTTAAGCAGTAAGAACCAGAGTATTCTTTTTTCCTTTAGATTTTTGCAATTCTTTTGATAAGTTCTCTTTTGCAAGTGGTAATATTACCATAAACATGTTTATTCCACTCCTTAAGTTTATAAGTGAGCTTACCAAGAGAATCAGACATATTACCAGAGAAATCCCAATTTTCTTTCAAAAAACCATCAAAATCATGATGTTTAACCCATCTAGCCAAAAATCTAAAAGGTCTTCCTCGAGGAAGAGAAATACTTGGGTTTAGAACCAAAAGGAGAGGGAGATGATCCGACTTAATCTTTGGAAGGTGAGAAACCATGCTGTTAGGAAAATTACGGATCCAAGCTTAATTTCCCAAAGCACGGTCTAATCTCTCGAACAGAGAGCCCCTATGCCAAGTGAAGGGTGGGCCTCTAAACTCTAAATCATGAAGCTCAGCTGAATCAACAAAGTCACCAAAATGTGGGCATCTCCTACCCCTTGAGAGGCCACTAGATTTCTTAGAGAGGAGAGGATTGCGTTGAAATCACCAATAGTAATCCATGGGTTCTAACTAAGCAGATTAGTAGACCTCAAATCATTCCAAAGAAATTGGTGCGTTTGCCCGTTAGGACTACCATAGACAAAAGAGATGAAAATAGGATGTAAAGAAGACATTTGCCAAACCCGAGTCAAAATGAATTAAGGATGGCTATGGACCACCTCAAGGCGAACGAAATCTCTCCATCCTAGTCAAATACCCTCAGAAAAGCTGATCGTCTCCACGCGGTGAGAATACTGAAATCCTAACTTAGCGATAATGCTGTCATCTTTGGCCCCACTAACTCTCAGTTCAGGCAAACTAACAATATCAAGATTGTACTCCATATTGTATTTTCGAAAATTCTAAGGAATTTAACATTTGCACAACCCTAACAATTCCATGAAAAGATAGTAATATTCATGAAATAAGATAAACATTAGGAGATCATACCTAACTTTCAAGGCCAACATTGCCTTCCGAATTTGAAACTACACCGTCTAGCTCGGCATTCGAACTCTTACTGAGAATTTGAGGAGATAAGAGCTCCGTCATTGCCTTCATAGACTCAGCTGATGGAATACGCGTGTTCCTAGAAGGTTTAAAATGATTCCCTCAACCCCGTAAAGTGAAAGAGGTCTTTCGGTTACTTCAGCTGCCACTGTCTCTAGCACCGCTCCTTCGATCTTTAGGGCATGTTAAATTCGAACCTGAGGCCGAATCCAGGAATTCCATTAATCACGAGCCTGATTTAACCTGTTGATTAGATTGAACATTTTTTAAAAGTTACAGCTGAGTGCTTACCTAGATCAAAATGTATTATGGAATATAGGAACAATGAATCCTTCGGATTCGTCAAACACAAGATTGTAATGCGCTTTAATTTTTTCTAAATCTCTAGCTTCAATATTAGCCTAGTCCCTAGATTCCAAATTGCCTTGAATGCTTACATCATCAATTGAAATATTTCTTTGTAAGCCTTCCTGCTTCGAACCTGCAAAAACAGAAGAGGACAAATTAGAAATGGGTATTTTAGCAATAAGCCCCCTATTTGTTTTAATAAGCCCACCCATCTCTATTGGCCTTTTCCCCATTGACTTATCCAAAGAATCTTTGGGATTTCGGCCCAAACTTTCCACTCCAAAACTGCCCAAGTTATCACTCATAACGGGCCCCCTAGATAAGCCTAACCCCACATTACTACCATGGCCTGCATCAACTAAAGAAACCCCATCTCTTTTTTTATTAACCCTAAGTTTAAAATTTCTTAAGCTAGCAACCACTACAACATTTGATTTTTCCCCTGCAATTCCTCCAACAGACACCTCCGAATCTACACTTGATTCCTTCTCCATCAACGCCAAAAATCTGACCCTAACGGGTTTTTAGTTTGTTTCGCCATAAGCTCCGCTGAAGGATCCCACTTCCCCTGCCGTGATGATTTTTTTTTCTACTAACATCCACTGCCCAAACTCTGATCCCTTCTCTCTACTGTCTAAACCTGTTGTTTCATCATCCATGCTACCCCTCGAGAGGAAAGGCCACCACGTTCGACGAGTCATCATGATATTTATCAGCCATATTTGACAAAATCGCAGGGTTTTTGTCAGTCACAACCGATGGGCATGTCTCATTAACATGCTCGTACTTACCACAAGTGAAACACACTGTCGGAAGAGCTTCATATTCTACACGTTGACAGCACTGTCAACAATAACCAGAAAAATTCGTGTTTGGCCCCCCAAAGATTTTCAAAGTTTTTTAATTAGATTTCTTTTATAGACTTTATAATTTTTTATGATAAATTTAGTAATATTTTTAATTTAATTTGATAAATTAATAGTACCTAAATATTAATTTAGTAAAAATAAAGTAAATAATTATAAAAAGTAAAGTTAAATAATTATAATATCTAACAGAAATTGAGCATTTAATTTAATTTAATTTTTCTAAATTTTAGTCGTTTAATTATCTCAAATTTAAAAATATTAAAATATTAGGCCCAACCATAGGATCGAGCCTACTTTGAATATATATATATCAACCTCCCTTATCAATAATTCTAGCTTCGTTCCACATGGAAGTTCAAGATTGCGAGGTGAAAGGTGTTCAATATTTGTTGGAGTCAAGTTCTTTGGAACAACTTATTCGAAGAAGACTGCAATAGTGCTCACTCTTGGTGTAGTTATATCCAATTGAAAGCCCGTATTGAAAACCTTAAATATACTAAAACAATACATAACCAGCACTATTATTTAAATATCTGATTGAGTTGATGTCACGAGTTAACTGAATACTAACGTTAGAGAAATTATGAAATGTCTTTTTGTATTTAAAATAAAATATATATTTTTGGGTATTTTAGTATTTTTATTTAAATAATAAATAATTTAGATATGATAAGATTTGAACCTATGATGTTTGGGTAGATAAAACTTTAACTTTACCATTCAAATAATGCTTTATCATGAATTTTTTATTTTGTATTTTCTTTTTATTATGCACACTTTATTATCTCTGTCAATTATATATTTATATTTACTATTATTCAAATTCTTGATTGAGTTGGTGTCACGAGTCAATCGAGTACCAACTTGATTAGAGAAATTACGAAAATATCCTTTCATATTTAAAATAATTTATTTTAAGGTATTTTTATCTTTTTATATAAAAGAAGAATAAATAATTTGCATATGGTGAGATTTGGACCCATGACATTTGTGACGACGAAATTTTAATTTTACCACTCAACCAATGTTTTATCATAAAATATTGTATGCATTTTAATTTTATTATGCACTCCATCAATTTTTTATATACTAATAATGTTATTGATTGAGTTGGAGTCACAAGTTAACTCGATATCAACTTTAAGATTGATAACAACACCATGATAAACAATTGTATGTATTTAATATTCTTAATTTGATATATTTAGGTGTTTAAATTTTGTTTGACTTACAATTTAATCCAATTTGTTTCATTTTAATATCGTACATATTGCATGCGTTATCATTATTTAGTCTCAAACCATATGTTTCATTATTTAATATATGTTATTTTTAAACATACTTTTGTATTTTAAATATGTAATTCCCACGTTCATATCACATGAGCTGCAGATCAAAGCTCGTGATCATTGCACACAGAATGCTCTATAGAGGTCAACTTATTAAATGTGACTTGTTTGATCCACATGAACTGGCCCGATTTATGGAACCCATAAAGAAGCCCATGTACTTGAAGCCTCAGTGACCCAGTGAAACACTCTATTAACACTAGAGTTACCAGGGTAATTAGTATAAATCCTAAAAGGATAGGATTGTATAGAGTTTAAATCCCTTAGGACTCTCAATTATAGATAGGCTCTAATCTTGACCATCGGTGTAACTCAATTGGTACTATTTATTTTGGGGGAGCTCAACTATAAATAGAGGCCTTCCCCTTCATCTATAATCATTCAGTTGTAATTCTTTATAGTAATTGAATACTATTGAGAGCATTTACTAAACACTTGGTGTATGTTATTTTTCTGTGGCTTTTTGTTCATTCATAGCTTCTTTTGTCTTTCAAGTTTTCGTCTGTTTTGCTACAGTGCCTTAGAGAATTTTTACAAGAATTATCATTTTCTAAAAGTAAGCTGATTTAGGCAAGATTCAAACTTAAGAAATCGCCTAAAGCCATGTGGTTTGTCAAATTAAAGATCTAGCCCCGTGACACATACGCATGTGATAAAATTTCTAATATATATAGTTGTAACTATATCATTGCAAATTTATGTGGAAAAGAAGGTAAAAGTACCATTGAGGCCCTTGCATTAGGAGTCAGATTGCATTTTGGCCATTATATTAAAAAAAGGACAAATTAGTCTCTGTATATTTGATTAAAGATCAAATTAGTTTTTACTGTAACTGATAGAATAACCAAATAGTGGCATATGGCATGCCACGTGTACATCATGCTCATGTACAACGACCAGTTTTAATAGTAAAAATGGATGAAATTTTTAACAAAAAGACTAATTTACTATTTGATCTAACATATATGAACTAATTTACCTTTTTTTAATATAAAAATTAAAATATAATATAACTTTTAGTACAAGAGTCTTTATAATATTTTTACCATAAAAAGAAAGAAAGGCATGAATAGTGGGGGCTTTGCATCCAATTGTGAAATAGTTAGGAGGGAAATTAAAATGAAGTGAACGATGCATTGGATGATTGGAAACACCATTCATTCAACATATGTTATTCATATGTAATAACTAAGCCAAGTGAACTAATTAGCTCCACCATAAAAGTGACCTGTGTTAAAAGATTAATAGTCACATGCTCAATAATTGCAAATTGGATATATTTTTTTATTGAGATTACGGTATCTATTGTTAGTAGTAGTGATTAATTTTTTTATTGTGAATGTTTTTTAAAAAGGTAAACAGATGGTAATGAAATATGTCTCATTCTTATAAGTAAGTATCGAACCTTTGACTATATAATTAAATAACGAATTGAACAACCACTATACCATACTTCATATTTTTTCAGATGGATATTAAAGTTACTGTTGGCTACTTTGTTAGTTGTACCATTTGAGTTGTTGAAGGTGGTTAACCGTTGGTTCAAGATTTGTTACCCGATTTGAATTATATGAGCCTTGTAAAATATAGTCCAACATTTCATATCCCACATTTTATTTTGTTCACATACATTCTTAATTTAATTCGGTTTGAATTATAGTATATCTTGCTCCCAACTTGTAATTTTAAAGGTTTGAGCTCCATTGTTACAAATGACTTATAAATTTTGCCAAGTGACTGTATTATGGAAAACCAATTAACCGTTAAATCTGTTGGTTTGTGTTTGACACATTAATGCATAAGTTTATATATTTATAATAAATCACATGTTAATTTTATTGGTAAATATTACATCAAGTTGATGAATTGGGACTAAATTGGATAGTTCAAGGCGTGTTGGATATTGTCATGAAGGATAGTTCATTATATATAGTGTATTCATAGAATTCAAATTTTAACAAAATAAAAATCAATAATAAATACTCAACAATTTAGTAAGGATGGAGAGGATGAGTGAGTGGAGAAAATAGATTTCTTAAAAAAAAAAATGAGCCATGGTAATGAATATGGACTTATAGATAGAAAGTGAGGCGTGAGCAATGGTAATAAATCTGAACTTGGCTAAATTTATATCAATATGTGAATAGTTAAGTAATTTATTTTTGTTTGAACTCTTAAAAATTCAGTAAAAATAATTTAAAAAACAAAAGGACTTGGACGTCTCGATATAATCACACGGAAGGAAATTTACTAATTTACACTACACTAGTTATTAATGCCTAATTCTCACATGCGTGAATCCAGCCTTGTAACTTAGGTTCTTATTAATTCAATAAAATATAATTAACTTATAAACAAAGTTGTTTCAAAAAATCTCAAAATTTTCAACAAATATTTCATCAAAATTATTTAAAATAAATAAAATCAATTCAATTTTCAAGGTATAAAATCATATAATCAAGATTTAATTGGAACAAAGATTAAAACTCTAGTCTTATGCTTAAATAATATTTTATTAAAAAGAATGGGCTAACACCCTAATATTTCCTTCACTATATACCCTAAAAAATATTACATGATTACCATTAATGTACACATTTAGACACTTAAGAGTATTAAACATAACACATGTTGTCTGTTGCTGTTCAAATACATTGAATTGGAAAACTTGGGGTTACACTTATCAATAATTAAGGTTGAAATTGAGTGTGGGAGGGATAAATGTTAGGTCCAAATCATCAATGTTTCCTTAGCTTTTCTTGTGCCATTTTTCATAACAAGACAGCATGCAGCACCATTTCTTTTCTGAGTGCTAAATTGACGGTGATGTGAAGTTGATTTCTCAGCAAACAACAGTAGGTTTGGTGTCTTATATTATGTGCTGAATTCTTCATTAGCGATTTTGACACCTTCACCATTAATTTTGTATTCGGTTATGCATTATAATTACATTGAATTTGTATCAAATTATAAAATAAAAATTTAAAGGTTAAATTGTTTTTTTTTTAATTTTTTTTATACTTTATATATTTGAAATTTAGTCTCCTACTTTTTATTTAAAACACTTGTCAAGTTATTATCACTATTAAAATTCTTCTATTCAATTATTTCTTGTGACATTTCAAATTAAAAAAAATATTCACTTGATAGTCAAATAATAATAAAAATAATGTTGAAATACTTATTAGGATTTTTTTCTTAAAAACACCCATTCAAAATTGTCATGATAATTTTTTTTGTTGGAATAGTATTCTTAAGAAAAATTAGGGTTAGCATTTTGATTGAAAGAGTTAACAATATTAACTATTTAAACTAACTAATGGCTAGGGGTGAGCGTTTGATCGAATCAAGTGAAAAATTTTGAGTTGAGTCCTATTTTATCATCCTAACTTGATTTGAATTTTTTTTTAAATTGAGTCGAATGAAATGAAATTCATGTCGAGTGAAATTGTTCGAGTTAAATTAAAAAATTAAACATTTCAAATTAAAATTTTGTTATAGTATAACTAGTTCCATGTTAGAGCACATAAATTTGAAACTATATATATTTGAAAACTTTTTCAAAGCAAAATAAATAAATAAACTTTAATACGATAAACTTAATAATTAGTTAACTTATTTAGGTCTCAAATTTATTGTTTTAGAAAATTTTTAAAATTTTAACTTTGTTTATATATTTTTTAGAATTTTTTAAAATATATATATTTTTTAAATTTTTATAAATATTTTAAATTTTTGAAAATTGTTTTGAATTTTTTTTTGTAATTTTTGTTGAGAGACCAATTTGTTCATTTTCAAAATTGACAGGGAGAAAATGAGTATTTACACCAATTTGTTATTAGAATTGTAAAATTTAACTCGACTCGAACTTGAAACTCGAAATATTTATTCAAGTTTACTTGAAAAAATCCAACAATATTTTTTCAACTCGAAATTCAAATTTTTATTTTATTTTTTAAATCAAATCGAGTTTTTCTCGCCCCTACTAATGGCATTATAAAAGTAAAGAGACCAAATTATGTCAGAAACTAAAGCATTTAAGTTAAATCTCAAGTTTCTTACATAGTCTAGGGGCCAAAATTAAAATTTGACCATTGTCTTAGTGAAAAAAAAGAAGAAGAAGAAGAAGCAAAGTAAACCTAAAAGAAAGAAAAATCCATGTGTTAGCCTCTACGACTTTTAAGGCATTCAAATTATATATCACGATATTAACTATTGAGGCTCATTACAAAATATAGGGACCATATTATGTTAAAAATTGAAGTATAGAGTAAATATCATATTTAAAAATTATAGAACAACCAAAATTAAAACTTAACTATTTTCTAAAATGTAAAAAGAAAAAAAAAGCTTCACTATGAAAGTGGCACGTGTCGAAAGAGGAAGAAAAAAAAATTAGTTAACAATATTAACTATTGAGACTAATTAATAACATTATAAAATATAGGGACCAAATTATATTAGAAATTAATTTATAAAGTAAACATCAAATTTAAACATATTATAATGACTAAAATTAAATTTTAACCATTTTCTAAAATGTAAAAAAAAAAGCAGCTTGATGATGAAAATGCCACCTGTCAAAAGGTCCTTTGGATCTATAACTAGATAAAATTCGAATGTTTATGCTCAAAATTTGCTTTGAGAGTTTTCAATGCTAATCAAACATAAAAAAAATCACTTGAATAAAATTTAAATTCCAAATGATTTTCGAGTATAAATTATCCGATTAATCAAAGCTAAAAATTACATGAAATTCCGGTTAATCATTCCCCCCAGGCCTGAATGAAAGCATCGAAGGAATATGTCATCTGGGCTTTTTCTTTTATAGGAGAAAATGCTCAAAATGCTTTTTCAATGTTTAACTTTGACGTTATTTTTCTTTCTAAGTGCATACTTTAAAATTAAGATTGGCCAAAAAACCAATCAAATGCAACCTTAACAAAGAATGACCCTCGTAGGTGCAATCATTCAAGTTCCTACTATGAGGCTCCATGCCTTTCAGTATCCGCGTATGATTCCAAATAACAAACCGGAATATGCAAAGATAAGATGCTGTCTGAATATTTCTTTGGTGCAGCATGCAGCTCAGAACGGTTAAGATTTCCAGGTTGTCTTACACGGCTTCTGGTAGTAGTTGAAGGACATGATAAGATCTTACATAAGGAGTGTAACTGAGACTTCTTTCCACTAGATTGGTTTTGTGGTTGATACTTCTGATGATCTTGCTTGAATGCCCTCAACCTTCCTTTGTGGCGTAGCACCAAAGGGAAACTGACCGAATCAGTTGTTTTCAATGGATCACTGGCGCTTTCCACACTTGACGAAGGATGGGATTTTAGTGGTAATCTACGTTGTTTCAATGCTAAAATTGATTCTCGCAATGTAGATGGAACCTGTAAAGCGAAAGATGATAAATATTGAAATCCGCAATATAAAAGCAAGGCAACCTCCGAAAGAATACCTATTCAATTAGCCTAAAGGATTGTGAAAACAAACAGAATAGGCATAAATGGTCATTTCAGTTACAATCTGATATCAGAATAAAGGCTTTTCAGACAAATTCCCTATTCATCAAAGAGCAAAGGCTTCACCTTCATAGACCAATTTTTTCTCCACAAGCAAATCAGAGTTAGAACAGAAATGAGAACAAAACATGGAAATAAAAATGAATTGTATAAGAACTTACCACCGAAACAAGGCTGCAAGAAGCAAACAATGAAGATGAAGAGAATGGAGGCTCCCTAGGCTTCTTTTCCTTCCGATTGCCAGCAACAGATCCAAAACTGGAAGGTGTAACATCATCATCATCCTCCTCTTCCTCTTCCTCTCCGTCTTCCTCTTCATCGACAACTTTGTCAACATCATCTTTGGGAATGGCTTTGTCCTCTAGGTTAGCCACCAGAGAAGTATCTTCTTCATCCTCCAGCAATCCCATTTCCATCTTCTTCTCCTCCTCTTTTTCTTTCTTCTTTAGTTCTTCATCCATGTCCTCAATGGCCTCTTCTAAACACAGTTCAGCCTCTATAAGATCAAGTTCCTTTTCAATAAGCTTCATCTTCAACTCACCAGCCTTCTTTTTCTCTTCAGTCCACTTTTCTAGTTTATCAAATCCCGGCTTCAACGCATTTTCTATTGCCGTTATTAGACGCTTCCATATATTATCCCTTTTTTGAATCACTTCCCGTCCATAGAACTCATCAAATCCAAGGGGCAGGAACTTAGCCTTCTTTGGATCAATCTCTTCACCTTCTTTCAGAGGTGGCTGCCAAAATAATCGGACACCATGTTCCTCATCCTCAATGTAATTGATCAATTGTCCAGTTGGGGTATGCAAAATGAGTGGGTCTTCAGTATATATTAGCTTTGACGGATCTTCAGGATCAGGTTCCGGTTCTTTGTTGATAAGTACAAATTCAGGAGTCTCATCTGATCAAGAAAATGTAAACATCCATTTAAAAAAACCAAAAAAGAAAAGGATTCTTCATATCACTTTTGGAGACTAAGAAATAGTAACAGAAGCGAATAAAGAATACCTTTCGACCACCAATATTCAAGCTCTGCAGGCATAGGTAACCTCAGGGGAGCTTTATAAAATGAGTTCAGCCACATTTCTCTTTCCTGATCAACTTCATGCACATATGTCTTCCAATAATCAGGAACCTGCCAACAAACATACTTATTTCTTCTCCCTTTTCATAATTGTGGAAAGAATCCACCACGCAAAAGAAAAGCTTTTACTTACTTCGTAGAACTGATTGATAAAGCCTGGTGCCATCCACACATCTTCCTCCTCATAGAAATAGGGGTGTTGAGGATCACCATAAGGGCCCCTCTCTTCCCTAACCACTATACGTGCAAACCAAGATAAAAAGTCAATATTATATAAGGTTAATGTTTAAAATTGTCAGTGATTAAATGTAAAAAGGCATAGGGATTCCGAAGTATCATGTAGAGGGTAAATCCAACAGAGAAAGTCATCCATTCAAATTTCAGAGTATAGTCAAGTCAGGCCTTCCGCAATGAGGAACATCCGACATGACAAACTGCACTTGAACTTCAAATCTATTCTAGAGGACCCATTAAACAAATTATACAAAACAGTCAACAAGAGGCCCCTTGAATCTCCAAAGAACTTCCTTTTGCATTCAATAAACAGATAAGCAGAAGATTGTGAGGGAGGCTTTTAGCAACAATAACACTTATAAGCTATAACCCATATTCATCTCTAAATATGAGTGTGTACAACTTCAAAAGATTCAGCTTCATCACAAGCCAAAAAGTTGACTTATTCAGTTGCTGCAAGGTACAAAGTTCAGCCACTTCTATTTTCCTTTTTGTTTTCTTCTCTTTCTGTTTCTTACTCTAGCATAGCTCTACAGCCATGATCTAATTAGCACATGCTTGAAACATTGGCATGATTGACACTAGGGGACACAACTCTCATGTCAACCATATCAGACACTTGTAGGGACAACCATAAGAGAAAATTATATGTCAAATATACCTGAACAAGTCGAATTTTAAAGATGTTATGCATTTTTTGTTGAAGAAACTTGCACAGAGATCTATCTTGTTTCCATATATAAAATCTTAAAAGTTACTGTGTCAAACAAGATTTTGTGGTTATGCAAATCTAATAGTTAATAAAGCAAGACTACATACTTCCATCTGGCTTATTAAGAAACATCCGAGCCTTAGCAGCAGCAACCTCTGCAATACCAGCATGCATCTGAAAAACTGCAATATCAGAGAAATGCCATAATATAGAATTTATTCCAATCCCACTCCCCCCCCCCCCGGAAACTTCATTTTGAACTATTTATTAAGTAGGAAACAAATTGAGAATACCGCTGAAATGTTCTCATCACAACCATCTAAATCCTCCAATAACTCTCCAAAATAGAATCTACCCTGCACCGTTACAAATTATGGAACACAAAAGCAGTCAAGCACTTTTATAAGACAATTTGAGTAGCAGAAATGGTTCATACAACAAGTGAAAAATAATATATCATATGTGCATGTAATATAGTATCAACCATTAACCAAATAGAACGATGAATGTTTTGCATTCTCTTAAAACCATTATATCGTAGCATCTTTCTTTTGAAAAAATATTGTACAAATTTCCTACTTTTCAACTTTTATGTTACTAGAAAGCATTATTTTAAAGAAAACTGAGGCCTATAAAGCAGAGGCAAAAACTTGGGTGCAGCAACACATACAAAATTTTATGTAAAATAAATCCACACCTTCATGGAAGAAATGGATTCAATTACACAAATTGAGAATCAAACAGAACAGTTTATATTTTAAGCACATACATAGATGGTGCGCTCATTGACTTCATATACACCACACCCATGCATTCTGCCATGCTTCCACTGGCCAGCATAGCGGTATCGACCCTTCTCCCTGAAACAGAAATGATTGTCCTCTTAACACCACAAATTGAGATACATGCCTACTAAAGTCTCAAAAGTTCGGCAGAAAAAGTAAGATACAAGTGCCTTGCATGATACAATGTAAATGCTCAATATGTGCATGTGCAGATAGGACAATTGGGTAGGATTAGGAAAAGCAACATGCATATGATCAAAAATAAAAATAAAAGAAGGCAGATTCAAATGCAATGACAAAAATAATAACAAGACAGAAAGAAATAGAATATTTGACGGAGAAACATACGGTTTTCTGCCAAAATGTTTGAGCCATATATCACTCTCATAAAATGGTATTTCATATTGCCCATCCGCCAGGCGAATGCTATCCTCAACATCCATCTCTAACCATTCTTTATCTTCTGGAGTCATGAAATCTCTTGATATTATTTTCCCTTCAGCTCGCATTTTTGCTTCAAGCCTAGAAAAATGGGAAAATTCCAACTTCATTGTATCATTTATAATCAATTGCTGAGATTGTAAAACCTATGCTATAATATAAGTGCATCATAAATAGTTCACAAATTGTTACGTACTTGGAACCTGGCACAGGTTCTATATCAGGTATATCAACTTCAACAACCCCATGACCTTCCATATTGTTTTGCAACCATTCACCTTCATACCTATAAAAGGAAGCATCATGTAAATTTTTTCTTTAAAAAAAGCATAAGCAGCTCAGAAGTACTTGATGCAACTTAGCCCAATATGGAACGATTTCTAGACCCATAAAACAGAGGAAAATGAAATATTTAAAGAGCACTCTGGGTTGAATAGTGCAGACGCTGTCATTTCAATCCTAACAGTGTTGTCAAGACTCGAGTCACTAGAGCCCACAACGTAGGGAGTTTGATATAGTCTAGCACCTTGGTGCTTGACATCACTAACTCGTATAACTACAAACAATCTTATCTACATGTTTAAGGGTCCTTCAATGCAGGATGGTACTAGAACATAGGTATGAAGAAAGAAGAAAACAGCATTATGATAAAGTGAAGAAATACACATACACAAGAAATCAAGACTGAAGTGTCAAGCATTGACAAACCTGACCAGCCCCTGTTCTGCAACATAAACACCTTTGCCATGAGCCAAATCATCCCAAACCGTGCCTTCATACCTTAAACAAAATGCAGAATGACTATAATGAGTAATCAAACAAGTCAAAGCAAAACCAGAATCAGGCATACCGTTACCCGGAACTTCAAACATGTCAAAGGCAAACTACTGGATTAAAAACGAGTGGAGGACTGACTTTCAACACAAAGCCACAATTTTGCTTCGTGCAATTGACCAAGTTCAAACTTATCCAAATGCACATTTAGCTACCTCATTTACAAACTCCCCAATCCTAAATAAACTACCATACTGCAATTAAGTAATTGCATGCCTTAACAAGACAAATAGTAACAAAATGAGGGAAAAGAGTGAGAGAGAGAGTCGGTTTAACGTACAAGCTTCCATCAGGGAAAATGTAGCTGACCCAATTGAGAAACTCCTCAATCCTATCCAACTCTTCAATAACTGCTTTGGGGTTCGAAATATCATAATGATTGTCCGGTATAGCCGGATAAGACTTCCGATAAGGAACATAAAACGGGGCAATCCCCGGGTCCCGGCCCTCCTTAATCTCATCCCTCACAATTTCCCAATCTTCCTCATCAGCCCAAACCGGGTCCCAACCGGGTTTGGTCATCTCCAGCGGAGCATCCACCCAATACTCCTTCAAATCTTCTTCCCGCCAATTCTCGGGGTCTGGTGGAAAATCCCATAAGTCTTCGAAGTAAACGTAGTCTTCGTCTTCTTCCTCTTGGATCCTCTTGATTCTCTTGCTCTCCAGCACCCGAGTGTACCTGCGGATGTTGGTTTCAGGGGTGTTTACGGTTTCAGGTGGGGCCTCTCCGGGCCGGGTGTAAGTGAGGGTTTCGGAATCGGATTCCTCGATGTAGTCGTCAGAGGAATAGGAGGAGTAGTCGGAGTCGGAGTCGGAGTCTGGGTATTGCTGTTGCGACTCAGTAAGTTGTTGTGCTTGTTCTTCTTCTTCATCATCCTCTTCTGGGTCTTGTGACTCAGTGAGTAGTTGTTGTTCCTCTTCGTTCGACATTGTTTTGCAGTAGAAAGAAGGGAGAGGTTGAAGAAGATAAGGTAGAGAATGTTAAGAAGAAAAGGAACGTTAGGATTGAAGACAGCGGTTTATCATTTCAAAAGGGTTTTGGGCGTTTTGGCCTTTTCCATGTCTTTTAAGTGATTTTTGTGGTACCTGTGTTTGCTTTCTATTTTCATTTTGGTAAGTATTGACAAATGATATTTTTTTTCATGTGAATTTGGTAGATAATAATATTTCACTATTTTTAAAATGTTTAACTTTAAATTTAATGCATTTTCTTAATTTTATCTTAATTTTAAATTTTTAAAAATTTTAAAAATTAAAAATTATTAAATGTTTGAAAAAAAAAACATAGAAATTAAAATTTGGCGGGTGAAACAAAAACATGAAATGGATCGATACAAGGGTAGTATTTCAGGGAAGGAGGCACTAACAATTTCAGGGTTCTAGATAAAATTCTCCACACCTTTTTCTTAGGTTATCAAAGGTTAAATTTTTATATTGAACTTAAACAGATAAACTTTTATAGTGCATCATCCATTGCTTATGAACTCATTTACTAAACTTTTGGGCTAGAATTATTGAAGAATCATATTTGACACTCTTTTGATGGATGTATCTTTATTTATATATTTATATGCTTAATTATTGAATTTAAATTGCTAGACTATCCAACAGAAACCTCCATTGTTGGATTTAAATTGCTAGCTGGGTATATTTATGTTGACTGCACTGACAGTAGAAAGCAAATTTCTATCTCCATATCAACTATCAACACTAAGCATATCATTGCTTGAAGTTACTGTACACAACTTCTCTAGATAAAGCAAGCGTTAGAGATCACTATGGTGTTAAACAAAGTGTTGCAACATTTGACAACACAAGTACAATAAACATTTCAAAGAATAATATATTGTACCTACGCAAATGATTATGAGCCTCCAAGTGTTAGATGTCATGTTGATTCTTCAAAATTGCAAAAGTGATGGAGTTTTATGGTGATTTAATTATTAGTATTCGTTATTTTTAGACCACAATATTTGCTGAGGAGTCTTTGTACTTATAGCACATGATTATGAACGTCCAGATACCATGTTGGTTCTTCAAGATTGGAGAAGTAATGGAGTTTTATGGTGTTTAAACATTAATTTTCGTTGCATTTGGACCTCAATATTTGCTGAGGAGTCTTGAGCTTCAGATGCACAGTTTGCAGAAGTGATGGAATTTTATGGTGGTTTAAACAAATATTCTTGACTTGAAATGCAAGGGAATTTTACTTTAAACATCAATCTTGAGATTGCTCCATTTACCATGTTTACTTGATAAAAGAATAAAACCAATTCTCATGATTCATATTCGGTTGTTAATGTTCAAAATTTGATACGAATACGAATCAAAGTCAAGCTCAAATATTAAAGCTCATGTGATAGCTCAACTTGCTGTAAATCACAAAGTAGAATTCAAATTTGATTTCCAATATTCAAAAAACCTTCAAGCCAAACCCAAATATCTTCCAAGAGTATAAACTTTTCCCATTTGCACTCCTAGCCACAGCACTCCCAATGTGAAATTTTACATGAAAATAAAACCAATAGGACCAAAAGTATTGAAGTTGATCATTCACCCCAAATCCCAATTGCCTGAATGAAACTTTCGTTGATCCTTCAACTTTCTTATAAGAATCAAAGCATCCAAGAAATATTCCAGATGAGATTTTGCCAATGGTCTAGGCTTTTTCTTTGCATAGGAAAAAATGTGCCAAAGCCCAAAATGATTTTTCAATGTCTTAACTTTGACGTTACTTTTCTCTGTTTTCAAAAAATAAAAGCTAAGTGTATACTTTAAATTAAGATTGGCCAAAAAAGCAATCAAATGCAACCTCAACAAAGACTCTGACCCTCGTAAGTGCAATCATTCAAGTTCCTACAATGAGGCTCAATGCCTTTTAGTATCTGGGTATGATTCCAAATAACAAACCGGAATATGCAAAGATAAGATGTCTGAATATTTCTTCGGTGCAGCATGCAGCTCAGAACGGTTAAGATTTCCAAGTCGTCTTACACGACTTCTGGTAGTAGTTGAAGGACATGATAAGATCTTGCATAAGGGGTGTAACTGAGACTTCTTTCCACTAGATTGGTTTTCTGGTTGAAACTTATGATGATCTTGCTTGAATGCCCTCAACCTTCCTTTGTAGCCTAGCACAAAAGGGAAACTGACCGAATCAATTATTTTCAATGGATCACTGGCGCTTTCCACACTTGACGGAGGATGGGATTTTAGTGGTAATCTACGTTGTTTCAGTGCTAAAATTGATTCTCGCAATGTAGATGGAACCTGTAAAGCAAAAGATAGTAACTATTGAAATCTGCAATATAAAAGCAATGCAACTTCCAAATGACTACCCATTCAATTAGCATAAAGAATTGTGAAAATAAACAGAATAGACATTAATGGTCATTTCGGTTACAATCTGATAACGGAATAAAGGCTTTTCAGACAAATTCCCTATTAGTCAAAGAGCAAAGGCTATACCTTCATAGACCATTTTTTCCTCCACATGCAAATTACAGAGTTAGAACAGAAATGAGAACAAAACATGGAAATAAAATTGAATTGTATAAGAATTTACCGCTGAAACAAGGCTGCAAGAAGCAAACGACAATGAAGATGAAGAGAATGGAGGCTCCCTAGGCTTCTTTCCCTTCTGATCAGCAGCAACAGATCCAAAACTGGACTGTGTAACATCATCATCATCATCCTCTTCGTCTTCATCTTCGTCTTCGTCTTCCTCTCCATCTTCCTCTTCATCAACAACTTTGTGAACATCTTTGGGAATGGCTTTTTCCTCTTGGTTAGCCACGACAGAAGTACCTTCTTCATCCTCCAGCAAACCCATTTCCATCTTCTTCTCCTCCTCTTTCTCTTTCTTCTTTAACTCTTCATCCATGTCTTCAATGGCCTCTTCCAAACACAGTTCAGCCTCTATAAGATCAAGTTCCTTTTCAATAAGCTTCATCTTCAACTCACTAGCCTTCTTCTTCTCTTCAGTCCACTTTTCTAGTTTATCAAATCCTGGCTTCAACGCATTTTCTATTGCCGTTATTAGACGCTTCCATATATTATCCCTTTTTTGAATCACTTCCCGTCCATAGAACTCATCAAATCCAAGGGGCAGGAACTTAGCCTTCTTTGGATCAATCTCTTCACCTTCTTTCAGAGGTGGCTGCCAAAATAATCGGACACCATGTTCCTCGTCCTCAATGTAATTGATCAATCGTCCAGTTGGGGTATGCAAAATGAGTGGGTCTTCAGTATATATTAGCTTTGACGGATCTTCAGGATCAGGTTCCGGTTCTTTGTTGATAAGTACAAATTCAGGAGTCTCATCTGATCAAGAAAATGTAAACATCCATTTAAAAAAAACCAAAAAAGAAAAAGAATTTTTGATATCCCTTTCGGAGACTTAAGAAATAATAACTGAAGCGAATAAAGAATACCTTTCGACCACCAATATTCAAGCTCTGCAGGCATTGGTAACCTAAGGGGAGCTTTATAAAATGAGTTTAGCCACATTTCTCTTTCCTGATCAACTTCATGCACGTATGTCTTCCAATAATCAGGAACCTGCCAAGTGCCAACTAACATACTTATTTTTTCTCCCTTTTCATTATTACAGGAAGAATCCACCATGCAAAAGAAAAGCTTTTACTTACTTCGTAGAACTGATTGATAAAGCCTGGTGCCATCCACACATCTTCCTCCTCATAGAAATATGGATGTTGAGGATCACCATAAGGACCTCTCTCTTCCCTAACCACTATGCGTGCAAGTCAAGATTATATAAGGTTAATGTTTAAAATTGTCAGTGATTAAATGTAAAAAGGCATAGAGATTAGGGATTCCAAAGTACCATGTAGAGGGTAAATCCAACAGAAAAAGTCATGCATTCAAATTTCAGATAACAAATTATACAGAACAGTCATCAAGAGGCTCCATGAATCTCCAAAGAGCTTCCTTTTGCTCCCAATAAACATATAAGCAGAAGACTTCGAGGGAGGTTTTAGCATCGATAACTTATAGCCCATATTCATCTCTAAATATAAGAATCTACAACTTCAATATAGTCACCTTCATCACAAGTCAAAATGTTGACTTATCCAGTTACCACAAGGTACAAAATTCAGCCACTTCTATTTTCCTTTTAGTTTCCTCTCTTTCCGTTTCTTAATCGAGCATAGCTCTACAACCATGATCTATATAGCACAAGCTTGAACATTGGTTGGCATGATTGACACTAGCGGAGAGAACTCTTGTGTCAACCATAACAGATGCTTGTAGGGACAATTATAAGAGAATTACGTCAAATATACCTCATGCATTTTTGTCGAAGAAACTTGCAGTGTTGAGAACGTGGGGATAGGACCAAGTCACTGGGTGATTAACAGGAACGCTGGAAGCGATGGCCTTCCCTTTATCACTATTCCTAGAATGACCTATGGTGATTGATGATCAACTCATCGAAGGGAGACTGAAACCTTTAGGGCTCATTTAGAGAGAGACCTAGATCTCTTAAAAAATAGATAGAAATTCTGCTTATGTTTTTATTCTCCAATAAGTCCTTAAATAGGGATTAATTACATAAAACTATGTTTCTAGAAGGAAATAAAACAACTAAATCCTAATAATCAAAAATAGCTTAAAACAAACTAAACCCAAAGTAAAAGTGACGTAAAATCGCTTTAAAGACTTAGACGGATGCCTTTTTCCTCTTAAATATGCAACCAATAAAAGTGTCCACAACACACAGAGATCTATCATGTTTCTATGTATAAACTCATAGAAGTTACTGTGTCAAACAAGATTTTGTGCCTATTCAAATCTAATAGTTAATAAAGCAAGACTACATACTTCCATCTGGCTTATTAACAAACATCCGAGCCTTAGCAGCAGCAACCTCTGCAATACCAGCATGCATCTGAAAAAAATACAATGTCAGAGAAATACCATAATATAGAATTTACTCCCCCCCCCCCAACTTCATTTTGAACTATTTATTAAGTAGAAAAAAATCTAAGAATACCGCTGAAATGTTCTCATCGCAACCATCTAAATCATCCAATAGCTCTCCAAAATAGAATCTACCCTGCACCATTACAAATTATGGAATACAAAAGCAGTCAAGCACTTTTATAAGAGAGTCTGAGTAGCTGAAATGGTTCATACAACAAGTAAAGAATAATATATTATGTGTGTGTATATATATAGTATCAACCACCAACCAAATTGATCGATGAATGTGTTGCATTCTCTTAAAACCATTATATCTTAGCATCTTTCTTTTGAAAAATATTGAATAAATTTTCTATTTTTCAACTATTATGTTACTAGAAAGCATTATTTTTAAAGAAAACTGAGGCCTATAAAGTAGAGGGCAAAACTGAGCTGCAGCAACAATTATTGAATCTTATGTACACTACATCTTCATGGAAGAAATGGATTCAATTACACAAATTCAGACTCAAACAAAATGGTTTATATTTTAAGCACATACATAGATGGTGCGCTCATTGACCTCATATACACCACACCCATGCATTCTGCCATGCTTCCACTGGCCAGCATAACGGTATCGACCCTTCTCCCTGAAACAGAAATGTTTGTCTTCATAACACCACAATTGAGAGATATGCCCGCTAAAGTCTCAAAAGTTTGGCAGAAAAAGGTACAAGTGCCTCGCATGATACAACGTAAATGCTCAATATGTGCACGTGCAGATTGGACCATTGAGTAGATTAGGAAAAGCAACATGCACATGATCAAAAATTAAAATGAGGCAGATTCGAATGCAATGACGACAATAATAAGACAGAAAGAAATAGAATACTTGATAAAGAAACATACGGTTTTCTGCCAAAATGTTTGATCCATATATCACTCTCATAAAATGGTATTTCATATTGCCCATCCGCCAGGCGAATGCTATCCTCAACATCCATCTCTAACCATTCTCTATCTTCTGGAGTCATGAAATCTCTTGATATTATTTTCCCTTCAGCTCGCATTTTTGCTTCAAGCCTAGCAAAATGGGAAAATTCCAACTTCGTTTATAAATCCATTGCTGAGATTGTGAAACCTATACTATAACAAAGTGCATCATAAATAGTTCACAAATTGTTACATACTTGGAACCTGGCACAGGTTCTATATCAGGTATATCAACTTCAACAACCCCATGACCTTCCATGTTGTTTTGCAGCCATTCACCTTCATACCTATAAAAGGAAGCATCTTGTAATTTTTTTTCAGCTCAAAAGTACTTGATGCAACTTATTAGTCCAATACAGAACAATTTATGGAACCATAAAAGAGAGGAAAATGAAATATTCAAAGAGCAATCTCAGGGTTGAATAATGCAAACGTGACAATTTCAATCCTGCCAATGTTGTCAAGGGCACAAGGTGCACTCAAGTCACTAGAGCCACGCAGGTAAGGAATTTGATATTGTCCACTTTTTTTATTTATAATAATAATAATAATAAAAGAAATGGAAGAGTACTTCAATTGGGCAAGCTTCTATTTGCACCTACCGCCATACAAGAAAGCACACCTAGGTGCACCAGCCACCAGGTATGTGACTGATCTAATGTGCCTTGCCCGAAAGGGTCTCATTGCTTTTATACCCTAGCACCTCAGTGCTTGACATCACTGACTCCTACAACTACAAACAATCTTATCTGCATGTTTAAGGATCCTTCGATCCAGGATGGTACGAGAACATATGTATGAAGAAAGCAGAAAACAGCATTATGATAAAGTAAAGAGATACAAACATTCAAGAAATCAAGACTGAAGAGTTAAGCATTGAAAAACCTGACCAGCCCCTGTTCTGCAACATAAACACCTTTTCCATGAGCCAAATCATCCCAAACCGTGCCTTCATACCTTAAACAAAATGCAGAATGACTATAATGAGTAATCAAACAAGTCAAAGGAAGACAAGAACCAGGCATACCATTACCCGGAACTTCAAACATGTCAAAAGCAAACTACTGGGTTAAAAACGAGTGGAGGACTGACTTTCAACATAAAGCTACAATTTTGCTTCGTGCAATTGACCAAGTTCAAACTTATCCAAATGCACATTTAGCTACCTCATTTGCAAACTCCCCAGTCCTAAATAAACTACCATACTGCAATTAAGTAATTGCATGCCTTAACAAGACAAATAGTAACAAAATGAGGGGAAAAGAGTAAGAGAGAGAGTCGGTTTAACATACGAGCTTCCATCAGGGAAAATGTAGCTGACCCAATTGAGAAATTCCTCAATCCTATCCAACTCTTCAATAACGGCTTTGGGGTTTGAAATATCATAATGATTGTCCGGTATAGCCGGATAAGGCTTCCGATAAGGAACATAAAACGGGGCAATCCCCGGGTCCCGGCCCTCCTTAATCTCATCCCTAACAATTTCCCAATCTTCCTCATCAGCCCAAACCGGGTCCCAACCGGGTTTGGTCATCTCCAGCGGAGCATCCACCCAATACTCCTTCAAATCCTCTTCCCGCCAATTCTCGGGGTCTGGTGGAAAATCCCATAAGTCTTCAAAGTAAACGTAGTCTTCGTCTTCTTCCTCTTGGATCCTCTTGATTCTCTTGCTCTCCAGCACCCGAGTGTACCTGCGGATGTTGGTTTCGGGGGTGTTTACAGTTTCGGGTGGGGCCTCTCCGGGTCGGGTGTAGGTGAGGGTTTCGGAATCAGATTCCTCGATGTAGTCGTCAGAGGAAGAGGAGGAGTAGTCGGAGTCGGAGTCGGAGTCTGGGTATTGCTGTTGCGACTCAGTAAGTTGTGGTGCTTGCTCTTCTTCTTCATCATCTTCTGGGTCTTGTGACTCAGTGAGTTGTTGTTCCTCTTCGTTCGACATTGCTTTGCAGTAGAAAGAAGGGAGAGGTTGAAGAAGATAAGGTAGAGAATGTTAAGAAGAAAAGGATCGTTAGGATTGAAGACAGCGGTTTATCATTTCAAAAGGGTTTTGGGCGTTTTGGCATTTTCCATGTCTTTTAGTGATTTTTGTCCTTTCAATTTTGGGTAAATGTAATTTTTGGTATCTAGATTTAATTTTGATGTTGATTTTGGTAATTATGTTTTTTTTGTTAATTTGATAAAAAGGATTATTTTAAAAGTCAATTATGGATTTAGGTCGATTTTTTTAAATTTAGGAAAATAGATCAATTTTTGAGAAAAAAAACTGAAAATGTGTCCTCTAGTAAACTTTTTTTTGCTGAGATAGCAACCAAGAGAAGCATTTTCTGCTATGGTGGCAGCCATGAGGCTGAAAGCACGCCCTATAGAACCGTTGCATCGCTCAATCAAATTCATGCCTAAACTCGAATTGGCGCATCACTCAATCAAATATGTGCATCTTGACCATTGCAAAAACTATCAATGGCACTTTGACGTGCCAAATATTGCGATTCGCCAAAAATTCAATCGAATCAGAGTATGACATTCATTTAAACTACAGTATAAAATTATAAATCTTAGGGTTAAATATAAAATTGGTACGTGAACTTGTACATTTCTCTCAAATTGGTATTTATGGTTTTTTTTGTCCTAGACTAGTACCTAAACTTGTTTTTTCGTCTACTATATTGGTACCTAAGCCTAATGGCATTAAATTTTTGCTGATGTAGCAGTGCTGGCCACTTGTATGCTGCCACGTGCCACTTTTTTTAGCCTGAAAAGCTATCCCCCTTTAATTATTTTCCATGTCATTTTATTTTTTTTAAAACCCTTTAATTTATTTTTTTTCCTTTGAAATTTTTTTCCCATCGTCTTCTTCTACCTCTTTGGCTGTAACAACTTTTTTTCTTTTTTTTTCATTTTTTCCTTCCTTGTTTTGCAGTGACAGTCAACTTTTTTTTGCACAATCTTTTCCTTCCTCAACCTTAAAACCCTTCTCTTCCATTCACTTTTTTCTGTTTGATTCTCAAGAAAAAAAATCTAATTCACCTCTCTTCCTTAACCAAACACTTCTTCTTCACAACCAATTTTTCTAAAAAAAATTTGATTGCCATTCAACAATGTATCGAACAATCTCATGAACTTCATCTCATGAATGCTTTGAACCACATGTAGACAACAAAGATGCAAAAAGACATTTCCTACCATATAAATTTTAAAGGGAAAACTATTGCTAATAACTTTTATGATAGATGAAGAGTTTATCACCGTCTTTTTACACAATAGACATGATGAATACCATGTTAAGTGCAAATAAGAAATGGTTATTATTTCCCTTTTTTTCAGGTTACTTTCCATGACTACAATGGTTCAAAGATTTCAGAAATAAACATTACTCCACGAAACATTAATGTCCAATCTTCACCTCCTATTTCTCTCTCCATTAAACCCTCAAACCCTAACATCAAAACCCCAAATTCACCCATTAGCTTCTATTACAACACCCTGCAACAACCCATAAACCTAAACTTAGTCCCCACTCAATGATTCAATTTGAACTCTCAAAACCCTTTTTGAAACAAGTTTCATGTTTTCCTAAAACAAAACATATCCATGTTCTCTATAAACTTAAATTCTCCATTTTCCAAACATATATTAAAAAGGGTTTTGATTAAACATAAATAAGAAACAGAGAAGAAGCTTTTGATTAAAAAATTGAAAGTTTTTTAGAATTGAAAATTTGAGAAAAAAAAATGAAAGAGATTTGAAAAGTCTAAGAAAAGAAGGAGATGAAGTTGGAGAAGACTAAAAATCATTGAAATTTTCGATTGTTTTCTTCCTTCAATATATGCGTTATGAACATATAACACAAAGAGATAGAAAACAAAAATATTGGTAAAAGGAAAAAAAAGAGAAAAAAAAAACAAAACGAATAGAATAGAGGTAAAAGATGAAGAGGTCAGGTAGAGATGAGGAAAGGAAAAATAAATAAATGAAAGGGTTTTTAAAAATATAAAATGAAAGTTTCACGCATTTCAAGCCAAATAGAGTGACACATGGTAGCGCGTGAATGGCCAACGTAAAATCGAAACTTTTGATAAATTTTGAGAGTTTCGTGCAGAAGTGGAAAAATAATTAGATTTATCCATAAAGAATCTTTGGCCTGGCTGAGGAATACTTGTCTGACAAGTTCTTAGGATACCTCATAAGGTATGAGATTTTATCCTAGTTGACTGTGCCGTGTACTCCCCAGTAGAAAGACATAGCTGATAGAAGGAATAGAACCTTAGTTTGCATGGTTCGTTCAATGTTAAGCTATTCACAACTCCCTATTTCCTTCTAGGATATGCAATACAAACGATTTACTATATTCTAAGTGATATGTCATCCAAGTATACTTGTAAGACACCTTATGAACTGTGGCATGGAAAGAAACCTGCTCTAAATTACTTTAAAATATGGGATTGTCCGACCCACGTTCTGGATAAAGATGCAAAGAAGTTTGGTGCATAGATAGAATTATGCATGTTTGTAGGATATTCAAAGGAAACAAATGGTGGATTATTCTACAAGCCAAAATGTAATACGATTAAAGTTCCAATTCATGCTACTTTTCTTGAGGAAAGCTACATGGATAACTTTAAGCCTCGAAGTAAAGTTGTAACAACCCGTTTTCAATGAAATCAAAACAGTGGTTTTGGGACCACAAATCTGACGTGAAAATTTTATTATTATTATTTTAATGTCAACGGTGTGTTGGTAGTGTAGTATAAAAAATTCGTTAAGAAATTTTGTCTTTTGCATGCTTAATTAAGTAAAAAAGACTAAAACGTAAAAGGTGCAAAAGTATAGTTCCATTAGTTAAAGGTGTCTATTAGCTATGAAATTAAATTTTTAAGGGATTTATGTGGTAATTAGACCATTATTATTATGAGTGGACATTTTTAGACATAAATTAGATGATTTTTAAGTTAAAAGTTAAAGGTTAATAAAGTAATTTAATAAATAAATTAGGTAAAATATGTAAAAACAAAAGACATCATCTTTTAATGTCTTTTTCCACCAAATTGAGAAAGGGAGAATTCTCCATTTTTGCACCTTGAGCATTCAGTTATATCTCCCTTGCATGTAAGTGTGTTTTTATCTCGTTTTTATTGATTTCTATGTTTTCGGGATCATTGTAGCTTAATCTAGTTAGCCTAGGGACTAATTTGAAAAAAATTTAAAGAATTAGGGTTTTACCATGAATTCTATTGCATGATTTATGAATTTTGATGAAAGATTGTGAGTCCTTTTTGTTAAATAAACAACTTTTGTAAAGTGATTTTTGATAAAATTATCATTTAGGGACTTATTTGTTAAAGTAGTAAAATATCATGATAAAATTGTGAATTTCTAATTTGTGTGGGTTGATATGAGTCCATAGATAAATCAGCATACATGATATGTGGATGAAATTGCATAAATGTTAATTTATGAGCTTAAGGACTAAATTGTAAAGAAGTTAAAATATTAGGGGTAAAAATGTAATTTTTCAAAAGTATGAATTTTGGACTGAATTGAATAGAATAAGTATTAAATGGATTGAATTTGCTCATTTAGATCAAGTTAAGCCTTATACGGATCTAGATCAAGGAAAAGATAAAGTATCGAATTTGTGATTATATTTCGACATCTTTAAAATCGAGGTAAGTTCGTATGTTTAATAACGTTTTAATGTTATTTGATTTGTATGCTATTATGCTATTTATCATATCATGTTACGACAGAAATCCAACAATGTTACGACAACTATCGAGCCCCGTTTGAACCTTAAGAATGTATAGGATATAAATGACATGTCATTAAGGTTACCATGTTTCAAGTGCTGGTCTTGAATGTCCTACCGGTGGCTGAGTTTTGGCATTTGTTGCAGATACTCACCAGCTTGTGTGAGTGCCATCATGTAGCTACACTCCAACCGTCAGCTTATGTGAGCAGACCCATTTATGGCTTGAGTGAGCATCGATGTAAATGAAAAGGAAAAGGAATGGTTTTAACCATATGTTTAGCACACTTTGTGTGAGCTTCCTACGTATGCGATATTATTCTAAGAGGTTCAATGGGCATGAAAAGGGAAGGAACGATAAGTGTTCCAATAGCTAAATTGAGAACTTATGGAAATGTATGAATTATTGATGATCAAAGTATGTATAACCATGTTTATGGAAAGTATGATTTCAAATGTGCTATGTACATGAAATTTATCTTACCATGTGATAATTTTGTTAAATTATGTGTGTAAGTATGAATTCAAATGTGCTATGTACATGAAATCTATCTTACCATGTGATGATTTTGTTAAGTTATGTGTTTAAAGACTAACTTGTGTTGTTGATGATGTTTAGGCTTGTGCCAAGCTTATGTTGGATTGGTTCATGTTTAAATTTTAAAGTTGTGCATAGAAATGGAAAGTTATGTTCATGTTATGCAAACTTACTAAGCATTATATGCTTACGTTGTTTTCAATCCTATGTTTTATATATTATTAAAAGCTCAATCGGTTTGGAAGCTCGTCAGAGACCTTTCACACTATCCAAAGATTATATCGATAGATTTCGATGTTTTAGTCATGGTTATAATGGCATGTATAGGTGGACTTGTGTTCAATGAGCTAGTTGTTATGTTTGGCTTGTATATATGGTATTATGGTTGGTGGGCTTTTGGCACTTTGATGTTTGATGGTTGGTGTTTATATGGTCAAATTGATGCATGGTTTTATGGCCAAAGTGGTAAGTGTTGGCATGTTTGCAATGTGATCAATTAGGGTATGCTTTGATATAGAAATTAGTTAAGCATGTTTGGATGAAATATGACAATTTAAACAAATTTAGGTATGAATGCTTGTTTGTGATTGAGGTGCCTATTGAATTGGTCTCATTATGCATGTTTTGAGCATGTTTTAACGTATTAGTTGTATGTGCAAATGGCTTGTAGGTACATGCTTGAATTGGGTGAAAGAAATGGCTTCATTTTGGCCTATTTCTTGTCCACACAACCTAAGACACGGGCGTGTGCGGCACACGGCCATGTGACACAGTCATGTGTCCTCTGTAGCTTTTAAAAGGTTGCAAGTCAGGCAGCTACACGGCCTGGCACACAAGTGTGAGGCCATTTCAAAAGTTACATGGCCTGGCACATAGGCTTGTGGCTTGACTGCGTGACCCAACTCAGAGAGTTACACGGGCTGGGACATGACCATGTGTCCCTATTTCAAATGTTACACGGGCGTGTGTCTGTAACACCCCCTAACCCTTTTTAGTCTCTGGAACAGAATTACGGCGCATTACCAGTCAATACAGTTCAATCACTTTAAATCACATTCAAACCTACTCAAATCATGTCAAATTAGACATTTTACGTGCTTATATGATGAATCTTTTTAAGTATTTCACATACATTATCAAATAGTTCAAATTTCTTACCAAATAAGCCAATTCCTACCATATACTGTTACCAAATCTAAATTTACTTATTTTATCCTTACCTTGACAATCCAAAATGACACATATAAACATTTTAGGTACATGCCATTACCAAAAATTAATATACTTCACCACGTTGAGTTTGGGATCGACCTGGGATGTTGATTCAACGATCTGACTTTAACCTATCCTGCGCACGGAAACAAACCGTACGCTGAGTATGAACTCAATGGTATTTCTATAATCCGAACACTTAATAATATAACATACATTTAAAAATCATATGACAATCACAATTATATATTTGTTCACTACAAAGATAAATCCTTTATAACTCACTTAATTTTTCTCATCTACTAACCCGATTAGCTTTCCAAAATAAATTCACAAATCATTTGAACAATAATGTTTTCCATTCATAGATAAGTTCAGAGATACATAATTCATATGTCTCACTCATACTTCAGTTTACTATTCAATATCAGTAAATAATATTCAACTATTCACTTTTCAATTAGTATTTTGTATTTATCCATTTCAATAACAGTCAATATTTTTCAGTGACGATCAATTGATCTTTATTATTTAGTAACAATCAATCATTAAAGAAATCAATCATTCAGTATTTTTATTTACCCCTATTAACATGACTCAGATATTGACGGATACACGGATCCAACCAACACACCAGTATGACACTCAGTGCCTCATCGGCTTTGCCGAAGAAAACAGTAACAGTACAGTACTCAGTACCTCATTGGATTAAACCGATGTAACAGTAGCAGTACAACACACATAGTGCCTCATCGACTCAAAGTCGAAGTAACAGTACGACACTTATAGTGCCTCATCGACTCAAGGTCGAAGTATCCCTGAACACTTCCAATCCTATGGCATGCCAACTATATTCGACTTAGCCCGATACAGTTAATAGGGTATTCAATTCACTTTCAACTTTTCCAATCAATACACATTTTAATTAATCACATAAATTCATAATTCAATACAATTCAATTCACTTTTCAATTACAAATATTCAAATTCCACAATAATCACATATTCATATTTATTTCATCACATTCCCAATCAATTTAATTTTCAATATAACATACATTTAATATTCAATTTTCACATCAATCACATATATCCATATAAATTCAATAAATTTATCACATACCAAATCAATCCATTTCAATTGTAAAACACAATACAAATAATTCTCACCTTAATTACTTATCATAACATTTAATCAAAATGTAACAATTAATAATTAAATTCACTTTTCAATTTCAACCAATGTTCACTCCAATTCAAATAATCATCTCAATGCACTTACCATACATATTAAATAATAATTTCAACAATTAAATATTAAGTTCGGATTATAGAAATACAAACCGTAATTTCTTGAATTATTCTTCGTCCACCTTTTCTTTTCCTTTCTTCGTGGATGCCTCGGGTGCAATGTTAGCTACGGAAAATTAAGATAATTTTCATAATCATTAATGCAATACTAATTTCCATTTAATTTTTAAATTTCTTATTCAATTTCTACTTTAATTTCAATTTTAATCTTAACTAAATTTACTTACTTTTCTGTCTCAATTCATACTTTGTTTCTACTCAATTTTCAACCAAACTTAGACATAACTATCTAAATTTCATCATAAAATCCTAATTTCGAAATTCTTGCAATTTAGTCCCTACTATGTAAAACTTATAATTCATTTTACAATTCAATCCTTATTTCACTTCTAACTTGAAATTCTATCAATTTAATCTCTAATTCTTCAATTTATTCAACATGAAAAATACCTAGAAATCTAATGACTTTCAAAATTTCCACTTAAACAAGTAGTATTTATCTTTAGGATTCCAAAAACATCAAAATTACAAGAAAAATGACTAAATTGACTTACCAAACTAAACCCCAAGCTTTAAAAACCCTATTTCTCCCTTTTCTTTCTTTTTCTTCTTTCCATCCTCTATTTTCGAATGGTTTTGTTTCTTTTTTATGCTTTATTTTGTTTGTTTTATCTTTTATTTTACTCTAGTTTATTATATTATATTAACTTAATAATTATTATTATTTCTTAAATAATAAGTAAATAAATATGTATTTTACAATTGTATGTATATAATTTATTACACTTGTATTTTACTATCACCATATATTTGTCAACTTATTAATTTGTTCATTGATCTAATAATATAATATCAATTAAATAATTATTATCATTATTATTACAATAATAAATATCTATTTAATAACAAATATAAATATTATAAATGTACACATATATATTTTACATTTGTATTTTATCATCACCATGCACTTGTCATAATTTCAATTTATTTATCATATAAAAATCTTTTACTAATTAATAATAAATAATAAAATATATTTTTACAATTATATATAAATAATACAAATGTACTGATTTAAATTAATACACTTGTATTTTATTTTTTTACCTTACACTTATCTTTTCTTAATTTATTTCATAATATAATAATATAATCAATTTAATTTACAATATAATAAATTAATAAAAATAATAATATATTTTATAATTAAACAATCATAAAAATCATGGATTTTTATGCTTTACCGCTACATTCATTAGAATAGGCTTAATTCCCTATTTAGTCTCCCTTATCTTCTTTTGATCTATAATTAGACTTTCACACCTTATTCAATTCAATCCTTTTTCCTAATATCTATTAATTAAGCTAAATTCACCCAATTTGAACCTAATTAAACACTCAACTAGACTTATGATTACTCCTAATAATTATTTACGAACTAAGTTTACTAAGATGGGGGCCCTATAACTCACTTTTTCGGTGCCCGTGAATTTTGGGTCATTACAGTGTCTCAGCCATGTGAGTCACACGGCCTGGCCACACAGCCGTGTAACCCTCTGCAATATAAATTTTTCTAACTTTTCCCTCAATGTTTTAAATGTTCCCAATTTAGTCCCGAATTGTTTCTAAAGTGTTTCTAAGGTCTCGAGGGCTCAAATAAAGGACAATATGCACATGTTTGAATGGATTATGCTATGATTTATGAAATATTTGGAACTGAATATTTTTAAGTTATGTTTTTATGGTAATGTTCTGTAACCCTATTCTAGCGACGGATATGGGTTAAGGGTGTTACAAAAGTGGTACTTAAGGAAATTTCGGGTGTTGTAGAACAATCACCAAGTTAAATTCTCGAGAAAGTTGTTGAAAGACTTGTAAATAATCAATAAAATAGAGGAATTTGTCGTAGTTGAAGAGTTTCTAAAAAACCGAACTTCTTTATCTATGATGGTAGTATTTATAATACGGAAGTCAATCACGAGGATCATGATCTACTCGCTTATAAGGAGGCTATGTAGGACGTTAATTCCAAGCTTTGGAAACAAGTCATGGATGTCGAGATGGATTCAATGAGATCTAATATAGTGTGGGAACTTGTAAACTTACCGGTTGGGATCTACAAGAGTAAGAGAATGTGGAAGGGAAAATGGAAACACATAAAGTTAAACTTGTAGGAAAAGACTACACACAGAAAGAAGGTATCGATTACGATGAGACATTCTCTTCAGTAGCTATGGTCAAGTCTATCCGCATACATGGCTCAACCCACTGGCTATCTTAATGAAACCATTTACATGGCTCAACCCACTGGCTATGTTGTCAAATGAAAGGAACAAAAAGCTTGCAAACTGATAAGATCCATTTATGGACTTAAGCAGGCGTTCCGTTCATGGAATAAAAGATTTGATCAAACGATTAAAAATTTTGTGTTTGAGCAAAATGCTAATGAACCTTGTGTTTATAAGCATATAAAGGACAAAAAAGTGGTCTTCCTTGTTTTGTATGTCGATGATATTTCACTTATCAAAAACAATGTAGAAGAGTTGCCATCGGTTAAACTGTGGTTAACTCAACAGTTTAGCATGAAAGACTTGAGTGAAGCTAGTTATATTCTTAGAATTCGAATCCTTAGGGATCGAAAGAATAAAATGATAGCTCAATTACAAGCTTCACATATCGCAAGGTACTGGAACAGTTTGCAATGATTGATGTGAAGCCAGACACTTAGTCAACTGCATCGAGTTCTCATCTTTCTTTGGATGATTGTCCTAAGCAGCAGAAGAAAGAGAACATATGAGAAGGTTCCATATGTTTTGACAGTTGAAAGCCTTATGTATGCGATGTTTTGCACACGTCCAAATATCTGTTTCGTAGTAGGAATATTATATATGGTGAAAGTAGCTTCTGAAGATAACCTTGTGGATCTATTTGTTAAGACTCTTGTAACAAAGAGTTTTAACAAACACATCTAGAATATGGGAATATGAAACATGAAACATTTACTTCACTAGGACAAGTGGGAGATTATTGGGAAATGTGTCCATATTGTAGTAAAAATGTAATTGTTTTCTATGTATTTGAATGATGAATAAATAAATAAAGTTAATTTCACATTTCACTATTATATTTTTTGTGTTTTTTTCTTTCATGTTTTGCATGCATAGCAAAATTGTGACAAACAAATATTAGCTCATTGATTGTCTAAGTTC
Organism: Gossypium hirsutum; assembly: GCF_007990345.1. Lineage (NCBI taxonomy): Eukaryota > Viridiplantae > Streptophyta > Magnoliopsida > Malvales > Malvaceae > Gossypium > Gossypium hirsutum. Next base: position 19,782,489 of record NC_053430.1, read on the forward strand.
AAACTAATGAAAAGTGGCACTGTAAGAACGTTTACATTGCTAGAAATATAACTTACTTCAGTAAATAATCTAAACGAGTTGGTAATCTCGTAAAAGAATCAAAGTGAGCATTTGATTTAAATACTTAGAAGCATTATTATGTCAACTACAATTCCAATTGGGGAGATGACTAATATTGACTACCGGAGCAGTTAACTCCACAGGTAAAGACATAGATGCATTCATTGGAAGAATGATACATTAGACTAGACCCAAGATAAATTAATTCTAAATTCGTTTGTGAATTAATTCACTTATGACGTTTATGGTATGATTTACCTAAATCCTAAGTTAGTTACTAACCATGGGTATGTAACTCATGTGCTTTGATATAAGTGGAGGATTATTCTCTAAAGATGATCGAGTACACAGCCAGTATGTTGGGTACATGATTTGTGTATGGCATGACTTTACTAGCAATAATGGAATTTATAGCTCGATTAAAGAGTTAATGATATCCTATCATTGATATTTTGTGGATTGATAAATATATAACGTGACTATGGGTTGCTTGTTCTTGAACGATTTGTCATAATCATTTATTGGCAGTGATTATATTAATCATTAAGAAGACATAAATGTGACAATGAGATAAAAAAAGATTATATTGAGTGAACGTATTTAACTCAAAGGAATCAATAATATCATATGAGGGTAACATTCACATGACGAGGTCATTGGATAAAGCAGTTGGATTAATTGATTTCGTAAAGAGTATACAATAAGGAGTTTTCAATCATGGCACTTCTTGTGGACTAACTCCATAATTAAGTAAATTACGAATTATTGGAACAATGTTTTTGGACATAATTGCAATTACTAAAGCCTAATTGTATATGTTCAATTGGTCCCTCCGCTAACTCAACAAAAGCTCGTTCAGACTGCATTTGAATTAGAAGGAAATTCTACGACTTTGGAAATAATTTAATTGAGTTGATTTATTCGATGTGGACTAAATTAGGTGGCCATGAGAATTGTTCAACTAGAGAATTTGATTAAATAATTTTCTTGAAAAGTTAATGTAACACCTCTTACCCATGTCTGACGCCATTACAGGATACGGGGCATTACCGGACTTAAACATACACCTACATGTAAAATCGAGCCATAAAATTTCTTTGAATATAAAGTTGTACACACACATGCAACTCGTCACTATTACGGGCCTACGAGGCCCAAAACTTACATCGGGGGTGGTTCGGAACTAATCTGAGAACTTCTAAAAATTTTACAACACTCAAAGAAATTTTCCATGATTAGAGAATCACACGCCCGAGTGGATTAGGCCATGTGGTCACACACGCCCGTGTGGCTTGGGACACGCCCGTGTCTTCAGCCCGTGTAACTCTCTGTTTATGACGTCAGCGATGAAATAGGGTCACACGATCAAGTCACACGCCCGTGTGCTAAGGCCTTATCCCCCATACGGCTGAGACACACGACCGTGTCTCTGCCCGTGTGGTCAACACTTTGGCTGTTTTTCAAGCCTTGGTCAACCATAAACCCTCACACATTTATACAACATCAAGGACATATATCATGGCATCCATTTAATGATTAAACATCTTCAATTAGGCCACAACATAACATTTACATGTCATGATACATGTGTTTTACATACTCATTTTATACTAAGTTAAACACACCAATTCACACTCGTTTAGCCTTGTCTATTATGTTATTACTTATACTTTTATACCATGGTTATCATCATACCAAAAGATTTCAACTTAATCATCAAACATTCATATTCAAGGCTAACTCACGACCAACATATTGTCCATACGTAGAATAACATGCTTGTTTAAGACATTGCACACCATATTAAGTCACATACACACATCACATGAAACTTTTAAGCTTGTGCCTGCACATATAATAGGGTTACAACCCAATAATCAATATAAGCCACATCTCATGGCTATATACAATTGAATCATTATAAGCCAATGCATTTGGCCAAATTATAAAACACATATCACAAAGAACTAAGTCTCTATACATGCCACTTACTTGAAAACACTTAAGTTTTATTAATACCCCAATTTGATGATTTGTTAGTGTGATGCTGCCTCTGACGATCTCCAACCCCAAGCTAACCTGGAACACTAAAGAAATGAAAAGGAGAGGGTAAGCTATATATCTTAGTAAGTCCATATGAAAATAATAAGCAATTTATTAACATACTTCTACCAATTCTCACATCATGATCTCAAGGTAAAACAATTATAATTGCACTTAATTCCACTATTTACTCATATTCCAGCCAAGTTGTCTACGCGAGTCATAGTCACTAAATTATTGATAACTTGAGCTACAGAGTTCTAAATTAATATCTGTTAAAATAATTTGAAACTAGACTCATATACCTTTCTACCATAAAATTTTCAGAATTTATGGATTAGCCAATAAGTAAATTTTATTCTTCAAAGTTACCCCTATTCTGCTGTTTAACAGCTTCGACCTTTCTTTACTGAAAATTAATTATCTCTTAGTACAGGATTTGGAAGATGTTCCCATTTCTTTCTTTTGAAAATATACTCATTAAGGATTATAAGCATATAAATTATAACCATAATTATTTTTTTACAATTTCTAATGATTTTTCAAAGTTAAGAAAGGGGAGCCCGAAATCACTCTGTCCTTGTCTCACAAAAATTCAAATATCTCATAATATGAAATTCTTTTGCTTACACGTTTTGTCTATGTGAAACCAGACTCAATAAGCTTTAATTTCATATTTTATTCAACCTCCAACTCAATTTCCACAATTTTTGGTGGATTTTCAAAGTCAGACTGCTGCTGCTGTCCAAAATTGTTTTAATGCAATATGATGATAACTATCATAAGTTCATTTTCAACTAATCATGAACTCACCATTTCATGGATTCCATGTTCAATTAAACAACGTAAGTTAGCATGATATTGCAATAAAATTCATAATCATAGTTCATACATCTTAGCTCACCGAGGTCTCGACATTTCATAGTCTCAATAACCATAAGCTTAGTGTTCATACATGTACCTCTTCAACACTTTTCACATATTACTCCACTTCTTAACCATAATCTTGAATGACCCATTGAACCATCCGGAATGCTGAAGGATGTTTGGAATCATTATGCACCAAATAGAGTGCCAAAGCCATGTCCCAGACAAATGGGCTAAGCCAGAACAAATTTTTAGGGAGGCCGAATAAAAATTTAATTTTTTATAGTCTATATCTTTATAATTTTTAAAGGATTAAATCGAATTTTTATAATTTTAGGGGGCCAAAGTACAATTTTACCTTTATTAATTTAAAATTTTAAAAAAAAAATTAAGAGCCTAAATATAAATTTTCCATTTTAGGGGGCCAGGACCACTGCCAGCCCCCCTTGTATCCGCCTTTGCCCAGACATGGTCTTACGTGGATCCACATATCGATGCCATATCCCGGATATGGTCTTATATGAAATCTCATGTCAGTGCCAATGCCATGTCCCAGACATAGTCTTACACTAGCACACATATCAACGTCAATGCCATGTCCCACATGTCAACGCCGATGCCATGTCCCAGACATGGTTTTACACTGGCTCACATATCAACGTCGATGCCATGTCCCAGACATGGTCTTACACTAGCTATCATATCAACACTGATGCCATGTTCAAGACATGGTCTTACACTGGCTCTCATTAATTGTGGTGTCATGATATCCAAATCCTAAGCACTCCTCAGGGTCACCTGGGACTTTCGAGATATAAGGCTATCACCAAACTTTCAGTAAATCGTCACAAGCCAATTTCATTAGATCATTCAAACATGTATCATATAACATCAATTATTAAACGCATGATAATGGAATTGTTAAATTACTTACACCCAACTTACAATTAATGTAATACCAAACAATAACATTCAAGTATGATATTGCATTATTAATATCATACGAACTTACCTCGATACCAAAAATGGCAAAAATGGACCTAACCGTCAATTTCTCGTTTTCCCCCCGTTCTAGGTCCGAACCTCATTTTATTTGATCTATAATGTCACATTTAGTCTATTTATTAGTTACATTAATCAATGTGATCCAAAAATAAAAATTACATTTTTGCCCCTAAACTTTATCATATTTATACTTTTGCCTCTAAGCTCGTAAAATGAATTTTATTCAATTTCTTTGCAATTTAAGCCTAGCTGAATCATTTTCATAACTATAACAACCCAAAATTTCACTAGAACACATTTTTACTACATATTTTATAACTTTTACTATTTAGTCCTTTTAAGCATTTCACCGAAAATCACTTAGCAAGAATTGTTTCTCCAACCATAAACATGCATAATCTACCATTAAACATCAAAATGCACAAATTTCCAACATGGGTCAAACCCTAGACCTTCACATAACACAAATAAATGGTAGAAATAGGTGGATCTTGTTACCAAGATTTCAAAAACATAAAAATCATTAAAAACAGGACAAGAACAGACTTACAATCGATCTTGAAAGCTTGGAAAACCCTAGTCATGGTTTCTTCATGCAATATTCGGTGAAGGAAGAAGATGGACAAGAAATTTTGACTTTTTTTTTAATTTATTTTAATTACTAGATTACCAAAATGCCCCTAACTTAAAAATATTCTATTTCACCCATTTCATGTCCATTTTTGTCCAAAAAATTATCCAATGGTCTAATTAGAATTTAAGGACCTCCAATTTAAAATTTCATAACAATTAGACACCTCTAACATTTAGAACTCATCTTTTGCACTTTTTACAATTTAGTCCATTTGACCAAATTGAGTACCCAAACGTCAAAATTTTCGAATGAAATTTTCAAAAAATCACCTCGTGAATTTTTAGACCATAAAAATATAATAATAATAAATTTTCTTACGTTGGATTTGTAGTCCCGAAACCACTTTTCGACTAGGCCCAAAATCAGAATGTTACAGTTAATTTGGAAAATCTAAGTGATTTTTTTAGAAAACTAATTTTAATCAACTAAAATTGAATTAATATGATATTTTTTAAAATTAATTTTCAAGTCCGAAAATTGACCTAATGGGTCATTAAACTTGAAAATTGGACTTGATATTGAAAATTGGGCCTAAGAACCCAAAATTGATACCCAAAAATTGGTCGAATCGGGCATGATATGTGAAACCAGACCAACAGTCCAACCAATGGCTAGATCGGATTCATTGGGCCATCACTAGCCTGGATCAAATTGGCTTGGGATGTCGTAAGGCTGTCGCACTTGCGATGGCACCATCGGATGCGACGGTGCTAGCGGCGACGACGGTGACATTCTAATGACAAATAAATATTATTTTACCGGTTAATTTGATTTCAAATTAACTATTTCAAAAATAACATTATTTTAATAAATTTAATATTTAATTTAATTTAATACTTATCATGATAGTATTTTATTAATTTAATATTAAAATGATGATCTTAATATTAAATTTAATCTAATATTTATCTTGATAAGTATTATATTAATTTATGATTAAGTTCAATCATAGTTAAACTCTCTAAACTCTCCGTATATTAAGAGTCATGGGTCATGATTTTTGAAACACTTGAATTTAAGAGAAAATTGTAGAGAGAAAATTTTCTGAAGAAATTATTTCAAAAATTTTTAGAGATATTTTCTTATTTACAACTTAACCCAAAAGTTTAGAGAAATTATTGAATTACCCTACTGGTAATTTTCTAAAAAATTTTATGATTCGAAGCAAGCCGAAACTCGACAAGCATGAGCTTAAGGATAGTGGAGAAGACTACTCGGTCTAAGCGTTCATCCTAAACGAATCGAAATGATACAATTTTGATTAAGTGTTTGTTATTTTAGATATCACAACCAAGTTCTAGTTTTAGAAAAAAATTAAAACTCTATTTTTCCTTAAACTTATTTTTCTATTGCGTTTTCCAAACCCGATTTTCCAACATTATGCATGTCACATAAATCACTATGTGTCAAATCAAACTTTTTTTTTCTTTTTAACCTTAGGGAAAGGGTTTCTAGTAATTTTAGCTAGCATACATGTATTACATTTTTCAATATGATTATTAAAAACATGAATTAAATATAACTTATGAATGTTATTCAATTTTCTATAATTCGAATGACCTAATCTATAATGCCACAAACAAGAAGATTCAATCATATAAGCAAAAAGAATATATTTATTCTTATTAATAATATTGAGTTTTAACATACCTTTATACATATACCTTTTCCCAAAAAAATCCCTCTGTTAGATAGAATAAACTTTAAACCAAACTTATTTAACAAACTTCGAGACACTAAATTCTTCCTAACTTCTAGTACCTAATATACATCATTCAATGTTAAAACCTTTCCAAAAGTGAATTGTAGTTTAACAAACCTTTTGTCTTTGATTACTAAGGTGGAAAAATTCCATACGTACAAGTCATTGCCATATTCACATTGTGTGAACTTTGTGAATATACTTTTGTCTTTGCAACATGTTTGGTTGCTCCAATATCAATCCACCATGCATTATCATATTGTGCCATATTAATTTCAAAAATCACGGCTGTAATACCCTGAAAATTTCTATAGTAAGATATTATGCTTGATATAGAAAAATAAGAAAATAAGTGACAAAAAGGGAAGTTTTGAGTTATGACAACATTGGGAAGTAAATTATGATATCTTGATTTAGGAAATGACTAAATTGTAAAAATGTGAAAAGTTGTGTTGTCTAAGAGTAAAAACTCAAAACTTGAGGGGTTAAAGTGTAAATATGAGAAATTTGAAGGGCCAAAAGTAAATATTTTAAGGTGGAATGATCTAGAAACTAAGGAAAATGGATGAGTTAGGACCAAATTGAATAGGTGAAGAATTATGAGGGACTAAATTATAATTTTACCAAATTAAATACTAACTCAATGATGGAATTTTAAAAGATAATAAAGGGCAAAATGGTCAATTGGAAGAGAGAAATGTAGAAAGTAATGATGATGTTGATGATATTTTGTAATTATTTAATTAAGATAAATATTATTTTAATATTTTAATGGGATATTTTATTATTTATTATTATTTTATTATTAATTTATTTAATATATAAGGAAGGAAAGATGAAGAATTTATATCATCTTTCCATCCATGCAATTCATGTTAGAAGAAAAGAGAAGAAAGAAAGTTTTCTTTTCTTTACAATTTGGTCCTTCCACAAAAAATCCACCATTTTTACTTAGAAATCAAAAGAATTTCCATAACTATCAAGAGAGAAAGATGACAAGGAGACCATGAGGAGCTAGAATATCAAGTTATATTTAAGAAATTGAAGCTGGAGGAGAGAGAAAATCAAGTTAAAGATTGAAATCAATGAGACAAGGTAAGAACATCAAGATTTCAATATATTTTTAAGTTTGATACTATTGAAAAAGCATGAAAATAATGTTAATGTAGAGTTTCATTATATAAGGTTTTATGTTCTTAATATGTTAGTGAAGAGAAAGTAACGAGAAATAGTATAGAGAAAGAAAATAAGGGTGTTATAAACATGGTAAATAAATATATTGCACTAAAACAGTTTTAGATAGCAGCAGTAGACTAACTTTGAAAAATCACCATAAATTGTGGAAATCGAATTAGAGGATGAAAAAAAATATGGAATTAATCTTATTGAGTCTAGTTTCTTATAGAAGAAACAGTGTAAGCAATCGAATTGTGAATTATGAGATATAATAAATTTTGTGAGACAAGGTTAGAATGATTTCGGGTTCCCCTGTTCCGACTTTGGAAAATCATAAAAAATTGGAGAAAAATAATTAAGGGCTTAAATTTATATGTTTAAAATCCTTAATGAGTATATTTTCAATAGAAATAAGTGGGAACATCATCTGAATCTCGTACGATGAGATAATTAATTCTTAGCGAAGAAGGGTTGGAACTGTTAGACAGCAAAATAGGGGTAACTTTAAAGAATAAACTGTACTTATTGGCTAAATCAAAAATTCTGAAAATTTTATGGTAAGAAGATATGTGAGGGAAAATTAGCAGATCTTAATTTGGAGTTCTGTATCTTAAGATAAAAATAATTTAGTGACTATGACACGGATGGACAACTTTGAATATACATATAAGTAAATAGTGAAATTATAGGTAATGTTACTTATAAGCATGTTATATACATTAAAGATGTGGAATGGATAGGAGGAGGAGGAAAATATATATGAATATTCATGTTTTAGGCTTAAAGACTAAATTGAATAAAAGTAAAACTTTAGGGGGCAATTTTGTAAAAATATCAAAATGACTAAATTGAAGGGAACGAATTTTTTTATTATCTAAATTAATAAATTGAATGAAATTATTAATTTAAGATCGGGTGAAAATCGAGAAAATGGTAAATTACCAAAATGTCCTTGAATCTTGGTATTTCTGCAATTTAGTCAGGTAGGCTCGCATAACTTGAATGAGCATGTAAATATGTCAATTTGAATATTGTATTATGTTGTATATGATGTTTGAATTGAATATATGAAATGTATGGATGTTGAAATGAAAGAAATAATACATGTTCTGAAACTACTTGAAAGGGATAAAAAAATATGTTTGAATATTAGGTTCCGGATGGATATAGGTGATTTCTCATATGAAAGAATTCCAGCATGTGTTGCAGAAATAGATAACCCGGACGGTTAATCTGACAAAAGCCTTCTCAAGAATATAAAGTGGATAGGATTCGTTCCTGATTCACTATAATACCTTAAAGTGGATAGAATTTGTTCTTGATTCACTATGGTAATTTAAAGTGAATAGGATTTATTCCTGATTCACTAAGGTAACTTAAAGCGGATAAGATTTGACCTGAAAAGGGTAATCCTGATTCACTACGGTTACATGATATATGATTCATTATGGTAACCTAAGGTGGATAGGATTTGACCTGAAAAGGGTAATCCTGATTCGCTACGATTACACGATACATGATTCCTTATGATAACTTAAGGGGTAGGATTTGACCTGAAAAGGTAATCCTGATTCACTATAGTTACATGAGATGTGACTCGAGAGAGTGCTTGATGATTAAATGTCCTAAGGGTTATTTCTGAATATGAATTGATGGAATATGAAAATGTACGCTTTGAGTGTACTGTTAAAAAAATCCATCGGAACTCCAATGATTCAACGAATAGAATATTTGATATGATACGATAATTATAATATGAAAAGGATGTTACATGAAACATAAAAATGAGTACTAATTGATATAAATTAATTGAAATTATTCTAAAAATTTCGGTAATGCCTCGTATCCTATCCCAGTCTCGGGTACGAATATGGGGTGTTACAACGGCAACAAACTATTCATTATTATCAACCTTAGAAGAAGATATCTTCTTTAAAAATAGACATTCATTCTTGAAATGTCCCAACTTACCACAATGGTAGCATAAGCTTTTTTGTTTCTTTTTGAACTTAGGTGCTCTAGCAGTTTGTTTAAAACTTCTCTTGGATGGTTTAGTAGTTTGTACTTCCTTCGTAATATGCATTTTGACATTTTCAAGATCTAGGTTCTGATCTTGCTTTCGATATTCTTCTTTAATATGAAAATGACTTGCCAAAGCCTTAAAAGATATTTCATCTTTCTTATGTTTTAGACTTCTTTTAAAGTTTTTACAAGATAGAGTAAATTTGTCTATAATGGAGGATATAACAATTATTTCATCCATTTTTATATCATAATGTTTAAATTGATTCAACATTTTATGAATATCACAAAAATTTTCCATAACAAAACGACCATCAATCATTTGATAATTATTGAAATGATAAATTTCTTACTTGTAGCATCTTCAGTCATATGCCTTATCTCCAATTTGTCTCATAGTTCCTTAGCGGTGATCTCGTTTTGTTAGGTGTCAAACAAACCATCAGATAAACTATTCAATATGTGGCTTATGCACATGTAATCAACATTGTCCCATTTTTTCCTTTCTCGGGTTACAATAATAGATTCGTTTCAATTCTCTTCCAATCTTGGAGTATCTAAAACATAATCGATCTTCAAAGTTGATAGCAGAAAATGCATCTTTTTCTGCCATCATTGAAAATTTCCACCATCAAACCGATTAAGCTTGACAAAGTTGAAAACTGATCTACCACGATTTATCATGCTTATTTTATATCTTTTTACACTTGTTATAGCATGTTTAAGAGTAACATTGAGTCATTTTAGTAATAATTTATGCTTTTAGAGTCTAAGTAGTAATAGAAAAATTTTTAATAGTTTTTATGGTATTTTATTACTAACAAAGATTATATGGTTATGTAGGATGGATTAGGAGCTGACAATGCAACTTCTGGGATGAAACTGCTACTGATGTCATGACAACAGGATATAGAAGTTGTGACATTAAAGATAGATGCAAGGAAGGGCCAAAACAGATTCCATGTCGCGACGAGGAAGCACTCGACGTCACAACGATTTCCTACACGTGTGGACTTCGATTTTAAGGGTAATTCGAGCTCTTTTCCATCTTTAAAACCCTAATTATAGCAGCCCGTTTTTAGTGAAATTTAAAAAAATGGTTTCGGGACCATAAATCTGAAGTTAGAAAATTTAGTTTAATATTATTTTATGGTCTACAATATGATAGAAATATCGTATAAAAATTTTGTTAAGAAATTTTACCGTTTACATGCCTAATTTGATAAAAAGGACTAAATTGCATAAAATGCAAAGGTTGTGTTCTAATGGATAAAGTTATTAAATAGCTATGGAATTTTAAATTGGAGATCCTTATATAGTAAATAGGCCATTAAAGTGCTTAGTGGTTAAGCATGAGTAGTCATCATTGGAAATTGAATAAATTATTAAGGGTAATTTTGAAAATTAGTGATTAAAGTTATAATAAATAACATAAAATAAAATAATCTATTCTCATAATTTTTCACCAAAAAAAGAAGAAGAAGAAAGAAACATAGCCATGGAAGCTTGAATTTGGGCAAGCTTATTTTGTTCAATTAGGTATGTATTTTTGTCCCTTTTTTATTATTTTTATGTTTTCGAGATTGTAGTAGCTTAATCTAGCTAGCTCAGGGATTAATTTGCAAAACTGTTAAAGTATTAGGGTTTTTCCATTAATGAATATGCTTGAATTTTGAAGTTTGATAATAGAAAATGAATGATTGTTGTTAAATAAACAACTTTTGTAAAGAGAATTTTGATTGAATTATCAATTAAGGATTAAATTGAAAAAGATGATAAATTTATGGTAAAATTTGTGAATTTTGTGAAATATATGGGCTGCTATTAATATGTATAAAATCGGCTAGGCTTGAGTAAGGATTAAATTGTATGAATTTTATTTTTCGAGCCTAGGGACTAAATTACAAAGAAATTAAAAGTGTAGGGGAAATGGTAATTTTTCCAAAATTCCATGTTAGATTAAAATGAATGAGAATTATATTTAAATGGTTTAAATTTATTCGTATAGATCCTGTCAAACCTCGTACAGAGTTAGATTGAAATAAGGAGAAAATATCGGATTAGACGCCTTTGTATCTACATACTCTTGTTGAGGTAAGTTCGTGTAATTAAATTGAGTATTTATATGTTTTAAATTGAATTAATTGTTTGTGGTTTGTATAATTTCCATGTATAAATACCGATCGCATATCCGACGATTATCGAGTCTCGTTTGAACCTTAGAAATTTGTAGGATACAAATGACATGTCATTAGGATTACCAATTTGGTTTGGGTCCTGCGTGTGTTGCGGACACACAACAGCTCGTATAAGCTTCTCGTTATTCAGCTCACATAAGCTTCCCGTTATTTAGCTCGCATGAGCTTCTCGTTATTCAGCTCACATGAGCTTCTCGTTTACAACTCGTATGAGCATACAAGTACATGAATTGACGAATTTTAGTTAAGTACACTTCGTGTGTACTACCAGTGTATCCAATGATATTCTATATGGTTCAATGGGCAAAGTTCTGGTACGAGATTATATGAGTTCGATATGAACTATTACTGGTATTTACATGAAATACACGAAATATGATTATTTGATGAATTCAACCATGTGTGTTGGATTTTATGTGTGATTTTCATGGCTAATATGTTGGTGATAATGTATTTAGGCTTTTGGCCAAATTGGTTAAGATATGTTTTGTTTACTTACCTATTTTATGGATATACAGTAAGTTAAATTATGTGTTATACGAACTTACTAAGCTTAAATGCTTACTCTGTATTATTTTCCATGTTTTATAGTAATTCAGAAGCTCGTACGGGTTGGAAGCTGGTCAGAGCTATTTCACACTATCCATCGATCCTTTTTGGTACTTTTAGTAAATTAATTTCGGTTATAATGGCATGTATAGGTTAATTTGGCCAAGGTTGGCATATAATTGTTTTGTTGAGATTAGTCACTTATATGACTTGTGTTTGGTATATTTTGATGTATATATATGTGGCCTTACCATATTTGATGTGTGTTTAATATGGTAGAATGATGAAAAGTAAAATGTGATTTGAATATGCATATATGTATTTGGTTATTTAGGTAAGTTTGGATATTTGGTTGTATGTAATTATATTTCTTATTTAAGACTTGATTATGGCTTATTTTGAATGCCTTGTAATGGTTTGTTGATATGCAATTTGTTGTGTTTAGGTTGGTTCCAAATTGGGTAAGAAATGTGGCTTGGAAAATGGCTTATTTTTGTCTACATGGCCAGGTGACACGGTCGTATGTCCCATGTATCTTTTAAATTATACAAGTCAGTATGCTCATACGGCCTAACACACGTGCTTGTGGTTTGGCCATGTGACCCAAGTCAGAAAGTTACACGGGCTTAGATATGGCCATGTGTCCATATTTCGAATACCCACACGGCTTGAGACAAGGGCGTGTCTCTTGGTCGTGTGACCCTTGCAGCTTTGAAAAATTTCAATAAATTCTGAAAAATTCTTTGAGTACCCAGTTTAGTCCCGATTTGTTTTTAATGTGTATTTTGGGCCTCGAGGGCTCGCATAAAAGACAATATGTTTGATTTCAATTGGTTTTTGACATGAATGTTATATGATATGAAATGTATGTTTATTTGATCTGTAAACTCCGATAATACTCCTTAACCCTGTTTCGGTGATGGATACGGGTTAAGGGTGTTACACTAAATGTTGTAATAAATGGAGGAGCACTTTGTTCTTTAGATTCTTCATTATATAACCAACATTCTATTCAAAATTAAGGAAAGACGTTCAGTGGAGACGAACAAATATTCAGTAAAGTAGATTAGTTTTAGGCTAGGTTTTCTTTTAGAATAATTTTTTACTTTTTTATTTATTTTCTTTTTAGATGTTATTCTAATTGTTAGATTGAATTTCTATTTTTCGATTAAACTTTTCATTCGAAGAAGACTAAGACTTCGTGATCAACCAGGTTCCGATAATAAGAATTTTCTCCACTCAATCATATTTTTATATTTTCTTTTGTCATTTATTTGATCAAATATTTGTTTATTGACGAGAATGAGTTATGTGAACATCTTTTATGAATTAATTGGTTAATCGGTTATTTGATTAGTTTTGATTCTAATTCAATTGTGAGTTGTTATTCGATTTCTCCAAATAATTAAAATACTAGAATTGACACTTCTAGTAGAATATCTAGGCAGATGAGACCAAAAGGGTATTTTGTCGTGTATCGACCTAGTCAAGTTGTGCCCCTTGAGTGAGGCTGAAAGGGTTTCTTAGATGGTAATTCTTAAGTAGGATGAGACAGAAAAGGTATTTCTGGGTAAAGGTAGTAACAATTCAAAGGGTATCGATTTAGTCAAGTTGTGCCCCTTGACTTTCTTGCTCTGAATTTCCCAAAATGCAGCTCACCCCATTTCTTCTTGTGCAGCTTATAAAAAGAACCTTGGCGTGGGATTTTGGTGAAGCTACAAATGGAAGCAACCGAGTGATGAAGGCATAAGGGATGGTTGGTGGTCGCTGACAAATGATAGGGACATGGTCATAGGCAAGGACGGATCCGAGATTTTACTCCAAGGGGGCGAAACTTCTAAATTCAAACGATTTTTTTAACGTAAAAAAGTGTCAATTCTTCTAAAAAAACTTGAAGACTGTAATAATATATTAAACAACAACATATTAGGAAAAAGAAAAAATAATAAGTCAAATAAATAAAGAACGTAATTTATGCAAAAATATTTATCGAGATGTCTTTTGTATAAGGAGCAGAAAGGAAGGTAATTTGTATTTTTTTACTTTATGCTCTCAGTCTCGGCATCAACTCCTTTCTTTCTCTCGGCAGTGTCGACACCTTACCAGAGGAAGATAATCCCTTAGCAAGAAATGCAAATCAAAATACAAGAAATTCACTAACCTAATATGTATGGGTATGGACCAAATCAATTAATTCTGTAATTTAGCTTTGAAGTTCACATTGGGTCTTTAAATTTAGTTTTCAAAGCCCATCATACATTAATATTTAATTATTATTATTAAAGTTGTATAATTAAAAATTGAAAAATACTTTATTAATATAAAGTATAATCTTATGGATTAAGGAGGCGAATTATATGAAATACAATTTGCCAATGGGGCAAATGTTATACAATGTAAACACCAAATCTAAAATACATGATAAATTATATATAAAATTTTAAAATCTGACTCTTAAATCCATCCCTAGTCATAGGAGGGTTTGTGACAGTGAGAGAGTGGCAGATGAGAGCTGGTTACTGGTGGTAAGAGTGATGGGAGTGTAGGGACCAAATTGTAAAACTTGAGGGGTCCTTTTGTAAATTTTCCATTTTTTTGTAATTTTGACATTATGTAACAAAAATGTATAGTAAATATTTATAATTAAATAAACCCAAAATGGATGAGCCTAAGTGTCAATAGAATACTAATAAGCCCAAATCAAATTGGGCCTTAAGCCTTAGAAAGGCTGAACACAAATTTTGCAGTTCAAAATAAAATAATGAAATAGGTTTAATTAAATCAAATTTAATGAGCTCATCATTTGCAAATTCATTAAGCTCTTAAAATTAGATTAAATCTAAGCCTGGACAAAATTCGGTATCTACAATTCTCCTTTTTTACCCATCACTATGCAGCACATCTAAACCATATCCTTTACGCCTATGGGTTGCTTTCTATCTACACTATGCCTATGCCACACCAACAACACAAATGAGAAGGCTTGCCAGCGTCTGCAAATAATAATAAATAATTTTTATATATTGCACTTTTAAGTTGAAATATGGAGTTACGTAATTGTCTGATAAAGGTAGGTTTAGTGTGCATTACGTTTAATTGTAGTTAGTGTAAAAATAGTGATGGCATTAAGATTAGATATTGTAACAATTTTATAACGTGAGATAAAAAAGTAAGTTAAATACACCGCATTACATTCCACTGCCTATTCAAATCCACCCTCAATTATAGCCCTCATTATTCTTCTTTCAACCTAATATGCTTTTAAATATTATGGTTAAATTTTTTTAATAGTCCCTAAACTTTATAGTAGTTGTAGATTTAATCCCTATACTTTTATTTGATCAAATTTAGTCTCTATACTTCTTGAATTATTAAATTTTAGATGCTGTATTTTTCAAAATTTGAAATTTGAATCTTGACGCAGTTAAATCCATTTAGTTAAATTTAATTTAATTATTGGTCTTGTATTATGCATACAGTTGTAGATTTAACTCATTTTCTCCAATTGAATCATTCTAAATCTCTATACTTTTAGAATTTTAAAATTTCAGGTTTAACGCAAAAGATAGTTGATAATCCATTTATTAGATTATTAATAAGTAATATATGTAAATAATAAGCTAACATGACGTTATATATATATATATTAACATGTTGGCACATTAAATTTTAGAAATAAAAAAATTTATTTTATAAATTTAACAATTATTATTTAATTAGCAGTAAAATTTTACAAAAAACAAAACCAAATAAAAATATAAATGTATTTAGGAGGTATGAGATGAATTGGCAGGCTCGAGAAAAAGGGGTTGATTTATCCAATTCAATCCAGTGAAAGAAATAAGCAAACTACTGATCCCCTCACTAAAATTCCCAACCATCTATTTAATTGTTTTTAATCCTATACTCTCACCTATACATAACTTTAAAAACTTTTATATCAACATTTCATTATATAATAGTTAAGCTTATTTTTTATATATTTTATAACATCTTTTCATAAATTTGATTTTAATAATATATTTAAATTTTACGTAAAAATATATTAATCATATTTTAATAAATAAAATTACATTTATAAATTTTATTAAAAATATTATCTAAATTTTAAGACATTCGAATATCATCCTAATATTTGAGAGACATTTGAACATATTAAATTCAATACCTAAAAACCCAAACTCAAAGATGAGGAATGATAAAGCAAAAGGTACAGATATAACTACTAAGTTTGTGCTAATATTTAGGATCATCAACAGGGAAAAGAAGAAAAAGCCTATTCCACTCGTACTATGAAAAAGGTAACAAGAGCTTAATTGTAAGTTAAAAATACCAACTTCCACAAATCCTTAGTATACGGAATGTCTCAAGGCTTTCGATGCTGGGTGTAAATGTAGTCCAAATGAGCCTCTGAGATTGATCTTCTCTTCAAGCACCCATCATCTCCTACATCACAATCTTCCACCCCCATTAGTTGCTGCAAAGCATAGGAAAACAAAAAACATCAATTTTTACCTCATACAACAACATTTAGCCAAGTAGATGAAATGTATAGATATATTTTAAGCTTACATTCATTAGTTCAAAGTCCTCCCTATCTGTAACTTGACTAAGCTCTACCTCTTCTTTTCCTGCAGAAGATGCTCAACTTTAAATCCCTATATGGCAAAAAGAAGGAAGGTGAATAAGATTAAGAAGACACTCACCTTGTTTGTTTTCCAAGAAACGAGCGGATAAATGAGAAGAGGAAATTAGAATTAGAAAGAAGAGAAGAAGAGCAGTAAAAAGAAAGCTTTGCTTCATGGTTTTCAGCTTCAGACACGCTCTGCTGAAGCTCCTCACACACCTCAACGCAAATACTAGAAATCGAGGGTGGAGAGAAAGAGGGTAAGACTTTTAAGAGGGTTTAGTCACTGTCTGCCATAATGGTAAATGGTCCAAGCAAAATCCAAGAACTCTGCAAAATTCGATGGTAATATTAATGGTTAACTCTTAAGATTGTCACCAAAGTCAACCTTTTGGAGATGCTGACAGTTGTTGCCCATCATCACATGTTTTTAAAACAAGTGTAAATTATGATTGTAATGAAGTTCGTTTTTTCCTTTTTCGTTTTTCATGCTATTTAATTTGTTTGCATGGGAAAAAGATTGTGCAATCTTTATTAAACACAATGGTGTCATGCTTCCACTAACAATGGTTGGGCGACTGAGGAACCGCTTTATTTTTAGTGCTTTTCTTTTCTTAATAATGGGCTATTTTTAAAACTTGAAAAATGGTGATTATTTGCTTCTCTTTTGGATTATTTGCAGCGGGAATTAATGATTTTCTTTTTCCAAAAGAAACCCATTGCTGGGATTGGATTCTGTGCTGGCAGAGTTGTCTATTTTATCAAAAATTCTATTGAGAATTGAAACGACATTAAAATTTTTTTTTTTTTTACAAGAATGGTTGGATTATTATTAAAATAAAAATAATGCACGATCTGTAAAGCCCACACTATCTCAAAGACAAGACCTAAAAATAATAAACAAGACCTAAAATAGACAACCCAAAATGATTTCAACGGTCAGACTTAACAGCGATTTAATTGAACTCATTAATTATCCATGGACTTTGAGATAAAAAAGACAGTGTTAGTGATTATTTCGTACAAAACAGTGTTATAGAGATTAAGTGATTTGATTGGTGAAATATATAAAAAAATTATCTATTGAAAGCTTTGGTAGCTCAACAAAATATTTTAGTAAAGGTAATTAATATAAATCTTAAAAGATAAAAATATATAGAGTTTAAATTTTTTACGACTCTTGTATTGTAGATAAACATAAATCTCAATCGTTGATGTAATTTAATCTACACCATTAGATTTAAGAAAGCTTAACTATAAAAAGAGGTATTACTTCGCTCAGTTGTAAACTGTTGTAGTAATTAAATACTATTAAGAGCATTTAATCAAACACTTTATGTTTGTTATTTTTTTTGTAATTTTTCTATTTGTTTGTGACTTCTTTTTCTTTTAAGTTTACTTTTGCTTTACTTTAATACTTTAAGGAATTTTTTTATTTTACAAATATAAAATTAATGTAGAAAAATTTCAATCCAAAAAATTACCTAATACCACAAAGTTTGCTAAATTAAAATCCTAATCTCAAAAAAACATGAATAGGGATATAAGATAACGATAGTAGTACCCACGAAAATAGTCTTTAAATTTGATTAGTGGGTGCTCGGTTTTGTCCCAAAAGACATGAAGCAAAATTGATGATGACATCTCATGCTGGGATATGAGATAATGATAGTAGTACCCAGTGACCTAACTTGGATTTGATTAAAGGATGATTCTAACAACAGGTTTCCGTAGTTTGTTAGATTAGTTTAGTAATTGCAAGACTAAAGCTTTTGTTTAAAGGTCGTTTAATCAGATGTTGCAATTTTTATTTCTTTCTATGGTGCGGGTATTTGCAAGCTTATTCACTCTCTTGCTCCAAATTTCATTTGGAATTCTTTTGATTGAATCGAGAAATTGAGTTGGGATTTTTTTATAATTTGATTTGATTTTAATTAGATAATGTCACTAACCCACATTAATTCAGTTCTTTTATTTCATTGGATATTGAATTTTTTTTAAAAAAAATCATTTCTTTTAACATATAAACCTAATCTATAAATACATTTCAAATCTAAAACATATTACTTTTATTATGTTTTTACATATTTTATAATTAAATAAAAAACCTATTTATTATGTATTGTGTTTTTTTTTCTATTATTATTGTTGTTAGAACTTTTAAATTTTTAGTTATCATTATTAATATTTTCAAGTTGAATTTTTTTTTTGCTGTAATTACACAATAAGAGTTATAAAATATAAATAATTTAACATTTAATTATGTTCAATAAAGATTAAATGTGATTTATAAATTTTATAAATTATTTTTAGATAAAATATTAATTGAGATTTTATGTATAGTTAAAAAAACAAAAGAATAAATCCCAAAACTATACATGAACTATGGTTTAATGTGCAATTGTATGCATGAGTTTTGATTTTGTGCAATTTTATATATGAAATTTTAATTTGATCCAATTTTTTTGTAAATTATTAACACAATTATTGATATAACATCATTTTATGTTTATATATTGTATATATAAAAAGTTATTTTTATCGAATATAAAAATAAATTAATATATTTATTTCTTTAAATGTGTATGATTAAATCAAAATTAAAGTTTCAAGTATTTATTTGAATTGCAATTAGAGTTTCACGTGTATAATTACACAAAATTAAAGTTTATGTATATAATTGCACGCTAAATGAAAATTCATTAAAGATGAAAAAACCAAATTCAAAGTACTTTTTTGTCTAAATAATGTCAAAAAATTCAAAGTCCAAAAATAATATAAAAACTCGAACCAAACCGAATCAATTTAGTATAGTTTGTTAGTAATCAATTTTTATGTCCAGCTATTCCATTCTAATCGGAAAATGAAAAAAAAAAATCAAATACTCCAATTCAATTCAAAAAACTTAAACCGATGTGACCCCTAAAGTTGCCTCTTGGTAGAAGAGTATAAATTTGTGTACCAGTTGACAGTAGGGGGTTTAGGGTTTTGATCTCTAAGGACTTCTAACAAATTTTTTCAGATTTTCTCTTGTGACGCATTAGTAGGATTTTTGGGTCTCTGTTCTTTAGGGAAAATATAAAATGCAACAGGATTGCCCACCATCCATTTTCTGCCTAAAAAATTAAATATGGTAAAATTTCTAAAAAATGTCTTTTCAAAATTATAAAATCATAAATTAATATATATGAATTTTAAAAAAATTATAATTGAATTCTAATCTCTCATAAATATTTTTGTAAATTTGCCCCCTGTATGTTTATGACATTGTGATTGCAGGAAGTGAACAAGATGAAGTTGAGGAGTTAGTTTAAGCAACTTGATGCAAAGTTGTATCTGAAAGAACTATGAGATTTGAATTTTTATCTTGGAGTGGAAGCTGGGGGATTTGGTGATAGTGTTGTTGAACCAAAAGAAGCATATTCTTGATTTACTTCTAAGTTCAAATAGTTGGCGTGGCTGATTGAAAACTCTGCTAACTGCTATGATCAACACTTGAAAGTGTTATCACCTAAAGACCGTATATATGAATCGAAGCTCAGTGGAGGGCAACACAACGAATACTTGGGTATTTAAAATGGACATGACAAGTTATATACAGAGTTTGAATCTCAGCAACAATTTTGTTTCAATGCCAGAGTCATGTCTCAAGAAATACAAAATTTAAAGTCAAGAAACTTAACAAGTGTTCAATTACTTGGACCAAGTTCTCGGCAAAAGGCCTTATTTGGGTCCCGGGTTCATTTCAATGGGTATAAGGATTGGGTCCGCTAAAATCGAAGATATAAGTGTTGGTCAATTAATTATTGTAGTTGATAATTAGGTACTTCAAAATCAGTGATAAAATATCTAATTGAATTCATATGTAACTATTGTAGTGGGCTAAACTATCAAATGCTATCTAAACTATATATTTTCTTTAAGTTGGTACATAAATTTTTTCTCTAAATTATATTGCATTATCCAAATTAGTGGTACCTAAATTATACTCTATTATTCAAATTACTCTAATCGTTAAAATAATTCTTTGGCTAATCATTTTGTGGCATGTGGCAATTTTTAACTAAAAAATCTAAAAAAATATATTTTTCAAACTTTTAAAAAACACTTATAAAATATTCATCTCTTTTGTTCTTCACTCAAGAACTCTGGTGACGGAAAATTTAAGAATATGTTGAAAAACTCACCCAAACCCAATTTTTAAAGACAAAACTCAAATTCCAACGAACTTTTTTTTTTCATTTTTAAACCTCAATTCCGATTCATTTCTCTCCCCAATTCAAAGCTCATGTATTATTTCTCTTAAAAATAAGTTTTCCTTATTTTTTTTGTACTCTTTATATAAAATATTTAAAGTTGGGTAAGCCTTTATAATGTAAAAACCCAAATGATGCATGAAATCAAAATACTAGGAAGAATCTGAGTAAAAGAAAAGTTATCTAATAGTTAAAAAGGTGCATTCAAAGAGAAGAAAGAATCGTGGAAGAAAAAACGTAAAAAGTTGAAAAGTTTTAATTAAATTAAATTTATTTTTACAATTTAATTTAAGTCTTTTCTCTTAATTTAATCTTAATTTTAGTTTAAAAATGACGTGTGTCTCGTAAAATGATTAGTTAAGAGGTCTTTTTAATGGCTAGGGTAATTTGGGTAACAAATTATAGTTTATGTATTATTTTAGGTAATAAAGTATAGTTTAGGTACTACTTGCGGCCAAAATAAAGTTTAGGTGCCAACTTAGGAAAAATATATAGTTAAAGTATCATATTGTGATTTAAGCCATTTTGTATTGTACTCTTTTTTTCCTTAATTTAGGTTTCGTCCCACTGAATTTTCATGGTGAGGTTTTTAATGAGGTAGCTATGCGTAATATAGAAAAGTGTATTCTTTTTCCTTCACTAATAATTTTTTTCTCACAGAGTTTTTATATTAGTAAGGTTTTATAGTTAAAGTGTATTGGGTAGCCCGACCCATGAACACCTCTAGTTGCTTGTAATCAAGACTCACTGATTACACCAATTCATTGATGGGTTGATTACTGTGCCACCATGAGTTATCGTTGGTGATGATGGTGTTTCTGTTGAAAATTCAACGTACGTCCAGTACGAGCATCAAGATTCGGCTTTATTGGCATGGATCCTTTCCACAATATGTTCTTCGCTACATAATTAATTAATTGGTAGTTCATCTTCTGCGTATGAACATTGGGAGGCTCTGACGAGAATCTTTGGCACTCAATCCACGACCAAAGCCATGAGGTACAGATCTTTCCTTCATCATTTCAAGAAAAATGAACTTTCTATGTCAACGTACTTGACCAGAATTAAACATTTGTGTGATTGTTTGGCTGGTTGTGGTCAACATGTGTATTTGGAGGAGCATCAATTTGCAATTCACAATGGTCTCCCTCTAGAGTTTGACTATGTTGTGTTAATAATTACAATAAGCCATGTACCGTTTGATCTGCATTTGGGGTAGGGATAACAAATGGTGAGGAGAGAGAACGAAAAGAAAGAAAGCAAAAAGAATAAGGAAATAAAAATAAATTAAAAGATAGAAAAATACCTGAAAAAGCATTATTTTGTTAACATTTAACGATAAAGTGACTGGTTTGATCCATTTTTCTAATGGCAGGACTAAATTAACAAAAAAAAATTGAGTGATCAAAATAAGAATGACTAAAGAGACAATTTACCCAAAAAATTATGACAAGATATGTCACGCAAACAAAAAGTATGTCTCATTTATGCATTTTAAAAAAACATGAATGAAAAACATTTTTACTGATGTGATACTTCACTAGATTTGACCATGGGCCGAGTTGGGCTGATGAAAAATTTTAGGCCTGGTTTTTAGCCCTAGTCCAACCTATCGCAAAAAATGAGCTTAAAATTCTACCTAAGTTCAACTCAGATTAAAAATACTAAACCCAAATTTGACTCGGTCTATCCATATAATTTTTATATAAAAACAAATTTAAAAAATATAATACATCAAATACATTAAAAACATTAAAATATATGTTTCCTAACAAATTGAAAATACATTAAAAAAACTTTATACTTAAATAACACTATGATAGTTGCAACTTAGCAAGCAAATGTCTCTATCATAGTAGAAAAATTCATAATAAAATAAGAGTTATACAATATCCTAAAAATAACAATAAAATAGTAGCAATATAATAACAAAATGACAGTAGTAAAGAAAGTTTAGGCTGATTTATGTCAGACCTAGACAAAAAAAATCCTACTTGGGGCCCGAAGCATTACCTATTTTTTGTCCAAGCCCATCTTTCAAGCTTATCTTTTTGCCCAAACCTTCCCACTTTTCGAGCAAGCCTTTAGGCCTGAGCGGGTGGCTCGGCCTATGATCAGGTCTATTCTTCACCAAAATTGAGTTGTTTTCCTTTTACTATTTTTTTCCTCAAATTATGATATCTAACAAAAAGAATAAATGATCCTAAAAATTAAAGTTTTTAAGCACCAATAAAATTTCATCACATCATCAAATTTTAAAAATATGAATATATTGTAACACCTATACTCGACCTGATTGTTAGGTTTGAGCTACAAGATGCCACATTCATTGCTAGAGCAAATATAATCAATTTCAATTCAATTTAACAGCTAATACATATTATTTACATCATAACATCATTACAAAATGACTTACAATTATATACGAGCTTAAAAAAGCTCTTATAATAACCTGGGGTTGAATAAGGACTAAAATGTAAAATTCTAAACTATTGGGTTGACATCGTGACTTCAAGGTTTCCAAGACATGATGTTGCCACTTGTTTGACAAAATCTAATAAACTGCAACTTAGCTTTCAACCAAATCAACATCTAAACTTCAATCAACATACCAAATAACCATTTGACACAAATAAACATATATGCCACAAGCCATACAACATTTCATTCATGGAACCAACATACCAAAACACTACTTGTCAATACTTGTATGATCATTTACATCACATACTTCTTTAACATCATATTAACTATAGAAATGCCTTTACAATCGTATAGTTAATTTCAAATCTACATTTACCATTTTAAGTCTTAACATGACCATTCACACTATAAATTGACTCAACCTTAGTTACATGTCATATTTCAAAACATAAAGGAACTATACAAGCTTTGCTGAGTTGAGAGTTGAGATTTGGATGTTGAATCATCCTCAAGACTTCAAGCCTGTGCATGGAATAAACTAATCGTAAGTTGAGCAATAAAGCTTAGCGGTATTTTCATGATTCAAGTCATAAAAGCAAAAACATTAACATAATATGAATGAAATCAAAGCATAATTCAAGTTTCCACCTTTTCATAACATGCATATACATATATATCAATCATACTATATTACAATCATCAACTCAATATAAATATGCCATGTAAAACTTTTAGCTATAAAAAATAAATTCATTCCCATTACAATTCATACCTTTTGACCATATCCATATTTAATTATTTCTTACTTTACTTTGTCATCCCGGGTTACCCGGCGACGATGACTTTTAGAATTCGAATGTTCTACCATCCTAAATGGCCCGTCAATGATGGCTTTTACCAACTACTTATTCTACCATCTCGAATGGCCCAGCAAGGATGGCTTTTACCAACTGCTTTTTCTATCATCTCAGATAATCTGGCAACGATGGTTTTCACTATATACACACTTTACCATCCCAAGTGGCCCGACAATGATGGTTCACACTATTTTGATATTCTACTATCCCGAATGACCCAACAATGATGGCTTTCACTATTTGTTTATTCTACCATCTCGGATGGCCTTATCCCGAATGGCGCAACAATGATGGTTTCCACTATTTACATATTCTACCATCCCAGATGACCCGACAACGATGGCTTTCATTTTTTGCATATTTTACCATCTCGAGTGACCCGGCAACGATGATTTTCAATCACTATATCGATGACTCTATGGCATGCCAACTAAACTCGACTCTGGTCTAGAAAGTTAGTAGAGTAACCAATATCCAGCTACCTATCATTTCATATTCAATATTATAATTCCATACCAATTTCCTCCTCAACCATATTATGAATTATTTAACAAGTTATAATATGCTTGTTTCCACTATTTTCAATTCAGATCAAATTCTCAATATTTAGTATCACCAAACATGAAACAATTTATGAGATAATTAATCATCTTACCTCAATAGCTAGTATGCAACAAATCATGCATATCTATTGAACTCAAATCATAAAACTACAAATCGAATTTCTCTCGACACTCGTCAATGGCTCTTGCTTTTCCTTTCTCTCACGACAGCCCAATGTCGTCTTTAGCTACGTTTGATAATTCAATGATAAAAATAATATTAGTTTACACCCAATTCTCAACCAAATACATAATCACTCAATTTTACATTTTATTCAATTTAGTCACTATATCAAGATATGCATATTTCTCAATATCTAACATCAAATTAAAATCCTATTTCACATTCTCTCATTAGGTACCCTATATTTTCTATTAATAACATAATTTCATGATAAATTTTCAATTTATTCAATTTAGTTCTTAATGTTACAAAGTTATCTAACAAACTTAATCGACTTTACAATTTAGTCCTTATCGTGATCTAAACTTAATATCTATCAATTTCAAACTTAATTTATCAATTTCTCTTTAATAACAACTTGCTAAAAACTTAACAATTGAACAACGGGCTAGCTACAACAAAATCCCATGACCATAAATTTATAAAAATTACAAGAAAAAAACTTGATTACTTTAAAGATTTTACAATGGCCGAATGTTTGAATGGTTTGAAGCTTTTCTTTCTCGCTTACTGTGGTAGACGTTGGAGGTAGATGATGAGAATGTTTCTTTTTATCTTTCCTTCCAGCCTCCAGGCTTCGACTAATATATTTATATACCTTAATTAATATTAGTTTAGTTTAATTTAATTAAGTTTAATTAGTTAAATTATATTAAATATACATAATTAATTTTTAATTTAAACAAAGCGAAATCCATCATCCACTAACTTCAAAAAAACATTCATCTAAAAACCATTTTGGTACTTCGGATTAATTATTATTTAGGTACCCAAGTATTTTCTTGATTAAAACTCAATAGCGATACTTTTATAATTTAATCTTTAAACTTTAATTAGCTATTTTCTTGGTTAAATTACTTAATTGATCTTTATAATATTTTTATGATAATTTTGTAAATATTTCCTTTGTACCTTTACGAACCTGATTTATAGAAATGAAATTTCGAAGTTACATTTTCCGACACCACTGAAAATCGAGTCGTTACAATTATTATTATTATTATTATAGACTCATCCATATTTAACCTACTTCCCAATTCTAATTAAATTATTTTAAAACAAAAGTAATTAAAATAAAAAAATTAAATAACATATAAACTTTAAAAATTACACTATTCTTATTATTAGAGTTTCAATGCAATAAAATTGTTACTTTTCATAAATGTATGTAAAATACAATTCTTCACTTTTGCAACAAAAAAGTAAATTTCATTAAATTAGATTAAAGCTCCCACAAATAATAAACTAACATCAATAAATAAGTAAAAATAAAAGAGAGAACACATTTTAAGTCATAACTTTAGTAGAAGTTTTTTCACAAAGTTTACTTGAGATTAGTGAGATTCACAATTGGGAAAATGAAATTTGAGTTTCTAAATAGTGAGATTGTATTTTAGTTTTTATTATGAATGAAATTGTTGTTTGATAAATTTTTTTTAATAATATCATTATTTTATTAATGATAAGGATAAACAGTAGGATAAAAAATTGTAAAAAAAAAACCTTAATTTCAAAAATCATATAATTTATTAATAGATAATTTTTTATTTTAATTTTTTATGTAATAATTTAATTATAGTTGGAGGGTAGGTTGAATATAGATAGGTGTATAATAATAATTTTTTGTTTTTAAAATTTAATAATGTAGCTAAATTTTATTACTGACTAAAAACTTTAGTTTAAGGCCCTGCTTAATAAAGTGTTTGAAAATTTTTAATCAATTAAAAATTAATATTTTCAGCAACTTAATTTTTTAAACACGTTGTAACTCACCATGAAAACTATTCGAAAATTTTTTTTCTACAAAAAATATAGAAAATGATAAGTAGATAAGAACTTACTTATCACATAATAGAAAATAAATTCAATTGCTATTTTTTTATTTAAAATTATATTATTCTTTATCAAACAATCTAATTATATTTAGTATTTAATTTTAAATAATTTACTAAACAAATTTTATAACTTAAATTTAATACTTAATTTTTCAATACTTAATTTTTTAATATTTATTTTTCCAACATTTATTTTTTGAGTTTTTTTTTAATTTACCACCCATTACATAAGCTTACATAAAAAAAAAGTGATATGGAAGTCATTTTAAATATTTTTTTAAGTAAACATTTTAAATATGAAAAAGAATCAATCTGATGAAAGAATATCTAGGAACTCCAAAGTTTTGTCATCCAATTTGATGCAACGATGGATGAGACTTCACCGTAACAGAGCTTTGATATTATTTATTTAAGTTCTAATTATTCCATCACAATGTGTCGTGGGTAGTAGATAAATCTGTGATTATTATGCATACAATATGGGAATTAACCTATTAAATAAGACTCATTTGATCCGTTTGAATTAGTTCGATTCGTAAAATTTATAAAAAAAATTTATCTACTTAAAACTTTAGTGGCATAAAATACTCTAGTAAAACTAGAGTTATCAGTATAATTAATGTAAATTTCAATAGATAAAATGTTAGAATTTAAATATCTTATTACTCTCAATTATGGATAAACTTTAATCTTGATTGTCGATGTAATTTAATCTATATCGTTAGATCTGAGGAATTTAACTATAAATATAAACCTCCCTCTTTATTTGTAATAATACCATTGTACTTGGTTCTATTCTTGAGTTATATATTAAATATGGATCATTTTCTTGTAGTCTTTTAATTTTCTGATTATTCTTTTGTTTTGAAATCACTTTTAACTGTATTTTTCGATACTTTAAAAAAAATTAAGAGAATTCTCAATTGTTGAATCTTTTAAGTTTACTAAATTCATTTGAATTATGAGCAAGTCATTTTTTATAACAAGATATATTAAATATTATTTTTATCACTGTTAAATATTATCTTCTTTGTTCATATCCGAACGTAAAAATTTATCCCCGCACGACTTGAAATCAATTTTTAATACGATATGTTATTTATATCATTAATAAATATCATATTCTTTGTTCTTATCCAAACTCAGAAATTTGTGGACTTTGATATTTATTTATGTTATTTCTGATTGATTCAATCGCAAATATTA
Source organism: Gossypium hirsutum (assembly GCF_007990345.1). Lineage (NCBI taxonomy): Eukaryota > Viridiplantae > Streptophyta > Magnoliopsida > Malvales > Malvaceae > Gossypium > Gossypium hirsutum. Next base: position 19,810,736 of record NC_053430.1, read on the forward strand.
GAGATACGTACACGGTGCACATATATAGGGGCAATTTTTTTTATTAAATCATATATTAAATATTATTTTTATGAGTTAGAGTTATAGATCAATAGGATATTATTACAGTCATGAAATTATTAATATATTTTCCTATACATAAATTAAGTTATATTTTTATGATGATTTTTTTATTTTTTTAATACAATAAATTAATAAAATTTTTATTATCATATAATTTAAACAAAAAAAACATTATGAATGATAAACAATTAATTTACCATAATCAAAATATCAATTATAATTTTTTTTCATCCACGAAGTGAAAATATTATGTTGTTTGTTTCTATCCGAAAAAAAAAATTGTCTCGACTTTCATAATAATTATGCAATTTCTAATGTATGATATATTAAATATTATTTTTTATTATTAATTTATATATTTATATATTTATTTTAAGTGTATTATTGAGCTGATAACATAGGTCAATTGAATACTAATTCAGTTATAAAATTATTAAAATATTTTTTTATATACAAGTTAAATTATATTTTTTAAAATTATTTTTATTTTTTATATACTAAATTAATAAAAATTTAATCATAATAAATTTAAATTCATAATACCATACATGATAAATAATTAACTTTACCATTGTAACTAAATATTAATTCAATTTTATGTCAACTTCAATAACTGTATTTGGTAGAGAAATTTTTTTCAGCAAAATTGGTGTATCATAAATCTAATAAATATTATCGAGTCAAATTCTTTTGTAGCTATTACCAAGATTTTGACCCCCTTGCAATAACATGATCCGGAATTGTAAGGACTTGTAGTCTTGTTTATATTTATCGTGAAACTAATATGTATTTGGATTTTTTGACGAATTGAGCATTCCAAGAGCCTTTTGATATAACTAAGCTGGTTTATCATCCAAGAATCTTACCAAAATTTTTTCAGAAGAACATGATTGATGTAGCCAGAGATAAAGCCATTATTACTTAAAGTGGTCTTGGACCGGTACTATGTAAAAAAAATAAATGTTATCTTCTTTAATGAAATAAAAAAAAATTGTCTGGACTTTCATATTATTTATTTATTTTCTAATTTATTCAATCGAAAGTATAGATATGTGCACATATATATTCAAAGACTTGGAGTCAATTTTTCTTGGAGTCAATTTTTTTATACATTAATATTAAATATTATTTTCGTTGTTGATATGGGAACTTGAAACTTGTCTGGACGTTAATGTTATTTATTTAATTCCTAATTTATTCTCTATATCTTTTATACTATTAATAAAAATTTTAATCTGATAATTTAATAGCAAGTATGAGTATAAAATTTAATTTTTAAAAAAATAAAATTTTAATATTAAATTTTTTTCACTAATATGATAACTTTGACATGTTATAGAAAAATAATAATATCATGATAAATAATTGAAGTGTATTTAATATACTTAATATTATATATTTACTTATTTCAATTTTATTTTACTCACAAGTTAGACTATTTTTTTTTGAATTTGTATTGTTATTATTATTAGTTTCAAACTTTGTTTCGTTATTTATTGTAAGTTATTTTTAAATACATACTCATATTCTAAATACATGGTTCCCACACATATACACATGTAATAGGATTTCTAGTATGGATAATGTCACCAGTTGAGTTGGTGTCACAAGTCAATTCGACACAAATTCACAATTGATGACAACATCATGATATACAATTGTAGTACATTTAATATTGTTAATATGATATATTTATATGTTTAAATTTTATTTTACTTACAATTTAGTCTAATTTTTTTATTTTAATATCATACATATTTCATGTGATATTATGGTTGATTAGTTTCGAACCATACATTTTATTATTTATTATATGTTATTTTTAAACACATATTTATTTTTTAAATTCGTAGTTTTTACATGTATATGCATGTAATAGGATTTCTAATATATATTAAAAGGTAGACTGAATTAATGTCACCCATTAATCAAGTCTTAAATTAATTAAAAAAATTACTAAAAGCCCATTGTTTAATATTTATTTACCCGAAATTGGGGGAAAGGCTACGGAAAGTAAAGTTTAGTTTTTATTAAGATATGAAATATTCCTTTTATCATGTTAATCTCTTAACTAAAATATATTATAAAATGATATAATTGGAAAAATAAATCAATATAAACAATTATTTTCTTTTAACTTTTCATGGTTTAAGCAAACAAATGTCATCAAAAATCATTAACTTTTTACGCATAAATTTCGAGTCAAAAGTTGACTTAAAAATTTTTGGAGTCAAATTTATTGATTATTTTGGAAAAGAAAGTTACAACCTCTAGACTTCTTTACAGAGAAAACTTCTTTGATTCTTCTTTTTGGTTTAAGTTTGATCCAAGGATAATTTAACTTAATTTTAGATGGATGTGGATTTGCTTCAAGTGTCGTCATGATTTGCTATTAAAATGAGTTTGAACCTTCTTTCTTCAATTCTTTTATTTACTCCTCAACCCATAAAAATAGAAAGATTATACACTTCAACTCACGTTCTCTTGTATTAACAATAATGCCCATGCCAATTAAGCTAATTATTATTATTTTAATTAGTAATAATATAAAATTATAATATTTATTCCTTAATTAAGGAAAAACAATTATGATACAGATATAATATCATTATTTTCCCTTTCTTAACGTTCCTTTTTACTTTACTTTCCTTTCCTTTATTTTCCATTACAATTATTTACCCTACCAGAATTTGTTTACTATTATGAATATAAACTAAAAGGAAGTCAAATTTATAATTGTTAAATATTAAAAATTCATATGAAGCCAATTTTTATATGAAACAATCAATCTGATTAGTTAATACGAATACCAAATTCTATCATTGAGACATCCCAACCTACCTTTTATCCTATATCAAAAATTGTCATCAACAAGGCAAAGAATCCACCAGCTTCAATTGATATCATTGCTACCCACATAATTGGCCGGGCTAGAACACAGCCATTTTATTTTAGAAAGCAAAGAAGACTGTGTTACAAGGATAGAGGGTCAAAATTAAAAGCAAATTATGACCTGAAAATTTTGGATACATAATATTAATGACAAAAAGGGGGTTAAAGTTGTGATTGAAGTTAAATGAGTGTGTTTATTTTTGTGGTTTTGATGATAAGGAGGTGGATTAGTTGTAAGATTTAGATAGAGTTGAAGAACACACAAAAGCCAATCATAAAAAAGGTAGGGTTAATTTCATCTCAAAACTTAAATTTATTGAATTATTTAAAATTAAGATCAAATTGATATAATATATAAATTTAAAAATTAAATGCATTATTATATCAATTAGAAACTCTAAAAATTCTTCGTCCAACTTAATACAATTATAGGATTTTACTAAAACGGATCTGATAATCTAAACATCAAATAAATTTGATTTACCCTCAATAAATAAGAATATGTAATGAGAAATATTGGGATATTATATTAAATTTTAGGTGAATATTTACTTAAAATTAATTAATACTACCTTCATTCCAGTAAAGTTGTCATATATTAGTGATAAAAATTTGAGAAGATTATATTTTAATAATTTCCAATGAAGTAGTTTATTAAATATATATTCTATAAAAATTAATTAATTAAAATATTTTAAATAATAGAGATCAAAGTTTACTAAAAAAAGTCAACTATGACATTTTTAATGGGACATTTAATATTTTTACTTTAATATTAAAATTAAGGGGTTTTATGGGTAAAAATTATAATTTAGGGACTTATTTAACTACAAATTTAATATAAGGACTTGTTTAAACAAAGTGTAGTAGTTTAAGAGGTCTTTTTAGTATATTAACTTTTTTTATTTCTTTTAAATATTTTTTTATTAGAAAATATTTAATAATCTATCAGTGGAGTTTTTAAACTTACAAGTAAGGTTAAATGATTAACAAGTATTCTAGGATATAATAAATATTTTAAAAAAACACACACACATTACAATTTTTTATTTGTGTTATTTAGTTAAAGGAAATATGCATTACTTATACTTACATATTATTTGGTTTGGTTTCCTTTTATTACTATATTAATATATCTTTAATTATTATTCAATTTTATATTTTATGATTTGAGTTATCAATTTGATTTAATGCTTGTAATAATGAATTATATTAGAGTTATTGTAAATTAGAAAAAAGAATTGAATAGCCGATTGAGTTTTAGTTCGATTGTTATGAGTATTGTTGTTAATGTGGAAGGATGTGGATTTGAGTGCATTAAAATACATTATCCTTCAATTTATGGATTGGGGAAGGATTATGAGTAATTCTAAATATTTTATATATAAAATAAAAAAAACCAGATATGGATAATGAAATTGTTAAAAAAATAATTTGAATATTTTTTAAACTAATGCCACTAAATGCTTACCAACGTTTCCCTAAATAATTTCATTAAAATAATAATTAGGGTGAATTTAACATTAAGGAGCACTTTTATAAAAAAACACTTTTAAGTAAAAACTATAATTTTCTATTTTGCAAGACAGTTTTTACCCCAAAAATATTTTTTTTAAAATCAAAAAAACATTTTATTTAACAATATTTTTGTCACAAACTTACATATTTAAAAATCCAAAGGTGCTTTATTTGCTAGTGTTGGGGTTATTACACTAATCCGTACATATTTAAATGATAAAAAAGTATAGACTCACAAATAAGATCCATAATTAAAGCCTTCCCCTTGCTTATAAATAGCTTTATAACCTTCAAAGCTTTTCATCCCAAAAACATCAGATAAAAGAAAGCTCCCAAAAATCAAAGGAAATGGTTCTTCCATCCGCTTTTCCACTTCTTTTATTATGCATTGTGTTTTTAATGGTAATTTTTAGTTTTTCAAAGATGTGACATATTACAATCCATATCAACCAAAGTTTTCTTTAACTAACTCTAGCTTCTTCTTCTTCTTTTAGTGTGGAAAAGGCAATGCAGGAAGGGATTTGGAAGAAAAATATGCTACAGCTTACTTTCACAAAACTTCTGATTCTGCAAATCACTTTGATGGAGGTGATGTGAAGAATTTGGAAGACAAATATTCTACGGCTTACTTCCACAAAGCTTTTGATGCTGAAAATCTTGATAGAGAAAAGGAGGTGACGAGTTTGGAAGACAAGTATGCTACGGCTTACTTTTACAAAACTTCTGATTCTGAAAGCCATGGCGAAGGGAAAGAAGTGAAGGGTTTGGAAGATAAATATGCTAATATTTACTTCCACAAAACTTCTGATTCTGAAAGCCATGGCGACGGGAAAGAAGTGAAGGGTTTGGAAGATAAATATGCTAATCTTTACTTCCACAAAACTTCTGATTCTGAAAGCCATTGCGAAGGGAAAGAAGTGAAGGGTTTGGAAGACAAGTATGCTACGGCTTACTTTCACAAAACTTCTAATTCTGAAAGCCATGGCGAAGGGAAAGAAGTGAAGGGTTTGGAAGACAAGTATGCTACGGCTTACTTTCACAAAACGTCTAATTCTGAAAGCCATGGCGAAGGGAAAGAAGTGAAGGGTTTGGAAGACAAGTATACAACGGCTTACTTTCACAAAACTTCTGATTCTGAAAGCCATGGCGAAGGGAAAGAAGTGAAGGGTTTGGAAGACAAGTATGCTACGGCTTACTTTCACAAAACTTCTAATTCTGAAAGCCATGGCGAAGGGAAAGAAGTGAAGGGTTTGGAAGACAAATATGCTACTGCTTATTTTCATCAAACTTCTAATTCTGAAAGCCATGGTGAAAGGAAAGCAATGAAGAGTTTGGAAGACAAATATTCCACAGCTTACTTTCACAAAGCGTTTGATTTGGAAACAAAATCTCTGCAGCAATCTTCTGAAATGGAGAATCACAACATGGAACATCACCACAACCACCATAATCATGTTGGAAGTGCAGAGATAGGCTTGTTTACCATAGATGAACTACGTGGCTTTAACGTAGGGAAAAAATTGCCCATCTTTTTCCCTATCAAAAACCACTCTCTTTACCCTCCTTTCTTACCCAAAGAAGTCGCTGACACCATCCCTTTTTCATCTTCACAACTCTCCAATATTCTACAATTCTTCTCAGTTTCTCCAAACTCTCCAAAAGGCAAAGCCGTTCAAGATACACTCATAAAATGCGAACTTGAAGCAGCTCAAGGGGAGACCAAAATCTGTGCTACCTCGTTAGAATCTTTACTTGATTTCCTAAGCAACGCGTTTGGACCCGAGGTTGATTTCAAGTTCATCAGCACAAGGCACCCAACAATCACAACCCCAATATTTCAAAATTACACAGTTTTGAAATCTCCTCGAGAGATTGAATCTCCAAAGAAGGTGGCATGTCATCCAATGCCATATCTTTATGCAGTTCATTTTTGCCACTTTGATGCCACTGAGACCAAAGCTTTCAGACTCCAACTAGTTGGTGACATTAGTGGAGATAAAGTCGATGCTCTTGTTGTTTGCCATATGGATACTTCTGGTTGGAGCACCGATCATGCTGCTTTTCGCATGCTTGGTATTAAGCAAGGAAACGCTGTTTGCCATGTCTTTTCTCAGGGTAATCTTGTTTGGATTCAGCCACCGGTCGTCACTGTGAGTGCCATGTAAATGTTTGGCTGTTCGAAGGAGCTCTCATTTGCTTCAAGTAGTTTCGTTCATGGTATGCTAGTTCCTTCTTTCTATCTGTACTAACTATCAAGTAATTAAGCAATAAAATTATGTATCTTGGTTCTCAAGCAAAAAAAAAAAAAAGGCAGAGGCTCTATTCTTCCAGGATTTTATGTTGATATATTATGCAAAAAGTCGTGGGGAAATTAACTACACCAAATTGGAGGATTAACTTAAAAATTAAAATCTAACATTTTATCTTAATCGATGGCCCCTGTTCTCTTTTTTTTTTTTTTAATTTCTAAGTGCCTCATCTTCGTTTTCAGTTGTTCTCTACAGTTATAAGAATAGTAGAGAGTGGCTATACGGATGATGATTGGTTACTCTTCTCCTGTTCAAATAATAAATAATAAGAAACAAAATCTATGATAAATAAATAATAAAATTATGATGCACTATAAGTGAATGACTAATCATCCTTAAATAAAATAAAAATAGTGAAGGATTTATAAGAAAATATTAATAAATTTGTTCAAACATAATAAAATAATAATTAATTATAAATAAATGCTAAAACTCGAGATCTTAGACTTTATACCTTAAAATTCGAGAGTTATTAATATTTATTTATAATAATTGCATTTAATGTTTAAATAAAATTATTAGTATTCATTTACAAGTTTCCATATTTTTTGTTTAATTTAATGATGATGTGTCATGCTATTATTTATTAATAGTGCATAAAATTTATATACTAAGAGTACATCAAATATTATTCCACAGGGGCGAAGCCAAGGGGGCTGGTAGGGGCTCCGGCCTCCCTAAACTGTAAAATTACTATTTAGGCTCTTATAATTTTTTAAAAATTTTAAATTAATAAAGGTAAAATTTTACTTTGGCCCCCCTAAAATTATAAAAATTTGATTTAATTCTTTCCAAATTATAAAGATATAGACTATAAAAAATTAAAATTTCATCCGACCCCCCTAAAAATTGTTCTGGCTTCGCCCTTGTTATTCCATAAAATTAACAATAATAATTTCATAAAATTTAAACTAGATAAAATATGGTAATGGCAATTATCATGGTTGTCATTAGGTATTGAAAGCTGATGCATTATGTATGCAACTTCTCCAGTATGCAAATTCACTCACAATAGTGGAATTCATTACCCGAGATATGGGTAAATGATATTCTCTTACTGGCATTACATGGTTGATGAAAAGAAAACGTGGCCTTGGATCATTCGTCTTTGTGATGAGTGACTTGATTACTATTTGATAATAATTGAATGTTCATGAAAGAAGATGCAATGGTTACCATGAGATAAAATAGAATCATATTGGGAAAGCGAATTTATCCCCAAGAGATTAAGGATACTCTATGATGGTAACACGCTTATGACAATATCATTAAACGAGCACTAATCAAGTTGCTTTGGTAATAGTATGTTGTAAGGAGAGCTCAATTACGATACTATAGTGGAATAACTTCGTAACTAAATGAGTTTATAATTAATAGGGGAAAAGCTAGAACTTGATTATAAATCATTTGAGCCTTAGTTGCATATGTCCAATCGATCCCTTTACTAGCTCGTTAAAACCATAAATGAATCGTAAGTTGAATTAAATTAACAAAAATGGATGGAAATGGTAAAGTTATAGAAATGAGAAACATTTGGAAATTAATGTTGTTTCCTCTAAATGAAAATCACCTGAAAAATGAATTTATGATTTTTTTTAAATTATTATTTAATTCATCAATTAAATAATTGAAGTTCGAAAATAGAAATAAATTTATTGGCCATGGTAAATCTGTTGAATGTAGAAATATTAAATATATTTTCTCAAATATTCTTTTATGGTAAAATCGTAATGATTTTAACGGAATTAGAATTGGATTGAAAAATTATTTAATTGGGAAATTAAATTAATATATTTATTTTGGGAAATAAAAAAAATATTGGGTTGGATTGAATTATAACGTATTGGGTTAAAAGTCTAGGGAGTATTTGTAATTGGACCCAATATGGGAGAAACCCAAAAGCCCCTCATGTTTAATGCCAGGGACGACAAACCCTAGTTTGTTCAACTAGGATACCTAATCCTAGTTAGACTAAAAGTTCGTTTTTCTATTGAAATAAACTTATACAATTCAACAAGGGTTTCACCTCTTCTCCCAATAAATAGATGTCATCAGTAGGGCTAAATATACAACTTTGAGATATTGTTATTCTGCCTAAAAATAGCGAAAATTTATTTTCTAAGTATAAATTTTATTTTTTGGAATAACAATTCTACCAATTTCTATTGAGAGAGATTTTGCTTTCCCGCTGAAAGTAAAGTAAAGAATTTATGGTTCTATGCTTGATTCAAATTCGTTTGAGCCCACACTCTAAGTAATTCGTGGTATGAGAATAGTAAAGAAGGTCGTTTGGTTGAAAGTCGGGAACGACAAGGAACGATAAGGATCCGTCTAGCCAAAAACATATGTGTGATTTTGGTAAAGGGTTTATTGTTACAAATATTACAATTCGGCTTGATTTTCAATTTTTTATTTTTCCGTTGTGTAAGAAAACCATTTTCAAACTAAATTTTTTCTAACATATAATACATATGAGGGGAAACACTGTAACACCCCTAACCTATATTCGTCGTCGGAATAGGGTTACAAGGCATTACCAATCATCACAACATAAAACATACATTTTCACATACACATCAATCAAATATAATCTCAATGTCCCTTATAAGGATCTGTGAAACCTTAAAACAAGCTTAGAAGTGGTTTGGGACTAAACTGGTAACATTTACAAACTTTAGAAAACTTATAAAATTTTCAAACATTTAAGGGTCACGTGCCCGTGTGATCAGGCCGTGTGCCTCACACGACCACCAGACACGCCCATGTCACAGGCCGTGTGAAAACAGGGTATACATACTGACTTGCACCACACGGTCGAGGACACACCCGTGTGCCATGATCGTGGGAAAACTGGAGGGGTTACTGACCTAGGTCACACAGCTGACCACACGCCCATGTGCCAGCCCGTGTGCCACACACGGCCAGTAGATATGTCCGTGTGTCTAGGCCGTGTCAAACCTGTAGGGTATACTGCCTTAATTCGAAGGGCTACCCCAGGGGACACACAGCCGTGTAGCATGACCGTGTGTCACACACGGCTGAGACACACGTTCGTGTCTCTGCCCGTGTGGACAAAAATAGGTCATTTGTAAAGCCAATTTGCCACCATTTTCTCATGTACACATAGCAACCAAAACATGCTATTCCAAATACATATTATGCCACGTATCCTCAACCATTTCAACTACTAAATTCCATATTTAAAACATACCAAATCATTATGTCAAAATCATCAAAGCTTACATAAGTGCCAAATGCATTTCCTTATCAACTTATCAACTATTTCATATCACAAAACATATCATATCATCATCTCAAATTCAAACCACAATATACCATCTTCCGAGCAAAAATACTTCAACTTACAACTATTCAAAAGAACAACCATATAACCATACCAAACAAGCCAACACATAAGGCATTATATACATCACATATATCACTTATCAAAGACATAACTTAAGCCAACTTAAATGGCCAAATACATGCCAACATTTACAAGCCAAATCTCATGGCTCAAAATCATAACTCAAAACATATCAAGATAACACTAGCCTATACATGCCATATACCATATATACAAAGCTCCAAAAGTACCAACAAGATGATTGATAGTGTGATGACGCTTCCCAAAAATTCCCGAGTCCGAGTTAGCTTCGATAATCTATAAAATAGTGAAAAATAAACACAGTAAGCTTTAAAAGCTTAGTAAGCCATATACAAATAAATTTACCACATGAATCACAATATTTCTATCAATAGGCCAAATACACAAACCTTTCTCAGTGAATGCTTATTCAAATTCACATGTCATTACATCAACTACTTCCCTTTTCAATATTCGTATGAATTTCATATATACTTGAGTCATTTAACTCATTCACACATTCTTTCTCGAATTGTCTTTGCCCGTTGAACCATTCAGAATTACTAAGGATACTCAGAAATCACATAAGCTCGTACAGTGTCATATCCTAGATATGGTCTTACATGTTATCACATATCGATGCCACTGTCCCAAACAGGGTCTTACACGAAATCGATTAACGATGCCAATGTCCCAGACATGGTCTCACACGTAATCACAATACAATGCCAATTTCCCAGACATGGTCTTATATGTAATCACATCTCGGTAACCTAATGTCATACATTCGTATCCTATAATATTCCTAAAGTTCATATGGGAATTTCAATGTCGTAACTCTGTCGATTCTTGCTTGTAATTGCTCGTTCAACATTTATAAAAATTCAATGACAAATAAACACATATAATTCAATTTAAAGACATTTATTTGCATATGAACTTACCTTGTAGTCGGAATAGAGGAACTGGATCGACTATTCGATAACTTTTGATTTTCCTCAATCTAAATCCAATTTCTTTCGTTCTTGATCTATATATATATATTCAAAGTTAATCAATTTAATCACCAAATCAATAAATTTCATCCACAAACACATATTTAAGCCTATTTTCACTTTTTCCCTAAACTTTCACATTTCTTACAATTTAGTCCTTATTTCATAAAAACACAATTTACCACATTTTCAATTAAACCCAAGCTAGTCGAATTTCTATAGGCTCCTTAACAACCTATATTTATTAATATTTTATACATTTAACCTCACAGTTTCATCTTTTCACAAATTAATCTATTTTATGCAATTTCACTAAAAATCACTTTACAAAACATGATAATCTATCATCAAAAATTCATATTTCATCATCAAATACCAAAGGACACAATAACTCATCAACGGAAACTCTTAGAATCTTTAATAGTTTCAAAAATTAAGACACAGGCTAGCTAGTCCTCAAAGCAACGGTCACAAAAACATAAAAATCATCAAAAACCGAGCTCGAAACATACCTCAATTAAGAACAAAAAGGGCTGAACCCTAAAAAAATATCCATGGCTTCTTTCTCTTCTAATTTCGGTGAAGATGATGATAATTTAAGCTTAAAATTGTTTTTTTCTTTTATTTATTATAACTTAATACATAGTTTACCATTTTACCCTTGGTTATTAAACCATTTAATCATCAAATATATGGCCATTAATGTCCATATCCACTATCAATGGTATATTTACAACATAAGGCCCTTCCATGTAATGAACCATAGCAATTAAGCACTTTTAACTTATAGCATGCTACTTTTGCATTTTACGCGATTTAGTCTTTTTCTCAAATTAACCACTTAAACGATAAAATTATTTCACGAAATTTTTGCACATATATAATCACATGATATAAACACAAAAAATAATATTAAAATAACTTTACAACCTTGGATTTGTGGTTCCGAAGTCACTGTTTCGGTTTAGCTAAAAATCGGGATGTTACAAGCGCACTCTATTAGCCACCTCTCTTTCCTAATTCAACTAGGGAAATGATTTTTCTGTTAAATAAACATTAAATGCATTCTACTAATTCAATTAGGGTTTTACTTTCTCTCCCTATAAATAGATGGCAATAGTAGGGTTAAAAAGATAATAAGTTACACAACTTTTGAGATATTATTATTCTGCCCAAAAATAATGAGAATTTATTTATAAGTATAAATTCTATTTCTCGAGAATAACAATTCTACTGGTTTTTATAAGAAGAGAGTTTTACTTTTCTACTAAAAGTAAGAAAAATATTCCTGGTTATGTGTTTGATTCAGGATTGTTCAAGCTCACACTGAAAATAGTTCGTGACATGAGAATAGCAGGGAAGGTCGTTCGGTTGAAAGCCGGGGACGACAACGATCCTTCTAGTCCAAAACATAAGTATGATTTGGGGAAATTTTTTATTACTATAAATATCATAAACAACTCAATTTTTATAATTTTATTTTTTCTTTGTGCCAGAAAATCATTTTTTAGCCAGATTTTTTTCCCAATAATTAGTATCAAAGCATCAGGAACAACAACCAGGTCGCAACACAACAGAACGAGCTCCAGACTTGAAGTTCGAAGGTGTATGTCGCAACACACATAACTTGTGTCGCTATACAACATTGATGGGGGACAAAAATTAATCAAGAGTGTTTTCGTCTGCATAATCAATATTTATCAAAGTTTAGGCTTTGTAATTGACCTAATTTGGCTGCTAACTTTACCTATAAATAGCAAAGCTTAGGCTGAGCTATAGGAGGAGTTTTTAGAATGCCGTTTTTAGGGTTTTAGTTAGCAGATTTTAGTTTCAGTTAGGATTTTTAATTAGGTTTTATTTTATTTTCTACACAGCTTTATTTCTTATTTTTAACTTGGATTCAATTTGTGGCTAAGTCTTCATTATTAAGTATCTTAGTATTTTTTTTCTTTCACTTCTTGCTTGTCAGCATCGATATCTCACTAGTTGTTAAAGGAATTTACGGAACCGAGCACATCTAGCTTATCAAACGGATCAATTTCTATCTTCCTATCGTTTTAGTTTAACTTGTGTGTTTTACATTATTAAATAAATTCTAGGGAAAATGACATCTAGATTCATGAGTGGTTAATTCTTTTAGAAAGATTAATGAGCAGATGTGGGAGTAATTAACGGAAGAATGAGAGTTTACCACAGAATTAGTTGGCTTAAATTGTGCATGCTTAAACCCTAGGATTGATGACCCTAGGAAGTAATCTAGGTAAATGAGGTTGAGAGAATAGTTTACCAAGTAGATCAAAATTTATCTCGATTTAAATTGCGATTTCGAGAGATAAGTGGTTTTTATTGATTAATTAAATTAATTAGTTAGAGGTAATAATAAGTTAGCTATTAGCTAATTAATTAAAACTTGAGTTTTGAAATTAATTACAACCACTGAAGCTAGTTAATCTTCTGTCTATTAATTGAGATTTCTTTGTTTGTCAGTTTGTTTTTAATTTTATTTTATTTTATGACCTTAATTTTTATTACTAATTATCGTAATATAATTTTCAATTATTATTATTTAAACCTATTATTGTAGAAGATAATTTTAGATCAATCCATCCTCCTTTGGGTATGATTCTCGGAATACTTCTTGTACCCCATTGTACAATATTATATTACAATTTGACACGTATATTTGCGGATACTGCTGCTTTAATTTCATATCTTTTTGTTGTAGTATTTTCAGTCCAGACGTCCGCACATTTAACGGCAATTAGATTCCTTGCATACTTTTGAAAATGTCATCCTTAATTACCTAGTTTAGAATCCCAAGAAATGTCACCAGACTCATCTCAAACTCTGATTGCATCATCTTCACAAAACCTTCTTTCCCCTTCTAAGAAGTCGAATCATATATGATGTCATTTACATAAGTTCACATAATAGTGGTGTTACCTTTCTCATTCTTTATAAACAGTGCTATGTCAAGCTTGCCTCTTCGATAACTTTGATCAAGAAAAAACATGACAGCCTCTCGTACCATGCTCTAGGTGCCTTCTTCAAGTCATGATAAGCGTTAGTGAGCTTAAACACGTAGTTTGCATGTTTAAGATTCTCAAATCCCTTGAGTTGTTTTACGTACACTTCTTTATTTATTAACAAATAAACTCTTGATATTAAAATAAGTTGCAATAGCAAAAAGCAATGTTATGACCTCAAATCTAGCCACTCTCCTCATAGTGCATCCCTTCTACCTGAACTGTAAGCCTTATTTTTCATCTAACTTGTTTTTAAGATTCATTGGGTCCCAATCGCATTGCAATTAACTAGTCTTAGGACAAGTCACACATTGATTAGACCCTTGAATAGTTTGAATCCAAACCTCATCCCTCAAAGCTTCTACTCTGATTCAAATTAAATTCTATATTTAAAAAAATTAATTATAAAAATATTTTAGAAACAATAGTACCGATCACAAAAACTTACGAAAATCACACCAACCTAATTAAATATTTTTAATTTAAAAACTATTTGAAACATTCAACATTATAATTCCAATGAGGAGAATCCAGCAAAAATCTAGAAAGTAGCTATCAAATAATAATGGGAATAAAAATATACAAAAAAAAAGGATCAAAACAAAAGTGAAAATGTCCAACAAGACAATTTCGGTGACTCGAACAAAACCAAGTTTTTGTTTTCATTTTTTTTAATAATTCTAAGATTACAACACAACTGGATCCCTCTGGATCTTTCAATGTACACAAAATACCTTGAATCTCTATTAGCCCCCCAAAAAACACAGTTCCATCGTGTGAGGAAAAAAAAAAAGAACAGTTCAGACATCTATTTACCGATATGAGTAGTCATCCCCATGATATTGACGAACTTGGACCATGTGATTATCCTCTGCAAAAAAGAATTGTCAAAGACCAACCCATTTTACCCATCTGAAGATCCGACCGACCCGGAAAGGCAACTCGTAATCTTTGACGACTGCTGGTTCCCTTCTTGCAGCCTCAGACCATACGTAAACCCCACGTTCTTGCCTGCTTCCAGGTACAGTGTTGTCGAGTATAACAGCCACAATGAAAGCTATTACCATGTGTAATGATAGCAATGTGTTCATAATGTAATTTACCTACAAAAAAAGGACATTAATGAAAAGTCTGCTTGAATCTTGGTAACATATGACAGCAAGCTATGATTTAGAATATATTCAAGGGGATAAGGCAACATCTATAATTTTTTAAGGATGACATGACACAATATCAAAGTGCCACATCCAAAATCGAGAAAAATTGCCGAGTTTTCAATGACCAAGTTGGGAAAAGTGTCAACAAACGAGCAATTAAGAGAATGAAGAATCCAGGAAACATAGCATGCAACTACAAACTCTTACGAAAGAAGAGAAGGGGGAATTCTAATGCAAGTCCTACCGGTCTTCATTATATCCTTTCCATTTTTCACCAATAAGTACAAAAAATAGATAGAAAATTCAAATATCCAATTAATGGCTAAATCAAAGTTAATAAGATGCATACCCCTTCATATTTAGTGCGGAAAGGCCCATGTGATGTCACAATATATGGTTGAAAATAACTTGGAACGGACAAGTTGGAATTCGGAGAGATGCCATACTGCTGAAAGTAAGCTGGTATCGAGAGGGAGAAAAATAAAGATAATCCAACTATTATGATATTCCGAGAGCTTCCCGCCTCACTATAACGTAGATTTGACAAACCTAAAGCTGCAAGCATCGCCCACATGAAGCACAGGAGAGCCGCAACCATGACTTCAGGAATTGAAGCAATAAAACCTCCAACTTTACCTGTGTACGGCAAGAAGGCAGTGCATACAAATTAAGGAAGAAAAAAAAAAGATGAGCTTCAAATCTGAACCATTAGATCCAAATCATATGTACAAGGCATTGCAAATTTATGAGATGAAACAATTGAACTTATCAATGACATATATCCTGGACCTTTGCATATAGAATTCCAAAATTCAACTAAAACAAGCAACTCATATGAGCCTAAGGCTTACTTTAAAACGAAGCCCAGTCTGCCACCATCAGACTAAATGGCAAGCACCATTTATCCCCATGGGATAACATTTTTCTCCGTATTGTTTGCTCAATGCCACCATTGAAGTTAGAAGAGACAACCATTTTATGGCAGTGTGAGACAGGAAGTTACTTCGCAAATCAAATGCCACAAACATGCCTAGTAATAATCCTCCTATCATTATGTGCTAGGCTTTTATTCTAAAATAAACTCTCAAAGACAAAGATCTTGTAAAACTATCATTATAAACCGGATATATAAAAATATAAAAGCAATTATAAAAGACGGCAGCACAATGACAACTGGTAGCTTAACAATTATGAATGAAAATAAAACCCACAAGATATGTGACCTCCAAAGCAGAAAAGATTATTGTCATTACAAGTTAATTCGATTTCTCTTAACTATTTGATCTACGCAAACAAGGTTATATCGTCAGCTTTGACAGATTAACAAGGATTATTACAAATTTTAGCATCATGGAGAAATCTGAAAATTCCAAAAGGAAGCATGATTGAAACGTACCTACAAGGGATAAGACTATCAAAACGCATGCGCCCAATTCAACAGCCCTGCGGCTTCCCATCTTAGTTACTGCAATTGTATGCACATTTTCAGTTAGCGTTGTAGATCCTGTTCCTGTACCCCAGAGACCAGCTAATATACTGGATAGACCTTCAAGACCAATTCCTCTGCTAACAACACCGGGAGTTGGAGGTCTGGATGACACCAGCAATGATGACGCATGGTATGAGCCAACCTAAGAAATTCAGAGACACGAGTACATTCAGGTCCTATTTGCAACTTGAGGAAAAGTGCATGTTTTCCCATCAACTTTGTGAAATGAATTTAAACCATGGCAACTTCAGGTAAACATGAATTCTTTTAGAGTTCAATAGTCCCTGGATGTGAATCAGTATGGTTAACAAAGCCACAACAGCCACCATTTTGACCCTAGGGAACTTCAAGAACAGATATGAAAGCATGCAAGAGATATACATGCACGCATATGCTAGGTTAGGTAATTTAATTGCCCACAAGTTTTCACAAAGTGCAAGTGCTTCCATAAATCTAGAAAATGAATTTCATGCTATTGCAATTTCAGGCCAACATGAATTCTTTTATGGTTTAATGGTCTCAAGATGTGAGGCAGTTTGGCTAATATGAGCACCAGCTCCACCCATGGCACTTCAAAAACTGCATATATATTATGAAGGCATGCAAACAGATATACATGCATGCATATGATAGCTTAGACAATTTTATAATCAACAAGCTTTCCAAAGTTTTGCAAAATAACCGATAGGACTTGGTAGTAATACTATAACGTAAGAATCGGCTAAATTAAACCAAGGTGATTGAAACCCCTAAGAGGAATCTAACCCAATGATCATAATATATTAAAACAAAACCTGTGCACTTGAATTGGCACTTCAAATGGGATGATAGAGAACTGACATCTCAGTCAACAGATAAATGATTACAACAATTTGTTATTCCCTCCTTGAACATTGTAATACCTAAACTTTCGCCCTTCACTTTACCATCTTAGCAGTAGATATAGATCACAACACCATTCAAACAGAACTCAAAAAGAATTCAGCAGTCTGAGCAGATGTTTCAGACTCTTATGTGCTATTCCCAGAACCATGGTTAAGAGAGTAATTTTTTTTTTTAATTTCCCATCTTTCTTGGTAGGTCAGACCCAAAATCATTGTCTATATACAGTCAATAATGACAATAAAGAAATTAGCGCTTTTATTTGCATGGAAATTCCAGGATCTTCCAAAACAAAATAACTAATGATAACCCACATCAGATAATATTAATCGCCAGTAATGCAACTCAGGAAGAAAAATTAGAATCTATAACACAAGTTCAAATTGCAATAAATGTCATAGATGATAGAAAACTAACCGAATCTACTGAGGCAATTATTGAAACCACACACATAACAATGGCCATTTTCCAGTGGAAGACAGGAGTTCCCCATTGTAATGGATAAGGAAACCTAAACCATGGGGAAGATTTGAACGCATGTGATGTATCAACCCTACAATGCTTCATCCTCGAAACATGCTTTCTGCAATGCTCTGATACTATATTTGAGGAAGGTATATTGGTATCACAGCCTTTATAGCTATAGACTCCTGCCTCAGTGAGAAGAAAAGCAGCTGCCCATGTGATTACAAGGCCCAATGGGACCTGGTAGTTAGCAGAAAAGCCAGATCATGGTCAGAAAATGTCTGCCAAAACATTAAAAATGTACACCAAAATGCTAAAATAAACATGCAGAACAATGATGTTACAAACTTACCGCATATATTAGAAATATGCGATGGCCGAGAACAGATATCTTACGAAGATACTGCAAAAATGGAAACATTTTCAGATATGATTGCCAATAAAGAAACACCCAGATCAAAGTTATTTTGGCATTCAATCAACAATGATATGATTGCCAATAAGGAGAAAGAACAAAAGTTTTGAAAAAAGTAAAACGAGTTTAAAAAAACTTACAAGAGAAAAAATAATAACCAACAATATCTGCACAGCACCAATCTCAAGACAGTTCCCCACTTGTGGAAAACCATAACTATAAAAAGAAAGTCCAACAGCTGCAACAGTAGGTGCAACGACTACAGGATTGATTAACCTGAAAAAAAAAATACAAATGAACTTGATATGTGCATACCACTGATTCAACAAATTTTAGTGCACGTAGAATTAGCATGATACAAAAAAACAGCTAAATTATGTTGTGTGGAACTTATTTTTGGTTTGACATGAGGTCTAGAGAAGGCTAATCTATTTTTTTGCCTAAACGTTAAAGTTGATATTTGAGATTAATTAAAGAAAAATTGTATAAAAAAGGGTTACATACAGATTTGGCCCCAGTACTACGTATTCTGTCAGTTTGATATCTGAAAAGTTAAAATTTGAAATTAAGTACCTAACCGTTAATTCCATCAAGAACTTTGACCAAAAGTATTACACCAGGTGAAGGGGACATAACACCCAAAAAAATATGACTAAGTGGCAAAACAACCAAGTTATCACCGCATCAAATCAACATGAAAAAATAAAAAAGGAAATTTCTTTTAAAATGTTTCAGAAAATAAAAAGGGAAAATGGTATGTATAATTCCAAAATTCAAAATAAAAAAAGTTAAAAATTAAAAGAATGGTAAATTTTAAAGCCTTTATGGATGAATGGACAATATGAAGAGACTTTATGTTCAATCCTTTTCCTTAAAGAACCCTTTACTATCGATATATCAAATTCATGGTCAATCATATAGTTACTATATCGAGTTACTAATTTTTCCGGTATTTGTCAATTCTCACTAGTAAAAGGACTTATGGTATCGCAGCTAATGTTAGAATTCAGAGACTAGCAAATGAAATATACCTCAAGAATAATGACATTAGTCCACTATAACCAAGTAACGCCTGAAAAGCTGAAGCTATGATAATTGCACCTTGCAACTCCTTCATAATATGCTTGAAGTTCTGCCAAGTTGAAATGAATCAACATTGTAGATGTCAAACAAACTCAAATGTTCCATTGCATAAAATGGAACTTAGAAAATGGAAAGGAACATTGATGATGCAAGAACAGAAATGATTTCAGCCCTTTACAGAAAGAAAAGTGTTAAATGTAACTAGATCAAATAACTAATTCCATCAGTTTGCCAGTGTAATGTCAATCAAGTATAGAAAAAACAAGTTATATTCATTAATTTGTAATTTAGAAACTCAGAAGGATTTTCCTATCCAGGACAAATCTGCAAGATGCAAATTGATACCCCATGATTATTAGTTAGTAAACTATTTGTAATATTAATCCTAAAGAATGTTTAAATGGTCTATAAATATCCAGAATATTGGTTACTAAAACAACAACGCCTCAGGTGATATCATTGGTATTTACTTCTATATTCCAATTATTGGAGTTATTCAAAAAGAAAATACCTCAAAACCAAGCCCCAAATCAAACTCGGCTTTCCAATATTAAATTTTAAGCCCTCCACATTTTCTTTGGTCAATTACTGTAAATGATAATCCTACTTCGGATGACAATATCATGCACTTGAATCCTAATAGAAAAACTGCTGAATACATGAAATGGCATTTTCTATTAATCAAATAATTTATAACTTATGCAACTGCATACAGGTGAAATAATTTATGAAATGGTAGATAAATGGAAATGAACACTTTTACTAAAGTGACCATGACCAGAAAACAGAAGCATACATTTCCATTTAGTCCTCGAAACTCTGGAGAGTTGATTATCGCTAATGCAGGAGCCAGGAAAACAAATGATGAACCTTGTATCAGAGGCAACCGTGACCCAAAGAAGGAATGCAATAGTGTGGTCACTCCAGACACAAAGAGCACCGTCGACACCACATTTGCAGTATCCTCCTACAACCACTAATCCAATCAGATCAAGCAGCTCACAGTCTACATTCCCAGACAAATGCGCTTCAAATTGAAATAAAACATAATTTAACCACTCACATAAGTGCCACCCATTGCAGGGACTATTACGAGTGGAATAAGAATCAATGAACCCAACATAGAAAGATAGTGCTGGAATCCATAAAGACCAATAGGAACTGAAAAAGAAAAAAAATGAAACAGTTAAAACATAATTATTATCAAATCACCAAAAACGCATTCTTGTAAAGTTGTAATAGCCTCTAATCTATTTCGAAAAAACATAAAATGTTCTTACCCATTCGAAATGAACATAAATACATATAAAAGAATTTCTTAGTTTCGTACCAAATCAACAGTCTTATCACAAATTTACAAGCAATGATACATCAAAATTATCAATAATTTTATCAGTAAAATGAAACAAAGAGCACATAGGCCACACCCAAAACGGCTAATAAACCTACAAAAAGAAAGCTAGCAATAAATCATACAAATAAGTATAACCACTAATCAATAAAAGCACAGAATTTTCACTCCAAATAGAAAATAAATCAATAAATAAACAAGTAATATTCCAAAAATTAAATAAATAAGTATAGCCTATTTCAGTTGTCAATTCAGACAAATATGACAGTATATACAAGCAAAACCTCAAAGACTAAATAAAAAAAATTAAAAAGGTAAGGATCTTTTACTTTCAGGTAACGTGGAGAGGGAAAAAAACAACAACGACAACAAACAAGCCACACTTGTAAAAAGAATCACAAACACCCATTTCAACAAACAAGTCGTTCATTCTCCCCCGGCTTTAAAAGAAAACAAAAGTGAAAAGTAAGAGAGAAAATTACCAAGACCAGGAGTATCTCTAAGCTCATATTTCATATGTGAGTGCCTTCCAACGAAGCCTTCATCATCTACATTCTGTGGCAATACATCCACCACATCCTCATTCCTAGAAGGCCTCCTAGTCGGCTGCTGCGGCTGTGGCGCCGCCCCATTATTAACTGTATGTCCGTTAGCAGCGGCAGCTGAGCTCCCTTTATTCGTCCCATCCGCCTCCCTCCTCTTCTTCACCGACTGATCCTTCTCTGCTGGACCCTTCTCACTCACCGGCTGCTCCCCATTCACAACCGGTGGTACTGGCCGAGCCCGACCCGCTTCAAGATCAGGTTGGTTCTCATTCTCTCTAGACCTCGGAGGCAAAGCTATTTGACCGGAGTCACTTGCATTTGTTTCCCCGGAGAATTTAGGCTTAAACCCAGTTCTCTTTGCCCAAGATGAAGGTGGAACGGGAGCAGGAGGCCGTGTTACAGGTTTGGGTCGGGTTTTGGGGTCAGAACTCGACATTAGAAAAGAAAGAAGAGCAAAATCTCTTAGTGGGTCATAGCTTTTAAGCTTGTAGATGAATAATACAGATCTGGGGTTCCAAAAAGGAGCTCAAAAGGCAGTGATTTTTTTAGGGTTTTTGAAGAGGTTTTCAAAGACTAGAAGAAGAGAAGTTTCTGTTGGGTTTGTAGTAAGAGAAAGGAAGAAAATGAGCTAACTTTAGACATTTTAGTACAGATAAAAGAGAGATAATAACAAGGGGAAGTGGGAGAGTGAGGGAGTGAGGAAGTGAGAGAAGGGGGAACTGTTTGGTGAAGTGGAGTAAAGAAAATTGAAAAGAGTAAAATGACAAAAGACAACAGAGACTGTGGTGGATGGAGCCAAGCCAAAACCGCGTTCTTTTTCCTACAGTTTCTTTTAACGGTGTTTGGTTTTTTAAATTATCCGTTTATTATTAGGTACTACATTTATTATTATTATTATTATTATTAATAAATTATTTTACAATTTTATATTAGTATTAAACATTTATATGTCTCGTGTTTAAATTTGCCGAATCTAACTTTCCCCGATATAATAGGGATATTTTAATAATTACTGTAAGATATTTTAGAGTTTGTTTAAAACCATGTTTATTAACGGCCAACTAAACTCTTTTATAGCCAAATATTATATATATATTTAATAAAATAAAATACACCATATATGAAAAGAATTTAATTGGATAAATCTTTCTCTCTTTTTTTTTGAAAAATTTAGAGAAATAGATTGTTTTTAAAGAGCGTATGTGAAAACAAGTCTAACTAGATACGTTCCCTGCATAGTTGGTAAAAAAGCTCAACCCAACTTTTAACCCGTATTTTTTTTACTCTTTTAATATCATTAGTTTTTTGTCAGATAATTAAATATTAGTGATTTTATCCTTAATCTCAGGTTCAATTCCTCTTTTGCTCATATTTATATTTTTTATTTTATTTTTTAAATATTTTTTTTATTTTTAATTAATATTTTTAATATATTAACTCTATTGGTTAAATGATTAAATAATATTGATTTTATCCTTTACTCCTAGGTTCAATTCATCTTTTGAAAACATTTGTAATTTTTATTTCATGTTGTTTCAAATTTTTTATTTTTTATTTATCTTTTTAATTAATAACTCTTTTATTTATAAAATCAAATAATTATTATAAATATCATTATTTTTAGTAATTACCATTTTTATATGTGTAATATTTATTTTTCAATCCTTATCATGAGTGTAGCAAATTTTAGCATTATATATTTTTATATGTGTATTTATAATATTTCACATATAAATATAATAATTATATTTGAAATAATTATTTCATTTTATAATAAGCTTTTTTAACCAGCTAGCACAAAAAATTAAATATTTATAAGAATGGCCCAACTTTAAAAACAATGACGGGAATGACCTAAAATAAACAGTGCCGGACGATGTCGACACCCCCATAGCCGAAACCCAAGTCAATCATCCCCAATCATTATCTTCTGATTGCATGAGGGTTTAAAAAAATAATTTTTTTGGTGCCGTCATTGTAATGGTTGACACTTATATGTATTTGTATTCTCCAATTCAAACAAAAATAATTTTTATTAGGTGTCGGCTTACACACACGTGGTCGGCACTGTGGTGGCTAGCACCCATGCCAGGTAAAAGTAAATTTTGATCTCATGTTTCTAGTGGCCGGCACTTAGGAAAAAATAATTTTTTTTCTATATTTTTATGTGCATGCACCCATTGTCGGTTATTTTTTTATTTTTGATCCCATGTTTCTAGTGGTTGGCATCCCAGTAAAAAACTTTTTTTTGGTGTCGGTTTTTTCTTTATTGGCACCAATAGGCTATATATACTAGTCGTGGATGCACATTGGGGTTTGATAGAACGGGGAGTGAAAAAAAATTATTGAGATTGTCCTGTTGAAGAGAAAAAAATAGGGAGAAAGATTGAAAAAATGTTTTATCTGTTTGGGGAGTGTACCATCAACTGGAGATTTTTATTATGTATTGGTGGTCACATATTAATGGGTTGAATTATATACTGTCACGAGAACTACAAAGGTTATGTTGTTAAGGGGCGAATGTGCTAGTTACTGTTTACATGAGTAGGTGGCAGTCTTCACGGGTCAAACCTTATATCACGAGAACCCCAAACTTGGTGCATGAGATTCCCGATGGAGCCATTTAAAGCTCGGCTCAGTATTGTTTAGTTTGAAGCTTGGATAAGAGAAGTTGTTGCGATTTCTGTACAATTAATAATAAAATTAAGCAACATTGGTGTATTTGATTGAGGGCGGTCGAACCTAATCTTACAAAATGCATTAATAGACCTGATTCAAGCAAAAGATGAATTTGCTAGAGAAAATACTTTTCAAAATACATTACCAAACTGTGTAGTTTGATTAAGCCAAATTTAGTGAGTATTATTGCACCTGTAGAATTTTTGATGGTCGCAAAACTAACTAATAATTCGAGTTAAGGCAAGCACACCTATCGAACAGTAGTATAGTTATGGTGAGACCGGAATATCGTATCCACGAGGACTAAAAGTACTAGTAGTTACTCTCTTTTTATTATCTAGCCTAAGAATTTAAGGGTGTTTTTAAACTAAACTAATTTTTTAATTTATCTAAGATCACGACGGAGGCGAAAGTTGGAAAATACTTTAGGAAAACCAATTGAGAAGACAATACCCAAGAAAGAATCCACCTAGACTCATTTATTACATTTGACTTAGACAATTTATTCACTTGACTTATTCCGTGGAAATCCCTAATTTATGTTAATATCTCCCTCGAGACTAAGAACAACTGACTCTAGGTTGATTAATTGAAATCTCTTTCTAATTAAAACCCTTATTGTCGCATTAACTCGATCTATAAATTTCCTTATTAGATTTGACTCTAATTCGACAAATTTATGTCGTCTTATCTCTAGGATTGCATTCAACTCCGCTTAATTATGAATGATCTACTCTTAAACAGGGACTTTTGCTCCACTGAATAAGCACATCAAAAACCTGGATTAATATCCTGAAATATTAAAGCAAGAATTAAATTTTATAATTAAGAATAAGAACAAGTATTTATCATATAAATCAAAGCATAATAGGATTCGTCATAGGGTTCATCTCCCTTAGGTATTTAGGGAGATTAGTTTATAATAATAATGGAAAATATCTCAAAGTTTGGAAGACAACAAAACATAAAGAAAACCCAAGAACCTCTAGGATGAAAGTCTTCAGTCTTGATGTAGATCCTGGCTCCAAGGTGATTCCGATAGCTAATCGCGAGTATTTTCTGCCTCTAACTCTCTGTGTACCCATCATCCTCTTCTAGGCTCTTTATATAGATTTTTGACAGCCCAAATTAGCCCAAAATAAGCCTTTTTCGAGTAGAACTAGACTTGGGCTCGACAGGGACACGGCCGTGTGCCACGCCCATGTGAAGATGCTCAGACCGTGCGTAATTCTGACTTGGATTAATGTCGACACGGCCATGACACACGGGCGTGTGGTCTACCCGTGTGTCACACATAGGCGTGTGGATAACCCGTGTGGAACTACCTAGGCAGTGTGAAACATTGATTTAGGCTCAATTTGTCTATTTTTTGGCCCGTTTCTTGCTCTTTTTGTTATCCTAAGCTTTCCTGAGTATAACACATGAATTTAAAGGATTAGGAGTATCGAATTCAATAAAATCAAGGAAAAATTCATCCATAAATATGCCAAGCATGGGGTAAAAAAAAATATATTACGGTTTATCAAATATCCCCACACTTAAGCATTTGCTTGTCCTCAAGCAAAATCCTCAACTCACAATTAAACTAAATCCTTCTCAACTTATAATTCTCATCAATAATGTTCGAAATAATCCATAAGTAATCATACATTAAGAGCTTAACCATAAGAACATCAAAGTTTCAAACAATCTAAATTGAGCATTTTAATCCTAAAATCATAGGTATCTCCCTTTATCTAAGTAGTTATCTTTAATTCCAAATTGACAAGGGTTGACATCCTCACTAAAGGTTTACTCAAATCACTAAAAGTGTTTAAGGTTTAACAATCAAGCACTCAATAGTCAAACATGAAAAGTTATTACCATAAGCTTGTTTGAAAATCAAATCTCCACCACTATAAATGAGATGATACACAAATCAAAAGGTCTTTAGTAGGGTTGTAATAGGCTTAGGTTAAAGGTGTGGATAAAGGCTGAAAAAGAGGGTTAGAGTCAAGATTAATTTTAAATGAATTACCAAACTTAGAAAAATGAAGCTCATCGCTGAATTACAAGAAGGTGCCAGAATTCAAACTATCTAAAGCAAATGATGTGAGCTTTTTCTTAATATAACAACTTTAACTTATCCAAGCTCTTTAGAACAATATGTAACTGAATGAATAAATATATGTTTTTTTAAGAATAAGAAAAAGTAATGGAGAATACATCATAAGGATAAATTCAGCAACTAGAATGAACGAACATAATTAGGTAACTAATCAAATTAAATCTCGACAAAAAATGAGTCAATAAAAAGGAAAAAATTCTTAGCAAATCAAAAAGGGTTAAATTGTGGGTTAATATTAAGGGAAAAATAAAGAAATAATAGTTAAGGCTCAAAGGGGTTCACTAGTGGTCAATTGTATGGGTAGGCTTATGGGGTAAATGAGTTAGAACCTAAGTGCCTTTATCATTTTCGCATATCAAATCAAAGGTGTGGTCTTGACGTGTATAATCAAAGCAAGTTCTAGAATAACAAATCAATGTTGACACACTTATAATCAATAAAATCAGTGAGCAAGAAAGATATATGCTCTAAAAGGCTCAAAATCTCACGAAAATTATGTGTATTTGATGTCAGTCCTGTAAATTAAAAAATTCAAGATAATACCTTAATTCAGGGAAACAACCTAGCAATTTTATTTCTCAAAAGCCAACTCATCATACTTGATTCCCTATTGTCTTAAAGTTTAAACAATTAATGCACACTTACCTATGATTTAATTCAAAACATATCAATAAAAATCATAGATCAATAAGAATTTACTTTAATAATGATATGAGAAAATTATTTAAGAACAAATAAAAATTCGGGGATTTTCTAATAATCACATAAATATCCTCCCCACACTTAAGATGTACATTGTCCTCAATGTACAAAGATAGATAATAGCAATATAAATAATATATCAGAAAAGAGGGAGAGAAGCGAAACTACCCTGAATTTGAATGTACTCCTTGAAAGAGCGAAAACAGGTTTAGAAGCATTGAAAATGATATGTATGTAGACAGAGGTAAAGGTGGTGGTAGAGGTTGGGTTCCATAACCACAGTGTCCAGCGAAGAGGTTATCGTGGTAGTCGGTGTCGTATCTCGTTGTAGGACATGGCAGTCGTGGAGGGGTGTTTGTTTATTCCTGAGTAGCTCACATCGATTGAACCTTTTGAAACTGCGATGCCATCAGTAATGTTTAAGGGATTTATATTTATAGGGTTGTTAGGGTTAGTAATAATGAAATAACTAGATAAAATAAAATTCAAATTAAACTAATAAAAGTTTTGGAAGAAAATGATAAATAAAGTCCAAAAGAAATGCAAAAATAAAAATAAACTAAAAAGAAAAAAAATTTAAAAATTAAATGGACTTAAAAGTCCTCATCGACGGTTGGATCCTGCGGTGGTGGTGTTGGAGGAAATATGTGAAAATGTTGGCAGATTTGTTGTAAAGTCGCTTCGATACTGTCGAATCGCTGAGTGCAATATTACTCAAAGCAATGAAGGTGGTTTGAAACTTCAGACAGTGAAGCAGCGGCATGAACTGGCTGGTGTCTCGGTGGTGGCTGAAAAGGTGGCTCGTCCTAAACTGGAGGGATATCACCAAGAATATCCTCGTCGTCATCTTTACCGGCTGCTCGTAAGTCGATACTGAAGAGGGTCGAACCCACGCTGACACTCAATCATTCGCATATGGAGTATACTTTAGATGCCCTGTAGGAACATCTAGCCAATGAGAATGAGCAATGAAGATTGCGCTATCGTATTCAGGAGCCCAAAATAGCGATCTAGACAAGTCACATATGAGCCGATACTGATGACTCCTTTTCGGTGTCGTTCTATCTGATGGCGAATAGCAAGGGTGACAAAGTGCGCAAGATCAAAGATGTGCCCTCTCTTCATACTCCACAAGAAGTAGGCGTCGTAAGTGTTGACGACGCCAGTGCTCTCTTGCCTCCCCATTAATGTATGGGCTAAAAGAGGGTGGAGATAGTGCAGAACTGGAGGTAGTGCCGATGCCTTTAAACGACTAGGATTATAAACACCTGTAACAGGTTGGAGGTCGTTCTAGTACACCGAAGGTGAACGATGAATGTGATGGTGGAGGTTAAGAAAGATGTCGGTGTCCATGAACTCGTCCGTATAGAGTCCCAAGGCAGCTCCAAATTCGGGGACACTCAACTAACGTACTAGACCGCTAAGGCAAAATTGAATTGTCCCTAGGTCGTTAAGTTCTGCCATCACCGTCTGTAACTGGAAAGTCGAGCCTAGTTCCAAGGTAAATTCTAGATATATCGGCTCGATAATGTCAAAGAACCAATCCCATAGAGTAGTGGCTAGGAGGGCTCGAACCGAATCGGCTAGATAGACCTGCTCTAGTGCGGTCCAATCAATACAACAGCTCACACCTAGGGGTCAGGCCCGTAGTATCTGGAATAGTTCCTCCTGGGGTCCCGGTAGAAATTGGAAGAATGGGTGTCGTATCTCGTTAGTAGGACCCGAGGAGGATGCTGCTCATTTTTGCTTCTTCGAGGCGAGAACGGAAGTCTTCTTACCTCTAGTGTTTGTCATAGTGTGCCTGCGAATAAAAAGACGAAGTTATTAATAAAAATAATTCTCGAGAATAGCATGGATAAGTATGCAAGCAGGTTGAAACTAAATAGAAATATTTCATAACTACATCCCAATTGGCAGACATATCAAATCATTTTTAGCAATAAGAATACGAGAATAGTGCCAAACGAAATGCCTAGTGAATAATATAGACGACTTATATTGGACATAAAACTAGTAAATTAGTGAGGGAAAAATGCATATGGGGATGATAATATGGAATATGGTGTGGGTAAAGTATGAGGGTATGAAATCCATGGAAACACAATAATGACTGAATGTATTATAATACATAGGGTAAGTTTGACTAAAATGGTAAATTACTAAACAAGAACAAAAAGCATAAACAAGAATATCATTAGAAGTGTGAAGATTAATAAAAAATAGTCAAATAAAACAGGAGATAACATAAAATTAGTAAGAGAAATGAAGATAATAAAGAGGAAAGAATGGGCAAACGCAATAGTGCTTGGTACAGGGAGGAGGTTGGTCATCCGATGAGTGGATGAGGAAGTGGCCGGTGATGTGTGGTGGTTGTGCAATGGTAGGGTGTGGGGTAAGTGGTTGGGGTTGTTTGGGGAAGAGGATTTCGGAGAGGAAAGTGAGGGATGAGGGGAAAAGGAAGGAAAATGGGAGTTGTGGATAAAGGGAAAGGGTTTGAATAGTGAGAAGGGGAAGAAAAAGGAAAGAAGAAAAAATGTGGCTGGAGGAAGAAGATGATGACTAGTAAAGGGAATAGGGAATGAATTAGGGTTAGGGGTAATTTAAAAAGGGGGTCACGGTTGTGTGAGCCTCATTTTGGGCCACACTGCCGTGGCCCACGCCTGTATGGTAGTCTCAGCCCATGTTTTCGTGTTTTCGTAGTTAGGTTTGCACACTGGCCATTGGACACACCCGTGTGCCAGGGCCGTATGGTATGCATGGCCGCGTGCACATTCGTTCACTTCTCCCACACCCGTGTTAAATCCTCTACACCTGTATCTCAGGTTTAAGCTTATAGGTTGATGTTCAAGTTAGTGTTACACACGACCTGAGGACACGCTCGTATCTTAGGTCGACTGCACGGCCACATCGCATGGCTATATGGTGCTCCCTTCGTTTCTCTCACGCCCGTGTCTCATCCAACATGCCCGTGTCTATTAGTCAGGATTGTGCACGGCCCCTAAACACGGTCGTGGCTTTCACCCGTGTTCTATCCTGACTTCGTTTATTGATTTGATTTTTAGACAAGTCCTCACACGGCCTTTTGCACGCCCGTATCTTAGGTCGTGTGTCTCTCACGGTCACCTCGCACGGTCATGGTGTTTTATCGTAGGCCATGTCTCTGCTGAATTTTTGTGAAAATTAAGGTGCATTTTTATCATGGTCTGTAACACGCCCGTGTCCCTTAACCGTGGGATTCACACAGCCGTATCGCAAGGTCGTGGCTCATTTGTCTCAGCCTGTGTGCCTCTATTTGGAAAAAAAATGAGAGTCCTATTTCAGCATGGCCTTGGCCACGCCCGTGGTCCAGGCTGTGTTCGCCCCTGTCAAATGTCAAAATTTCCTGCAGTTAAACTATGAACAGTTTAAGAAAAATTAAACCCTATTTAGTGAAGTTAGTGCTTCGGTTGCCTCCCAAGAAGCGCTTATTTAAAGTCTAAGCTCGACTCTACCTTGTAGGTATATTTAGGGAAGTTCGTGGAGCCGTAGCTCCTCTCTATCATTTTTTAAATTCTCACCATTATAAAGTTTGAGACGATGTCCATTTACCTTGAAAGTGCCTTGTGATGGGTGACTTACCTCTACTGTACCATATAGAAAGACAGTTTGGACTACAAAAGGACCTAACCATCGTGATTTAAGCTTCCCAGGAACTAATTTGAGCCTCGAGTTATATAACAGGACAAGATCTCCAACTTTAAATTACTTATATTGCCTTAAACAAGTGTCGTGGAGTGCTTCGTTGCTTCCTTCTATAGGCTTGAATTTTTATATGCATTAGTTTGCCACTCATCTAACTCGTTTAACTGATCAACCTGTTTTCACCTGCAAGTTTGAGATCAAGGTTTTGAAAATTTATAGCCCAGAATGCCTTGTATTCTAGCTCAAATGGTAGATGACAACTTTTTCCATAAACAAGCCTGTAAGGTGATGTCCCTATGGGGGTCTTAAAAGTAGTTCTATAAGCCTATAAAGCATCATCTACTTTCATCACCCCTTCATTTTTGATTCTACTGTCTTTTTTAGGATACGTTTAAGCTCTCGGTTTGCTATTTTGACTTGTCCATTAGTTTGAAGATGGTAAAGGGTAGCTGTTCTATGGTGAACTCTGTATTTTTTCAGGGTATTATCAAATTGGGCGTTACAAAAATGAGTACCCCTATCACTGATAATTGCTCTAGGTGTTCCAAATCAAGAGAAGAGTTTCTTAAAGAATCGTACTGCCACTCTAGCATCATTAGTAGGTAAAGCTTAGACTTCCACCCATTTGGACATATAATCAACGGCTACTAAGATGTATTTATTCCCAAATGAGCTAAAAAATGGCCCATGAAGTCGATACCCCAAACGTTAAATATTTCACATGAAAGCATATATGTTTGAGGCATTTTATCATGTTTGGAGATATTACCTGTTCGTTGGCATTTATCGCAAGTAGCAACATACCTGTTGGAGTCTTTGAATAGTGTAGGCCAATAAAAACCCGATTCAAGTGTTTTATGTACGGTCTTATTTCCAGTGTAATGTCCTACAGTCGAACTTGAGTGGCAATGTTCCAATATTTTTATTACTTCTAACCTTGTAACGCATCTCCTAATGACTTGATCTGCACATATACGGAAAAAGAAAGGGTCTTACCAAAAGTAGTTTTTCACATCAATAAAGAATCGCTTCTTTTGCTGATGTGTCAACCCTTTTGGGATAATGTTAGCGGCTAAAAAATTCGCAATGTCTGCAAACCAAGGTACCTCAGAATCAGATATAGCAAAAAATTGTTCTTCAGGGAACGAATCATTTATTTCAATTTCATCTAGCTCTTTGGTACTTGAATTTTCAAGCCAGGAAATATAATAAACGCGAGATTTTCAGCTCATTTCTTACCCTGAATCTCCAAGTCAAATTCTTGCAATAACAGAATCCGTCAGATGAGTCGAGGTTTTGCATTAGTCTTAGTCAAAAGGTAGCGAAGAGTAGAATGGTCTGTGTAAACGACAACTCTAGACAATATTAGATATGGACTAAATTTATCGAATGCAAAAACCACAGCTAGCAGCTCTTTCTCCGTGGTGACGTAGTCTTCTTGTGTGACTGTCAAAGTTTTGCTGGCATAATAGACTGGTCAAACATACTTGTCTCTTCGCTGTCCCAAAACTGTATCTACTGCAAAATCACTCGCATCGCACATTAGTTCGAAAGGTAAATTCCAATCAGGTGCGATTATAATTGGAGCATTAATCAATTTATCCTTTAAAGTGTTAAATGCTTCTAAACATTCCTGATCGAAATTAAAGGGCACATCTTTTTCTAGTAATTTAGTTAAAGGTTTAGCTATTTTAGAAAAGTCTTTAATAAATCTCCTATAAAACCCAGCATGTCCTAAAAAGCTTTTAATAGCCTTAACCGAACTAGGGGGAGATAGTTTTTCAATGGTTTCAATTTTGGATTTATCAACCTCAATCCCTTTATTAGAAATTTTATATCCTAAAACAATACCTTCTTGAACCATAAAGTGACATTTTTCCCAGTTAAGTACAAGGTTCGTTTCCTCACATCTTATTAAAACTCGTTCTAAATATTTAAGGCAAAGATGGAAAGGGTTACCGAATACTGAAAAGTCATCCATAAATACCTCCATGATATCTTCTACGAGTTCGTCAAAGATGGTCATCATGTAGAGCTGAAAAGTAGCAGGAGCATTACATAATCTAAAAGGCATTCTACGATAAGCAAACGTACCATATAGACATGTAAATGTCATCTTTTCTTGATCTTCAGGAGCTATTGGATTTGAAAATAACCAGAGAGTTCATCTAAAAAGCAATAGTACATGTGCCTTGATAATCTTTCCAACATTTGGTCAATGAATGGCAGGGAAAAATGATCTTTTCTTGTGGCATCATTCAGCTTTCTATAGTTAATGCAAACTCTCCAACCTGTGACTGTCCTTGTTGGGATTAATTCATTTTTCTCATTGGCTACAACAGTCATGTCTCCTTTCTTAGGGACAACCTGCACTGGACTTACCCAAGAACTGTCAGAAATAGGATAAATAATTCCAACATCTAGGAGTTTAATTACCTCAGCTTTAACAACTTCTTTCATATTGGGGTTCAGTCGTCTTTGAGCTTACACACATGGCTTATATTCATCTTCCATTAAAATTTTGTGGGTGCAAAAAGAAGGGCTGATCCCTTTAATATCAGAAATTTTCCAAGCTATATCCCTTTTATGCTCTGTTAATACTTGGAGTAACTCCTCTTTCTCCCTGGGTTGTAAGTTAGAAGCAATAATCACTGGTAATGTAGACTTATTTCCAAGGATGTGTATTCCAAGTGATTTGACAATTGTTTAAGTTCTAGTTTAAGAGGTTCTTCAATAGAGGGTTTTTGCTTAAGTTCATCGTTTACCTTAATACCCTCATATTCTGCTTGTCTTGGGAAGGGTTAATTGGAATTTAGTTTAGTTGTTATCTTACCTATCTCAGAATCATCATCC
Organism: Gossypium hirsutum; assembly: GCF_007990345.1. NCBI lineage: Eukaryota > Viridiplantae > Streptophyta > Magnoliopsida > Malvales > Malvaceae > Gossypium > Gossypium hirsutum. The sequence continues at coordinate 19,844,315 of NC_053430.1, forward strand.
ACCTCATCTCCTTGGGCAAGACACAGTTTTAACGTGTCCTTATGTACGATTTCCTGAAAAGAATCTTGAGTAGCATGATCAATAGAGTCAATAAAATAACATGAGTCATCCTGTGCCCTAGAAAATCTCATGGCATCATAAATTTTAAAAATAATCTCCTCGTCACCTACTCTAAGCATAAGTTTACCATCACCCACATCAATAACAGCCCTAGCAGTGGCTAAAAATGGACGACCTAGGATTAAAGGTACTTTAACATCTTTATCCATGTCAAACACAACAAAATCAATAGGGAATATAAATTTATCTACTTTTACAAGTACATCCTCTATAATACCCCTAGGATATTTAACAGATCTATCAGCTAGTTGAATACTCATCTAGTGGGTTTAGGTTCCCCAATACCAAGTTGTTTAAACATTTTATATGTCATCAGATTAATGCTAGCACCTAAATAAGCTAATGCCTTATCAACATTCAAACTACCAATTAAGTAGGGAATAGTAAAACATCCTAGATCTTTCAGTTTGGTTGGCAGTTTATTTTGGAGTATGGCCGAGCACTCCTTGTTGAGTTCCACTGTAGATAAATCCTCAAACTTCCTTTTATTTGTTAGAAGCTCATGTAGGCATCTGCGATATAGCTTCAACAAAATATAAGTTAATATGCAGTTGTTTAAAAAGTTTAAGAAATTTACCAAATTGTGCATCCATGCGGTCTTTCTTCAACTTTGCTGGATATGGGATTGATGGTTTATATTCCTTTGGCATTGGATTGTCGTTGTTTTCGGGTTTTACCTCATCTCCTTTGTTTCTGTCAGCATTTTGTGCTAGCTTCTTTTCAGATTTAGCTAACACTTTCCCACTCTTAAGTGTAACTACTTTCACATGTTCTTTTAGATTGGGTTCGATGTTACTAGGTAGCCTTCCTGGTGGTCTCTCTGAAATTATCTTAGCCAGCTGTCTAATTTTATTTTCGAACCCTTGGATCGATACTTGCTGATTTTTAAGTGCAGTTTCAGTGTTCTGAAAATGGGTTTCCGCTACTGAAATAAATTTGGTTATCATCTCCTCAAGGTTCGGCTTTTTCTCTTACTGGTAAGGTTGTTGTTGGAAGCTTGGAGGAGGTGGTGGTCTCTAATCCCCTTGGCCTCCCCATGAGAAATTTGAGTGGTTCCTCCAACCTGTATTGTAAGTATTACTATCAGGATTATTTTGAGGTCGAGAATTATTACCCATATAATTCATTTGTTCATTCTCCATGTTGTGGCCATAGGGTAGGTATTCTTAATTGCTCGTTCCACCTTCACTTGCATTGCATTGCATTAATGGATGAACCTTTGAAGAATCAAGTAAACCATAAATTTTTCTATTAAAAAGTTCTACCTGATTAGAGAGCATAGTAACCGAATCAACGTTAAACTCGCCGGTTGCTTTCATCAGTTTTATCCTCATAACTTGCCACAAATAATTATTCAATGACATCTATTCTATAAATTCATAGGCCTCTTCAGGTGTCTTATTATTAATAGTCCTACTAGCAGTTGCGTCAATCATCTGTCTAGTCGAAGGATTCAGACCGTTGTGAAAAGTTTGAACCTGTAGCCAAAGTGGTAGCCCATGGTGAGGGATAAAAAATAAAATAGGATAAAATATGAAAGGAGAAAATTCAAGAATAGTCCCTGAATTTCTACGACTTTTGCAAATTAGCCCAGGTAAGTTCATGTAGCAAATTTCAATGTTTGATATGAAAATCTTATGATTACTAAAGTATTTTATTGTAGATGATTACTATCAAATTGTATTAACTAATAAATAGTGTGTAACTAAAAGAACAAATTAGTTGGAACAGTGGTTTTGAGTGCTTTCATTTTATAACCATAATGAATTGACGGAAAAGATGTGATATGTGCTTCCGTATAAGACCAGAGCTGGGCTATGGCATCGGTACAATGTAATTTGTATTCCCGTATAAGACCATAGTTGGACTATGTCATCGGTGTGATGTGAAAATGTGAATCCATATAAGATCATATCTAGGATATGGCTTCGGTATGATATGTGATCCGTGTAAGACCGTGGCAGGGCTATGGCTTCGGTGTGTGATGTGCGACAATGTGAAAGTCCATAGTTTACTATGGCAATGTGATAATGAAGCACTCAATTCCCTTATTGTTCCTAATTTGACAATGAAAGTAAATGAGGAATGGGCCCAAGGTAGTTAAATTGTGAGTAGCCATATAGAAATTATTCAAATGAGTTATTAATGGAATTGTGATTTACAGAATAAAATAATTAAACTAATAGATATATGATTATGTATGATATTCGGTAAGATTTGTGTTTTTATGCCTATGAGCTTACTAAGCTTCTATAAGCTTACTTGTGTATGTGATTTGTTTTGTAGATTGACTTATATACATACGGAGGATCGGATCTACATCAAGAGTCACACTATCCAGATTTACTCCGATAGATTTTGTTAAACAACTTTTTGGTTTATATGGCATGTTTAGGATTTGATTTAGTAATGTAATTATAGGAATAATTAAGTATAAAAACTATGTTGAATGTGATGTTCTGTGAATGGAAAATGAAATATACATGTGTTGGTTTGAAATAATTGTTTGGTTGAAAATTTTTAGGCATAAATGTTATATAATATGGCTTATGAAAATTACCTCTAAAAGAGGTGGCAAATTGGCTTAAATCAAGCCTACATAGTACCACACGGTCAGGGGACACGAACGTGCCTTATGGCCGTGTAAGAAACTCAGTAACCTCCTAAATATTACACGGCCTTGACAGATGGGCATGTCATTTGGCCGTGGGCTTAAGTCAGTAGCTAGCTATGTATCATACGGCTGAAACACACGGGCATGTTTTAGGCTACATGGGCGTGTCCCAAGCCACACGGACGTGTGCCCCTATCTTTAAGGAAAATTTTCCAAAATTTTCGGTTTAGTCTCAAATCACTTCTAAAACATATATAGGGCCCCGTAGGCCCATATTAAGGACTTTAAGATGAAATTTGATAAGAATTGATTTGAGATGTAAAGTTTATGACTCGATTTTGTATAAATGTTAGTGTATAAGTCTGGTAATGCCTCGTAGCCCTATTCCTGTGACTGCTTGGGGTTAGGGGGTGTTACATTTATTGGTATTAGAGCTTTGATTTAGTCAATTCTTGGAATATGTATGATGTGAAAAGTGTCTAGAATTACATGCCATATAAATCTATGATAGTGTGATGTGTATGATCCGATCTAATCCTTGTTTTTATTATAGATTATCTTCGATTTGAAAAGATGTCAGATAGACCAGAACAAACTGAACAAGAAGAAGTTAATAGCAGGGTACAAACCTCTGAACAAGGAACAAGTAGTGAAGTTCCAATTTCATTGATGCGAGAACAAGAACTCAAAAATATGATTTATGGATTCATGAATCAGTTGTATAATGATAATGTACGAGAAAGAAATCAGACTCAGCAACCTCCTCCCCCTATTTCAACATCGGTAGTACCCCCGGTTGCTCCTCCACCTCCTCTGACAATTGAATCCGGTAAACGTTCTCTATTTGAAAAGCTCAAAAAACATGAGGCCAAAGAATTTCGGGGAAGAACAAATGATGACCCTGTCAAAGCTGAGTATTGGCTACAAAGTATAATAAGGGTGTTTAAGCAAATGGCGTGCTCATCAGATGATTACTTAGCATATGCTGTGTCATTACTGAAAGAAGAAGCCTGTAACTGGTGGGAAACAATAGAAGCTGTAGTACCGGCTGAGAAGATCACTTGGGAATTTTTTAAAAATGAATTTAAGAAGAAATACGTCGGTAGAAGATATCTGGATAAGAAGAAAAGAGAATTTCTCTTCTTGTCACAAGAAAACAAGTCAGTGGCTGAATATGAAAGAGAATTTGTTTATCTGAGTAAATATGCTCGAGATATCGTACCCACTGAGGAAGAAATGTGTATCAGATTCGAAAAAGGACTTAATGATGAGATTAAAATGATGATAGGAGGCACTGAGATACGGGAATTTGTTGTTTTATCAGATCGTACTCAGAAACTTAAAGAAGTATATAATAGAAAGATGCAACGAGATAGAAGAAGTAAAGAATCTTTCAAAAGAAATGCATCTAAGTCATTGTCAGCTTTACCAATGAAGAAATTTAAAGAGGAATTTAGTTGAGCCACTTCAGCACCGAAAAGATCAGGAAAGAGTAGACCAAGACAATCTGATTATAGGGCATCTGACAGACCTGCTGTTAGCGTGGGTAGTGTACAAAATACCTAAAGGCCTAAGTGCCAACATTGTGGAAGAAGTCACCTAGGTGAATGTAGAAGTAAATTGGGGGCTTGTTATAAATGTGGAGCCACAGATCACTTTATTCGTGATTGTCCCCAATTACAAGTAGAAGAAGTGGAACAGAAGGAGAAACAGAAAACTCCTCCTCAAAAAGGACGATGCTTTGGTCAGAGCAGTGCTACAAGGGCTACTCGTTCGGGTATGAAAGATACTGCTAGTCGATCAAAAGTTAGAGCTCCTGCTCGTACTTATGCCATTTGAGCAAGAGAAGAAGCGACAACTCCTGACGTAATTGCTGGTACTTTCTATCTTTATGATGTTCCTATGTATGCTTTAATAGACCCTGGGTCTACTCATTCATATATTTGTACTATGTTAGCATCTGAAAAGAATCTATTTGTTGAGCCTACTGATTATGATGTACAAGTTACAAATCCGTTAGGTCAAAGTGTGGTAGTTAATTTAATATGCCATAACTGTCCACTGAAAGTTAAGGGCCGTAATTTTTCCGCTGATTTGATGTTGCTACCCTTTCGGGAATTGGACATTATTTTGGGAATGGATTGGTTAATGAAACATAATGCGGTAGTGAATTGTCGAGAAAAACGAATTAGTTAGAAATGTCAGACGGGAGATACTATTTTGGTTGAGTCTGGAAATTTAGATGATACGGTTAGAATAATTTCATCTATGTCTGCTCAGAAATTGTTCCGTAAAGGAAATGAGGCTTATTTAGCCTATATTCTTGATACTCGGAGTTCTGAATCAAAGTTAGAGCAATTATCTGTTGTGAATGAATTCAGGGATGTATTTCCTGAGGAATTACTAGGTTTACCACCCGGTAGAGAGGTTGAGTTTGTGATAGATGTGCTTCCAGGAACAGCTTCCATATCAATGACACCATATAGAATGGCTCCAGCTGAATTAAAAGAATTGAAGACACAGTTACAAGAGTTGTTGGACAAAGGGTTTATCAGACTGAGTATGTCGCCATGGGGTGCACTTGTCTTATTTGTAAAAAAGAAAGACGGTTCATTGAGGCTGTGTATAGATTACAGACAGTTGAATAAGGTAACAATTAAAAATAAATATCATTTGCCTCGTATTGATGATTTATTCGATCAGCTTAAGGATGCTGCGGTGTTTTCACAAATAGATCTCAGATCTGGGTATTATCAGTTAAAGGTAAAGGAATATGATGTACCGAAAACAGCTTTTAGAACTTGGTATGGCCACTATGAGTTTTTAGTCATGCCATTCGGTTTGACAAATGCTCCTGTTGTTTTTATGGATTTAATGAATCGAATTTTTCAGTCCTACCTGGATAGATTTGTGGTTGTGTTTATTGACGATATACTGATCTATTCAAGGACAGAATCTAAGCATGCTCAGCACTTGAGAATTGTATTGCAGATTTTGAGGGAAAAACAGTTATATGCAAAATTCAGCAAATGTGAATTTTGGCTTCATGAAGTGGGATTCTTGGGTCACATTGTGTTGACTGATGGTGTACGAGTAGATCCAAACAAGGTGTCAGCAGTGATTAACTGGAAAATTCCAAAGAATGTTACAGAAGTACGAAGTTTTCTTGGGTTAGCTGGTTACTACCGTCGATTTGTGAAAGATTTTTCAATGATTGCTTTACCGATAACCCGGTTACTACAGAAGAATGTTGGATTTGTATGGTCGAAAGAATGCTAACGAAGTTTTGATCAGTTAAAGAAAAGGTTGACAGAGGCCCCAGTGTTGACTTAGCCTGAATCAGGTGTGCCGTATGTAGTATATAGTGGCGCCTCTCTGAATGGTTTAGGTTGTGTACTGATGCAGTCAGAAAAAGTTGTAGCATATGCTTCTCAGCAGTTAAAAACACATGAGAGAAACTACCCTACACATGATCTTGAGCTAGCTGCTATAGTATTTGCTCTAAAAATTTGGAGACACTACCTATATGGGGAGAAATGTTATGTGCATACAGACCATAAAAGTTTGAAATATTTAATGTCGCAGAAAGAGCTAAACTTGAGACAGAGGCGATGGTTAGAGCTATTGAAAGATTACGATCTTGTCATTGATTATCATCTGGGTAAGGCAAATGTAGTGGCAGATGCACTTAGTCGGAAATCGTCATTATTTGCTCTTCGGGCGTTAAATGTTCATTTGTCTGTTAATGAAGATGGTTCTATGTTAGCCGAATTAAAGGCAAAACCAGTATTCTTTCAACGAATTTGGGAGTTGTAAGATGAAGATCCGAAGTTGGTGCTGAAACGACAAATGGTTCAAGACAGCATGAACTTAGAGTACTCTATTGATAATGGTGATATGTTATACTACCACAATAGAATTTATGTTTCGAATAATCTAGAATTAAAAAATGATATCTTATCAGAAGCTCATAGTAGCATGTACTCGATTCATCCGGGTAGTACGAAGATATATTGTAATTTGAAGAAAATGTATTGGTGGCCTGGTATGAAACGGGAAATTTGTGAATTTATGGCAAAGTGTTTGATCTGTCAGCAGGTAAAAGCCGAACATCAAGTACCCACGGGTTTGTTACAATCTGTAATGATTTTAGAATGAAAGTGGAAACATGTGTCGATGGATTTTGTATCTAGGTTGCCTGTGACTCCGAAGAAGAAAGATTCAATTTGGGTGATTGTAGACAGATTAACGAAGTCAGCGCATTTTATTCCGGTCAGAACGGATTTTTCGCTTGAAAAATTAGTAGAATTATATGTGTCAGAAATTGTAAGATTACATGGGGTGCCGACATCAATCATTTCAGGTCGAGATCCGAGGTTTACTTCGAGATTTTGGAGTAAACTACAGGAAGCTTTAGGTACCAAATTAAAATTTAGTACAGCTTTTCATCCTCAGACTGATGGGCAATCAAAACGAGTGATTCAGATTTTTGAAGATATGTTGAGGTGTTGTATACTCGAGTTTAGTGGTAGCTGGGAAAGGTATTTACCTTTAACTGAATTTGCTTATAACAATAGTTATCAAGCTAGTATCAAAATGGCACCGTTTGAAGCTCTGTATGGAAGAAAATGTAAAACTCCGTTGTATTGGTCAGCATTAAGTGAATCGAAATTAGTGGGAGTTGATTTAACTCGGGAAACTAAAGAAAAAGTTCAGATTATTCGAGAAAGTTTGAAAGCTGCTTCCGATCATCAGAAGTCCTATGCGGATTTGAAAAGAAGAGATATAGAGTTTAATGTGGGTGATCGTGTGTTCTTGAAAGTTTTTCCGTGGAAGAAAATTCTACAGTTTGGTAGAAAAGGAAAGCTTAGTCCACGATTTATCGGGCCGTATGAGATCACTAAGAGGATTAGTCCAGTAGCTTATAGATTGGCCTTGCCTCCCAAACTTGAGAAAATTCATAATGTATTTCATGTATCTATGTTGAGACGGTATAGATCAGACCCTTCACATGTGATTCCTCATACTGAGATAGAGCTACAATCAGATATGACTTATTCGGAGGATTCAGTGAAAATATTAGCTCGGGAAATTAAAGAGCTACGGAATAAACGAGTACCATTAGTAAAAGTGTTATGGCATCGACATGGATTGGAGGAGGCAACCTGGGAGACGGAAGAATCTATGAGATCATAGTATCCGTATTTGTTTTCAGGTATGAAATTTTGAGGACGAAATTTCCTAAGGGGGGAGAGTTGTAACGACCCAAATTTCAATGATATCGGAACAGTGATTCGAGATGACTAAATACGACATGTGAGTTTAGATATTAGTAAGTAGATGTTAAGTGTGGTTTTAGAAATAATTTTTTTAATTAGTGAAATTATGAATTAAAAGAAATTTGTAGATTAAATGAGATAAAAATGAGGTATTGAGACCTCAAATTCATAAATCGAGCCATAAATATTTTTAGAAATATTTATGGAGTGTTAATAAGTTAGAATTAAATTTTCGTCATGAAATTTTAAGGTTTCGGTAGTCAATCGGATAAAAAGGACTAAATTGAATTAAGTGCAAAATTGTGACATGTGATTAAATAGCTCTAGTAATTATTAAAGGAGGACTAAATAGGTAATTGAACACCTATTATTGGGCTGGACGGCAGGTGTGTGCTGGAAAAATAAAAATCAAGTGTGAACAAGGGGCAAAATTGGAATTGGGTAATTATTAAATTGTAAAGTATGATATATTAGGTAAAAATCTAGAGTTTTCTTCAATTTTCTTCATCTTATCCAGCAAAAACACCATTGAAGGGTTCTTTTAAGCTGGTCTCTCATATTTCTATTACATGTAAGCTCAATTCTTGATTATTTCTTGTGATTTTTGTGATTTTGAGACTTTTGCAACTAGGTCCTAATATCTAATTCAATAGTTTTGTTTTTATGAATATTTTAGAAAGTTACCATGAGTAAATGCTGAAAGTTTATGATGATTTATCATGGAATTAAGATTTTAATTTCATTATATGATGATTTTATGAAGAGATTTGCATAGAAATTTATTTTAGACCTAATTGCAAAAGTTATTGAAATTGGGATTTTGTGTTGAAGCTTGGAATGTCAAAGGCTGTGAAGTAGTTTGTAGTGTTTAGATAAAATGATATTTGAAAAAAATTAGTTTAATTGATGAATGAATTGAGCAGGGAAAAGTTTAGGGAAATTGTGTAATTTTAAAAATTTAAGGTCATAAATTGTGAAATAGAATGGAATTGAAATTGATGCTAATGAAGAAATGATTTTATAATTATAGATCAAGAAAATGACGTGAATCGTGGAAAGGAGAAAATTCAAGAATAGTCCCTAAATTTCTACGACTTTTGCAAATTAGCCTAGGTAAGTTCATATGGCAAAGTTCAATGTTTGATATGAAAATCTTATGATTGCTAAATTATTTTATTGTAGATGAATACTATCAAATTGTATTAACTAATAAATAATGTGTAACTAAAAGAACAAATTAGTTGGAACAGTGGTTTTGAGTGCTTTCATTTTATAACCATAATGAATTAAAGGAAAAGATGTGGTATGTGCTTCCATATAAGACCATAGCAGGGCTATGGCATCGGTACAATGTAATTTGTATTCCCGTATAAGACCATAGCTGGGCTATGGCATCGTGTGATGTGAAAATGTGATTCCATATAAGATCATATCTGGGATATGGCTTCGGTATGATATGTGATCTGTGTAAGACCGTGGCAGGGCTATGGCTTCAGTGTGTGATGTGCAACAATGTGAAAGTCCATAGTTTACTATGGCAATGTGATAATGAAGCACTCAATTCCCTTACTGTTCCTAATTTGACAATGAAAGTAAATGTGGAATGGGCCTAAGGTAGTTAAATTGTGAGTAGCCATATAAAAATTATTCAAATGAGTTATTAATGGAATTGTATTTGCAGGATAAAATAATTAAACTAATAGATATATGATTGTGTATGATATTCGATAAGATTTGTGTTTTTATGCTTATGAGCTTACTAAGCTTCTATAAGCTTACTTCTGTATGTGATTTGTTTTGTAGATTGACTTATATACATACGGAGGATCGGATCTACATCAAGGGTCACACTATCCAGATTTACTCCAGTAGATTTTGTTAAACAACTTTTTGGTTTATATGGCATGTATAGGATTTGATTTAGTAATGTAATTATAGGAATAATTAAGTATGAAAACTATGTTGAATGTGATGTTTTGTGAATGGAAAATGAAATATACATGTGTTGGCTTGAAATAATTGTTTTGTTGAAAATTTTTAGGTATAAATGTTATATAATATGGCTTATGAAAATTACCTCTAAAAGGGGTGGCAAATTGGCTTAAATCAAGCCTACATAGTGCCACACGGTCAGGGGACATGGGCGTGCCTTATGACCGTGTAAGAAACTTAGTAACCTCCTAAATATTACACGGCCTTGACACATGGGCGTGTCATTTGGTCGTGGGCTTAAGTCAGTAGCTAGCTATGTGTCACACGGTTGAAGCACACGGGCATGTTTCAGGCCACATGGGCGTGTTCCAAGCCACACGGGCGTGTGCCCCTATCTTCCAGGAAAATTTTCCAAAATTCCCGGTTTGGTCTCAAATCACTTTTAAAACATATATAGGGCCCCGTAGGCCCATATTAAGGACTTTAAGATGAAATTTGATAAGAATTGATCTGAGATGTAAAGTTTATGACTCAGTTTTGTATAAATGTTAGTGTATAAGTTTAGTAATGCCTCGTAGCCTTATTCCTGTGACTGCTTGGGGTTAGGGGGTGTTACATATACCGTCAAATGATTGAGGCGTAATCTGGGTGCAATGTAAAATACTATTCTGAATTTTATTTCTTTCAATTACAATATTTAAGTACTATAATTTTTTTTAATTGCAACATTTCAAATAGATTTATTTAACTATATAATTTGTCAATACTGTGTAGTTTGTGTAGATGTCGTATTTGAGGGAAGAAGTTGCAGTAGTCATTCCAACATGGGTATACCAACAACAACTAGTGTGGAAAACCAATGCATCGTTGGTTAACTTTTCAACGGTGGAGTAACACAATGCTAATTGGCTGCTGAGACAATTTGGGTGCATTCAACATATTCGGAACAATCCACAAAGGTTTGACAATGTCCATGACATTTACAAGAGGGGTAAAGACGTCAAAAATTGGACAGTCGAACATCGTCAATATATCGATTTGTGGAACACCAGACTTGAGAGGCAACCTTGATTGCAGTGCTGTTAGACGGGCTTCATGCCTTTGCTTGAGTACCAAAGGTGGTACGTGGAGAACAGGAAGCCATTTATATATTATGGTCAATTTATAGTGGTCCTGCAACACATGCGCTGACAAAAGTCTCAGCATCGAGGCTTGACTCAAGCACACCATCGCCAAGGTCCATCGTTTGAGGTAAGCTAACCTGTTTCGGTACCCAATCTCGAGCTTCAACATTCGGCCTCCAGAGTGTACTCGTATCATCTAGAGATAGGCGGTTGCAATTTTAGTCATCAAGAGTAACAACCACCTTCATTCAAAGACATATTTGGCTCGGCACCTCTGATTTTACAATACCTCAGCATCCTCGATGATGGGACATACTATTTTAATAGTTTCTTGAGTACACCTCAATGAACATCGAAAGTCAGTTCGGGTGTGTATGATTCGCCACACAAAAGTGCACCCCCTTGTCGACGAAGGTCGCCAGATTGTTACACGCCGCGGCTTGGGACAACGTCTGGGTCCGCACAATTTTGATTTATGTGTAACTTTTTTTGTAACTTTTTTTAACTTGTAAATTTAAGCTGAATGAAAAAATAATAATTTTTAGATGATCAAAAAATATTTCGTAACATGGTAAAGAAATATTATACAAATAGAAAAAAATATTATAATAAAATTAGACTAATACTGAAGCAATTTTTTTTATATGATAAAAAAAATATTTCGTGAGATGTTAACCGATAATTTACCAATAAAACAAATATTTTAAAAATTTTGTTGAAGATGTAACAAATATTATACGAACTGGTAAAAATTATGGAATTCATAAGGTAAGCAAATGTTATATGAGAAAAAATATGTTAAGAAAAATAAAAATTAATAAACAATTCAGAGATAAAAAAATTAATCATAATGAATATTTACGTCATCTTCTTTTCCCCCGACCGAGAAGATTGACCGGCATGGTAGGTATGATGTGGGCAAGTGGTTCGATTGTGGCTAGTTGTTCGGCACATTCCGCAATGCTTAGGTTCGCCCATCTCATTGACATCCATGTCACTACGAACCCTCATCATGTGCAGTTAACCTTTAGGAAGCCTACAGAGTTGCTAATCTATTAGCATCTCGAATGCAGGAGGTGGTACTTCTCAATTTAAGACATCTGGTAATATGGGAACTCATTCCCCCAGATGCACAATGTGCATTGTAGCATATAGAGTTCGTCTATGAATTATTCAACATTCAAATTAGCGGTCACACACGCTGCGTGGACATGCGTACACAGATATTGAAAAGTTTGGAACTTTTCACACTCACAGCGCCTGTTTCGGAGATTGATTGCATAGGACCTAGGCTGAACTTCTGCACGATGGCTAATGTACTATTGCACCCAAAAAGATTCTATGTCCAAGGAATACAATTCTACATTCATCAACCGTGTCTTCCAAACATTGATTTCCATGGTCTTCCTGACCTCCTCAACGTACACGTGTCCGGCCTCCATTTGCTTCGTTTGTCTCAGTCCCATTTTTGGCATTAATGTCGTAAGCTTGTAGAATGTTGCTGAGAAAATAGTCAAAATTAACATATGATGTGTACGCTTCAAGATGGAGTTAACTGTCTCTATGAGTTTAGTCATCATATAACCATACCGATACCTGTCATCGTACCATTGAGCCTATTGCCACAGCTCCATACTACCCAACCATTATCGGAAAGTAGTTGGTAACCCCACCATTTGAGCCTCAAGCCTTGCCAGTCTTAGCCTGAATCGACATGGTTCCAGCTCATACCTTGCATATGCATTTCGATATGATAGTGTTTCAAAATAATTAAAAAATTAGAAACGAGTTAAAAAATATTTAAATTACAAATTTTGAAACAATATTAAAAATAAATTATGAACAAATACCAATAATTTAAAAATAGGATAAAAAATAAAATATGAACAGATAAATTTAGAAACAAGATTAAAAATAAAATATGGTCAGATAAATTTAAAAACAATATTAAAAATAAATTATGAACATATACCAATAATTTAAAAACAGGATTAAAAAAATTATGAATAGATACCAATAATTTAAAAACAGGATTAAAAATAAAACAGGAACATATAAATTTAGGCTTGGGATTTTTTTACCCATGTTCATGAATTCTTTGCGTCAATCTTTATTTTTGAAATCCTTGTGGAAGTTTGCAGCGATGTGTTATATCTAGTAAACATACTTCCACAGAGACCCAGAACGCCTAATCGCAGTTAGTAGTCCCTTCGATCTGAAGGAAATAATGCAAATGTTATCTTGCCTGACAATATGCTTCCACAATTTTCTCAAGAAAAATTCTCACAATTTGAAGTTCTTTGACTCCACGATGGTGAAAGCGACCGACAATATGTTTCAGTTGTCATCTTTTGCAACTGCAACCAGGAGTATTTGCGTATATTTACCGTAAAGTTAGGTACCATCACCTACACCAACGAATTGCAATGAGAGAAGACCCTAACATAGAGATCAAATGTCCAAAACAATTGGTGGAAAACTCGTCTCCTTAATTGTATTCCGTCGTTCGAGCTTTTATGCGATAGTGTTTACAAATCAATCATGGTACCTAGCTCATACTCTTACATCACAACTATCCACCCTTGAAGTTTGTTGTGTAACGTATCCTAATCACCATACAACAGCTCTATCACCATCTGTTTTGCTCACCATGCTTTTCTGTAGGACACCTTATAGATGAATCGAGCTTGCATGTCTACAATAAAGACTAATACATGAATAGTGAGCGTGTTTTGTACCAACAGCATGATGCAGTTGCATATTGTTATCGTAACTAATTTTTGGTAGTCTTGCGTCATACATGCAATTATGTAGGGATGACGCCCTTCTAATTTTCTAATTGTCCACATTTGAGTCCTTTGCATAAATGCAGCCTGAACCGCCAATTACAACCATTGTCAACCTTTGAACATTTACCAACATATAAAGCCTGTGTAGACTTCGATACTTTGTAGTCCACTAACAACTTCATGTTGTATCGCTTTATTGCATATATACTACCCTCATCAAGTGAGCAAGTACTATATTTAGGTATTTAGGGAACTCGTATGCAAGCATCACATCGGGGTTTACACTCGACATATGGGTCTGTAAATCATTTCGTATAACTATACCAAATCTCATGTTCTCGACCGAATAGGGGTGCACATCTTGACCCTCCACCACGCCTTCATCATCTATATCTTCTGAGACCTCATCTAAGTTAGGGTAACTAAATTCTTCAAGATCATGGTGGACTGATCTTCATTATCGGACCCTTTATCACTATTTGCTATAGTGCCCAACACCTCTAGATGTATCTCTAGACGAGAACTCATGATTGGGTTGTTATACGAACATCCACTGTAGTTTGGATTTTCGGGTGTTTGTAATGTCCCTCCACAGTCTGACTGATCTTCCCAGCAAATATTAAGATCAAAATCAAATCTGTAATGCTGACTTACTAGAGGAAAAATTTGAATGGGTTCGGATCGGTTAACTATGCAAATAAAGCAATCGATCGACGATTCTCAATCTCAGGGGTGCAATAAATTGTGATCATGGTGGTCATATTATCATTATTTACAAGCTCCATATCCAAGAACTTCAACAGATCTGTTGAAATTGAAAATTTGTAAAACAATCTTGACATCTACTTTCCATAATAGGTAGTTATGTTTGCACTAATCTTTTGTTTCATTTCCGCCAGCATTACAGACTTATTGAATCTCATTCCTATTTTTTGGTGACTTTGAAATACACAACCTTCTTTAGTTGTATTTACCATTTCTCCATCGAAATGAACATACACTAACAGTATTTGGTTATTCATCTTCAACAAAATTTGTTTCCTCTTCAACAAAATTTGTTTCCTTTTCAACAAAACACCAATATGGCTCTGTTTTTTTTTAAAATTGTTAAAGCAAAAAAAAAAAAACTCAACCAAAACATAGAAAAATACAATATATAGCATGTTTGGGTGCTGACAATGAGATAGTCGACAAAAATAAAATCATCTTTTTCGAACACGGGTGCTGACAAATAGAAGGCCGGCATAAAAAAATTAATTTTTTACTGTGGTGTCGGCCACTAAAAACACGAGATCAAAAAAAATACTGACATAGGTGTCGGCCACCACAATGCTGACACCAAAAAATATAAAAAAAAATTTAATTTTTTACTAGGTGTCGGCCACTAGGAACACTGGATCAATTTTTTATTTTACCTAACATGGGTGTCGGCCACCATAGTACCAACACAAAAAAACATCGAAAAAAATAAATTTATTTTTGGCGATGTCGGTCACATGTACGCCGACACCTAATAAAAAATTATTATTTTTTGAACTAGATAATACCTATATTTTACAAAATATGGGTGAAAAAATACATATGGGTGCCGACTATTGTAGTGCCGGCACCAAAAAAATTATTTTTTAAACTCCATGCAAAGAAATTATTATTATATAACCATCTAACCAAGAGAGCTAATATGTTAAAAATATTAATTAAAAAAAGCTTAAAACAACCTGAAATAAAAAAATACAAATATGAACTTAAGGACAAAGCCACTAACATTTAACCATCTAACCAAAAATTAATTACATTAAAAAAAATCAAAAAATGCAGCTTAAAGGGAAATTATGCCCAGCTGGAAGTGCTCTTACAATCTCTCTCCAAAAAAGACCTATTTTCTTAATTTTTTTTAAAAAACAACTTATTTAGTCAATTAACCTTTTTCTTTTTGGTATATGGCGTGTTTAGCGTATCAAAATTATTCTATTTTGGATATTTTCATATAGTGTCATGCAAATGTTGGGTTTAAAGGTTAGATTAATTTATTAACAGAAGTTAATTAAATAAATTATTCAAAATAAACATGTTTAAAGGTTATCATATTGAATCAATTTTATATTTTATATATTTATTAAAAAATTATTATACAAAAAAACTAAAAAAAATATTATTTTATCAAAATTTAAATATTTTATAACTACATTTAAATAATTAATAATTCAAGTTAATCACCTTAATTTTTTAAAAAAAATAGTTGATAGATTTACGGGTTAATCATACCAAATATAAATTTCAAAACGTATTAATTGAATCATTAAAGTATCAGTATCGGTTAGATCTTTCAACCTAAAATCAACTCAAATTTCACATGGAGTTTCTCTAAAAACACATAAATCAAACTTTAAACAAATATATAATATGGCATGGTCAGTTTAGATTTGATATGTTAGAGAAAAAAAACAAAGTGGTGATATTAAAATTTAGGAGGATTATTCCTATATTTCTAACATTTTAGATACAAATTGTTCATATAATATGTACAAATGCATTGTTGGAGATAAACCTAGTTAAGCAACGAACAAGTAAAAAAAATAAAAAAATTGAAAAGATCGTACACAAATATTTTAAGTGGAAAAACCCCTTTTGAAGAGGATAAAAAACCATGGGTAAAGATAATTCCACTAAAACGATAAAAACAAAGAGTACAAAATATGGAGATAAAACTAAACCCCGAAACTCGAAATAAGAACCCTCAAAACATAAACACAAAATTCTCTGAAAGCTTGTAAAAGCTAATAATTAAATGTGTAATGAGTTGTTTTTTTAGGGTGGAAAAATAGCCTATTTATAGGCTAAATTTGTAGGTCAAATAATATTAAAATAACCAACAATAATCAGAGTTTAAGTGGGAAACTAAAAACTGAGTTTAATTGGGAGAAGAAAAACTAAAAAATACGAGGCATAACTCCACAAATCTCCACCTTGACTCATATTTTCACAGCACCTTCTTTGCGAAAGCCAATCATGGGCTTATCTCAAACTATGCAAGATATTAATTGAGTTGAAGTTGTGTTTAGAAGCTAGAAGTCTTTTAGTCTTCGACTTGTGCACTATCAAATAACCAACACTAATCAGAGTTTGAGTGGGAAACTAAAACGGAGTTTAATTGGGAGAAGAAAAACTAAAAAATACGAGGCATAACTCCACGAATCTCTACCTTGACTCGTATTTTCACAGCACCTTCTTTGCGAAAGCCCATCATGGGCTTATCTCGAACTATGCAAGATATTAATTGAGTTGAAGTTGTGTTTAGAAGCTAGAAGTCTTTTAGTCTTCGACTTGTGCACTATTAAATCAAAACTGACCCAAGTCTAATTTCCACGAACGCAATGCCCTTTCTTTTCAAAATCTGCATCCAAAAGAGAAACTCTTTTATACGAAACGATCGTACATTTTCCCCTTCTATGACCAAATTGTCTCCGTATCAAACTAATTGACTTCGATTCTTAATAGACGAGGGACGTCTTGTTTCACTAATCACCATTGATCCTTCCAGAACATAAATATTATCAATCTTTTTATCTTTCATCAAAACGAGAGCCCCACGAGATACATTAATTTTGTTTGACTTAATGTTAATTCTACAACCTTCGAGTTCAAAATTCCTAAGGAGATGAGGTTTTTCTTTAAGTCAGGAACATGCCTTACATTTGGCAGTGTCCTAATTGTCTTGTCGTGCATCCTAATCTAAACAGTACCAATATCGGTTACCTTACTGGGTGAACCATTCCTATGCACACAACTCCACCTTCAACTGAACTATATATGAAGAACCAGTCCCTACTGGGACATATGTGGAAAGAACACCTGAAATCCAGGATCCACTCAAACGTAAGCTTAGAGTTTTCACTTGTTGACACCAACAATAAATTATCACCCTTGTCATTGGCCAAATTAGCACCAACTAAATCTTCCTTATTGCTCTCAGTAGTCCTTTTATTTCACAGTTTGTAACAATCTGCCTTGATGTGACCTAACTTCTTACAATAACATCTCTTGTCTTGCTTCCTTGATGCTACCAAAACCAATACTTGCCTATCCGACTTGTTATTTGAACTAAACTCATTGCCGAGTTTTTCTTTACTCAACAGATGACTCTTCACATCCTCGAATGAGAGATTAAAACTCTTCACATCCTCGAATGAGAGATTAACTCTGCCATAAATCAGGGTTTCCCTGAAAGATTTGTATGAAAGGGGTAAAGAGCACAATAATAGCATAGTCTGATTTTCATCGTTAATATGAACCTCAAAATTCTTTAAATCATTCAAAAGAGTAATAAATTGACTGATGTGATCTCTAAGGTGCTCACATCGTTCATTCGGAACATGTATAACCGATGTTTTAACACTAGTTGGTTAGCCAGAGATTTTGTCGCATAAAGAGTTTTTAACCATTTTGACAAGGTGAATGTCGTGGATAAAGCCCTTTTTTTTATCTAACCTATCCAATTTTAATTTATCAATGTCTGAAGGCTTCTTCTCTCTAAAAGCCTTCTCAAGATCGCCCTAAATCAAAATTGTTGTCATCCGAACTTGCTATAGATTGGAATTTGTGATGCTATCGAACTTATCAATATCAAACCTTGTTGTTGCCATATCTGGATGAGTTAATTGCGAAAATTGAACTAGCTCTGATACCAATTTATTGGGTAATAAATTCGGTTAAGCAACGAACAAATAAAATAACGAAGAAATTGAAAAGATCGAATACAAATATTTTACATGAAAAAATCCCTCTGAAAAGTATAAAAAACCATGGACAAAGATAATTTCACTGAAACGGCAAAATGAATAGTATAAAAGATGAAGATAAAATTAAACCCCAAACCCGAAATAAGAACCCTTAAAATATAAATACAAAATTATTTGAAAGCTTGTAAAAGCTAATATCTAAATGTGTAATGGATTGTTTTTCTAGGGTAGAAAAATGACCTATTTATAGGCTAATTTTGTAGATCAAATAATATTAAAATAACCAACACTAATCAGAGTTTAAGTGAAAAACTAAAAACTGAGTTTAACTTGGAGAAGAAAAGTCGAAAAATACGAGACATGTGTTTGAATTTTGATCTTTATGTTTTAAATTCTTCATGATAGATCTGAACTAATATTTAATGCCCAAATTAACAATTAAATTAATAAAAAAATTTGATTAATATAATACTAATATTTTAAAGATTTAATTAAAATATTTTAAAATTTAAAATTTTAACCCATATGATGCATCACCAAGTAAGTTTAGTTGGTTTTAGATTATTATTTTAATATATTAAATGAAGAAATATAATTTTATTGCTAGACTCGATCGAATCTTATATAAGTAAAAAAAAAAAATTACTATCTAAACTTAATTCTATTTACCATGCAACTCAAATTCAAAACAGTAGAATAAAATATTGAATTTTAGAGGCAAGGATGATGCAAAAGTCTTTGATTTGGGTATTAAACAATTGGGCAAGCTACCCGATGCTGATTTCACTTTTAGGAAGTTTTTATTTTTTCACTCAAAATGAAATTTTTATAATTTTGTCATTTAAATTTTAGGGTATTTTTGTTTTAGTTATCTAATTGTTAAATCTTTAATAATGATTAAATACACGTCTCATCATGTTTATATTTTCATTTGAGTTATCCAACTTCTTAGTTGTTTTTATTTTGGTCACCCTAAAACAAACATATTTTTTAAGTATTGATTGGAGTAAAAAAAAGGAATAAAGTAAAAAACTGGTAAAATTAAAATAGTACATTAAAAATTGTCAAATTTGTACTTCTTTATCTCATCATCGAAAATGATAATTTTTTTAATATTAAAATTTTAAATTTCAAAACATCAAAATCAATTAAATAATTTGTTGAAAATTTATTATCTCCTAATAATATCAACTGATTTATTATTGTAATATTTGATATTTTATGTTTCTAAATTATTTTTAATGAAAACAACTCAAATAACTCATATTTAATAATTGTCAATGAAACTTAAAATTCTTTTAATTATATAATCTCTAATCTTTTGTGCTAAGCTAAAAACAAAGAAAAGTTTTTGCAATTAATTAAATTAATCGCTTGTTCTTCATTTGGGTTTCATATAAAATTATTAAAAGAGTTATTTGAGTTTATTTTAATTTGGAATTATAAAATAAAAATTTACAATTTAGAAGGAGATTAAATTAATTAATTAAATTAATTTTAATATTATAGTAATAAATTGGTTGACATTATTAATGGAAAAAATATTTTCAATAATTTATTTATTTGATTTTGATGTTTTGAAATTTAAAATTTCAATATTGAAAATAAATTAAAACTTTTGGTAAGGGGGTAAGCAAGTACTATTTGACAACTTTTTAAAGCATTATTTTAGTTTCTACCACTTTTTCACTTTAATCCTTATTGTTTTTTATCCCGATCAATACTTTAAAAACGATATTTTTTTGACTGACCAAAATGAAAGTGATCTAAAAGTTGGGTGACTAAAATGAATGTATAAATATGATATGGCATTTACGGTCAATTGCTATTAGAGATTTAACAATTAAGTGATTAAAATAAAAACGCTCTAAAAATTAAATAAATTTCAACGCGTTAAAAATTGGATGAAGAACCAATTAAATGTGAAAAATTGATTTTAGATTATGAGTGAAAATGGAATTAATGAAATCATTTTGTTACACCTCTCAATTAAAAAACATTTGCTAAAATACTCATTACACTTCTAAAAAATGGTTATAAAAGGAGGGAGAATCCCTAGTACAATAA
The DNA here is from genome assembly GCF_007990345.1 of Gossypium hirsutum. Taxonomy (NCBI): domain Eukaryota; kingdom Viridiplantae; phylum Streptophyta; class Magnoliopsida; order Malvales; family Malvaceae; genus Gossypium; species Gossypium hirsutum. The sequence goes on from NC_053430.1 coordinate 19,864,979, forward strand.
TGAAGAGGCTGATGTAGGATACGCAACACCTGCTGCATCAGCTAGTAACACCCGAGGAAGGGTCATGGACATAAACCACATATTCATTAACCAATTAAGAAAGAAGAGCATTTCTTTCTAGCAAACTGGAAGAATCAGGCGGAACAGTTGCAGCCCATTCTTGCACAAAATCATAAATGCATGGACTTAAGCTTAGATTTCAATTATATTGAGCCACCACATCATTATTGAACATTTTTTAACCCTTTTTATTTTATTTTATTTCTCATACAAAACTGATTGTGATGGTTAATGTTGTTGATATTTTATGCATAGAATCCATTTTTAGCTAAATTGTTATGTGGGTAATTGTTTGAATGTGCATGTGAAGTGATTTTAGGATGATTGGTTGATTATGATTGTCATGGGTTTGTCTAATTAGCATTCGGAGCATTGATATCGAGATAGTCGACGAGAGAAAGTTTTGAGTTTGAAGTGATTGTCACATTTGAATCATTTTGAAAGAGTCTTAAGAATGTAAGGGTAACATTATCACACTCCATATTAATTAATTGAACTACTCTGGTACCCACTACTTCATCAGCTAGTCATTAGTAAATTGAAATAGTTTTAATTAATTGATTAATTAGTCATTACTTCAAAAAAAAATTATAGACCCAAAATTTAATTTTACTAATGAAATTAATTTTTAGGAAACAAACATCAAAAAATGCAAAAAAAATAAAAATTAAGGGAATGGGTGGGGGGAAAGTGGATATAGTCATTTATGGTGAATCATAAAAATCACTAAATACAACAGCTGCAAAATTGCAATATTTAAGTAGACAAAGTTAATTAACATACCTTTTTTTCCCTATCTCATCTAAATAAATTTTCCCTTTAAACTGAATTTTAGATTGATAGAAACCTTTCATTACAATACACATGTACCTTGTCTTCTTCACCAGATGCATCTAAGTAATTTTAAGACTAATCCTTTTTTTTTGTTTGATAAAGAAAGAAATTGTGCACTTTAAGATTCAAAATTAAACTCATTATATAATACTTTTCAACAATTTATTTATTTAATTTTCTTTTTAATGTTAAAGGAAATGCCCTCAAATCTGCTTATTTCCAAGCATTTAAAGAAAGACCATCATAAAAACCACAGTGGATATGGTGCCAATTCATGTGATCTCACCTGTTATATTTATGCATCCTCACTAACCATTTTCTTCAACTTAATTCATAATATATAAAGCACACATACTTTATTTTTTATTATAAATTTTTGTTAGATTTAATTAGTAGATTTATGTTGCAATTTTTTACGCACATAAACACAGTTTACAGATCAATCTCACAATCTTAAAGATATAATGGACATTTTTAACTAATAAATTAAATATTGAGTTAGTATTGATTTTAATATAAGTATTGAGTGGGTGGAGCCAGCCATATTTGTCATCATACTAGGATAACAATGGCAATGGAGGAATGGGGAAATTTTGTTGAAGAAAAAAAGTAAGAAAATGGACAAGTATGAATAGTAATATGTGAAAGCTGGCTTTGATGGCAAAAGGGGGGGGGGGTCCCAACATCTATATGTACAATATATAGACAAACGTGATGATAGGTCAGCCAACCCACAAAGGCTAATTGATTGAAAGGCAAAAATAAAAAAAGATTGCTAGCTGGATCTTTTGGTGGTGGGAAGGAACTGCCACCAATTTAGACCCCTTCCACTTGGGGAAAGCAACGCCTAGCAATAAATTCTAACGTTTGAGCTTTGAATATCATTCTTTTTTATTTTCAAAACATATGTAATTATTTATATTAAATAAATTTAAATAAAAGTATTCGATAAATTTATATGCGTGTCTCATCAATTTCTAAATCGAGACATCTATTTTAAGCATAGAGGGAGAAAGGGGGTTAGCAAAATTTGGTGGTAAAGCCCATCTAGCTGTTAGAAAAGTGGGGGTTGGAAGATGATGTGTATGATTTGGTCATTGACCCTACTATACCAAATGAGCAAAGTTCATGATAGTTCTTGTCCAACACTTTGGAGTATTTCAGAGTTGGATATTTCTTTTTCACATTTTTAAAATAAAAATCTTATTTTGAAACATTAAATTCTTTGACTCTGTCCAATATGCTTTGTTGGATTTTGATGTGCTTACTAACCAATGGCTAGCTACTATAAATTGTTTTATTTGGACGCGGTTAGTATGGTATCAGTGAATGTTTTTTTTTGTTTTAATATTAATATATAATATATATAGCATTGACGTGTTTCAATGTATTTCAAATTAATTAATATTTTTTAAAATGTTTTTCATATATATATATACTATGTTGAGGCAAGATGTAAGAATTTGAGTTGAGCGGCACTTGACAGTACCTATTATTGGCTGCCACTGAGGTAGTTTATTATTTGCCTTATTCGGTTTGACAATTTAATGAAAAAAATTTTTAGATTTGTTAATATACTTTTATATTGAATATATTATGGTCTATCTATAAAAATAATTGGCCTTTGAAAATTAAATTGGATACAAATGAATCAATTCAACCCTTCAACCCTTGGGATGTGGAAATTCGATTGAGATTACATTGCTGAATTTAGAGAACCATAGCTATTTTCAATGAGTTATTTTGTATTAATTTATATTCTACGTTAGCAAGCTGAAAATTAATATATGCTTTGAGGTTTGTCTAGGTTTTGTATAAGAACTTATTGAGTGTATTCTAGTTTGTTCATTGAAGAACTATTTTTGTGAGAGAGTACAAATAGTTATTGCAAATATTGTTGAGTGTTTATTGCTCGAGTTCTCAAGAAGAGGATTTGGAGTTGGGTGTTCTAGTCTTTAGGTATAAAGGTAAAATCTCTCTACTTGGAAAGTGATAGATTGTGAATCACTTATTATATTATGGATTAAAAATAATAAAATTACTTATTGAATGAGACATTACAAACATAGAGAAATTGAACTACATAAACAAATCTTAGTGTTCTTTGTGTTTTTGTTTGGACAATTTTTGCAATGCTAATTAGTAGTGGCATTTGCAATCTTGCACTGCCATTATAATTTTGCATTACAAATCTAGAACTTCCATTATAATATTGGGACTAAATTCCAAAATTGTAAAAAACACATGACATATTTTAACCTAAATATATTTATATAAAATGTTGATTTTAAAATTATTAATTATATAGTTTTATTTTATTTTTAAATATATTTGTAAAAAAAAAAGTAAAAATTAAATTGAAGTACGAAAGGTACGAAGGGATATGCATTGGAATGGAAGGTTCCAGCCAGTAGGGGAATGATTTTGAAGGCTAGCTACTACCTTTGCTATCGGGGTATTGTTGGTAGCTTCATTTTATTTTCTGATTTGGGTGTTTTGGTTTACCAATTGAATTGGGCTCTATCAACTACAAGCAAATGGACCTTGTTTTGTTCAACTCTTCTGTTAAACCAAGCAAAGTAGCCTGGAAATTTACGGGTTTGGGAACCAGGGCTTTGAAGAGATGGCAGCTACAATTGCAGCAAGATCTTCATTTCTTCGTCCAGTCTTAAGAACAGCAACAGCATCAAGAATCTCATTTTCGGTTCCCAATTCTTCACTTCGTTCCACTTCCACTCGTCCTTCTACCCGCCTTTCTCCGTACTTTTTTTAAATGTTTCTTTGTTAATAGAATGAATTGGGTTTTTTTTTTCCTTATATATGTCACTGTACGGTGATTTTGGTTCCTTTGGGTCCTGTGTTAAAGGTTGGTTCGACGAGAACTGAGCACTCTTCAACCGGTTCACAGTGCGGTTGCATCGGCTTGCCTTGTTTCCAAGCTTCCCCGTGATGCTAACAATTGTGCTGAAGGTATCGATTTTTCTTGGTTTAGGCACTTTTATACCACATCCATTGCTGAAAATTCCATAATTTGAACTAGGGTTTAGCTTTATTTAGCAGTTTTTGCACTTTAAGCCACTCAACAGTAGCTAGAAAGTTATCACTTATCATAAATGGAGCACTATTAAATATCAGCCAAAGGGTCGTACATTCCAATGCTGATCTTATTAGCACTTTGGCAATAACAGGCCAGTGCATTCGAGAATTGCATTATTTGGATTTAGCTCTGTGTGAAATCTATTGCTTGAGTAGAGGATAGATGATTGGTTTATTAAGTACCATTTTATAGTAACAAGGAGACGGTTCATCCTCTCAACTTGCTTGTACTGTCTGGATATCATCATAATTTTCTTATCATTTGGCAGATAATAAATTCATCGTTTATTGGTTGGATAACTATATGCATTCGACTTTAACTATGATTTGCCTTTTTGCTTATGGCAGGTCTATTTGCTAACTATCTTAGTCCCATCTAACAGCAAGTGCATGTAGAAGTGGTGCTACTTACTTTGTTTTGTACATCAGAATTCAGCTTTTCAGGATCAATTGGCTTGTAATCTGTTTATTTAAGATACTCTTGAGTATCTCCTCTTTGTTTTGTGATGATTTTAACTTAGCTTTGGGTGATGGTTCTTTTGCTATATGTTTTAAATCATAAATGAATCCAAGTTTGTATCCAGTTTTGATCTGCTGGATGTTGGTGAATGCTACCGGTACTTTATTTTTGTTGATTGATACAACGATACGAGTTCTGAAGATGTTTCAAGTAGAAAAAACTTGTTGTACTTGCTGCAGACATATACCTGTCTTTGACACTCACTTGAATTCAGGTAATCACTGCAAATATTAGTGCCTTAATTAGCTATGCTTGATTTGGTTGCTTCCAGTTGTTCTTTTGGAAAGGGTGTATTACATAGATTATGAAGCTGTCATTTGGCTGAATTGTGAAGTGCCTGCACTTTGATTAACTGCTAATTTCTTTTCTAGGGATCTATGTTACATGGTTATAAGTAAATGTTGAATACGGGTATGGTTTATTTTTCCTAAAAGTTTACCAGGATTCTTGGAGGAACGAGCAAAACTCAATTTAACTAAAAAAAATGGAAAAAAATAAAATTAAGTTATTTGGTTTTTTCAAATCATCTCATAAGTAATTTGATTTTTTGAGTTCAATGTTAGTTGTATTTTACAACTCGAATAACTTCAATGATAGATTGATGTAGATATCCATTATATTTATTAAAAAATTCAGAATAACATTCAAAAAATTAAAATATTTATTAAAAAATTTTAAAGTTTTATAAAAATTATAGATAATTTCAAAAATAAAAAATCTAAAAATTATACAGAAGTGTTAAATTATAATTTTTTTTTAAAAATTTTGAAAATGATAAATTTGAAGTCTTAAACAAGTAAATTATCAAATTAAGTTTATCATACTAAAAAACTTTTTTTTCTTATTATGCTTTAAAAGAGTTTTCAAATATATATTATTTTAAATTTATTTGCTTTAGCTTGGAATTAGTCATATTGTTAACAAGATTTTAATTTGATATGTTTAATAGTTTTTATTTAATATGACATGTTTAATAGTTTTTAATTTACTTTGAACAATTTCTTTTGACTCACTTCAAATTTTTTTCACTTGATTGATTCGATAAAAAATATCAAATCAAGTTAAGATGATAAATGAGACTCGTCAACTTAAATGACTAATAATATTTTCATTTGACTCTATTCGATACACTTACCCTACACATGTTGAACATAAGTACTAAAAGAAAAAAAATGTTCCAGCAGCATTGCTGGAGAGTAATGTGACAATGTGTGCGATTGAACTGAAACGGAAAGGAACCTTAATTAGAACGGTTTTGAGGTCGGTGGCACGAAGATGTTTTAAGTGTTTCGTAGCCTTCAAGGGTCCTTATACGCAGAAGCATACATGATTATAGATGTTCGAACAAAAGCTGGATATGAGAGAGAAAGCAGACTGGGATTTTCTTTCTTGCTGCTTCACCTCAAGTGCTTGACAGGCTTTTAACAGCCATGAAAGACCCGGTTCCAGCTTTGTGGCTCCACAAAATATATTAAGGGCTATCATCCAAAATTGAAATAGTTGAAAAAGTAAGGACTCAAGTCCATGGCAGTATTGAATTATACTTGTCCTACCTAGCAGCATCCTTGCCCCCCTTGCTAAAGGTCATACATATTGTGACAAGCAGAACTCAACATGGGAAAATGAAAAGGAAGAAAAATGAAGAAAAAACTATAAGTGAGAGAAATGCCTTAGAGTTCGGTGGATGACGAATCACTTCCCAAAGCAGTTCTCTTTTTCTTGTGATCAGATTGCACCTGTGTGCTTACTTTTTGGGTATTGATTGAAAACCTTGTAATCTATGTATTTATGTAATTTTTGTGATATCGTTTCATGTCATAATTGTTTTTAGTGTGTTGTATGCTAATTTGCATTTTGATGCATTAAAATTGTGTTATATAGATTATGATAGGTAGAGGTGTGCATGAGTAGGGCCGGGCTCAACTAAAAATTTAGGCCATTTATTAGGTCCAGGTCTGGCCCTAAAAATGAGTCTAAAATTTTACTCAAGCTCGACCCAGATAAAAATGCTAAAACCCAGACCGACCCGGCCAACACATATTAATTTTTATATTGTTTTTATATAATTTTAAAAATATATAATACATCAAAAATACTGAAAATATCAAAATAAATATTTTCCAACAAATTGAAAATAAATTTTAAAAAATTTATACTTAAATAACACTAAGATAGATGCAACTTAACAATCAAATGTCTCTAAAATAATAACAAAATTACCAATAAAATAAGTTTTATACAATATCCAAACAATAACACCAAAATAGTAGCAACATAATAGTAAAATGATAGTAAAATAGGGAGAAAACAACAAGAAAATAATATTAAAAAAACATAATTTTTTTGTCATTTAGTGAATTTGGGTCGGGCCAAAAATGCCTTACCCGAGGCTGACCTGTTTTTTAAACGGGCCTTATTTTTTTGTCCAAACCCATTTTTCATGCCCAAACCTTTCACATTTTGGGCGGGCCTTCGGGTTAGGCCAGGTGGCCCGACCCATGAGCAGGTCTAATGATAGATATGTCTTTTCTTGTTATATCTAATTTTGTGATTCATAAAAGTGAAGTGAAAAGGGATATGTTTTAAAGGATCTTCCGAGGTTCAATTATGAAAATTGTGAAGTTAGTCCCCTTTAATTTATCAAAATTTTGTCTCAGTGCTTTATGAAAATTGAGAAGTTAGTCAAGTTGGTATACACTCGAACTTTGAATAGATGAGTTTGGCTACTTTGTTGCATATAACTTATTGAATTGTTGATTTTTATTAATTTCATGCATATAAAATATTGAATTGTTGATTTCCAAATTAACGATTTGATGGAAAAGGGTTACCTAATCAACTAATGGAAAAGGGTTACCTAATCAACTAACTTCTCAGTTTTCATAAAATATGAAAATAAAATTATGACAAACGAAAATGATTACTTCTCAATATTTGTAAAGGAAAAGGATGAAATTTAAAATTAAACTAATCTTTCAATGTAAATTGTCTCATTTAGTCTCATTCCCTTTTTACACCTTCAAAATTAGTATTGAGTTGACATTATTTAAATTTAAATATAAATTATGATCTCTGAATATGTAAAAAAATTTAAATAAATTAAATAAACCAATACTTATTTTGATACATATACATGTATATGTGTCACAAGGTTAGACTTTCAGTCTCCCAATCTGGGTAACCTTAGGCTATTTCTTCGTTTTAAATGCGCCTAAGTCAACCTAACTCTCACAAAGTCAGGATTCTCACAGAAATCCTCCAAGGCACTAAAATTATAGCGGAAGCAAACTCACAATGAAAGAAAGCACAAAAGAGGAAAATAGACACAGAAAAGCAATGCACACAAAGTGTATAAGTAAATGCTCTCAATATATTCTTTCACTCAAAGAATACATAATAAAATGAATTCTAATGGATGATTGCATGTAACCTCCCAAACCTAGCCTAAATATTATTGACGAATTTTGAAGGCTACATTAGCCATTGAAATGGCCAAGTAAATTCTTTTAGTTTAAAAACCACTATTTTGATCAATTTAGAAAACTTAGCGTGGTTGCTTTAGGTTTAAAACGTTAGATTAATAGGTCGTCTATAATTAAAGTCCAATTTATTTAAAAGTTGTGTTGTTTGAAAGATAGCTTAATTGTTTTTGTCAAATTGACTTTTTTAAACTCCAATTTGCAATATTACGCTGCGGAAAAAGTGATGCCTTTAGTTTTATATGAAAACCGTGTTTTAGAAATCTTAAGCTAGTTTTTAGTGTCGTTCGATTTTTAACAAAGTTGTATGTATGCAATAAAATCCTAAATGAAAACAAACAAGCCCATGCCACAGTTTATAATTAACAAGATTACCGTCCCAAAAAACATAATAAAATAAAGTAAAATTTAAAATTGGCCTTATTAAATAAAACTGAGACGAGACCTCCGTATGTCGAGTTTGATTTTATCCTTGAGGGTTATCTATAGGAAGTAAACTAAAGGGGTGAGCTTGAAAGCTCAATGTGAGTCTTATTCATAAGAAATCAGAATACCAAAAGATCTTAAAAGCATGAAAGTAAACAAATATAACAGTAATAACAGTGTCACAGATCACAGTGTTTTAGAATATACAGAATCATAGAGTTCTCAAAATGTATGTACATGTCCATGAATGTCAGTGTAATTTCCTACCTATCCATCCTCTATACACCATGAGTTACCTAGAACTCATCCATCTGTACACACCACAATAGTAATAGTCGTAGCTCATTGTGGACAAACCACCAGTAACATTAAATATTTGCAGATAAACTGCCAGTAATTTGTAGTTAAATTGCTAGTAAAAAGTTTGTGGACGAACCGCCAGAACTCCCATATCACAGATAAACCGCTAGAACTCCACAGAAGTCCTCTGTTACCAATCTTCCCAACCCTATGCAATAGAATGTCATAACATGCATGACAGAATCAGATACAATGTAGAACCCTGGCATGTTTTAACATGCGATCAATAAATCATTAGCAGTGGCATTCCTTTCATGCATTCGGTAAATATAAAAACAATGGCATGCTTTGTCATGCAATCAATAGACACCGGAGCAACAATATGTCCTCATGAATTCAGTAAACATGTGATAACAATTCCATATCATACATTAGTAGTCTATACATACTCAGTTATAGCAGACAAACCATTAGGCACATTCAACCAACTACAAAATAAACCTAAACACATTCGACAAGCACACCAAATTAACACACATCATATTTGGCCAGTTCATAGGACACTATACATTTGACAAAGCTTAAGGGAACACACACAAAAATTCGGTTCAACATGATTTATATACACATGCATTCGATTATCACCAAATCACATGATTCACTTATGAATAGGACACACGCCTCGATGCACGTCTGAAAAGCATTAACAATTTTTTGGAACACTTCTATGATTCAGATTTGAATTGGCACCTACCAGATATGTACCTAGCATAGAGAACGAACATTAAAATTTAGCCTTTAACCATTTTATAGGGTTCAACTAAATCAAAGAAACAACCCAAACTTCATATCTGAGCTTTCGAGATCATTTACACTTCTACTGATCCGACGAAAATATGAATGGGTTCAAACTTCACTGGAGATCTGAGAGATTTAGATCTAGACCTTTGACAAAGAAAAATTCACAAAATTAATACTCTATAGATTTGACCACCATCTTGAAAAAGAAAAGAAAAACAAAATCAAGTTAGATCTAAACAACTTACACTTCCAAGTTTCTAGACTTGGAATAACGAATCAATAGAAAATGGATAAACACTTCAGTCGGCCAAGATAGGAGGCTGATTTCAACAACAAAAATGAAAGAAAAGTGGGCAAAAAGGGTGCGACAATAGAAGAAAAATCAGCAGCAAAAGTTCGACCAAAGAGATAGGAGAAGAAATGAACAAAAAATAGAAAAACAAGAGGAGAATATGAACAATGGGACGACACAAATAAGAAGAAAGGAGAGAAAACGGAGAAGAAAAGAGGAAAAATGAGAGGGGCGGCAATAGGGGAGCAAAAATGATCAAAAAAGGCTGAAAATAACAAAAAAAATGTTATATACTAGGGTTTCTATGCAAAGGGTGACACACTAGGGTTTTGAGCAAAAATACAGTAAACAAAAATTATGCAAAAGAGGGGAATAAAACTTAGGTCTCAAGAATAGCTACACCACTTCTTAACTATTAGGCCGGAACTCTTACAACATTTATTTTAAAATAAGGCGTGGCATTTACTAGGGTTTGAAGCAAAATTTGGAAAATAATAAAAATGATGTAAGGGAAGAGAATCAAACTCGAGTTTCAAATATTTCACTAACACTTAACCATTAGACTAGTAACTCATTTATTTATCAAATGCACAAATATAATCTTAAAAATCAGGGTGTGGCCATTCTTATTTCACAAACCTAATTCTACTATCCCTATTTCTGGTAAGTAACAACTAACCCGATTCTACTAGCTGATGGAGGTCCTATAAATATGAGTGAACTTTGATTTGCAAGACAAATAAAAAACACATAAAAAGTTTAGAAGCAAAAGTTTCTTTTTATTCTCTTCCATCTTCTAATATTCCTAGATTGTCTTATAAAGAATTACTGTAGAAGTTCTTTATAGAAATTGATACTCTTTTTATGCTCAACTCAATGCTCAGTGAACTGTTTTTGTTAGTGAAAAATGTTAACAGTCATTGGGTTTCATTGTATTTTCAAGGTTCATTTTTCAGTAATTCTTTTTCACACCAAATTAAAGGTGAAGGGGAACAAAACCTTAAAGCTGTTAGTCAATAGATGACCTTTAAAACTTATCATGTACGCATAGTTAAAGAATATTATTTCTTAACAAACCAAGGGCGTTTCATATATTTTTGTACATAATCACATTAAAGGACGATCAATTGTCCAATCATTTGACTATAACATCACAAATTTTTTACACTCTTTATTATGGACATTTTTTTAGTCATTTTGTTACTATAATCAAAACCATGCCCATCACCTAAACGGGTCAAATAACATAAATATTGTTATTTTCGTACTCACGAGATATTTGAGTCATGGCTTCTAAAGTGAATTTCAAAATTTTACTATATCTCAAAATTATAGAACCAAGAGATTATAGATCATATCCAAGCCATATATAAATACCATGTCCACCATTAGAAACATGATATGATCTTGTCTTCAAATATATGATTATCACTTTCACATTTCCAATAGAAGATTTCATTCAAAAAAAGTGATTTTTTGATATCAACTAATGCTTTCCACTATTCTACCTTAACTAGGAAAATTAATAATGCATATTGCATATGACTTATTTCATTTCCAATCAAAACCACTTCTAGTTCAACCTTTATAACATGGACTAATAAAATGTGCCGTCTTATATAAAACCCATTTAGCTTATGATTATTATTATTTTTTAAAACAACCAAGATTATTCATATTATATGATCATCTACAAACTTTCATTTTTAGCAATGAATACACTTAAAACAATGTCTCATCAATAATATCCAAACTTTAGTTACTAATAAACAAATAATTCCATATCTCAAATTAAATATTTATCGTGAAAAAGAAAGAATACTTTTTTACTAAAAAATTGCACTCACAAATATGATAGAATGAATTAAATTTTAATTCTCCAAACTTATTGTCTATTTATAATGCACCAATACATGCCTAAGTGGCTTTTTAAAATGACATCACTTTTAAAGTTACACTTCTTGGTTTCAAGAAATCATTTCAATCCGACCTTTTAAAAGTAATTGTTGGATTCAATAACACAACTTTTTTGTTTGAGAAGGCTCTCTCAAATGGTCATAATGCTTCTATTGGATAGAAGTTTGTTCAAATGTTTGAACAATGTTATCACCATTCAAAACAAAAGTATTGTTTTGATCCATTAATAGATCATTTTCCAATTGATTTTGAAAATGTGCTAACACGTATGTCTAAGAACAGTTAGTGTCGAGCTGCAACAATCAAAGCATTAATCATGATACTTTGGAGGTCTCTTTGGGCCTCATTAGAAATTCCAAAGCCTTACTAGTACTTCGACTCAACCCATGTAATTTTTTAACTTGCCTTTCGTTTAACGGGCAATTATTCTTCCTAAATAGTCAAACTCTCGTCATACATCACCTAACGATTGAAGATAGAATTTAGCAAAACTCGACCTCCTCAAAGGCTTAGTCCTTACCTCAGCAAATGCCATGTCACATGAGGTAGGCCCATGCAATCCCTAGAAGATATCTATCGAAAAGAATCTGGCAACACCCATCAATCCATCACCTTCGTAGACTTGACATCACTCCACCTAGTTACCTCACATTGACTCCAACAATGTTCCTAGCTGACATCCTACCACAGTACCATATGTACTATATAGTAGAGTATTTGATGTTTGTGCTCCACACCAAGTCAACCTCCTTCTATAAATACCTTCTTTCAATGCCAAAATACATAAAAGAACTCAACTACATATAATATATACACCCTGCAACTAACTCTTTCCCAACTTCCTTTTATATCCTAAGCTTCCATCCTCGGTGACTCTCCGTACTATATACAATATGAACCACTACTATAGTTTACTTTAATACTCTTGTAAAACTTAATTATTATTCCATTTCATGATTTTAATAAAATTTAGAAATATATTGTTGAAACCTTTTTTGAAATTGACTTTTTATTTTAAAATGAAAATGGAGTTGCTACCAATCCTTTTCATTTAGGTTAATTGGATCACCTTAAAACTTGGTCATTTTAATAAAATTTTAGATTTATTAAAACGATAATTTTTGGTCTACAAAATCCAGAAAATGGGTTCGGGAGTCGGTTACGTATGAGGAAGGATTAGCACCCTCATAACGCCCAAAATTGGTACCTAGTTGATTACTTAATGTCTTGATGTCACAAATTGAAAATTTGAATAGAATTTAAAATACGGTCCCTCTTTGCATGATGTTATTTGATGGTATTGAAAAAATCCCGATCTAAATTTAAATTTCTAATGAGGAAACGTTCTTATTTTGGGTCTATCAAGATGAAAACTCATGCCTCGTAAGTTAGGGCACAAAAATCTCAAAAAAATCTCAAATTCTCGAAGATAAAAATGCTCACCATTTAATTATATTATATTTTTTATTTTTTATTTAAAAAGAGAAGGGACGTTCGATTATTTCGATTCAATGAGAAAATCGTACCCTGTAAGTTGAGGCACAATTTCTTAAATCCTCAAAATAACAATATTGCCTTGGTCTTAATTATTACTTTTTATGTGCTTATGGCGAAAAATGGATGAGTGTATGTAGCAATTATTTACAATATATGATGATAGAAAAATTATGGTATTAACAAAATAACATAAACAATAAAATAAAATGACAATAATATAATGAGTACAAATAAAAATAAAAAAAATAAAAAAATAAAAAATATTCAATTAATAATATTATATAATAATACTAATAGTGAAATATTATAAAAATGCATGATAATAGTATAATTACATTCATAAAATATTGATTCTTTAAGTGAATTTTAACAAAATTAATATTAATTAACAACAATGATAACTTAATAATATTAATAGTATCAATAATTAAAAATAAAAGATCAGAATAAAACAATTGGGAGATTCATGGGCAAGAATATAAATAGCACAAATTATAAATGCTAGAAATTAAAAGAAGAAATAAATGGGCTAACTTTAATAAATAAAGGTTTGAATTAAAATTTAAACAAATTTTAAAGCATGAATTAAAAAAAACAAAGAAAAAGGAAATAAAGGATTAAATTTGAAAATATAACAAAATTAAAAGCCTAAACTATAAGGAAACAAAATATAAATGATTAAGTTAAAATGAGATAGAAAAGTACAGGGACTCAGAGGAAAATTATCCCGACCACATTAACATGTGTCATTCCCTCAGTGGGTCAACAGTGGGTCAAGGGACTAAATTGCGCAAGAATAAAATAAAAGGGCAAAAATAGAATAAAATAAAAAGGAAATAGGACGAAATTAAAAAAAGGTAAAAAAGTGGAAGGATCAAAATGAAAAAATAGACCATCAGTGTGAAAACACGCGAACCCCTAATGTTATTTGGGCCAAATTTTCGGGTCGTGCCAAAACAGCGTCGTTTTGAGCATCTGAAGCCAAGCCCAAAACGAAATCGTTTTAAGGGCCTATATAATTTAAAAAATTCCAGAAAAAATCATTTGGTTTCAGTTTTTCAAAAAAAAAAATTCCCTTTTTCTTCTTTTTCTCTGAAACTCCCCCTCTCTTGCTCCAGCCACAAGGTTGCCGCATGCCGCCATGGCCACGGGTCATCGGCGCCGACGACGACCGCCTACGGTGGTCGAAAAATAAAAAAGACCTCTTTTAGAATCCTTTCGAAACCTTAGAATTAGACCTAGGGATGAAACACCTAAAAAAGGCCGAGATTAGCAGAAAAAAAAGAAAAAAAAAAGAAGAAAAAATACATTCGATTTCTTCCCTCTCCGGTAAGGCCCTTAACGGAAACCTAGAGGGTTTCGAGGTTCTTAAATCGAAAGTGGTTTTTGATGACGGCTCTTAACAGGTAAAAATTTCAACTCTGTGTTTATTCTTATTTTTTCGAAATAAAAAAGAAAAAAATAAACTATTTTTTTAAACTTTATTTTTTTTGTATTTGATTTCTTTTTTCTTTTTGTTTACAATTGTCTTCGGATTTTATAGCCAAACATATATTAAATAATATACATTTTCTTTTCTTTCTCTTTGTTTTTCTGCTTCTGTTTCTCTGCTTCTTGTTTATACTTTTTTCCTTTTTTGCAAGTGTTTGAGGCAGTTAGCGGCGATGGAAAACCATGCCTTGCCATTTTGGTAAAAGGAAGGTAGACCTTGGACAATGCGTCTGCTGACATGGAGAGGAGCGGTGACAATTGGTAAAGTCTTAGAGGTGGCTAGGGTTTCTTGATTAGTTTTTAAGTTTTGAGTATTTAGGGTTTTGGGCTTGTAAATAGACTTTTTGTTAATTGAACTTTACTATTTTTATTTATTTGTTTTTGTCTGGGCCGGATAGATTTGGGCGATTACAGCTGCCTCTCTTTGCTTGTTGTCGTGTAACGGGAATGGAGCAAAGACCTTAAGAAGGGTGAATTTTTCTGGTATTGTCGAATCTAGACTTCTTTGGTGCTCCTCTTTTTCAAGTAGCTCATTCTTTCAATCCATTGGTTACTCTACTTCACTATATCTACTTAGCTATAACTTTATGAAGGCAGGATTTAGCGTTATAATTTCATCTTGCTCCATTGTAACTTTAAGGAGATAAGATTTGTTGTTGTAGTTTCAATCCAATCCACTACAACTTCAGGGATATAAGATTTGTAGCTTCAATCTGCTTCACTGTAACTTAAGGGAGATAAGATTCACTATAGTAGAATCAATCCGACTCACTGCAACTTTAGGGGTTTAAGATTTGTAGTTTCAATCTACTCTATTGCAATTTCAGGGAGATAAAATTCGCTATGGTAGATTCAATCCGACCTATTGCAACTTTAGGGGTATAGGATTTGTAGCTTCAATCTGCTCCACTACGACTTCAAAGGTATAGGATTTGTTGTTGTAGTTTCAATCCAACCCATTACAACTTCAGGGATATAATATTTGTAGCTTCAATCTGCTCCATTGCATCTTCAGGGAGATAAGATTCGTTATAGTAGAATTAATCCAACCCACTACAACTTCAGGGGTATAAAAATTATAGCTTCAATCTGATCCACCGCTACTTCAGGGATATAGGATTTGTAGCTTCATCTTACTCCATTGCAACTTCATGGAGATAAGATTTGCTATCATAGTTTCATTCCAACCCACTGCAACTTTGAGGGTATAAGATTTGTAGTTTCATCTTGCTCCACTGCAACTTCAGGGAGATAAGATTTGCCCTAGTAGTTTCATTCCGACCCATTACAACTTCAGGGGTATATGAATTGTAACTTTAATTCAATCAATTGCGACTTCAGGGATATAGGATTTGTAGCTTCATCTTGCTCCACTGCAACTTCAAGGAGATAATATTTGCTATGGTAGGTTCAATCTAACACACTGCAACTTCAAGGGTATAGGATCTATGATTTCACTGGACTGTTACACCGTTCTCTAGGGAGCAAGACCTGTAGAATCCAATTCATAAGCCTATATTTTATGCCAAGCGATTAGGATATTGTGATCAGAATGAATCAAATACTCCTAACTAGATGTATATGAATGATATTTGTATGAATACAGAATGACATTTTTTAGAATGATCCCCTTTTTAGTGCTTAGGTTGACATTGCTCGTTATTCGTCAAGGCTCTATCACTGATATGTTACCATGCCTTCTTGTTCAGATTTGGTATCTTTGATAGGAAGCCCAGAAAGGTAACTATAATTTGGATTATTCATTCCATGATCTTTCCAACCTTCAAATTTGGTTAGTTCTAACTAATGGTGTTGTTTCATGTCCCTATACTATTTAGAGATCTTTCAGAGCAACATGTAGAAATCCTTTTAGTTTAATATTTAGAAATCCTTTTAGTTTAATATTGTTAGTCCATTAATTGTTATTTCAATGCAGAAATGCTTGAATAAGGTTAACAATGGACAAGACTGAAATTCATTGGGAGTAAGACTCTAAATGAAAAGATTAATCAGAGTAATAAACATTGCTAAAACACAAAGTGGGTAAAAATGAAACAGGGTGCTCCAGATATCGCAGCATGAGCTTCTTCGCACAAACTTCTTGAGGACCATTTTGAGCCTGATATGTGTCTAAGAGGTCTAGAGTACTTCATTGATGCTCTAAGATGCAAATTTTTTCCTCCTTGTTATTTCTGAGGGGACAAGACTACCACATGCCTAATCTTCGATCAAGATTTGAGCCGCCCGTTTCGGGTTTTCAACTCAAAACTCCTTTAGTCTCAAGATGCCCTTTGTGGGTTTTCGCCTTGGCCTCTCCCTTTTTTTTAAAGGTGAAATACCTATTTACTTAACATGAATTCACAGGGTTGGGCGAATCTCTACCGTTTATCTCGGTCAAAATCAATGCTCCTCTAAGAAAAGGCCTTTTACCACATAAAGTCCTTCCCAATTTGGCATCTATTTTTCTCTAAAGTCCTTTTGTATAGGAATGATCATTTTCAACACCAGGTCCCCCTCAAGGAATTCTCTAGGGTAAACTTTTTTGTCATCAGCTCGCATCATTCGTTTTGTACATTTAACCATGACAGATAGCTTTTAGCCTATTCTCTTCGATCAAGTTTAACTAATTATATTGAGATTGGATCCATTCTGATCCATCTAATTTCATGTAACACCCCGAACCCGAGACCGTCACCAGAGTCGAGCACGAGGTGTTAACGGACTTAATTCATTAATTAAACAGCTCAAACAATTTGTTTTAGAACTTCCAGACAAGCTGGCTAACTGCATCATAGTCGCTTAAAAATTTATATCTCGAGTTACAAAACTTGAAATACAATTCCGTAAATTTTCCCTAAAACTAGACTCATATATATATCAACTAACTTTTTTCTAGAATTTTTGGTCAGGCCAACTAGTACAGTTTATTAGTTAAATTCTCCCCTGTTTCAGGGTTTGACTACTCTGACCCCTATGTATTACAAATTAAATATCTCCCTGTACAGAGTTTCAATTATTATTCTGTTTGTTTTTCATAAAACTAGACTCAATAAGGAATCTTTACATGTAAATCATGACTTCTAATTATATTTTTACAATTTTTGGTGAATTTCCAAAGTCAGAATAGGGGATCCAAAAATTGCTCTGGCCCTATTTCACAAAAATTTAAATATCTCATAAAATATAACTCATATACCTGTTTTGTTCCGTCCATATGAAAATAGACTCATCAAGCTTTAATTATATATCTTATTCACTATCTAAATACATTTTTAATATTTTTAGTGATTTTCAAAATTCACGTTATTATTGCTGTCCGATACTGTTTTAAAGCTAATTTCACATTTTTCATGATTTCCATGGAATAACTAGCATTTAGGCATACATAACACCAAACATGTCCTTGATTAGCCATTCCAACAGCTAATCATTATCAAGCATTTACATACCATTCATTAGCCATATCATAAGATCATACACACAAAATGGCTATGATGCTATACATTCCATATTCAAAATGAAACGTCTAGCTATACCAAAATAATCCTTGTGATAGTGTGCCCGGACTTCCGATGTACTTTACGATCCCCGAGTTAGCTTGACAAAATTATAAAAAGAAGGAAAATAAAGGGGGTAAGCATTAAGCTTAGTAAGTTTGCATGCAAATAAATAACAACATTCATAAGAATTATCTTACTACTTGGCATGATACTACTTAGTGCAACTTCATTAATTGTCATAGACATATTTTAAACTTCTTCACTTACTCACTTACTTAAATACTTACTTAATCAAATTTATTAATACATTTTACTTACCTTTTTCCTTATCAAGCATACATGAACATTATGTACTTACCTTTGCTCTTCTAGCAAGAACTTGTCTTACCTTTTTAGTATAACTCGTCTTACCTTACATTACCTTGATATTCTCTTTAAATTTTCCCATTGAACCACTTGGAATACTAAGGATATGCGGGTACCTTACCATTGCCATGACTTGTCATGGTCTTACGTGGTATCCTTTTGAAACTTACCATTGCCATGTATTGACATGGTCTTACATGCTATCCTTGCCTTATGAACTCACCAATGCCATGCCTTGGCATGGTCTTACATGGGACCTTTGCCTTATAGTAACTTATTAATGCCCTGTCTTGATATGGTCTTACATGATTTCCTACTTTACCAATTTCCATGCCTTAGCATGATCTTACATGGTATCCTTAAACCCTAATGTCATGACATTTGTATCCTACACATTCCTAAGGTTCAACCGGGACTTTCTGAAATTACTTCTCCGTCAATTCATGCTTGAGTCTTCTTTGAATAATTTCATAAAATAAATATACACATGCTGGAAATTAACAAAACTAACATAAAATAATAGAATATTGCATTTATTTACCGCAAACTTACCTCTAAACAAAATACAATCAACTATATCGATTTAGTCCAATCTTTTTCTTTCCCCGGTCTAACTCCAGATTTTGTTCTTCTTGATCTATAATAAAAAAATTAGCTTATTTAATACTCACATTTATTAAAACAGCCCTTGACCCAAACTTTGGCAAAATTACATTTTGCCCCTAAACTTTTACATATTTACACTTTTTCCACAAGGCTCGGAAATTAAACTTCATCCTATTTTCTTATGTTTTATGACTTGCTGATCATTTTTCCCTTCTATGACAACATCAAATTCTTACTCTAACATGTACTTATAACTATTAGGTATTTTTACCGATTAAGCCCTTTTACTCGTTTTCACTTAAAACCGGGTAGCACAAGTTGTCTAACATAATTTAAAATCTTATATTCTATCATAAAACACCAAAATACACAAATTTCACCAATGGGTATTTTTCCAAATATGAACCCTAGGTTGAATTATTGCTAGAATAAGCTTAATCAAGTTACCGGGACTCCAAAAACGTAAAGAACATTAAAAAGGGGGCTTGGAATCACTTACTATGGAGCTTGGAAGCTTGAAACAAACCCTAGCTATGGAGAAACCTTGAAATTTCGGCCAAATGAACAAGAGGGACAAAAATTGGCTTTTAATTTTGTTTTTAATTCATTTTAATAACTAAATGACCAAAATGCCTTTAATTAAAAACTATGGTGTTTTATTTTCCTTTAGGTATTTTTGTCCAAACTAGTATAATGGTCTAATTACTATCCAAGGACCTCTATTTTTAAAACCCATTACTCACAAGTACTTAATACCTTTGTGAACTAGAACACACATTTTACAACTTTTGCAATATAGTCCTAAATATCAAATTGGACCCTCTATCGATAAAATTTCTAAACGAAATTTTCACACAATCATGCAATCATGCCATAGACCTTAAAATGATAATAAAATAAATTTTTCTACCTCATATTTGTGGTTTCGCAACCACTATTCCGTTTAGGCCCTATTTCGGGATGTTACAGTTCAACTCTGATAAAACTCAGAGAGAAACATTCTTGACTTCAATGTGCAAAACCACCTCCATTCCATAAACCAATGAGAAAAGTGTTGCCCCAATGGAGGTTCTAGCAGATGTTCGATAAGTTTAGAGGGCAAATGGTAATTTCTTATGCCAATATTTATAAGTCTCTATCATTTTCCTCACGATCTTCTTAACGTTCTTATTTGCTGCCTCTACTCCACCATTTATTTTTAAGCTATATGGTGACGAGTTGTGATCTTTGATCTTGAATTGACTACAGACTTTTGATATCCTGTTGTTGTTCAAATTCAATTCGTTGTTAGATATGATCCTTTCTGGCATTTCCTATCGACATATGATCTCTTTCTTCAAGAATTTGCTAACTGCAGATTTCGTGACATTGGCATAAGAAGCGGCATGTACCCACTTGGTGAAGTAATAGATGACAACAAAGATGAATCGATGACCATTGGAAGCTTTTGGTGAGATCGGCCCAATGACATCCATGCCCCATATAGAGAAAAACCATGGAGAAGTCATAATATGAAGAGGTGAGAGAGGCACATGAATTTTATCTCCATAAATTTGGCATTTATGACACCTCTTGGCATTATTGATACAATCCCCTTTCATGGAGGACCAAAAATATCCAAATATCATGATTTGCTTGGCCATTGTAAAACCATTAGCATGTGTTCCGCAAACACCTTCATGGACTTCTTCCAAGATTTTCTTGGCCTCGATGGTATCTGCACACTTAGTAACACCTGATTCTTTCTTCTTTTGTATAGGATCTCCTCATCTAGGATATACTCATTGGCCAGTCTTCTGAGTGTCCTTTTATCATTCTCGGTTGCTTGCTTAGGGTATTCATGGTCCTTTACATATCGCAATATGTCGTTGTACCAAGGGTGATCATCATTTTCTTCTTCCACGATGTTGTAACAATGGGTCGGAGCTTCATAAATACTCATTTAGATAGGTTTTACATCCTCTTGTTTATTCACTTTGTCCATGGAAGCTAAGGTAGCCAAGGCGTTGGCCATTTGATTTTCATCTCGCGGGAGGTAGTAGAAGGTGATGTCATCAAACTCCTTAATTAACTCAAGGAACAACTTTCGATAATCGATCAACTTGAGATCTATCGTCTCTTATTCACCTTTAAGTGGACAGATCACTAGTGCAAAATCCCCATATACCTCCAACACCTTAATCTTGCATTCTATAGCTACATGAATACCCAAGATGCATGCTTCGTATCTTGCTATGTTATTTGTGCAATCAAAGTCAACTTTACTGGTGAAAGGATAATGATCTCCGTCCGAGGATACTAAGATTGCCCCAATTCCGTTACCCATGGCATTTGAGGCTCCGTCACAATTTAGTTTCCGGGGATATTTTTTTGGAGCACCTTCTTTAGTGGTTGCAACATACATTAGATCCTCATTTGGAAATTGAAATTTAAAGGCTCATAATCCTCTAGAGCTCTGCTAACTAGGAAATCCGCTATTGCATTCCCCTTTACTGCCTTTTGGTTTACATACATGATATCAAATTTGGAGTGCAGAATTTTCTATCGAGCTATTCTTCCATTCAACATGGTCGACTCCATCATGTACTTTAAAGGATCTATCTTTGAGATGAGCCAAGTCGTATGGTAAAACATGTATTGTTTTAGCCTCCGGGTAGTCTAGATTAAGGTGCAACACAACTTCTCAATTGACGAATATCTTGTCTTACATTTAGTAAACTTCTTGCTGAGGTAATAGATTGCTATTTCTTTCCTTCCTGACTTATCATGTTGGCCAAGTACGCATCCCATAAATTTTCTAAATACTGCCAAGTACAGTATCAGTGGTTTATTTGGGTTAGGTGGCATCAGTACTGGGGCATTAGACAAGTAATGTTTGACCTTGTCGAAAGTCTTCTGGCATTCCTCATTCTATACACCTGGGTCATGTTTCTTAAGGAGACGGACTATGGGGCCACACTTCTCAGTTAGTTGTGAAATGAATCAAGCAATGTAATTTAATCTCCCTAAGAAACCTCGAACTTACTTTTGGAAATACGATGGTGGTAACTCTTATATAGCCTTGACTTTATCTAGGTTGATCTCAATCCTTTTCTCGCTAACTACAAACCCCAATAGTTTACCTGACGTGGCCCTGAAAGTGCATTTTGCTGGATTCAGTTTTAGCTGTAATTTTCTCAACTTCAAAAATAGTTTCATCAAGACTTTCACATGCTCCTTTTCTGTTCGAGATTTTACAATCATATAATCGACATAAACCTCGATTTCTTTGTGCATCATATCATAGAACAAAGTTACCATGACTCTTTGATATGTTGCTCCTATATTTTTAGTCTGAATGACATCATTTTATAACAAAATGTTCTCTATATTGTCACGAATGTAGTTTTCTCCATATCTTCAGGATGCATCTTTATCTGGTTGTATTCGGAGAAACCATCCATGAAGGAAAACATTGAATGACCTACCATGTTGTCCACTAAGGTATCGATGTGAGGCAACGGGAAATTATCCTTCGAGTTAGCTTTGTTTAAATCCCTGTAGTCTACACACATTCTTATTTTCCTATCTTTCTTAGGGACAGAGACTATATTGGCTACCCACTTCGAGTACTTGACCACTTGTAGGAAACTAGCGTCAAATTGTATCTTGACCTCTTCTTTTATTTTCAACAGTACGTCGGGCCTCATCCTTCAAAGTTTCAGTTGGATCAACTTGCATTTTTCCTTTATGGGAAGACGGTGTACCACCGTATCAGTACTTAGACCAAACATGTCTTGATACGACCATGTGAAGATATCTTTGAATTCTTAGAGTAATTCAACGAGGTCTCGCCTTGTCTCTATAATGATAGTGTGATGATGCTCCAATCAGTCTCCAACCTTCACGAGCTTTCGAACACTATAAAATAGAGAAAACAAAACCTAGTAAGTATATAAGTAAGTTCATATAACAGAAATTAAACTTACCAATCTCATTTATTAAAATTAAGCATACAATAACATGTTTTCCATCAACTTGGCAAATTGCCTAAACACATATACTCAATCAAACAAGTTAGTTACATAAGTCTCATGTATATCAAATAAGCATAGATGAGCTCATCATGAAACAATTCATCAAAATACTCAGAATCATTTAAAATATAATTCTATTTATTTCACACTTTCTCTTGTCGGAGTTTTATCCTTTTAATTACTGAAATATCGATGGATACTTAAGTAGTACACTCAAAGTGTACATATCTGTAAACCGTCAATTCATAATTGAGAGTACCCATAAGGGTACATACTCAGGAAGCATACTCTCGAGCCACATGTTAGAATGCTCAAATGAGCCATGTAATCATGTAACATGGCACTTATCCAAGCTAATCAAGAAACTCTAAGAGTTTTTACTCGGGAAGCTCATAGAGCCTTTCAGATATCTTTGAAGAGATAATATCAGGGAGCTTCAAATAAGGTAATAGAGAGTTCAAGCGAGCTTAGCAGGATACTTAGGAAGAGCTACGTTTGTGTCCGCATTATATACAGGATCACAACCGATCACATGTCAGGACGCTCACAAAGAGCTACGGTAATGTGCAACAAATGCAAATCATTACTGATCAGGATACTCGTAAGAACTATATATCAGGATACTCGAGAGGCCTATATTGGGATTACTCGTCTGAGCTAAACCCCATTTGCAGTATATGCAGAATTACATTTCATGTATGGAAAATCACATGTATCCATCAATTTTCATTTTTCAAGCGGAACTTATTAACTTTATAACATTTTTAATCATATAATCTTTCATGTACATTTAACATACATATAAATCACATAATTACATGCCACAATCAAATCAATTACATTATTCAATTCAAACATATTAACATGCATAATTAAGTTACACGAACTTACCTCGATATTAGTTTGTATAAGAAAATCTACTAATCCGAAACTTTCTCTTTTCCTCGATCTAGCTTTGAATTTAAGTTATCTGGATCTATATAAATTAATATAATCATCAATTTCTCACATTTCATATTCAATTGAATTCAGTTTATACCTTAGGTAAAATTACAATTTTCCCCTAAAGTTTTCATAAATTCCAATTTCGTCCCTAGGCTTGGAAGATAAAATTCATGCGATTTACTCCTTATTCCAAACCTAACCAAAATTTCAATATAAAATTTAAAGCATATGTATTCTATAAAATTCAAATTTTTTCTTCAAATTTCAAAACTTTACAAATTAGTCCCTAAATCACATTTTCATCAAAATTCACTTTGTCAAAGTTGTTTATCTATCAAATCTTTCATTTTCTACCATAAATTTAAAAATTTAAGCATATTCATCAATGGAAAATTTCTATACTTTGATAACTTTTCAAATTAATCCCCCAAATAGATAGATTAGATTATTCCGATTTTAAAAATATAAAATTACTAAAAATAGGACAAGAATACTTACCAATTTAAGCTAAGAAAGCTTGTTTTCTCTTTCCTAGGGTTTCCATGCATATTTTTGGGGAAGATGATGAAAATAAGATGATGTTATCTATTTAATTTAAGTATCATCTTTCAATTTTGTCACTTTCCAATTTAGTCCTTAGCCTTTTTTAATTTTTCCATGGATGAATCATCAAAAATATCTACTAACTTTTCTTTAATGGTCTAATTCCATATAAGGACAAATTCCATAGCTATTTGATCCTTCTAGCTACTAGAATCCAACTTTTGCATTTTATGCAATTTGGTCCTTTCCATAATTAAGCACATAATCGGTAAAATTTTCTTATTAGAATTTTCATATAACGTTCCTATCATAATACGGACCATGCAATAATATTAAAATAAAATTTCTTTTCGGCTTGGATTTGTAGTCCGAAAACCACTGTTTCGATTTCACTGAAAATGGACTGTTACACAAAGGGGATCCGAGGCTTCTCAAATCGAAGGTGGTTCTTGACGACGGCTCTTAACAGGTGGTTCTTGACGGCGGCTCTTAACAGGTGAAAATTTCAACTTTGTGTTTATTCTTATTTTTTTAGATAAAAAAGCAAATAAAATAAACTATCATTTTTTTAAACTTCGTTTTTTTGTATTTGATTTGTTTTTTTTTTCTTTTTGTTTACAATCGTCTTTGGCTTTTAT
The DNA here is from genome assembly GCF_007990345.1 of Gossypium hirsutum. Classification (NCBI taxonomy): domain Eukaryota; kingdom Viridiplantae; phylum Streptophyta; class Magnoliopsida; order Malvales; family Malvaceae; genus Gossypium; species Gossypium hirsutum. The sequence goes on from NC_053430.1 coordinate 19,890,306, forward strand.
AGCCAAACATATATTACAAAATATACATTTTCTTTTCTTTCTCTTTGTTTTCCTGTTTTTGTTTCTTTGCTTCTTGTTTATGCTTTTTTTTTTCTTTTTTTGTAGGTGTTTGGGGCAGTCAACGACGATGGGAAACCATGCCTTGCCATTTCGGTGAAATGAAGGTAGACCTTGGGCAACACGCCTGCGGACGTGGAGAGAAGCTGTGGCGGCTGGTGAAGTTTTAGAGGTGGCTAGGATTTCTTGTTTAGTTTTTAAGTTTTGAGCATTTAAGGGTTTTAAGTTAACAGATTAAGTATTTAGGGTTTTGAGTTTGTAAATAGACTTTTTGTTAATGAACTTTTATTATTTTTATTTATTTATTTTTGTCTATTTTTATCTAGGTCGGACAGATTTAGGCCATTACATATATAAACTATTATTATATTCTCAACCAATACTAACAAGCAAGTGCTTTTTTGTTTTCCTTTTCGAAAGGAGAAAGCAGTAGTAAAATTGGAGAATTTTGATATCACATATCATTTAGTTTAGAAATTAAATCTAATAAAAGAACATGAAATATTATATTTAACTTTTAAAGTTATAACTTGATTCTCTAAAAAGGATTATATATTGATCCATGAGCTGGCTTAAGTCTAGCCAAGTTGGTTTATAAAATATTTTCTAGGGTTGACTTTTATGGATTTGGAAGAAGCTAGCGAAGCTGTACGAGGCATGTGCTCCAGATGTTTCGAACTCATCATTAATAAACAATCACATTATGTATAAATATATTATCTTCTAATATAAATGATTTTACAATGTGGTAGTAATTGGTTTAGGTATAGGAAAAACATGTCATTTTCTAACGTGGAACTCTCTGCTTCTCTTAAACTTTCAAAATTGTTTCCTATCAGTCAAACTCTCATTCAAAGGACGAAAATTATCCTTCAACCTACTCTTATATTTGATTTAGACTCCAATCTCTATATTTTCTTATCATTTTCATAACAAAATTCTTTTTTCATTTACTTAGCCGAATCCCAAGCGGTCAATGCAAAATAACTTGGTCATGCTAGGATAAAAATAAATACCGTATGAATACATAAATATTTTATAATTAATGTATCATTGGTATATAATTTTCATGTATCATTTTAATAAATAATAATAATATACATTTTCGTTAAATTAAATAGAAAATATAAATGACTTGTAAATAAATACTAATAATTTTATTTAAATATAATTAATCATTAATCATAATTATTATAAATAAATATTAATAACTATCGAATTTAAGATCTTGAGTTTAAGGTCTCAATTTTAAAGTTTAGTATCTCGAGTTTAAATTTTAAGGTTTTAACATTTATTTAAAATTAATTATTATTTAATTATATTTAAATAAAATCATTAATATTTATAATTTATTTATAATTTTTATTTTATTTAACAATAAGATGTGATATTATTATTTATCTATTGTACAGTCTCCCTAATTTATTATTTAATGATGTGATTAAAATGCGTTTGATTAAAAGCCTAATGATAACATAAAACCCACATGCATGTTATAGTGTTATTTTATTACTATTTTTTAATTTCTCGCATTTCCTTTTAAGCTTTTTTTTTTGGTGAAAAGAAACGGAATAAAATTAACTACTTAAAACAATCATTTTCTTTATCAGCTTGTAATAAATTAAAAACTTCCTTAGGAGCCTCATTAAAAATTTGCAGACTGGATTTCCAATTCAGACCAAATTTAGCAAGACGATCAGCCACCAGATTTCGACTCCTTGGAATATGCTTAACTTTCCACTGTCCTTCCACTCTCATGGTGCGTTGAGTCCTTCTGAGTACAGTAATCCCAGATTCCTCCAAAGCTAACTCAGACAAAACTTAAACCACTTCAAGGTTATCAGACAAAATCGAGATTTTCCCGAATCCCATATTAAGCAAAATGAGAATTCCATCAAGAATGCCCCAGACTTCAGCTTCAAACGGAGAACACACTCCTAAAAAGCGAGAGAACCCCACTATCCAATTTCCTTCATGATCCCTAGCCACTCCTCCGGTGGCAGCATACCCAGAATCTCTGGCCACTACCCCATCCGTGGAATTGAAAATCCAAGAATTATCCAAAGTATTTTCAGGAATCAACCTGTGATTGTTCCTTTTATCTGTTGTCATGCGTGTTTCATATTACCGAGCCCAACAACTAGAGATCTTAACCACCTCAGTTGCTGACCAGGAAAGCTTCTGGAAGATAAAAAGATTTCTATTCTTCCATATACGCCACGCAATTACACCAAATAAGCACAGCCAATAAAGTCCACTAACCTGTATTCTTTCATAAAAACAAAGGTTAAGTGTAAACCAATAAGAAAGGGGAGAAGAAAAGAACTTTTGTTTAAGTTGACTTAGAAGTACAAGCATCCACACATTCTTTGCATAGGGACAATCACGGAGGGCATGAGTCAAATCTTCAATCGCATGTTCACATAAAGCGCACGAAGAAGAGTTTCCAATCCCTCTTCTTACACGTTCTGAATTAGTAAGGAGTCTTTGCTGATACGCTAACCAGAGGAAGACTCTAACTCTTTGTGGTCCTGGGTATCTCCAAATAGACTTCTATTGATTGACCGGAGGATTCCAAGTAGACTCTTTTAAGGGCAATAAGCACTCCGAATTGAGAAAACACCTGAAGACGACTGAGAACAAATTACCCTATCTGAACCTGAATCAGGATGCGGGGGAGGAATGCTAATAATTCTACAAATCACTTCTTCAGGTAGCCATACTCGAAACATATCCAAATTCCTGCTTCCATCTAGATTGAAAAATTCCCTAACACTGTAATCAAGATTAAAATTCGAAAAAGATGGAATTTTAGAGATTAACGAGCCCATACCTGGGATCCAAGTGTTTTTCCAATAGCGGACAGTAGAGCCATCACCAATTGACCAAATTAAATTTTCCCGAAATAAAAGCCATATCTTAGAAAGAGATCTCCATAAGTAGGAACATTGACTCCTACTAATCGAATCCGGAAGTAGATATTTCCACCTATACTTAGAACGAAGGACACGAACCTAAAGATCATCACTTTTGGAAACAAGACTAAATCCGAGTTTCATAAGAAAAGACTTATTTTGATAATCCAAGTGTCTAAAACCAAGACCACCCCAGCTCCTTGGCTGACAAATAGAGTCCCAGCCAACAAGGGACATTTTAGAGTGTCCATCAGTACTCTCCCAAATAAATTGTCTAGCCAATCTCTCAATCTCTAAACACACACCTCTCGAAATCATCAGAGACTGCATAAAGTAATTGGGAATCAAGAGAAAAACTGATTGTGCCATTATGATTCTCCTTGCCATAGATAATCTCCTAGCATCCCAACTCTGCAGTTTTCGCCTTACCTTATCCACAACAAAGCTAAGTGTGTATTTAGTAACCCTCTCGTGAAGAAGAGGAACACCTAAATACTTGCCTAAATTCTGAACTTCCTGAAAACCAAAAATCTGAACAATTTGATTACGAACTTCTCTTGGGGTAATTTTGGAAAAGAAGATATTACTCTTCCCACCACTGACTCTGTGACCCGAGGTCTTGCAAAACTGATTAAGGATGGAATCGAGCAACCGAGCTTGGGCAATATGAGCTTTGCCAAATATAACCAGATCATCCACAAAAAATAAATGTGAGAGAGCAGGGCCATTACGAGACAGTCATATAGGATCCCAATTGCCGCTCTCCATTTCTGATCGAATAATATGTCCCAACCAATCCATGCAAAGAACAAACAGATACGGCGATAAAGGACATCCTTGCCTGATTCCTCTAGCTGGTTTGAAATTACGAGTAGGCACTTCATTCTAAAGAATCTGCATTGTAGAGGAGGAAATTGCAGACATAATAACTTTATTTAGAAATATAGGAATACCGGCCGCCCTTAACGAGACATCAATGAATTTCTAACTAACTCTGTCATAAGCTTTCTCCAAATCGAGCTTTATGGCCATCCAATCATTCCTTTTCTGCTTACCTTGCATAAAATGAATGACTTCTTGGGCAAGAATAACGTTATTCGAAATGTTCTGGCCAGCAATAAACCCGGCTTGTTCCTAAGAGATCAACTTAGGAAAAATCAATTTAAACCTGTTAGCGATCACTTTCATGACCAACTTGTACAACACAAAGCATAAGCTGATAGGCCAAAATTGGCTGAAGTCTTCAGGGTTCTCTTTTTGGGGAATTAAAATAATCAAAGTGTTATTCAACTCCTGGTCAATCTGCCTCCCAACAAAGATCTGTTTGACCCACTGACACACATCCCTACCAATAATATCCCACTAACTTTGGAAGAAGAGAACATGATACCCATCGCTGCCAGGCGCTTTTAGCGGCGCTATATCAAATAACGCCCTTTTGATTTCCTCATTAGTGACCTCAGTTTCTAAAAAAAAAAACCTTTGAAGGGGTAAGTTTAGGAAAGTCAAAATTAGGTAGGAAAGTCAAAATAGGCATACCCCTTGAAGTATGGGGAGTTTCACCATAGAGCCTTTCAAAAAATTCCACCGCCTTAGCTTGCAAGATATCTTGATCAGAACACCAATCCCCATCACCAAATCGCAAGGTAGGAATGTGATTGAATTTTCTTCTCTTATTCGTGTGGCTATGAAAAAAATTTGTATTCCTATCCCCAAAATGAAGCCAGTCACACCGAGCCTTTTGTCTCCAAAGTAATTCCTCATAGTTAAAGACGTTTTCCAACTTATCCCGAACGTCAGCTTCCTTTTAAGCTAACTGACTAGAAAGAAAGTGATCAATGGCTTTTTGAATGTTGTTAAGGGATCGCTTAAGAATCCGCTTGCGTGCTCCCAAGAAACCATACACATTCCTGTTCTAAGTTTTAACAAAAGAAGTAAAATTATTAAGAGAATCAACCATGTTACATGTATAATTCCATTCTTCTTTAACAAAGGTGGGAAATGTGCTATGCCACCCTGCTAGGAATTTGAATGATCTTCTTTTAAAAACACCAAACTTTGGGCTAGTGGAAAGCAAAAGCGGTAGATGATCTGACTTAATGTGAGTAAGGTGCTGAACCAAGCATTGCGGAAACGTTGACATCCAATCATCATTTGCAAGTGCTCGATCTAATCTTAAAAATGTGCCACCTCGTTGCCAAGTGAAGGAAGGTCCACTAAAGCCTAAGTCCTGCAGAGCACAAGAGTCAACAAAATTACCAAAAAAATTACAACGTTCACCTATATTGAATGGACTTCTCTTTTCAGAGGGAGATAGTATAGTGTTAAAATCTCCCAGGATAAGCCAAGGGATAGAATGGTTAGGAGCGATAGATTGTAATCCTTCCCAAAGAAGCTTACGTTTCAACCTGTTAAGGCTACCATAAACAAAAGAAATAAAAAGAGGCTTATTGAAAATAAAATTATTGATGCGAAGAAAAATAAATTGTGGGTGACTAGAAATAATTTGAATTCGAATAGAATCCTTCCATCCCATCCAGTTACCACCTGAAAAGCTAACTACTTCAACACGATGGGATGAATTGAAACCCAATTGCTCTATAACAGAATTGGCTTTTTTACCATTTACTTTCGGTTCAACCAGACAAACAATATCTGGACTATGCTCCGAGTTATATTCACGAAAGGCTCGGATAAATTTTCTATTAGCACAACTTTGACAGTTCCATGAGAAAATTTTTAGATTAGGTTCCATCAAAATAAGAAATAAAATAAAATAAAATAAAGGTCAAAGCAACTAAAAAAATCAAAGTTTACGTAATAAAATTAAAAGGATTAAACCCTAAAAAAAAAACAAACAAAACCAGCCTTACTGCTTAGGGGTATTGAACCCCTCCAACTTCTCATCAATTTCGGAAAAACTTCCAGAATCATTCTCCTTGGCAATGACCGAAATACTTTCAGTCAACTGTTCCATGGATTTTTTTTAGGGAAACACGGTAGTAACTAGAATTTTTAAAATGAATATTGCTACCATGTAAGCTTTTATTTTGGTTACTGTTTTTGCCTCTGATTTTCAGGCCTTTTCCCGATTCAAAATTCCCTACCGGAGGCAAGGAGCCATTTAAGGGCTGAGACTCTTTGTTGTCGAAGAAAACGACTGCCGAGTGCTTGCCGGAATCAAGGTTCCCTACGTCGACCGACCCTTCACCTCTGTCAACCACCTTTAACTTCGAGGCCATTTGGTGCATAACAGACTCCCTTTCGGTGTGTAAAGATTCTCCAACGTTGGCCCGCTCAGTTCCAATTTTTGCCACTATTAGGGATCGGTCACTACTGCCATTACTGACAGCGTCCTATATCCTCCTTTCTTCTTGAACAGAACGGTCTAAAGAATTACAGGCCTGGATAGAAGAGTAAGCTTCTAGGCCCAATCCATTTGATAGCTTATCAACATTCTTTTCTGTTTTATTGGTGTGGGCCGATTTAGGACCTAGAATTGGAGTTTTATCCCTTATGCTAATCGGGCCAAACCCAATTTTGGAACTCTTCTCCTGGGATTTACCTTTGCTATTTTTCTTATTAATATCTGCATGCCCATTAAATTGAACCCCCGAGTTTTTTCTTCGTTGATCTTCAATTAAAATGTCTTTCCCTTTAATTTTTCAGAAATCAGCCATCTCCCTATCTTGCATTTCTATATTCTTCGAACTACTGAATCGAGAACCTTCTTTGTCTTTCTCATAAAATTCGGATAATTTTTGTTGACTATCTCGTGGCTTGCGCTTAGATTTCCTCTCTACAATCATCCACGGTCCGAAATTTCCATCTTTCTTCTCCGGTTCTTCAACGTTCAAATTTTGAATCTCTGGTTCCGCCTTAGGCGAGCCCCTGTTTCCCTCAGCCATGGATTCAGTAGATTTGAAATTGCAAATGTTTTCAACATGCCCGTACCATCCACAGTGAAAATAGATTGTGGACAGGGATTCATATTCAACCTTCTAATTTCGGCCATTAATCAAGATTTGAGACACCAAAGGCTCTTCTATGTTGACATAAACGACTAATCTAGCGAATCTTCCCCTCGTCCTGCTATCGGTGTTCATGCTAATTTGACAACTTTGCCCACAAGTTCACCAATTTCAGTAATTATTTTACGGTTGTAGAGATAACTAAGAAGCGTAGGGAATCTAATCCATGCCATCACTACACTTGGGTAAGCTTGTGTAGGATCGAAAGCCATCGTCCAAGTCTGAACAGTCAAATATTGGCCGAATATAGTCCACGGACCTTCAGAGAGAGCCTTTTCACAGTCTAATTTATTCTGAAATTTGACCAGAAAGTAGCCATTTTCAAATGTCCATCATGTGAATAGGGGTTGAGGGTCTCCACATGTTGTAAATCTTGTTCTGTAAAACTAAAAAATCAATGTTATGACCTAAGAGCTTTAAAATCACAGTATTATCCATACCTTGAATGAAGATTTGATGGATCCGATCTGAGAAAGTGATAGAAGGCACGCCATTCACAACAGATTTCTGTATGTCTCCTTCTACAATATCAATGGTGTCCTTTTCACCCGAGTTGTTAAATCCATCATTTGAGGAGTGACCGACAAGCATGTCTCTCCAAGAAGTAGGCTGGTCGGAGATCATCTCGACCACCATGTCATTGCTCATCCCATCCTTCTTGTCCTTGAACCTAACTTTCTTGGGTATCATCTCCTCCACAGTGGATTCCCCAGGGTCGGTAATATCACAGAGAGAATTCATATTTTCTTTTACTGTCTCGTTAATTTAGGTTATTTTATTTTCCTTTTTATTCCCTTTTAAGCTTTTTTCAAGCATTCAAATCATGGGTTTTTTTTTTCTTTTAGGTATACAATGCTTCAACTTTACTCTTTACTTATTTATTTATTCTTTTTTGGATATGTAAATAGGCAGTTCTTTATTCATTTACTTTGAAATCCTCTTAATCCTGACTTGGAGCTCTTAATTGTGGGTGTAATCACATGTTCTTTTTAAATATTTCCAAAAATTACATAAAGTAAGATTCCAAATTTATTTTTATGACTTAAAAATAGTTTTATGAATCATAGTGAGTAAACTCAAATTGTATAATTTTGGGGAAAGAAAAAACTCAAGTTGTATGATATATTATTTTATTAAAAATGTAACAAAAACAACGTCAGGCTCTATTTAAATTAGTCACACTACTTTATTGTTAATTAATTTTTTAATCTTTTAATTTCTATCTATATATTTGTTATAATAATTAAGGGTCTGTTTGATTGCCAGTAAAATATTTTCCGTAAAATGATTTCTGGAAAATGTTTTACTTTTTTGTAAAATGATTTACTGAAAAATATTTTCTGGTGTTAGATTGAATCAGTGTAAAATATTTTCTGCTGTTTGACAGATTTCCTGAAAATATTTTCTGAAAAAGTTGTTTTTACATATATTAATATATATTAATAAATTTTTATATTTTAAATTGTTTTTACATATATTGCAATGATTTATTTATAATAATACTCAATTATTAAACTACAATATTAATCGTTATAAATTGAAAAAAAATACATTCTTATTATTAAACTACAATATTAATCGTTATAAATTGAAAAAAAATGCATTCTTATTAGTTGGAAAAAAAGTGAAGAGAAATGGCTAAAAATTTACCTTTTTTATTTTATTATTTATTAAATGGGAAGTAAACTTCATACAATACAACATTCTTGAGCAATAATTAAATTCCCAATAGACTAAACTTGTGATTAATTTGGTCAAAAATCAATCAAAGCTTAGGAGTTTGACACAATTAATTCAACCTTTCTCTATAAAATGAAGTATAAGCTTTATGGTAATCGAACATCTCTCTTAAGATCATCAAATGTTTTGTGAGAGTCAAAATTTCTAATGGTTAACCATTTACAAATGATGAAGTATTGTTGTCTAAGAGAGAGAGTAGTGATATATGTATACCATATAAACATACACTACTTTTTCTAAATGTCTGTACATATTAACAAACTTTAATACAACAATACAACTACATGTTGTTGTCTAAGAGAGAGAGTAGTGATATATGTATACCATATAAACATACACTACTTTTTCTAAATGTCTGTACATATTAACAAACTTTAATACAACAATACAACTACATGCATGGTATTGATCCTTTACCTCCTTTTATGTATGTATATGTACTAGCTGATGTAGAATTTTAAGGGCAAGACTAGCTTGAAGATTCTTCTTAAGTCGGCTCATTCCTTCATAGGGAAAAAAATACAGAACGAAGCTTGAATGAAGAAGAAGTCTCAACAACTTCAAGCTGCGTCATGATGATTGAGAAATTCTATTATACAAGGATACACTAGATCTACGGCCTGCATCAAAAGGAAGTGTAAATATTTAGGAGAAGCAATGTTCCAATTGGAATAACAGGAACATTTAGGACCTGTGCAGGGTCTGCCTGCTCACCGAAGAGAAATAACATCAGATTATTGTCAATATACATACAAGCAGATAATAACACTTCACAGAGAAACAATGCTTAAGCAATTTCGCTTCAATAACACTTGCCAAGGGTAAAAGCAGTTTGAGTGACGATCTAGAAGACATATAGTCCAATGATAATGCCAACGTAGTGACTGCTGCCAATCCAGAATCCTTTCCTTCATAACCTTATAAAAACAAGACATTTTAGCACTCCTATATATTGTTCAAGATACAAAGTCAAAGTAAGATGAAAAGTTTACTTATAAAACTATTCCATCAAGTAGCCTACCGGGACATATAAAACTCTTTTGGACTTATACAGCAACGATTTTGATTCCATCTAAGGGCCTTAAAGAGTTCAAAATTAATTGGCTCTACTCATAAAGGACTCAACATCATCCTGGTTGACATGTTTTAGCTGTGATAATTAAAACGCAACAGTTTGAACTCTTAGATTAGCCTTAATAAGCAAAATAAAAAGGTTCAAGCATCAGATAGTTGAACCAAGCGTAGCATTTTCTTTTGTGAGTTTAACCAATATTATCAGTACCTAGATCAACATAATTTGTGCACAAAGTTTTCTATTCTTTTATCTATAAATAAATTACTGTTAAAATGTTTAACCGGTCTAAGAAGTGATTATAAACTGTTTACAAGTCTATTTCAGTCGGTGCTGTGTCCAAAGGAAATGAAATTCAAGTTGGTCACAGCTTCAAAATGCTAAATAAATTCTAATCATAACAGAACAGAGAAATTAAACATGCAGTTATGTGTTAATATAACAAACTATTTTGCAATACCAAAAAGGTAATAGCCAAAAGGATATGCAGTAATAGGTTTTACATAGGTCATAAAGGTAGATGAACAAGCAAGTTTTTACAGAATCTTACCACATCGTGATAGCATCGCATATAGCAAGATACTGCCCATAGAATGACCAATTGCAAGTAACTTGCCATCCTTTGGTTCACTCTTATCCTTTATGTATTCCATCTAAGATAAAAATTTTAGTTTAACAATACTCAAGTTAGTTGTCATGGCTTACGAATTGTCAGCTGGTGTACGCATCGCATAAGGGAGGCACCTCACCACAGCAGGGACGTCTTCTTCTAGGTAGTTATCAAAGTCCCAATCATACTTGGAAATAAGATCAAGTTGTTTCTGCATATCTTTTAGTGCTGTAGAAATGCTGTTTTGCATATCAAAAGCACGTACTGGAGATGATCTTTCAGCTTCTTCAATTATATTTACAAGCTTTTCAATTAAATCCGTAATTTGACTGGAAAAAGCATATCTTTTTTCTGTTTTTGAAAACCTCTTATAATCTGTACCCTTACCATAAAAATCCTTCCTCTGAGAAATAGAATCTAAAGGGTCTATATATTGTCCAAAATCCATTCCTTGTGTACTCAATCCAGCACCTCTGAGTTCAATAATCCAAGTATCATATCCTTGACTGCACATGAAGCGTGCGAACGAGGACTGAACATGAATTTGCATCATCAATAGACTTAAAAACAAGAACCCCAAGAAAGCTAAAAGCCTAGAAATTACAATCCAACGGAAGAAACTCTATAAACAGAATAAGCGTAACCCCACAAAGCCATAAGCTACGAAACCACAATCCAATGGAAGAAAAGTTAAGAACATCGAGAAATACAATTAAAAGCTAAAAATTAATAACAAAAAGAAACCCATAAAAGCTATGAGGTTTAGAAAATTACAAACCCATCACGTAGAAGCTTGGAAATTGCATTAATTCACCAACAAAAATAATTCAAAGAGAATGAAGAATGGATTGAAATTCGGGTATAGGGTCAGAGCGGGAAGGATTGAGGGAATCGAAATGAAGAATGGATTGGAATGGGAGAAGCCACAGAAAATGAGTAGAAATGAAAGTGGAAATAGAAAACATACATTTCTAAAGAAAGTCTGCAAAGAAAATTTTGAAGCTGAGACGATGAGAGTGTAGAGAAGAGAATAGAAAATGTCTTACGGAAGGAAAATCGGTAAGACGTTTTCCAAAACTAAGGAAGTGATTTTACCCGTGTTTGTAAAAGGTTTTCCTTGTGGAATTCATTTTCCTCCAATCAAACACCGGAAAATGGGGAAAACCAATTCCGAAAAATATTTTCCCCTATCAAACAGACCCTAAGTAATAAAATGTAGAATAGTATAAAGATGACAGTTTACACCGTAAGAGATGCAGAGAACTGTTAGGATGGGGCTATTCACATCGTATATATACAGTGTAGTGAGCTGTTAGTAGTAGTTTGAGAGGGTTAAGGTTGTACTTGAGCAAAGTATGGATATGTGTTTAATGACTTGTCCCTTCTCTTTCTGAAAAAGGGGTCATTTATAGATTGAGGGCTTAGAATGGTGCCCTTATCCCATAATTACCTCCTTGGTAGAGTCCATTTTAAACTTATATTAGGGTATGATCTAGATAGGATCATCTTCAAGGTTGGTGAGCTTAAGAAGTTGAAAACATTAATGTGATTGGATCTAATGTGACAGTTGTCCTTGGTAGCATCATACCAATGCTATTTCCATAAATGAATCTGTAATGGCATAGGATGCTCATGTGTAGGAGGCATGGGAGATGCTTAGGTGCACGAGTATAAAAATTGTCCCCCTAATTGAAGAAAAGTTTATAAAGTAAGCTTCTCTAAAAAGACTATGATGTTAGAGTGGTAGGGTGTGACTTTGGGAAGGTGGAGATTGATGTCCTTTGGTATATCGATGGTAAGGTTTAGTGATTACTTTCGAAGTAATTTCAAAATTTTGAAACATCGTCTTTAATGGGCGGGATTAGTAACTTTTAATGTGGAGTTGTTTAATTAGCTAGCAATCATGTCGCTTTTAGGGATCTTTTGTTTCTTCTATCCTTTCTTTCTTTTAACCAACATGTTTATTCTTTTATTAAAAAAAAGTCTTAGGGCTTTTTTTAGGGGAACTTTCGTTTCAAACTTTTTTAAATGTCTTTCTATTTTCCCAAGTGTTCTTATTCTTTAGCTTATTCATTCTGTTTTCCAAGTTCATCAAATTCCCTTTTTAATTTGGTAAGTTTTTATTTTATTTTGTCATTACTTGAGTCTTACATTTTGTCACTTTTCTTTCATGTTTGTTTTGCATCAGTAGCAGATCTTTTAATAAAGTCCAGTAAGAGGAAATAAGAAATTAGGGGGATGATTGTCTCACCATTAGCAACCAGGTTCTTTGTACCGTCATGAAGGATGATATGCAATGAGTCCTTTAATTGAAGGGACTGATGATCCCAATTACTGCTATAAGTTCTTCTTCAAAAGTAGAAAAAATTAGTTAGTTGATGTTGTAAATAATGGAAAAGGCATATTTTTGCCCCTATACATTTTCTTATTAAGCTTTCATCTACTCTTGCATCCATGGTTCATGAGGGTTTTCACTTCCTTTGGTGTAGCATCAAGGTAGTTGGCTAGAGGTTCTTGGTATCTATTAATGGCTTTCTTTCAAGATTGTTGTATAAGGGAAAATGAGCCATGCAGTTAACCTTAATTTCGTCCAGTTCTTACACGAGCAATATCAGTAAGGACTACTTTTTTCAACAACATAAAGATGTCGACGTACCCATATTCAGTAGTGGATATATTTACATAGAAGGTCATCTGAGTATCTTTCTCTTTCTAATAATGTGGAAGGAAGCTAGTACTTGAAAGTTGATCAAAAGGACCAATCTAAGGAATAATTATTTCAACCATTATAAACAGGGTAAGTGCTTCTTCATTACTAAGTTGCTAAGGTTCAACCTCATTTGGGTCAACTATTTTAAGGGGAAGATTCCTGATAAACCGTAAGATATACATATTTTTACCCCATGTTTGACATATTTATGGATGATTTTTCCTTAGTTTTATTGAATTCGATGCTCCTAATCCTTTAATTTCATGTTTTATACTCATGAGAGCTTAGGATAGCAAAAAGAGCAAGAAACGGGCCAAAAACGGACAAATTGAGACTAAATCAGTGTTGCACACGGCCTAGGTACTTCCACACGGGTAATCCACACGCCCGTGTGTGACACACGAGTAGACTACACACCTGTGTGTCATGGCCGTGTCGACTAAGAACCAACTCAGTATTGCATACGGCCTGAGCACCTTCACACGGGCGTGGCACACTGTCGTGTCCCTGCCGAGCCCAAGCCTAGTTCTATTCGGAAAAGGGCACTTTTGAGAGTTTTGAAGCATTTTAAGGCCTATATAAACACCTTAGAAGAGGATTAAGGGGAATGCACAAAGTTGGAGGTAGAAAATACTCGCGAATAGCCATCGGAATCACCTTGGAGCCAGGATCTACATAAAGACTGAAGATTTCCATCCAATTTCCTAGAAGTTCTTTGGGTTTTCTTTATATTTTTTTGTTTTCCAAACTTTGAGATGTTTTCCATTATTATTATGAACTAAACTCCCTAAATACCTAAGGGAGATGAACCCTATGACGAATTTTATTACTTTTTGAATTATATGATAAAGACTTATTCTTATTCTTAATTGTGAGTTCTAAATTCTTGTTTTAATATTCCAGGGTATTAATTCAGGTTTTGATGTGCTTAATCAGCGGAGAAAAAGTCCCTGTTTAAGAGTAGATCATCCATAATTAAGCGGAGTTGAATGTACTCCTAGAGATAGGACGACATAAATCTACCGGATTAGAGTCAAATCTAATAAGGGAATCCATAGATCGAGTTAATGCGACAATAGGGGTTTTAATTAGAAAGAGATTTCAATTAATCAAACTAGAGTCAGTTGTTTTTAGTCTCGAAAGGGATAATAACATAAATTAGGGATTTCTACGGAATAAGTCAAGTGAATAAATCATCTAAGTCAAAGGTAATAAGTGAAGTCTAGGTGGATTCTTTCTTTGGTATTGTCTTCGCCATTGGTTTTTTTCAAAAGTATTTTCCAACTTTCATCTCTGTCATAATCTTAGTTAAATTAGAAAATTAGTTTAGTTTAAAAACACACTTTAATTCTTAGGCTAGATAATAAAAAGATAGTAATTACTAGTACTTTTAGTCCTCGTGGATACGATATTTCCGATCTCACCATAACTATACTACTGTTCGATAGGTGCGCTTACGTTAAGTTGAATTTTTAGTTAGTTACACGACCATCAATTCCTAATGATGTAGTTCCTACCAATGTTGAGTATTTAAGGGACCAAATAAACCTTGTAGTGTAATCCACACAAATAGATAGTTGGTTGCTGGGAGTTGCAAATGAGTTGAACCAAATGATAATAGGAAAAATAAAGCACATGAGACCCTACAAAAGAAGACTTCTAGAAAGTAAAAAGGGTTGTAGATGTCGTCACATAAAAAACCTTGTAGTGTGACCTACAATTGTTGTTTACTGAAAGTGATTGATTGATTGCAGTAGTCAACATGGCTTGTGTAACAACCCGTTTTCAGTAAAATAAAAACAGTAGTTTTGGGATCACAAATCTGACGAGTAATTTTTATTTTATTATTATTTTAATGTCTACGGTATAATTTAGTGTCGTATAAAAATTTGGTTAAGAAATTGTGATGTTTGCATATTTAATTTAGTAAAAAGGACTAAATCGTAAAAGGTACAAAAGTAGAGTTCTATTAGTTAAATGTATCTATTAGCTATGAAATTAAATGGTAAAGGAATTTATATGGTAATTAGACCATTATTATTAGAAGTGGACATTCATGGACATAAAATTTAGTGAATTTAAGGTAAATCAACAAGGTTAGATATGTAATTTAATAAATATGTTAAGTAAAATGAAGAAAACAAAAGATGTCATCCTTTTTGTTGTCTTCTTCCACTGAATATTAAGAGAAATAAATTCCATGGAAGCTTTCTAGGTTCGACCAACTCTCTTAGCTTGTATGTAAGTGGTTATGGACCCGTTTTTAATGATTTTTATGTTTTTAAAGTCATTGTAGCTTAATCTAGCTAGCCCAGGGACTAATTTACAAAACTAATAAAGGTCTAAGGTTTTTCCATGAATATGTTCGTATGATTTTTGAAGTTTCATGAAATATTATGAGTCCTTGTTGTTAAATAAACAACTTTTGTAAAGTGATTTTTGATGAAATTATCATTTAGGGACTTATTTATAAAAGTAGTAAAATACCTAGATAAATTTGTGAAATTTTGATTTGTATGAGGTTGTATAAGTCATTAAGTATTTCGGCTAGCATGAAATGTGGATGAAATTACATAAATGTCAATTTACGAGCTTAAGGACTAAATTGTAAAGAATTTAAAACATTAGGAGCAAAAGTGTAAATTTTCTAAGTACGAATTTTGGACTAAATTGAATATTAGGATTATTAAATGAATTGAATTTGCTTATTTAGATCAAGATAAATCTCGTAAGGATCTAGATCGAGGAAAAGCTAAAGCCTCGGATTAGTGATATCGATCTTGCGTCTTTATAATTGAGGTAAGTTCGTATGTTTAAATAACGATTTATATAACATTTTAATATTATCTTGATATATATGCTATTTTGCTAAATCCAACGACGTTTTGACGATTATCAAGTCCAGTTTGAACCTTAGGAATATATAGGATACAAATGTCATGTCATTAGGGTTACCATGTTTCGGGTGCTGGTCTTGAATGTCCTACCGATGGTTGAGTTCTAGCATTTTTTGCGGATACTTGTCTGCTTCTGTGAGTAGCATCGTGTAGCTTACATTCTGATCGTTAGCTTGTGTGAGCAGACCGATTATATGGTTTGAGTGAGCAATGATGTAAAGGAAAAGGAAATGCATGGTTTCGAGTATGAGTTTAGCACACTTTGTGTGAGCTTTCCCACGTATCCGATATTATTCTAAGTGGTTCAATGGGCATGAAAAAGGAAGGAACGATAAGTGTTCTAATGGCTATGTTATAAACCTATGGAAAGGTATGAAATGATCTATGAATATATATCTAAGTTTACAGAGAGTATGAATCCAATGGCATTATATTCATGTGAATTTACTTAATCATGTGATAATTCTACTGAATTATTTGTTAAAGCACTAATAATTGTTGTTGATGATGCTTAGGCTTGTGCCAAGCTATTGGTTGGATTGTATCATGTTTAATTTTAAAGTTATGCATTGAAATGGTAAGTTATGTTCATGATATACAAACTTACTAAGCATTATATGCTTACGTAGTTTTCTTTCCTATGTTTTATAGATTATTAGAGGCTCGATCAGTTTGGAAGCTTGCCGAAGACCTATCACATTATCCAGTGGTTATATCAGTAGATTTTGATATTTTGGTTAAATTTATAATGGCATGTATAGGGAACTTATGTTTAAAGTTTGACATGAGTGCTAAATATTGAATTTGGTATGTATATATAAGTTGGTTGCTTGGTATCATTTGGAAATGGTTAGTTTATGTCATTTATGTGATTATGATGCATGTGAGTAATAGTCCAAATGGTAAGTTTTTATGGTCATGGTATATGGTCAACTATAGTATGTTTTGGTATGGAAATTAGTTAGTTGTGTATGGTTGATGAATGGCCAAATATGCATAAGCTTAGATATGTTAAATGGTTTATGATTGATATGCCTTATTGACATATTGGTTGTATGGATTAATTGTTTAGTAAATTGGTCATTTTATGCATGTTTGGGTATGTTTTAATGATTTGGTCATATATGCAAATTGTGTCTAGGTACATGTTTAAATTGGGTGAAAGAAATGGCTTGATTTTGGCCAATTTCTTGTCCATACAACCTAAGAAACAAGCCTGTGCCTCAGTCGTATGTGACACATAGTCGTGTGTCCCCTGTAGATTTTAATGGTTGCAAGTTTTACACGGCCTAGTACACGACTTGACACACGGGCACGGACACGTGCTGGGACACGGCTGTGTGCCTCTATTTCAATTGTTACACGGCCTGAGACATGGGCGTGTGCCTCAGCCATGTGAGTAACATGGCCTGGCCATATGGCCGTATGACCCCTACAGTTCCTTTTTTAACTTATTCTTAAATGTTTCAAATGTTTTCGATTTAGTCCCGAATCATTTCTAAAGTATTTCTAAGGCCTCAATGGCTCAATTAAGGAACGATGGGCATGTATGTGAATGGATTATTTTATGATTATTGTAATGTTTGGAAATGAATGTTTTTATGTTACGTTTTTACGATAATCTTCGTAACCCTATTCCAACGATAGATACATGTTAGGGATGTTACATTTAGTGGTATTAGAGTTACGATTTAGTCAGTTTTCAGACTTAACGTAGTGTATACGGGTCTAGAAATACATACCATTATATAACCTGTGATAGTGTGATAACTCCTAAATCGATTTGAATTATGCTTTTATATAGATAATGTCATCCAACCGAGCTGATTCTGATGAAGCCAGAAGTAACGAGCAAGCCTCCATTCACGGAGCAATGTTGAGTGGTAGTAGGCCTGTATCTGAGGGTCGGGGAGGAGAGGCTAAGGAAGCCTTCCTCTAGATAATGAATGAATGGATTACCGAGTTCGTACAAATGAACTCGATAGCTCAACGACCTCCACCCTCAACTATTCCTTAGTCGGTTTCGGTAGGCTAAATCGAAACAATGGTTTTGAAATCACAAATCTGAGGTTGTAAAATTATTTTAATATTATTTTTAGTCTCTACAGCATGTGATTATATATGTGTGTAAGTTTCGTGAGCTAATTTTATCATTTAATAGCTCAATTTGATAAAAATGACTACATCGCGTAAAATGTAAAAGTTGCATTCTTTTTTATAAAGGTGTCTATTTGCTATGGCTTATTAAATGGAAGGTCCTTATGTTGATATTAGACCATTGATAGTGGAAATTGACATGAAAAGGGCATTAAATGGATGATATTAAATGTTTTACATTAAGGTTAAAATGGTAATTAGTATATTAAGTTAATATTAACTAAAACAAAGTGAAAATAAGCCATATTATCATCATTCATAGCCAAAAATAGAAGAACAGAATAGGGTTTGAATGCTTAAAACATTCGACACTTGTGTGGATTAATTGAGGTATGTATTTTGCTCGATTTTTTTAATGATTTTTACGTTTTTGTGATCGTTGCTTTGAGTACTAGCTAGCTCATGCCTCAATTTTTGAATTGGTTGATGAATTTTTTAGTTTCCATTAATGAATGCTTGAGCTTTGTGATAGATGACGATGAAAAATGAATAATTGTTGATAGTTTTACATGTTTTGTAAAGTGATTTTGACTAAAAATATCAATTGGGGATTAAATTGAGAAAATGTGAAATTTTGTGGTTTAAAGTGTGAAATAAATGGAAATATGGGCTGCTATGAAGCTACATAAAATTCGGCTAGCATGAAATTAGAAAGAAATTGTGTAATTTGTGATTTTGTGAAATAAGGACTAAATTGTAAGAAATGTGAAAGTTTAGGGCCAAAGTGAAAATTGACTTAAATATGTGTTTTTGGATGAATTTGAATGTATTGATGAATAAAAGAGTTAATTTTGAATGTATATAGATCAAGAACGAAAGAAATCGGATTTAGATCGGGAGAAAATGAAAGTTATCGAATAGTCGACCCCGTCTATTTATTTTGACTACGAGGTAAGTTCATATGCAAATAACGTCTTTACATTGAATTATATATGTTTTATTAAGATTGTATTGTAATAAATGAATGAGCAATTACGAGCAAGAATTGACAGAGTTACGATATCCGAAAGTCCCGTACGAACCTTAGGAATAGTATAGGATACAAATATCATGACATTACGTTACGAGATGTGATTACATGTAAGACCATGTCTGGGACATTGGAATTGTATTGAGATTACGTGTAAGACCATGTCTAGGACATTGGCATCGTTAATCGATTTCATGTAAGACCCTGTCCAGGACAGTGGCATCGATATGTGATAACATGTAAGACCATATATGGGATATGGCATTGTATGAGCTTATGTGATTTCTGAGTATCCTTAACAATTTCGAATGGTTCAACGGGAAAATTCAAGTCGAGAAAGAATATGTGAATGAGCTAAGTGACTCAAGTACGTACGAGATTCATACGAGTATTGAAAAGAGAAGTAATTGGTGAATTCAGTTGTGAAATTGAATATGTGTACCATGAGAAGGGTTTGTGCTCATATATGTGATTAAATATGCTTAACATATTTGAATTGATATGTAAATATTCATATGATGGTTTTATTTGTATATGGCTTATTAATCTTGCAAAGCTTACTTTGTGTGTTCTTTCTATGTTTTATAGACTTTTGAAGCTAGCTCTAACATCGAGGATCATCGGGAACCATCATCACACTATCGACTACTTGTTACTTTTGAAGCTTTGTATATAAGGTATATGGTATGTATAGGCTAGTAAAATAATGATATGTTTTGAGTTGTGATTTTAGCCATGAGATTTGGCTTACTTTTGGTTGAAATGTTGGTATGTATTTGGTCATTTAAGTTGGTCTAAGTGAAGTGTTTGAAAAGTGATAAAAGTAATGTATATAATGCCTTATGTTTTCGCATTGTTTGCTATGGTTGTTGATATGATTAAATGGTTTCTCATTTGGTTAGTTATTAATGCTTGAGGAAAGGTAGATTATGGTATGATTTATAGATGAGAAATTGATATGTTTTTGAGGCATGAAATGGGTGATAAGTTGATAGATAAATGGATTGAAAAGTTATGCAAGTTTGATGATTTTTGGTATAGTGAAATGGTATGTATTAGTTATGGAATTGAGTAATTGAAATGGTTGTGAATAGATGGCATTAAATGTGTATGAATTGGTAGATTTTTGGTTGCTTATATATGTGTTGAAATGATACCATTTTGATGGCTAGGTGTGCATGAGAAATGGTTGGCAAATTGGATTTGCAAATGACCTATTTTTGTCCACATGGGAAGAGACACGGGTGTGTGTCTTAGTCGTGTGTGACACACGGTCATGTTACAAGGCCATATGTCCCTTGGGGTACCCTTCGAATTAAAGTCAGTATACCCTACAATTTTCACACAGCCTAGACACACGGGCATGTCTACTAGTCGTGTGTGGCACACGGGTTGGCACATGGGCGTGTGGTCGGCCGTGTGACCTAAGTCAGTAACCCCCTTAAATTTCACACGACCTGGCACACGGGCATGTCCTTGGTTGTGTGGTGCAAGTCAATATGTAAGCCCTGTTTTCACACGGCCTATGACACGGCGTGTCTGGCAGCTGTGTAAGGCATACGGCCTGTTCACACGGGCATGTGACCTATGATTTCATGAAATTTTTTTAAGTATTCGTAATTTTTTATACTTGATCGGTTTAGTCCCGAACCACTCTAAAGCATGTTTTAAGGTCTCGTAAACCTATTTAAGGGACTTTATGTTTGTGAATGAATGATATGTGATATTGAATGTTTGATAAATGTTATATTTTTTGGGAATGCCTCGTAACTCTATTCTGGCGACGGATACGGGTTAGGGGTGTTACAGGCAAAGTGCGTGAAATGTGCCATTTCCATATTGAAAGACTCAGCCTATTAATGGTGGAATACTCTGGTTTTGGTTGTACCGAGAGATCGGATTGATTGGAAGTTTTTCTAGAAAAAATTTCGAAAGAAATACGTGAGTTAGAGGTTTTTTTGACAAGAAATGTAAAGAGTTTCTCGAGTTAAAATAGGCCAGATGACAGAATCTGAGTATGAGAGAGAATTTTTTCGATTGAGCAAGTATGCCCGAGAATGCATACCGATAGAGGTTGCTATTTGTAAACGATTTGAAGATGGATTGAACAAGGATATCAAGCTGTTAGTTAGGATTCTAGAATTCAAAGAATTTGTTGTTCTAGTTGACTAAGCGCATAAAGCTGAAGAATTGAGTAAAGCTAAAAGAAAAGTTGATTATGAAGCTTATGATTTGGGTAAGAGATCAACGGGAAAATCATATCAATCACCATCAAAGAAGTCAAAAGAATACCACAGTCATTTGACAGCTTCAGTGGGTTACTCTGGTAGAGATCAAGGAAAACGACATGCGAGTTCAAAACCTCAGGCTACGTTTGTAGCGAACATAGGCGGCGTTAAGAGTAACAAGCTTGAATGTCAACAATGTAGATGTCAAAACTTTTGTGATTGCAAAATGAAAGATGGGGCATGTTTTAAATGTGGTTTGTATGAATATTTTATCAGAGATTGCCCGGAAAGGACTAAAAAAAAAGGCTCAGACTGTTCTACTAAGCAACACTGCTGAAAGGTTGACCGCCACAGAACATTGAAAATGTGGGAAATAGTCATAGTGGGACAAATGACTTTACAGTGAGATTCGAGGCAAGAGTACAGGCTAGAGCTTACGCGACCTATGCAGGAGAGGAAACATTAGCGCTAGATGTTATCACTGGTACATTTTTTATCTTTGATACTGATGTTACTACTTTGATTAACCCAGGGTGAACACATTCATATATATACACGACTAATGTTACGAGTCAACTTTCTATCAAAATGGTTGTTATGAATTCGAAATTGGCATTGTGGTTTGAGTCAATTCATAACTTATTAATTGCATATATGTATATATGTTCATGGCATAAAGAGGTTGAAATGGTTGAAATTGTCATATGTTTGAATGTGAAATAATGATATGTGTAATGTACAGGTATAATTGATGAAAATGGATAAACTTTATCATATGAAAATGTTAGAATGTTAAATTGGTTGAATTGGAATAAATGTTGAATTATTTGAGTGATTTGAATAGGTACCATTTGGACCATTTCAAAACAAACGGTCACATCGCGACATCGAGTCCTTATTTTCGTCGTTGCAATGAGGAACCCCCAAAGTCTCAACGTCAACCTGATAGTTTTGCAAAATTTACAAATTGGTCATTATTCGACCCCGAGTCATTTGAAGGGCTTTTGTAAGCTTGTATAGGACCCGAAAATGAATGTATATCATATTATGAGTGAGTATTATCATATCGTGCATATGATAGATACAAAAATCAACAACATGCTTAACATGCAATTCATAAATCAATATCAGTTTGCATATTCAACATTCAAAGCATATCATATCGTACATTCAATCAACCTATATCAGACATATAATCAATCCACACATACATATCCAATTAACAAACATTAGGTCTTTTAACATACAACCATGTCTTTTTAATACTTACCCGGCTCGACACTCTCTTAACATCACTTGGCCATTCGGCCATATCCTAAAAACCAACAAATAACATGTTGTATTAATCAATTATATTAACTGGATACCTCTAAACACACAACAGAATGACCCACACTTGATCTATGTAGAGGATGGGCTAGGGGCGGCAAATAAAGGTTACTGAATGTTGAGGAAATCAACCATGGGGTAACCAAAGGGCTGTTGAGAAGTGCTGCTGTTGTTGTTGTTGGTTGGTGGTACACAAGGAGCAACAGAATTTGATGGTTGCTGATTGTTTGTAACAAGATGTGATGGCTGCCGATTGCGTGTAACAAGATATGATGGTCATTGTTGTTGTACGGTATTAGAACGTACGGTTGGTGCGGTGGTTTAGTGGTAAATGTTAAAAGTGGTGGTGCAAAAGATAAAAAATAATGGGTCAAAAACGAAAGAAATCAAAAGGGGGAAGGAAGAAGGATGAGGAAACGATAGAGAAGTTACATCAACCAAAAGAAAAACGAACATGAGAAAAAAAAACCAAAATGGAGGATGTGGGGAAAAGGAGGACGGCAACAAGGGAGAGATTTTAGGGATAATTCTCAAGATTTTTTTTAAAATAAAAAATCTATTTAGTTAATCAAATCTTATCATATTTGATCAGTTGTTATCCTATCAGGCTATTAAGAGTTTAAATTTGACCAACATTCTGATGGCTTGGGTGGCACAATAGGGATAAAACAAAAATGTAATCGGTTTTGGGCACAACATGATTCAAACTTGGGACCTAAAGGTAAGCTAAAGCTTTACCATTGAACTAGACTTGTCCATGGGCCGGGCCACCCAATCCAATTCGAAGGCCCTTCCAAAATATGAAAAGGTTTGGGCAAAAATATAAGCCCAAACAATGGGCTTGGGTTTAAGAATAAGGCCCATTTAAAAATTGGGTCAGGCTTTGGCCAAGGAATTTTCAACCTAGGCGCAACCCGACTTGATTTTATTAACCTAAATTTTTTACCCTTGTGTCCAACAAACCCTGTAACGACCTAAAATTGACGGGTATCGAAAAGTGTATTTTCAGGTCTCTGTTTTCGTGAAACGAATTCGTAAGTTTTATTAAAAATATTTACAAAGTTAGTTGTATAGTTAATTAGGTTTTCGCTAGGTGAATTAGCTTAAATTATAGATAATTAGGTATAAGGACTAGATTGAATATAGAGTAAAAGTTAAATTATAGATTAAAGAAAAATAAAGGGATTAAATGAGAAAATAAACCATATGTAACACTTGTATAGTAAAAAGTAAATACAAATGTGTGGTAATTGTAAAATACATGTGTAAAAATAATGTAGATATGTATAAAATATTAATATATATAAATACTTAATATTTAAGAATATAATATAATATAATATTATTATAATAATTAAAGTAAATAAAAGAAACAAAAGATAGAAAAAGAAACAGAAGGTTGAAACAAAAAAGAGAGAAAGAAAAGAGAAAGAAAAAGAAAAGAGAAATTAGGGTTCTAAGGATTCAAATTCAAATTGGTAAGTTAATTTAGTTCCTTTTATTGTAATTTTTGAGTTTTTATAATCTTAGAACAAAATACTTCTTGATTTATGTTGAAATTTTAGAAGCTGTGAATTTTTAGATGTTTATGATGAATAAATTGAAGTGTTAGGGGTTAAATTGATAGAATTTCAAGTTAGAATTGAGAAAAAGGATTGAATTGTAAAAAAAATTGTAAGTTTTGAATTAATAGGGACTAAATTGGGAAATTTTAAAATTTAGGGTTTTAAGTTTAAGTAGAAATTGAATGAAAATAAAGAATAGCTTGTGAAGAAAATAAAGTTAGATTTGATTAAGGATTAAATTGGAATTTAGGCAAAAGTTGAGTATAAATTGAAATATTCAATGTGAAATTGTGTGTATTGATGATTTTTAATTATTTTAATTCCGTAGCTAACGTAGAGGCCTCGATTAGGAAAGGAAAAGACAAGGTTAACGCAGAGTAACTCGAAAATTACGGTTTGTATTTCTATAATCCGAATTTAATAGTTAATTGTTGAATTTATTACTTAATGAGTATGGTAAGTAGATTGAGGTAAGTAATTAATATTGTGATATTGAATTGAATGGAATTGAATTTTATGAGCATATGTAAATAGTTGAATTGAAATTATGAGAATTTGTGATTGGTATGGATTTTGATTGAAATTGAATTGAGAAATTTGGAATTGAAAACCCTATTAATTGTATCGGGCTAAGTCGAATATAGTTGGCATGCCATAGGATTGGAAGTGTTCAGGGATATTTCGACCACAAGTCGATGAGACGCTGGGTGTCAAATTATTACTTCGGATAAATTCGATGAGGTACTGGGTACCAACTTACTTTGGCATGGCCGATGAGACACTGGGTGTCAATCTATTACTTCGAATTATTCATGAGGCACTGGGTGCCATATTGGTGTGTTTTGGTTGGATTCATGTATCTGCCAAAGCCCGAGTCTTGTTAATAGGGGTGAATAAATAAATTGACAATATGAATGATATTGAATTATTTTGATTATGAAAATGAAATAGATATTGAATTGAATTGTTCAAATGGATAACATGAACAATGAATTCATGGAAAGATTATTGATATTGATAGATGATTGTGAGAATCTAAGTTGAGAAAAGTTATTGAGATAACTATTGATGAAAATTGAATATATGATAATGATTTATCTATGAATTGATTAATTGAATAATTAAGGATACTAGATGATTAAATGTTCATGTTTTATCATTTATTTAAAGTATTCGGATTATAGAAATACCACTGAGTTTATACTTAGCGTACGATTTATTTTCCGTGCGTAGGTTAGGTTGAAATCAAATTGTCAAATCAGCATCCATCCGAGATCCCGAATTCAAGCGTGGTGAAGTATGTTTCCTTTTGGTAATGGCATGTACCTAGAATATTTTATATTTGTCATTTGAGGAAAATGATTGTAAATAATAACATAAGTTGAATTGGTTGGATATATATGTATATGAATATATGTGTTATGTTATGACTATTAAATGGTAAGTTTGTTGAAATTAGTACGATCTTAGATTTGGTTCAAATGGTGATAATAATGGATTGATTAGGATATTATATTTGAAGTATTTATGAGAGTAAATTGGTTAGATAATTAGATTGGTTGTTTTAACATGTCTGAGTATATTTGATTGTGGTTTGAATTGGTTAGAAGATTGGTTAGATCATTAGATTGGTTGTTTTAACACTTCTAATAGTTTTACAAACTATTTTTTTTTATAATTGTGATGCTACTGCTATCATTTAATACTATTATCATTAAAAAGGAAGGAAAAAAAATTTTGTTGCCAACTTGGCAGGTTCAACATTTGATACCTAAAATCCTGTCTTCTTCACAGATTTTATCAATGCTTAACTGCTTGCTAAGTCTTGGTTACTTGAGAGAATAAGCTTACATTTTAGCATTTCCTTGACGTATATGCATGTGAGCTCATTTTAGCCTAATTACCGATATCAGATAATTGTCTTATCCCTTTTGTTAGAAAGCTAATAAATCTCATATGACATTTGCCTCTTTTTTATTTGGTTTTATTTACTTAGATGCTTGTATTGATATGCATCAATTATGTTTTGTAATTTCTAATATATACATGTATATATATAAATAATTAATTGAAGCATTTATAGATGAACTCTTTATGCCATGAAATTAATGCAAATATACTTTTGTTTCTTTCCTTGTACTTCATGCCATGAAACTCCACTTGAGATTATGTTGTTATCTTTTTATAGTAAGATGAATTATTATTTGGTCGATGGTGTTTATATTATTTTAATAATGTTATATTTATATAGTTTCGAATCATGATATTAAAATTATTGATTTTTTTTTTATATTTATACGAGTTTGAATTAAGGATAATTAATTTAAAGTTTTTATATTTTTATTTTTATTTAAGAATTTTGATTTTGAAATTGATATAACGAAAAGCTTAATTGACATTGATTATCACAAAAGCGAAGGTTGGGGAATTAAAAGCATAAGTTTTTCCTGCATCTCTCTTATGTTTCTTTAACTGTTGATTGCATATTGGGAATGGGAAGGGATAGGAATAGGTAAAATTACAATTTCATGCAAGTCTTTTCATTATATAATGTTGATATTTAATACACATATGAACTTGTCTGTTTATTTCCTACACATAAATTTGCTTCTTTACAACAATCACCCAAAACGGAAAATACCCATCTCTTCTAACCTTCACATCTTTCTTCCTCTCCCTTCAAATCCCCAAAAAAAACCATTTTGTTCCCAGTTTTCAATATATCATCATCTTTAACATTTGTTGTTCATTATGCTACAATGAGAGACATTGTTTCTTGTTTCAGTGAAAACGCAGTAAACGTTTCCCATTCTTCATGTTCTCCAAGCCATTCAAGCAATGATGCTTGTATGCTCTCCCCTACATTAATAGTGCCTTCAATCCAGAACGAAGTCTCTGCTATTTACAAAGTCATTCTTTCTACTAAGAAGCCACTCTTGGTTCGGGTCACATGGTGCAAGAACCAAACCGGTCAGGGCCTTATCTTAAACTTTGGTGACGACGATGAAGATGACCCTTCAACCTGCTTTAAACTCAACACCAATTTGAGGTTTTTCAGGAAGAAGAAAGGCAACAAAGTGATCGAAGCTAACCATTCAAAGCTTGAAGTCTTTTGGGATCTTTCCACCGCTAAATATGATGCAGGACCCGAACCGGTTAACGGGTTCTATGTGTTAGTCATGGTTGACTTAGAGATAAGCCTTGTTTTAGGCGACATTGATGAAGAAACCGTCACCCAAAAGTTCAGAAAGACGACCCCAGTTGCTAAAGTCTCCCTCATTTCCCGACAAGAACATTGTTCAGGCAATACCCTCTACTCCACCAAGGTTCAATTCTCTGATACGGGCATTGTTCATGATGTTTTGATAAGATTTGGTAGGGAAAATGAAGGCCTAAAGCACCCTGTTTTATCAGTTTACATCGATAAGAAGACAGTGATTCGTGTGAAGAGGTTGCAATGGAATTTTAGAGGAAACCAGACCATATTTGTTGATGGGTTATCAGTTGATCTGATGTGGGATGTTCATGATTGGTTCTTCAAACCTGTCACGGGTTCTGCAATTTTCATGTTTAGGACAAGAAGTGGATTCGATAGCCGACTTTGGTTGGAGGAGAAGTTGTTGCAGAAAGATCAAGATAGACATGGATTCTCATTGTTGATTTATGCCTGTAAGAACACATAAAAAGAAGCACACTTTGTTCCATGTTTTTGTTTGATTTTTTTCTTCTTTTTGAAAAATCAGAACTTACCTTTAAGTGTTATTCTAGGCATGTAGTAAGCATAGTTTAATCGATTTATACAATCAATATAATAGCAAACAAATATGAAGATAAACATGGTTTTTTTCCATCAAGCATTAAATAAAGTTTGAACGAGCTTTAAGCATGGTTGGACTTGGCATTAGCCAGTTTTCAGCAATGACAATGGTTCTCTTGGCCCTCTACAGTTTAATATTTGGTCCACAAGTTGAAAATCTCGAGTTTCTTCGTCGGACCAATGATAATAAACATGATTCAATTAAAAGAGCGTCAGAATGGCTCCACCTTGCTTTTTACATGTGAAATTTTAATGAGGACAACTAAGAAAATCCGATATATGACTCTGAAGAGATGAGTGATGTGTAAAGCAGACAAACTAAGAAAATCCGATATATGACACAGATTTGTGGTCTGCTGGCATCTTAAAAAGAAATTCTAAATTTTTATGACAGTTGAGTTGATTTTTCTGGTATTGTTGGGGAGACCTAGTACTCACATTAACTCAGAATTAGGGAAAAAACACCAAATACGATATATAACTCTGAAGAGATGAGTGATGTGTAAAGCAGACAAACTTAAATTGAGGTGTCCAACACCATTGATCAATGTTCCAATATTGCATTATGTAATGTTGGAGGGAGAAATTTTCAAACATCCATCCAAAATGGCAAAAGTATGTGATTCTTTGATATATGTGCTTTTGTTAGTATTTTTTAGCAGGGAATTTATTATTATTTTTTCTCTTGAAACCCAAGAGTGATGCTCTATTTGGGATTTGTTAGGAATATTTTATGTATAGATCTTGGATTTCATTAAAGTCAAGGAAATAATGTAAGCATTCCCAAAGTTTTCTTTGAAAATTCTATCTTATTTTAACATCCAGAAGGCAATGAACTTGAAATTTTGCCCCTTCCACGGAGGGTGGGGTTTGAGTTTTTGGTTATGTTAGCATGCAGAAAGAAATAAAAATTGAGTTTCCACATAATTTTTTCTTGTTAGGGTGAAGAATCACTTAGAAAAAGGTACAGACATTAAATTTATGACATGTTTGTATGATACAACTGAGCTAAGTTTGGAGTTCCTTTTTCAAAATTGGGACCACGGGTCATAATTCCTCTTTCATTTTTCTTGTGACTTGCTTTTATTTTGAACAATCCATGAGAGCTTCAACACTCTTGAATGGGTAAAAACAGGAAATGTGTTTTGGTGCTGGTCTGTTACATCTCCAACACTGGGTCCAACAAGTTCATTCAAGTTGACAATATCAAATTAATTAGTAATGAAAGCAAAATAATAATAATAATAATAATAACAAAATAGTCTCTAGTTTGACCAGTTTCATTGTTTACAATTTTCCAGGACAGTTTTCGGGGCAACCAAACACAACATTTCCAAACTCAAAGAAAACTTTAGAAATCCATTGCAATTTCCAGAAGCAACATCGTGATCGTGACTCTTTAACCAAACAGTTTCACGTCTCACCCGTGCACTTCGCATTGAAAACCTTAAAGGATATCTATCTGCTCAATGTTCTTGTTTTCTTTTTCTTTCCCCTTCTATCTCATTCAATTTGCTTTTAACTGAAAAGTAAATGCTATCATTGTAAAGATTTTGACAATACAATGTTTCTTTCTTTTCTTTTCTCTGACTTTGTCTATGTTTCTCTTTACTTTAAGTAAAAACCAAAGATGATGTTGCAGTGCCTGCAAATGGATGCCATCATTGCCATTCAGGCATTCTTGGAATAGGCAAAAGGACTAAATATACTAAAAATTTATGTAAATGTTGAGTTGTAGGTTAATTTGCAACTGCTAGTAGCAATTTAAAATTTAAAAAAGAAAAAGCACACAATGAATACGAATCCATAGATTATGGGGTTTTGTTAAAAAATAATCCATTAAAGAGATAATTTAAGCTCAATTTCATTTAATTTGTTGCAACTTTACTGTCATATAATTATAATGGTTGAACTCATACATGTTACTTTCATGAACAAAACCGTGCCATCTTAATTTCAACACTAACATAAGTTTTGTCTTCAATATACAGCCATTTTTGGCCTTCATCAATTAAGTTAAGTGTGATGAGAACAAGACCTCTAGAAATTTGGTTCATATCAATTACCTATAATACTAAGATATTGTTTTAGTTAAATAAAAACTCTTTTGACCGCATATCCCTTGAGCATAAAATGATAATTATACTAGATCATTTCGAGTTTCTTTATTTGATGAAACATGTAATGATATTTGAAAGAAATGTTAGTTTATATCGATAAATATAAGATTAGATATTGGGTAAGTTGTAATTGAATTAAGTGACAAATGCAGAATAATAATAAATACAAGAAATTTTAGTTACATTGTTCGAAAACTCCACTTCTACAAAATATTACATAGAGAATAGTCCACTATAAAAATAATAATACAATATATATTAGTGATTAAATTACAACCTTACTTATACATTCAACTAAAATGACTTTCTCACTAAAATTAATTTGAATGCACAGTTGGCCTGCTAGCCATAATTTTATGAAGCACTTAAAAGCTCAAAAATCCTTAAGCCTGATGGAGTTTCTATGGGTTAAAAGTAATATTATGCTCTCAAACTTGTTCACTATTCTAATCATTCAAATTTAGTTTATATGGAGGGATGTCAATGGAGCACGGTGGATACTTATTCCATTTCATTATTGATGTATAAATTTGAAAATTATCACTATCTTTACAGCTCCACCTTCTTTTCATCTTAATTCGCTTCAATTTAATTTTTATTATTTATCTTTAATCTTTTCAATTTTTTTAAAGTCAAATAAATATTTAAACATAATTCTTTAAAGAACATAAAATATATGATTTTTTTCTATATTATTCATCATTTTTTATATTTTTAATAGTTTATATATAAAAAAATAAAATAATAATTTTATATATTATATGGGGACGGGACAAACAATTATCAAACGAAAAAAATTCATCCTGCCTCATCCCACATCTACTTTTCAAATAAAAAATCCAGATTTAAAATCCATCAGGATTGATTTATGTTATTTCAAATGGACATCACCTAACGAGTCAGTGAGTTACTGGGTTGATTTATGTAGTTTGAAACAGAGTTTAAATCATGGGTATGATAAAAGAGTTGATAATAAACAGTTGGTAATGGATTTGCCAGGCCCACCAAACAGGAAATCAGAACCTAATAGTAATACTAAACAAAAAAAATTGCAAAATTAACATGTGGAAGGAGATACGTTAGAGATAGAAAGCGATAAATAAAGTTAATATTAATGATTTTAAAAAATAATCATATTTTATACTATAAAATATTTATATTAAATATTTATAAACTGTAATATATATTTGTTATTAAAACATTACTATAAATATTTTTAATAATATATTAAAAATATTATTTAAAAACTAAATTTATTTAGTTAAAATTTTAATAATAAATAATTACATTATTAATTAAATGATTTATTAATAATATAATAATATTATACTTGATTCAAGTTAATTTTCATATAAAAATAATATTACTTATATTTTTTTTTTTTAAATGACTTACACATTAATATTTATTAGATGTTATTATTATAAACCCTAAACTCATACTTATAGGTCTTTAATGTCAATATCTTAGGTTGATTACTTAAACTAGTTCAATTTTGTCATTAACATTAATGTATAATTAATTGAAGAATTAATTATCTTAAGTTTGTAATACTAGATGTTATTAACATAAACCCATAAATTCATATTTAACAATCTTTAACCTTATGTTTGGATTGCGATAATAGGAAGGGAAGAAAAGAAAAGGAAGGGAAAGGAAGATCTTTTTTCTTGTTTAAATAAATATTTTTAGGGTAAAATATAAAAATAGTTACTAAATATGAAGTATGCCTTGCATTTTGGTCAAATTAAGAAATAAATAGAGAGTGACATTGTGACAGAGAGCCATGCGATGTCACGACGACGCGACGATGAAATAGGGGAGAAGCAGAAATGATGTCGTGATGACACAATAGGGGACGTGGCGACATGTCATGCAATTTTCACAGTTTTCTTTTCCCAATCAAATTCTGATTATTTGTCTCAGTCGTACTCTGATTAGTGTAGATTATTTTAAGATTATTTGACCTACAAATTTAGCCTATAAATAGATCATTTTTTATCCTAGAAAGATTAACCCATAACACATTTAAGTATTAACTTTTACAAGCTTTCAGGGAATTTTGTTTTGAGGGTTCTTATTTTCAAATTTTGGGGTTTAGTTTTTTATCTTCATCACCGTACTCTTCATTTTTTCCAATTTAATGAAATTATCTTTACCAGTGATTTTTTTATCCTCTTCAGAGGGATTTTTCTACAAAAAATATTTGTGTTCGATCTTTTCATTTTTTTCATTATTTTTCTTATTCGTTACTTACATGGGTTTATCCCCAACACTAAACTATTAGTTTCGTTTTATTTTAATCACTCAACTATAAATTTGTTAGTTGTGGTTAGTTTTTTTTTTTTACGAAAAGCTGATGTGATTTTTTTTAAATTTCCATGTAATTTTCTCAATTTTCTATGTGGGTAAATATTTTTTTTACTTTTGACCAAATCTTTTTTCTTCCTTTCTTGTGTTGTTTGTTAAGTGCTAAAAGTAACATATTTTAACCTCATTCTTAATGCATTTTTGGGAGATTATTTAATGTAAATTGTGAATTTTATACTCCTAATCCCTTAAATTCATGATTTTATACTTAGGAGAGCATTTGAGAGCGAAAAACGAGAGAAAATCGGAGCAAGCTACAGTAGCCACATGGGCTACCACACGGTTATATGGTAGGTCATGTTGATTGCACGGATTTGCACTCTGAACAGGGGAAAATCACGTTTTTTAGGTTTCTGGGGCATTCTAAGACGTATATATGACAAAAATAAGAAGATAAGAGAGGGTCATCATAGATATTCAAGAAAATAACTTGAAAAACACCATTGAAGGCGATTCTAAAGTAGATTTCCATCAAGATTAAAGATTCTCATTTGATTTCTAAGGAGATTATCATGAGTTTCTTTATTTCTTTCGGTTATACTGTGTCTTGGATTTTTTTATTTTCAAGTATGAACTAATTTTCTAAATACCTAGGGAGATAAACCCTATGATGAATTATGTCGTTTGGTTTTTATTTTACGCAATAAATACTTAGATCTTGTTCTCAATTATGTGTGCTTAATTCTTGGTTTGATATTTCTAAATTATTGATACATATTTGATGTGCTTAAATCAGATAAGGAATAGACCCTATTTAAGAGTAGATCTAGCATAATTGAGTGGAGTTGCATGCAATCCTAGAAATAGGATGAGATAAATCTACAATATTAGAATCAAATCTAATAGGGGAATCTATAGATAAAGTTAATACTATAATAGGGGTTTTAATTAGAAAGAAATTTCAATTAATCAAACTAGAGTTAGTTGCTCTTACTTTCAAAAGAGACATTAGCATAATTTAAGAATTTTTACGGATCAAGATACTAAGTGAAGAAGTTGAGTAATTTAGATTGATAGTAACAGATCAAATCTAGGTGAATTATTTCTTGGGTATTATTTCGCTTCTTGGTGGTTAATTGTTTATTTTCCTGATTTGTTCTTTGTCATGTTTGCTAGTTAATTTTAGTTTTTAATCAATCACTCGAATTTACCGGTTAAATAATAGAAAGACTGTAATTACTAGTACTTTTAGTCTTCGTGTGAACGATATCTGTGCTCACCATAGCTATACTATTAATTGATAAATGTACTTACTTTAGTCAAATTTTTAGTTAGTTCCGTAGACATCAATTTTTTTGAATTGTTCTTCTATCTTCTCTTTTCTAGTTGTTTTTCTTTCTTGACCTTTTAATTTTGGGACTTAGAGTTGTTGTTTTTCGTCAACCATAGTTTCCTTCTCCAAGG
This sequence comes from Gossypium hirsutum, assembly GCF_007990345.1. Classification (NCBI taxonomy): domain Eukaryota; kingdom Viridiplantae; phylum Streptophyta; class Magnoliopsida; order Malvales; family Malvaceae; genus Gossypium; species Gossypium hirsutum. Next base: position 19,924,298 of record NC_053430.1, read on the forward strand.
AACAAAATTTATCCAATCAAAATGTTGAAACAAACACCGAATAAAAATTGAATATTTATCAGTCAAAATGTTGAAACAAAAATTGAATATTTGAAGAAATTTTGTTCATTAGAGAGGGCAACTAAGGCTAGCAAAAGAAAAAAAAATCCAAATCCTAAAACCAGAAGGTTAAGAAAGGAGATAGTAAAAAAAAAAAAAGAAATTACCCCTATGGAAAATTAGGAAAATTACATGGAAGTTTCAAAAATTCTATGTTAGCTTTCCATAAAAAAAACTAATGGCAACTAAGGGAAGGTGACCAAGATATTTAATTTCGAAAATTTTAGAGATTAAATAAAAAAATTAATAGTTAAAGTGGCCAAAATAAAATGAAGTCAATAATTTAGTGGCGATTTTTAAACTTTACCCATTTTTTTATTCAAGTAAGGGAAAAGTAAGGAAGTTGAGTATCCTTACTTTCCCTCAAAATGCCAAATTTTTAATTACCCAAATGAAGGAAAAAGTAGAGAAAGGAAAGGGCAAATTACCAATAACAGCCTCTTTTTTTTTAAATTTATCGAAATGGGCCAAGTCAGAAATTATTTACCGGAATGGGCCAGTTTTTACAAAATGCGTCCACGTCAGCGCGTTGTCAGGGGAAAAAGCAGGAAAATGCTTCCTCAAGGAAGCGCTTTGCCTACGTGGACATAAAACGCTTCCTTGAAGGCGCGCTTTCTGTCCACGTAGGCAAAGCGCTTCCTTGAGGAAGCGTTTTCCCCGTGTTTTTATTATGGGTTTTCTGTAATTAGGGTTAGGGTTTGGGGTTTTTAAATTTTAGGGTTTTAAGGAAAAAAATTAAATAAATTAGGGTTTATTGTTTGTTAATTAAATTAATTACTAATTTTAAAAAATTAGATTATGGTTTAGTGTTTATGGTTTTCAAGGAAAAAATCAAATAAATTAGGGTTTAGGGTTACTTGAGTAAATTAATTATATATTTAAAAAAAATTAGATTAGGATTTTAGGGTTTAGAGTTTTAAGGTATTTAAGAAAAAAATCAAATAAATTAGGGTTTGGGGTTTAGGGTAACTTAATTAAATTATTTGTTAATCTAAAAAAGCTTCTACGTGGCGCTCTTTTGCTACAGTAGTCTCTGAAAAAATAAATTTGAGAAGACGTGTCTGCGCAAATAGTGTCAAAAACGATTCAAGCAGGATGCATTGTCAGCAAAAGTACTGAAAGAAGCTCCCACGTGGACGCTCTTTTGCTACAGTAGTATCTGAAAAAATAATTTTGAGAAGACGTGTCTGTGCAAATAGTGTAAAAAATGATTCAAGCAGGATGCATTTTCAGCAAAAGTACTGAAAGAAGCTTCCACGTGGACGCTCTTTTGCTACTGTAGTCTCTGAAAAAATAATTTTGAGAAGACGTGTCTGCACAATTAGTGGTAAAAACGCTTCAAGCAGGATGCATTTTCAGCAAAATTACTGGAAGAAACTCCCACGTGGATGCTCTTTTGCTACAATGGTCTCTGAAAAAATAATTTTGAGAAGACGTGTCTGCATAAATAGTGTCAAAAACGCTTCAAGCAGGATGCATTTTTAGCAAAAATACTGAAAGAAGCTCCCACGTGGACGCTCTTTTGCTACAGTGGTTTCTGAAATAACTTGGGCTATAAATGAGCCAAATTTTGTTCTCAGGTTGCATAACTTATAGCAAAAAAAAATAAAGAGGCTAAGAAGGATAAAAATTAAAGATGAGTGAACGCATTAGTGCTGTTATTTACTATGATGGTGAGGTTCGTCACACCAAGAACGGTGTTGTTTTTTTTCGGAGATACAATACGACTGGTTTTTAACCAGAACATAGATTTGACAGAACTTCGTAAAAGGATTAGGCGTAAAATATTCGGAACGACGCCAATGAAAGTGTTGTCTATTAGGTATCGATTTTGTGCTTCTATTGATCCAGTAACATATGACTCGTTCGACATCAAAGGTGCTCGTAGCTTGAAGGCAATGGTGCAGACTCATCTTGCTAGTGGAGCACCATATATTGAGTTATATGCACAATTTGCATCGCCAAATGATACATTTGTGGCTGCTGTTCGAGAGGAATACACGTCCCCTACCCGACACTCCGTTAGTGGGTTACATAACACAGAACCGCCAGTTTTTGGTAGCGGTATGGAATACACAACCCCTGTACGACACTCTGTTAGTGGATGGGACATGCACCTAGGTGGGTCGATGTTTGATGCTGGAAATACGTACTGGAGAACGACATCAACTTATAGTGCTTGGCAATCTACATCCAATTGGGGACGTTGTTGAACGCCCAAAAGAAGGGATGATGTACTCCCCATGACGTCCACCGGTGAGGGGACCTCATACGTCGCAGATGATGGTGGGTTAGATGATGAGTCTGATATGGATCCACCTCGAGAGCCCGGCCGCGATGGTACAGAAGTTGGATTATTTTCTGAACCGGAGCCTATTCCAACTGAACCTGAAGATGTTGAAGGGGGTTCAGATGAAGAAGAAGATCCACGATTCAGGGCATACTCGCCTCCAGCCCACATGCATAATGTTGATCTATCTGCAGATGATGCATTAGAGTTTCCAGATCTACCACACAGAATGCGTGATCATACAAGTTCATTATTGGATTCGAGTGAATTTGAAGTTGGTAAGGAATTTTCCAATAAGGATAATTTTCTTGGTGCATTGAAACAACATAGCATCAATAACGGTGTTAACTACCACGTGGTTAAATCTAAATCCGATAAGTTTGAGGCGAAGTGTGCAGTGCAAGACGAAAGTTGTTCATGGAAAATCTACGCCTCGTTGAGGAAAAGGACAGGGTTGTGGGAGATAAAAAAGTATAAAAGTCCACATACATGTGCTGCAGGTACAATATTTAAGGTTTTTGAATAATACTGTTATTATATAATGTTACATTATTTAACGTACTTCGTTGACAGGTATTTCACAAGATCATCCCAAGATGGATTCAGCTGTGTTAGCTAGCTTAATACTACCCACGGTGAAGGCAGATCCTAGGACTTCAGTGCCAGTCTTAATTGCCAATATTCGTAACCAAATGGGGTACATGCCTTCTTACCGTAAGGCTTGGATAGCTAAGCAGAAGGCTTTGGAGAAGATGCATAGTGGGTGGGACGCTTCATATAATGAAATATGGCAGTGGTGTCAAGTGCTAGAGAGATACGTCCCAGGTTGCATAACAGACCTTCAAACAGAACCTGCATACTACAACGACCGATTGCTCCATGGATGCCAAGTATTTAAGCGTCTCTTCTGGAGCTTTAAGCAATGCCGAGACGCATTTGCTTATTGTAAGCCATTGGTACAAATTGACGGTACCTTTATGTACGGTAGATATACCCATCGGCTATTGCTAGCAGTCGCACAGAATGGTAGTGGAAGAATCCTTCCAATTGCGTTTGCAATAACACCGGAGAAGTCAGCTGATGACTGGGATTTCTTTCTTTCTAGGTTAAGGATGCATGTTTGCCCCCAACCTAATATATGCGTTATATCGGATCGAGGCACCGGGATACTAGCTGCAATTGAGCTACAGGGAAGCCTATGACATCGCACACACCATCGGTATTGCCTAAGGCACATTGCTTCCAACTACTACAGGCAATATCCATCTAAAGGTGAATGACGGCAAGTGGCCAACATGGGTATTTAATTTTATCTCTATTAATATAATTTCGTTTGGAATATTGAATTTATTTTAAATAGAAAAGTGGTATGTAATTTTTGCTATCAACTTATATTGGCAGGGTACGAGATAAGTAAGGACCGTTTTCATGAGATGTTGGCAGTTTTCCATTCAGTTAACGAAGAGGGCCATGACTACCTATGTAATATACCTTTCGAACAGTGGACACAAGCATACAACGGCGGCTTACGATATGGTCACATGACCTCAAACCTGGCCGAATGTATAAATTCTGTTCTGAAAGGAACACGTCATTTATCGATAACATCAGTTGTGCGAGAAACATATTTTCATTTAGTGACACTATTTTCGAAACGAGTAGCGAGTTATGCAGGCCAAATGCAGGGAGGCCATGTATGGTGCACAAAGGTATTGCAAGAAATTAACAAGGCGAAGGCACGGGCGAACATTATGCACACAGTGTGTCACAATCGAGACAACTTATAGTTTCGTGTGACAGAGTTTGAAAAACCGCACCAAGGTATTACTGGCGGGCAATATCGTGTACATTTAAGAAATAGGACTTGCGATTGTGGGAGGTTTGACGCACTTCGTTATCCATGCGCTCATGTAATTGCAGGTTGTCAAAATCTTCGTCTGGATCCCATGAGCTATGTCGACGACATGTACAAATTGGAATACATGTACAACATGTGGAGACACATATTCCCACCGGTCCCAGATGAGCATAAGTGGCCCTCTGTATCGCTTGCTCCGTTTAAGCTGTTACCGGATAGAGAGTTGCGGCGTAAACCAAAGGGTCGACCTTGCTCGACTAGAATACGCAACAATATGGATATCCGAGAAACGACCAATCAACAGAAGTTATGTGGATGGTGTAGGAACCCAGGCCATACAAGTAGATCATGTCCAGATCGCAATAGTTGATAGTTGTTGTAATTGTCAATATGTTGTATTATTTATATTTTATTACATGAAATAATATAAAAATATTCAAAATATTAATTTATTTAAAATAATTTTCATTTTATTAAAAATATAAAAGTAAATTATTATTACTTTATTTAAAACAACCTTTTATATTATCACATGAAATAATATAAAAATATTCAAAATGTTGTCTTTAAAATAATTTCCATTTCATTAATAATATAAAAGTAAATTACAATTACTTTATTTAAAACAACCTTTTATCTAATTACATGAAATAATATAAAAATATTCAAAATGTTGCCTTATTTAAAATAATTTCCATTTTATTAAAAATATAAAAGTAAATTACAATTACTTTATTTAAAACAACATTTTATCTAATTACATGAAATAATATAAAAATATTCAAAATGTTGCCTTATTTAAAATAGTTTCCATTTTATTAAAAATATAAAATTAAATTATAATTACTTTATTTAAAACAACTTTTTATCTAATTACATGAAATAATATAAAAATATTCAAAATGTTGCCTTATTTAAAATAATTTTCATTTTATTAAAAATATAAAAGTAAATTACAGTTACTTTATTTAAAACAACCTTTTATCTAATTATATGAAATAATATAAAAAGATTCAAAATGTTTGTACAAATATATTAAAATAAAAATCAATGTCCGTGCCGGTCGGCTTCAGTGCCACATGGAGGTCGTCGACGGTTACGCGTTGGATTCCTCCTTTGTCCAGCTTCTAGCGGGGGGTGTGCTTGCTCTGGCGAGGATTCTGGTTGTGGGTGTTGGGAGGATGACCCGCCTTGATAGAATAGTGACTGTGGAGGTGTTTGCATCATTAATGGCGGAGGTGTTTGAAACCCATAAGGTGATGGGGATTGGTAAAAAGAAGAGCTCCCCGATGGCCCCTACTGTGATCCCTTGTGTGACGGCTGCCTATAGATCAGCGGTGCACTCGGAGTAATCGAAAATGGAGATTAACCGGGCCATGCATTCCAACCTGCCATAGGACTAGAAAAAGGAAACATGTAAGGGCTAGGATACATAAAAGGGCTAGGATACGTACCTGGCATCATCTGAAGAGGCTATGCTGTGGGTTTCGACGGTTGAACTGTTGGGCCCGGTGACTGTGTAGGTCCTGTTGCTGGGCCGGGTGATTATGTGGGCGCTGTTGATGGGCCTGCGTCGTCGTCCCTTCTTCTAGGATTTAAAGGGCCACGTCGTTCCTTTTGGATACGCAATTGCCGCTGCCTCTCCTCTTCTGACTGTAAATATGGCTTGCCATGGATCCTAAACCATGGCATGTATTCTGGCACGCACGCCAACTCTGGAATGATGATCAGTTCCCGAGTAGGTATATAATCATACCGATCTTCCCACATTTGGATATAGTGTGACCAGAATCTCGGCCAATCTGTATGCAATTGCTGTAAGTCGATTTTGTGATGATCATCCAACACCTCAGGTGCCACAGGAATCGGTTGTCGGAATCCAAATTGCCATAATACTCTGTCTGATTAGTGCATCTCCACAATAGCAAAGTTGACCAATGGGACCTTCACGTGCCAAGCGTTCGGATTTTTCAAGTATTCATCCAGAATTACTACCTGAATTGCCAGATCCTCGTATGGTGTCCATTGAAACTATATAAAAATGATGGAAATATTAGTTAAATAAAAAATACTAAATACTAAATACTAAATATGAATCCACTATTTTATTATGTATGTATATATATATTTTTAATACCTACTTGTGCTTCCGACCGTTGCTCTAATAGAAGCCGTATATCTTCAAGACAGGTAAGTAATCGAGCATAACTTACCAAATAGTTCCACCTAATTAAATAATTTTTTAGCATACGATTATATTTTAAATATACGTAATAATTGTAAAATATAATATAAAGTTTACCTCGTTATGAGTGGGAATGTATATGGGTGGTCCACTAGAGGACGTAAAAATGAAAAGCGAAACCGTGCCCATGATTGCAGTAGTGATAGGCAACCTCCGATTTTCGCTTTATTCGATCGCGTAGCCCCGTACATCTCCCGGTACAATGTTGCTAACACGGCAGACCCCCAACTAAATTCACCAGCTGTTCTAAAATCCACGAGTTTCAGCAGCCATCTCAGATGTACATGGTTTCGTGGCTAGTCCGGCATCAGATAACCTCCAATTATCTGAAGAATGTATGCTCGAGCATATCGAATTTTTTCTAGTTCGGTAGAATCATCATCCGGCTCCAGAAATGTGTCTCGTAACCAGCCCATCTCGATCCAACCTCCGTTAATATTATCCGGAATAGCACCCAAAAGCTCATAGCATACTGCTCCCCAATCAGCAGAATGAACGGACCCAGTGACTGCGTCCCCGTCCATCGGCAATCCTAATTGTAAATGCACGTCTTTCAAAGTGATAATGCACTCTCCACATGGAAGATGAAATGTGTGCGTCTCAGGTCTCCACCTTTCTATCAACGCACTAATAAGTTTCGGGTCCAACTTGCACCCCCGGCCTATCATCGCCACGTACCAAAAACCCGCTTCCCGTAGGTAATCCTCTATCAACGGTGATGGAGGACCAGTCATGTTACAAATATAGCATTGCAATATCCGATCTACAGACTTTTATAAGAAATAATAAAATAAAAATTATTTAAATTTACATAAATGACAGAAATCTTAAATAATATTTAAATATTAAATTTAACACTTACCATTTGCATTTATTCGACGGATATGTGTTTATCATCGAAGCGAATTAATTCTCCGGCCATTGCTAACATGATCAAATTTTTTTTATTTTAAAAAATAAATTTAGAAAAAATAAAATTAGAACTTTTTTGAAAAAATTAAAGAGAGTTTTGAGAGGAATTTAAGAGAAATTTGAGAGATTTGAGAGAAATTTGAGAGAATATTGAAAGATTGAAGATTGAAAGGATTTAAGTGTGAAAAAAATGAAAGGGGTGGGGGTTTAATAGTTTTTTTTGGACTGTTGGGGGGGGTTACCAACGGTCAAAAAAGTAGCCATTGCTACTGTTCAAACACGGGGAAAGCACTTCCTTGAGGAAGCGTTTTCCTGCTTTTTCCCCTGACAACGCGTTGAGTGGACGCGTTTTGTAAAAACTGGCCCATTCTAGTGAATAATTTCTGACCTGGCCCATTTCGGTAAATTTAAAAAAAAGGGGCTTTTATTGGTAATTTGCCCGAAAGGAAAGTAAATATATTTTAAATTACCATCCTTACTTTTTACATAATTATATTACAAAAAGAAATTATAATTATTTTTTTGGTGAAAAACAGAAACAGAAAAACAAAGTTAAGAGAAACTAAGAGCCACTAAAAGCTTTATCCTACTGGATAGTCGTAACCACCACGTCAGGAGGGACTTTAAAAATCTGAAGGGCAATTTGCCAAGAAAGACTGATCTTTGCCATATGGTCAGCAATTAAATTATGCTCTCTAGGCACATGCTTGATTTCCCACTGAACTTCAGCTTGCAACATTCTTTTGATTCTTCTTAGTAAAGTAGTACCAGAGTCCACATTTTCCTCCATATTCAAGGCCTTGACCACTTCTAGATTATTCGTCTGGATCCTTACTTTCTTAAACCCTTTGTTTAATAAAATAAAAGTTCCATCAAGAATACCTCAGAGTTTAGCTTCCAAAGGTGAACAACATCTGCCTAGATAATGCTTGAATCCTAATATCCAACTCCCATCTCTATCCCTAACCATACCACCTGCTGAGGCATTTCCGGAGGCTCTTGCCACTGCTCTATCCGTAAATAGATACACCAAATCTTGTGAAAAGTGATGAAGAATCACCAAAGAGTTTGGTCTATCCTTGTTCCCACGCGAAAAAGGCTCAAAATGATAAGCCCAACTGATCGAGGACTTGAGAACATCATGATCTGTCCACTTGATGTTTTGGAAGATGAACAAATTCCTATTCTTCCAAATTCTCCAAGAAATAAGACCAAAAAGACATGACCACTTAGTGCCCATATCCTGCATCTTAATATGACAACTAAGATTAGTAGAAAACCAAAATTGAAAGGGATTAGAAAAAAAAACCTGGCTTGCTTCTCTAGAGGAACTACTAGCTTCCAAACATCATTGGCTGTCGAACAGTTACGAAGCACATGCAAGATGTCCTCCGTATCATGCCCACATTGCGGACACAAACTGCTTTTCCCAATACGTCTCCTGACTCGTTCCGAATTAGTGAAAAGTCTCTGTTTAGCCACCATCCAAAGGAAAAGCCGAACCCTTTGAGGAACTTGGTATTTCCAAATGAACTTTCAAATGTCATCTTTAGGGTTCCAATAATTTTCCTTTAAAGCCTAATATGCACTTCAAATAGAAAAAGATCCAGAACCAGAGTGAGCCCAAATGATTCTATCTTCTACACCAGCCGGATGAGGAGGAGGAATACTTACAATACGTCTAATTAAGTCATCGGGTAACCAGATATGAAGCATGTCAACATTCCAAGAGTCGTCTTGAATCACCCAATCCTTCAACGTACTATCTAAATTAAGTCTATCATGGCCAGAGACATATGAGTAAAGAGACCCAACATTAGGTATCTATATATCTTTCCAGCCGCGGATCATAGAACCATCTCCAACTGACCACATAAGATTCTCACAAAAGAGGGGCTATACCTTAAAGAGAGATCGCCAAAGATGAGAGTTGTTACTTCTATGAATTGAATCCAGAAGTTGATTTTTCAAACCATATTTAGCATGAATAACTCTAACCCATAAGGCATCCTTACGAGACACAAGGTTGAACCCAATTTTCATAAGAAAAGAATTATTTTGATCATGAAGCTGTCTAATACCTAGACCTCCGCAATATCTAGGCTAACAAATAGAGTCCTATCCAACTAAACCTGTTTTAAAATGCCTAACTGAACCTCCCCAAATAGACTGTTTAGTAATCCGTTCAATCTCATCACAAATTCCTTTAGGAACCAACAAGGACTGCATGAAATAGTTAGGAACGGAAAGTAGAACAGATTGAGCGAGGGTGATCCGTCCTGCCAATGAAAGTTTTCTAGCTTCCCAGTTATGAAGTTTACTCATCACTTTGTCAACCAAAAAATTCAAAGTACTTTTAGTGTCCCGGTCATGGAGAAGCGAAACCCCCAAATAATTTCCTAGGTTAGAAACTTTCTGATACCCAAACATCTAACTGATTTGATCACTTAAGCTGGTATCCACCCCTTTGGAAAAAAACATGTTGCTCTTCCTTACGCTAATCTTATGCCCAGAAAAGGCACAAAACCGATTAAGGATTTCCTTTAGCACAATGGCTTGATTCATCTCTACCTTACAAAAAATGACAAGATCATCAGCAAAGAAGAAATGAGATAAAGTCGGCCCCAATCCTGATAACCGAATAGGTTGCCACCTACCGCTAGAAATCTCTGAACTAATCAGTTGGCCTAACTATTCCATACAAATGACAAATAGATAAGGCGACAGAAGACACCCTTGTCTAATCCCTCTATTTGGCTTAAAGAACTTAAAGGGAGCTTCATTCCATAGAATTTGCATAGTAGAGGAGGAGATAGCATCCATAATTACCTTCCTAAGGATCTCTAGGATTCCAGCAGCAACCAGGGAGGCATCAATGAAATCCCAACTAATCTTGTCATATGCTTTCTCAAGGTCTAGCTTAATGGCCATCCAATTCTTACCAGCTTTCCTACTTCCCATGGAATGGATGATTTCTTGCACAATGATGATATTACCTGAGATGCTTCGACTAGCAATAAAATCCGCTTGCTCAAGAGAAATGAAATTAGGAAACACCACTTTGAATCTATTGGCAATCACATTCATCACTAACTTACACATAACTGAGCAGAGGCTAATTGGCCTAAATTAACTAAAATCCTCCGGGCTATTCTTCTTCGGAATAAACATGATAAGGGTGTTATTCAGATCCTCCTCAATACTATTACCAATGAAAATACCTGAACCCACTCACAGACCGCCCCTCCAACTAAGTCCCATTGACTTTGGAAGAAATGCACATGAAAGCCATCACTCCCCGGAGCTTTTAGCGGAGCCATATCAAAAAGGGCCTTCTTGATTTCAACATTCAACACCGACTTTTTAAGAAAGTCAATATCATGGTCTTTAAGACGTGGAAAAGTATTCAAGGGAAGATCAGGCATGGGATTAGGAATTTCACCATACAAATTTTCAAAGAACCTGGCAACCTCATCACTGAGGATAAACTGATCCGAACACCACTCCTCATTTTGATGCCTAAGGCAATAATGCGATTAAATTTCCTCCTTTGCAAAGTGCGAGAATGGAAGAACTTGGTATTACGATCCCCAAACTGGAGCCAGTCACATCTCGCCTTTTGCCTCCATAAAAGTTCCTCATGATTAAGGACACTCTCCAATTCATCACGAACCTCCATCTCTAAATTAACAAGTCTCCTAGAATTCGACTGGTCCATAGCCTTTTGGATATTCCCAAGTGATCTCAGTTGTCTTTTCCTCGTACCAATAAAGCCATAGACAGACCTGTTCCAATTTTTAACATGTGAGGTAAAATCAGATAAAGAATTCGCCATATTACCCAAGAATCTCCACTTTTCCACAACCAATTCTTTAAAATTTGTGTGCTTCGTCCATCCTGCAAGAAAATGAAACGGTCTCCCTCTCGGGGAACTAAATTCAAGATTAGAATTTAAAAGAATAGGTTTATGATCCGATTTGATACGAGGGAGGTGATAAACCAGAGTCTGTGGAAACGCAGAGATCCAACCATCATTAGTCAGAGCTCGATCACGTCTCTCTTGCGTATTACCTCTTTGACAGGTAAATGATGGACCAATAAAACCAAAATCCTGCAAGTTACATGAATCAACAAAATTACCAAAAAGTTTACATCTCTTACCAATGGAGCGATCACTTTTTTTATCCTTATCAGAAAAGATGGCATTAAAGTACCCCAAAATTATCCAAGGCAAAGGATCTTAAGGCAAAACCTCTAACAACTCCAACTAAAGTGGGGATGATTATTGCCCTAAATACGTAAAAGCATGAACTGGGGATGATTATGAATAATATTAATGGATAAAGAATCCTTCCATCCAACCCAAATGCCACCAAAAAAACCAACAGACTCAATACGATGAGAAAACTCAAAACCCAATTTTTCAAAGATAGAAGAAGCTTTTTTACCACTTACTCTCGACTCCAAAAAACATACAATGTCAGGATTATATTCTAAATTATACTCACGAAAAGTGTGGAGAAACTTACTGCTCGAACAACCTTGGCAGTTCCAAGAAAAAATAGAAAGATTAGAATACATAAAGAATTAAAATAAAATAGTAAAAATAATAATAAAAAAACCACAATAACAACCAAACCAGAAAAAAACTAGGCAAAATTAATTACTATTATCTTCCCTATTATCACCTGTAACAGGGTCAGAACTCTAAGGAGAGGAAACAGACTGGGCCAACCTAGACATAGAATCACTTAAAGAAATTTTTGAAAAATTTTTATTTTTATTACTAATACCTTTCCCATAAGGGATTTTATTAATTTTCCTAGTGGCCTGGAACCCCCTTCTTTGCTCCCCAATAATTTCCCCATATTCTTGCTTTTACTAGCAACCGTATTCAATGGAGAGGCCTTTTTTAAAATGGCATCTTCAAGTGACCCTTTTACTTTAAAAGAAACAGCAGTATGTTTGGAAACACTTAATCCATCTTGGGAATTCACAACCTGTACTTCTATTGGTTCTATCACTGAAGAAACAGGTTTCGAAGTCAATGTAGGAACCCCATTTAAAACCTTCTTCTGGTTATCAAAAATAGGATTAATATGCGTAGAGTTAACAGGAGTTGAAATAAAATTAGAGACTTGTGATTTATTGAAATTTAAGCAATTCGAAGGGTTAAAATTAGGAACCGAAATAGGCGTAATAATACTCCCTGGTTCGGTGGACATAACATCCGAAACTGCGGCATTAGGGCCCGCCTACTTAGTGACCTAAAACTGGTTAATTATTGGTGGGTCAGAATTCTGCTTGCTAGCAGATGGCATAGTTACTCCAAGGCCCAAAATCCCTTCCTCAGACTTTCGACCCACTTCTCCATTATAATCTGAAAATAAAATTGAAAGGCCCAGCATCCATCAAAACTTTCCCCAATCGCATATACCTATTAAAATTAGGGCTTCCCTGATATACGAGCTTCTGCTTTCCTTCCAACACCGCAGCTTTAAAATTCTCCTGAAAATCAGCCTCCTTCATTTCTTTTCTTTTATTCTGCTCTTTTCCCAAAACAGTCATACCTTCCATATTAGCCAAGGCACCAAATCTAGACCCCGATTTCTCTTTCTCCTTAGTATCCGTTTTGATTGGAATAGTATTCCGAGAATTTCACTGATTTTCCTTTCGACAGCCATCGATGGACCGTACGCCACCGATTCGCCTCCTTCCCCCTTCTCCATTGATGTGTTGTTCCCTTGAATCTTCTCTAAGCCAGAAATCAGTTTCATCGAAACACATAGCTCCTTTGTATGGCCATACTCTCCGCAGGTGAAACAAATGGTCGGTAAAGCCTCATATTCAACCTTCTGATTTCTGCCATTAACAAAAACTTGAGCAATCAAAGGTTTGTCCAAATTAATATAAACTGCCATTCTAGCGAACCTGCCTCTAATTCTGCTATCAATATTAAAGTCCAGTCGAACTACCTTCCCAATGGTACCTCCAATTTCGTCAATAATTTTTCTTTTGTATAAAAAAACAAGGAGACCTGGTAACCTTATCCATACCAAAACAATGCTTGGGTAAGATTGAGAGGGATTAAAATCTTTTGTCCAAGGTTGAACTGTCAAGTATTGGCCATAAATCATCCAAGGACCCTGGGACAAAGCTTTGGTATAATCATCAATAGATTGAAATTTTACCAGATAATATCCATTCTCAATATCCATGAGATGGAATGGCTTGATAGGGTTCCAAAGACTGCTAATTAGGTTATTAAGGACCCCATATCCAATGTTTCTCCCAAGTAATTTAATCACTACCTTAAGTTCCATTTCTTTGAAGAGGGTTTTTTGAATCCTCTCAGAAAAATCAATGGCAGGAATACCATTGACAATAGATCTGCGAATGTCTCCTTCAAAAAACTCTAAGTCATCATCAGTGTCGACATTAGGAGAATCCATCTTTACTTTATCAATCGCTCCAGGATTACCCCCCAGAAGTTTGTCATTCCAAGATATCATTAGCTCGAACCAGAGTCCACCACCATATCAATATCTTGCTCATCAATTCTTTCTTTGAATCGAACTTTCTTGGTCATATGGTCGGCATATGACCGAGCCTCATCTCCATCACCTATAACCAGATGAGAAGAAATGTTACCAGAGTTTAGAGAGACTTCTTCCATAGCTTTTACTAGGAAATTGTTTTAAACGATCAAACTATTTATTTAATTATAATTATAATTATTTCAATCATTTCCTTTCATTTTCATAGTATAACCAAACAAAAATGGCTAAATTCTGTTTCTTTTTCTTTCATTTGCATTATTAATTTTAATAATCCAAACTTAACCTTCGTTTCTTTTATTTTCATTTTGTTTCTTTTCCTTCACAATTATTAATTCAAAAGTGTAAAGTCAATATTGTAGGTTGATTACTTAACATGTTCAGTATGATCATTAACGTTATGTTTGATTAATCGAAGAATTAATTACCTTAAGCTCGTAATTAAAGATGTTATTATCGTAAACTAACAACTAATATATATACATATATATTTTTATCATTCTCAATTTATTTCTCTCGTCCACTGCACATTTTCCCCAATGGTTTAATTTATTTATCCTACCCAATGTGTAAATTTCTCATCGAAGTAACTCACCGTTGCATCTGATTTGTCAATGATGGGGCAAAAGCTAGGCTTGGTTTGCTTTGGCTATGTTGAAAATTAGCCTACCATGCTGCTGTGATATTTTTGGTTAAAGTGCATACAGCATATGAAGCTACTGTAATATCTCCAGATGAAGTAGCACAAATGTTACAAGGCTGTTTAGCTGTAATATCTTCGGATGAAATAAGTGATTTTTGATTTTTTTTATTTTTTTAGGTGCTGATAATGTAATCAGATTTTGTGCAAGTTAACTTTTTATAGTCCCAATGCTAACTAGTTTAGGCAGCTTGTTTATGTGTACAAGCAATGTTTTTAAAGTTACTAGGCTGCTTCTGATAGTAGGTAGAAATAAGTGATGTAGTTGGCTATAAATGTAATGTTTTTCTTATTGAAAAATTAAGCATAACGAAGCATATCAGATTGCTTCCTTGCTGCACGTTTGTGAGCAAGTAAATTTTTTCTTACTTTCTTGTTTTGTGTCCTATATTTCCTCCTCTGCTCAGTTTTCTTTTTTTTTTGTTGCTGTCAAAATCCCAACATGGTATCGAGAGCTTTTATGATCTTTGAGGGTCTTTGGAATTTTTGCTTCTGCTGTTAGAAAGGCAATGAGCCGTTAAAGCCTGTCACTTTTGTTTCTGCTTCTACTATATTTTATGAAAGACAAGAAGCTGTTAAAGTCTGTCATCTTTGAAGGCTGCTTGTAGAGAAGACAGCAACAGCTCAACCCTGTGATACTCCCAAGCAAGTTTGAATAAGCTGAATGAGGAGTTTCAAGGAAAGTATGTGAGCTCAGCAAAAATGTGCAAGCTGCAAGCTCAGCGAGTAGTAAAGTTGCTAGCCTGTTGCATAGTAAGCAAAGTGCGAGCCTGTCAAAGTGAGAGCCTGTCGAATTGCAAGGCGAAGAGGAGGACGGTCTAAATGCAAGCTCGAGAGGTGCAAGCCAAAAATGGCAGACTGAAGGCAAGCAAACTATACTTGTAAGCTGTTTATGCAAGAAGAAGTAGGACTGTAATTAGGACTGTAATGAACAAGAGAACAAGGCAAGATGTGTTGTCAACTAAGGCTGTGAAGGAGGAGAAGACTCCATTTGCTAAGGTTGAAAATGAAATGCTTGTGCAGGGTTAGCTTGAAACAAAGCATTTTGAGACTGCCAAGCTTAAATTTTTTTGAATGATTTGTATTTGCAGCATGGAGTCCAAGGAGGAGTGTTGAAAATTGGCCTACCATGCTGTTGTGATATTTTTGGTTAAAGTGCATGCAGCACATGAAGCTGCTGTAATATCTTCGGATGAAGTAGCACAAATGTTACAAGGCTGTTTAGCTGCAATATCTCCGGATGAAGTACGTTCTTGCAATTGTGAATATTGCAGCACGTATGTTTGCTGGTTGTTTAGTTACTTTGTTAAGTTACTTAGTTCAAAATGAACTAAATTAGTATTGTTTTGATATATTTTTAGGTGCTGATAATGTAATCAGCTTTTATGCAAGTTAACTTTTTATAGTCCCAATGCTGACTAGTTTAGGTGGCTTGTTTGTGTGTACAAGCAATGTTTTTAAAGTTTCTAGGCTGCTTCTGATAGTAGGTAGAAATAAGTGATGTAGTTGGCTATAAATGTAATATTTTTTTTTATTGAAAAATTAAGCATAACGAAGCATATCAGATTGCTTCCTTGCTACACGTTTGTGATCAAGTAAATTTTTTCTTGCTTCCTTGTTTTGTGTCCTATATTTCTTCCTCTGCTCAGTTTTCTTTTTTTGTTGTTGTCAAAATCCCAACAGGCTAGGCTATGGTAGGAGGCTTGCTTACGGTGATGATTCCCAAAGCAAAAGCTATGTCGAGGTAGTCTAGATTGGCTTACGGATATTTGGTTTTGGATCACATTGGATACTTGGTTAAAAAGGTAAAGTCTTTTTTTTTTCTTTTGAAGGTAAAAGGGAAAAGTCTTATCTTTTGGATTTTTCGGGTAAATTATAAGAATAGTCACTCAATTATGCATTTGGTTTTATTTTAGTTACCTAATTGTTAATTATTTTTATTCAATCACTCAACTTTTTAAAATTAAATATTTTAGTCACTCTCTCGTTAGTTGCATTAACTAATAATGAAAGTCTAACGTAGGGTTTTTTACTTATAAGTGTTAGGTGCAATGATAAAACATATTGCACTCTCAATGGAAAAACAGGGTTCAAACTTTGAAGATGATATTGTTGGGAGAGAAAACCACGAACCCCGAACATGAACTGTAAAACAGACATGAAAAATATAAAAAAATGTAGGATTTTTTTATTGGTCTAATAACAAATTTAGCCCTCCAATGACTATAAATCCTATCAATTTGATTGTAAATCTAAAAAATTCAACAAATTTAACTCTTAATGTTTACAAAAATTATCATTATAGTTATTTTTACACATTCTATCGGGATAACTATATTCATATTTTTCATTCTATAATTTGCATTTGACCTAATTCTCTCTTCCTTTAATCTTAATCTTAAGGTACTTGGATTAGCTTTCTTTCAAATTTGGGGTTTCCTAATATTTGTGTATTCATGGGACGCTTGATTTCTAATTGATAAAAGTTATACAACTAGTTGTCTTGGGGAGTTTCTTTCTTCCATTGTAAATTTTAACTGAGATCTAATACTTATAAATTTTAGGAAAAGGAATAGTGAAATTGGAGTAAATTTTCATCTGGCTTCATCTTAAGTTTATGATTTTTTACGTTTTGGATTCCAAGATTTTGGAGGATTGATTATTTTAGTAGGGAAACCTAACAAGCGAGTTGATAGTAAACTCATCTTTGTTTGAAGGAAAATTTTAGGGTTATTTGATTTTTTTATTTTTTATTTATATTTTTTTATTTTTAAATATATTTTTATCAAAAATAATTTTTTAAAATATATTCTTTTTAGAATTTTTAGAATTAAAACTAAACTTTTTTTTAATTGCAGGATAAAAGATTTATATATATATAGCAAAAAAATATTTTTAAAAATTACGAATTTAAAATTAGTTACAAATTAATTACCAAAATAATATATTTTCTATATTAGAGTATGCAACACCAATAAAAAATATATCAATCACTATATAAATATTAAAAATAATTAAACATGATGTTTTATACAAAAGGGAGTCGCATACCATCAAAGCGACACCCCTCTCAAAAGAAAAATATTTTTTTTTAATTATGTTAATTTTATGTTAAAATATATTATAAGTTTATGTCCTTATCGAAAATTTAGAATTTAATCACTTACTTTTATTTTCAAGAGTTTAATCTTTTTATTTTTTAAATTTCAAAATTTAAGTTCAACGGTTAACATTGTTATTTTTTTTATTAAATTTGGTACTATCACATTTTAAAATAAAAGTTAACATAATTTATTTTATGTAAAGAATTTTTTTTTATTTTATATGTTAATTTTTTTTCCTTTTTTTTATCTTTATGTTTTTTTTTGTTTCTTACTATTCTTTATTTTAAAGTTTGAAATAAAAGTTAACATAAGATTTTTATTTTAAATTTTGAAATAAAAATGTCAAGATTAAAAATTTATTAATAGTAAAAAACCAATAATAAAATCAAATTTTTTAATTTAAAAATATCAAAGCAACAAATTTAACAAAAAGAAAAACATGATTAACAATTGGATCTTAATGAATTTTGAAATTTGAAAAATAGAGAGACTAAATTCTAAATTTTTGAAACATTCATAAACTTATAGCATATTTTTTAACTTCAAATTAAAATTTTTTTAAAAAAATTAAAAATTAATTTTTAATATTTGTATAATTATTACGGGTCTTTTTATTTGTGTTGCACAATTCATATGCGGCACTGTAATTTATTGTATAAAACATGGGATTTTGATAATTAATTTGTAACCCATGTTATTTTTGTAATTTATTATTATTATTATTATTTATATTAAAAAATCAAGTATTAAAATTGTTGAATTTTTTAGATATAGGATAAAATTTATAGAATATGAAAGCATGGGAGGCTAATTTTATTATTAGACCAATAAAAAACATATGTTAAACTTTTGTTATTGAGTTAACAATAACTAATAGGAGAGTGAACGAAAATATTATATATTAAAAAATATATATTTATAAAATTATGGATGAACTATTCAATTAGTTATCCAACTTTTAAGGCGCTTTCATTTTGATTATACAAAAAAAAAATATCCTCACAATTTTATCACCTAACTTTTAGAGCATTTTCATTTTAGTCAATCAAGCGTTAAATCTTTAACGGTGGTTGGTTGTATAGGTCACATCATGTTTTTACGTTTATTTTGGCCACTCAACTTCTAAGTCGCTTCCGTTTGGTTACAAAAAAAAATCCTTTTTTAATTATTGATCAAGGTACAAAATATTAATTTGTGAAAAAAGCGATACAAACTAAAATAATGCATTAAAAATTTATCATATTATACTTGCTTACCCCCTTGCGAAAGTTCTAAATTTCTTTTAGTATTGAAATTTTAAATGTCAAAATATCAAAACCAATTAAATAAATTGTTGGAAATTTTGTATCCTTTGATTGTGTCGGACAATTTGTTACTATAATATTAGTATTAATTAATATAATCTCTGTGACATCTTTAATGTACAATCAACTTGATATAATAACAGGTCGGTGTTAGGAATATTAGAGAATTAAAAAAGAAGAAGAAAGATCTAATAGGAATTTTAGAGCAATAGAATAGAAAATAGTTAGAGCAAGAAGAAAATTAGAAATATTTTCGAGATGAGAAAAATTAATTCGAGGTAATCACTTAATTGTAAGAGAATGGAAAATGATGGGGCAAAAGTACGAAAATCAAAGGCTTGAGATAATTACATTGAATTTGAGGGAAAAGGAGGAAGGACTAGAAGTGAAATTTTACCAAAATAAAGCATGAATCATGCATAGTATTGTAGAGAAAGTTGAAGAGTTAAATAGTAATTACTTAAATTATATAACTATGAAGAAGCTTAATGATTAAGGATAAAATTATGTGGAATAGTGATTGGTGGACTACATTGCAAATCATTATTTCGATTATTTAATTAAGAGCTATTTTAGTATAATTATGTAGAAAAGATGAGAAGAACCCTTCATCTTTCATATATGCTTCACGTCATTCACCAAAACCATCCAACCCAACTTTGTCTTTTATAACAATTAGGTCCTTCCACCATTTTTAAGCTTTTCTAAGCTCAATTTCTTTCATGTTTCCTTAGCAAAATAAATAAAGGAACCTAGTAGTCATCTTAGTTTCATGAAAAGAGAGGCAATATTTGTATTAGAAGTGAGAAAAAATAAGGACTAGATTGTGATTTCAAGAGATTAAGGTAAGGGATGATAAGTTCTTCATGAATTCCTGGTAGTTTCATTAGTTAAGCACAAATATGTTATTTAATTATGATTTTAACAATATTAAAATGAAAAAGAAAAGAAAAGAAAAGAAAAGGAACGAGAAGATCAAATTGAAGACAAAGGAAAAGGAGCAGCCAAAGAGTAAAAAGAGAAGAAAATACTCCATTCAAGTCTTGGTTGTAAGTACTTCAAGGATTTTATCTCATTTCTTTTAGATTTAAACTATAAAGTATGTTATTTAGTTAATTAGTTATAAATATGTTGTTATAATAGAAAATGACTAACTTTAAAGAAAATAGAACATATTACAAGGACATTAATAAGGACAAAAAGAAAAATAGATGTGACCTACGTTAAAGTATATATATTGTGAATGTAAAATGTGCAGTAAAATCATATATTCTTTGAAATTTATGACTTCAAAGACTAAATTATAAGATGTGAAAAGTTGAATTGATTTTGTTAAAGCTTATGTAGACAAGATAAGAACTACTAGGATATTAATGGCATGCCATTATGGAAATTTGGCGCACTCTTTGTTCTATTTAAGAAATCTGGTGCTTTTCTATTCTGATAAGCACTACAGTGTTTTTCTGTTCTGATAAGCACATTGGTGTTGTTCTGTTCCGTTAACACACTCGGTGCCCTTTGTATCTGTTCCAAATATCCTAAGTGCTCTATTTAGTCTACAATGGGCTAAGAAAGACAAACGAGACATCTGGTAAGTGTGGTTAACAATGAATGGGGTAAGTGGTTTAAAAGCTATAAGTTGATAAAAATTATTTATTTGGATTAATATGAAGAATGAAGTAAACTTATTCATGTGCTTGTAATTAATATTACTATATTTTAGAAATAGGATTTAAATTCTTGTAGTACTTACTAAGCCGTCACAAAGCTAACGCGTTTCTTGCCAACGTGTAGGTAAAAGCTTGTTTTGACGAACTAGGACAGTGATTGATGGCATCATATCTTCTAGCTTGAAAGAGAGTAGGGCTTAATATTTTGGTTTTAGATATGGCATGTACATAGATATAGTTGATTCAAATGAAATGTATTATTGGACCTAGTTGTAAATTATGAATACTTGTGTTAATATTATGAACTTTGTTATAATTAGAAGATATCACGATGAGTTATTTGATTATTGAGTTAGAATTGAAAGTTTATATGATTGAATTGTATATTTGGTTGATATACTTGTGAATTGAACAGGGGATTAAAGTGATAAGAAATTTGAAAGTGCAGAAAATCGTGATAAAGTATCGATACGAAAACCCAAAGCTTATTATCGCAAGATTGGTTGGATTAACATCGAAGAAGTTCCATCACCAAATTTTAGGATGACTTTCACGTTACTTCAATTCACGATGATGTCGGTCAATTTATAAATAAAGAAACAACAAAGAGAATTCCAATCACTTTTGCCATCTATTTTTTCCTTTATATGCACTTCAAACATCTTAAGGATAAAAAACAATAATACGAACCTTGCTTGCGGACCAAGAGTAATGGAATTCCAACAACAGAATCCAAGTATTATGATGCTACCATGGTTAGCTGAAGGCCACATATCACCCTACCTTCAGCTTGCCAAGAAGCTTTCTGCCAGAAATTTCATCATATATTTTTGTTTAACTCCCATCAATCTAGATTCCATAAGAAAAAGTGGTAATGTTCAAGTTGAGCCATCTTCAATTCAACTCATATATCTTCACCTTCCTTCACCATCACAACTGCCTCCACAGCACCACACCACCAGAAGTCTCCCTCCTCACCTCTTCCCTTTTCTCATACCAGCCTTTGATGCAGCAAAGCCTAATTTCTCCAATATCTTGAGTACCTTTAAACCCAATTTAGTGATCTATGATTTTTTGCAACCATGGGCTGCAGCAGCAGCGAATGAGCAAGATGTTGAATCTGTCATGTTCTTAACCACTGGTGCCGATGGTATCTCCTCAGCGGTCCATTATTTTAAGAACCCAACGTGGAACACTCTATCCAAGAGGCTGAACTCAAAAAATATCTTCTCCAATGGTTTGGTGGTATTGAAAATGGTGTTAGAAACAAAGACAGATTTTTGGAATGCTTGGAAAGATCTTCAAACATGGTGCTGATCAATACCTCACGAATGATTGAAGCTCAATACATTGATTATGTGTCTGTTTTAATGGGGAAACAGACAGTTCCTGTTGGACCCCTTGTTCAAGAATGTGGCAGCAGAGAGGAAGATGTTCATATCATGGAATGGCTTGGAAAGAAGGAACCTGGTTCAGTTGTGTTAGTTTCTTTTAGAAGTGACCTTTTTATTTCAAAAGAAGACATGGAGGAGATAGCTATGGGGCTAGAACTTAGCAAGATTTGTTTTATATGGGCTGTGGGATTTCAAGGTGGATATAACACTGCTTTATTGGAAGGCTTTTCAAAGAGATTTGAGAAGAGAGGTTTGATGGTGCAAAGATGGGTTCCAAAGGCAAAAATACTTAGCCATTCAAGCATAGGTGGGTTTGTGAGTCATTGTGGGTGGAATTCAACACTAGAAGGCATCATCAATGGTGTACCAATCATAGCAATGCCAATAAAAAATGACCAGCCTTTTAATGCCAAGGTGGTGACAGAACTGTTGAAAAGTCAAATAAGGTAAGTGTTGAAAAGTCAAAAATGGTGGGAGGTGCAATTGGCACCGAAAGAAAAAAAATAGTTGGTAAGTTGTTTAAAGTTGAAAGGGATAATTACAATTTTGGTCCCTAATTTTTAGGCCATTTGCAAGTTAGTCCCTAAACCTCAACTACAAATAGGCCTAACCATTTCTCATTTCAACTATCCCAACCAATCTTTCTCTCTTAGTTTTCTCTCTTCTCCTATTTGAGAATTCTTAAGGAATTCTATTTGTTTGTAATATTTTGGAGATAGTAAAGTTATTATCTGGTGTTAGTGCCCGAGGACGTAGGTATAATTTACCGAACCTCGTTAAAAATCTTGTGTTCTTTCTTGTCCTATTTTTCTTTCAATATTTGAGGGTATAATAGTAGTATTTAATTGTGCTATTAAATTACGATAGAAGGAATATTCTGACTAAGGAAAGACTTGGTATTTAAGAGATCCTTGTGATCCACCTCTCTTCCTTGGGAATTGAACTTTGTGTGATTTTTTAGTACAATAATTTACACGCTTTCGACCCTATTGGAACTACAAGTGGTATCAAGAGCCGAAGGTTAATCGTAGTATGCTCTGTGGTTGCAGTTTAAACTGATCTTCCACATCAGAAAAGATTTCCTTAGGTATATTGAAAGATTATGGAGAAAACGGTCGGTGTAGGAGCTTCAACATCGTCTATGTAGACAAGACCGACAATTGCAAATGCAAGATTGGCCGTGAAGATCTTTGATGGCACGGGCCATTTTGGTATGTGGCAAATGAGGTTCTAGATGCCCTTTTTCAGCAGGGTTTAGACATTGCCATTGATGAAGAGAAACTAGATGATGTACAGGAGAAAGATTGGAAGGCGATCAATCGGTTGGCATGTGGCACAATTCGATCATGCCTTTCTCGAGAGCAGAGGTATGCTTTTTCAAAGGAGAATTCTGCAAATAAGTTGTGGGTGGCACTTGAGGAAAAATTTTTGAAGAAAAACAGTCAAAATAAGCTCCACTTGAAGAAAAGACTGTTTCGCTTCACTTATGTCCCAGGTACCACAATAAATGATCACATCACCAAATTTAATCAGTTAGTCACTGATTTACTAAATACGGATGAGACATTCAAAGATGAAGATTTGGCTTTGATGTTGTTGGGGTCACTTCCTGAGGAGTTTGAGTTCCTAGAAACTACTCTACTTCATGGCAGGAATGATATATCTCTGAGCGAAGTCTGTGCGGCCTTATACAGTTATGAACAGAGAAAGAATGACAAATAGAAAAACTTAATCAGAGATACAGAAACTTTAGTAGTCCGAGGTCGTTCATACACTCGGAAGAAAACTCAAAAAGAGAGATCAAAGTCAAAGTCCAGACTCGGGAAAGATGAATGTGCCTTTTGTCTTGAGAAAGGCCACTGGAAGAAAAATTGTCCAAAGCTGAAGAATAAGGGAAAAGCTGCTGTAGATGCTTGTGTTGCAAAGCATGATACTAGTGACTCTGAACTATCACTGGTTGCATCATCATTGTCGTTCCATTCAGATGAGTGGATATTAGATTCGGGTTGTACCTGTCATATGTCCCCTAACCGGGAGTGGTTCTCTGATTTAGTAGAACTAAATGGAGGAGTTGTTTATATGGGCAATGACAATGCCTGCAAAACTGTTGGGATAGGTTCAATCCAATTAAAGAATCAAGATGGATCAACCAGAGTTCTGATTGATGTTCGGTACGTGCCCAGTTTGAAGAAAAATCTCATCTCATTGGGAGCCTTGGAATCCAATGGTTCAGTTGTTACTATGAGAGATAGGATTTTGAAAATGACATCTGGCGCACTTGTGATATTGAAGGGCATCAGGAAAAATAACTTGTATTACTACCAAGGTAGTACAGTTATTGGAGCAGTCGCTGCAGCTTCCGGTAACAAAGAATTGGACTCAATGCAGTTGTGGCATATGAAGTTGGGACATGCCAGCGAAAAATCCTTGCAAATTCTGGCAAAGCAAGGATTGTTGAAAGGTGCAAAGGCTTGCAAATTAAAATTTTGCGAGCATTGTGTTCTGGGAAAGCAAAAGAGAGTGAAATTCGGCACTGCTATCCATAATACAAAAGGTATTTTGGAATATATTCACTCAGATGTATGAGGGCCTTCTAAAACACCTTCGTTGGGAGGAAAACACTACTTTGTTACTTTTGTTGATGACTTTTCCAGAAGAGTTTAGGTGTATACCATGAGAACTAAGGATGAAGTGCTTGGAGTTTTTCTTAAATGGAAAACTATGATCGAAAACCAGACTAGCAAGAAAATCAAGTGGCTTAGGACGGACAATGAAGGGGAATATAAAAGTGATTCGTTCTTCGATGTGTGCCAATAGTATGGTATTGTTCAACACTTCACAGTTAGAGATACACCACAGCAGAATGGAGTGGCAGAGCGTATGAATCGAACATTGCTGGAGAAAGTTCGATGTATGTTGTCCAATGCTGGGTTGGGCAAGCAATTTTGGGTTGAGGCTGTGACATACGCTGGCCATCTTGTTAATCGTTTGCCATCATCTGCATTAGAAAGAAAAACTCCTATGGAGGTATGGTCTGGAAAACCGGCTACAGATTATGATTCCTTACATGTGTTTGGATCCACTGCATATTATCATGTGAAGGAGTCAAAGTTAGATCCGAGGGCAAAGAAAGCTCTCTTTATGGGAATCACTTTTGGAGTGAAGGGATTTCGTCTTTGGTGCTTAAGCACAAAGAAAATAATCTGTAGCAGAGATGTTACCTTTGATGAATCTGCCACATTGAAAAAGGTAGTAGATGAAGATATTCAGACAAGCGATACTCCACAGCAGGTGGAGTGTACTCCAAAACAGGTGGAGTTTAAGCAGATGGGGATTTGCCCAGTTAATAAGTCTAATTCTCCAGCCACAATGGAGGAATTAGAGGTTGAAGAGGTTCTGACCCAAGAACCATTAAGTACACCAGAACCAGTTGCAGTTGAAAGGCCACGAAGAGAAATTCGTAGACCTGCTCGATTTACTGATATGGTGGCCTACGCCCTTCCCATTGTTGATGATGATATTCCTATCACTTATCAAGAAGTAATGCAAAGCTTAGAAAGTGATAAATGGAAAAGCGCCATGGATGAAGAAATGCAGTCTCTCCGGAAGAACAATACTTAGGAGTTGGCGCAATTACCGAAAGGTAAAAGGGCAATCGGATGCAAGTGGGTATTCGCAAAGAAAGATGGATCTCCTAGCAAGAAAAATATTCACTACAAGGCAAGATTGGTAGCTAAAGGCTACGCTCAGAAGGAGGGAATTGACTACAATGATGTATTTTCCCCTGTTGTGAAGCATTCCTCCATTAGAATTTTGTTGGCCTTGGTAGCACAGTTGAATTTGGAGCTAGCTCAACTTGATGTTAAGACGGCTTTCTTGTATGGTGAGTTAGAAGAGGAGATCTATATGACTCAACCCGAAGGGTACACAAATGCTGGTGGTAGAAATTGGGTTTGTAAGCTGAACAAATCGCTATATGGATTGAAGCAATCCCCAAGGCAGTGGTACAAGCGATTTGATAGCTTTATGAGAAGGCAGAAGTACACAAGAAGCAAATATGACAATTGTGTGTATTTGCAGAAGCTGTATGACGGATCTTTCATTTATCTACTCTTGTATGTTGATGATATGTTAATCGCTTCGAAGAGCCAAAAAGAGATAGATAAGCTGAAGGCTCAGTTGAATCAAGAGTTCGAGATGAAAGATCTAGGTGAGGCCAAGAAGATTCTCGGCATGGAGATAAGTAGAGATAGACAGAGAGGCAAGCTTTGTTTAAATCAGAAGCAATATCTGAAAAAGATATTACACTGTTTTGGTGTAAATGAAAACACAAAACATGTAAGTACCCCACTTGCTTCTCATTTGAAACTTAGTGCTCAATTATCTCCGAAAATTGAAGAAGAAAGAGAATATATATGCTAGTGCAGTTAGGAGTTTGATGTATGCGATGGTGTGTACGAGGCCTGACATTTCACAAGCTGTTGGAGTTGTGAGCAGGTATATGCATGATCCTGGAAAAGGACATTGGCAAGCTGTGAAATGGATTCTACGGTATCTTCTAAAAATCGTAGATATTGGTTTAATTTTTGAGCAGGATGAAGCACTTGGTCAGTTTGTAGTTGGATATGTTGATTCTGACTTTGCTGGTGATTTAGATAAACGTCGTTCAACTACGGGGTATCTGTTTACTCTTGCTAAAGCCCCAGTGAGTTGGAAGTCTACCTTACAGTCTACAGTAGCTGTGTCTACTACAGAGGCAGAGTATATGGCAGTTACAGAAGCTGTTAAGGAGGCTATTTGGCTTAATGGATTGTTCAAAGACTTGGGAGTTGTTCAAAGTCACATTAGTCTATATTGTGATAGTCAGAGCGCTATTCATTTAGCGAAAAATCAAGTCTATCATTCAAGAACCAAGCATATCGACTTAAGATATCACTTTGTGCGGGAAGTCTTTGAAAAAGGAAAAATTCTACTTCAAAAGATTCCGACAGCAGATAATCCCGCAGATATGATGACCAAGGTGGTAACAATAATCAAGTTTAATCATTTTTTGAACTTGATTAACATCCTGAGAATTTGAGCACCTTCAGGTGTATGGCGCTCGAGAGCGCATTTGGAGGCACTACAAAAGATAACTTTATTGAATTTGGGGAGTTGAAGGAAATGTGTGAAGATGTAATTATCCTAATCAAATCTTTAAGGTGGAGATTGTTGAAAAGTCAAATAAGGTAAGTGTTGAAAAGTCAAAAATGGTGGGAGGTGCAATTGGCACCGAAAGAAAAAAAATAGTTGGCAAGTTGTTTAAAGTTGAAAGGGATAATTACAATTTTGGTCCCTAATTTTTTAGGCCATTTGCAAGTTAGTCCCTAAACCTTAACTATAAATAGGCCTAACCATTTCTCATTTCAACTATCCCAACCAATCTTTCTCTCTTAGTTTTCTCTCTTCTCCCATTTGAGAATTCTTAAGGAATTCTATTTATTTGTAATATTTTGAAGATAGTAAAGTTATCATCTGGTGTTAGTGCCCGAGGACGTAGGTATAATTTACCGAACCTCGTTAAAAATCTTGTGTTCTTTCTTGTCCTATTTTTCTTTCAATATTTGAGGGTATAATAGTAGTATTTAATTGTGCTATTAAATTACGATAGAAGAAATATTCTGACTAAGGAAAGACTTGGTATTTAAGAGATCCTTGTGATCCACCTCTCTTCCCTGGGAATTGAACTTTGTGTGATTTTTTAGTACAATAATTTAGACGCTTCCGACCCTATTGGAACTACAAGAACTTGGTGTGGGTATAAAGGTGCCAAGAGAGAATGGCAAGCTTAAAAGTGAGGAAATTGCTAGGATTATCAATGAAGTAATAGAG
Organism: Gossypium hirsutum; assembly: GCF_007990345.1. Taxonomy (NCBI): domain Eukaryota; kingdom Viridiplantae; phylum Streptophyta; class Magnoliopsida; order Malvales; family Malvaceae; genus Gossypium; species Gossypium hirsutum. The sequence goes on from NC_053430.1 coordinate 19,952,302, forward strand.
CAAGAAGGGGGGGAAATATTGAGGACTAGAGCCAAAGATGTAACACCCCGAACCCGAGACCGTCGCCGGAGTCGAACACGAGGTGTTAACAGACTTCAAACCACTTATTAAAAATTTCCCAGACAAGCTGCCAATCTGCGTACTAGTCACTTTAAAAATCATATCTTGAGTTCTGAAACTCGAAATTCAGTTCCGTAAATTTTCCCCGGAACTAGACTCATATATCTATATGGTAGAATTTTTGTAGAATTTTTGGTCGGGCCAATTGGTACAGTTTATTAGTTAAAGTGGTCCCTGTTCCTGGGTTCGACTACTCTGACCTTTGTGCATTACGACTTAGATATCTCCCTTTACAGATCTTCAATACTTATGCCATTTGTTTCTAATGAAACTAGACTCAAAAGGGAATCTATACATATAAGGCATGACTTCTAATTGTCTCTGATTAATTTAGGGTGAATTTCTAAAGTCGGGACAGGGGATCCAGAAATCGCTCTGGCCCTGTTTCACAAGAGTTTAATTATCTCCTAACATACAGCTCATATGGTCGTTTCGTTTCTTCTGTATGAAAATAGACTCATCGAGCTTCGATTACATGATTTATTCATTAATTAATTCCATTCCTACTATTTTTAGTACTTTTTCAATCTCACGTCACTGCTGCTGCCAGCATCTGTTACTAAAGCAACTATGCCTATTTCGTGATTTCTCCTTGATCTAACTAGTAATTCATCATACATATCACAAATTATGATCATGACTAGCCATGCCAAAGGCTAATCATTGTCAAACATCTCCCTACTACACCATTGCCATATCATGAATTTTAACACCAAAAATAATCAACCATGACATATGGCATAAAAATCGAATTACCAAGACTTACGACCTAACATTTTAGAACCAAATCCAACCGAACATTTATGCCATTTTCGCATGGCTAAAAGTTTACATACCAAATTTCAACAAAACATATTAGCCTATACATGCCGAAATGTTCTCCTAGACCGACTAAAAAGAAAGTACCAAAACTTGCTAGCTGCTGTGATGACTTCGATGACGGCCCGATCACGTAAAAAGAGACGAGTCCAAGAAACCTAAAATAGGTGACAAGGAAACACCGAGTGAGTATATAACTCAGTAAGTCATAAGCAATGCACTACCATCCATTAATAACATTATCACAAGAGGAAACAAAATGGAACGAGGCTAGTTACTCCATCCATACCGAACCATACCATAGTTCCTTAGACCTATCGGTTCAATCTCATACCAAGTCATGCATTCACATTCCATATACTAATCAATAGGATATTTGAGGCATTTTCATACATCATTTTATTTTCGTTACAATCATACAACTAAACGACCTTTCACCTATTCCACGATAAATCTTATGTACGTGACTTCAATTATAATTGTCACATAGGTTCAAACTTACCAAGCTCAACTCCAAATATAAACATAGCGCCTATTAGCCATGAACTCAAGGTACTTACCCGATCCGCTATCCGTGATCAACTCAATAATGTCGCACACTTAGTGTCCATAGTGATTCAAATATATATATTAAGTCCGCACACTCAGTGCTATATAATCAACTCGCACACTTAGTGCTATATAATCAAACTCGCACACTTAGTGCTGTACAATTTAAACCCGCACACTTAGTGCCAACCTCATGATCATAAATGTTTATACCCGCACACTTAATGCCGAAATCAACAACTCAATACATCTCACCTCTTTTCTTTTCATTCAACACTTTCATCACCACATGCATACATGTATATAAATTTATCATTCCATTCGGCATAATTACATAGACATTATGTCTATTTAGATCAATACAAAATATATGCTTGGTGACTTACCTTGTGTTGGGTAAGACGGTTCCAACTCGGCTACTCGATGATCTTTTCTTTGCCTTTGCTTGATTCTCCTCCTTTAACTCCTTGAGCTCCTATAGCTAAAGATGAATGCCGACTTGCTCTAGGTAAGTTCCCCTTATTTTTCTTCCTTGTTTCGGCCTTGGCAAGATGGAGAAGAAGATGAACACTCCTCTTCCCTTTTTCTCTTTTATTCAATTTTATTATAATTATTTTAAGCCATTTGTTAACTAAACAAAACATATTAAATTAGAATAAGTGGAGCACCATCACCCCTTGGCCGGCCACTCTTCATCTTTTGGGTAAATTGACATGCAAAACCACCCTTTTTGGTTCATGCACTAATAGACCATTTTAAATTAGCCTATCATATTTCACCATATCTCATATCGATCCCTATTTACTAATTTCTCATGCAATTGGCAAAATTAGAGAATGAAACTTCCACATACTCATGTACACACATAATAAGCATAGAATATAGCAATTAATTATTTTTATGACTCGGTTTTGTGGTCCCGAAACCACTTTCCGACTAGGGTCACACTAGGGCTGTCACAAAAGAGGTTGGCCAAATATTGAAAGGAGAAGAGGAAACAAATGTAGCAATGGACCGAATACTGCAGCTTATGAAACCACCAAATACTACATAACTATAAGCTAATGAAATCACAGATCAATCAAGCCTCTAGGAAACAGAACTCATCTATGTAATTTCCCTTTTTTTGGGGGGGGTCAAATAAAAACATGGAATTATTTGGTGACATTGCATGTTCTGCTGTCATTGCTAGCAGACCATAGCAAATGCTTTAGATTGTCAGCAGATTCTAAGTTCCGAAAAAAACAAAATCGGCCAGGGATAATAAGTTGATATGTACTTTGCTGTAGCATGAAAGTCAGTGTCTCAACATATATATTTTGGTAGATAAAAACAGCCTAAGGAGAAAATAATACACTAATTTTTTAAAAAAAGTAACATAATTCGTTTTAATTAAGCTTTCTAGCAGATTGTGGGTGTTCTTCAAACCAATGAATTTAAATTTGTCGCTATACACTTGGTCATATGATCAGCAATCATATTTTGGGATCTCGGAATATAATGAACAACGACCTTCCAGTTTCAACTCAACAAACGATAAACAAAACGTAAATCAGCCAAGTATATAAAGAATTTAATATCTTGATATGGAATTTTAAAGGTAACAATTTAGTTTCAAAGTATTTATACTAGAAGTCGAATTACAATTTTATCCTATTTACTTAAAAAATTAATAATTTAGTCATTACATGTTAAATAAAAAGGTAAATTAGTTTTTTTAGTTAAAATTTTCATCCAATTTTTACCGTAAAAAACCGATGTGATTGACAGAATAAGCAGATAATTACACATGGTGTATCAGAGTACCTCATATAGACATATAAGAACCAAATTTTAATAGCAGAAATGAATAAAATTTAAAAAGAAAAAAAAAAGACCAATTTACTTTTTTTTATATAACCTATAAAAACTAATTTATTCAAAGGATGGTAAAAGGAACTAAACAGTAGTTTTACTGAAATCCCGAAGCTTCTAGGAAGTGTTAGAACGTATAAAACGAGCTCAGCTCTGAAATCATACTCTTCTAACTTGTCTTGCACATATAACTCCCTTCACTACAGGAAAATAGGGCTTTAGCGGCGTTTTTAGTGGCGTTCCATCAAAAAACGCCGCAAAAATTGTAAAACACAGAGCAATAGCGGCGTTTTACCAAAAACGCCGCTAAAAACAGAGCAATAGCGGCGTTTTTTGTTAAAACGCCGCTAAAAATAGGTCAATAGCGGCGCTTTCGGTAAAACGCCGCTAAAAACCAGAGCATTAGCGGCGCTTTCGGTAAAACGCCGCTAAAAACCAGAGAATTAGCGGCGCTTTCTGTAAAACGCCGCTAAAAACCAGAGCATTAGCGGCGCTTTTGGTAAAACGCCGCTAAAAGTCATATAACCCCTAAAACTCTAAACCCAAAAAAATCATAAACATTAATCTATAACCCCTAATGCACTAAACCTCTAAACCTTAAAAAACCCTAAACCTTAAACTATAACTTTTAAAACCTTAAACCCCAAAAAATATCATATGGATGTTGATGTTTATATACATTGATATTAATGTAAAAGCTTATGTTCATAACAAATTATGGAAGAAATACTTAATATTGATTAAATTTATTTTTGGGTTTAGGGTTTAATATTTCAGGTTTAAGGTCTATGATTTAGGGTTATATGGTTTAAGTTTAATGGTTCGTCGTAAACCTAATTGGTTCCTTCCAATTACGTAAATCAATAGTTCAAACCGCACTCAAAGGTAGGGCATTTCCCATTTTTATAGGAACTTCTGTACCAGAAACAATGGTATCTCCAATTATAGCCCATCTGGGATGTAAAATATATCTCTTCTCACCATCCCATAGTGTATGAGACAAATGTATGCATTTCGATTAGGGTCGTATTCTATGGTTACGATTCTACCATATATGTCTTTTTCATTTCGTCGAAAATCAATTTTACATGTTAATCTCAAGTGAATCATATTCAATAATTAAATCTTAAACCCTATAATTAATTATTGTTATCGATAATAGATATATTGATTTTGATAAAAAAATATTTTTTTATATATTAATAAAGTGTTATATTGTTTAATGGATTGAAGGGATATTTTGTGGAAAACGTTTTAAATGATAAGTTTACCTTTAAATTTTATTAATAGTTTTTTGTTTATACGATTTTAATATTTATCTATACTGACTAATTAAAATATATATTTATTTATACGAATGAAAATCCTCTGCACTCATTTGTGTCTCCACATTTTTTTAATTGTAACTCATTTTCTTTTTATAAAATAGTGAATTTTCCTTTATTCGTAAATCAATCTTCTTATTAAAAAGTTGCAACCCTTTTTTTTGTTTTTATTTTTAAATAAGTGTTGTTTTAGTTCCAACTTGTTTTATAGAGTGTTTTTTTTATTCTTTTAAGGTTGATGGTTTATGTTTTATGATTTAGGGTTTGAAGACTATAATTAAGGGTTTAAGGTTTAGATAATCTCTTATATATTAAATAAAAAGCTTAAAAATTTAATATTTAATATTTTAGTCCATATTTCAGTTAAAAAGTTCAATATTCAAAATTTAAAAAAAATCCAAAAAATGATAATCTCAGCACAAAAATTTTGAAAGAAAAAATAGAAAAAAAATATGTTAAAAATGAAAAAAAAATCAAAATTGAGCAATAGTGGCGTTTTTAGGTAAAGCGAAATTAAACTCTATAGTGGCGTTTTTGGTAAAAACGCCACAAAAGACCATTATTTTTTATCCTTTTTTTTTAAATCCCGCTCACAATTTTTTGGTTACCCGCTTCTCATCTTCTTCTCATTTCCTTTTACTCTTAAAATTGATCTAAGCATAAATACCCATCTCCGAATAGATCTGCTTGTTTATCGCCTCTTGCTTTCGTCTCTTATCACCAGAAAAAACTATTCCTCATAGTCCAAAGCTTAACAACGGAGGTTTCTTGAGGTTTGAGTTCTTTTAAAAGCTATATTTAAAACCATTTTTTTAGTTTTATGTTGATTCTTCTTAAAGATCCCAATTTGTTTTTTCAAGCATTCGATTTTTTTTAGTATTCATGATAGATTCCTTTTTTTAATTCAACGATTTTGGTTGTTCTGGATCTGGGTTTTGGAAGTTTACTTGTTTCCTTTCAAAGAACAAAAAATGGGTTATTGTTTGTTTAGTGAGAAAGTTGAAGGGAAATTATGGGATCTCATGTTCTTTTGGGTAACTCTTGGTTTTAGTGATATGGTGGGTTTAGTGTATTTTTTTCAAAATCTCAGTTTTAAGTTTCTGAATCGTGAGATTTTAAGCATGTGCTTGGTAAACAAACATAGAATTAGGGTTTTGAAGTGTTTATTTGGGAACTTAAGGGATCTTTGTGCTTAGAAAACAAACTAGATTTTATCCAAGAACCGTTAGTTCTGTTTCAACTATTATCTGAATTTTTATTTTTTGCATTATTTTACTCATGGGCTTTGTCATTCCCTATCTTGTTCATTCAGTTTGTTTTCTTTACTTGTATATGTTTAAAAAACACTATTGGCTGAATGGCGGAGAGTGCCGTAATTTAAACTAAAGTCATTTCGTTTGGATTTGTTGTTTTACAAGTCCAAAAAGCTAGATTTCTGCAGGGAAACTATTTCATATAAAATTAACCCAACTTGTTGTGGGAATTGCAAATACTGATTTCCATGTTGGTTTGGTGTAGGCAATTGTTGTCAGATATTCTTTGTGGTTATAATACTTGAGGCCATGCCTGCTACAAAGTAGGTTGCTTTACATTTTTCTGCCTGCTATAAGTTTCTTTAATTCTAGTAGTTCAGGGTTTTCTTTTTCCTTTTTTTAATTGTTTTTCTTTTTGTTTGTTAAAATTTTTGAGGTGCATGCTATGAAATTTTGTCTACATTGAATAATTTTGTTTCTTTAGAAGAATATTTCTCTTGTTGAATATATACTAGTCAGTGTTTTTATAATGCAATAGAATAGTTTGAATGTGATCCTATGGTGTCTGAGATGTATTATATTAAAAAATCTCTCTTCTTTTTCCTGCTCTAATGGTTCTGAATTTTTGTTTTAAACTTTAGTGGATTTACTTTTTACAGTTTTTCTTGGGATTTGCGATATTGAAAGTGCTTCGATTAGATACTTATTTTTGTTTTTCCTTGTCATTGTTAAGAAGAACTTACCTGGCTGTGTAAGAGTTACAACGTTTACTTGTATTAATCTTAGTCGGTACATTGTGGTTCAGTACATTTTCTACTGTGATATCTAATTTTCTATTGGATTTTTATGCAATTAAATTGATTGTTTATTAAAACCTTTTGTTGTACTAACTTGTATTAAGGTTTTTAATCTTTTATATAAGTATGGATATGTTTATTAACCTTTAGACTTTCTCGTTGACCTTCCTGTTTCTTATATAGTTTTTTGATAAAATGTCAAGAAAGCTTGTGATCTGGTTTTCGGTTATTCTATTCTGTAGAATTTTTTCAAGATATGTTGAATTTTCTTATTGGATTTTCCCCTTTACCAGAGTTCTGATTGCAGTCACATTGGCTATGCATTCAACAAGTTGATGAAGCAAATTGGACATCCGGATGAGTTTGAACTGCCAGATTGCTTTAATAATTGACTTTCTGTTCCTTGTGTAGAGATGGATGAATTTGCTTTAGGATCTTATTGGTCATAGTCATGGAGAAGCTGAAACTTTCGTAGCAATTTCAGAAGAGGTATGACAAATATGCTTACGTTTAAAAGAGATTTGCTTTTCGTCCTTTCAAAGATTCTCCTAACCTTTCATTGCTGCTTTTATGATTTTCTTTTCACATAGTTGGGTGTATTCAAATTGCTTTTGATTTGCCAATGAGGTTTAATAGTGTTTTCACCAAATTTATTTTGGTTTAAATCTTTTTCTGTGCCCTTTTTATAAAGTTATTTAGATTTGGTTCAAGATAAATTCTAATTACTATTTTCATTGTGCTTTGTGATGCTTGATTTTGATTATAGTCTATTCAGATATGTATAATTTTATAACTATAATTGTACTTGTGAACTTAAAAAAAATGATTTAGGTGTCTTCCTGCTTTTCGATGCGTATATCCCTCCAAATGATTTTTCTCAAAGACTATGGAATGTAGACAAAGTTCATGCTTTGAATGGAAAACGAAATACTTGATACCAAAGGCAAAGTCAAAAAATTATTTGAGGGGTTACAAATGAATGGAGATTTTAGTGGACAAAGTGCAATTATACCATTATACTATCTTGTAATTTCTTAAAAATTAAAAATTAAAACTAGATTGCCGTGTTTAACGATTTAAAGGCTGTTGGAAGTTATATATGTCATTTACCTTGATTATGGATTATCTGTCATTTACCTTGCCTTGAAACTGCGGATTGTATTGATTCCTTAATTTGGTTAATTTTCTTTTCGTAGGTTATTGGCTCCCTATATATCTTCTGGCATATTTTTAGAAATTTTCAAGCTTTGGATAAAAGGTCATAAGGTGATCGTTCTAGACATTCCGTTGTTCTAGCTATTCCAAGTAAAGCTTTTGATTTACCCTTTTTTTCATTTCTTTATTTTTGATTAATGATTCGGTGATTTGATTTTTTTTTTTGAATTTTTGCAGTCATTGATGGATTGAAGGAGAAATTTGCTGAGGCAACGAGGTGAAATGATGTTAAAGCTATTGTTCTTACGGTGAGTCTCGAGTTTTTAATCGAATCATCATTTTATTGCATGTTGAGTCTTCGAATTTAGCTCGCTGACTTCTATTTTTTGTTTTTTTTTTAATTGGTTGACGAAGGCAAAGGAGGAAGGTTTTCCGGTGGTTTTGATATCAATGTTTTCACGAAAGTTCATGGAACCGGTATGAGTTTATTAGTTAGGCAATTTAATTTGAGTGTGAATTTAGTGATTATCGAGTTAATTACTTAAATTTAGTGAGGAGTGGAAATTTAAAATCTCTGATTGTGTATTTGATTGGTGGTTAAATAGGTGATGTGTCGGTCATGCATGATGTAACTGTTGATCTTGTCACTAATGCAATAGAAGGTTCCTAATTCCTTTTCTTATGTTGATTTTTTTTTAAAAAACTTTTGGCATTGCGTTAAACATATTTCTGCTACAGGTGTTTCTAGCCCACGGACTACAGCTTGAGAAAATAAACAAAGCTTTAATATTTGATTGTAAATTGTCTTGCAACGTTTAGATGTTTTGTTGTTTTTATTAATAAACAAGATGCTGTATTTTATTTATATCTTTATATTTAATCTAATTTTTATTATTTATTTTAGTTTTGATTCTATATTTTTATTTTTATTTTAATATTTAATAACTTGAGTTCTAACTTTTGAATTTTAATTGTGTTATTAATTTATTATTTTAAATTCTAAATTTGAATTCATCAAATTTTATATTTAGTTTTAAAGTTAAAATTTTTATAGAAAATTTAATTTGATAATGAATTTTAATAGAAAATTTTTATATTTATGTCATGGATATTATTCTCTTCAATATTTTGATAATGAATTTTAATTTTTCATGACCTTTATAATAATTTATAGTATTTTTTTTTTAAAATTTCATGATCTTTAGCGGCGTTTGGGGAAAAAGTGCCGCTAAAGGTTATGATCTTTAGCGGCGTTTGTGAAAAAAGCGCCGCTAAAGGTCGTAGTTAGAGGTCATGGTTTTTAGCGGTGTTTGTGAAAAAAGCACCGCTAAAGCTCCTGGTCTTTAGCGTCGTTTGCAAAAAATGCGCCGCTAAAGGTCCTGGTCTTTAGCGGCGTTTTTTTCGAAAAAACGCCACTAATTTTTGTGGCGTTGTATATAGCGACGTTTTTTGCGACGCTTAGGAAAGCACCGCTAAAAGTATTAACGGCGCTTAAAAAGCCGCTAAAAGTCTATTTTCCTGTAGTGCTTTTTATAGATAAAATGTACTTAGCTGTCCAAATTATTTAGTTTCTTTTAACATAAAATATTTAGTAATTTTAAAATTCGATGAAAAATATTTAAAAAAACAAAAAAAATAAAATAATATAGGACTTCCAAAACATTTTTAAAAATTAATTTCTAAAAGAATATTCAATGTTACATCTGTGAGGCACCTACTTAAGTCTTGATTTTGCTTTCCTTATTTTTCAAAGGAGTTTCGCTTTCTATTCCTTATTTTAAGCATGACCGACAATGAAGTTTCGCATTGGCAATATGGTCTGTAAGCTTTTTATTTTCCCTCGTGGGCTAAGATCCCATCTCTATCGTCACTAATACGATATATATAGAAAACCAACTCATCATGTTCTTGGATTTTCCTTTTGATTTTATCTCTACAAAGAACAAACCCAGATCACATCATAACAATAATGGAGATTGAAAATTTTTTATTCTTTGATCTGTTGAACGCATGTACATCCCCATTGGGACCTTTGGTTTTTTATCTAAAACGAAAAAACCAACTTCAGTTTCTTTTTTTTTTTCTTTTTTTTTTTTGTTCTAACAAAAGTGAAATGATTTACTGGGGACGACCGGAGAAAGTTCATAGAAACCAAAGATGTTTTCGGTTGAAGAAAAAGAAAGTTTTATCGTCTGGAAGATCCGAACATTTGATCGAGAAGGATAAGTAGAGCCATGGCGGAGTCCGTTGTGATATGTCCCGGCCAAACAATAAGGCGGAAGACGTCGGTTCCAAAGGCGACACCGCCAACAGCTTCTTTCCGCTTGATTTCGGCTACTAACCGCCTCTTATCATCGAAAACAGCGCAATTTCGTTGCGAATACGAGCCTTCAATCTCGTACATGATGTTTTTCCGACTGTTATTGTTGCCGGAGCTAACGTAAGCCAAGCACTTGCTTAAGATATTCACTGATTTCTTAACGCAAAGTCGGGGCTTCACCATGGATTCTCCCTCGTAAACCAGCCAACTATCACCGAGGCTCATTTTCTGACGATATCCAAACATAGCAACATCAGTAAAACTGCAACTAATTAACTAATAATAGATTTAACCATTTTAAACTGATGTTTTACCTTGCGGCGGATAGTGAGGAGAGGGTTGCCACTGGCATCCATGAGAAGGATCTCACCCTTATTGCCTTCCATGTAATTATCGACCCTGAAAACCAAGTCACCTTTAGAATCGAACACCGTGAAGCCATTACAGTTGAAAAGCAATGACTTTTTCCAGACGGTTAGAATCGTCTCCTCACTTGTTTCACCCGCCGATAACAGCTTATTCTGCGGTGGCTGTTTCTCCGAGATGGCATCACCGATGGTAAAACTAGCGTTGGGAAAAACCTTTGTCATTCGTGTAAAAGGTTCCAGCCTTGAGAACAATAAGATTACGAGTCAACCGACACTAAAAGATCAACTCAAAGAGATGATACAAAAAAAAAAAAAGAACCTTGGGGAATTGATCTTTGCTTAGGTGAATGAGTTAGACTAAAAGGCAGTGCGTGCGTATATATATATATGAAGGGTTAGAAAATGGCATTTGGAGGGAGAGAAAAGAGGCGCACCAATTGGGTTTAGGTTAGAAAAGTCTAGCACGAGTGTGCCTTCATTATTTCCATGACGTCAAACCTGCAATTGATTGGACGACGAAAATAGTTGAAAAAAGTGAAAACGAAAGGTATAGCTAGGCTGCCAACTCGATATTATGTGATAAATTCCGGAGTGGGAATTTAGTGGATAGAAAAATAATATTACAATTTGATGATGTGGCTCGAAATTTGTTGTTGATTTATGAGAATGAATGAAACAAATTTTCTAAAAAATGATAAAACTAAAAATATAAAAAATTAAAAGAAGGTTGGATGAAAATTGTAATTATAAGGAAAAGAATAAATCTTAGCCTCCAAACCCTATCTTGAGCATTGAAATGGAGGAGATATATTACTATAATAGAATAAAGATAAAATTTGTGGCTCAAAACTAGTTAGCGGTGAGACTTGTCCTTTAGGCAATGCTTTTGCGTTAGATATTTATTTTGGCTTTGACGACGATTTCGCTGATTTTATTAAACAAGAAATTTAAATGGGGACAGGACGGATTTGGGCGACTGTGACTCCCCCCATTGCCAGGAGCCATTTTTATTATTTATTATTATCCGCGTCCGTCCTCTCCACCCTTTTTTTCGTGAGATATTAACTTTTATAAATCCAAAATTATATTAGGAATAAATACAAGGACGGTTTGGTTTTGTTTTGTTTTGTTGTTTATGTAATTTATAATCTAAAGAATAATATTTGTTTATACATATACATGAAGCATTGAAGGTTAGAGGCAGTGTTCCAAGATTTTCACCCTTTCGAGAAAGATGAATAAACTTAGTCAAACCCTAAACTCAATTGTGGTCGAGATGATCATCATCATATTATAATATATAGAGTCAAACATGGAATTAAATTTTGAAGCAACTATGAATACGAAAATGGAGGAAGAGACTTATGTCTATATCACTATAATTAGGCATTCAGAGTTTCTTTTCTTTCTATGAAAGGCATTAAGAATTTTCTTTGCAGATATCAGTACATTGTTTGATGAGGAAACTCTACAAATAACCTGCTAATTCTCCTATTTACTACATGCATATTATATTCATGTCTTTTCCTTTTTATTTTATTTTTTAAAAAACTAATTTTGTTAACCAATGCGATTAATAAAGAAGAAAAGATGGTGGTTGTGATTGTCATTTACCCTTGATTGAGACCGAGAGACATTAAATAAAGTGTCTGGTAAATTTGTTTGATGAAATAAATTTAGATAAAAGGAAGAAGAGGAAGAAGGTCAAGTGGTTTCTATATCTTAGTCCCCTTCCTCAGGTGTTGTGGTGAGCTTATATTCGAGATACAAAAGACTCTGCGCATCTTGAATCCTACTGATAGTAGAATTAGATGTTATTTCCTTATAGTGGAGGTGATCTATGGCTTTTTAAGGAAAATCAAGCAATCAATAAATCTAAGATCCCACGTATGTAGATATATTAACTTATAATTTGCTCATTGATGACACATGAAGGGACGCAGAGAGAAATATAACAAATTTTATATTTAATTTCTATTCAAATATGAATATTTATTTTATAAATTCTTAAATATATATCAATCAAATAAATATATTACACATAGAAAGATCCAAATAATAAAAAGATTAATTAATAATAAGTTAACATAGCTTACCTAACAAAAAAAAATCAAAATCAAAGGAAGAGAGAGGCTTAATGTTTTACTTGACTAATTTAACTAAACCAGCTTGTTCTTTAGTGTTTACTAACAACTTGTAATATATAATATATACATATGAATAAATATAGTTTGAGTTATAGTGTAGGACATAACAGGCAATGACATAACATGAAGTTAGCTTGGCTGTCCCTGCCATGAAAAATAATTTACAGATTTAAGAGAACAAAGCATTTGGAATATGCCCTTTGTTTTTCCTAAGCAAATATCCAAAACTTCACTTTCTACATATTGGCTGGTTTATATAAATTATGCTTATATACAAAACTAACTCTTCCTATATAGGATGTTTTATACAAATTAGGGTTATATATAAAATTAGTCTTTCTGATATTTTATTTTTCAATTTAGTACCTAATGCTTCTTCTAGAAACTTGGAATTGAGTTGAAAATTTTGAATTTGAATTTTTAAATCCTACTTCGTTTGGATGTCCATTAAAAAAAAATTGGATTTGGAAAAATCTAACTTGATCAAACCTAAAATTTGAATTCCATTTAAAAAGTTGGAACTTGTAAAATCCAAATCAGTATAAAAGCAAAACCATTATTATAAATTAATAGTGAATATTCAAAAAATACATTAATGATTGTTAATAGTTTAAAATATTGATAAGTAATAGTATTTTATTGTTTAGAAAAATCTAACAAATTATAATTATTGATTAAATAGTTGTATTATAAAGACTTAATTTTTGAACCTTATTTTATAATGCCATAACCTTGCAAAACAACATAATTCTATTAAAGGGTATTTCATTAAAAGATATATCCCTATATAAAAGTGTATCTCATGGAAATATGCAATTATTGGATGTCTTTGTAAAGGGCTTTTCTATTAGTCATGTTGGGATTTTTTACTTAATGGAGAATTTCAAGTTGTACTTCATTCGTGTAGGGTGTCTTTCAGTTTCACAAATAATGTTTTTTTTTCTATACAATGCCTACAAACTACTCACAATCTCACCCCAACCCTTAAATAGGAGGATAATACACTTCAGCACACTCGAACCCACAACCTCTTGCATTGGCAATAATATCGATGTCAATCGAGCTAAGACTTTATTAGCTTTTCAAGTCATTTTCACTATTATGTTTGAAGTGTTGAGAGTTTTGTAGTATTCTAGAGGCATATTAAGTCCTCAAGGAAAATGTTCTAGACCATCATATTTTACTAACATTAATTTTTATCTTTTCTTGCTATTGTCTCTATTTATTTTTTTAATAATTTTAAGAATTTAATATGATTTTCATATGAGATTTAAAATTAAGACAATAATAGTGAACAAAATAAAAATAATAGTTTATAACCAAAATGATTGTTTTAAGATCGAGTCTGAAGCTAGAATTGTAAATTGCAAATATTGTTTGATCTTTGGTTACTATGATAAATAAGTCAACTAATTATTTCAATTTATTGTTCGAATCTTATTTCATGTTAAGAATGCAATTTTATTAATTGATAAATTCTGAAAATTGTATTAAAATGGACAAATTTTCTTTTAATTGTCGAATAAATTTTTTTGTGATGGCAAAATTAATTTTAGTTTTAAATGAAATTTCTTTAGGAATGCTTTTCAGGATTTTTTTATTGTATGTATATAATTATGAATTTTGAGGATGCTCATTTTTTTTAGTAAAAATAAAAACAAGCTCACAATTCAAACTAATTACACAAGAAAACTCTATAAGCAAGATTATCTCTTACTTGAAGTAGGAGAAATAGTTAGGACTTCGCTTGGAATATCTTTAAACACCATCAGGCTATAATTTGTATCAAAGGCCATTTTGGCCATGCAATCAACTATTTTGTTGTGGTCCTTGGGAATATGCTGCAAATTTCATAATCTTATATTCTCCAACGGATGATGAATGCGTCTAATAAGGGCGAATTTTGCATTCGTCAGCGAGGATTCCTGAATGGCCTTAACCGCCTCCATGCTATCCATTTGAATCATTACTGCATTGTATCTCCTATCTTGGATAAGATTCAAGCCATCAAAAATACCCCACAGTTTAACATCTAAGATGAAACATGCACTAGATACATATTATGTCCCATAATCCACTCCCTACGACCATTCTTCAAGACTCCTCTTGCTGCAGCCTTACTAGAATCTACCTAAACTGTACCATCAGTACAAAGGCTGATCCAATTCTCCAACATTTGGTATGTTGGCCTTGGTACCTGTTGTCTAAGTAATTCCTTCCTGTAAAAAGAAACAAATTGTTTTGCCCAGGTGTATGATACTCTAACTATCTCATTTGCAAACCAAGAAACCCCCTGAAAAATAAAAAGATTTCTTTTTTTTCGTATTCGCAATTAAACCAAATAAACTTAACCAACTTACATCACCAATGGCGAATTTGGCAGAACTGTGCAAATTAGACTTAAACTATTGAAGAAAGTCGCCTACAAAGAAATGCCCACTAGCTCTATCAGGAAGGACTTACCTTCAATTTTCTTTAGATGCAAGATAGTCTCTTATAACATGCAAAATATCTTCAGAGTGGTGTTCATACAACATGTTCTTCGCTTCTAGTTTTATAAATTCTATATTTAGAGAATGTGTGCCCTCATATTTATTTTTTTGGAATCAAACATGTAATTGGATGATTAATCAATCAATGAAATGATTTATAAAAAAATCTTTCAATCTAAAATCAGTGAAGCATAAGGGATTTATATATATAACTAAAACGATATTTACAAGTAAATTGAGCAGTGCGAACTATTTCAAGCATTGATGAATAATAATAAAACACAACGATATGATTACGCAACTTTGTTTTTCTATGTTTATGAAGCCTTGTCTAGAAATATAATACACTATCTGAATATCTTGTATAACAAGTGATTACAAGCTCCAACACTTACTATATTAAAATCTCACTCTTATACTTAAGATATAGATCACTTTTGTTTTCCCCCTAAAAACTTAGGACAAAAACTAACACATTTTGATTTTACACTTAATGCACTCTAAAAAGAAGTCACTTAATGAACAAGAATAAGTGCTCTCAATATAGTTCAACAATTATACAAGTCTTTTCAATTTATAAGGAATCAAGACTTGCTAACATATTAGATCAATTACAATCAATCTTCCTATTAAAACAACAATATAATCAGCTCTAAGAATATCTTTAATAAGTCCAAGATACGTCTTGAATCTTTAAGATATACTTCCAAGTTTACTCAGTCCGATCTAATATCTTCAAAATAGGAAAATTGGTTTCCTTGGTCCAATTTGTAATATCTCGTTTTTCAGTGGTGATGAAATAGTTGTTTTGGGACCACAAATTCCGGCATGTCGATTCGTAAATATTATTTATATAATATGTTCGAAGTCATTAAGGTCGTGTTAAAATATGGTTAATAAATTTTAATGTTGGATAATCAAATAAGTAAAAAAGGACTAATTAGTAAACATTGTAAAAGTTAGTTGTTATTAGTAAATTGGGTTTAATAGCTTTTGAAATTTAATTTGAAGGCCTTAAATAGTAATTAGACTATCACTATCCATTATGGATGGTAATAGGTTTAAGTTTGGCCTAATTGAATGATATATTAAAAGGTAAAATTGTAATTTAGAATTAAAACTATAATTTAATAAAATAAAAAGAAGAAATATGTCATCATCTTTCGAAGAGCTTAGTGTCGAAAATTGGAGGGGAAGAACACCATTTTTGGGTGTTTGAGGTACAATCAAACAATTGGGTGCATGCATGGTATGAATTGTAAGCCTATTTCTTGTAATTTTTACGTTTTTGATATCGTTGCAACGAGATCCTGATAACCTAAACATTTATTTTTAAAACTGTTAGAGATTTTGAAAGGTAGCATTGATGAGTTATTGTTGTTCATGATGTTAAATAATAGATTTGAGTTATTAGGTATTGACTATGAATTTTTTTTATTGAATAATTTTGTTAGTTTTTGTGTTAAGAAGTAATTTGAAACAACATCAAAATGGACATGGTATTCTTGTGAATTTTGAATATTTTTGGGTCGTACTAATATGTAAATGAATTCGGAAAGCTTATGGTATTTAGAAATTTTGATAATTTTGAAATTTTGGATTAAAGGACTAAATTGTGAGAAATGTAAAAGCTTAGGGAAAATGTGTAATTAATGGAAAGTTAAGGTTCATGTGCATTAAATTGAGTATTAATTTTATATGAAATTAATATATGATATTTAATTACTATTTTAGATCAAGATTTGAATCAAAAAGACAATAACTGAAGGAAAGAAAAAATTGTGGACTAGCCCCTGCGTTTCAACCGGAAGTGAATAGTAGGTAAGTTCATAGTATTTCAATTTTTAAATATAATTTTCTAGTGAATTATATTAATTTTATTTAATTACTTGATGAATGTATGTAAGTAGGTGTGTTTAGTTTGGATAATTTTATATAATTATGAAAGTTACAAATATTTTGTATCTATGAAATTGATAGAGAATATTGTATTGTTTCTCTTGGAACAACGTTAAAAATATATAATAATGAAATGAATTAAGTATGTATTCAGAAATGAAGAAAATATTATTGAATGCACATATGTGCCATTGTTTGTACTTCGGTACTTCTGAATGCACATATGTGCCCCTAATTATACTTCGGTACCCCTGAATACACATACGTGCCCCTATTTGTACTTCGATACCCCTGAATGCACATACATGCTTTGAATGCACTTTAGGGCCTTGATATTGCATCATTGATGCCATTGAAAATAGAGTATTGACCTATTGTATAAACCGAGTTTAATTAATTTAAAGTAAAAGTTATACTATGATCTTACTAGGATATGTAAGCTTATGTTTTTCCTATTGTTATTTTGTAGATAATTGTTGCTGACCGTTTGGAAGGATTAACCATAAAGCTCTGTGGCATGTGTATATAGGTTTTGTTTGTAAGTTATTAAGGTTGATGGTAATTGATAGATAAAAAATTTGTTAGCTTCTTTTGTGTATGTTTTGTAATGGTGGAATACAAAATCTTATGTATAAATGGAAATTCTAATGTCTATTTGGTAAATTTTGAAGCAAGTTCATAAGGTAATAATATAGTTAGTTTTAGGAACTTAAATCCAATAAAATTGGAAATAGACAAAGTCTTGTTAGGTTATTTAAATTTTTAGTTATGAATTGAGGTACCTATGAATGGTACATTGGTTAGAAGTCTAGGTTACTAATTTTTGTAATAGGCCTAATTCGCCTGGCCCATTATAAACTAAAAATAACAAATATAAAAAAAAACAAAAGAAGATAAATGGCCCAAAATTAGTCAAAGTCCAAGTTCTTTTACAAATAATAAAATAACCCAAATAAATCCCCAAACCCAGTAAAAATATATAACCCAATTAGCCCAAATAACCCATTACCCCAAGCCCAAAACACTAATGATTTTTTCAGCAAACCTTAAACACTAGAAACTTCAGCGGCCAGCCTCCATGCTCCACAACGGCTTCTACGCGCGCCACGCTCCACGTCCACGAACGGCTTCTCCACGCCATACACACCTGCAACGGATTAACAACCACAGCAAATAACAGCAAATCAATAGCAGGAAAAAAATGAAAAGAATTTGTATTTATTTTTTTTTACCTGAGCTCGGCTATAAAAGCCATTGATTATACTGTAAAATGGATCTTTTTTTTCCCAGAAATACAGACGCATATTGAAAAAGAAATAAAAATCGAAAAGGTGACTTGAGTTTTCAAATCTTGTTTTTCTTTTGATTTTTTTCCCTCTTCTTTTCTTTTCTCTTATATTTTGCATGAAGTGAATAAAGAAAGGAGAGTACTTACCTCTGGCCTCGGATTGCGACTCTTCTACGCATGGTCGGCCACCAAGTGTGATGGTGGTTCGGCGGTGTCTCCAAGTTGAAGCCCTAACAATAGAGATTTGCTTGGCTATTATATATGGCAGATTGCCATTATGTTTTTTTTCTTTAATTTTAATTGCAAAGTGAAACAGTGCCATGTTGGAGTGGGGGGGTGAGATCCGCGCGTCAACCCATTTTGCAACCCGAATCCTCGCCCTTTAGCTTCGAATGGTCAAATTCGCGATTGGTCCTTCGTCTTCGCGTAGATATTTAAATTGATCATTATTTCCACTTTGCTTCATTTTAAATTTGTCATAGAATTTGCGCGTCTTTGCAATTGGGTCCGTGTCGCAACACTGCATTTTAGGGCCTGGATTATTTCTGATTCTAGTCCTCATTCTTTTACACGCATTGCATATTGATCCTCTTTAAGACTATCTATTTGTGAATTGTCCCTTTTATTTCAATTTTGTTAAGATTTTTCCCCATTTCTTTATTCATTGCACATCCATTTTTCTTTAATGCTTGTTTACTTGCTTTTGTATTTTAAGTTGTTTTGATAATTGAATTTAGCTTTTAAAAACTGTTATTATAGTTTTTTCTCTTTTATTCTATCATTTTAACATTTTGTATACTATTTTATATGTATAATTTGTAATAAAATTTATTTTAGTTTATGTATACTTTTAATTTTATCTTATTTTATAATTTCTTTTGAATCTATTCACCTATTTTAATGTATATATTCTTTTTGTTATTTAAAGGGAAATCCACCTATTTTATGTGCTATTTAAATTATTATTAGGTATATACTTGGTTCTTTGACCTATACACATTATTAAATCCATGTTTTTATACATGTAGTTTTTTTTTTAGGAAAAATATATATTTATATATATAATTGTGTTTTTAAAATTTATTACATATATAATTTAAGATAAAATTAATTTAATCTTATAATTCACCTTTTAATTCCATGTTTATCTTAGCATACAATTGTTTCTAAAATTTATTTATATGTAAATAACTCATATTAGATTTTTTTTTTGCTATAGTCCACATCATTGATTTCATATTATTCCATGTAAATAGTTTTCTATGTATTCCTTTAAAGTTATTTATGTGTACAATTTATTTCTTTGAAGGACTATATTTAAGTTGTACAATTTACTTATTTTACGAACTTCCATATCTTATTATTTTGTGCATATACTATTAATACGTATCATTAATCCAAAATTAATTTATTTCATATAAAACTATTTTGTACATTGCTTATTTCAAAATTCTTTTTACACACACATACATATATTAAAACATATGCTTGATTTATAAGCATCACTCAATTCATACATTTTATACATATAGTTTTTGCATACATAATTATTATATACTATTAATCTCATGCTTTTTTTTACAAATAATTATTTCTATGTACATATCCAAGTTTTGTAAATCTATTATCATGTATTTTATTATTCTTTTATATTTTATATAAACTATCATGTATATTGTTAATTTTTAAATGAATTTGTGTTTAAAATATTTTGCATGTTATTCAATTCAAATGTTTTAATACTTATTTCAATAATTATATATTCCTAGTTTTTTATGTAAATTAATTTACTCTTATAGTATGTATATTATGTGTTCATAATTCATAATTATTATAAAAATTGTCTTATACTACATCTTTTGCTAATTTTCGCTTTATTTTGTACATGTTTTGTGGGTTGTTTTACATTTATTGTTGTGATATATTATTTAGTCACTGTTTTATCAATTGCTCTCCAGTCATGATTAAGAATTTGGTTATATTTTACTTAGAATAGTTGTACATAATTGTTGGATTTATTAAATTGTGGCTTATTGTATCATATTATTTCCTGTTCATTAATCCTTTTCTATGCAAATGTTTCGATACAATGCATTAAGTGTTCTACCTATTTTGAAACAAATAAACGTGTTTTGAGCAAATTTTCAATTTTCCTTATTATTCAAAAATTCTGAAATAAGATAATATCCAATATTTGGGAATTCGAAAAATCATGTTCAATCGTGCTGGGTATGATTTTTTCGGTGAACTAAATATTTGGATAACCTTTTTATAATTTTAGTGTACGAGTTTTTGAAAGTCAAAGATCGATCTATTTTTGAAGGTATAAAGGATCGTATCCAATCGTGCTAGGTATGATGCTGCATATCTTTGAAACGAGAGAATTTTGACAGTTAACTTGAACTATTCACACATTTTAAAGAATCATGCTTTGAAAGATATTTTTTTTCTTAAAATCTTTGATATAAGGATAGCATCGAATCAATTTGGTACCAATTTTGGGGCGCAATGAGGGTGCTCACCCTTCCTCATGCGTAACCGACTCCCGAACCCATTTGTTTTTGATTTTGCGTGAATCGAAATTGATTTAAATAGAACAAAATGTTTTAGTAGGTGACCCAATCACACCTAAACAAAAGATTGGTGGCGACTCCACACTCAGTTTTAAAAGTCGATCCCTGCTTTTTTCCTAACTCGAAAAAATGGTTTCGACAATTTTGATATGTTTTGAGTTTAGAATTTTGTTGGTTTTGGTCATGGGATGGTTATGTTTTATGTGTACCTTATTGGGTAAGCTTCGGCTTGATTTTAACTTGTTTAATGAGTCTTTTTGGAAGCACACAGCTTGAGACACGGGTTGTTACATGGTCCTGTGCTACACACGGTCACCTCACACAGTCGTGTGTATTCTGTTAGTTTTAGGGCAGGTTTTATACGGGTTGAGACACGACCGTGTGTCTCAAGTCACTGAGTTACACTGGCTAGCGCACAGCCTGCGACACGGTCGTGTGTGCCAAGTTAGTGAGTTACACGATCTATGACATGAGTTGGGACACGACTATATGTCCCTACTTCGAATACTCAGATGGTCTGATCTGTGTCACACGGCCGTGTGACCCCTGTTTTCCAAATTTTCTAGTTTATCCAAAAACTTATGTTTTGATACAATTTGATCCCAATATACCTTCAATCAAATTTTAAGGCCCCGTAAACCTGAAATAAAGCCTAATTCAATAATTATTCTATGAATTATTATATGTTTATATTTTAATTGAATATTTATTCTGAATTAAGATAAATTGTTCTGTTTGTTTCTATATCACTTGAATCCTTAATCCGGCAACAGAGTTGGGATTTGGTGTTACACAATCCAAATCAGTCTTCAAGATACATTGCTATAATGGTTTGAATATCATAAATGCACTTGCATACACTTAAAATATTAACAAAGATCAAAACCTAAAGATTTTATTACCAAAATTTGCCAATGACAACTTTATGAGTTTGAGCAGTGTTATACACTAGTAGGCACTCCTTATATGCTACCTCAACCATCTCCACATTTGGAAAATTTTTGAACAAAACTATAATGAGAGAACATATACAACAAAAGAACCAAATGCTCTCCCTAAGTAACCCTCCCCTTAATCAAACAAACTTAACTATTAACATAGTCAAACAAATCAACAACTGATGCTTTTGGTAGAGATGAATACATTAACAATCAAAGTATTTAGAATTGTTGAAAATATGCTTCAATTATCATAATCTAGCTGATTTTAGATATAATCATAACTATTTGATTTCAGATTTTTTAGAGATTTCTTTTAGAGATTATGATTATGTTAGTAGCCTATGTTTAGTTTGTAGTTGTTAACTTGTTTACTATATAAACACTAGTTTCAGTTCAATAAAAAGTACCTTCCATTTCAATTACTTGTCTTATTGTTTTCTCTTTTTAATAAGTTCTTCTCAATTCAGTTTTCTTCATTATTTTAGTTTTTTTTTTTATAAAATACCAACAATTGGTAATCAAAGCTTTCTTCTTAATGGACCTGTGTTAGTGTTTGTTGCATTATGGAAGCTGAAATTAATTTCTCTTCAATTGTGCCACCTATTTTTTATGGAGATAATTATTAGATTTGGGCAGTGCGAATGGGGACTTACCTGGAGGATATAGATCTTTGAAAAGTAGTGGAAGAAGATTACGAGATTCCTACGTTGCCTACCAACCCCACGTGGCACAATCAAAACACAAAAAGAAAAGAAGACAAGAGAATCAAAGCTGAAAACCTGTTTGTTTGCTGCAGTTTCACCAACTATTTTCATGCGAATTATGTCTCTAAAGTCAGGAAAGGAGATATGGAATTATCTCAAGACTGAGTACAAGAGAGAAGAGAAAATTCACAGAATACAAGTGTTGAATCTTGTATGTGGTTTTGAGCTGCAGAAGATAAAGGAGACTAAGACAGTCAAGGAGTATTCTGAAAGGCTCCTTAACATAGCCAATAAGGCCAGGCAGCTAGGTTCATCTCTAGCAGTTCAAGGATTGTGGAAAAATCCTTGTAACAGTACCTGAAAGGTTTGAGGCTACCATCACTCAAAGATTACTTCGGTGGAACTCTTAAGTGCTTTACAAGTACAAGAGCAAAGGCATGTAATGAGGCAAGAATGGGCAGTTGAATGTGCTCTACCAGTTAAGCATCAAGATGATAGAAAGAACAGGAAGTCAAAGATCAAAAATTTTCGCGCTACGAGTGGAGAAAGCTCTGCATTTGATAACCAAAGTAAACTGAAAATAGAAGATCAGGAGTAAAAAAGGATTATCCTCCATTGCAACATTACGACAAGAAAGGTTACATCCTTTCAAGTGTAGCCAAATGGAAAATGAAGTTGTCATTTGTAAGTACAAAAATCAGCAACAAGGAGATGAAGCGCAAGTGACAGATCCACAAGGGACAAATCAAAAAGAAGAAAATCAGCTTTTTGTTGCAACTTGTTTCACTAGTCACGAAGCAAGTGAAAGTTGGTTCATTGACAGTGGTTACACTAATCATATGACATATAGCAGAAGGTTGTTCAAAGAACTGAAGAGTACCGAGTCTAAGAAGGTCAAAATTGGGAACGGTGACTACATTGCAATCAAAAGAAAGGGCACTATAGCTATTACAAGTTGTTCAAGTACCAAGTTCATTACTGATGTTTTATATGTATTTGATATTGATCAAAACTTGCTTAGTGTTGGTCAATTTGTAGGGAAAAGATTCAAAGTGAAGTTCATGGAAAAGGAATGTGTGATAGAGGATGCTACAAAACAAAAGATGTTCGAAGTTAAGATGGCAAGAAGGAGTTTTTCCCTCAATCGAATGCAAGAGGAGCAATTAGCTTTTCTAATCAAAGAAATCCTCATAATGTTGTGACATAAAAGGCTCGAACGCTATCACTATCAGGGGTATTGCAGATGAAGTCCAAAAAAATGGCCATTGATACTCCGGAACTTGATGATTACATATCGACATGTAAAGCTTGTCAATTTGGAAAGTAAAATTGAAAGTCATTTCCCAAGACTTGTAAATTACAGTTGATTCACACAAACATTTTTGGACCTCAAAGAACTCCTTCATTAGCAAGTAGTCGATATTATGCTACTTTTATTTATGATTTTACAAGAATGTATTGGATTTTCTTCTTAAAATTCAAGTGAAAAGTGGCTGGAGTATTCTATAAATTCAAGAAGACTATGGAAAATCAAAGTGGCAACCACATTGAAATATTGAGATCCAATAATGGCAATGAGTATACATCAGAAAATTTCAATGCATTTTGTGAAGAAGCTGGCATTGAACATCAGTTAACAGCTCCCTATATTCCGCAACGGAATGGAGTTAGTGAGAGGTGAAACAAATACATCTTAGACATGACTAGATGTATGTTGCATGTGAAAAATTTACCCAAAAAGTTCTAGGCAGAAGCAGCTCATACCGTGGTTTTCCTATAGAATAGATTGCCCACAAAAGTGATCAAGGATCAAACACCTTATGAGGCTTCGTATGGTCATAAGCCATCTTTAAATTTTCTCAAAATAATTGGTTGTTTATGCTTCACTCACATTCTACAGATCAAGAGGGACAAGTTAGAAAAAAATGCACTTTTAGGAGTCTTTATTGGCTATAGCAGTCTGGAAAAATTGTTATAAGCAGAGATATTCATTTCGTGAAAAATGAAGAGCGGAACTAGGATGAGAAAAGTGGCCAAAGCACAGCAGATCTGAAGTTTAAATTTCCTGTTTCAACCATAGATAAAGATGAAAATTGGCTAAATGAGTTGGTGGATGATGCTCCAAAAAAGGTACTAGATTACTCATTGACATTTATGCAAGATATAATATAGCTGTATAGCTGTATGGGAACCTGCAGATTTTTCCTCGAAAATGAAGGATATAAAATAGGTGGTTGCAATGAAGGAAGAGTTGTCCATGATTGAGAAAAACAAAACATGGGAGTTGGTTGATCGACCCCATGATAGGAAGGTGATTGAAGTCAAGTGGGTGTATAGAACCAAGCTTAATACTGATGACTCAATCAACAAGCACAGAGCAAGACATATAGTCAAAGACAATGTATAAGTTTTTGGCGTAGACTATTCAAACACCTTCACACCAGTTGCTCGTTTGGACACCATAAGACTTTTATTTGCTGTAGCTGCTCAAATGAATTGGAGAGTGTATCAGCTTGATGTAAAATCATTTTTTTAGAATGAAATTTTTCAGGAAGAAATTTATGTTGAGCACCCTGAAGGTTTTGTGAAGAAAAGAGAGGAAGACAATGTGTTTTTTCTCAATAAAGCTCTTTATGGGTTGAAACGGCTCCAAGAGCTTGGTGAGTAAGATAGATGATCATTTGCTGAGCTTGGGTTTTGAAAAAAAAAATTGAGACCTCTTTATGTAAAATGTCAAAGTAATGATATTTTGATAGTCTCTCTTTATGTTGATGATCTCTTACTAATGAGAAATGATGCACTATTGCCTGAGGAATTCAAGCAAGAGATGATGAAGGTTTTTAGATGACAGATCTCAGATTGATGTTCTTTTTTCTTAGAATGGAAATTAAACAAGCTGAGTATGAAGTAATCATCTGCCAGAAGAAGTATGCCAAGGAAATATTGAAGAAATTCAAACTTGAAGAATGTAAGGAAGTAGGTACTCCTATGAATCAAAAGGAGAAGTTGTGTAAAGAAGATGGAGCTGATAAAGTTGATGAGGGATATTTTAGAAGTTTAATTGGTTGCTTAATGTATCTTACAGCAACACGTCCTGATATTTTAAATGATGTAAATATTTTGTCACAATTTATGCATTGTGCCAGTGAATTGCATCTAAGGGCTGCCAATAGAGTAGTTCGTTATATCAAAGGCACGAGTAATTTTGGTGTTAAATTCACAAGAAGCAAGGAGTTCAAGCTTGTTGGCTTCTCTAATTGTGATTGGGGAGGTTCCATTCATGACATGAGGAGCACATCAGGCTATTATTTTACTTTTGGATCTGGTGTCTTCTCATGGAGCTCGAAGAAGCAAGAAACTGTGGCTTAATCCACTACTGAAGCAAATTTGTTGCTGCAGCAGCCGCTATTAATCAAGCTTTGTGGTTGAGAAAATTATTAAGTGATCTTAACCTTGAACAGAAGGAAATTGCACAAAGATTTTCGTTGATAATCAAGTTGCCATTGCAATTTCTTATAATCCAGTATTTCATGGGAAGACTAAGCATTTCAACATTAAGCTTTTCTTTTTAAGGGAAGTGCAAAAGAAGGTAACGTTATACTGGTTCATTGCAAAACAGAGAAACAGGTTGCAGATATCTTCACCAAGTCGCTCCTAGTGAGCAAATTTAAAGTTTTGAGAACAACACTTGGTGTTTGCAGCAACTGAAGCAATGAGGAGTGTTAGCAGTTATCATAACTCTTTGATTTGTTTCAGATTTTTTAGAGATTATATTAGTAGCCTATTTTTAGTTAGCAGTTGTTAACTAGTTTAATATATAAACGCTAGTTTCAGTTCAATAAAAAGTACTTTTTCCATTTCAATTACTTAACTTATTGTTTTCTCTTTTCAATAAGTTTTTCGCAATTCAATTTTCTTCATCATTTTAGTTTTCTTTTCTAATAAAATACCAACAAGAATTATATCCTAATAAGTTGAATGATTGCAATATCTAAGTATAAATAGTATTGAAATATTAATTAAATAAAAAAATACTTAAATAAATATAATATATAACAAATTGAGTATTTAACTTATTTTGTTTTTCCTAAATTTAGGTAATCCAAATTATTTCGAATTTAAAAAGTAAGCTTGATCCTCATATAGTTTACCTAAATACCCCGCCCCCTCTCATATTCCCATCTGGCCATGGAAACCATATCATGTCGATTTACTTGTTGGAGGTTTGCATTGGATCATGCAAGATTGTTGTTGTCGTCGTGCTCTTTTTGGTTGCTTGATGCATACTTTTCCCTTCCTTTTTGTGGGTTTTTTAGTTTTCTTTGTTGGTTGAAGGGGTTTGGTTAGGTAGATCATAAGCCTGGTCTTATGATTTTGTTAGCTCATGTGCCTAATGAAATCTCGAATGATTAGTATATAAGAACTTACCCACTTAAATATGACAACCCTTTATTCAAATATATCTATCAATATCAAAATCCTGCTTCTTACTTCTTATCATAGGAAATTGTCCAATAAGTACTCCATAAATCTAAGAAATACCTCCGACGATTTGTTATTAAATTATTATCATATGCACAAATTCAATTATATTTTTTAAGTTTAAACTATTAAAAGTATGCAAGAGTTAAAGTCAACTATGAGCCATTTGTATTGGTTGGTTGGTTTTTTGAGTAAGATTGGTGGCTTAGAAGCGAAGAGTTATTAATTCAGAATGCAATCATAGGTCAGCAATTAAGGATATTTTCATACATCAAATCCAGCCCAAGAAAGTTGACCCATTTCGGTGACAAAGCTGTTCAGGGACTACTTTCCTACATCATAACATTTCCCATTGAAAGAACAAGAAGTAAAACGTAAATCAAAACATAAGAAAGGAATACAAAAGCATATGGTGGTGTTGTAGTCAGCAGAATTTAGTGAAGGGTTTCGATGTTTTTGCTGAGTTCCTCCAGTTTCTTCATCCTCAGTTTCTCGCTTTCACTCACCAGCTAACCAGCATTTCACAAGCACCACCAAATATGTTACTCACAAATTCTAAATATTCAAGTAAATGAATGCTCCTACGACACTATAAAGCATATGCATATATATATATACACACTGACCTCCATTAATTTGCTAACTAGTTGTGCTTTCTCCTTGTTCTTGTCATTGAAGGCTTCAAGGGCTTCTTTGTACTCTTTTTCCTGTGATTATCAAAACTATTGACAAGTTAATAAATTAATTATTTAAATTTAACTTGGAATCAAGTTTCAATCAACTAGAATTGTAGAAAAAAAAAATAAGTTTAACACATCATTTGGTACTTGAGTTTAATACTTTTTTTTAATATGGTACTTATGTTATGTTTTGGTTCAATGTGATACATGTGTTTGGCCCGAGTTATATATTTTGATACCTCAAGTTAATGGTGTTAACTTTTTAGTATTTAATTCGGGTTTTGTGGTTGTTTTGATGAAAATTCATAATTAGCTAATAATATTAACAATTAACTTTCATTAAATCAACCTTAAAAGTTAAAAAAAAAATCAATCATCAAGTAGTATTTAACAAATTAAACACAAAATTAAATAAATACACAATTAACACTAAAATTATTTTATTAACAAAATAATGAGAATTCAGACCTAATATCATTAGCAATTAACTTTTATCAAGTCAACTATAAAATTCGAATTAAACACAAAAAGTCAACATTGTTATCTTTTAGTACCAAAATATATAACTTTTGTCAAATATATGTACCATATTAGACCAAAACATAATACATGTACCACATTAGATAATAATAAAAAAGTGTCAAATCCGGTACCAAATAATGCAATAAGTCAAAAACTAATAAACTAGAATAAATTTGATAAAGAATCCACATATTCACATATAGAATTGCAACAAAGAACCTAAATTAAATTATAATTTTAAGATAATTACATAATTAATCATCCAACAATTAACATTAATAAACTTAAATTGGAAATGGGAAAGATATTTGTACCTTCTTCTGGCAGGTCTGTCCTAGTGGTTTCATCTCCCTGTTAATGGTATCGATCCTCTTGCGCAGAATTGCAACATCCTTCCTCATTGGATCGACAAGGTCATCAAGCTCCTGCAACATTATATCAATCCAAATGAATCCCCATTATATTACATTAAATATTACTGAATAAGAAAAAATCATAGATTTGAATCCAACTCAGCTACAAGAAAACTTCTTCACTGTTTCCTTTTCTCGTTACAAATTGTATCTTTAGTATTGATAATGATTAAGCTGAATCTCAATTTTGTTATAGTTTTCAGATTTCTCGATGTAAATGAAATGGGATTCATTGATTAATTCAAAGTTTGAAAAAGTAGGATAGGATCCAAGTCCAACAATAACTTACTTCACGAATGTCTGCCAAGCGCCTGGTTGCTTCCTCGACGCGGCCCATATAAGCCTGAACTCTATCCCTAACCTCCATCTTCTTCCTCTCGATCTCTTCTTCTTTCTCTCGAAACAACGCCAATGCAGATTCCGCCATTTCCTCTTCCTTCTCATCGTTTACTGGGCTCTCACTCATCATCATCATAACCCCCGAGTTCTTCACTCGCTGCATCGGTGATTGCTGTTGTTCCAACATCTGCTGCTGCTTTGGCGTCGCCATTGCTGCTATATTCCTCCCTTGTTTTTTTGCTTGATGGGTCTCTTTAGGTGGTTATATTGGAAGGGCTGGTTAGCTTTAAAGCTATGAAATCAACCAAATACCATACTTTATCACAAAACAAATAGTGATTACATTATATAAAAGATGGAATTTTTGACCCATTTGTCTCCTTACTTTGTAATCATGAAGTTTGAGATGATTTTTTCACCTTTAAATCAAATGTTCTTTTCTTCTTCTTCTTATCTCTTAATTTTCTGTTAAAGATTAAATTTTAATTATTGTACGATATATAATAATGGTGCTGTAAATATATATTGGTTGAAGGGTCGTAAAGGGTATTGGTAAAGGAATGCTTGGGGGTGAAGAGTTAGTGGAGTGGGCATGAAGTGGTGACCTCCACAAGTCATGGGGGGAAAAGCCTTAATTGTAAAGACAGAGTAGGACAGATTTGGAGCCGCCGCCTAGTTTGCAAATTTTGTAACTTCCAATACAATATAAATAAATTTAAAGCATAACATGAACTATTTTTTTTAAACGAAAATAAAATTTTTGTCAAAAACAATTCGAAGCAATTTAATCATTGTCAATTTTAAAAGTATACAATTAAAGATAATTAATCATGATGTTAATATTTTCCATCAATTGTATAAAATTTTGATTGGTATAATAATAAATTTAACTCTTGATATTTACATATTTTGTCAACCTGGCCTTAATTCTAAAAATTCAACAAATTTACCCTCAACATTTATAATGATACGGGCTAAATTTGTTAAATCAATACCAAAATGATATAATGTGTAAATTTTTAGGGTTAAATTTATTATCATACCAATCAAATTTATGTACAATTGATGAAAAAATTAACACCATAATTATTTGTCCTTATATGCTCATTTTCGAAATTAATAGAGATTAAACTATTTTAATTTTTTAAAGTGATCAGTTTATTCAATTTTAAAATTAAGAAACACTAACATTAATTTTATTGGTTTATTTTTCCTGTCTTATTCCATTTTGGGATGAGAAAATAACCAAGATTAAAATTTTGAATTTTTTCTTTTAATTTTATTGGTTTGTTTTGGATAAGAAAGTAAAGTGGTTGAAAATGGCGAATTTTGCGGATGTTAAAGGTAATAAATTTTGCCTATGATGTTGTTAGTTAATAAGAATTTGGGTACCCAATTGATTGGGTGTGGCACGACATCATATGTTCATATTTATATTAATTAAAATTTATTTAAAAAATAAAATTTAAATTTAGCAATAATAAAAATAATAGTATCTCTAATCTGATATATACTATAGCAACATCAAATTATATATTAATCATGTGTAATTATATTTCAATTTTGAATATTCATTATTAAATTATTTTTAATTAATTACTCAAATTTAAAAAACCTTAAACATGTACTTTAGATAGTTTACATTTGAACATACTTAATTTTAACATTTTGATTAAAAAATCTTAGCATAAACAGTTCTTTTCCAAATACATTATAATGAATAAATCTTTAATAATTGACTAATAATTCATTATATAATAAGTCCCTTCTCCAAAATCAATTTATAATAATGGATTCATTGCCTTTTTAATTTAGACTATTACTCCGGCCATTTTACTTAAAAAGGCCATTTTCTAAATTTAATTACGGAAATGGGTCGTTTATTGGGTTATTTATCGGATTAGGCCATTTTTCACGAAAACGCGTCCATGTCAGAGCATTTTTAGAGTACGTGTCAGCAAAACGCTACCATGGGGGAGCGTTTTGTCCATGTCAGCAGAAAACGCTTCCTTGAGGGCGCGCTTTGCTAACGTGGACAAAACGCTCCCCTAGGGGAGCGTTTTGCCCTTTTCTTAGGGTTAGAGTTTTTTAAGGTTTAATTGATTTAGGGTTAGTGTTTTTAGGATTTAGGGTTAGGGTTTTTTAGGTTAGGGTTTTTAGGGTTTAGAATTTAAGGGTTTTAGGAAAAAAAATTAATTGAATTGGGGTTTAAATTAACTATTAATTCTAAATACTAAATACTAAATTAGAATTTAGGGTATTAGGGTTAATTGATTTAATTAGGGATTGATTAACTTAGGGTTAATTGATTAATTTAGGGTTAATTGATACATAATAGTTTAAACATACTATTTTAATATTTTATTTCTTATAATGTTTTAGTAAAAAAACCCTTAAATAACTCTTAACGTGTAAACAACAATTTTGTAATTCGATTATTTCATCGTTTAGGTTTTTTTTTCCTTATCAATGGCTTAGATCATTTTATTTTTGATCTACTGGCTAAGTTTCTTTTACCTTGTAACAAGCTCATTTCCGATTTTTTTAATTATTAATTTCCAATATGCATACACGAAAAAACAATTCTCAAAGATAACATGATTGCAGCATATATACATACTAGCGCTATGCTAAGTTTAGGGTTTCAAGAAAAAAATTAATTGAATTAGGGTTTAGGGTTTTAAATTTAGAGTTAATTCATTAAATTAACTATTAATTTTAAATACTAAATACTAAATTAGAGTTTAGGGTATTAGGGTTAATTGATTAAATTAGGGTTTAGTTTTTTAAAATAAATTTGTGTTTAGGGTATTAGAAAAAACATATAAGCAATATAATTTTTTGTCTTAGGGTTTAGGGTTTCTGCAAGAATAATTTTGAGTAGACGTTTCTGAACAAATAGTGTCGAAAACGCTTCAAGCACTGTTAGCAAAATTTCTGAAAAAAGCTCCCACGTGGACGCTCTTTTGCTACAGTAGTTCGTAGAAAAATAATTCTTAGTAGACATTTCTGAACAAATAGTGTTGAAAACGCTTTAAAAAGGATGCACTATCAGCAAAATTTCTGAAAAAAGCTCCCACGTGGACACTTTTTTGCTACAGTAGTTCGTAGAAAAATGAGGCTATAAATGGGCCAAATTTTATTCTCAAGTTGCATAACTTACAGCAAAAAAAAAAACTAGAGAGGCTAAGAAGAAAAGAAATTGAAGATGAGTGAACGTATTAGTGTTGTTATTTACTATGATGGTAAAGTCTATAACACCGAGAACGGTGTTGTTTTTTTATCGGAGAACACAGTGAGACTGGTTTTTTAACCAGAACATAGATTTGACAGAACTTCGTAAAAGAATTAGACATAAAATCTTAAGAAGGACGCCAATGAAAGTTTTGTCTATTAAGTATCGATTTTGTACTTCAATTGATCCCGTGACATATGACTCATTCGACATCAAAGGTGCTCGTAGCTTAGAGGCAATGGTGCAGACTCATCTCGCTAGTGGATCACCCTATCTTGAGTTATATGTACAATTTTCATCACCAAATGATACATTTGCAGCTTCAACATTTACTGCTGGTCGAGAAGAATACACGACCCCTGCCCGACACTCCGTTAGTGGGTGGCAAAACATGGAAGCACCCCATGTTTAGTAGCAGTATGGAATACCCAACCCTTGTACGACACTCCGTTAGTGGATGGGACATGCACCTCAGTGGGTCGATGTTTAATGTTGGAAATACGTAGTGGGGAATGACATCAACTTCTAGTGGTTGGCAATCCACATCTGATTGGAGACGTTGTGAAACGTCCATAAGGAGGAATAATGTACTCCCTACGATGTCTACCGGCGAGGGGACCTTCTACGTTGCACATGATGATGGGTCAAATGATGAGTCCGATGTGGATCCACCTCGAGAGGCCGTCCTCGATGGTGCGGAAGTTGCATTATTTTCTAAACCAGAACCTGTTCCAACCATACCTGAAGATGTTGAAGGTGGTTCAAATGATGATGAAGAATATCCGCGATTCAGGGCGTACTCGCCTCCAGCCCACATGCATAATGTCGATCTATCTCAAGATGATGCGTTGGAGTTTTTAGATCTACCACACAGAAGGCGTAACCGTACAAGTTCCTTATTGGATTCGGTGAATTGGAAGTTGGTAAGGAGTTTTCCAATAAAGATAGTTTTCTTGGTGCATTAAAACAACATAGGATCATAAACGGGGTTAACAACAACGTGGTTAAATCCAAATCTGATAAGTTTAAGGCCAAGTGTGCAGTGCAAGACAGTACATGTTCATGGAAAATCATGGCCTCGATGAGGAAAAAGACAGGTTTGTTAGAGATAAAAAAGTACAAAAGTCCACATACATGTGTTACCGGTACAGTATCACTAACTATTTAGAGTTTTTTAATAGTACTTTTATTACGTATTGTTGCATTTTTTAACGTACTTTGTTGACAGGTGTTTTGAAATATCATCCCAAGATGAATTCAGATATGGTAGCTACCTTAATACTACCAACGGTGAAGACGAATCCCAGAACTTCAGTGCTGGTCTTAATTGTCAATATTCGTAGCCAGTTGAGGTACACACCCTCTTACCACAAGGCTTGGATGGCTAAGCAGAAGACGTTGGAAAAGATTCATGGTGGGTGAGACGCTTCATATAATGAAGTGTGGCAGTAGTGTCAGGTGCTGGAGAGATGTGTCCCAGGTTACGTAACAGACCTTGAAACGGAACCTGCGTACTACAACGACTGATTGCTCCATGGATGCCAAGTATTTAAGCGTCTGTTTTGGAGCTTTAAGCAATGCCGAGACGCATTTCTATATTTCAAGTCATTGGTACAAATTGACGGTACCTTTATATACGATAGATATACCTAACGACTATTGCTAGCGGTAACACAGGATGGCAGTGGGAGAATCCTTCCAATTGTGTTTGCAATAACACCGGGGGAGTTAGTTGATGACTGGGAGTTCTTTCTTTCTAAGTTAAGGAGGCATGTCTTCCACCAACCTAATATCTGCATCATATCAGATCGGGGCACCGAAATACTAGCTGCAATTGAGCGACAGGGAAGTCTGTGGCATCATACACACCATCGGTACTGCTTAAGGCACGTTGTATCCAACTACTAGGGGCCATTTCGATTTACAAGTGAAAAAAGACAAGTGACCAACAGGGGTATTTAATATGTATTAATAAAATTTCGTTTGTAATATTTAATTTAAAATGGAAAAATGGTATGTAATTTTCGCTATCAACTTATATTAGTAGGGTATGAGATAAGTAAGGACCGTTTTCATGAGATGTTGGCAGTTTTGCATTCAGTTAACAAAGAAGGCGCAGACTACCTTTGTAACATACCTTTCGAACAATGGACACAAGCATACGACGGTGGCCTACGATATGGTCATATGACCTCAAACTTGACTGAATGCATAAATTTTGTTCTAAAAGGAACACGTCATTTGCCGATAACATTATTTGTTCGAGAGACATATTTTCGTTTAGCGGCACTATTTCTGAAGCGAGCAGTGAGTTATAAAGACCAAATGAAAAAAGGCCGTATATGGTACGCAAATTTATTACAAGAAATTAACAAGGCGAAGGTGCGGGTGATCACCATGCACACAATCTGTCATGATCGAGACAACCTATGGTTTCGTGTGACGGAGTTTGACAGACCGCACCAAGGTATTATTGGCGGGCAATATCATGTACACTTGAGAAATAGGACTTGCGACTGTGGGAGGTTTGACGCATTTCATTATCCATGTGTTCATGTAATTGCAGCTTGTCAGAATCTCCGTCTAGATTTCATGAGCTACGTTGACGAAGTGTACAAACTAGAAACTATGTACAACGTGTGGAGACACGTATTCCCACCTGTCCCAGATGAACGTAAGTGGCCGTCTATATCGCTTGCTCTATTTAAGCTGTTACCGGATAGAGAATTGAGTCGCAAACCAAAGGATCGACATTGCTCGACTAGAATATATACCAATATGGATATCCGAGAAACAACCAATCAACAGAAGTTGTGCGGATGGTATTGGAGCCCAGTCCATACAAGTAGATCATGTCCAAATTGAAATAGTTGATAGTTGTCGTAAAAAACTATGTTGTATTATTTATATTTTATTAAATGAAACTATGTTATATTACAATTGTCTTATTCAAAAGAACTTTTATTTTATTAAATGAAACAATATAAAAATTTTATACAAATATATAAAAAAATTAATGTCTGTTGCGGTCGGAATCAGTGCCATATAGGGGTCGTCGACAGGTTCATGCTGGATTCCTCCTACGATCAACTTCCGGCGGGGTTGTGGTTCCTCCGGCAAGGGATCTAGTTGTGGGTGTTAGGAGGGTAACTCACCTTGATAGAATAATGACTGCGACAGTATTTGCATCACCCATGGCAAAGGTGTTTGAATCGCGTAGGGTGATGGGGATTGGAAGAAAAAGGAGCTCCCCGATGGCGCTTCATATGATCCCTCATACGATGGCATCCTATAGATCGGCGGTTGACTTGGAGTAATCGGGAACAGAGATGAACCGGGCCATGAATTCTAACCTACCATAGGACTAGGAAAAGGAAACGTATAAGGGTTAGGATATATATAAGGTCTAGGATACGCACCTGGATAATCTGAAAAGGCTATGATGTGGGTGTCGTCAGTTGAACTGTTCGACCTGGTGATTGCGTGGGCGTTGTTGATGGGCCTGGGTCGTCGTCTCTTCTTCTTGGATTTAAAGGGCCCCGTCGTTCCCTTTGGGCACGAATTTATCGTCGCCTCTCCTCTTCCGACAATAAATATATGTAACAGTCTAATTTAGACCCTAATCAGAATAGTGATTTCGAGACCACGAATTCGAGTCAGAAAAATATTTAAATATTATTTTTCGTGTTTATTATATGTGAATTTGCATGTGTGAAAATTTTGTACGAAAATTTGATTGTTTGTGTGCTTAATTAAATAAAAGAGCTTAATCGCATAGATTAAAAACTTGATAG
Source organism: Gossypium hirsutum (assembly GCF_007990345.1). NCBI lineage: Eukaryota > Viridiplantae > Streptophyta > Magnoliopsida > Malvales > Malvaceae > Gossypium > Gossypium hirsutum. Next base: position 19,988,371 of record NC_053430.1, read on the forward strand.
TTAAAAGCTTAAGTGCCAAATTGTTAATAGCTTTGTAAGTTGAAGCATTTATGTTGCAAATAATCCTTTAGATTATTGATGGTCGAATGTACCCTTATTATGCATGTTTATGTTATTAATTTTACAAGGTTAAATAAGTAAATAAATAACATGTAATAATAACATAAAACATAAAAAATAAGACAAAAGTGTTCATACACTTTGCATGACCGAAACTAAAAGAAAAAAATAAAGCTTTAGAAAGTTTCAAACATTCGACACTTTGGAAGCTTGATTAAAGGTTAGTTTTCGTTCGGTTTTGATGTTTATGTTTTTATGTTTTTGATATCGTTGCTTAGAGTACTATCCGACCCATGCTTAAATTTCTGATTTTGATGCATATTTTGAGTTATGCTATTGATAAATATTTGTGTTTTGTGATGTTTGATGATGAAATATTAAAAATATGTTTTAGATTAACATGTTTTGTATTGAAGTTTTTGAAGATTTTGAGTAATTAGGACTAAAATGCAAAAATAATAAATTGAAGGACTAAAATGCAAAATAAATAAAATATATGGATTAGTATGAGTATAAGGAAGATTAAGCCTAATTATGATGTGGTGAGATTTTGTGTATTTTGTGTTTTATGCAATTAGGACTAATTTGTAAAAATATGAAATAACGGGGGTAAAATGGTAATTTGCCCATTTATGTGTTGTTGGATTAAATTGAATGAAATTGTGTTTAAATGAGGTTAATTTGAAATTATATAGATAAAGAACAAAAGAAATCAGACTTGGATCGGGGAAAAGCAAAAATAGTCGAATAGCCGATTTATAACATTCGTTGATATCCGAGGTAAGTCTTTAAGCAATTAAACATTATTTATATTGAATATAAATGGTTTGCTATGATGATTCGAATTTTATTGTTGAATGGTAGAGTAGCCGAATGTGGCCTAACTTAGAATTAATGTGGTTGAGTTTTATTCGACTGAGTTAAAAACCTTTGAAAGTTTGTATGAACTACATGAAATATTTGGACGATTCGATATATGAACTGTTTATGGAATGATTTTATAATAGTGATATTCGGGCTTTGAGCCTAGTAAGCTTTGTGCTGGTGAATTTGATTGGGCATTATGCCTAGCAGGCTTAATGCCAGTGAATAATATCAGACCTTGAGTCTAGCAGACCTTATGCCGGTGTGTGTTTCAGGCTTATGCCTAGCAGGTTTTATACCGGTGATTTATTTTCAAGCCTATGCCTATAAGACTTCACATTGATGTGGATATTGAGCAAGTAAGTTGATCTAAATAATCTTGTATATTCGGCCATATAGGTATGTACTTATGCAATGGTGTATTTGATTTGTAAATTTGGCCAAAAGAGTAATGTTGGTATAGAAAGTGAATAATGTGAGTAGATATGAGAAGTATGTTTCGGTTTTATATATATATACATATATATATGTAGTTAAGTTTGATTCATGAGTACATGTATTTGAATGTAAGTAAACTTGGAATAATGTACATTGGGAATGAAAAATTGAATGAATTTATACTAAATGAGAAACAATAGCATTCGGCCAAGGTAACTTATTGGTGTAAAAGTATAACATTAATGATTTAATTTGGCTTTTTTTAAAATGTTTTGATTATTCTTTTGAATTGTTTAATTTGCTTAAGGCTTACTAAGCTAAGTTAGTTTACTCTGTGTGTTTTTGTTATGTTGTTTTATAGATTTTGGTTGTAAGTTACGAGCTCGGGGATCGTCATCGAAGTCATCCACACTATCGTCAACCTTCGGTACTTCTTAAAGTCTATTTTCGAACTTGTGGCATGTATAGGCTGGTTTTGGAGTTAGTTATTTTGGAAATGAATGTATATACAAGCCATGCGAAAATTGCTAAATTCTTAAGTTGGTTTTGGTTGTTGATTTTGGATGTGGTTTGGTTGATTTGGCTAAAATGTATACATATATATATATATATGTACTATGTTTGGCTTGTTTTATTAAGGTTAGGTATGTGTTTTGATCATAAGATAAATTTGTATGTTAGTTAGGTTAGGTCATTTCATATGTTACTTGAATGATACGCATATTATATGTATGTGAGGTGTTTGATATGTACATGGTAATATGGTTAAATTATTTCGGCAAAGTGATATTATAAGTGAAGAATTTATAATTGTTTTTATCATGGATATTAGTTGTGTTTAGTTATGTGCTATAAGGCTTTATTGTATGTTTAGAAATGAAGGTCGAATATGTATATACAAGTAGTTAAATTTATTTGTTTGGTTAGGTTTGGATATATGATTTAAGTGAAAGTTATCAATGGTCATTAATTTTCATAAATAAGTATTTTGATTGATGTATAATGAATTGTATATGATGAAAAATATAATACTATTATTCGGCTAATGATAGTGAAAATGAAAAGGAGTATATTCCTGAAAATAGTTATACTTGATTTGGTTAATGGTTCAATTGATGTATTTATTTATGTGCATATTTAGGATAGTGAATGAATAAATATATTATGTCCTTGTATATTGATATATGTTTATATTGAAAATAGATGTATAGTTGAAAGTGATGTCATGATAAATTCGGCAAAAATTTGGATAAATTGAGAAGTATTTAAATATGTGCTTATGTCATGGTTGTAAATGTTTGAATTGGATTTTGACTTCATGGTTTATTTGTTAGCCAAATTGATGATAGGAAACGGTAATGTTTAAACAAGCTTTAAACTCGGTTAGTTAACCATTTAGGTTATAAATCAACTTAGTCATAGAATGAAAATGCATATTGTGCCGATTATGATATGGTCAAAATGTTATATATATATATCTATATATCTATATATATATATCTTGATTTGTTTGATTTACATGACTCATGTATGAAAAAATGGAATGAAATAATTATATTAGTTTGGAAATGCGCATATGCTTATGTGGTAAAATGATATAATTGATATTTTTGTTTATGAGTTATGTGACTACATATATGTTCTTATTAACACTGTTGTATATAAAACCCTGGGATTTTTTGTATATTGAATTGTAGTATGGTAATTATGTTATATTTCGATCGGTAATACCCCGTAACCCTATTTCGGCGACGGATGTGGGTTAGGGGTGTTACAATATGGTTTACCATAGATCCTAAACTATGGCATGTATTCCGGTACACACGCTAACTCTGGAACGATGATCGGTTCCCTAGTAGGTATATAATCATACTGATTTTTCGAAATTTTGATATAGTGTGACCAGAATCTCGGTCAATCCATATGCAGTTGTCGTAAGTCGACTTTGTGCTCATCATCAAACACCTCGGGTGCCACGGGAATCGGTTGTCACAATCCAAATTGCCGTAATAATCTATCTGACTGGTGCATCTCCACGGTAGCATAGTTCACCAATGGGACCTTCACATGCCAAATGTTTGGATTTTGAAGGAATTCATCCAGAATTACTGGCCGAATTGTCGAATCCTCGTATGGTGTCTATTGAAACTATATGAACATGATAAAAATACTACTTATACACATAATACATAATACTAAATACTAAATATTAAATACTAAATACGAAACGTCTATTTTATTATGTATATATATTTTATTTAATACTTACTTCTGCTTTCGATCGTTGGTCTAATAGAAGCCGTATATCTTCGAGAGAGATAGGTATTCTGACATAACTCACCGAATGGTTCCACCTAATTAAATAAATTTTTAGCATACAATTATATTCTAAATCTACGTAATAATTGTAAAAATATAAAATTTACTTCGTTATGAGTGGAAATGTATATGGGTGGTCCACTCGAGGTCGTAAAAATGGAAAGTGAAACCGTGCCCATGATTGCAGGAGTGATAAGCAATCTCCTATTTTGGCTTTGTTCGGTCGTGTCGCCTCACACATTTCCTTGTACAATGCTGCCAACACGTCAGACCCCCAACTCAATTCGTCGACTGCTCCAAAATCTACGAGTTTCAGCAGCCATCTCAGATGTATGAGGTTTCGTGACAAGTCTGGCATCAGATAACCTCCAATCATCTCAAGAATATATGCCTGAGCATATCGTATTCTTTCGAGTTCAGTCGAATCATTGTCCGGCTCCAGAAATGTGTCTCGTAACCAGCCCATCTTGATCCGACCTCTATTAATATTATCATGTATAGCACCCAAAAGCTTGTAGTATACGGCTCCCCAATCAGTAGATGATGCAGACCTGGTGACTGCGTATCGATCCATTGGCAATCCTAATTGCAAATGCACGTCTTCCAAAGTGATAGTACAATCTCCGCATGGAAGATGAAAAGTGTGCATCTCGGGTCTCAACCTCTCTATCAATGCACTGATTAGTTTTGGGTCCAACTTGCACCCCCGACCTATCGTGACCACGTGTCAAAATCCCGCTTCCTGCAAGTAATTCTTGATCAACGGCGATGGAGGACCAAACATATTGAGGATGTAGCATTGCAACACCCGATCTACATACTATTATAAAAATTTATAAAACAAAAATTAATTAAAATTGCATAAATTAATTAATGCAAACATCATAAATGAAAAAAAATCAAGCAGTATTGAAATTTTAATTATAATTGCATAAATGAATAAAATATCAAATAGTATTGCAAATTTAATTAAATTTGCATAAATTAAAAAAATATCGAATAGTATTGAAAATTTAAAATTATCACTTACTATTGTCATTTGATCAATGGAGATGTGCTTATTATCGAGACGGATTAATTCTCCGGCCATTGCTAACACGACCGGATTTTTTTAATTTAAAAAAATTAAATTCAAAAAAATTTTAAACAAAGAACTTTGATAGAATTTTGATAGAATTTTGAAAGAATTTTGAGAAAATTTCAATGAAATTTGATAGATTTTTGAAGGGAATATTGAAAGAATGTTGAGAATTATGAGAGAATTGTGTGAAAAATAAATGAAGGTAAAGGAATTTTGAGAGAATTATAGAAATTGTGAGACATTTGTGTGAAAAAATGATTTGGGGGGCCTTTTTATAGTTTTTTTTTTGGACCATTGGAAGCCAACGGTAAAATTTTTTGCCGTTACATGAGCAAAACGCTTCCCTGGGGGGAGCGTTTTGCTAACGTGGACACTAAAGCGCGCTGACGTGGACACGTTTTCGTGAAAAACGGCCTAATCGGGTAAATAACCCAATAAACGGCCTATTTCCGTAATTAAATTTATAAAAGGGCCTTTTTGGGTAAAATGGCCTATTACTCCTCTATATTTCACGTATCTCACAATTTAAGATTTTTAATTATTAATATTTTTAAATAAAATACTTTTGTTTGCTTTAGTTACAACTTATGTTTGAAATGTTACTTTTTAGTCACTTATGTTATCGTGTTATAACATTTTAGTCACCGAGCTGTTAATTGCCGTTAACGAGGTAACGATAAGCTAACATGACACGTTAAATCATCATTTCAAACGAAAATTTTAGGTTAAATTCTACAATTGGTCCCTATATTTTTTCATTTTGAGCAATTTAATTTTTTTTTTGCATTCTCTTTTGTTTCTCCCTCTTTTTCCTCCTTTCTTCATTTCTTTTAACGTAGTTTTTCTATATTTTCCATTTGTTAAAACTAGCCCACAAGCTTGCCTCACTCGAAAAGATTAAATTGTTCGAAAAAATAAAAGTATAGGGACTAGTTTTAACAAATGAAAAATATAGAAAAACTACGTTAAAAGAAATGGAGAAGGGAGGAAAACAAAGGGATAAATAAAAGAGAACGGAAAATAAAGAAAAAAAAAGAAAGTTAAAAAAATATAAAAGAAAAAAATTAAATTGCTCAAAAAGAAAAATATGGGGACCAACTGTATAAATTAACCTAAAATTTTTGTTTGAAATGATAATTTAACTTGCCACGTTAGTTTACTGTTACACCATTAACGGCTCAGTGACTAAAATATTACAACACGATAACATAAGTGACTAAAACGTAATATTTCAAACATAAGTGACTAAAATGTAACCTGAGGTAAACAAAAGTGACTATTTTAGTAATTTACCCAAATAATAACTATAACAACATCATAATATTATATTACCTTATCATCAATTAAAATAACCTTTCGTATCTTTCTGATGTCATTGTCATTCAAACATGATTCGATATTTCCTCTTCAAAGAACAATTGATTTAGTGCATACTTCTAAATTATTAGTGCTAAAAAGCTCTATTCTTTTTACTAATAATTTTTCTTAAATGCTACTTTATTAAATATGTATAACCACTAAATACTATTTATAAATCTAAATTTTAATTTTAATTAGTATACAACTCCCACTAATGGATTTTTTTATGCTTTTTTTTTCAAATTATAACTTTATTTTTAAGTAATAAAATATAATTATTACAACTTTTTTTAATATAACTAACCTTTAGAAAGTTATTGTATATTATTTTTAACTAATAAATCTAAATTATATTGTAATTATCACCGACTTTTTTACTAAAATAACCATAATCTTTTTTTTTTCAACTTTTAAAATTACTATCATTTAAAAGAATTACGGTAAGTGATTTTTTAACTAATAAATCTAAATCTAAATTATATTATATTATAAGACTTAATTGCATCAAACATCCCTAGACTATGACTTTTATTTTAAATTGGTCCCTAAACTTCAAATCATTTTAATTACACTTATAAACTATTGATGTTATATCAATTATGTCTTTTCCTTATAAAAATGTTAATTTCACTATAAAATGACACGAGAAATCTTATGTGACATAATTTAAAATGGAAATTTTAAATACATATTGTAAAAACATATATTTTAAAATATTAGTTTTGAGGTTTTCAAAATTTTTACGAAAGTTTTATCGTTCACTTCTTCTTCTTTTTGAGTTTTACTTAATTTTTAGTTTTTTTCCCCTTTTAAAAGCTATGTCACTACAATCTATTTCTTTAAAAATTTTCATTTTAAATTTAGCTACATAAAATTTGATGTGTCACTTAATGGTTAAATTGACGGTGTTGAATAAAAACAGGACTTGATTGATATAACAAGTAACACCTCATATCCAACTCAATCGTTTGGTCTGAGCTGCCACATTCATTACTAAAGCAACTACAATTCCATTTGCAATTTAATTCAATGATTAATACATGCTATTAACATCATTATGTATTTACAACATGTTACATAATCGAAAACGAGCTTACGAAAGCTCTTTCGGTAGCCCAAGACCTGTTGAAAACCAAAATGCAACGTTTTTAAAATTTATGGGTTGATTTCGCGACCATGAAAGAATCATGTTGCAAGTTCAAGGGCAGAAGCTTGGTGTTGTGACTTCCATAGTGCAATGTTGTGACATCAAAAACAAGTGGTTGACATTGCGACCTCAGCAGGGGACGTTGGGGGCTGATGTCATGACATTTGTAGGGTGGTGTCGCGATATTAAAGATATTTTCCATCTAAAATACATCAATTGATTCAAACTTCCAATTTTCAAATCCCATTTAGTCTTTAAACCTCAAAATGCATTTCAACTCACAAATATATACTCAATTTGTAATAGTCCGTTTTTGGGTCAAATTGGAACAGTGGTTTTGAGACAAAAAATCTGAATAAAAAATATTTATTTTATTATTTTAATAAGGTCTAATGTATGATATATTAATTACGTGAAATTTTCGTAAAGAAATTTTACGGTTTAAATGGTTAATTCGGTAAAAAGGACTAAATCGCGTAAAGTGTAAAAGTGGAGTTCTGTTTGCTAAAGGTATTTAATAGCTATGAAATTAAATAGAGGAGGTCCTTATGTTGTAATTAGACCATTAATAAGGTGGTTGGACATTTATGAACATTATTTATGCATGTTTTAAAGTATTAATAAAGGGTAATTAGGTAATTGTTAAAATAAATTTAGTAAAATAACTAAAAAACAAAGCCATCATCTTTGTTTTGTCCATCTTGACCAAATATTATGGAAATAAAATAGCCATGGAAGCTCTTCAAGTTTCGGCAATTGCATGATTTAATTGTAAGTTCATTTTGAATCGTTTTTTTTTTAATTTCTACGTTTCTGAGATGGTTGCAGCTTAATCTAGCTAGCCCATATCTCTGATTTCAAAACTGTTAGAGTATTTGAATGTTGTCATTTTTGAATGCATGAGTATTTTGTTAGTTGATGATAGAAAATAAATCATTGTTGTTAGATGTACAAGTTTTGTAAAGTGAATTTTGGTAAAAATGTCAATTTTTGGATTAAATTGTGAAATATGAAAATTTAGTGGTTTAATTTTAAAATAAATGAAAATTTTGGTTGATATGAGAATGGGTAATATTCAGCCAGCATGAAGTTGTATTAAATTGAATGAATTGTGATTTTATGTGATAAGGACTAAATTGCAAAAATATGAAATAATAGGGGAAAAATATATTTTTACCAAAATGTGTAAATTGTGCTAAATTGAATGAAATGATGATTAAATAAGTAAATTTTGATATTATATAGATTGAGATAAATGAGATTTGGATCTAGAACGGGGGAAAATAAAGTATCGAATTAGTCGACCTAATTCGTCGTTATAGCGAACGAGGTAAGTTCGTATAATTAGAATTGAACTTTTAAATACTTTTATTTATTTGAAATGTATGCATATAATTGAGGAATTGATATACTTGGAATACGAGTGCCGAATTGATATAGATTGATGGTTATCGAGCCCTGTTTGAACCATATGAATTCGTAGGATACGAATGACATGTCACTAGGGTTATCGTGTTGGTCGAGCTCCTGCATTTTTTGCGGACTCACCACAGCTCGTATAAGCTTATCGATATATCAGCTCGTAAGAGCTTACTATTATCAGCTCGTAAGAGTTTACTATTTTCAGCTCGTCAGAGCTTATCGTTTCAGCTCAATAGAGCTTATTGTATATCAGCTCAGGAGGAGCTTACTGATCATAGCTCAAAAAAGCGAAAATGATAATGAATTGATGGGTTACTGATTTATATACGTAATGTATATCACCCGAGTATCCTTTGAAATCCTAATAGGTTCAACGGGCATAAATTATGTTATTGGTTATGTGAAAAAGTTATGTGTTATCAAATGAATTACTGATTATATGATTGAGAGTGAAATGTTACAGATGATGTACATGATATATGAATTTAATATGATACACTGATGTATGAAATTGAGATAAAGGTTGATTATATGTATTTATGAGACTAACATATTGATGAATGGTTGTGTATAGGAATTTGGCAAGTGAATTTGATATACTTTGTTTATTTGTTTGATTATGTATAAAAGGGTAAGTTAAATTCTTAATTATACGAGCTTACTAAGCTATAAAGCTTACTCTGTTTCTTTTCCGTATATTATAGAGGTTTGATAGCTTGCTCGATTCGAGTGAAGTCGGAGATACACATCACACTATCCAATTGCTAATTGGTACTTTAAACTTAGGGATATTTGTAAATATGGCATGTATAGGCTAGTCTAAAGATGATAGTTATGGTTACTTGAGCTAGCGATTTTGCTACATGTTGTGTATAAGGTAAAGCCATGTGATTTGGCTAGCTTGGTATAATGTTTTGTTTGTGTATAGGTATTCAATATGGTATGCTTTGGCAAGTAGTAGATGGAATAGAAATATGCAATGTTGTCTTGATATGTGATAAGCATATGAATAGAAAATACATGATATTAATTAGGTATTTGAATACTATGTCGAATTGGTATAAAATGTGTATGAAATGTTGTGGATTGGCTGCCTATTGGGTTATAAATGTTGCAAATTATGCTTGTGTAGGTATGTAAAAATAAGGTGGCAAAATGGCTTTGCAAATAGCCTATTTTTGTCCACACAGGTAGAGACACAGGCGTGAGTCTCAGCCGTGTGTGACACACGGTCATGTTACACGGTCGTGTGTCCTCTGGTGTTGAAATTAAAATGAAGTTAGTATGCTCCACACGGTCTCACACTCAGGCGTGTGACTGGCCGTGTGGTACAAGATATTATACCCTACAGGTTTGGCTCGGCTTAGCACACGGCCTGACATAGGGGCACGTGTGGCTACTTCGAAGGGCACACGAGCTAGACATACGGGAGTGTCGTTGGCCATGTGACCCAAGTTAGTATGTACCCCCCGTTTTCACACGGCTGGTGACACGTGAGTGTCTAGTGGCCGTGTGAGACACACGGCCTACCCACACAGGCGTGTATCCTCTGTTTGAAGCAAATTTTTATAAGTTTCCCAAATTCGTTCTGAATTATCTGTTTAGTCTCGAATTATTTCTAAAGCAAGTTTAAGGCCTTGTAGGTTATTATATGGGACAAATTGATTGAGATAGAATGATGATTGTATAAGATCTAGATTGAATGTATGAGAAAAGTACGGTTATATGTGTTATATGTTTGGTAATACTCCGTAACCCTATTTCGGCGTTGAATATAGGTGAGGGGTGTTGCATTTATTGGTATCAGAGCTATGGTTTAGTCGATTCTAGGACTAACGTAGCATATGTGAGTCTAGCTATACATGCTATATTAAAACCTGTGATAGTGTGATATCTCCCGACTCTTACGAAAATTATTTTAATTAGACAGATATGCTTTCTAACTGAGCTAATTCCGATAGTGCAAAAAGTGGTACTCAAAATATTTGAGCGAGAATGTGTTTATGATGAGTTGAAATTCATAAAGGCATGAATAAAATTTTATAATATTATGTTATTGATGAATGTTATGTTATGTGTATGTATATATGAGAGTTAAAATTTGAGGCTTTACAACTCTCACCCCCTTATCAGTATAGTGTTACAATGAAATCTGTAAGAATTAAATTGAATAAGCTCACAAGTGTGGAATTACAGAGTTCCATGATTGAAGGATTAATACTGTGGTCAGATAAAAGAATGAGTCAACAGTAAAGACAGTACTAAAAGAGATATCGGATCGTTTTGAAGGTTATTTGGATTATGCAAAGTCATTATTAAAGAAGAAATTGAATTCGATGAAACAAAATATTCAGGTATGATATCTAAAGAATGGATTAACTGGAAGTTCTACTTAATGGATTTCTGTTAGTGATGGGATAAAGAGGAATCAATAATGATAGAATTGAACAGTGGAATAATGTTTGAATTGTAAAGATATCTGAGTACAACAGTATAGTCGAATAGCTTATAATGATCATGATCATTATTCTCAGAGGTATATGTGCCTATTTATTTTCAAATGAAACTTTTATCGTATGAGAACACTAGCTAGACATACTGATAGACGAAAGCATTGTTGGTCTATTTGGGTTATCATCGTCATTACTCTATCTTTCCCTGGTATACTATTCTATTGTGTTAATAAAAAAGTCGACGGTAAAATCCGTATGATGCTAGTATTCTGTTTCTACTGGTTATTGTTCTGTTGAATATACATGAAGATTATATTGCTTTTGTCACAGTGGTGTCATGACATCAAAGATATTCTCCATCAAACTTACATCAATTGATTCAACATGCCAATTTGCAAATCCTATTTAGTCTTTAAACCTTAAAATGCATTTCAACTCATATACATATATATATACACTCAATTACATAGCTTAAATAATTCTACTTTATAATATTTACATAAATGATTAATTATTCGTATGTTTAAGCTAAAATTTACATTTACCAATTCCAAGTCCCAAAATGATCATTTACATTATAAACTGACTCGAAATTAGGTACATGTCATATATCAAAACGTAAAAGAAATATACAAACATTGCTGAGTCAAGAGTTGTGGATTGGATGCTGGATTACTCATCGAGTCTTTGAGATCTACCAACACTTGTGCATGAAATAAACAAATCGTACGTTGAGCGATAAAGCTCAATGATACTTTTATGATTCAAGTCAATTAATCATTAACATGTATGAACTCGTTCAATATAGTATCTAAATTCAACCAATTTAATTACAATTCAGGTATCAAATGCTAAGATTATGCACATTCTCATTTAACTAAGTTTGTATACACATATCAAGTTATATATATTGTAATCACATAACATATCCATTTCCATTCCATTCCATTTCATACTATCTATTTATTTCTTTATCTCATTCTTTCTCGAATATATTGATTCATTTCATTACCATATCAGCCCTCAAGGCCATATTTAGTCACATTTAATCTATATATATAGAACCATTCTATATCATTATTTCAATTCAACATCATTTATCAAGTTCATATTTTATAATCATTATTAATCGAACTCAGACTTAAGATGGATACACAAATCATCCAATCAACATACCAATCCGGCACTTTAATGCATCATCGAATAAACTAGAGTAAATATACTAGCACATAGTGTATCATTAGATAAACCGAAGTAATTTGCGCTCAATGCTATCATATCATACTGGCACATAGTGTATCATTGGATAAATTGAAGTATAAACACGTACACAATTTAATCCTATGACATACCAACTATATTCGACTCTACCCAAATAGTTAATAGGGTACCAATATTCCAATTACATGTATAAACCAATATCTCATACTTTTTTATCGTCAATTCACATCATATATCATTTATGAATTTATATCATGCCCATTTCTACTATATTTAATTCAGTCTAGTTCTCGACATTAAATATCATCATGTATAAACTGAATCATACAATAGTAAGACACTTATCTCAATAGATAAATTTGCAACAATTACATATATATATGCATATGTATATATATTTATGTACTAAACTCGAATCATAAAAGTACAAACCAAATTTGTCACTCGTCTATGACTCTTATCTTTTCCTTCTCTCGCAAATGTTGATGAGTTTACATCCCAAGTTTTCAATGATTATTGCATGTCAATTGGGATAAAAGTTGAAAATCCTGTAGCTCATGTTCACACACAAAATGATTTAGCTAAATTGCTTATCAAATGCATCTATCTAATAGCTAAATCATTAATTATGAGAAGAAAAAAAACTTTCTATTTCAGCATGAGATTGTATTGATTTACATGTTGTACGCATCAAGCCAAAAAATTATAAATACTCCCCATTACAATTGATTTTTAGTAAAAAGCCAAATATTTCCCATCTTACAATTTTTAGATGTGCGGTATATGTTCCAATTGCTCCACCACAACGCACAAAGATGAGTGAATTCTGAAAGAAAGTTGGGAATATATATTAATTACAAGTTTATTTATGATTACAATTTTGATTCGATAGTTTTCCCTACATTAGGGGGAGAGAAATAATAACTTGTAATGAGTTAGTGGGAGAATAATTTGAATCAGAAGTTCAATAAGGATAACTCATTACAAGTTAACTGTTAGATGTATTTACAAACTTAATGAGAATAACCAAGTGTTATATACCATTTAACATTTTAATTTGATTCAAAGTCCCAGTAGGACAATCAATTAAAATAAATAATAGATTGATCGGTTCCAAATATGAAAATTATTCTAGATGGTCATATAGTAGAGGCGGGTGCTCTAGAAGAGACCCAAGACATAACTAATAAGTAAAATTTCAGAAGAGATTCAGGTACCTGAAATTGAATTTTAAAATAATGAAAATAAGAGATCTCGATAAGTTATGTCAATTCGAGAAAATGTGGAACCGAATAATAAAAGTGGTCGACAATGATTTTGCATGCAGTATTATTATAATGAAATAAAAGGAAGATCCTGAATAAATCTATTGAGAAATATAGATATAGAATAAATTGATCAAAATAGAAAGACGCAACTCAAGTACAATTAAATTTGTGGAGTTTTTGGACCAGTAGTCCAAATATCTAAAGGTATAAAGCCAGTAAAGGTGCAATTAAAGTAATTTTGCAAAAGCAGAATAAAAATATGAATTTTTTCGCTCAGTACTGGCATTGATTATGAAAAGATATAATATTCTTTTGTGGTGGATGCAATAACCTTTAGATATATTATTAAATTGACAATTCATAAACGATTTAACTTGCGTCTAATGGATATTGTTACAACCTTTTATGAATCACTATATAGTAAAGTTTATATTAAAATCCTTGAAGGATTTAAAATGCTAGAAGCATATTGAAATTCTCGAGAAAATTTTCATTTATATGAATTGAAATAATTGAACATATGTGGTAATTTTGACTTAGTCAATAGTAGATGAAAGAGGATTATAAAATAATCCAAAATACCTATTTATATTTTTATATAAAAATCATAATTAAAGTTTGTTATTATTATTGTTGAATCTCCTGAAAAGATCAAAATATATTTCCCAAAATTTTCCCTCACTCGTGATTTTTAAAAGAATGGTAATATAAATGCTTAACAAATACATTCAAATAGTCATTTGAAAAACTAGATTGAATACGTAGAATATGAGAAAGTATGTAATGTTTTCATGAAGGGGAGTAAATACGCGTTGTACTCTTTTTTCCTTAACCGAGGTTTCGTCCCATTGGGTTTTCCTGGTAAGGTTTTTAATGAGGCAACATATTATGCGTATTATAGATTGTGTACTCTTTTTCCTTCATTAAGTTTTTATCCTCAGGGTTTTTCCTAATAAGGTTTTAACGAGTCACATTATCTACCAATGGACATCCAAGGAAGAGTGTTATGAATATCTTATTAAGTGGATGTCCATCATGATCAAGATAAAGTTTTAATGTATTTTAAATTCTAATAGTTAATAGAATTAGACCTCTAGTTCTTTTATACTTTTTATGCCTATAAATAGAAACTCTGTTTATACTTCTTTTATACTTTTTTGTTCTTTATTCTCCCCATCTCTGTTTATTTTATAACATTTTATAAATTTTATTTTTTTAAACTTAGAAATTACCTTTCACATTTTGGTTTCACGTCATGCATCTCAAAGATCGAAAATTTTCATTTTTTTGCAATAAAATAAAAATATAATATAAAAAATTATAATATTATTTTATAGTAGAATCATTCCACTGGAATAATTAGCAAATATTATTTTTTTTATCACATAATAACATTACATCTTCCTCTATGAAACAAATCAATTACTAACAAATAATAATTAAATTATTTGTTCTAGATAAATGATCTATGATCACGTTACTTTTTCATTTAACATGTCAATTAGAGGATATCATTTTTCCTTTATTCGGCTATGAAATTTACTATTGTAAATGAAGTTATGTCATGTAAAAGTCATATACCTAACGTACCGATTTTTGGTTTTGTAATTATTCGAACTTAGGTTTTAATATATTAAAGTATATGAGTTAAGCACACATAGTAAATCACTTAGGATAGAGGTAAATCACACTATAAACGTCACAAATCCATAAACGTATTTATGGTTTAATTCAACTTGGGTCTTATCCAATGTATTGTTAATCCAAATAATCACATCGATGTCTCCATCTTTTAGAAATTAACCAATCTGAAACTTAAGATAATTTATCTCTCCATACGGATTTGATAGAAGCATAATAGTTCTTTAATCAATTTGCTCAATTTTGACTCATCAAATTATGAATCTTTTATATTACCTACTAATACAAACTATATTCTTGCCTTACAATTCGACCACGTAATCCAATTTAGTATCAGTTAAACAATAGGTAATTATTGAGCTAATATTTACTTACATTTTGTTTTTTGCACAAAAATTGTTGAGGACAAATACAAACGATATCAATGTGAATAATGGAATTTTATTTAAATCAAATTGTTTGAAAAATTACAAGTACAAATGAAGAACAAACTACACTTAGAGCACTAAATCCTAAAAGTTCGAACTTAGAGGTGACATTATCGGAAGAAATAATTACGGATTCTGAACATAAATCATAAAATTACAAATAAAAAAATAAATTAATGATAATATACTAACTACAAAAAAGAAAAAGAATTATTTAAAATATTAAATTCTACTATTAAATCTTGAAATTAATATTTTTTTCAAAACCCAATTCTGCAAGCATAAAGTGTAAAACAATAAAGAATATTGCCATGTGTTCTCTTAAAAGAAAATAATAATGCCACGAGTCTTGATTCTAACCCATTGATTTGAAAGGCCCAGCAGAAGCAGCCCAACTCAGAAGCGTGCCCCACAAGCCTCTTCCTAAATTCACGATTTTATCCTCTATTTATTCCCACTTCTCACACTGCAACTTGGCCATGAAACTAACCCTTCTTCTCTTTTGAGATTTTGAAACATCACGTTTTCCCTCTTTAATTTTAGGGTTTCCATCGCCCTCCCCTGTTTCACCGTTATGTCATCCACGAGGTCGGGTTCAAGATACCCGTATCCACGTTCACGTCACCGGGACCCTTTGTCCGGCTCGAAACGCTTGGAACCGGAGCGGTCATCCCTTCCAAAGAAACAACTACAGTATGCCAGGAGTAACCATGAAGATGATAATGAAAGCGAACTCTGCATGAAAAAGCTTTCCGAGTTTAACGAATCATTGCGGCGCCAACACCAGTCAACATCCACCAAGTTCCAATGGAACCGTCTCTTATCCGATTATCCAGGGAAAGAGGCAGCGGCGGCGGCTAGTAAGCCCGAACCAACCATGCCGAACGATGGAAAATCGTCGCCTTATTCGATAAGTCCAATGGGGATTGATTTAACTGAAGAAAATCGCTTCGTTGGTTCAAGGCCACTACATTTGAAGGAAGTGAAGTCGGGTTTTATCAACAATGGCGAAGGTTTTGGATACCCAGATATTGGAAAGGAGGGAATGATCGGTGGAACAGTTGGTTTTGATGGGTTTGGAGAAAAATTGGGTTTCGATTCTTCGTCAGTGATATTTCAAAAGGCCATGAGCCGGATTAGGAGGACCGAGGAAGTTACTGAATCAGCTTATAGGAAGATGGAAAGTGTAAGAGCGAGAGCCAGTGCTATTGATTCTATCGTAGATAAAATCAATGGCTCAGGGAAAAGCGGGGCCATGGATATGGAGCCACGTATTTCTTTACCCCAACAGTATATGACTGAGAAAAAGAGAGAAGTTTTGCATGGGGAGATGCTTCCTCGGAGAGAAGATTGTAGCAATTATGCTTTAACTCAACATTATGTTGGTTTTAGTGGAGAAGGAGAGAGAGTTGTGGGTCTTGAGATGAATCATTTTTGTAGCCCAAAGGGAGCTCTTTTCCATGGTGAAAGGCGGCTATTTCCTCAACTTTCTCCTGATGTAAAGGAAAAGGCAGATAGGAATCTGGAGCGAGAAATTGAGGTGGTTGGTAGTTGTTTTAATGGCGGTAAGAGCCAAAATGGAGAGGTTTTTCTTAGTGAAACCCAGCAGTTACAACGTTATGCTTATTGCAGTCGAGAATCACATGATGAGGTGAAGCAATATAATGAGGATTTCGGCTCCAGGATGAAATGTCATCCGAGTCCAAAGAGAGTTCCTTTCCATGCTGAAGGCCATTCTTTAGCTCAAACTTTCGTCAGAGAATCACATGTAACGGAGCAAACAAATGATGTTTCAGTTCAAGGACGACTCGTCCTAAGGGCCAGAAGATGGCGCTTTCGGAAGTTGAAAGACCGGAGTTATCTGCAGATCATACTCTTGCTTTACCCCAACGCTATCTTGATTTTAATGTTGAACCCGATGATAAACAGCAAGCAAATGAGCTTCTGGGTTCTAGGATGAGCCATCATCCTAAACTAAATGTAACGCCTTCGCGTGGTGAAGAGCTGCAAATACAAGATGATTTCAGCCATTCCTTGCCTCGTCATCATTTTGGTTTAAATGGAGAATCGCCGGTGATGGAGCAAGAAACTGAAGTTCTGGGTTCAAGAATGTGTTATCCTCAGGATGACAAGGAAGCTTATTTTCGTGGTGAAATGCAGCAGTTGCAGCAAGATTGTGCCATGGAAGTCTATCCCTTTCCGAATGATGATGTTTTCAGTACCAATGAAGGTAGCACCCCACATATTTCAGCAACAGAGGAGGTATGCATCAATAGCCAGTCTTCAATGGAACATCCTAAGAAACGTATTATCGACCTGAGGAAGATTAGAGAGAGTTGGATTAGTACATTAACTCAAACTTCTGATGAGTCAGATGATGAGATTCTTGATATCGGATATCAAGGTCAACGATATAGTGACGAAGATTCCAGTCTTCCAAGGAACTCTCCTCAAATGCTAGAATTTACGCAACTCACTAATAGGAAAAGTGTAAAGCAGCGTTTGGGGGGGCCTTGTCGAGTTAATTATCCTTCTCCTCCGCATAGGAAAAGCATAAAGCAACGATTGGGGCCATCTTGTCAAGTTCACCATAATAGGACATCTGTAAAACAGCGTTTATGGCCATCCTATCAAGTTCATAGTTCAATTTCCATTCCTAGGATTGAAAGGCATAAACCGAGCAAACTGGCAAAGGAAAAGGTTAATGAGTTTTGCAAAAGGGTTCAAGCTCGAGGTGTTGTTTCACATCCTGTGAAACGTGGAAGGACTATTCCACCTGAGGACTCCGATGAGTTCGAGCAGCTAACACATGGCACTTATTTTAAATTCGTCAAAGTGTTGAATGAGAACCCAGCTCAAAGAAGGAAATACACAAATAAAGGAGAAGTTGAGACCATAAAATGCTTTGTATGTGGCAGGTTTGTCATCTACATCTTTGGTATTTGTTTAGAGAGCAGCCTCTTTGAATTCAATTTACTGTTTATTCCATAACCAGTGAACTATATGAGCTAAATGGTTACTTAGCAGCATATGCAACATGACAAGTTTGTCATTGTCTTTCTAACACATTTTCCATAGGAACTCAGATCTCGAGCATAAGATGGGGGTCAGTTGTTTTTATGATGAGTTGTGTTTCACTCTCTGACCTCGTTGGACTTGGGATACTTTTTTTCTCTTGGTCTTTAGAGTTACTATAGTTCTATGCTTTGATTAAATGCGGAGTAAGAAAGATTTCCTTTTGATCGGAATTTTATAGAGATGGGAAATACGCCCATTAGTGAAGTAATGAAAATGATTGTCAATATATAAATATAAGCTTCTGATTTGTGAATAACCTTGCGCTTTTTATGACACAAGTTATTGACTCTCTTGTCCTATAACTCTCACCAAACTTGGTTGAAATGATGCTTCTAGCCTTCTATAATTTGCTCTTTGTTGACTGATTTTGGTTTAAACATACTCCTTTAATGAGTACTTGACTGTCTTGGTCTATCAGCAAATCCGAAGATTTTGTCAATACTCTAAGCTTAGCGATGCATGCCTTCGCTTCCCAAAAGGTTGGGTGTAGAGTAGAGCACATGGGTTTGCACAAAGCCCTTTGTTTGTTGATGGGATGGGACTCAGTGGCAGTTTCTAAAGGTATATGGGCCCCTAAGACACTGCCTGATGCTGAAGCCTTGGCTATGAAGGAAGATCTTGTTGTCTGGCCTCCTGTTGTTATCTTGCATAACGGTTCTATAGGAACTACAAATTCAGGTGATCGAATTGTTGTAAGTATCGAGGAGCTTGAGGCATTTCTCAGGGGTAAGTCACCTTTACAATAATGGTAGCTGCTGGTATCACTATGTTTTAGTGATATTAAAATGATAAAATTCATATGGTTTCCACTCTCGGTCCTTATTGACAAAAAAAAATCTTTTTACATCAAAGTTCTCATGGAACTATTTTCGTAACAAATTATTTCTTAAAACCTTTGTTCGGATTTTGTGATTCCATTTCATCATTGCCCTTGTTCGAAATCATGGTAGACACAAATATTCAGATTTTTAACTTCATCATTGTGATTTTAGTTTGGTATGGCCAAATCTTTTATGGGGCCCAGTGCTTGTCATTTGCCTAGTCATATTGATCTATGCTTTCAAAACTCACTCGATTTAGTTCTCCCCTTTCACAACAAGCTTGCCTTTCATGATTACCCCATCGTAGGACTAATTCTTATGTGATACACTGGTTTCTTTTCCTCTGTGTTTTTTGCTTTTCTTTAATTGCAGAGGCGGGGTTTGGTCGGGGGATATCAAAGGTGTGTCATGGGAAACCGGTAAATCAGAGTATTATGGTAGTTATCTTCCACGGAACCTTTTCAGGGCTACAAGAAGCCGAGAGACTTCATAAGTTGTACGCAGAGAACAAACACGGGAGCGCTGAAACTCAGCGAGTCAATTGCAACAGTGGAGAAACGCAACACAAGTTGGAAGACGTGTTATATGGCTACTTGGGAATAGCTGGCGACTTGGATAAACTCGATATCAAGACAAAAAGTCATTCGATAGTTAAAAGCAAGAAGGGAATCTATGCCATTGCTGATGCTCATCTTGACATTGAATGAGAAAGAGAAGTGATAGAAAGTAAATAAGAAGAGGTAAGTGCAGGCTTTGCGTTTTTGAACCCAGGCATACTATGGGTGGTGTTTTTGTTAAATGGAAACTACAACTCCAGTTGAAACACCCAGTTTTCTTCACCACAAAAAGAGGTTTAGGGTTTATTTTTAGGAAATGTAAGCTGGTAGAGGATTTGCCTTCGTTTTCACTACTACTTTGACAAAATGACAGGTTCGGTATTTGCAAAACAGATTGTAGTTCCACCATCCAAGTTTATCAACTTTGAACTTAAAAAGTTGTCCTTCATTTTTAACTTCAAATCTTTTTGGGATTATTGAAATCGAATAGTTGTACATGGACTATTTTTAGAATTAACTAAATTTATGGCAATTATGAATTTTAGAATTAAAAGGTTAAATACAGTTCTTCGTTAATCTATAGAAAGGGGTAATATAATCATTTATTCTTAAACTTGATACGCACATATGTGATTATACTTTCTTTTATCCATTTTAGTATCTACACTTAATAACTAGATTTATTTTGATATATTAATTTGAAAATTATAAAAGTTTGGTGATATAACTGTTGTTCCAATAGGGTAGGAAGTGTGTAAATTATTATACTAAAAAATCATACAAAGTTTAATTCCTAAGGAAGAGAGGTGGATCACAAGGATATCTTAAATACCAAGTCTTTTCTTAGTCAGAATATTCCTTCTATCGTAATTTAATAGCATAATTAAATACTACTATTATATCCTTAAATATTGAAAGAAAAATAGGACAAGAAAGAACACAAGATTTTTAATGAGGTTCGGTAAATTATACCTACGTCCTCGGACACTAACACCAGATGATAACTTTACTATCTTCAAAATATTACAAACAAATAGAATTCCTTAAGAATTCTCAAATGGGAGAAGAGAGCAAACTAAGAGAGAAAGATTGGTTGGGATAGTTGAAATGAAAAATGAGAAGGTCTATTTATAGTTGAAGTTCAGGGACTAACTTGCAAATGGCCTAAAAAATTAGGGACCAAAATTACAATTATCTCATTCAACTTCTCAACATTCGGTGCAACTTGCTTCACCTTTTTAACAAGTTGCTTCCTACCTTTGTTGACTTTTCAACAATCTCCACTTTGAAGATTTGATTCGGATAATCACATCTTCACACACTTCCTTCAACTCCCCAAATTCGATAAAGTTATCTTTGGTAGTACCTACAAATGCGCTCTCGAGCGCCATACACCTAAAGGTGCTCAAATTCTCAAGATGTTAATCAAGTTCAAACAATGATTAAACTTGATTATTGTTACCACCTTGGTTATCATATCTGCGGGATTATCTGCTGTCGGAATCTTCTGAAGTAGAATTTTTCCTTTTTCAAAGACTTCCCGCACAAAGTGATATCTTACGTCGATATGCTTGGTTCTTGAATGATAGACTTGATTTTTCGCTAAATGAATAGCGCTTTGACTGTCATAATATAGACTAATGTGACTTTGAACAACTCCCAAGTCTTTCAACAATCCATTAAGCCAAATAGCCTCCTTAACAGATTCTGTAACTGCCATATATTCTGCCTCTGTAGTAGACACAGCTACTGTAGACTGTAAGGTAGACTTCCAACTCACTGGGGCTTTAGCAAGAGTAAACAGATACCCTGTAGTTGAACGACGTTTATCTAAATCACCAGCAAAGTCGGAATCAACATATCCAACAACAAACTGACCAAGTGCTTCATCCTGCTCAAAAATTAAACCAACATCTACGGTTTTTCGAAGATACCGTAGAATCCATTTCACAGCTTGCTAATGTCCTTTTCCAGGATAATGCATATACCTGCTCACAACTCCAACAACTTGTGAAATGTCAGGCCTCGTACACACCATCGCATACATCAAACTCCCAACTGCATTAGCATATGGGACTTTCGCCATATATTCTCTTTCATCTTCAGTCTTCAGAGATAATTGAGCACTGAGTTTCAAATGAGAAGAAAGTGGGGTACTTACATGTTTTGTGTTTTCATTTACACCAAAACATTGTAATACCTTTTTCAGATATTGCTTCTGATTTAAACAAAGCTTGCCTCTCTGTCTATCTCTACTTATCTCCATGTCGAGAATCTTCTTGGCCTCACCTAGATCTTTCATCTCGAACTCTTGATTCAACTGAGCCTTCAGCTTATCTATCTCTTTTTGGCTCTTCGAAGCGATTAACATATCATCAACATACAAGAGTAGATAAATGAAAGATCCGTCATGCAGCTTCTGCAAATACACACAATTGTTATATTTGCTTCTTGTGTACTTCTGCCGTCTCATAAAGCTATCAAATCGCTTGTACCACTGCCTTGGGGATTGCTTCAATCCATATAGCGATTTGTTCAGGTTACAAACCCAATTTCTACCACCAGCATTTGTGTATCCTTCGGATTGAGTCATATAGATCTCCTCTTCTAACTCACCATGCAAGAAAGCCGTCTTAACATCAAGTTGAGCTAGCTCCAAATTCAACTGTGCTACCAAGGCCAACAAAATTCTAATGGAGGAATGCTTCACAACAGGGGAAAATACATCATTGTAGTCAATTCCCTCCTTCTGAGCGTAGCCTTTTGCTACCAATCTTGCCTTGTAGCGAACGTCTTTCTTGCTAGGAGATCCATCTTTCTTTGCGAATACCCACTTGCATTCGATTGCCCTTTTACCTTTCGGTAATTGCGCCAACTCCCAAGTATTGTTCTTCAGGAGAGACTGTATTTCTTCATCCATGGCGCATTTTCATTTATCACTTTCTAAGCTTTGCATTGCTTCTTGATAAGTGATAGGAATATCATCATCAACAACGGGAAGGGCGTAGACCACCATATCAGTAAATCGAGCAGGTCTACGAATTTCTCTCCGTAGCCTTGCAACTGCAACTGGTTCTGTTGTATTTAATGGTTCTTGGGTCAGAACATCTTCAACCTCTAATTCCTCCATTGTGGCTGGAGAATTAGACTTATTAACTGGGCAAATCCCCATTTGCTCAAACTCCACCTATTTTGGAGTACACTCCACCTGCTGTGGAGTATCGCTTGTCTGAATATCTTCATCTGCTACCTTTTTCAATGTGACAGATTCATCAAAGGTAACATCTCTGCTACAGATCATTTTCTTTGTGCTTAAGCACCAAAGACAAAATCCCTTCACTCCAGAAGTGATTCCCATAAAGAGAGCTTTCTTTGCCCTCGGATCTAACTTTGACTCCTTCATATGGTAATATGTAGTAGATTCAAACACATGTAAGGAATCATAATTTGTAGTCGGTTTTCGAGACCATACCTCCGTAGGAGTTTTTCTTTCTAATGCAGATGATGGCAAACGATTAACAAGATGGCCAGCGTATGTCACAGCCTCACCCTAAAATTGCTTGCCCAACCCAGCATTGGACAACATACATCGAACTTTCTCCAGCAATGTTTGATTCATACGCTCTGCCACTCCATTCTGCTGCGGTGTATCCCTAACTATGAAGTGTCGAACAATACCATACTCTTGGTACACATCGAAGAACGGATCACTTTTATATTCCCCTCCATTGTCCGTCCTAAGCCGCTTGATTTTCTTGCCAGTCTGGTTTTCGATCATAGTTTTCCATTTAAGAAAAACTCCAAGCACTTCATCCTTAGTTCTCATGGTATACACTCAAACTCTTCTGGAAAAGTCATCAACAAAAGTAACAAAGTAGTGTTTTCCTCCCAATAAAGGTGTCTTGGAAGGCCCCCACAAATCTGAGTGAACATATTCCAAAATACCTTTTATATTATGGATAGCAGTGCCGAATTTTACTCTCTTTTGCTTTCCCAGAACACAATGCTCGCAAAATTTTAATTTGCAAGCCTTTGCACCTTTCAACAATCCTTGCTTTGCCAGAATTTGCAAGGATTTTTCGCTGGCATGTCCCAACTTCATATGCCACAACTGCATTGAGTCCAATTCTTTGTTACCGGAAGCTGCAGCGACTGCTCCAATAACTGTACTACCTTGGTAGTAATACAAGTTATTTTTCCTGATGCCCTTCAATATCACAAGTGCGCCAGATGTCACTTTCAAAATCCCATCTCTCATAGTAACAACTGAACCATTGGATTCCAAGGCTCCCAATGAGATGAGATTTTTCTTCAAACTGGGCACGTACCGAACATCAGTCAGAACTCTGGTTGATCCATCTTGGTTCTTTAATTGGATTGAACCTATCCCAACAGTTTTACAGGCATTGTCATTGCCCATATAAACAACTCCTCCATTTAGTTCTACTAAATCAGAGAACCACTCCCGGTTAGGGGACATATGATAGGTACAACCCGAATCCAATATCCACTCATCTGAATGGAACGACAATGATGATGCAACCAGTGATAGTTCAGAGTCACTGGTATCATGCTTTGCAACACAAGCATCTACAGCAGCTTTTCCCTTATTCTTCAGCTTTGGACAATTTTTTTTCCAGTGGCCTTTCTCATGACAAAAGGCACATTCATCTTTCCTGAGTCTGGACTTTGACTTTGATATCCCTTTCTGAGTTTTCTTCCGAGTGTATGAACGACCTTGGACTACTAAAGCTTCTGTATCTCTGATTGAGTTTTTCTGTTTGTCCTTCTTTCTCTGTTCATAACTGTATAAGGCCGCACAGACTTCGCTCAGAGATATATCACTCCTGCCATGAAGTAGAGTAGTTTCTAGGAACTCAAACTCCTCAGGAAATGACCCCAACAGCATCAAAGCCAAATCTTCATCTTTGAATGTCTCATCCGTATTTAGCAAATCAGTGACTAACTAATTAAATTTGGTGATGTGATCATTCATTGTGGTACATGGGACATAAGTGAAGCGAAACAGTCTTTTCTTCAAGTGGAGCTTATTTTGACTGTTTTTCTTCAAAAAATTTTCTTCAAGTGCCACCCACAACTTATTTGCAGAAGTCTCCTCTGCTCTTGAGAAAAGTATGATCGAATTGTGCCACATGCCAACCGATTGATCGCCTTTCAATCTTTCTCCTGTACATCATCTGGTTTCTCTTCATCAATGGCAATGTCTAGACCCTGCTGAAAAAGGGCATTTAGAACCTCACTTTGCCACATACCAAAATGGCCCGTGCCATCAAAGATCTCCACGGCCAATCTTGCATTTGCAATTGTCGGTCTTATCCACATGGACGATGTTGAAGCTCCTAAACCGTCCATCTTCTCCATAATCTTTCAATATACCTAAGGAAATGATGTGGAAGATCAGTTTAAACTGCAACCACAGAGCATACTACGATTAACCTTCGGCTCTTGATACCACTTGTTGTTCCAATAGGATCGGAAGTGTGTAAATTAATGTACTAAAAAATCACACAAAGTTCAATTCCCAGGAAAGAGAGGTGGATCACAAGGATCTCTTAAATACCAAGCCTTTCCTTAGTCAGAATATTCCTTCTATCGTAATTTAATAACACAATTAAATACTACTATTATACCCTCAAATATTGAAAGAAAAATAGGACAAGAAAGAACACAAGATTTTTAACGAGGTTCAGTAAATTATACCTACGTCCTCGGGTACTAACATCAGATGATAACTTTACTATCTCCAAAATATTACAAACAAATAGAATTCCTTAAGAATTCTCAAATGGGAGAAGAGAGAAAACTAAGAGAGAAAGATTGGTTGGGATAGTTGAAATGAAAAATGAGAAGGTCTATTTATAGTTGAAGTTCAAGGACTAACTTGCAAATGGCCTAAAAAATTAGGGACCAAAATTGCAATTATCCCATTCAACTTTTCAACATTCGGTGCAACTTGCTTCACCTTTTTAACAAGTTGCTTCCTACCTTTGTTGACTTTTCAACAATAACATTATAAGATCGTATCATATTATTGACTGATTTTTTTTAATAAACTCATAAATTTTCAGGTTTAGGTGATGATTTGGTACAATGTTAAAAGTATTATATATAATGTTTTAATAATTATATTAGTGGTTGAGTCGATCAAATCACTAGTTTCCGATTCAATCAATTTGATGTTGATTTAATCACTAGATCAATAATAATTAATTAGTTAATTAAAAAATGAAAAAATTACTAAACATGTTCGACTATTGGTTTTTATCATAGTTTTTAGCTATACCAAGTTCAAGCGAATTTTGATTACATTAGTTCTACTTCTTTGTTTAGAACAGTATATCGATCAATTGTCGATCCAACTTGTTCAACCAATCAATCTAGTCATATTTTAATAATATTAGTCACATCATTTAAATCTTCACATAATCTAAGTTTATGGATCAAAATGAATTTTGTTGCCAAATTCAAGTGCCAGAGTAAATAAAATAAATTTATGGGTCAAAAAATCTTGTTATTTGTTCTAATATTTAGTTTTATTTTTTAGATTTTAAAATTCATATTTAATTGTTAAAAATGTTAAAATTTAATAATGTTAATAATTATATTTGAATATAAAAATACGAAAAGTAGAGAATAAATTTTTGAAAATAAAAGTAAATAAATAAAATTTCTAATTTGTAAAAAATGTGACGACATTTTTAACTTTGAATAACACTGTTAATTATGTTTCATGAAGAAACCAAAATCTTCATTTACATATCTTACAAGTGAAATTAAGCCAAACAAAACAAAACAACAAAAAAAGATAAAATGTAGGGTATGTTTGTGTACATGTAAAAAGTTTTACGGAGAATATTTTTTGTATTTTTCTGTATTAGTTTAACAGAAAATAGCTTGGTTGACGTAAAATAAGCTATTTTTCCTATAAAATAACTTACCCTTTTGCTTTAAAAATGTTAAAATTTAATAATGTTAATAATTATATTTGAATATAAAAATACGAAAAGTAGAGAATAAATTTTTGAAAATAAAAGTAAATAAATAAAATTTCTAATTTGTAAAAAATGTGACGACATTTTTAACTTTGAATAACACTGTTAATTATGTTTCATGAAGAAACCAAAATCTTCATTTACATATCTTACAAGTGAAATTAAGCCAAACAAAACAAAACAACAAAAAAAGATAAAATGTAGGGTATGTTTGTGTACATGTAAAAAGTTTTACGGAGAATATTTTTTGTATTTTTCTGTATTAGTTTAACAGAAAATAGCTTGGTTGACGTAAAATAAGCTATTTTTCCTATAAAATAACTTACCCTTTTGCAAAGCATAAGTCATTTTCCTATCAAATTAACTTAAATTAAGCTTAATATTATTATATTAATAATTTTTATTTTTATTTTTAAAAATATTTAAAATATTATATTTTTCAATATTATTAAACATACATATTTAATTATTTATATTTAGTCATATAATAAATTATTAATATAATAAATATAATTTATTATTTTAATAAATTATTTAATATTTCAATTTTATTTTAATTATAAATTTTTAAATAATAATTTTAAATAATATTATTCACATATTATTGAAAATATTCAATATTAATATTATTAGTCCCTTTACTTTTCAAATTTAAAAATCAAGTCCAATTATTAACATCGTTAAATTTTTTTGTCAATTTTGTTGATGTCACATTTTTAAATAAAAAAATACTCACTTGGTAGTCATGTAATTAAAAAATAACGTTGTAATGAACTTGAATTTAACATAATATTTTTAATATATGCAAAAAAAAAGTAAAATATAAAATTATAGATAAAAATAAACTCAATTAAATAATAAAAAAATAAGAAAATCTCAATTGTATGTTTGTTTTATTGAAAACAACTTTTATGAAATGTTTTTAAGAAATCAACCAAACAATAGAAAATATTTTACATGTAACTCATCCAAACACCAAAAAATATTAGTTTTTTCAAAAAAGTAAATCATTTTCTAGAAATCATTTTCAATGAAATAAACAGCTTTATCAAAATATCTAAGGATTTACCAATATTTTTAAGTATATACCAATATATCTAACGATTTATCAATATTTCTAAGAACTAACCAATATATCTAACAATTTGCCAAAATTTCTATATATTTTTCAATATTTATGAGACTTCACCAATATTTTCAAATTCTCTAAACACTATATCAAGTCTTAACAATTACCAAAATTTCTATGATTTTACCAAAATATCTAACAATTTACCAAAATTTCTAAGGATTTACCAATATATCTAATAAATTACCAATATTTTTGAAGTTGTACCAAAATATCTAACAATTTCACAAAATTTCTACCGATTTACCAAGATTTCTAAGGATTTATCATTATATCTAACAAATTACCAAAATTTGTTGGAGATCAACCTATATAAACTACGAGATAGTAAAAGTAGAGAATGACAAACACAAGTATTTTACGTGGAAAACCCTCAAAGAGGGAAAAACCATGGGTAAATGAGACTTTGGCTTTTCACTAAATGAGTAAACAAGCGAGAGTATAATATTGAGAAAATAAACCTAAATGTACTAAATGTACATTACCCAAAACCTCGAATACAAAGTTCAAAATCCAGAAGAACAAGCCGGTAAACAAAACTCTAAAACTCACAGGGCACTCACAAAAGAGGTATAAAATACTCTCCATAATCACTACAAAACTCTCACCAAAACTCACATGCGACTACATCTTGTCACCTTTAAAAAAAAGTCATTGCTGATTGGTGTATCAAAACATGGATATAAGGCTCCTTTAAATAGGCTAAGATTAGAGTTCTAATCATACTAAAATATCCCTAGAATAATCAGAGTCTAATTGGGAAAAAATAACATAGTATAACTGGGAGAAGAATACGAGGCTCACCCCACAAATCTCCACCTTGACTCGTATTTATCATGCCTCATTTTCCATGCCTCGTCATGGGCCTAACTTGAATTTTGGAGAATGTAAACCAAGTTTAAACCATATTTGAACTTGGAAACTGAAAGACTCCTAGTCTTCAAATCAAAGTTGTATAATGCAACAACGGCCGGTAATACCCTAACAGGAGAGAAAACATCAATTCTCTCCACCTGACTATAACCCTTTATGACTAACCTTGCCTCAACGTAATCTATGAACCATTCGAGTACTAAAAACCAAAAAAGGGATGAGATTCTTCTCTAAATCAAACACATGCCTGTCATTTGACATGACACGACTTTACATCGGATTATCTAGAGAGTAAAGAATCATCACCCTTATCATAGGTCACATTAGCTACCTCTGTAATTATCCAAAATTGAAATTCATGATCAATTGAACTTCTCAATATCCAAAATCATTGTTGTGTCACCGAACGAGTCGATCTGCAAAAGTTGAATTGTAGCTCTAATACAAATTTGTTAGGGATCGACCTGTATAAAAACCAAGATAGTAAAAGTGAAGAATAACGAATACAAATATTTTACGTGGAAAACTCTCAAAGAGGAAAAAACTATGGGCAAATGAGGTTTCGGCTTTTCATTAAATGAGTAAACAAATGAGAGTATAATATAGAGAAAATAAACCTAAATGTACTAACCGTACATTACCTAAAACCCTGAATACAAAGCTCAAAATCCCGAAGTGCAAACTAGTAAACAAAACTCTAAATCTCATAGGGAACTTACAAAAGGGGTATAGAATACTCTCCATAATCACCATGAAACTCTCACCAAAATACATCTTGAAGCATTTAAAGAAAAGCCATTGTTGATTGACGTATCAAAATAGGGATATAAGGCCTCATTAAATAGGATAAGATTAGAGTTCTAATCATACTAAAATATCCTTAGAATAATCAAAGTCTAATTGGGAAAAAATACTAGAGTTTAATTGGGAAAGAATACGATGCACACCCGACAAATCTCCACCTTGACTTGTATTTATCATGCCTCCTATTTCATTCCTGGTTACGGGCCTAACTCGAATTTTAGAGAATGTCAACCAAGTCTAAACTGTGTTTGAACTTGGAAACTGAAAGACTCCTAGTCTTCAAATCAAAGTTGTAGGGCCAGTAATGCCCGAACAGGAGAGAAAACATCAATTCTCTCCACCTGATTGTAATCCTCTACGACTAACCTTGCCTCAAAACATTCTGCAAACCATTTGAGTCCTAAAGACCAAAAAAGGGATGAGATTATTCTCTAAATTAGACACGTGCCTAAAATTTGACACGACACCACCTTCAAACGGATTATCAGACACATGCCTAACATTTGACATGACACCACCTTCAACCGGATTATCTTAAGAGTAAAGAATCATCACTCTTGTCATCGGCCACAATAGCTACCTCTGTAATTATCCGAAAATAAAATTCGTGATCCATCGAACTTCTCAATATTCAAAATCATTGTTTTGTCACCGAACGAGTCAATCTGTAAAAGTTGAATCGTAGCTCTAATAAAAATTTGTTGGGTATCGACCCGTATAAACAACGAGATAGTAAAAGTGGAGAATAACGAATACAAATATTTTACGTGGAAAACCCTCAAAGAGAGGAAAACCACGGGCAAGGAGGCTTCGGCTTTTCATTAAATGAGTAAACAAACGAGAGTATAATATAGAGAAAATAAACCTAAATGTACTAAATGTACATTACCTAAAACCCCGAATACAAAGCTCAAAATCCCAAAGAGCAAGCTGGTAAACAAGACTCTAAATTTCATAAGGCACTCACAAAAGGGGTATAAAATACTCTCCATAATCACCACGAAACTCACATCAAAATACATCTTGTCGCCTTTAAAGAACAGGGATATAAGGCCACTTTAAATAGGCTAAGATTAGAGTTCTAATCATACTAAAATATCCCTAGAATAATCAGAGTCTAATTGAGAAAAAATAATAGAGATTAACTGGGAAAAGAATACGAGGCACACCCTACAAATCTCCACCTCTACTCATATTTATCATGCCTCTTTTTTCATGTCTCGTCTCTGGCCTAACTCGAATTTTGGAGAATGTCAACCAAGTCTAAAGTTTGAGCTTGGAAATTGAAAAACTCCTAGTCTTCAAATCAAAGTTGTATAATGCAACAAGAGCCAGTAATACCTGAACGGGGGAGAAAACATCAATTCTCTCCACTTGACTGTAACCCTCTACGACTAACCTTGCCTCAAAACATTTTGTGAACCATTTGAGTCCTAAATACCAAAAAAAGGATGAGATTCTTCTCTAAATCAGACACATGCCTGATATTTGACATGACACCACCTTCAACTGGTTTATCTTGAGAGTAAAGAATTATCACCCTTGTCATCGGCCATATTAGCTACCTCTGTAATTATCTGAAACTAAAATTTATGATCCATCGAACTTCTTGATACCCAAAATCATTATTGTGTCACCGAACGAGTCGATCTGCAAAAGCTGAACTGTAGCTCTAATACAAATTTGTTGGGGATCGACCTATATAAACAATGAGATAGTAAAAGTGGAGAATAACAAATATAAATATTTTACGTGGAAAACCCTCAAAGAGGGAAAAACCATGGGCAAATGAGGCTTTGGTTTTTCATTAAATGGGTAAGCAAAAGAGAGTAAAATATAGAGAAAATAAACCTAAATATTCTAAACGTACATTACCTAAAACCCTGAATACAAAGCTCAAAATCCTAAAGAGCAAGCAAGTAAAAAAAACTCTAAATCTCATAGGGTATTCACAAAAGGGGTATAAAATAATCTCCATAATCACCATGAAACTCTCACTAAAATACATCTTGTCTCCTTTAAAGAAAAACCCTTGTTGATTGGCGTATCAAAATAGGGATATAAGGCCCCCTTTAATAGGCTAAGATTAGAGTTCTAATCATACTAAAATATCCCTAGATAATTAGAGTCTAATTGGGAAAAAATAATAGAGTTTAACTAGAAAAAATACGAGGCACACCCCACAACTCTCCACCTTGACTTGTATTTATCACGCCTCCTTTTTCATTCCTTGCCACGGGCCTAACTAAAATTTTAGAGAATGTCAACCAAGTCTAAACTGTGTTTGAACTTGGAAACTGAAAGACTCCTAGTCTTTAAATCAAAATTGTATAATGCAACAAGAGCCAGTAATACCCGAACATGAGAGAAAACATCAATTCTTTCCACCTGACTGTATCCCTCTACGACTAACCTTGCCTCAAAACATTTTGCGAACCATTCAAGTCCTAAAGACCAAGAAAAGGATGAGATTCTTCTCTAAATCAGACATATGCTTGACATTTGACACGACACCACCTTCAATCGGATTATTTGGAGAGTAAAGAATCATCACCCTTGTCATCGGCCACATTAGCTACCTCCGTAATTATCTAAAATTGAAATTCGTGATCCATCAAACTTTTCGATATCCAAAATCATTGTTGTGTCACCGAATGAGTCAATCTACGGAAGTTGAACCATAGCTCTAATACAAATTTGTTGGGGATCGACTGTATAAACAACGAGATAGTAAAAGTGGAGAATAACAAATACAAATATTTCACGTGGAAAACCCTCAAAAAGGGAAAAACCATGGGCAAATAAGGCTTCTGGTTTTCACTAAATAAGTAAGCAAAGAATAGTACAATATAGAGAAAATAAACCTAAATGTACTAAACGTAGATTACCCAAAACCCTGAATACAAAGACTCAAAATCCCGAAGAGCAAGTCGTTAAACAAAACTTTAAATCTCATAGGGCATCCACAAAAGGAGTATAAAATACTCTCTATAATTACCACGAAACTCTCTTTGAAACTCATATGCGACTACATTTTATCACTTTTAAAGAAAAGCCATTGCTAATTGGCGTATCAAAATAGGGATACAAGGTCCCTTTAAATAGGCTAATATTAGAGTTCTAATCATACTAAAATATCCCTAGAATAATCAGAGTCTAATTGGAAATAACAGAGTTTAACTGAGAGAAGAATACGAGGCACACCTCACAAAATTGTTAAGGTTTTACCAAAACTTCTAACAATTTACCAAAATTTTTAATGTTTTACGAAAATATCTAACGAATTACCAAAATTTCTATCGATTTACTAATATTTATGAGACTTCAACAAAATTTTTAAGATTTTACCAATATTTCCAAATTTTTTAAACCCTATACTAAGTCTTAACAATTACCAAAATTTGTATGACTTTACCAAAATATTTAAGGATTTACTAATGTATCTAACGATTTACTAATATATCTAACAATTTTCTAATATTTCCAAGGATTTTATCAAAATATCTTACGATTTACCAATATATATTTACCAAAATTTCTATAGATTTACCAACATTTACGAGGCTTTACTAAAATTTCTAAGATTTTACCATTGTTTTCAAAATTTCTAACCCTATACCAGTCTTAACAATTACATAAATCTTTAACTATTTACCAAAGTTTATATGAATTTATCAATATTTCTTTAAATTTACCAAAATATCTAAGACTTTATCAATATTTCTATTATCTACCAATTTTATATGTATTTACTAAAATATCTAACAATTTACCAAAATAATAAACATTTTGGATTTACCAAATATCTAACATTTTACCAAAATTCTTAAAATTAAACCCTTAAAAACTCTTTTTTAACCGGTAACCTACAAGCTTTTTATGTAGAAGCGTATAGTAGAATAGGTCGTCTGAAACCTTTCTCAAATGATGTCCTCCCCTTGACTATTGTTTGTTGGCAAACATTAAGGAGCTCAGTTGCGGCAACCGGCAGTGAACCATATAAAATCAAAATAATTTATATTTGGGTGATTTTTTATATATTTTTATCTTATTTAATAAACATGGTCAATATTAAAACTTCAAAAATATTTTCTATCCAATTCTAATATATATTATTAAAAATATTTTATAAATATAATTATATACAAATTGAATACCTTTTTACTATTTATTTTTATATAATTATTCTTTAATTCATAAAAAATCAATAACCTAATTTTTTTAAATTAATTATTTATCCAAACAAAATAATTATAATTGCTAGCATTTTGAATTGTTGAAATCTAAAATGTTAGTATTTTAAAAATCTCTAAATTTTTGAATTTCTTCATTCAAACATGCTCTTAATAATGCAATTTTTTTAAAAAAATTTTTTATAATCTTATTTCATTTAATACACATGGCGGTATTATAAAGATTTTAAAAAAACTTCAAAATTTATTTATTTTTAATTCTAATATATATTTTTATATTTTATATTATTAAAATTTATATATGTTTACGAATCAAATAATATCCATATTGCATTTGTTGATATTATTTATTTTTAATATTATTATTTTTGTAATTTGAATTCAATAACCTATTTTTTTTCTAAAAAATTATTTATTCAAACAAAATAACCATAAATAATAACATTTTAACAATTTATAAATTTTAAATTTTCTCGACCAAACATACTGTTATTGAATTCTCGAATAAAGCATCTGAATCGAAAAATTCATGGCTTGAAACAGCTATTGAATCTTTTTATTTCTCTCTCGCACACAATTATATATGTTGTCATACACTCATAGTCGCCTTTTCTTTATGCTCAATTTTATACTCTCATTTTAAATATTTTAATTAATTAATTTTATAAAAAAAACTAATGCATTTAAAGTTTTTAAAATATTTATACTATTATTTAAGAGTTTGATTGAGTTAGTATAACACATCGATTGAATCTCAACTTAATTATTAATTATCAAAAATTCATTATTTTATCAAAACAACAAATATTATTTTAGGGATGTTTTTGTTTTTGTTTTATTTTATATATAATCTATATAAATAGATACACATAATAGAATTTCAACTCAAAACATCCTAATCTATACATCTTAGTTTTATCATTTCAATCAAAGTCTTACCTGAATTTTATATCAAATTTTCATAGATTTGTTACATAAAATTTTCACCCACTTCATGTTCAATAATTTAGTACATTTTATTTTTTATCAATAATATATTTTAATTAATAATAATTTAAAGTTGAAAATTTTTTAGCACCAAAAATCAAAATATGACAAGTATATTAAGACAAAAAGAGTAATTAAATAATAATAACTTTTTGTTGGATCTGATTAAATAATAATTAAAAGTATTAAGAAGTCTCACTATATTAAGAGTCAGATTGCATTTTGTTCTTTTTATTCAAAAAATTGGAAAAATGGTCCTTGTATATTAGATTAAAGAGCAACTTAACCCTTCTATTAAAAATTTCATTCATTTCTATTGTTAAAAATTAATTTTTGTAGGTCAACATGAGGCACATGTTACTATCTGATTTTTCTACCACCCACATCAATTTTTAACAAAACAAATAAATGAAAATTTTAACTAAAATGACAAACTTGCTCTTTGATCTAACGTACAAGGATTAAGTTATCCATTTTTTAAGTAGAATGAACAATACAATTCGACTCTTAATACAAGAACCTTTGTAATTCTTTTACCAAATTAATTTGATTACCAAAACTATATTTTGATGTGTTTGAATAATGCGACCAAAGAGAAATTTACATTGATATTTAAAAATTCAAAAAATAAATATAAATATTTATGCAAGAGATAAGATAGTTGTTATAAGCATGAGAAAACAGCAAATTACCCGAAAGCACTCCATCATCGCCGAGACCTAAAGTAAACCCAATACCTCACTCCATTGCCTCCACCATTACTGGAAAGCTCCCAACACGACCCACCAATACCAGTGTTAGTTGTTAACCCAAGAAGGCCCTTCAATCCCTTAGCTATCCATATGTAGCACACCATTAACTTCTCTCAATGGGCTAAACTAAAACACATTCATTAATCCCAACCTCCCCATTCATCTCTTTCAACTAAATCTTCTCCACTCGCCTTTCTTTCCATATTACCCCATCACAAGCACCTTCCACCTCTCACTCCACTCTTTTCATAACCTAACCTTATATCGAGATTGCAATGTCATATTATTTATAGTTTTTTTAAATAATTTTAAAACGTTTTTTTTACAATTATTTATTAATGTGACATATAAAATAAAATAATGACATCATTATATTCATGACATCTAACATCCTCAACCCAGCCTAGATGTTAGACCCAAATTCGTAAGATTACATTAGCCATCGAAATGGCTCAGTAAACTACTGAAGTTTTGAAAATAGTTATTTTAAAACATTTGTTTAATTTAGTAGGAAACATAGCTAAATACCAATTTATTATTCTCAAAATTTTAATTATAATTTAACAGCGGAAAAATGTGATTTTTACTTATGCTTTTAATAAAAATCAGGGTTCATGCATAACTACTTAATAATCATATTTAAGCCTCTTAAAATTTAAATTAGATGTCATGCAATATAAAATCAAACCCAAATCCTAAGTCTTATGCCGTAGTTCAAAATAAAATATTACAGTCCTCGAATAATAAAATAAATCCAATAATGAGCCTAAAATAAATGAATAATTAAAACCAAGCCGTGTAATACCCCTACCCGTATTTATTGCCGGAATAGGGTACGAAGTATTACCGGAGTTTACGAATTAATTTTTTTAACTCAATATAACCCCTTTATAGATTTCTAACCTTCCCTGAAATTTTAAACAAAAAACAATCCACATCAACCAATCCAATTCAACATATTTTCAAGATAAATTCATGCATATTTATAAAATAACGTCATCACATACCCAAAACCAGGTTTGTTAACCATACTAATGGCTAACTTTACATTCATTTCACGTTAACATTTACTTTATTAGCTTATACATGCCATTGTTTTCCAAAATAAAGTTTCTTTATATACCGAAATCCTGAGGTTGATAGTGTGATGTGTCTCCGACCAAATCCGACCTCCGAGCTTTTAACACTACAAAACAGGGGAAAATGAAACAGAGTAAGCACTTTGTGCTTAGTAAGCTCATGTAACAAGAATTATACTTACCTAATATTTTCAATACAATACAATAAACATTCTTATATTCATTCAATGCATTATTACCCTAACATGCACAAACTCAACATTCAAATTAGTACAATAATTTCCATATACCAATAATATATACTATGATTGATGAGCTCATCAATACATGATTTCCATTTCCTTATATTTTTTTTCAAATTTATCCCGTTGAATTTCTTGGAATATTCAATGGATTTTCGGAGGTACACTTTTAGTGTACATTCTCGAGTCCGTCAATTCACATTAATGTGCGCACATTTCCATTTCAGATAGCACACTCCCGCGAACCTCATCCTTACAGCGGGATTACCAGTCCAGGCTAAATCCCCTGCAACGACAATTACTCTAATGAGCTTGGATCTGAATTACCAGTCCAGGCTAAATTTAGACCCTAATTTGGATTAACCGTCTGGGCTAAATCCATTTTACACATATTCTTCGGGAGGGCTATATCAGGATAGGATCACCCGTCCGGACTAGATCCTTTTTACCGTCAATTCCTTTTCAGAGATCCATCGAATTTTCCTTTCATTCAAACGGGATTTCTTCCCATTTTATCAAATATATCAATGTTTCATTAATTTTCATACAATGAACATTCAAATCATATTCACATCAATAACATACAATCTCAAGCAATTTAAGAATATAATTCAAGTTACTCGAACTTACCTTAATACTTGTTCGTGTACAAAAATCTACTAATCCTGAACTTTTTCCTTTCCTCGATCTAGCTTCGTATTTGAATCTTCTGGATCTAAATAAATAAATTTAATTATCAATTTAATACATTTCATGTTCATATGCAACAATTTCTATAATTTCATTATTATTATTTATAGTTTATTCAAAGTTGTCTATTTGAGTCATAGTCACTAAATTATTTATAAATCGAGCTAAAGAACTCCAAAATAAGATACGTTAATTTTCCCTGAAACTAGACTGATATATCTTCTTACCATAAAATTTTCAGAATTTTTGGTTTATCCAATAAGTACAGTTTATTCTTTAAAATCACCCCTGTTCTGCTGTCTGACAGTTCTGACTCTTTTTCACTAAAAATTAATTATCTCTTCATACAGAATTCGGATGATGTTCCCGTTTATTTCTCTTGAAAATATACTCATTCAGGATTCTAGAAATATAAATTTAAGCCCCTAATTATTTTTATTCAATTTTTTATGATTTTTCAAAGTCAGAACAGGGGAACCCGAATTCATTCTGACCTTGTCTCACAAAATTCATTATATCTAAAAATTTACAAATCCATTGCTTACACTATTTCTCTATGAGAAACTAGATTCAATAAACTTTAATTCCATATTTTTTTCATCTTCTAATTCGATTTCTAAAATTTATGGTGATTTTTCAACGTTAGTCTACTGCTGCTGTCCAAACTGTTTTAGTGCAAGCTGTTTATTACCATTTTCCCTAAGCTTTTAATAAATGATAATTTCGTCCCTACTCAATTAGCCTATCAATTGAGCTGATTTTTCTCAATTAACATTTTATTCTATCACCTTAAACTAGTTTACAACCTTTAGGAATCATAATTTCAGCAATAGACTTTAATTCTAAGCATTTTCACAATTAGGTCCTAAAAATCAATTTCTATTAAAATTACCTAATAAAATCATCTCATAAACAAATTAAAGCTTTAATTTTATTCTATTTCATCATAAACTTACAGAACTCAACCATGGTGACTTTCAATTTCATCCATGAAATAAAAAACTAATGAATTTAATAGTAGGACCTAGTTGTAAAAGTCTTAGAAACACAAAAATTACAAGAAAAAGGAAAGGATTAACTCACTTGGTGCAAAAACTATGAAATACCAGCTTAGAGAACCCTCCTATGGCGTTTTTAGCTGCTGGAATTGAAGAGAAATGAAGAGAAATCTAGATATTTCCTATTTAGTCCTAGCTTTATTTAGTTAATTTTGCAATATTCCAATTTTGCCCTTAATTTATCAATTTTCCCGCTGATTTCATGCCCTTGCCGTCCAGCCATAATAAATTTTGGGTCTAATTTCCTTTTAAATCCTTTCTCATTAGACTCTTAAGCTATTTAATCATTCTAGCAACTTTTACACCTATTACAATTTAGTCCTTTTCATTTAATTGACTACCCAAACATTAAAATTTCCTAACGAAATTTTAATACCACATTACTAACATTTCATAAATATTTATAAAATTATTTTTGACTAGGTTTTACGAGATAGAGGTCCCAATACCTTGTTTTTACCCAATTTCTTCAATAATTTCCTTTTCTAACTAACCACTAAATCGGCAAAATTTTTCTATCAATATTTTCATACGATTTTCCTATCATATCAATTTTCATGCAAAAATATTGAAATAAAATTCTCTTTAAATCGGATTTGTGGTTACGAAACCACTGTTCCGATAACTTTGAATTTAGGCCATTACAACTCTCCCCCCTTTAAGGATTTTCGTCCTCGAAAATCTTACCAGTAAAGAGATTTGGGTATTGTTTCCTCATTGCCTCCTCTGGTTCCCATGTCACTTCCTCAAATCCCGTGCTTTTGCCACAATACTTTCACCAAATTTATATTTTTATTTCTAAGCTCTTTTGTCTCCCGTGCCAATATCTTTACTGGTTCTTCACTGTAAGTCATATCCGGTTGAATCTCCACTTTTTTCGGAGAAATAACATGTGAAGGATCTGATCGATATCGTCGTAACATAGATTCATGAAAAATATTATGGATTCTATCAAGTTCCGGTGGTAATGCCAATTGATAAGCGATCGGTCCAATTCTTTCTATGATTTCATATGGCCCGATAAATCTTGGACTCAGTTTACCCTTTCGACCGAATCGGAGGACTTTCTTCCAAGGAGACACTTTCAGGAATACCTTGTCACCGACTTGAAATTCAATCTCTTTTCGTTTAAGGTCGGCATGTGATTTTTGACAATCGGAAGCTGCTTTTAGACTATCTCGAATAACCTTTACTTTTTCTTCTGTTTCCCGGAACAAATCAACCCCATGTATCTTCCTTTCACTGAGCTCTGTCCAATATAACGGTGTTCTACATTTTCTACCATACAAAGCTTCATACGGAGCCATTTTAAGACTCAACTGATAACTATTATTGTAAGCAAATTCAATCAAAGGTAGATACCTCTCTCAATTACCTTCAAACTCTAGTATACAACATCGGAGCATATCTTCCAATACTTGAATTACACGCTGAGATTGTCCATTAGTCTGAGGATAAAATGCAGTGCTAAAATACAACTGAATACCCAAGGCTTCTTGCAATTTGTCCTAGAAACGAGACGTAAATCAGGGATCTTTATCTAATATAATAGAAACAGGCACTCCATGTAGCCTGACAATCTCAGATATGTATAGTTCAGCTAATTTATCTAAAGAATAATCCATACGTACCGGAATAAAGTGAGCTGACTTTGTCAATCGGTCAACAATCACCCAAATAGCATATTTTTTCCTCGGAGACAAAGGTAACCCCGATACAAAATTCATAGTGATTCTTTCCCATTTCCATTCCGGTATAGTAATTGACTGAAGTAACCCCGAAGGTACCTGATGTTCAGCTTTAACTTGCTGACATATTAAACACCTTGATACAAACTCAGAGATATCATGTTTTATTCCCGACGACTAGTACATCTTTTTCAGATCATTATACATTTTATTACTCCCCGAATGTACAGACATAGTACCGCTGTGAGCCTCGCGTAGATTCTTATGTATGAGCTCTGAATTCTGAGGTACACATACCCTACCTCTAAATAATAAACAACCATCAGAACCAATCTGAAATTTAGAATCATTACCTGACTCACACTGTGCCCGTTTAACATGTAACTTCTCATCATTCTTCTGAGCTTAACATATTTGCTGTAAAAATGTCGATTTAGCTCTTAATTCTGCTAGGATTGAACCATCATCAGTCAATGACAACCGGGTATTCATAGCTCATAAAACAAACAAAGATTTCCGGCTCAAAGTATCAGCTACAACATTAGCTTTACCCGGATGGTAATCAATAATCAAATCATAATCCTTTATCAGTTCAAGCCACCTGCGTTGTCTCAAATTCAAATCTTTCTGTGTCATCAAATATTTCAAGCTTTTATGATCAGTATAAATATGACATTTCTCACCGTACAAGTAATGCCGCCATATCTTCAGTGCAAATACAATAGAAGCTAATTCAAGATCATGTACTGGGTAATTTCTTTCATGTGGTTTAAGTTGTCTTGAAGCATAAGTTATTACTTTACCTTCTTGCATTAAGACACAACCTAAACCATTTAATGAGGTATCATTATAAATAACAAATTCCTTACCCGGTTCAGGCTGCACTAATACAGGTGGTTTCGTTAGTAGATTTTTCAATCAGTTGAAACTCTGCTGGCATTCATCAGTCCACTTGAACTTTACATCTTTCTGCAATAATCGAGTCATCGGAGAAGCTATCATAGAGAATCCTTGTACAAAACTCCGATAATAACCAGCTAAATCCAAGAAACTTCTAACTTCAGATACATTCTTTGGTGGATTCCAATTGACAATAGCTGAAATTTTACTTGGATCTACCCTGATGCCTTCGGCAGATACAATGTGTCTAAGAAAACCCACTTCTTAGAGCCAAAATTCACATTTACTAAATTTAGCATATAACTGCTTCTCTCGCAGAATTTGCAACACAATTCTCAAATGTTCTGCATGTTCTTCTTCATCTTGAGAATAAACCAAAATATCATCAATGAATACTACTACAAATCTATCTAAGTACGGTCTGAATATCCGGTTCATCAAATCCATGAATACTGCAGGTGCATTAGTTAGCCCAAACGGCATAACCAGAAACTCATAATGTCCGTACCTAGTTCTGAAGGCTATTTTTGGCACATCTGACTCCTTTACCTGTAACTGATAATAACCCGATCGAAGATCAATATTTGAAAACACAGTAGCACCTTTCAGCTGATCAAATAAATTATCAATCCGGGGTAATGGGTACTTATTCTTTATGGTTACTTTATTAAGCTGCCGGTAGTCGATACACAATCTCAAAGACCCGTCTTTCTTTTTCACAAAAAAAATGGAGCACCCCAAAGTGAATGACTCGGTCGAATAAAACCCCTATCAACAAGCTCTTGCAACTGTGTCTTTAACTCTTTTAATTCTATAGGAGCCATCTGGTACGGAGCTATAGAAATCAGAGTAGTTCCCAGAATCAAATCTATAGAAAATTCCACTTCTCTTTCTGGTGGCAATTCTGGTAATTCCTCTGGAAACACATCGAAAAATTCATATATCACTGGAACTGCCTGTATTTTTTACTCAGATACTTTGGTGCCGAGTACATAAGCCAAGTAAGCATCATACCTTTTTTTGACATACCTCTATGATGCCATTACTGAAATCATATCAGATAACCCCTTTGTCTGATTAGATTTAACCCGGAACAACTCACCATTCTAACATTTTAGCACAATATATTTTTATCTACAATTTACTACCGCATCATGCTGGGTTAACCAATCCATGCCCAATATCACGTCAAATTCATCAAATGGCAGTAACATCAAATCAGCCGGGAAACAATAACCTCTTACCATCAGTGGACAATTTTTACAAATTTTATCCACCAACACAGACTGGCCCAGGGGGTTCGAGATTTTAACCACAAATTCAGTAGGTTCAACAGATAAATTTTTAACAATTGCAAGTTTAACACATATATATGAATGCGTAGAACCAGGATCAATCAATGCAGTAATATCAATATCAAGTAAAGAAAATGTACCAGTAATAACATCGGGTGCTGAGGCATCTTCTCGGGCACGAATGGCATATGTCCTAGCAGGTGTTCGTGCCTCAAACCTGCCTGCAATATCTTTCGTAGCTCCTCGGCTACCACTGATATTACCAGATGGTCGAGGTGGTCTGCCCCTCGAAACTGGATTACTTAGCTTCGATATCTGCTCAGCTTCTTTTTCACCTCTTTTTGGACAATCTCTAAGGAAATGGTCGAAAGAACCACATCGGTAACAAGCCCCACTCTTAAATCGGCATTCACCAAAATGGATTTTATTACAGTACTGACATCTCGGCTTAGGGGTACCAACACTGCCAACACTGGTAACTGATGGAATGGAAGGTCTTAGATTAGTGTGTTGAGAACCTCGCTCTCTACCCGAATACCCAGTGGCTGAGGTAGAACGATCCTGATACTTCTTCAATTTCTTTGGAGCAGAAAACTGGGATTTTCCCATCGGTCTTTTACTAAAAATTCGAGCTTCTCTCTTAGTTGCTCAATTCTTCTGCTTTATAAGCTCTCTCTGCCAATGTAGCAAACTCTCGAATTTCAAGAATTCCGATCAGTAGCTTAATGTATTCATTCAACCCTTCTTCGAATCGTTTGCACAT
The DNA here is from genome assembly GCF_007990345.1 of Gossypium hirsutum. Classification (NCBI taxonomy): domain Eukaryota; kingdom Viridiplantae; phylum Streptophyta; class Magnoliopsida; order Malvales; family Malvaceae; genus Gossypium; species Gossypium hirsutum. Next base: position 20,031,994 of record NC_053430.1, read on the forward strand.
TTCAGCTTCTGACTGTACCCATTCTCGATCATATTTACTTAATCGAACAAATTCTCTTTCATACTTAGATACCGATCTATTGCCCTGTTTCAGCTCAAGAAATTCTTTCTTTTCTGGTCAAGGAACCTCTGACTGATATATTTCTTTCTGAACTCGGTCTGAAAGAATTCCCATGTAATTTCTTTTTTTGGAACAACTGAAGCTTTAGTATTCCACCAATGGTAAGCTGTATCTTTTAGCAGTGAGACGACACATTTCAGACATTCTTTTGGTGTACAAGATAATTCCTCCAAAACCCGAGTAGTGTTTTCTAACCAGAATTCAGCCCATTCAGAATCATTATCAACTGCTGCTCGAAATTCTTCGGCCCCATATTTTTGAATTTTATCTACTAGAGCTTTCCCTTTTCTGACAGATTCAGTACCTGTACTCTGTGGGATCTCGAAAACCGGTGGAGGAGTAGGAGGGGGAGCTTGAACTTGCTGCACTACAGGGTTAGTTCTTAAGTATTGACTAAACAATTCATTCATCATTTGAAAGAAAGCTATTTTTGCCTCCTCCCCTCGACCCTCTGTCTCAGGCCTTCTACTGCTAGGTTCTTCTCTTTGTACTGAAGCTGGAGCATGACTCTCAGCTTCCTCAGATTGAGCTCGGTCGGATGACATTACTATAAGAAAAACACATTTTAAATGGTCAAGAGATATCACACTATCAATAATTTAAATGGCATGTATAGCTAATCCCGTATTTGCTACATCGGTCCTAGAATCGAGGTTCATGCATAACTACTTAATAATCATATTTAAGCCTCCTAAAATTTAAATTAGATGTCATGCAATATAAAATCAAACCCAAATCCTAAGTCTTATGTCGTAGTTCAAAATAAAATATTACAGTCCTCGAATAATAAAATAAATCCAATAATGAGCCTAAAATAAATGAATAATTAAAACCAAGCTGTGTAATACCCCTACCCGTATTCATTGCCGGAATAGGGTACGAAGTATTACCGGAGTTTACGGATTAATTTTTTTTAACTCAATATAACCCCTTTATAGATATCTAACCTTCCCTGAAATTTTAAACCAAAAACAATCCACATCAACCAATCCAATTCAACATATTTTCAAGATAAATTCATGCATATTTATAAAATAACGTCATCACATACCCAAAACCAGGTTTGTTAACCATACTAATGGCTAACTTTACATTCATTTCACGTTAACATTTACTTTATTAGCTTATACATGCCATTGTCTTCCAAAATAAAGTTTCTTTATATACCGAAATCCTGAGGTTGATAGTGTGATGTGTCTCCGACCAAATCCGACCTCCGAGCTTTTAACACTACAAAACAGGGGAAAATGAAACAGAGTAAGCACTTTGTGCTTAGTAAGCTCATGTAACAAGAATTATACTTACCTAATATTTTCAATACAATACAATAAACATTCCTATATCCATTCAATGCATTATTACCCTAACATGCACAAACTCAACATTCAAGTTAGTACAATAATTTCCATGTACCAATAATATATACTATGATTGATGAGCTCATCAATACATGATTTCCATTTCCTTATATTTTTTTTTCATATTTATCCGGTTGAATTTCTTGGAATATTCAAAGGATTTTTGGAGGTACACTTTTAGTGTACATTCTCGGGTCCGTCAATTCACATTCATGTGCGCACATTTCTATTTCAGAGAGCACACTCCTGCGAACCTCATCCTTACAGCGGGATTACCAGTCCAGGCTAAATCCCCTGTAATATAAACTCATAGAGTATTGTCGGGATTACCAGTCCAGGCTAAATCCCCTACAACGACAATTACTCTAATGAGCTTGGATCTGAATTACCAGTCCAGGCTAAATTTAGACCCTAATTTGGATTACCCGTCCGGGCTAAATCCATTTTACACATATTCTTCGGGAGGGCTATATCAGGATAGGATCACCCGTCCGAGATAGATCCTTTTTACCGTCAATTCCTTTTCAGAGATCCATCGAATTTTCCTTTCATTCAAACGAGATTTCTTCCCATTTTATCAAATATATCAATGTTTCTTTAATTTTCATACAATGAACATTCAAATCATATTCACATCAATAACATACAATCTCAAGCAATTTAATAATATAATTCAATTTACACGACCTTACCTTGATACTTGTTCGTGTATAAAAATCTACTAATCCTGAACTTTTTCCTTTCCTCGATCTAGCTTCATATTTGAATCTTCTGGATCTAAATAAATAAATTTAATTATCAATTTAATACATTTCATGTTCATATGCAACAATTTCCATAATTTCATTATTATTATTTATAGTTTATTCAAAGTTTTCTATTTGAGTCATAGTCACTAAATTATTTATAACTCGAGGTAAAGAACTCCAAAATAAGATACGTTAATTTTTCCTGAAACTAGACTGATATATCTTCTTACCATAAAATTTTCAGAATTTTTGGTTTATCCAATAAGTACAGTTTATCTTTAAAATCACCCCTGTTCTGCTGTCTGACAGTTCTGACCCTTTTTCACTAAAAATTAATTATCTCTTCATACAGAATTCGGATGATGTTCCTATTTATTTCTCTTGAAAATATACTTATTCAGGATTCTAGAAATATAAATTTAAGCCCCTAATTATTTTTATTCAATTTTTTATGATTTTTTAAAGTCAGAATAGGGGAACCCAAATTCATTCTGACCTTGTCTCACAAAATTCATTATATCTCAAAATTTACAAATCCATTGCTTACACTATTTCTTCTATGAGAAACTAGACTCAATAACATTTAATTCCATATTTTTTTTATCTTCTAATTCAATTTCTAAAATTTATGGTGATTTTTCAAAGTTAGTCTACTGCTGTTGTCCAAACTGTTTTAGTGCAAGCTATTTATTACCATTTTTCCCTAAGCTTTTAATAAATGATAATTTCGTCCCTACTCAATTAGCCTCTCAATTGAGCTGATTTTTCTCAATTAACATTTTACTCTATCACCTTAAACTAGTTTACAACCTTTAGGATTATAATTTCAGCAATAGACTTTAATTCCAAGCATTTTCACAATTAGGTCCTAAAAATCAATTTCTATTGAAATTACCTAATAAAATCATCTCATAAACAAATTAAAGCTTTAATTTCATTCTATTTCAGCATAAACTTACAGCACTCAACTATGGTGACTTTCAATTTCATCCATGAAATCAAAAGCTAATGAATTTAATGGTAGGACCTAGTTGTAAAAGTCTTAGAAACACAAAAATTACAAGAAAAAGGCAAGGATTAACTCACTTGGTGCAAAAATTATGAAATACCAGCTTAGAGAACCCTCCTATGGCATTTTTAGGTGCTGGAACTGAAGAGAAATGAAGAGAAATCTAGATATTTCCTATTTAGTCCTAGCTTTATTTAGTTAATTTTGCAATATTCCAATTTTGCTCTTAATTTATCAATTTTCTCGCTGATTTCATGCCCTTGCTATCCATCCATAATAAATTTTGGGTCTAATTGCCTTTTAAATCCTTTCTCATTAGACTCTTAAGCTATTTAATCATTCTAGCAACTTTTACACCTATTACAATTTAGTCCTTTTCATTTAATTGACTACCCAAACATTAAAATTTCCTAACGAAATTTTAATACCACATTACTAACATTTCATAAATATTTACAAAATTATTTTCGACTAGGTTTTACGATATAGAGGTCCTAATACCTTGTTTTTACCCAATTTCTTTAATAATTTCTTTTTCTAACTAACCACTAAATCAGTAAAATTTTTCTATCAATATTTTCATACGATTTTCCTATCATATCAATTTTCATGAAAAAATATTGAAATAAATTTCTCTTTAAATCGGATTTGTGGTTACGAAACCACTGTTCCGATAACTTTGAATTTAGGCCATTACAAGCCGAGACACTCCGGATGCCGTGCCTGCATCCTAACTTAGTAGGTTATCTGTAAGGTTGAAAATTAAAGGAGGAGTGAGCTATGACCCTTAGTGTGAGTTCCACCACAAGAAAATCAGTGCAAATTATTAAAAAAAAACAAATAATAACAGTATTCAGTACGGTAACAATAATATAATATAGTAGTATTTTAGGCAATTCAATGATCATGCTTATGCGTGTCGATGCAATATAATACAAGTTCAGTTTAACAGTAAAGATAGGTCCTACCCTACCGCCAAACTCCCAGCAAGAGTTGCCTAGAACTCTTATATCCCGGACACTCCAATTTGTGGTTGAACCACAAGTGTTGCAGGTTAATACGCTACTAGTAGTTGTGAATGCACAATGGGTTTGCAAATAATAGCTACAAATAAAAATTGTGGATAAACCACTAGTGTTTGCAGGTTAATACACAGCCAGTGGTTGTAAATGCACAATAGGTTTGCAGATAAAAGCTGCCAATAATTTGTGGATAAACCATCAGTGTTTGCTGTTAAAACTGTTAGCACTTCCTCCTTTCGAAGCATCCCGCCCATGCAATGCAGTATGACATGGGAGCATCAATACAATACAAAAATGTTAAACATTTTTAATGCCTTAGGTTTTCATTTGTTTTTTCTTTCTTTTTATTGTTCCTTTATGCATTCTAACACTTTATTGTTTCTTGTGTTAGTAGGTTAAAGCATGTTACATAATCCTTCCTCCGTACAATAGAATTCTTTGATGTTTAGCTGATTTTGGACTCATTGTGCTATTAGGTTTGCTTTGTTAGTTTGATTCTCATACATTCTGATTGATTGATACTTATTGTGCTATTAGATTTGCTTTGTTAGTTTGATTCTAATACATTCTGATTGATTGATATGCACTTTTTAAAAAACTTACAAGATTAATTCTTACCTTATTGAGAATTAGATTTTCATTTCTAAGTGCATAACAGTGAGGTTTGCTTAATTTTTATTTTCTTGAGTGTTATGTTCTTTTCAGGTTTTCATAATGACTTGCAATACTATGATTGGGAGGTTGAAAAGGGATCAAGAGGTTTGAAATGCTCGAGATCAGCAATGTGACACTATTCTAAACATGACCAGTAAAAATTTAGAACGTTTACGTACCAAAATTGAGTGTCAGAATTGTAATTGGGAAGATAAGGTTGATCAACCTCGTCTTTGTGTAAATAATGTTCGACGTGTCTCTCGTGCAAATGATGAGACTTCGGTTAATAATGATCGTAGGCAACATTTATTAGCTAAACCAAAGTTCAACTTTCCACCATTTTGAGGGAAGTATGATCCCGAAGCATATTGTGAGTAGGAATAAATAATTGAACTTATGTTTCGTTACTATAAGTGTTGGGAAGAGGAAAAAGTCCAATTAACGACCCTTGGATTTTTAGATTATATGTTGAGTTGGTGGATTCAACTTGGAATTGATCGTCAAAGAAACCTCGAAAGGGTAATTGAAACATAGGACGAGTTGAAGCAAGTGATGTGAACGCGTTATGTTCCTTCTCATTACTATAGAGAGGTCTCAACGAGACTTCAACGCCTTATTCAAGGTAATAGATCTGTTGATGAGTACTTTAAGGAGATGGAGATGCTTATGCAAAGAGCAAATATAAGAGAGAATGAAGTGCGATTTGTAGATGGCTTGTACGTTTCAATAACCAATGCTCTTAATCTTCAAACCTATATTGATCATAAGGAGATGGTACACAAGACAATTGACATTGAGCAACAATTTCAGCAACATCAATTTCGTCCATTTGGCATATCATACTATTATTGATGTACAAGTTATAATTCTACTTTCAAGAATTCAAAACCTTCTTATGTTATTAATAAGTTGCTGCCAGAACATGTTGAGACTAAACCTTTTGAGTGGAAAAGTGGGGCTCCTACAAAAAAATTCTTCTACATCTTTCAAGCAACTCATTTATACTAAATTTTCATCAAAACAACAAAGATCTCGTGATATTGAATGTTTTACGTGTAAAGGGCGTGGACACTATAGTCATGATTGTGCCAACATGAGACTTTTGTTGATCAGAGAAGATGGTGAACTTTGTGAACCGAAAAAAAATGATAATGAAATTTTTTTCCTTGAATCTATAGAGTTAGATGAAATAGAAAAGTCATGTTCTCCTATTGAGATATATTATACTGAATTAAATATTCATAATACTTGAGGGGATATGGGAAGTGAAGAAAAATCATGTGAAAAGATAGAGAAAAAAGAGACCTTTAGTGATGAAAGTCTACTTAATGGTCCAAATTTAGTGAGTGAAAATCCATATGAGGTAAAATTGGAGAGTTCTCAAGTGGAAAAAGAAAATGAAAAGCAATAAAATACCCATACAAAAGTGAGGAATGATTATGTTTTAACTAACTCTAACTTAAATTTGTTTAGTGGTGTTTCTTTGTTACAGGCTTTCAAGGATCCATTGACGAACTCTCAATTATATTACTCTACCATCAATAAACGATTTTACTTGTGGGAAAGAGGTAAGTTGAACATTGATAATTCTCCACAGGTGCTGCAAGGTAAGAAAAGTAATGATACATCGAAAATTGAAATATGTAGGCATACCTTGAATATTTTTTATAAGTATGCTACTGATTTTATTTTTTCTTACGACATGCATTCTCATTGGTCAAGTTTCAATAAACAATGGTCTGAAAGTTCAATTGATTTTATGGATTTATCTAGGTATTTAAAGTTTACTTTTGTTGCACTAGACAGGTTTATTAAAAAACCTCATGCATTTGATCTTGCAACAAAATTTTCTACCTTAAACTCTAAATATGAATTTTTGCATAATAATATTAGACTACTTTATTTTTATAATTATGTGAAATTTTTGACTCATTGTTGGAAATTCTTATGGATGACCATGCATATTCAAAAAAAAGTTACAAGTTATTTTTTACTTGAACACTCATGTGCCTTATTTCTTTGTCTAGTGTTGATGGTTTGTTTTTGATAGAGAGATACTTGATCCATGCTGATTTGGGATATCAAAATCATATCTTTGATCTTGGAGATAGGTTTGGCGCACAAGAAAGCTTAGATAAGTATTTTATTCATTTTATTTTTATTTATTCTAATCCCTTTTCTTTTTGTGCAGCTAAAGAGTCGGGGACAAATCTTCTTAAGGAAGGGGGGAATGATGCAAGTCTCAAAACAGAATTTCAGACCCACGAATGTAATGGACTTACACTACCTTAAGGCTCAACAACAATGTTAAAGGTTAAGCAAATCAAATCAAGATTAGATCAAAGACAAGATTAGAGGATGAATCTTTTTGAGGAAATGAAGAATGATACATGCATGGATGGGGTGAAATTTATTAAATTCCAATCACCAAAGCTACCAATTTTCAGGCTTGGGAAATCAACAGATTTGCAATGACTTTTTGGATGGGATCCTGACATTTTTTAGTTGAGATGCCCACATGTGTTTGAAGATCTATCTCTTAGCTTCGAAACACGTTTTGAATCACTCGATTTTGAGTTCGGGAGCTCAAGTTATGATTGTTTTAGTGAAGACTGCGTGAGCAGAATTTTTGGACGGGATTATGACGAGAATTGCGAATTTTGGGCTTTCAATTAGAATTTAAATCATATTGGGTTCGGGTTTTAGGCTAAATTTTTATTATATATAAGCCCAATATTATATTTATCAGATCTTATTATTTTATTATTATTTTATTCTGAATTTTTTATAATTATTAAGTATTTTAAATTATTTAGGGGTTTTATGTTTATAATAAAGTTTAGTTTAAAACTATTTCTTATTTATATTAAATTAGAATTCTAGTATACTTAAAAGCTTTATTTAGATTTATTTAGCTAACCTATATATATAGGCCTTTACATTGTACACAATTCATATAGTTCAATATTATTCAACTTCTCTTTTAAGTTAATAAATTCTCTTTGAGTTTTCTTTTCAAGAATTTCTCTTGAGTTTCTTTTAGAAGAGTTTTAACAATCTTTTTAGATTGTGTGGATCATCTTCAAACTTTTTCTTGCCAAGTTTTCTTTCTTGGAGGGAAAATTAGAGCCGCTTGAAGGGGGTTGTGGATTCTTTATGTTTCTAAGGCTTCTTAGGACTTCTACACACCGCGTTCTATCTTTCAATTTATCTTCTTTATTCGCTTCCTTAATCTTTGATTTATTATTTTATTTTAGTTATCTATTTTAATTGTTTTATCTAACTTGGATTCAATTTCGTTTCAGGTTGTGTTAAAATCCAAGTTTCTTGCTGAACGTCTAGAGCCCTAAGTCAAATCCTCGACTTTAACAAACTTTACGATCTGCTTCCGCATTCATCCATCTCATTCTTTATCAGTTTATATCAACAGTAGTAGTAGACATGTTTGTTATGTATTTGGTTCATCAATATAGTAAGCTTGTTGTTCATGCAATCGAAAATTTGGTGATACGAGTACAATTAACAATTTATCAGTAATTCAGTCATAGAAGACATGTATTCAACATATATCATGCAAAACTAATCAATCAAATCATGGATTCCACATTATTCATAATATGAGGGGCTTAATTGAAAGAGATAATATACTAAAATAGTTCGAGAATTAATCAGGGACTAAATTGAACAAAACATAAAATTTTGGGAAAAACTGTAAAATATAAGAAACAGTGGACACACGGTCATATGGTTAGGCCGTGTGACAGACTGTGGTCGTGTGACATTTGCATAATCAACCTACAAGGGAGACACGACCGTGTGACAAGTCATGTGGAGAGTCCTAAACCGTGTGAGAATAGAAAAACCTAGGGTTTTAGGGGGAACATTTTAACATCCTGAATTTTGGGGCTCAAAGTTTTGGGTTTTGTGGTTAGGGTCAGAGAGAAAGGTGTGCTATTGTGTTTAGTAGCGCGTTTAAGAGTCAGAATGGGCCTGCTAGTCTGATGGTTGAGTGTGTGTTAGCTTGTCTTTGGGTCCTTGGTTCGAGTCCTTGTGGGTACTTTTTGGAGGAATATTTTTGTTCTATTTGGTTGTGTTGTTCTAATTTATTATATAATTATTTTTTTATTTCTTTATTTATTTTTAATTTGTCTCTGGCCTGTTATTTTATTTCCTTTTTATTTTTTTTGTTTTGCTTTTTCTGTTACTTTTTCTTCTTCTTTTTTTGCTTGGGGAAAACGGTTTTCGCTACGTAGATATCAAAGATTTTCGCTTCTCCGTCGTCAGAACAGGTGTGGGTTTTGAAACTTTTCTATTTTATTTATGAATTGTAAAGTTAATTTTGATAGAATATGGCAATCTTAGTGGCTTTTGGGTACGGTAGTTCTGTCGAATAGCATGGAAATTTGCATTTGTTAGGGCAATTCTGAGTTTAATTGGTTGAGGGTCGACTTAGTCACTGAAAAACTCATTTTTCAGGCAGTTTTAGGGTGGTTTCATGACCAAATAGGCGGCCACACGAGTGTGTGCCTGTTCACACAGCCGTGTGGCTAATTTGGAGAAATTAGTCGATTTTTACACGACCGTGTCCCCTGAGCACACGGGTATGTGCGTTTTGGAATTAGGGTTTGATTTGGTGCCACACGGGCATGTGAGACCCTCACACGGTCGTGACAGCCCTACACCATAATTTAGTACAAATGGACAGAGAGTTACACGACTTGTTTCCATGGCCATGTCCCGATCCACACGGACGTGTGTTTCAGTCACACGGTCGTGTGCCCCTCATCACACGGGCTTTTGACCTCCCACACTACCTAGGCATTTCCACACGGCCAGAGCACACAGGCGTGTGGTTCTAAGGCACTTATTTTGGTTCTGCGTATGTTTACAATCTAAAAATGTGTCTGTGTGTTTCAACTGTTGGCTAAGCCTTAGAAAGGGTAAATAAGACTCTGATTTGGGCTGCGAATTATGTGATTTTTGTAATTGTTGTGTGAGATGTCTGACTCTGGACCCGGTTAGCTAGACGTGTATGTTTGCATATCTATATCTGTTTGACTATTTGTGGATGTGGTCATTGTTTTCTGTGATAATGTATACATGCATACACTTGCATAAAGTTAAGTTTTTGGTGGGATTGCAAAGAGAAGGGAGTTTGATTTTGATCTGATTTGGCAGTTCTACTGTAATTTACTCGTACAGTGATTTATCGCATTGTACTGTATGTGTGTCAGCTTTGCTGCGTATTATTATCTGATCTGGCAGTTAAAATTGCAACATATCTGTACAACGAATTACCGCATTGCACTGTACAGTACATACGCTAACTCTGCTACATATTGATATCTGAGTGGCTTAGTCCACATATATGATGTGTAGGGTTGGATGGGCCCTGAAGATCCTAAGCGGTGTGTTTTGGTTGAATGAGGTTAAACAACTTTTATGGGGTGTGATCAGGGGACGAAGAGGTGTGTTGGCTGGATGGGTGGGTTATATTATCTGACTGTATTTCATACGTATCTTTTTGTATGTTTTGGGGGCGAGATTAGCTAACTGTACTTTGTTTGTCTGTTTATGAATTGGTGTGCTCGCGAGTTATGTTCTGTTGGGACGTTGGTTCCAAGTTCCTTTCTGATTCAATGTATATCTGTAAATCTAATACGATATTGAGTTGAATTTCATATTGTGTTTTTAATCTTGATTCGGACTCACACTGAGCTCGAGTAGCTCACCCCCTCTTAGTGTTCCCCTTCCAGGTACCTTTTCAGAATTTTAATGCTGGACCCGATGTGCGGAGGTCTCGGACAGTCTTGGAAAAAAATTCAGTATAAGTTATATTTTTAGTTTCTATTTTGTCATTCAGATTTTGGAAGTGTAAGGTTGTATAAAATTATGGTACAAGTTCCGATTTAAGTTTGATCCGCTTATATATATTATTTTAACTATAATTTTACTGACTGGATTTATAAACGATTAAATGTTTCGGTTTGATAAGACAACTTGTCTTGTTGCAAAAAAATCACCTACGATAACTTTAGTGATCAATGTAACATCCGAGATTCAGTCTAAACTTCTAGGTCGGGTTTAAAGTGTTACAAACATGACCATGTGAGGGGGTCGTGTGGTCCACACAGTTAGACTACATGCCCGTGTGGTCCTATTCCGAGGCACGATTTGCCCCAATTCGCTTGTAAAAGAACACACACACTTGTTACTAAGGTCTCGAGCGACATTTCTTACGTTCAAGTCTGATCCGGGATACCTAAATTGGGTCCTTCAATGGAAAAATACTCTCGGATTAACAATTAAATTAAGGTTTGTCAAGATTTTCAAGAATTTGGCAAGAAACCATAAAAGGTTTGATTAATCGGATGAAAGATTTGTGTCAAGGTCATGATATTACGAAATATAAAATTCAATTGACGAAACGGAGGCACTTACCGATTCTTGGCAAGGTTTAGAGATGCAATTGATGGCGACATGCTAAACTGATAGAAAAACGAGCTAACGTAGATTAATTTTGATTCGAGAAGACGAAAATAATTTCAGTAATAGGGAGCAATATTGTGTAAAAGAGATTATAAACAAAAAAGGAAGTAGAAATTGGGAATAAGAGAGCAAAATTTAGTTTTAATTTGGGAAGGAAATTATAGTTCTTTTGTGATTAGGAAAAGAAATTAAGTACTTAAGATTTTCAAACTTTAGGGGCTCTTTGGGTAATGAACCCATCTTATAAAAAATAAAAAGGGAAATAGGGGTGAATGATGTGACTTAAAAACGCAAGATACAAGTGTGAAAGGAGTAATACTTAACCATTTAAATTGTTGCTCATTCTTATTAAGTTTCTACTCTAAATAATATTTATTTTAGAATGATTTTCATCCTAGTTTATTGAAATTAAATTGAAAAGATATAAGAGAATAGTGGAGAGAACCTAAAATCTCTAAGGAGCGTTTTATTTCATCCAACCCTATATATTTTTGGGTGTTACATGGCATGAGACGTCATCATAATAGGCTAAATCAACAACCATTAATGAACATATTATATCAAACATTAAAACTTAATAGTCAATGATAGTTAATGCTATAAATAAACATACACCATAAATCAAAGGGGTACTTGATGTATGTTCTAAACTCAATAGCTTAATTGGGTGTAAAAAGTGTGCATAAACTTAATTGGTTTAGAAAAAAAACTTCAAGAAATTTTCAACCCTTAAGCCTAATAATTATTATAATAATCTATAATCTAAAATATATATTATATTAAGCCTCTAACTGGGTTGGTGTCATGAGTTAACTAGACACTATTTTAACTAAGTAATGACTAAAATACCATTACTTTACAAAGTAAATAATATTATTTCAAAAGTGTTTTGGTTTTTTTTATATCTTTTATATAAAAAATAAAAAAGTACACCTACATAATAAAATTTGAACTTAATATATTATTGTTTTAACATCTCTATTTTATCATTTCAATTAAAGATTATTTTTTATATTAATTTTTATAAATGTTTATTATATGATTTTACTTTTGACCTATATCATAATTCTTAATTGAGTCATAATTTGACAATAATAATAATAGTAATAAAATAATAATATATACATCATCGAATTAATTAGTTAGTTTGAGGAAGCCAACTTCTCATCCATTATTAATTAATACAACAAACAAACCCCCTGTTTTTGCAGATTTCGTAACATTCACCTTCTAATAATTAATGTAACATTACTATATATATATATATTTTTAAATAATTTTATTATATATTTTGATCATATATGTTCTTTTAACACAATTTTTAGAATTAACTTATAAATAAAAGAATAATGTACTTTAGCACACTTAAAATCACCTCCTCCAGCATTAGTAACAATACTTATACTAATTGAGCTAAAACTCAATCAACTAACATTACTTTATATTTAGTACCAAAATAAATGTGTGAATATTTTTATTTAAATATTTAGATAAATATTAATCTAAAAAAAAAGAAATACTTAGATAAATATCAATAAGTATCGAATGTATGAAATTTTAGATTTGATTAGTTTGACTCCAAAAAAAATAAAATAAAATTAATCATCCAGGGTGCATCTAGGTGGAGGTTAAACTATTTATGGATCAGACCAAGTTTAGATAATAAATATGCATTTTGCAAGACTTAATTCATCAAACTCAAAATTTTATATTACACTTGAGTTTTTAAAACCACAAAACAACACTTGTTAAATATATATATATAAGAATTATATTTATTTATAATAATTTTTAAAATATTCATTAATTTATAGATAATTACAGTTTATGAATAAATAGTAAGTGTATCAAATACAAACTCATGTTATATTAATATTTTTTTATAATTAAATTTAATAAAAAAATTATTTTTATCTATTAAAAAATAAGTTATTAGGTCAAGTTAGCTTAGGGTGAAGCCAAAAAATTTTTCTTGGGGATTGAAATTAAATTGTATATTTTTATAATAGTAAAAATGTAAATTTTCCATTTTAATAACCTATATCTTTATAAATTTTAAAGGATTAAATTAAATTTTTATCATTTTATAGATAATTTTATTATTACTAATTTAAAGAGATATAAATGGAACATTTTTTAAATTTTTAGTTGGGGGAGGGGAAGGTTGGTTTTCCAAAAAATAATTATTCAATTTAAATTATTTTAACATAATTTTTTAAGCTTTAACTCTCTTGATTCTTTTAATTATGTGATTATGTGATAGGGAAAAAACTTGATTGCAAATCTCACAATGAACATTAACATAATATCAAATTTATTTCTTTTTATTATATCAAAACAATCATTAGGCGGCTTGCTTCCCCAAAATTTTTTTGAAAATTTTTATTTTTCCTTTGAAATTTTTAAAAGATTTTAATTAGATCCTCTCACATTTTTAAAAGTTTTCATTATAATTTTTAATTTTTTTATGAAAATTTCAATTAAATTCCCTTAAAATATTTAAAAATTCTCATTAATCTCACCAAAAATGTTAAAAAATTTAAGTAAACACCAAACTTTTCTTTTTAAAAATCTCGATAAACTTTTAATATTTTTGAAAATATTCCAAAACCTTCCAAAATTTGATCTCAAAATCGGGTGGATATATGTTAAATGCAATAGCATTAAATGTGAAAAGAGTGTCATTATCATATAGAAACATGAATGAGAGAGAAAAAAATATTCGTGAGGGTAAGAGAAGGCGAGCAGACCAAATCAAAGCATTAAAAACAGATATGGGACTATTCAAGCCTTTCAATCCACAACTAAGTCCATTTTGTCTTGGTATATTTGTACATTGCTTGCTTTGATGTGAAACATGCCGCCCATCATCATGGTGCCTTTGCTGCTAATTCCACCCTCTCTTATTTCTAGTAGCCTTATCCAACCCTATGTTTCACTATATAACTTATTTAACCATATCAATATCCACAAGTTTCTTAAGTAGCAAACCAATATGATAATAGACTATTTTGTTAATAAACCATCGGATAACTAAAATTTGACTTCTTAGCAAGTCCTTATTGTATTAGAAACTCAACAAATGGGGACAATTGAAGTCAACTGATAAATCTTAAAATTTTACATGAATTATGATTTAATGTGTAATTGTATATATGAACTTTGATTTTGTGTAACTTTATACATGAAATTTTAATTTCATCCAATTCTTGTAAATTATTAACACAATTAATGATATAATATCATGTTATGTTAATATATTACGTACATAAATAATTATATTTATCCAATATAAAAATAAATTGACGTATTTATTTTTTAAATACGCATATTTAAATTAAAATTAAAGTTTCAAGTAAATATTTGAACCACAATTAGAGTTTTACGTGTGTAATTGCACCAAATTAAAGTTCATATATACAATTGCACATTAAATCAAAATTTATGTCTAATTTTGAGATTTACCCTATTTAAATTGATGTGAAAAGAATGGCTAGGTGTAAATGCATAATTGATTTTTTTTTTAATAACAAAAATAAAAATGGAATATTACTTTTGAAATTTTGAAATAATAAAATAAAATAAAAAACTTGTTCAAAGTATTATAAAAAAGTTAAAAAATTACATATTTTAAAACTCAAAAAGTTGTTTAAAGAAAATTCTTCAATTTATAATTTTTTAAAAGGATTTTATTATATTTTTAAATATTTAAAATCCAATTAATTGATGATAGACATATGTAGATATTTTAAAACCTTATTGTTATACTATATTTATAATCGTAAACCGTATTCATTTATTTTTATTTTATTTATTTATTTTAACTCATTTTTTAATAATATCAGTAACTAAATTGCTCCATTCCTAGGATCGACCTTGATGGGTTGTGTGAAATAGGCCAGCATTAATTCGTACGGACGTGGGACTTTGTATAAAAGGGACCGACCAGCCTATTTTGATGTGAATGACTGTCCTAAATCTCATTTCATTTTTTTTTATAAAAATCTAATTTTATTTCCAAATCGTTGAAATGAAAATTTAATTTGTAATTCTTTTTTATGAATTAATTAAAAAATTATTACTTTATTTGACAATACCTTTTAAATTTCATTCAATTTATTTTGATATTTTAATTATCCTTTCTAACCATGGTTAAATTTCAATCAATAAATATTTAATTTTTCAAACCAATAAACTTTAATCTGTACCTAAAAATAATTTATATGACATAATAACTGGTTTGATAACCAACAAAAACTTTAGAATTAGAATTAGAATCCATAAATAAAGTTTTGAGTCGGCAAGTAACATTTATTAACTACATTAATTGGAGTAAATTAACCTCATAAATGGTGTTTGATTATAAAAGTAGAAAAAGTACAGGGAGTCAGACGATTAGTTAGAATGCTTTATATGAAAGTAAATTTATAACATTTGCTACTTCAATTTAACACTTTTTCTTAATTTGGTATTTATATTTTTTTCACCCAATTTGGTACCTAAATTTCATACTTTTTTCAATTTGGTACATAAACTTTTTGGGGCCTAATTTTGTACTTAAACTTGACATTTTTTCTTAATTTGGTACCTAAGCTTTTTTTTAGGTTCAATTTGGTACTTAAATTTATTAAATGTTATACAAATTTTTTTTTGTTATGCTACAAAAATATTACTAACATTAGAGGAAATTCATGTTAAAAAAATAGGTATTGAGCTATGCTTAACGAATTAATATTAAATAAGAAAAAAAGATTTTTTTTAAATCCCAAACTAAAAGAAATTCATTATTTTCAATTAGTAAATTAATTAATTAATTAATTAAACATATAAAATGGATAAATATCCTATAATCTGTCACATGTCAGTCATACATTGATTACTTTTGCTACCTCATAAAAAAAATTAACATTGTTAGTATATGAGAGTAATTTGTAAAATGTTTGGCAAGTACCAAATCAAACAAAAAGAGATTAGATACCAAATTAGGAAAAAGAGTTAAGTTCAAGTACCAAATTAGACCTCAAAAAGTTTAAGTACCAACTTAAGAAAAAGTCTCAAGTCTAAATATCAATTAGGAAAAATTGTCAAGTTTGGATACCAAATTGGACCCAAAAAAATTTAGATACTAAATTAGGAAAAAGTGTTAAGTTCAAATAATAAGAAGAAGAATAAGTGAATATATAAATTGCATGATGCTGCCCACGTTACATGTGGCTTAATTTGAGTCTATCCAAATTTAATTTAAATAATAAAATATTTTAATATTTTAAATTGAAATTATAAAAGCATGTAAGTAAAGTTATACAAGCATTAAATAAAATGGCATATTTATTTTGTGAATTAAGTTGTACTTAATTAGTGTAAGTATTATTGTTAATGTAGAAAGATATGAGTTTGAGTGTACTAAAATATATTATCTTCCTATTTATGGATTGAATAGGGACTATAAGTAGTTATAGACATTGTGTCAAAAATAACAAATATGATCAGAATCTATAATAATATTGTTCAAATATATATATAATATTGAATTTAAACTAATATTGAAAAATATATTTTATATTAAATTCAAATAAAAATTAAATATGGGTGCTTTATGGAAATTTTGATTTACTTATAAATAATTTGGAATGTAATTCAAATGGACTGACATTTTAGTTTTCATAAGAAAAAAGGGAAAATAGTGAATAATGCGTATAAAAAGGAATGAGATGGATGCAATTGAAGTGTGTTAATTGTAGTTGAGTAGCAAAACAAAAAAGAAAAAAAATAAATTGGTGACCATAATAATCCCAAAAAATAGGTCTATATTATAATTAAACTTGACGGATACACCCACCCACCACAACATAAATTCAGCCATAATATCAGTCCTTTTTATTTGTTTCCTTTTATATGTATATTAATTGTCACGGTGCAAATAAAGAAAAATATGGGCCCGAACACCAAATCCGATCCATCCATCATCCCCTTCAAATATCAAATACACTTTCTCTTTCACCCATCTGTCTCTTTTTTCTCTTCTCTCGCTGTTATCAATGGAGCCGTTTCTCGACGACTTAGCCGACGATCTACAGAGCTTAAGCTTCACCTCCACTTCCACTGCTACAATTAACCGCAGCACCAGCTCAGGGTCTGCCTCCAACTCCGGCTCTTCCTCTCTTGCTCCTTCGGCTCACGGCTCCTTCTCTTCCAAAACCATCCGTTCCGCCTCCCCCTCCCTAGCCGACCTCCGCTTCTCTATCCGCCTCGGCTCCGGCGATATAGGCTCCGTCTACTTAGCCGAACTCAAGTCTCAACCCACGCCTCCCGACACCAATGCCGCCGATGCTAACAACAACAGCAACAAAGGCAGCAAAAGCGATGTCGTTTTTGCAGCCAAAGTGATGGACAAGAAAGAGCTAGCGTCGAGGAGTAAAGAAGGGAGAGCGAGGACCGAGATGGAAATACTCGAATTGTTAGACCATCCTTTTTTACCTTCGCTTTACGCCGTTATCGATTCCCCTAAATGGTTCTGTCTGTTGACGGAGTTTTGTCCAGGCGGCGACCTTCATGTCCTCCGTCAACGTCAACCTCTCAAACGTTTCCCCGATTCCTCCGTCAGGTACGTCCTCCGTTAAAAGAAAAAGAAAACGTTTCCTTCTTTGTTTTTGGATATTTGAGAGTGATGGATCGGGCGGAATGAGCTCAAAAGGGTGGGGGCCCCAATCGACTGTAAATTGGATCAGATTCATTTCTTTGTTTTTGGCTATGATTAACGGTAGATCCGGGGGATTGGCTCGGGCTACTAAGGTCAAAACATGTTTGAGATTTTGACTTTTTTAGCCAGTAAACCAATAACTTTCAAACGCGTATCCAAGTACATTTATGAACTATAGTGCCTAAAATATCGCATCAAGGCCACCTTGACCCCGTTTTAATTTTTGGGTAAAAGCGCCAATTAAATTACTCCTGTTGCCTTATTATATTCTTAAAAATACATAAGGGAAAGCCAGCTCAGCTCAATAACACGGCAGACAAAGCAATATCATGATCCCATCATTTAGAATTTCTTTTCAATAATAATTAATTAATTATTAAACAACGGGTAAAATGAGATGATAAAGATCTCTTTTTAGGTTGGATTTTCATTTTGAGTATGAAGCATTTTAAAAATTAGTACTTACAGACCCCAGAACCAAAAAGAAAATAAATAATTATTAAATCTTTTATTATGTTATTCTATAACTTCATTTTCTAGGCTTAACTTAGGTACCTTAATACATGTGTGCATGTCTAATACTTATTATGAAGTTACTCATCACGTTTGTGAGCTTTATTTATAAATTTATATATGTTCAAGTAAATTATTATGAGTGAGAAATTTAGTAGAATAGGATTAGCTCTAAAGCAAAGTTGTGCATCTTAAATAGTATTATGTGCTTCCAGATTGTATTAATTAGTAAATAGTGAAGCCATTAGTTTTATGTTATTTATTTATTTATTGTTTTAAAAAAATCCAATACATTTGGATAGAAAAAATGTTACTTTATATTCTCATCTTCAACGTTTAACTCGAATAACATGGGTAATCGAATAATTAACTTTTTCCCTTTTGTTTGACCTCAGGAAATTCAGTTTTATGTTGCTTTAACTTTTCTGTACTTGAATCTACCTTGTTCAGTATAAAATTTACTTCTGCAACGATATAAAAATTTAGAAAAGAATTGAATATAGGATACAGCCGGTTTCCGAGCTCTTAGAGTTGAATACCCTTTTTCTTTTCTGGATTTCTGGGATTTGTTTTAGCATCTTTGATGATGGATGGATGGATGGTAGACCCTGTTTTCATTTCATTTTATTTTATTTTATAAAGCTCTCCGGTCCCTCTATAGTTAGTCTCTTGTCTGTGTCACTACCACCTAGCCATCCATTACTAATAATGACAACGGTGATAAGATGTTTATATAACCACCATTTATTTAGGCGGAATTAGCTTTCAAATCAAAGAAATCATTATTATTATTTGCTTCGACTTTGAATGGATCTTGTAGTTCAAGAAGGTAAGGTTCAAGAGATAACAACAAACTTTATGCAAATAGTTCCGCTTTGATAATGAACACTAAGTCGTTACATGATTGATAAAAATATTGTTTCCTTTATGCAATTATACAATACGACATGATTGAGAAATTCTATAAGCTTATTTTTCATTTATGTGCTATTGCTTTGTTCTAGTAGATTCAGTACTTAATTTGATATTCACACCCAACATAATTTTATTAGTGTTTCCACAGTTAATGATTCAGATTCAGCTATGAATGATTGTAAGATACCCAAAATACTAGGGAACATCTAGGAAGAGTGCAAGGGGAATATGCTTCAATGTAAGGACACAATTTAGAGAAACTTTTGATTGCTTTACATCTCCCTGTTGAAGATTTTTGCCTCATTACATCCATCTCTTGCATGAAAAGATTCTGAAGGATCCAGGAAAACGAGACACGTAGGTCCCTTATAGTCTATATGATGTAGTAGAGGTTGAAGCAAAATAATTTCTTGTCTTAGTTTAGTGTGTAAGCAAGTTTAGAACCGCAGTGGATGAATGATAATAGTAGTAGGGTCCTTTATGTTCCTTGGCTAATGTGATCATAAAGTTCATGACACTATGAGCATCTCAATTATTTTCTTGTCTATTATTTTTCTTTCTTTAACTCCACCTATCAATGGACCCTGGCTCGAGATTTTAGTATTATCAAGTTGTTGATCTTAATTAGTTTAATGAGATAATGATGAAACTGATTAAAATTATAGGTAGTTGATTATTCTTGGTGTCTCCAGGTTCTATGCATCAGAGGTGGTGGTGGCTTTAGAGTACCTACATATGATGGGGATTGTTTACCGTGATCTAAAGCCTGAAAACGTGTTGGTTCGATCAGATGGTCACATTATGCTCACGGATTTCGACCTTTCATTGAAATGCGATGAGTCCACATCAACGCCCCACATTGTTTCCGATCAAAAACCGCCGGTACCAGGTCTGCGGAATGACTATCCTAAAGATCATCCTCCTTTCACATCGTCTTCTTGCATCATCCCAAATTGTATTGTACCTGCTGTTTCATGTTTCCACCCAAAACGCAAACGCAAAAAGAAGTCTGCCCATCGTGGTGGGCCTGAGTTTGTGGCAGAGCCCATTGATGTCCGGTCCATGTCTTTCGTAGGGACACATGAATATTTGGCACCGGAAATTGTGTCCGGTGAGGGCCACGGTAGCCCTGTGGATTGGTGGACATTGGGGATCTTTATGTATGAACTGTTTTATGGGGTAACACCGTTCAAGGGCGTGGACCATGAGCTAACCTTGGCCAACATTGTGGCTCGAGCCCTTGAGTTCCCTAAAGAACCCATTGTTCCTGCAGCGGCTAAAGATCTTATTTCCCAGCTGTTGGTGAAGGATCCTCCAAGGCGTTTAGGGTCCACAATGGGTGCATCAGCCATCAAGCACCACCCATTCTTCCAAGGGGTCAATTGGGCATTGCTAAGATGCACGACCCCACCATATGTACCTCCACCTTTTAGTAAAGAAGTTGTATCAGATGAAAGCTGTCCAGAGACCCCAGTAGAGTATTATTAGGGTGAAGTAAAGAAATGATCAGTAAATTAAAAAAGAATCAAGCGTCCCCTACAGCAATCATGTAACTTGTGATTATACTTTTTGGAATCTATATTGCAACGAGTATTCATTTATCTTTAAATATCGGCATATATTATTGTAAGCCTCCAGTTGGAGGTTAATGTGTTGGTTCATTGGATTCCGACAATGCATTTGTAAAAAACAATCGATATGGACACGGGAAGAGGAAAGCCGGTGGCATCGAGCGTGATAGGCTGTCCACCGATCACGGAGGGTAGGAGAATACACGAGGGAAAGGAAATTGGTGCCTTTTAAGATGATTGCCCCTACCATGTGGTTTGTTTACTACATAGGGAAAATGTTGGGACTTTTGCCATGATTCCTTTAGATCGGCTCACATGATCACTGCGTACTTCCATGTTGATGCCATCCAATGGTTTAATTTTTATTTCTTTGGCATCTACTGCAAATCCTAACAACAATGTTATATGTAAATGAAGTTATCGTATATGTAAAAGAATGTCATAATGGTATATTTGTGGCTCTACTACTGTATTGTACTAGATTTCATGTATTCTTACTTTTATAATCTTCCTTTTAATATTTCAACTTCTTAATTTTCTTTTATCATATTGCATGTTGACTAATAAAATATTGCCACATGTCACTTTTTTTACACGTTACTAATTACGTCATTTATGTTTTTAGGATCAAAGTACCATGTTAAGGTTCTATTTAGATAACTAAGAGTAATTGGATAAAAGTTGTAATTACAACGAATTGTAATTTGCTAAATGTGTTTGTTTGACATAATGTAATTAAATCATAATTTCCTATATCATATTTGATAGTATAAATTGTAATTACACAATTGCATAATCTATACGTTTTTAAAAATATTAATTATAATTATTATAAAAAATTTATTAGTACAATAAAAAAATTCTAAATGAGTAATAAAAATCAAATCATCATATGTAATATTAGGCCAAGAAAGTAATTTGTAATATGATTATTAATAAAAAGAAAAATAAAAATAAATATTATATGCAATTTTATCTAATTACTTTAGCGTTTCATACTTGTTGAGTTATTCTTTTTTTTAACATTTAACATAAACTTGTTATCATCATTTGTCGGTCATTGATTGAATTCTTCATCTGAATCTAAATTTGTATAATTTAGAGTATTAAGATCTTCTTCTTTCATGTACTCTTCAAAGTATAAATCATCCAAATTTCACCTATAAATGAAGTAATGAAGTACAAAATATGCTAGCACAATCCAATCTCTCTCTTTTTTTTTTATATATGTTATACTGAGGTGATGTTAATATGAGAAATCTTTTTTTTTTTTAACAACTAATGTCCTCTTAGTTACATTTCAAAGTTTTGAATGTCTCAAATTAAAAAAAGTCCATGAGCCTTTTCTAGTGCTTGTGTCTGGTACCATTCTCCCAAATGGTGCTGTACCCCACAAAATGATGTAAGAAAACCTTTTTATATTTGCATAACTAACATTTTATCATCAAAATTTTATCGAGGGTAAAATCGTCAAAATTTTACTAGGATAAAATTGAGTGAGAAAATTATTTAATATGTAGATATTAAAGTTTATTTTGGGAAATAGAAAAATTAAATCGGGTTGGATCATATTACAAGTACTCAGCCAAAAAGGTTCAAGAAGTACTCACAATTGAACCCGATGTGAGAAAGGCCCAAAACCCCTCATATAACATGAAGAAGGCGGCAACCCTAGTAGAAATAGAATGGTGAGTCGTACACCCCTCTCCTACTCTAAGTACGATGTTGTTTTCTATTTAAAATAAACCTCGATAACTTTACAAGGGTTTCTACCTTCTCTTACTATAAATAGATGGCACCGGTAAACCTATTAACAAAAATTTTGAGAGATTGTTATTCTACTGAAAAGTAGAGAGAATTTATTCTCAACTTATAAATATATTTTTCAAAATAACAATTTTACTGGTTTCTATTAAAGAAGAGAGAATTTTCATTTTCACTCCAAAAGGAAAACTTTTTCTCGTTCTATGTGTTAGTTTAATTGGTTCAAGCCCACACTCGAAGCAGTTTGTGGTACAAGAATAGCAAAGAAGATCATTTGGTTGAAAACTGGAAAACATTAAGAATCCGCTTATCCAAAAAACATGTACGATTTCTGTCTAAGGTTTATTACTATAAATATCACAAACTGGGTCGATTTTTAAATTTTTAATATTCCGTTGTACACAAAAACTATTTTCAAACTGGGTTTTTTCCAACATGCTTCAACTGAGTAGTCTTCTTCGTTATCCTCAAGCTCACGTCTATCGAGTGTGGTCTCGCTTTAAATCAGAAAAATTTTCACAAAAATACAAGTGCGATAATTTAACAATTTCTTTAAACTTCTGGTCCAAGTTGTAAATAAGAAAAATATCTCTAGAAATTTTCTGAAATAATTTCTTCAGATAATTTTCTTGTAACACATGTATTCGTCACCTGAATAAGGTTATAGAGTATTATTAAATAAACGGAACAGTAAATCATTCAATTCATAATCAAAGCAATCATAATCTATTTTCATTCAATTGCATTCATAATGTCCCTTAATCGAGCCATCGATGCCCTAAAATTACTATAGAAACAGTCTGGGACTAAATTAGAAACATTTGGAAAAATTTAGGAAAAAGTTGAAAATTTTGAACTGAAGAGATCATATAGCCGTGTGGCCAGTTCGTGTGACTCACATGGCTGAGACACACACTCGTGTCTCAAGCCGTGTGGGTATTCGAAGTAGGGACACACGGTGTAACATCCTAAACCCGGCCTAGAAGTTTAGACCTAATCCCGGATGTCATATTGATCACTGAAGTGATCGTAGGTGAATTTTTACAAAACAAGTAGTCGCGTCAAACCAAATCATTTAATCGTTTAAATTCAGTCAATAAAAGTTATAGTTAAGTTACTATAAAACCGTAATTAAATAAACGTATAAAAATTAATATGGAACTCATATCACAACTTTATAAAACCTTACATTTTGAAACTGAATGACAAATAGAAACTGAAAATATATAACTTATATTGAATTTTCACCAAGACTGTTCGAGACCTCCGTACACCCAGTCCAACGTTAAAATTCTAAGAGGATACCTAAAAAAGAAACACTAAGAGGGGGTGAGCTACTCGAGCTCAGTGTGAGTTCGAAACAAAACAAGAGATAGAAGAAAAGAAAGTCCAATCAGTAGCACAACAGATCCTCAAATACTTACAGAGTCAGAAAGCATACTTGGGACAAATGTACCAATAAAACACAATATTCAGAGCATACCGAAACTCAACACAAGTGCTGAGCAGACAACAGAA
Source organism: Gossypium hirsutum (assembly GCF_007990345.1). Classification (NCBI taxonomy): domain Eukaryota; kingdom Viridiplantae; phylum Streptophyta; class Magnoliopsida; order Malvales; family Malvaceae; genus Gossypium; species Gossypium hirsutum. Next base: position 20,056,376 of record NC_053430.1, read on the forward strand.
TACAGTCAACCAATCTTACAGTCAGATCTCATAGATAGATGTGTATGTAATGCAGTCAAGTGATAAAACCCACCCATCCAGCCAACACACCTTTCTGTCCCCCAATCACACCTCATAAGTGTTGTTTAAGCTCATCCAACCAAAACACACCACTTAGGACCTTGAAAGGCCGATACAACCCTACACACCACATATGTGAACCAAGCCACTCAGATGTTAATACGTAGCAGAGCTGGCGTATGTTTTGTACAGTACAATACGGTAATCCGCCGTACAGTCCTGTTACACTTATACTGCTAGATCAGATAATAGTACGCAGCAAAGCTGACGCACACGCAGTACAGCGTGAGAAATTGCCATACAATATGTACTGTAAAACTGCCTGATCAGACCAGAATTAGATTCCCTTCTCTTCACAAACCCACCCAAAAACCTTTACTTAATGCAGGTGTATGCATGCACAAAAATTTAGAGAACAGAGACATTTACACAATCAGTCAGACGGAACAGATATCGAGTCGAGAACACCCTCACTAAACTTAGCTAAGGGTCGGAGCATCTATATAAACCCATATTCAGATCAGAAATACACACAGAATCAATATAAGTGTCCTAAACCACACGCTTGTGTGATCTAGCTGTGTGAAAATGCCTAGGTCATGTAGGAGGTCAAAAGCCCGTATAAAAAAGGGCACACATATAATAACTTGATTTTGGGGCTAGTCGGAACAGTGGTTTCGGGACCACAAATATGACGTATAAAAATTCATTTTTGTTATATTTTTATGGTCTATATTCTTATGGAACTATTCTGTGAAAATCTTGTTTGAAAATTTTGACGTTTGGGTACTCAATTTAGTCAAAAGGACTAAATCGTAAAAAGTACAAAAGTTGAGTTCTACTTGTTAAAGGTGTCCAATTTCTATGAGATTTTAAATTAGAGGTACTTATTTGGTAATTAATCATTGGATAAGTTAGTGGAAAAAATGGACATGAATATGGAAAATTTCAAAGTTATGCATTAAGGGCATTTTGGTCATTTGGTAAATAAAAGAATAAAAAGGGAAAATTAAGTCAAAATTGGTGTCCATCTTCTTCTTCAAGTTTCGAAATTTTCATGCTTACCATAGCTAGGGTTTCTTCAACTTTCAAGCTTGATTGTAAGTATATCCTAACCCCGTTTTTAATGCTCTTTACATTTTTAAAGTCGTTATCATCCGATTTACCTATTTCTACCATTATTTTGAAGTTGTGTTCATGTTTAAAAATTTACTCATGTGTGACATGCATGTATTTTGATGTTTGGCATCAGATACAGGTAAATAGTGTTACATTTAGTGGTATCAGAGCTACGGTTTAGTCGGTTCTTGGACTAAAGTATCGTGTGTATGAGTCTAGCTATACATGCCATATATAAATTGTGATAGTGTGATGATTCCTGACAATTTTAAACTATGTTTTCATATAATAATGGATCTCGAACGAGCTGTGGCAGATGATATAGAAAGTAATGCGCTGACTCTCGCCCAAGGGACAGTGCTAGTTGAGAGTAGACTCATAACTGTGAGTCAAGGAGGAGAGGCTCAAGAAGCCTTCTTCCAGATGATGAACGAGTGGTTTTCAAGGTTCATTCGAACAAACCTGGTCGCTCAACAACATGCTCTATCCCCTCCTAATACTCAACTTGTCCCTATAGTGCCTCAAGGTATGAACTTTATGAGATTGAATAGAACCTCGATTGAAAAGATCAGAAAGCAAGGGGTTGAAGAATTTAGAGCAAATGTCGATGATGATCCCGAAAAAGTAGAATTTTGGCTCGAGAATTCTATTAGAGTATTCGATGAGTTATCTTGTATGCCCGATGAATGCTTGAAATGTGTTATATCTTTAATGAAGGACACATCATATCATTGGTGGAAGACACTAGTATCTGTGGTTCCGGAAGAGAGGGTTACATGAGAATTCTTTCAAGAGGAGTTCTGAAAGAAATATATCAGCGAGCGATTCATCGATTAGAAGCGTAAAGAATTTTTTGAGCTGAAATAAGACCGCATGTCAGTTCCTGAGTATGAAAGAGACTTTGTTCGGCTCAGCAAGTATGCTAGAGAGTGTGTTTCCTCCAAAGCTATTATGTATAAAAGGTTTGAAGACGAGCTTAATGAAGACATCAGACTGTTAGTGGGTATTCTTGAGCTGAAAGAATTTGTTGTGCTCATTGATCGGGATTGTAAAGTAGAAGAACTAACCAAAGAAAAGAGAAAAGCCGAGTTCAAGGCTAGAAATGCAAGAAAGAGGCCGACGAGTAAGTCGTTCCAATCTCAGTCTAAGAAATCTAGAGAGATGTATTCTCGTTCTCATACTTCATTTGGGTTTTCAAATAGGAACCGTGAGAATCAGTATTCAAGTTATAAAGCTCAGACTACTTCTATTGCTAGCGTTGGTAATCGACCCCTAGATCTGGATGCCCACATTGTGGAAGACGTCACCCTGGCTAGTGTGGAATGACTGACCGAGCTTGTTTTAAGTGTGGCTCCCAAGATCACTTCATTAAAGATTACCCCGAGTTGACTGAAAAAGAAAAGTTTCAGAGTACAATATCGAGTAATACTACTTCTAGAAGGAGACCTCTGAGAAATACCAGGAATGGAGCCAGCAGCAGAAATGTGACGAAAGATTCAGCTGCAAGATCTGAAGCTCAAGCACCTGCTAGGGCCTATGCCATCCGTGCTCACGAAGAAACGACATCTCCCGATGTTATCATTGGTACTTTTTCTTTTTATAATACTACTGTTATTGTTTTGATTGACCCAGGATCTACCCATTCATATGTATGCATGAATTTAGTAATTAGTAAGAATATGCCTATTGAGTCTACGGAATTTATGATTAAGGTGTTAAACCTTTTAGGCAATCATGTATTAGTTGATAAAGTATGCAAGAAATGTCCTTTAATGATTAGAAGTCAATGTTTTCCGGCTAACTTGATGTTGTTGCCGTTTGATGAATTTGATGTTATGTTGGGTATAGATTGGTTGATTATGCATGATACTGTAGTAAATTATAGATGGAAAGTCACTGAATTGAAATGTAAAAATAGTGAAATTCTTCGAGTTGAATCAGATGAGTCAAATAGATTTCCAAATGTGATTTCTTTGATGTTTGCTCAGAAATGTATAAGAAAAGGTTGTGAAGCCTATCTTGCTTATGTGTTGAATCCAAAGGAATATGAATTGAAAATTGAATCAGTGCCAGTAATGTGTGAATATTTTGATGTGTTTCCGGAAGTATTACCAGGTTTGCCTTAATTAGAGAAGTTGAGTTTGGTATCGATTTAGTCTCTGGGACTACACTGATATCGATAGCTCCGTATAGGATGACCCCGACCGAATTGAAGGAGTTGAAAACTTAGTTGCAAAAATTGACAGATAAGGGTTTTGCGAGACCGAATTATTGTCCCTAGGGTGCACCGGTATTGTTTGTAAAGAAGAAAGATGAATCTATGAGACTTTGCATCGATTATCGACAACTTATTAAAGTGACTATAAAGAACAAGTATCCCTTGCCGAGAATTGATGACTTGTTTGATCAGCTAAAAGCGGCAATAGTGTTTTCAAAGATAGATTTGAGATCCGGATACTACCAGTTGCGAGTTAAAGAGTCGGATGTGCCAAAGACTACGTTTAGGACAATGTACGGGCACTATGAATTTCTTGTTATGCCTTTCGGACTAAAAAATGCTCCTGCAGTTTTTATGGACTTAATTAACCGAATTTTCCAACCATATTTAGATAAGTTTGTGGTTGCTTTTATTGACGACATATTGATTTATTCTCGAGATGAGGCAGAGCATGCAGAGTACTTGAGAACTATTTTGCAGACTTTGAAAGAAAAATAGTTATATGCTAAGTTTAGTAAAAGTGAATTTTGGCTTTGAGAAGTCAAATTTTTGGGACATATTGTTTCAGGTGATGGTATCTGACTTGATCCGAGTAAGATTTCTACTATTGTTGAGTGGAAATCACCAAAGAATGTTATGAGGTTAGAAGCTTTTTGGGATTAGCCGGTTATTACAGATGGTTTGTTAAAGGATTTTCTATGATCGCTACTCCTATGATGAGATTTTTGCAAAAGGGTGGTAAGTTCGAGTGATCCGAAAAATTTCAACAAAATTTTGAGAAGTTGAAGGCATTATTAACTGAAGCATCAATTTTAGTACAACCTGAATCGGGGAAAGAGTTTGTAATTTATAGTGATGCATCATTGAATGGATTAGGATGTATGTTGATGCAAGAGGGAAAAGTGATAGCTTATGCCTCGAGATAGCTGAAACCGTACGAAAAGAACTACTCGACGCATGATTTAGAGTTGGCTGCCATTGTGTTTGCTTTAAAGATTTAGAGACATCATTTGTACGGTGAGAAATGTCATGTTTTTACTGATCATAAAAGTTTAAAGTATCTGATAACTTAAAAAGATCTGAACTTGCGACAACGGAGATGACTTGAGTTATTAAAAGACTACGAGCTTGTGATCGATTACCATTCAGGAAAGGCGAATGTAGTGGACGATGCCTTGAGTAGGAAATCTTTGTTTAACGATTCGATTCTAGCCAAGTTGAGAGCTAGACCGATGCTTCTTCAGCAGATTTGTGAAGCTCAAAAGTGTGACAGTGAGTTGCAAGCCAAGAGAATCCAGTGTGAATCGGGCGATAACTCAGAATTTCATATTGACTCCGATGATTGTTTGAGATTTCGAGGTAGGATATGTGTTCCTAAAGATATAGAGCTGATTCAGAAGATTCTTAATAAGGCACATAATGGTTGTTTGTCTATTCATCCGGGCAGTACAAAAATGTATTATGATTTGAAGAAAATGTATTAGTGGTTAGGTATAAAATGAGATATTTGAGATCTTATTTCAAAATGCTTGATTTGTCAACAAGTAAAGACCGAACACCAAGTACCTTCGAGTTTACTTCAACCTATGATGGTTCCCGAGTGGAAATAAGACAGAATTACCATGGATTGTGTGACAGGTTTACCTTTGACTCCGAAAAAGAATGATGTCGTTTGGGTTGTCGTGGACAGATTGATGAAATTGGCTCATTTTATACCAGTACATACTGATAACTCACTTGATAAGCTTGCTGATTTTTACATTATTGAAATTGTTAGACTTCATGGAGTACCTATTTCTATTATATTGGATAGAGATCTGAGGTTCACTTCGCGATTTTGGAAAAAGTTGAAAGAAGCTTTGGGTATGAAATTGAATTTTAGTATAGCTTTTCATCCATAAATCGATGGTCAATCTGAGATAGTAATTCATATTTTAGAAGATATGCTCCAATGTTGTGTTCTGGAATTCCAAGGTAGTTGGGAAAAATACCTACCGTTGGTTGAATTTGCCTACAATAATAGTTTTTAGTCGAGCATAAAAATGACGCCTTATGAGGCATTGTATGGCCGAAAATGCTGAACTCCATTGTGATGGATAGAGCTCAGGGAGAGTCAGATTCACAGGGTTGACTTGGCTAGAGAAACCGAAGAAAAAGTAAGGGTGATCCGTGATTGTTTGAAAGTTGCCTTAGATAGACAAAAGTCGTACGCAGATTTGAAAAGAAAGAAGATTGAATTTCAAATCAATGATAAGGTTTTTTTGAAAGTATCTCAATGGATGAAAATTCTAAGATTTGGCCGTAAAGGCAAGTTAAGTTCTCGATTTATTAGGCCGTATAAGATTACTAAAAGAATAAAACCGGTAGCATATCGGTTAGCTTTACCATCTGAGTTGGAAATGATCCACAACATGTTTTATGTGTCTGTGTTGCATCGTTATAGATTAAACCCTTCGCATGTGATTTCACCAACAGAAGTTGAGATTTTTTGAATCTGACTTACGGTGAGGATCTGATCAAGATATTAGCCTGGGAAGTAAAACAGTTGAGAAATAAAAGTATATCTCTTGTGAAATTATTATGCCAAAGGTATGGGGTTGAAGAGGCTACTTGGGAGCCCGAAGAGACAATGAGAAAACAGTACCCAAACCTATTTTCTGGTAAGAATTTCGGAGACGAAAATCCCTAAATGGGGGAGAGTTGTAATAGCCCGATTTTGGGGCTAGTCGGAACAGTGGTTTCGGGACCACGAATCTGATGTATAAAAATTAATTTTTATTATATTTTTATGTTCTATAGTTTTATGGAACTATTCTATGAAAATCTCATTCGAAAATTTTGACGTTTGGGCACTTAGTTTAGTCAAAAGGACTAAATCATAAAAAGTGTAAAAGTTGAGTTCTACTTGTTAAAGGTGTCCAATTCCTATGAGGTTTTAAATCAGAGGTCCTTAGTTGGTAATTAGACCATTGGATAAGTTAGTAGACAAAAATGAACATGAATAGGTAAAATTTCAAAGTTATGCATTAAGGGCATTTTGGTCATTTGGTAAATAAAAGAATAAAAAAGGGAAAATTAAGTCAAAATTGGTGTCCAACTTCTTCTGCAAGTGCCGGAATTTCCATGTTCACCATAGCTAGGGTTTCTTCAACTTTCAAGCTTGAATCGTTTGATGCTCTTTACATTTTAATGCTCTTTACATTTTTGAATCGTTATCATCTGATTTACCTATTTCTACCATTATTTTGAAGTAAGGTTCATGTTTATAAATTTACCATCTGTGATATGCATGTATTTTGATGTTTGATGGAAAATATTATATGTTTAAGGTGTGATAAACAACTTTTACTAAGTGATTTTTAGTGAAAATGCATAACAATGACTTATTTGTAAAAGTTGTAAAAATGAGTAGTAGAAATGTGATTTGATGAAAAATTTGGGCTGTTATGAGCATGATTTAGGTTTAGTTAGGCTTGGGTGACAAAAAAAATAGATACATTTCATTTTACGAGCCTAAGGACTAATTTGTAAAAATGTGAAAAGTTATGGGGTAAAACTGTAATTTTTTTCATAATGTGATTTTTGGACAGCGTTGAGTATTTGATAATTAAATAAGTTAAATTTTCTATTATAGATAAATAAAAATGAAGTTCGGACCTTGATCGGGGGAAGAACAAGGTTATTGACGATTAAGTCTATTTCTTACTATTTTGTACTGAGGTAAGTTTGTGTGTAAATAATGCAATGTTATATTATGTATTTAATGCTTATTATTACATAAATTGTATGATTATTTCTATGGAAATATTCAACGAAGTTTCGACAATGAGAAAAACCCTGGTTGAACCTTAGGAATAGTTTAGGATATAAGTGACATGTCACTAGGAAACCATGTGTTATGTGAACTATGTGCATCGGGTGCTGGACATGTACGTCCTACCGGTGGCTGGGTAGTCCGGCATGTGTTGTGGATACCTGACAGCTTGTGTGAGCAGCCCATGTAGTTACATCTTAATTGACAGTTTGTGTGAGTAGGCCCGTGATTAGCTTGTGTACGAGCCCTATGTGTTATGAGTTATGAGGTAGTATTGGCTACATATGTGGCACTTATGTGCAAGACTTTCTGTGTATCCGATGGTATTCCAAGTGTTCAACAGGTAATCTGAAAGGTATGTCAAAGTTGACAAAGTATGTAACTATGTTACGAGTTGGTACAGGTATGTATGTAAAACTCATGAGTATGAACTTTAGTATGAGATGAATTTTTGGTAAGAATGCTAATGAGTAAGTTGTGCCTAAGATACATGATGATATTTATGTTAACTTATGTTGAATAATTATATGAGCAATGTATGATTAATGTTGCATATTATTTACATGCAAACTTACTAAGCTTTAAAGCTTACTCCCCTTTTCTTTCCATTCCTTATAGTGTTGCCAAGCTAGCTCGGGGATCGAGGGACGTCGGAGCTTGATTCACACTATCGAACGATTGTTTTTGGTATACTTGGTTTCAGTATTTTGAGTATGGCATGTATAGGGACTTGGTCATTTTGTTATGTGTCATATTGGTTTAGCCAAATGTGTTGGCATTGTAATAGTTAATGATTCATTTTGTATATGGCTATTGGAAGTTGGCTAATATTAATTTTATTGGTCATTGGTGTGTCTATGTGATGATGCTTATCATGAAGATGAAATTGGCATGAATGGAAAAGAAACTATGTGATGTTTATGCATGATAGATGTTAGTATGTGCAAATGATGTATTGATATCTTGTTTATGGCTGATTTGGTTGTATGTATATGCTTCGATTGGTGTTGCTTGTTGTTGTGTAGGTTGGTGCAAGATAGGATGACAAAATGGCTTGGTAAATAGCCTTATTTTTGTCCACACAAGTAGAGACACAGCCGTGTGTCTCAACCGTGTGAAGGACACGGCCTAGGGACATGGGCGTGTGTCTAGGGCGTGTGAAATTTGCACCTATTTTATGAAAAATTTCGAAAATTAAATTTGCCACACGGCCTAGCACACGGGCGTGTGACTTGGCCATGTGACTTCCTTTGGTGCATGACGTCATAAACAGAGAGTTACACGGGTGAGGGACATGGGTGTGTATGACCACACGACTAAGCCAAATAGGCGTGTCCCAAGCCACATGGGCGTGTGACCCTATTTTGATGAAAGATTTTCTAAGTGTTGTAGAATTTTCTAAAGTTCTTGGTTTAGTCTCGAACCACCTCCAATGCATGTTTTGGGCCTCGTACATTCATTTTAGGGACGACATAAGAAAAAAAAATATAATCCTAATGATAAAACCAATTAATAATTAAAACTTAAAAACCAGTTTGCTATTTAACAACTTCAAAAATATATATATCATAGAATACGAACACTCAAAGACTCAAACCCAGAACCCAGAGATACACTAATACTCAACAACCACCAGACCAGCAGGCCTATTCTATCATTTAAACACGAGAATAAACACTAAAGCTCGCCCTTCTCTATGAACCTAACCATAAAACCTTAAAACTTTTAGCTCCAAAATTTGAGGTGCTACACGCGGCCATATCCTAGCCTGCGTCCGTGCCCGTGTAACTCTCTGACTTGGCCACATGGCCAAGCCACACGCCCGTGTGCTAGGCCATGTAACTCTCAAAATGCAACCCCAAAAACCTACATGAGACATATGGCCATGTTGCGACACACGGCTGAGACACAAGCCCGTGTCTTAGGCCGTGCCAATCCAAAATGAGTCTTAAAACATAAGTTTACCATTCCAAGTTTGCTTAGACCTTAAGAAACTCAAATACCAACCAAAATACCAAATCAAAACGACATTAATTAAAGCCAAAAATACACCAAAACCAACCTATTAAGTGCTTAACCAATATACCCTCATTGGTACCACAAGTATATATAATTATACATCAAAATAATCATCAATTCAACTCATCAATTCATTCAAGCAATACCTATCTAAATTACCTATCAAAGGTATCTCAATCACAAAATTTCTTTTATACATATCATTCACATTAGCATAAAAATTATTCCTCATTCACATATATCATAATAGTTGGCCATTTGCACAAAAGATCATACTTGATGCATACATATCTCAAAACATTAATAATAACAATACAAAAGCCTATTACATGCCATATAAACTAAGCTAAATATTCTAAAAACTACCGAATTAAGCTGGATAGTGTGACTTGAGCGTTGATCCGATCATTGATGTGATTTCTCATGATAATTTTTATATTTATGATTGATCGTACTTGAAAATTAGCTATTATCACGATGAAGGCAAGCGCACCTATCGAACAGTAGTATAGTTTATAGCAAGACCGGAATGTCGAACCCACAGGACATAACAGTAGTATACTATTAGGGTGTCGGCTAAGATGGCGTATAAGTATCTTAGGGATGGGGCGAGAGCAAATGCATTGGAGTGACTAGGGTCATAGGTGGCCGAAGCAAGGACAAGAGCCCTCCAGCAATTTGAAGGAGAGTAGTGGATGTGGTGATGGAGGCTGGCTAAGTCGTTGTCGTCCATGAACTCCTCCGTTATAGTCCTAACGCAACTCCGAACTCAGGCATACTCAACTGGCGAACTAAATCGCCGAGACGGAACTGGATAGTTCCAGGATCATCGAACTCTATCATAACGACTTGAAGATGGAAGGTTGAACAGAGTTTGAGTGTGAGCTCAAGGTACGTCGACTCGATGATCTCGAAAAAGAGTCCCCACGGGTTAGTAGTCAGGAGAGCCCAGACTGCGTTAGCGAGTTGGATCTGCTCTAGGATGGTCCAATCAATGCAATGGCCCACACCTAGGGGTCGGGCCTGTAGGTTTGGAATAGTTCCTCCTGGGGTCCCGATGGAAATTGGAGGAATGGGTGCCTGATTTCGGTGGTAGGACTCGAGGAGGATGCTGCTCCTTTTCGTTTCTTTGAGGCGGGGACGGCGATTTTCTTACCACGTGGATTTGACATGGAATACCTACAAGAAGAAAAACTTAAGTCAACAATAATTCTCACATCTTTAAGCAAAAGCTGAATAATCCCAAAAATAATGACGTGCTAGTAATATAATATAGATACACATTCAAGCATGCTAAAAAACGCGGTGATATCAGCGGGCTAAATATAAGATGGTCAGAGTGCTAAGGCTAAACCAAGAGAATGCTAAGAGATCAATGAAGTTATATTAGCTAATACTAGAAATAGTGATTACTAAAAACTTGATGAATAAAACAACGAAACAGAAATAAGAATTATTAAGCACGCAAATAACTAAAAATAAAAAAGTATAAGTTAAGAATTAGAAAGAAATAAAATATAATCGGGTGAAAGGAAAACAAATGACAAATGAACGATGGTGGTGTTTGACGGAGGATGAGCGCGGCTTCAATGTGCAGCAGATGGCGGTGGCGGTTGGGCTGGTACGACGGCCACAGGCATGGGCAGTGAGGCCGTGGGGCGCACTAGGGTGAGAAGAAAGGAAAGAGATAAGGGAGAAAATGGAAAAGAAATGAGAGTTAGGGGTAGCCGGTCGGTGGGGGGAAAAGAATTGTGGTGGCTAAGGTTAAGGTTTTTTGGGGAAATGGATGATTTAATAGTGGGGGTTTATATAGATTTTTGGGCACACGACCATGGGGCACGCTTGCGTGCCCTTATTTCAACCCGTGTGTTTCGTGATTTTCAAATTTGGGCGCGTGTAAAATTCGACCCAAGCCCATGTTTCTTGGGTGTGTTGGTGCACACGGTCGTGTCGCACGGTCGTGTCCTACTTCGTTCGCTTTTTTCACGCCCGTGTATATGTAAACACGCCCGTGTTATTTTGACAGTTTCGACCACGGGTGGTGGGCACGGGCGTGTCGTACGCCCGTGTTAATTTCTCAGTTTCTTCCACGGCTTATAGACACGGGCATGTCGCACGCCCGCGTTGATTTGGCAGAATTGTCTACAGCCATATCGCACGACTATGGCAACATATCAAATCCCGTGTTTTAGGAAACATTTACTTTGTTTTCACACGACTGTATCGTATGGCTGTGTTTCCACCCGTAGTATGAGCACGGCCTAAGGCACACCCGTGTGGACTTGAAAAATCTATGTACAAGGACTCAGTTAATGATTTAGATGTTAAAAACTAAAATTTTAAAGAAATCAACATTGTTAGTGCTCAAGTTGCCTCCCGTGAAGTGCTTATTTATAGTCTAAGCTCAACTTACCTCAAATTTGTGTGATTAAGGTGGATTGAGGAGTTGAGACTCCTCACCTCTACTGTAAATTTTATCAAAATAAGGTCTGATTTAAGTATTATTTACCTTAAAAGTTTCAAATATAGTATGTGTTACCTCGACTGTACCATGTGGGAAGATGTTCATAAAGGGAGTCTTTCTGTTTGTATGCTTTTGATTTCTCATTGACAGGTGTTCGCCATTCATCTAGTTCATCGACCTGAAGTCTTCGTTCTTCATAAATAGGTCCTTTGTTGTTACTTGAACATAGCTCATGAATGCTCTTTGAACGTGTTTCCTACAAAGAAGGTTGCACCACATGATTAGTATTAGTAGCATAATTTATACAACCACCCTCAATATTTGATGTGTTATTCAAATTACGAGCTTGAAGAGTGATTGTTTCATCACCCACACGAAGTGTGAGTTCACCTATACCAACATCAATAATGGTTCTAGCAGTTGCTAAAAAGGGTCGTCCTAAAATCAAAGGTATGTTACTATCCTCTTCCATATCTAGAACAACAAAGTCTACTGGGTATATAAATTTATCGATTTTAACAAGAACATCTTCAATGATACCCCTAGGAAATCTAATGGTTTTATCAGCCAATTGAATGCTAATTCTAGTTTGTTTGGGTTTCCCAAGACCTAGCTATTTAAACATTTTATAAGGCATAACATTAATACTCGCCCCTAAATCAGCCAATGCATTATTCACGTTCAAACTACCAATTAAACAAGGAATCGTAAAACTCCCTAGATCTTTCAACTTGTTAGGTAGCTTATTCTGTAGAACGGCTAAGCAAACTGCGTTCAACTCTACATGCATCGCCTCATCCAACTTTTGTTTATTTGCTAAAAGCTCTTTTAAAAACTTAACTGCGTTTGGCATCTGCGAAAGGGCTTCAATAAACGGTAAGTTAATGTGTAATTTCTTTAATAGTTTAAGGAATTTACCAAATTGTTCGTCCGTGTGGTTTTTCCTTGTAGCACTGGGGTATGGCACACGAGGTTTGTACTCTCTACTTACCGGTTTTTGCTCATTGTGGTCTGTCTCTCTTTTACCTTTACTTACCACAATTCATTGCCTCGGTTCTGGTTCAGGTTCAACTAACCCTTCCTTATCTTGAACGGTAATCGTATTGAGTTGTTCCCTTGGGTTCGATTCAGTATTACTCGGCAAGCTACCTTGTGGTTGTTCAGAAACCAGTTTGGCGAGTTGGCCTATCTGGGTTTCGAGCCCTTGAATCGACGCTTGTTGATTCTTAAGTGCTATCTCGGTATTCTAAAAATGAGTTTCTGACACCGAGATAAATTTCGTTAGCAACTCCTCAAGGTTCAGCTTCTTTTCCTGCTGGTAAGGTGGTTGCTGGGAACCTGGGGGTTGTTGTGGCCTTTGATTTCCCTAGCCACCCCATGAGAAGTTGGGATGGTTCCTCCAACCTACATTATAAGTGTTACTGTATGGGTTATTTTGATGTCTAGAATTATTATTACCCATATATTAAACTTGTTCCTCCTCGGTGCTAGGGTTGAAAGATTGATATTTTTTGTGCACTCCTCCTCCATTTGTATCGCACCTCTTCACTGGATGTACCTAAGTAAAACCATATAAACCGTCAATCTTTTTATTTAAAAGTTCTACCTGGTTAGATAGCATAGTAACCGCTTTGTTCTCATGACTTGCCACTGATAGTTATTTAGTGACTTCTCTTCAATAAATTCATAAGCCTCTTCAGGTGTTTTGTTGTTTAAAGTTCCACCAGCGGCTACGTCGATAAGTTGTCTTGTTGAGGGGTTCACACCGTTGTAAAAAGTCTGAACCTGTAACCATAAAGGTAACCCATGGTGAGGGCACCTTCTCAATAGATCCTTGTATCTCTCTCATGCATCATAGAGTGTTTCTAGATCCATTTGCACAAAAGAAGAGATATCATTCCTCAACTTAGCCATTTTAGCCGGCGGAAAATATTTAAGTAAGAAATTTTCGATCATTTGTTCCCAAGTAGTGATTGACCCTTGCGGTAAAGAGTTCAACCATTGTTTAGCCTGTTTCCTCAACGAAAAAGGAAACAACCGAAGGCGAATGGCATCGTCAGAAACACCCAGAAAATTTGCCAAATGAGTGTTTGGATCATCGTCCTGGAAACCATCAAACTGAACAAACTGTTGTACCATTTGAATCATGTTAGGTTTTAGTTCAAAATTATTTGCAGCAATAGCAGGTCTAACTATACTCGATTCAGCTCCTGTTAAACTAGGTTTAGCATAATCATACATAATACGAGGAGTAGGATTCTAATTTATTGGATCTGCAGCAACCACAAGAGGAAGCTGATTATTCTAATTTTTAACCATCTCTTCGGTTGAATTATGGATATCTTCCTCTTGTCCTTCCTCTATGTTTCTTAGGTTTCGCCTTATTTCTCTTCGGTTTCTGCGAGTTGTGCTTTCAATATCACTGTCAAAAAATAATGGTCCTAACGGGTTTCTTCTAGTCATAAACTATAAAAACCTGCCTAAAGAAAACAAAAGAAAATTTAGTAAAATTAACAAAAATATAATTTAAATTGCAATAAAATAAATAGCTAAAGTAATAAAAATTAAGCGTTCCTAATATTTTAGTTCCCCGGCAACGGTACCAAAAACTTGATATGATTTCTCGTGATAAGCTTTATATTTTTGATTGATCGTACTTGAAAACTAACTATTATCACGATGAAGGCAAGCGCACCTATCGAACAGTAGTATAGTTTATAGCAAGACCGGAATGTCGAACCCACAGAAACTAAAAGTACTAGTATTAACTTTCTTTTTATTATCTAGCCTAAAAATAAGGGAATTTGTTTTATCTAAACTAATTAACTAAACTAAGAATGCACAGAAACTAAATTGGGGAAATACTTTTGGGAAAATTGATTGATTTAGACAATATCCAAGGGAAAAATCCACCTAGACTTCACTTGTTATTCGACTCTGAATTAGACGATTTATTCATTTGACTTGATCTATAGAAATCTCTAATTTATATTATTATTTCTCTCGAGACTAATAACGTCTAACCCTAGGTTGATTAATTGAAATCTCTTTCTAATTAAAACCCCTAGTGTTGCATTAACTCAATCTATGGATTGCCTTATTAGGTTTGACCCTAATCCGGCAGATTTATGTCGCCCTATAGGATTGCAATCAACTCCGCTTAATTATGCTAGATCTACTCTTTGACAGGGACTTTTTCTCTTCTGAATAAGCACATCAATACTTGAATCAATATCCTGGAATATTAAAGCAAGAATTAATAACACATAATTAAGATCAAATCAAATATTTATCATATAATTCAGAAAATAATAACAAGATCTGTCTTAGGTTTTATTCCCCTTAGGTATTTAGGGGATTTAGTTCATATGTGTAAAAGAAAACATCTCAGAAGAATAATGATAACAAAACATAAAGAAACCCAAAAATCCCGAAGGAAATTGAAGGGAGATCTTCAGTCTTGAAGGAGAATCTGGCTTCTAAGATGGATCAATCGGCTTTCTTCGAGTAATTCTCTGCCTCCTACTCCGTGTGTCACTTCTGGTACCTCCTGGGGTGTTTATATAGGCTTTAGAATGCTTCAAAACCCTCAAGAGTGGCCTTTTCTAAATAGGACTAGACTTGGGCTCGATAAGGACACGCCCGTGTGAGGTGGTTAGGTCGTGTTGTAATCTGTTAAATAGACACGGATGTTTGAACTACTCGTGTGAAGAAGTCCAGGCCGTGTTGATTTCCCACGTTAACCCATTTTCTCCGTTTCTGGCCCGTTTCTCGCTCGTTTTACTCTCTTATGCTCACCTAAGTATAAAACATAAAATTAAAGGATTAGGAGCATCGAATTCCACAAATCTGATGATAATTCATCCAAAAATATGCTAAGCATGGGATAAAAATATGTATAAATTACGACTTATCAATCGTCCAACCTTCCAACTATCTACAATGACATAAAAACAACACAAGTAAGCTTAATGAAGCTTAGTAAGTTCGACGCATTTAAACGAATAATCTTACCAAAGTAAATACAATAGTTCAAACAATAATAATCAACTAGGAGAATTCCTTGTCATCCACGATTTCAACTGATGAATTCATTTATGTTCAGATTAATATTCAATAAATAACAATATTTCATAATTTATTAAATAGATTTTCCATTCGAAGAACGACTTATAGATAAGAGTACATCATCAGATCAACCGAACACACCAAACAGAAGCTCATAAGAGCTGGTCAAACCAAAATACATCAAATAGAAGCTCATAATAGTTGATTCAATCAAAACATGCCAAACAGAAGCTCATAAGAGCTGATCCAATTGAAACACACCAGACAGAAACTCATAAAAGCTGATCCAACCGAAACACGCCAAACAGAGAGTATAACACGAGTGTTCGCAACAAATGTTGAACCTCGATTTATTTGGGTAATGTACAGATATCTCCCCCCAAAACCATCTCCACTCCAAACCCTCGTAACACACCAAATCACGATTGTACTCTATCCCGCATTCAATCCAAACCGAGCATCAAATTCAATAATATATCTCAATTTACCATTCATTATCAACAATTAAAAATAAATATATAAGTTGTTCCATGATAATTTACTCAACAATTCATATTGATATTAAATTTGAAACCGTACGAGCTTACCTACACTGAATTATAGTAGTTGAAGAAGTTTATGGACTATTCCGCTATTTTCTACTTCCACAAGTATAAACAGGATCTTGATCTAAAATATAGATTTTCTTGTTTATTAGCTTACGTTTCACATTCCAATTCATTTTGCAATTAGTACCCTTTTATTTTTTTGAATTTACACAATTACCCCAAACTTTTACAATTTTTTATAATTTAGTCCTTTAACCCGAAATTCATCAAATTAACCATTTTTCTCAAGTCAATATTTTGTCCAAATATACTAGGCCCTTAAAAAGTCCTAATAAATATTAATTTCACTATTAAACCCTAAAATTTTAACATTTTCACAATTTAATCCTATAATCAAAATCTAAAATCACTTTACAGATTCATCAAATAACGTAATCAAAGCTCCAAATACATGATATTCATTAAAACTAAATTCAATATTCATCAATGGCAACTTCTAAAATTTTTAACAAAAAAAAAACGAAGGTACATGCTAGCTGGACCTAGTTGCAACGATCTCAGAAACATAAAAATTACAAGAAACGGGAAAGAATTAAACTCACATGCAAAGAAATTGGCTTGGCCGATTCTCCTAGCTTGAGAAACTATGAAATTTGGCTATGGAAAATGTAAAATGAAGAAGAAACCTATTTCTTTTACTTAATTTTGTTTTTAATTTCCTTTAAGTTACAAATTTGCCATTAATGATCACCTTATTTTGTCATTTTCCCTTACTTTGCGGTCCCACTATATTGATTAGGGAATAATTATCACTTAAGTCATTCCTCAATTATTAATTAAACCATTTAATCATTTAAATGCATTATTTAACAAGTTTTGCACCTTTTTCAAGTTAGTCCATATCTCCTGATTAACTATCTAAGCGTTCCGTCACCACTGAAAATCTGGTTGTTACTTTTCTCTCTACAACTTTCTCTTGAATTCAAGTGTGTGTAAAATAATAACTCATTTCTCTCTTTATAGGGAGAGTTTAAAGAGTTTAACTATAATTAAACTTAATAAGTTAGTATTAAATTAATATAATACTTATCAAGATATATATTAGATTAAATTTAATATTAAATATATTAAAATAATATTATTTTTAGAATAGTTAATTTGATATCAAATTATCCAGTAGAGTCACAGTAGGAGTGTGATTCCTTCTCTACTTAATCACCGAAAGACCACCCATTGGCCACTCGAATGTCGTCAACGCTGCCGTCGGCACTGTCGGTGCCAACGCAGGTGCGAAAACCTCATAGCACACCAAGCCAGTTCAGCTGTTGCTAGTTCAATTTGGGCCAGTGACGGCTGGACTGATCTGGTTCTGCCATCGGTTAGATAGTCAATCCGGTTTGACCAGTTCTTAGGTTTCGGTATTGGTTTTGAGTTCTTGAGCACAATTTTCGACCTTAGGTCCAATTTTCAAGTTTAATTACCCATTGGGCCAATTGTCTGACTTGAAAATTAATTTACAAAAATATCATATTTATTTTAATTAATTTGATTAATTTAATTTTACTTGATTAAAATTAATTTTCTCAAAAATTACTTAGATTTTCTAATTTAATTTTTCAAGAAAATTCTTTAATTAAATTTTCTATTTGAACAATTCTCACGACTGCCTAATTTAATTCCACATCGAATATATCAACTCAATTAAATTATTTCTAAAGTCGTAGAATTTTCTTCTGATTCAAATGCAGTCCAAATCAAGTTTTGGTTAAGCTAGCGGAGAGACCAATCAGACATATACAATTAGACTTGAGTAATTGCAATTATGTCCAGAAGCATCATTTCGGTAATTGACAATTTACTTAATCATAGAGGCAGTCCACAAGAAGTACCATGATTGAAAACTCCTTATTGTATACTCTTTACGAAAGTAATTCATCCAACTGTTTTGTCCAATGACCTCGTTATTGGCAAAATGAGTTTGAAAAATGCAGTGAAAAATAAATTTAGGGAAAAACAAGAATTTAAAGAATTTTTCCAAAACAAAATCTTGGTTATGATATCTAAAGTAATAAAAACTTAATCAAAATTGTACCTAACTTATCTAGGTAAGCGCTTCAACCAAGTGGTCTTTTCTGCTATCCTCAAGCTCACGTCTACTGAGTGTGGGCTTGCTTCGAATCAGAAAAAAATTTTCTCCAAACTTTTGGGTCAAGTTGTAAATCAAAAAAATATCTCTAGAAATTTTCTAGAATAATCTCTGCCGAGAATTTTCTCTCTACAACTTTCCCTTGAATTTAAGTGTATATAAATAATAACCTAAGGCTCTCTTTATATAGGGAGAGTTTAGAGAGTTCAACTATGATTAAAGTTAATAGATTTAATATTTAATTAATATAATATTTATCAAGATAAATATTATATTAATTAAATATTAAATCTTATTAAAATAATAGAATGTAGATGAATATTAAATTAAATTTAATATTAAACTATTAAAATAATATTATTTTTTAATAATTAATTTGAAATCGGATTCTCTAGTAGAGTCCCAGTAGGAGTGTAACTCTTCCACTGCTCAACCACCAACGACCAACTGCCGTCAGTCACCGGGACGCCGTTGTCGCGGCCACTGACAGTGACACCGCCATGTCTAATGATGCAGGTGTGACACCCTTACGCCACCCCAAGTCGGTTCAGCTGCTACTGGTTCAGTCCGGGTCAATGATGATCCGACCGGTCCGAGTCAAGCCACGGGTTGGACCATCGACCCAGTTTTACATATCGGGCCCAATTCAACCAGTTTTTGGGTCTTGGTCTCAGTCTTGATTTTGGGCTATCAAGGCCAATTTACGATTTCAAGTCCAATTTTCAAATTTAACTACCCATTGAGCTAATTGTCTGACTTGAAAATGAACTTCCAAAATATTATATTATTTTTAATTAATTTGATTAATTTAATTTTACTTGATCAAAAATAATTTTTCCAAAAATTACTTAGATTTTCCAAATTAATTTTTCAAGAAAATTCTTTAATCAAATTCTCTAGTTGACCAATTTTTACGACCACCTAATTTAATTTCACATTAAATAAATCGACTCAATTAAATTATTTCCAAAGTCGTAAAATTTTCTTCTAATTCAAATATAGTCCAATTAAGCTTTTGTTGAGCTAGCAATGAGACCAATCAAACATATACAATTAGGCTCTAGTGATTGCAATTATGACCAGAAGCATCGTTCTGATAATTCGTAATTACTTAATCATGGAGTCAGTCCATGAGAAGTATCATGATTCAGAACTTCTTATTGTATACTCTTTACAAAAGCAATTCATCCAACTGCTTTATCAAATGACCTCGTCATATGTGTGTTACCCTCATATGATAATATTGATTCCTTTGAGTTAAATCTGTTCACTCAATACAATCTTATTTTATCTCATACCATTGTATCTTCTTAATGTTTAATATGATCACTGTCAACAAATGATTGTGATAAATTGCTTGCTCGAGAAAGGGCAACTCATGGCCATGTTCCATATTTATCAATCCACATAATGCCAATGAGAGGATATCATTAACTCTTTAATTGAGTTATGAATTTCACTGTTGCTAGTAAAGACATGCCATACACAAGTCATGTACCCAACATACTGGCAATAAACTCGATCATCTTTAGAATATAAGCCTCTACTTACATCAAAGCACATGAGTTGCATACGTATGGTCAGTGACTAACTCAGGATTTAGGTAAATCACACCATGAACGTCACAAGTGAATTAATTCACAAACGGATTCAGAATTAATTCATTTTGGGTCTAGTCCTTTGTATCATTCTACAAATGAGTACATCTATGTCTTTACTCGTGGAGTCAACTGCTCGGATAGCCTAGACTTACCATATCCCCAACTGGGATTGTAGATGACATAATAATCTTTCTTCGTATTTGAATCAAATGCTTACTTTGATTCTTTTATGGGATTACGGACGCATTTAGATTATCTATTGAAGTAAGTTGTCTTTCTCACAATGTAAACATTCTTTACAATGCCACTTATCTTCAGTTTGAACTTTAGACAATCAATGAGCTAATATTTGCTTATCACAATTTTGCTATGCATGAAAAATATAAAAGACAAAAAATAATAAAGACGTAATAGTGACATGTGAAATTAACTTTATTTATTTATCATCATTCAAATAAATAGAAATAGTTACATGTTTACTACAATATTGGCACATTTCCTAGCATTCGTCATGTATGTGTTACCCTTGTAATAGGCCCATTTCTCCCGGGCTTATATCAGAACCAAAACCAAAATAAAACAGAAAAAGGTAAAAACCCCGAAAACAATAAAAGTCCATTAGTCCAAAACAGTCCATGACCCAATTACATAAAACAACCCAAATAAACCCAGCCCAATTACTAAATAACCCAAATCCCAGCCCATTCCTAAAACAACCTAGATGGCCCAAACTTCGGCTCCAGGAGCTGAAACCCTAGGACCAGTTTGTGCTGTAGCCTCGCATGGAACCAGCCCCAACGAACGTCCCCTTTGTCCACGCCCACGAACAGCTTCTCCACGTCATACACACCTACAACAGAAAACAGCCACAAGCAATGGACAGCAAATAACAGCAAATGACAGCAATGAAATTTGTATTTATTTATTTATTTTATTTTTTCGGCTATAAAACTGAATGAAATCGAATGTAAATGGGATCTTCTTTTTGAGAGAAATATGAAATCAAAACGCATAGATACTTTTAAAAAAATATTCAGAAGGAAAAAGGTGATTCATTCATCAATTTTGGCCTTTATTTTTCCGTTTCTATTTCTTTCTTATTGGTGAATCTGTTACGCAAATATAAAAATGAGGAAGAGAGTTTGCTTACCAGTCATTTGGCGTCGATCCAATCGGTGTTTGCTCCTCCGATCCAAAGGCATACGGATCCCTAGGGCCGGTTGAAGCCATGGCGGAGATGAAAGCTAATTTCGGCGCCGTTGAGGTTTGCATGAGAGGTTAAGAGTTTTAAAGAAATGATTTAGGGCTTTCTTTTGAGGAAATAATCCGCTAATTGATGTTTAGGATAGATTTTAGCTTTTATATGTGTTTAAAAATGGTGTTGTTTTAAGCCATGCGGATTGGCGTTGAAACGGCATCATTTCATGATGCTACCCGATGACCCGACCCGGTTTCTCTTAAGATCCGCTTGTCTCATAGGAAGGGGATAATTGCGCATGCGGTCCTGCCACATTTCCATTATGTTTTAATACATTCTGTTTTGTTTTCAATTTCTCCCCTTAATTTCAATACTGTTTCAAATTAGTCTGTTTCTAAACGTTTCATTTTAGAATTTGGTTCATTTGCACTTTTAGCCCTCTTAAGTTTGCACGTGTTGTGTTTTGGTCCTAGGTTTGCGCGTGTTGTATTTTGGTCCTTCATATTGTTTTAATAGTTTTATTTACCTGTAAATTGTTTCTTTGATTTTATTTTTATTTTAATGGATTTTTTATTTTATTTTTTCCCTTTCTTCTGTAATTCTTTTATTTTCTTTAAAAATTTATTTATTATTCATCTCTACCTTGAATTATTTTACTGATTTTGTATTGTTCTAGCTTATTGTTTTATACTTTTCTTTATATATATATATTTGAAAAAAAGATTGTCTTATTTTATAATTTGTCCATTTAAAATCCACTTTTATATTTTTCTATGTTTTAAAGATCTACTTGATATTCAATTTAATGCTAATATGCATACATATTAAATTATTTTTGTTCAAAGTACACATTATTAATTTCATATTATTTTATGTAAATATTTTCCTTTAAATCTTTATGTGTGTATATATATATTTCTATTAAATTTATTTATGTATATAATTTGTTTATTTATGTATATTTATTTATATTAAACACTTTCACAAATTAGCATATTTGTATATACATTATTTATATTTGGTTTTCAGTTTCATATATATCATTAGTTAAATCAATTTGTTTTATTTCAAATTATTCTATATATTATTATTTTAAATTTCTTTTTATATAATATATATTATAATAATCATTTATATTTTATTAGTTTTATATATATAAATTATTTCGAATTCTAGCACGTGTTATTCCTTTGTATATTTTTCATATGGTTTTTAAATTGTTTTGTAATATATTGGTTCCTAGTTTTCATATTGTTTTGCATATTATATGTCATTTTTGGTTTTTATGTTATTTCATATATTATTGCTGCATGTTATTTATTCTTTTTTATTATATCAATTGTTCTCCAATCATGTTTAAAAATTTGGTTACATTTTTTGGATTAGTTACATGTAATTGTTTGTTTTGTTAGTTGTTTAAATAAGATTATATTATCTTCATTCACCAAGTATTGTACTTTATGTGTACATATTATCCCATGTTTATTATTTCTCTTTTTGTACAAATATTGCTTTGTAATTACCAACTTTTTAAAATTTCCATTTTATTTCAAGTCAAATTAACGCATTTTGAACTGGTTTTACAATTATTCATTTAAAAATACTTCAAAACGGAGGGCAATGTTTGATGTTTGGAAATTTGGGGAATCGTGCCCTATCGTGCTGGGTTTCGATTTTCCGTTTGTTCAAAATAATCAAAAATTCCTTTAGAATTTCACTCGTGTTTTCTAAACTCTAAAACAAGGCAATGTTCAATGTTTGGAAATTCGAAGAATCGTGTCCTACTGTGCTGGGTTTCGATTTTTTGCCGGACTAAATAATTGGGCATCCTTTTGTGATTTTCAACGTATGAGCTTTTGGAAGTCAAAAATTAATCGTGTCTTCGAAGGTATAAAGGATTGTGTCCTATCGTGCTAGATGTGATGCTGTATTCCTTTGAAATAAGAGAATTTTGACGACCAAATTGAGCCATTCAAATGTTTTAAAAGGGACCATATTTCAAAATATTTTTAAATCTTAGACATAAGGATAGTACTTAATCAATTTGGTACCAATTTTGGGCGTAGTGAGGGTGCTAATCCTACGTCATACGTAACTGGCTCCCGAACCCGTTTTCTCAAATTTACGTAGGTCAAAATTGATTTAAATGGAATAAAATATTTTATCAGGTGATCCAACCATACTTAAACAAAAGGATTGGTGGCGGCTCTACACTTTGTTTTAAAAGTCGATCCCCGTTTTTTCCTAAAATAAAAAAATGGTTTCGACAACCCTCATATGATATCCTTGATTCATTTGAGTTAAATACGTTCACTCAATACAATCCTGTTTTATCTCATTGTCACCATTGTGTCTTCCTAATAATTAATATAATCATTGTCAACAAATAACTGTGATAAATTGCTTGTTTGAGAACAAGCAACCTATCACCACATTTAATATTTATCAATCCACATAATGCCAATGAGAGTATATCATTAACTCTTTAATCGAGCTGTGAATTTCATTTTTTCTAGTAAACCCATGCCATATACAAGTCATGTACCCAACATATCGGTTATGGGCTCGATCATCTTTAGAGCATAAGACTTCCTTTAAAGCATGTGAGTTACATACACATGATCAATGGCTAACTTAGGATTTAGGTAAATCATACCATTAACGTCATAAGTGAACTAATTCACAAATGGTTTCAGAATTAATTAATCTTGGGTCTAGTCCAATATATCATTCGTCCAATGAATACATCTATTTCTCTACCCGTGGAGTCAATTGCTCAAATAGCTAAGACTAGCCATCTCTCCAATTGGAATTGTAGACAACAAAATAATCCTTCTAAGTATTTGAATCAAATACTCACTTTGATTCTTTTACGGGATTTCAGACTCATTTAGATTATCTACTGAAGTAAGTTGTCTTTTTTGCAATGTAATCATTCTTTACAATGTCACTTATCTACAGTTTAAACTTTAGACAATCAATGAGCTATCTTGGCACAATTTCGCTATACATGCAAAATATAAAAGACAAAAAATAAAAAAAGACATAATATGAAATGTGAAATTAATTTTATTTATTTATTTATAGTTTAAAAACATAGAAAATAATTACATGTTTACTACAATATGGACACATTTCCCAACAATAATTATATATGAACAACAAAAATTGAACCTTACTTGATGCAATTACGTTTTTGCTCCAAATTATTCCTTACAAAACGCCTTGCAAACTTCTTCCTCTTGTGATTCTTTGCGCAATTTAGTTTGCTCGAAATTTCTTTATGGCAGTCAATGCTTAAAACCATCCTTTTATACAACAAGAGTGAGTGACAATTGATTCAGAAAATATTTTCATGATATCTCACGGGTGAGTGGGAAGTTTGCACGCGTTGAAATTGGTAGAGGGAAAACGCTTCACATAGGGTGAATTTTCAGTGACATGCCAGAAACTTCACTGAAAACACGCCTAGCTAGACACGTTTTCAGTGCAATGTCAGAAAATTGCACTTAAAGTGCATCCAGCTGGATGCATTTTCAACTGACATGGTACAAAAATTCGTGCAGTTGGGCAGGCTTTCAGTGTATTCTTCTGACATTGCATTGAAAACACGCCTTACGTGGATTGTTTTTCTACTACCAAATTCAACTCCTACAAACTTCCCACTCACACATCAGATATCCTGGGATAATATATTTTGAAAATTTTTTATCGACCTCAATGTGCCGTAAACTACGGGTGATCAAAACTCGATTCCATTCGAAAAATCGAAAAAAATATGAATTAAGAGTTAATCGAATTGAGTAGTTCAATTTTTGATTTCGAATCGAATTAAATTTTACAATTCGAATATACGACTATTGTTAATACCCTTTTGGTACCTATCATTTTTTAAAAATTATATGGGCTCTAAATAATTTTAAAATTTTAAAAATAATATTAATTTTGTAACTCAAAAAGTTATAAAAAGTTTCTAAAAAATATATAAAATATATAAAATGTAAAAAAACCTTAATCCATTATTTCATAAACCCTAAAAACCTTAACCTTACAAAACCCTAACCCTAAAACCTTAACAAAAATCTAAACCCTAACCCTAAAGTAATTAAAATAACAAAAACAATAAAATAACTCTAGCCCATGGAGAGAGAACAAAGCATTTTCCTGCCAATCTATTGAGCTGGACACGTCTTCGTTTTTCGACCTAATTCGATAAATTTTAAAAAAATCTACCTAATTTGATAATTTTCCAAAAAAAATCGGTATTTTTAAGTATTTTAGCCACAAATCCATCCATTAATTAATATACTATCATAAATAATATACTATAATAAGAAATTATAAATATATTATTTTAATATATTTTTATAATCCATCATCAATTAAAATATTTTAATTTTGTAATAAATCATCAATACTATTATAAAAAATAATTTATTTATAATATCATTTATTATGAATTAATATATCATCAATATTATTATTATAAAAATAATTTATCTGTAATATTATTATTTACCTTAATTGATGATATAATTAATAAAAAAATCCATAATATTACATTAATTTCTGTTACTCATAATAAATAGATATTGTTTTTATTTTGATAAGATTTTTCATTTAAAAATTTGATGAAATAGCTGTAATATAATTTTATTAAAAAAATAATGAATATTAAAAATAAAAAATAAATGAAAAATGGAGAGAGTGCCACATGGCGCAAAGGTAGGGTATGTAACTTGTTATAATGTATATGATTATTAATAGTAAAAAGATCATATTTAAAACCTAATGTAAAAATAGGATTCACTTTAAATATAATTAAAAAATGAAGTATTGTGAAACTCAAAATATCTATTTTTGCTTCTTTACCTTCTTTTATAATATATATATATATATATAGTTTTAGTTAAGTTTATAATTTTATATTACAATAATCACATAAATTTTTTAATTGTATGAATTGAGCTAGGATTAAATCTGATTAAATTTTTTTTTGATATTTATGACTCTTAGAAAATTTAAATTATTTGCATAATGATAATTAAAAAAATTATCTTATAATTTTAGAAAATAAATTATCAATTTCATATATATTTTTGATAATTTTAGAATGTTTCACAGATTTTTCAGAATTATCATTTATTTTAAAAAATCTAAATGTATTGAATGGATATTTTAGCTATAGTTTAAATGCCAAATTAGTTACTAGTTCATTAAGTTAACGTAGCACATCATCATTTGATTAGTGATAATGAAAGTTAATTGACTAATGACCAAATTATAACAAACTAATAATGTTGGTGACTATTATAATAATTTTTTTAAAATTAAGTGATTGAAAAGTAATTTTAACATTAGTTTAATGATATTTTATATTTTTTACCCATAAAAAAGCATTTTAAAACCATAAATGGGCCATCGCCTATAAATATGGGCTTAATGCTGAATCCACTGGGCTAAGATTTTGAAATAGAGACCCATACAGACCTATATTCTCTCTTTTTCTTCTTTATTTCCTTTCTTCTTCATCATCTTCCCCTTTCTCCCTCTTTTTGCATACATCTCAGAACAGGAAAAAGAAAAAAAGGTAAAGAGAAAAACAGCGCAAATGGAAGAACCTCAAAACGGAAACGAAAAGTTAAATACTATCGCAGAGGAAGAGGAGGAGCCGGTTATAGGACCAGGACCAGCCCCTCGAGCTCGACCCAAGCGCCCGCTCCAATTTGAACAAGCATATCTCGATTCCCTTCCTTCAGCTAACATGTAACTTTCTTCTTCTTCTTCTTCTTCTTCTTCTTCTTCTTCTCATTTCAGTAATTATTTATTTATTGGAATTTTGTCGCTTTCTCATGGTTTCCTTAGGGTTTAATGAAATTGTCTTCTTTGCTTTGGAGTTTAGGGTTTTGAATTCAAGCTTCAGCCTTTTTTCATTTTGTTTTTTTAAGTGAAAAAAGAAGCAAGGAGCAAAGGAAACGAAAAAATAAACCTTAATTTCTTTGTACTGAAGTTGTGAATAAAGAGCTCTAAGAGCTCATGATGTATGCCTCTTTTTTGTGTATGTGATTTCTAGGTATGAGAAAAGCTATATGCATCGAGATGTAGTTACTCATGTTGCTGTATCGTCCGCAGATTTTTTCATCACTGGAAGTGTTGATGGTAAGCTTTATGATGTCAATATTTATAAAACAATATCTAAAAGTCCCAATATTGTATTGATAAAAAAAAGTGTCATTATCTAAAGTCTGCTTTAAGTGTATATATGCTTCTTTCCTCATTCGGGTTTTTGGTTTAAATTTTATCAGTAATATTTGAGGCTTTAACAGTGAATGGGATTTTGATACTGGCTTATAGATTGCTTGTCTTCATTTTACTTATTTATTTATTTTTACTAGGGCATTTGAAATTTTGGAAGAAGAAAGCGGTTGGGATTGAGTTTGCAAAGCATTTTAGATCCCACCTGGATCCCATTGAAGGTCTAGCGGTGAGCTTTCCCTCTTATTTCCCATATGCATATTGTGTTTAAAGTTTAAATCTTTTTTTTTTTCTTCTCAATTGCTCTATGCTTCAATTAATAATATTATGCGCGTAGGCTGTAGCTTATTGTAGTTATTTTACATGCACATTAAAATTGCTTATTGCTGATAGGCCTCTTTTTTTATTTTATTGACTGCTATGGAAGGTTTAAGTGAAAGTTGGTGTTATTGTGATAATTAACACCAGCTATTCTGAATTACTTAGTTAATTTCTGATCTCCTGTCTAATTACATTTGTCACTGCTTTTTAATAGCGGATTTTTATTTCATTGACAATGAACCCATGATTGCTTTAGATTGCTAGTCCACCTAGATCTTGCACAGGCTATTTGTTATCTTCTTTCATCCAGTGAATTTTTGTTTCTGTTGATGTTCTGATTTTTGTATTTTCCCCATGATTGCTGTTTAAAGATGTAGAGGACTAACCTTTCTGAAAAGAAAAAAAAAGATGTAGAGGACTATAATGACTCGTATATCATTTTGATGTTTTAATCCTTCATTTATTTAAGAGCTGTATATCATCGACAACTTCATAAGATTTTTAAATATTATGCTATTGAAAACTGATGTTTCTATAAAATACAAAGGTATAGTTAAAGACTGTTATCAGCATTGTTTAGTTTTACTCACTTCTCTTTTTCTCTCTCTCCATAGTTCCTATATGTGATTTTGATTTGATAGATACATTTCTCGGAAGTGAATGTTTGAACTATATGGGTGTTTCTGCATTTCGTTGTTTATGATTTGTTTTAACATTCAGAATTTTCTTTTGAATCTGCTCGCCCTTTAGGTTTTTTTTTTTTTAAGGTATTTTATCATCTTTCATTTAGTCTTCTATGAGTTTGTTGTTGGTGCATTCATCAACCATGACTTGTTCAGCTATGCAGGTTAGTGCAGATGGTTTACTTTGCTGTACAATTTCTAGTGACCGCTCTGTAAAGGTTTATGATGTGGTCAACTATGACATGATGGTTATGATTCGCCTACCTTATGTTCCTGGTGCTGTTGAATGGGTCTACAAGCAAGGCGATGTCAAAGCTAAGCTTGCCATTAGTGATAGAAATTCATCATTGGTCCATATATATGATGCACGAGCTGGTTCAAACGAACCCATCATTTCTAGAGAGGTATCTATACTTTGTTGAAAGTTTTCACGATTATCAATTTTTGAACTTTTCTCCTTTTACTTTTGTTTATAAGTTAACTGATTTCTGTTTTCATTTTCCCGCTTGGACTAATATTTTCCAGATACACCTGGGGCCCGTGAAAGTAATGAGGTACAATTCTGCATTTGACATTGTAATATCTGGTGATGAGAAAGGAATTATTGAGTACTGGAGCCCTGCCACACTTCAGTTTCCAGAAAGCGAGTATGTGCCAATGTTCACGTATACAATCATTAGCAATGTACTCTAGTTTCATGGAAGATTTACAGTTTTAGCTCCATTTAAAGATGAATATTTTCTTGTTTGGATTACAGATTACTGTTGAAACTTTCTTTCTATTGTTAGGCGAATGCTGTAGTCTGATTATGGTGTTGACATGTTGAGCATTTCACTTGTTGATGCACATTGTCTGCTATTTCAAAATTTGTATATATGCTGCATGCAGGGTGAATTTTAGATTGAAAAGTGATACTAATCTCTTTGAAATTGCAAAATGCAAGACAACTGTTTCTGCAATTGAGGTACAAAACTCTTCCATTGGAGTTGGTTTTTCTCTGGATTTCTTTGCTACGATTCTTTTGAATGCTTCTTGTAAATTATTAAAATTTTCATTCTTTTTTTCTACTTCATTTTATTGCTATTCAGGTCAGCCCGGATGGTAAGCAATTTTCTATTACATCGCCTGATCGCAGGATACGTGTGTTTTGGTTCAGAACTGGTAAATTAAGGCGAGTTTATGATGAATCACTTGAGGTAAAAGTTAGTGAGCAGTGGATTTTTACATAAATCCTTTTTGGAATTGCTAACAATTGTCAGTACCCTTTGAGTAGGTAGCTCAAGATCTTCAGAGAAGTGATGCTCCCATGTATCGGCTGGAAGCTATCGACTTTGGCAGAAGAATGGCTGTTGAGAAGGAAATTGAGAAAACTGAAACTGCACCTCAACCGAATGCAGTTTTTGATGAAAGCTCTAATTTCCTCATATATGCTACACTTCTGGGGATAAAAGTAAGAAACTGTTTCCTTAATAGATTCTACAGCAAATAACAAGCTGAACTATTTTTTAGAACAAACAATAAGTACAAATTTTTATGCTCTCTAAATTCTCTAATACTTGTTCATATTTCATTTTGATAGATTGTTAATTTACACACCAATAAAGTTGCTCGAATACTTGGAAAGGTTGAGAGTAATGACAGATTCTTGAGAATTGCATTATATCAAGGTGATCGAAGCAGCAAGAAAGTGAGAAAAATTCCTGCTGCTGCAGCAAATGTCAATGAAAGTAAAGACCCATTAACAGATCCAACTCTCTTGTGTTGTGCTTTCAAGAAGCATAGGATCTATCTATTCAGGTATAAGAATCTGCAGCACGACATCTACTGGCTAGCAACAGCATGTTTGAATTTAGAATTCTCATGTAATGCTTCATGCCAAAAAGGGTGACTTGCAACACTCCATGGATGAATCACCATTGAGAACTCATCTATTGAGGTCTGATGGATGATCAGTTATTGATGTCATAAGCTCACAGCAAAATATAAATTTATTTGGATAAAAAGTCAGGTGTCATAGTGCATTGCCATCTATATTGACAACATTTCACATGTCTGGCTTATGTGCTTTCATAGGTTGTTCCTTTAAAAATAAATTTCACCATAACTTTGAGTTGTCTATCTACAATTTATAGTTAATATTCTGTTTCTCCTTTGGGTTACATATAATTACTCTGATGGTTTTAATGATTTATATAGTCGACGAGAGCCAGAAGAACCTGAAGATGCCACAAAAGGAAGGGATGTCTTCAATGAAAAGCCACCTGCTGATGAGCTTCTGGCTGTATCTGATATTGGAAAAGCAGTTACAACTTCTCTTCCTGACAATGTGGTGAGTTTTCTTTCTGTAATGTGCATGGAAAAGGAAAAACTTCGAGTTGTTGTGCCCTCCTTGGTTCTGTTCTCAATATTGACCATAAGAGAGTTTAATAAGGAAAAATGCATAACAATGATGACACCTTTGTTCGAAGCTTTGAGAGTATAAAGGAAATGGCATATGGCATAACATTTTTAAATTTTACTTGAGAATAATTAGTTTGAAACTTCTATAAGACATGAATTAGGACAGGGTACTAAAGGAATTCCTTTATGACCTCCCTCTCTTTCTCTTTGTCCTTTTTGTTGCATGGAAATAATCAAATCAAATTTTGTCAAGAAGTTTAATGGTTATTAGACTGATCAGAGCAGTTATTAGAACAAAATATCTATTTGAAACCTTTTGTCTCCACAGACAAAGAATTATATTGTTCTAGAAGTTAAAAAGGTTATAGGCATGTAGGGAATGGTTCTTTTTATTTTCAGCGGAGGGTTCTTTTAAGTATATCATCTATGACATAGTTTAGTTCCTTATCTTCATTTTATGTGCATGTCTTGGATTA
Source organism: Gossypium hirsutum (assembly GCF_007990345.1). Taxonomy (NCBI): domain Eukaryota; kingdom Viridiplantae; phylum Streptophyta; class Magnoliopsida; order Malvales; family Malvaceae; genus Gossypium; species Gossypium hirsutum. The sequence goes on from NC_053430.1 coordinate 20,087,766, forward strand.
TTTTCTGATTGGCTATCTATTCTTCCAGATACTGCACACCACGATGGGCGACATTCACATGAGACTCTACCCAGAAGAATGTCCAAAAACTGTGGAGAACTTTACTACACACTGTCGGAATGGCTATTATGATAATCTAATCTTTCACCGTGTCATCAAAGGATTCATGATACAAACAGGAGATCCATTGGGAGATGGCACTGGTGGGCAGTCTATTTGGGGAAGGGAATTTGAGGATGAGTTTCATAAAAGGTAACTGTTTAGCTTTTTCTAGATTAAGCATTAGCATTTTTGCCACCTGGAACTTGTAGCACCTGGAATTTTGAGGTGTGAATTTGGTGCATTAATTGGAGGATCACACTGACTTTATATTTGCTACATTCTGACCCCTATCCTGTTTGTACCCCCTTCCTGTTGGCTCTTGCCTTCAATGATGATCATGTTAGCTTTGCTTAGTGGAGGCTTTCCATAAATGCTATAGGGAATACAGTTGGTTTGGCATTATGCTGGAATTTATTTGATATACAACGATGCAAATATGTTTTACTTCCTTGGTATACTAGTATTAATGTTCTTAGGTTATCAGTCTCATGGTTTTTATTTATTGGATTTATAACTGCTTTAAAGCTCAACTGATTGCTGGATGGAACATTTCTACCCTTGCAGTTTACGACATGACAGGCCTTTCACAGTGTCGATGGCTAATGCTGGCCCCAATACGAATGGCTCACAGTTCTTTATAACCACAGTGGCTACTCCATGGTTGGACAATAAGCATACGGTATTTGGTAGAGTTGTTAAGGGAATGGATGTGGTGCAGGTATGTACATCTCTACAGTCACTATCATATGGCTGCTGCTTGCTTTTTTTATTCCCTACACACACATGCATATTCTTACGAGAGGATTCAGTATGTTTTTTGCTTTGCTTCTCAAACGATGAAAAATATATAAATATTGAAGGTTTTGAATTAATAGTCCCTGTAATTGAATTCCTTCTTTGTTGTTTGAATTATTTTTGGAACTTAGCATATGTGATGTCCTGGTATGTATACTGTCTTATTATTCTCCTGCACTGTTGGCAGGGTATTGAGAAAGTGAAGACAGACAAAGCTGACAAGCCATATCAAGATGTTAAAATCTTAAATGTGACTGTGCCGAAGTCTTAAGAGTTGCTTGCCATGGTGAATTATATCTTGGATATTGTTTGACCTGCATTAACAATTGGCCATGAGAAGCTGGTTGGCTTGTTTAGTCCATGTTAGAACGTTCATTTTACCAATGTTCAGCTTCCATATTGGTTCTAATTTGTTTAGCCAGCAGGTCAAAGATTATTGTGTTGGAGCACTTTCACATTGCCAGGAATATCAGACTAGAACATGATTGGAATCAGAATACTTTTTCCCTCATCAAGCGGTCATAGGCTGAGCAGTCGTTGAACTTTTGTTTTATGTTAATCTTCCTGAATTATATGACTTTTGCCCGATGTAGAATTTTGATATTTCATTATCGAGTGGTACCAACTACCAAATATAGATTGTATATTTCCAGCCTGGTAAGGGTTTTTCTTTGAATTACATGGAGAAAACTGGTTTTATATTTAAAACCCTGGCCATGATTATGCATGTGATATTTTTAACATACTCTTCTTGCCATTGTCATTATTTTGTTAGCAAGTGGAAAAGTTTTTTCATATCAATTTGAACTTATTTAATCATTAATGAATGTTTTTTACTTTACACCTAAATGAATACATTTGTATCGTTAATGCGAAGGGCTTAATCAATTAGGGCATGGTACAAAATTGAGAAATTATTACCCCAGTTTAATTTTATCCCCTCCGTCAATAGCATGATCCACTATTTACTCTTTTAGCAACTTCTTTGCTTATCTTATTATATCATTCCTCCCATACCTTAATGACTCAATGCCTTTGTACTTTGTAGGCACAGCATTAAATCAACCAGATTTCAGCAATTCCCAAGTACATATGTAACAGAACAAAATTGGGTTTCACGGTTATCCATGGCATGTATCTCAAGCCTAAAAAGAAAATGCATGAAGGGAAAAGAGAAACAAAACCACAGATTTATTCCGTCACTAAAGTATAGCTAGAAATATAAGGTATTCTGCATCATTCAGCAAACTCAACCATGAGCAGCAGCAATCCAGAAATCCACGATTATAACAAGTGCGTCACTATTTTTTACTATATTCCAAGAATATCTAAAACCATGTCCAACTACATAACCACTACTAACTGCATATAAGAAGTCTTTGATATTTGCAATACTTGCTTAGTCGAAGAGGCTGAAACCCATATCCTGCATCCAAAAAGGAGATTATATCAGTAAAAGCCACAACAATAAAGGGAATGGGTACAACTCAATTTCTGAGATTGAAATGATTACATCATCGGACTCTTCCTTCTCCTCAACTTTCTCCTCTTTCTTGGTCTCGGCAGCAGGTGCATCACCAGCACCACCACCGGTTGTAGGAGCTGCAACAGCAACACCACCACCACCACCAGACGGAACTGAAGCCAGCTTCTCCCTTCCACTTGCAATTAGCTCGGTTATATCTTTTCCTTTGACTTCGGATAAAAGCATCTCTATCTTATCATCATCAGCCTCAGCTCCAACTACGACATATTAAACGAAAAAAGGGTAAAAAAAAATTGTTCCTGTACGAATGCCAAAGAATCCTCCAAGAATTTGATTCCACTTCCCAACATTCAGCTTTGGTGTTAGGGTTAGAGCGCTACTAATTTATTGGGTCCGCAATTTGAGAATATAGGAAGGAACACAGATGCTGAAATCCAATCTTATATACTCCTAAAGATGACTATATGAATCATGTGAGCTAAGGCTTGGTTTTTACAACTTCCTTTCTGCTATTTGTAAATATTTACTACTTGGAAGTTAAAATAATGATATTTACTGACAAATGTTCGAAAATTTTTCACTAAAAAAGAGATACGTAGTAGATTCCCATAAATTGGGTTCAAATAGACCATATGCCTAAAAATGGAGGAACAAACAAATCATAGCTAAATTAAACCCTAAAAGATAAGTGAAGCACCACCGAATCAAAGATAGAGTTAAAAGAATACAGTAGATGTAAGACAAAAAAAGAGTTGAGGGAAAAAAAAAACCTGATCCGAGAATAGCCTTCAAATCATCGGCAGAAGGGTTTGTGTTCCCTCCCAAAACGGCAAGCAAGAAAGCGGCTATCACCTTCATTTTGACGGAGGTGCTGTGGATGAACAACGGTGGTTGATTATTTGATGAGTGTGGAAATCTTTTAAGGTTTTTGTTTACTACTTTTTTGGTGGACCAGAACAAAGCAATCTAATTTCAAACGTATTTTATCAATAAAGTATAAAAATAGTCACTTTGTTTGTATTATATTAGATTTTAGTTATTTTGAAATATCATGTTTTAGGTATTTACATTATTATTTTATTATTAATTGATTACTCTACCATTAAATTTCGTTACCTTCCTAATGGTAGTCCTATGTGGCAGTTTAAATAAGTTTTAAATATCAACTTGAATGGTCAGATGCTGGGATGAAAATAAATTTTTAATTAAATAAATTTAATTTGAACTGCCACGTAAGATATCTAAATTGGCATTCAAAATTTATTTAAATTGTCATATAGGATCGTTGTTAAGGAAGTAACAGAGTTTAACGGTAGAGTGACCACTTTGTAATAAAATAATAACGTAAATGACTAAAACATAACATTTCAATCATAAATGACTAAAATATAATCTAAAGCAAACAAAAATAATTATTTTTATAGTTTACCATATTTTATTATTACTCTTATTTCGCCCAAAAGCGATAATGCAGACAAGGGGCCCTAAATGGGCCTAAATGCCATCATCCAAAGGAATCTTTCATTTTTATTACCAGCCGGTAATCAATGAATTTTAAGGTTTTTAGGTTTTCTCCAACCGGTGGTCTTCCCCAATTAAGCAAAATAATCCTCCCAATTTTCGAAACCCTAACTTTGTTCTTCCATTCCATTCTCTGTCAATTTCGAGGTATCTTTACAGCGTGCTTTGTTTTTTTTTAACTCGTTTCTTGGCTTCATTTTTCTCGGTTGTTATATTGTTTAGGTACTTTTTTTTCTTTGCTTAATTCGAAATGGGTGTTTTGCCTTCCATAACTGATAGCGTTAAATGCTGTATTTGAAGTCAAATTTTTTTGTTGATTTTATCTGTGGGTTTTGTGCATTGAATTACCTGTTTTAACTAATGGGTCAGATGTATTTGCTGATAATATGCTTAGGATGTGGCTTTGCTTTACTTGTAATGTTATTCTTAGGTTTATGAGATATTTTAGCGTCTCGTTAGTGCTTTTAAGTTCAAATGCTTGTTAATAAGTTAGTGCATTTTCGTTTATATAGGCATCTCTTTTTAACTAGTGAGTGGCTTTGCTTTAGTTGTAATGTTAGGTTTATGAGATATTCAGAGTTGATGTAATGATCGAATTTGATTTCTGTATTTGCTTTAATTTGTTTTTGTTTTGATGTCTTCTTACTAATTGCTTCTATTTAGTAACTGGTAAGGTACAATAATGATTAAGAAACTTTGCACGTTTCAACAGTACAATAATACCCCATTTGAATCTCTCTTTGCTTCGATCTGGCCGTAGGCATTGTTGTTACAAATATTCCAATAATGATTAAGAAACTTTGTTGATTCTATTCTCTTCTTTTTATTTCACAGGTTTTAACTGACGCTGAGCTATAATTGAATACCAAGTTCATCTTACTAGGTGGAAAGCTAACTAGAAAGCAGCCATGGATGGTATGTGAAGGTTTTTCTTTTTTTAGTTTAGATGTCTGTTATTGCAGTTTTAAGTAAAGGATTTTTGGTTTTTGGTTTCAAAGTTTTAAGGCGATAGCTTTTGCTTGTGATTTTACTTTAAATGTGAAAGATTTTTCATTTTTGTTATATTCTGGACTATGGCTGAACATGGTTATTGTTTTGAAATTGAAATTAGTACCTAGCAATTGTTAAATGTTTAACATAAATATTGTGTTCATGTCTCTGCAAAGATATATGAATTTTGCTTTCTATCAATTCTAGTTATTGTTTAAAATTATGAATGACCAATACTCATTGACTGATTTTCTTTGTTACCTGCTGTATTGTTTCAGTTGATTCACAACCAACTATGGAGGAAACTATATTGGTTGGTGATGACCTAATGATGGGGCCACCATCTCCTGTCATCCCACAAGAAATCGCATCTCATGTGCTTGAAGGTGTCGAGTTTTGTGATGGGATCTTACGGAATTTATTTTTGTGTAAGTTGTGTTTTTAACTTAACAATCTTTATGTAAAAGGCGGAGTATGTATAGCATTGATTGACTGATATTAAATCTTCATTCTTTTTGGTGACTTGATTGATTATTTGCTTAATTTTGCCAAATGATAGACCAAATACTTTCTTATGCATTTCGTGTACAGCCATACATTCTTTATGATTGCTGTATGCTGTAGGTTTGCAGATTAATGATATCGAGCCTTTCTGTCAAGATGAGCTGGCATTATATAGACAATGTGCTGAAAAGAGGGTAAGGTTTCTAATGGTTATTCCTGTTGCATGAATAAGTACATCGAATTAGCTTTCTTGAGTTTCTTCCAAAAAAAAAAAGGCTTTCTTGAGTTTGTTTGAAAATCTGGGTTTCAGGACAAGGAACTAAGGCAACGGCTTCAAGATAGCGAGAGAAAGTTGGGGTTGTCAATGCCTTTTGATCAAGCAAAGGAAAGAGCTAGTCAGCTTGAATCAGAAGTCACATCATTGGAGAGGTAATTGATTAAGATTTTATTAATGTCTTTTGCAAGAATCCGTGAATCTTGGTAGTCCTAAAATATTGTGCTTTTTGCATTTGTTACTTGGTAGTACCGAGTCAAGATTCTTTAGCATTCAATTGCAAAGCTAAATTGCTTTATCAATATTGATAAATCTTCTATAGGAAGTTGCAAATATCAGCGTTTCTGATGTCTTAGTACCAGCTCTATGAAAATTAAAGATCCAACTTATAACTCTTTGAAGTATCTTACTTTCATAGTTGCAATAGCATTTCTGATGTCTTAGTACCAGCTCTATGAAAATTAAAGATCCAACTTATAACTCTTTGAAGTATCTTACTTTCATAGTTGCTCTTTGCTATTGCAGCATCTTGGATGAATAAAAGTATGGATAAAGTAGGAAGGTAACATGTTCTTGTTGAGGAACCATTTTGTCCTATTTACTTGGCCTCGGATGTAAGTGGTGGATACGGATGTCTGACATGGATATATTGAATTTGTTCTAAGTTTTTTCTGTGTACTGATATGTGTGGGACTCAAGTGTTAGACACGGTACTGGAAGGAAAATGAGTTTGTTTTACAAAGGATTTGCCCCTAGTTAATTATCATCCTTTATATTTGTTCCCTTTACCAACCATAGCATTTTGTTTTTCTGTTTACAGTCGTATAGAATTATTTAATCACAATTGAAACTGAATGATATCATGTATTCATGACTATTCTATAGGCGCTTGATTCTGGCAAGTGGAATTGAAGGCATTGAAGGATTTCGTCAAAGATGGAGTCTGCATGGACGACTTACAGATACCAAGTAATGCTTGTGATTTACAAAAAATCCTTTTATCTTCTCCGTACATTGTATGTTCATTAGTAGAATCCCATAAATGAATCTTCTTGATCATTCTTTTATACCAAAATTTGAGTAATCTGGTAAACAAGACATGTTTGTTTAATCCTACGTTAAGTATGTGCAGGAAAAGGCTGGAATCCTTAAAACTGGGGATGGAGAAGAGAAAAGAGGATGAACCAAGCAAAACACCAACCAGGAAAAGTGGATTCTTTTGGTAACAGTGGTGGCCTTAGGTGCTTATAACAAGAAGATGCATAACGAGGGTCCATCTTAAAAGACATGGGTCTCGGTTTAGCGTGCTGTAGGCTGTAGGTAATACGAGGATGGAATTTATTAGTTGTGAAATCCTTGTTCTGTTCCACCCTCCTTGAAGATCAATGCCAAAGTACTTTGAAAATATGATGGGGGGTGTTGAGCTTTTTTTTTTTGTTTTTGTTTTTTTTTTCCCATTTTACAAATTCCGTCCTCCAAATCACATCTTCAGCTATAGTTTGATATGAGTATGTTCATTTGAAATTATATTTTTGTATTCCTCTGTGGGAACTAAGGTGTTGATGTTGTTGGGCTGGATGGGTTAAATTAAGAATTGACTATTCCTATAGATTGGATTTGTCCAAAAAATATATGTTTTTAGATTCTTATAATCTAATCCATACATTTGTAAGCCAATTCATACATTCAATCCAAAAAGTATATTTTAGGTTGTTAATAATGTTAATTTTTTTATTAAATTTATTGGTGTGATATTTGAAATAAAAAATTTTACTTGGTAGTAAACTTGGATTTAAAAAAATAATTTTAATAATTTTAACAGTTAAATTTGAATTTTGAAATTTAAAATGTAGAGATAATTTTAAATTTATAAAGAATAAAGTGATTTATGGCATATTTAAATACTTTTTAAATTGACATATTTGTATAGTGTCATACCTATATGTGTGTCCATATCTTATCCCTCATAAAGCAAAAAAGTTAAAATGTGTTTCAAGTCCTTGGACTCTGTGTATTGGTAATTTAATCTCTTTATTTTTATTTATATGAATTTAGTTATTTAATTTTCAGATTTTAATATTTTATTCAAGTTTTTTACTTCTTTAAATTTTTTTGTTAATATTATTTGGTGTGATATTTTAAAATAAAATATACTCATTTAGTAGTCATGTAACAATACAAATGATGTTGAAATTAACTTGAATTTAATAGAAGTAATTTAAAAAATATTAATAATTAGACTTGTATTTTTAAATTCGAAAGATAGAGAGATTAAATTCCTTGAAATAAAAGTGGAGGGACTAAAAAATTTACAAAATAAAGAGATTAAATTCTTTGAAGTAAAGATAGAAAGACTAAATTTTAAATAAGAGGAGTAGAAAGGCTTGGAAAATATTAAAAAAAAAACTTAAAACTAAAATTATATCTTAATCTAAAATCACATCGTCTTGTTTAATTTATTTTTTAGATACTGGAGTTCGCTTAAATTTGAAAAATCAACTTATTTATCCAACAAATAATTTAATTTAATTAACTATTTTAAATATTTTTAGTGAAGCTCACCTGCATAAGACGTTGGGGAAGAGTATGGAGAAAAAACTGAAATATTTAGGATGGAAAGTGAAATTCATAAACAATAAGGGTAGAGGGAGGATTTAATTGAAAAATAAATAATATTTAGCGACGACAAATATGATTGGGAGATACTTGTGTGTAAAAGACTTATGAGATGATAATGCAATTAATTTATTTAATATTCTCTAGCTGCCCATGGTCATCTTGGCTAGGAGTGGTGGAACATAAATCAGTTGATCTCTTATCCATCCATGGAATGAAACACCCACCACCATCCATAATTTCCCCTTCCACTTCTTCCTTGTCAACTCTGAACTGTTATTCCTCGCAGAAAAAGCAAAGGAACCTTGCAAAGAAATTGCCACAACATAATCTCCATGCACTTCCTCCTCACATGCTCTTCCATTATCCCTTCTTCCCCTCCTTTTCTTCTTCTTCAAAGCCATACTCCCAAACTAACCCATTTCCCTCAACTCAATCACATCACCCCTCACAATTCACAACACCTAAAACTAACCCATTTCCTTAAACCCCATGCTAATCCAAAACCACCTCTTTTTTACTTCAATCTCCACCTTCAGCTCTATATCAATGCTGGTTTCATGCAAGAGGCGCGCGATCTATTTGACTCAATGCCTGAAAGAACTCTGATATCTTGGACCATCCTCATGTCAGGTTATGCCAAACATGGTCCTAGTGCGGAAGCGTTGGCATTGTTCAAAGAGATGCTGTCGTCTGGTGATAATCATAAAACACGCCTACGTCCTGACTCCTATGTTTATGCGGTTGTGTTGAGAAGTTGTGGAGAAATGAGAGAATTGGGGTTTGGGAAAGGAGTTCATGGCCAAGTTTTGAAGAAAGGAGAGGCTTTTCTTGATGGGTTTTTAGAGAATTCTTTGGTGAATATGTATTCAAGTTGTGGCCAATTGGAAGATGCTGTTTTGATTTTGACGGGATTGAGAAGCCTGGTTTGGTTGCTTGGAGTTCAATGTTAAGTGCTTACGTGAAAAATGGATTTGAAAAAGAGGGTTTGAGTGTTTTCCTTGATATGGTCTCTAAGGGAATTAAGTTGGATGCTTTTGTGTTTTCAATGGTTATCAAGGCATGTTCCAACTTGGAGGAGTTAAACTTGGGAATTCAAGTACATGGTTTAATGGTTAAGAAAGGGTTTGAGAAAGGGTCTTGTTTGTTTTGGACAATAGCTTAATGGATTTTTATGCAAAATGTAAGGATTTGAGGGGATTAAGAAACGTTTTTGATCAGCTGTACGAGAAAGATTTAGTTTCTTGGAACACATTAATTATGGGTTATGTACATAATTTTTATTACTTTGAAGCTCTTAGGAGTTTTAGAGTTTTAATGCATGATATTTGTTATTGTGATGATTTCACCATAACAAGTATTCTCAAGGCAATTTCTAGTTTACATGACATGGGCTATGGTAGGCAGGTTCATGGATATATAGTTAGAACAGGTTTTGTATCAAATAGCTATGTAATGTGCTCTCTTCTGGATATGTATATTGAGTGCATTGAACATGAGAGCTGGGAACAATGGGAAAAAGTTCCTTTGAAGGTGTATGCTGGCTTAGAAAGAGGAGAAGCCAATGAGTGTATTATTATTGCAAGCATGCTAAAATGGTGCTCTCTGTTATCAAATCTTGATGCAGGGAAAGTATTCCACTCCTTGGCCAGCAAATTAGCTGTAGATTCTGATCCATATGTTATAAGCGCTTTGATTGACATGTATTCCAAGTGTGGGGTGCCAGATGCTGCTTAAGGGTTTTCGAAAGAGTAGAAAACCCAGGCACCGTAACTTGGTCAGCTCTGATCTCTGGACTTTCTTGGAATGGGTGGTTTGTGGAAGCACTAACATGTTTCAATAAAATGCAGCTTAATGGTATTGAAGCAAATGAATTCACCTTAACATCTGTTATTCTGGCTTGTGTGGCTTTAGGTGATCTTAGAAAGGGAAGAGAATTGCATTGCAAGATACTCAAAACTTGTTATGAATCAAACGTTTCCATAGTTAACATGCTCATTAATCTTTACTCGCAATATCAGATCACCGACAAGCGCTCAAGATATGTTCCTTGGTTTCAGATGCTGAGATCTCATGGAATTTATTGATACAGGCCAGCCTCAAGGCAAATGACTATGAAATGATTCACAAACTTCTCAGGAGGATTCAATCGTGCTTTGGGTACCTTGAACCGATCTCTGTTTGTGATATTTTCAGATCCTGTAGCAGCCCAGTGCTTTTGAATATGGGGATGCAAGCTCAGGCTTACATGACCAAAAGGGGTCTTCTTTCGCATCCTACAAGTGGAAATGGTCTCATTCAGATGTATTCCGGATGTGGACAAATTGCAGAGGCTGATTTGGTGTTTGAATCGATGCCTGAGAAGAGTTCTCTGTGTTGGACATCTATCATCTCCGCAAAAGTGGAACATGGACATCCATCTGAAGCTCTGACATTGTTTAACGAAATGCGGAGGAGGAATAAATTAGTAGACTCAAGTACATTAAAATCAATCTTGAAAGCATGCAGCCAAATGGGTCGAGTAGATAAGGCACATAGCCTATTAATGTCCATGGAAGTGGTTTACGGAGTTAAGCCATCGGAAGAGCATTATTCCTGCGTCATTGAAGCTTTTACTCGAGCTGGAATGCTTGAAGAACTTGAGAACTTCATCGATGAGGTTGTTGTAGATAAAAACGATACTAAGATTTGGAACACTCTTCTTTCATCGGCCCGTGTTATAGGTAACATGGACATGGCAAAATTTGCCTTGGAGAAGCTTTGGAAATAGATCCAAATGACTGCTTTGCAAATCTAATGCTTGGCAAGGTCCTGGTGATGTTAGGCAAGTGGAAAGATGCATCGAAGACGAAAACATTAGGACCAAATTCCAGTTGCATAGAAGTGCAAAACAAAATATTTGAATTTGTCTCCGACCAAAAACCAAGTGAAGATGTGTTCTATAAGTTGGCTGAGATAGAAAGAGAGATGGAGGAGTTGGGATATGTAGAAGATAGAAACCATTTGCTGCATGATGCAGAAGAGGAAGAATATGATGGTGCAGGTCTTGGTCATACTGAGATGAAGGCCATCGCATTCGGGCTCTTATCGTTACCCCACAGAACGCCGGTAAGGGTGATTAAAAGCGTTAGGATGTGTGGTACTTGTCATCATGCATGCAAGTTTATGTCAACTTTTGTAGATCGAGAATTGGTTGTTAAGGACAATTGCACCTTTCACCCATTTCAGAGATGGCAAATGCAGTTGTCGGGATTCATGGTAGAAGCTGCCCATGAAATATGTAACTATAGTCTATACGTACAGATACATATATATAGGCCATCTTGTTGGTGTTATTCTTATGATCAATGTATAAATAACGGTATTCATTCTTTAGATCTCAGATTATGTACTGGGAAGAATCTTTCCAAGCATATCACACAAGTAAAACTAAGGATTCATAATCGAATTGATGGTCAAAACTATTGAGTTTTGGTTAAATTATTAAAAACATATATAAAAAATTCATGGGTGGGCCACTCATCTCTCTTTCTTCTGCCATCTTTCTTGTTACTGATTACCATGGTGCAACCATCATGTCTGTTTTAGCTTACAAGTCCCTAGGCTGCATACATAGTTCGTCATTGTCGATGAAGATTCTACCTACTCAAGTAATTATCACTCAACCCATGTTTTATATGTCAGAAAAAATAAATAAGAAAACAGAAACAAGAAAAACAAAAAAATAGTAGGGTGGATAAACTACACTAATAGTCATCCACCTATTAGTAAGTTTTTTTTTATTCAACCATGAAATATTATGAAATGACCACCTAACTATTAGTTTTTTTTCCTGTCATCCATTATTCAATTGTCTTTTTTTTTCACCAATTGGCTCCAGCTTTTAAATTGGCATAATAGCAATTTTAACTCTCAATATTTATACATTGTATCAATTTAGTCTTGATTCTAAAAAAAATCTAACCCTCAATATTTACATTTTGTAACTTTTCATAATTAGATGACCAAAAAAGAAATTTATTAATAGTTGAGTAACCATTTTATAACTTTTCATAGTTGGATGACAAAAAAAAACTTATAATTGGGTGAAGTTTACCCAAAATAGTATTAGTAAAATATTATAGCTTTGAGGCATATAGAATATTTTGTTGAAGTTGTTAATATGATTTTAAGATACAATAAAGCTGTTAATATTATAAGCAAAAGGCTTAGTGCTCAATTTGACCCCGAATCATGTCTATTTTCTCATTTTAGTACTTAACCTTATTTTTGTCAAAGATTGATTTTTAAACAATCATTTCATTATCCAGTTCAACCCATTTTTTATATTGATTTTTTAAGAACCCATGTGGCACCAATAAAAACGTGCCACATGGCACCTTTCAACAAATCACAATATGCCATGTGGCACTTAGGCTTATTTAAAATAAAAAAGCATTGACCCATCATTAGTCAGACATTGACTGGTGTTGACTGTTGTTGATCGGTGTCAATAGATCATTGACTTGCGTTGACCATCCACGTGGCGCTATTTGAATGCGCCACGGCACACTTCTTTTTTGTTTTTTAATATTATATATAATATGTTTGTTTAAAAATGTAAAAAATCATATATAATATATACATAATTAAAAAAATGTTAAAAATAAAAAAATTCTAAAAAAACAAAATATTATATAAAAATTGAATTTTTTTTATAAAAATTAAAAAAATATATTTTTACTTTTAAAAATGAAAAAAACTTCAATTTTCAATATATTTTCTTTTTTGAATTAGTTGTATATTATATATGTTTTTTAATTGCTTAAATATGTAAAAAATATAATATATAAATAATTCAAAAAACATTTTTAAAAAAATTAAAAAATATAAAATATAAAAATATAATTTTAAAAAATAAAAATGATGCAAGCTCCCAACCCGGCTTAGACGCTAGAATCGAATTCGAAAGAATATTAGCCACCGAAATTGTACACCCTAACCTGTATCCGTCGCGAAAGGGTTATGGGCATTATGTAGACAGAACATTTAAACATAATTATATA